>NC_047094.1:120676780-121926780 GCF_902459505.1 Geotrypetes seraphini
ACAATCTAATAGCAAATACCGTACCCCCAAAAAGCAGACGTCATTTCCAGGAAGGAGGCAGGAGGCTGTTGGGGACAGGAAGAAATACTCAAGAGGGTTCAGAAGAGAGCGACACGCTTGATAAAGGGTATGGAAAACCTTTCATACGCTGAAAGATTGGAGAAACTGGGGCTCTTTTCCCTGGAGAAGAGGAGACTTAGAGGGGACATGATAGAGACTTACAAGATCATGAAGGGCAAAGAGAAAGTGGAGAGGGACAGATTCTTCAAACTTTCGAAAACTACAAGAACGAGAGGGCATTTGGAAAAATTAAGAGGGGACAGATTCAGAACCAATGCTAGGAAGTTCTTCTTCACCCAGAGGGTGGTGGACACCTGGAATGCGCTTCCAGAGGGTGTGATAGGACAGAGTACGGTTTTGGGGTTCAAGAAGGGATTGGATGATTTCCTGAAGGAAAAGGAGATAGAAGGGTATAGACAGAGGATTACTATACAGGTCCTGGTCCTGATGGGCCGCCCAGTGAGTGGACTGCTGGGCGTGATGGACCTCTGGTCTGACCCAGCATAGGCATTACTATGTTCTTATGTTAAATGGAATAGAGCAGTATTCTTCAACCTTTTGACACCTATGGACCGGCAGAAATAAAATAATTATTTTGTGGACCGGCACCAGTCTGCGGACAGGCGGTTGAACACTGGGCTAAGTCACAGGCCACAGACCCTGCCCATCTCTGCCCTGCCCCCATAATAGTGCTAATTGTAACACTATTTTTTTCCATTCATTTTTCATATACATACACAATATAATCTTATTAACAACACATAATGGTTAACCACAAAATTAAACTACACAAAGCACACTGTATGCTTCTCAACATTCATTCCTACCAGAACACAGATAACCCCTATGCAAACACGAGACCAAAAACTAAAAGTACTAATATATACAAACAAACCCTAAGATGCAAGACTCTGCATGCAGTACAACCCCAGAGAAATAGAAACAAATGCATTTCTTCCTGAACAGTGCAAAATACAGACAGCAGATGTAAATTCTCAAAATGGATACAATTCAATCACTAAATTCAAAACTAAAATCATTCCCCCTACCTTTGTTGTCTCCCTCCCTCCATGCTGTGCTTTACCTTCTGGCCTGCTCCCACCTGTCCATCTTATGCCACCCCCGGTGTTATCTTCGGGCCGGCTCCCTCTTCCTCACTGACACAGTGCACAAAGTCATGAGCAGCGGCTCCTCGTGTGTCCCACGCCTTATCTGAAAGCCTTCTCTTTGACGTTGCGACGTCAGAGAGAAGGCTTCCGGTTCAAGCGCAGGACGTGCGTAGGAGCTGCTGCCCGCGGCTTTGTGCACTACGGCAAGTGAAGAAGAGGAAGCCGGCCCAAAGATAACGCTGCATCGAAGGCACCACGGACCAGCAGTTGAAGAACACTGTCTCGGGCTCAATGCACATGCCGGCTCTGTGGACCGGCAAGAAATTTCTGAGGACCGGCAGTCAAAGAACATTGGACTAGAGGACAGTATGGGTGAGGTATTAAAAGAAGTCTCTGTGGGTAAGAGCGAAGATAGGTGGGGATGGAATGGATCTTAGCAGGTACAAGTGAGTAATGGGTTAGACTGCAGTGGGGACAAGCAAGGATGGATGAAAGTTTGGCCCCTGTGCAATTCTCTAGTGTGCATGGAAGAAAACTTTCATGTTTCTTTACATTATTTTGGGTGTTTTACTTACTTTTGTGTGGTTAACTTAATGTGTCATATGATGCATTTTTGTGTGATTTCAGATGAAGAATGACACAAACCAACACATTACAAAAAGTCATCATTCTCTCCCTGCCCTTTAACCCTTTAATTGGCAGATGGTGAAATGGCTGCTTCACGTAACTTGATGTTGAACAAGAGCAAGGCATTTGGAGATGCAGATTGGAGAATGACGGGGGACATAGAAACATAGAAGATGACGGCAGAAAAGGGCTACAGCCCATCAAGTCTGCCCACTCTGCTTATCCACCCCCTGTCTATGCCCTAATGACCCAATTTCCTTATCTTGACCCTCGTAGGGATTCCACATGGGTATCCCATTTCTTCTTAAAGTCAGGCACGCTGTCTGCCTCGATCACCTGCACTGGAAGCTTGTTCCAATGATCAACCACTCTCTCTGTGAAGAAATACTTTCTGGTGTCGCCATGAAATTTTCCGCCCCTGAGTTTGAGAGGGTGCCCTCTTGTGACCGAGGGTCCCTTGAGAAAGAAGATATCATCTTCCACTTCGACACGTCCCGTGAGGTACTTAAATGTTTCGATCATGTCTCCCCTCTCCCTACATTCCTCGAGAGTGTAGAGCTGCAATTTGTTCAGTCTCTCTTCGTACGAGAGACCTTTGAGCCCCGAGATCATCCTGGTGGCCATCCGCTGAACCGATTCAATTCTGTGCACATCTTTACTGTAATGTGGCCTCCAGAATTGTGGGGTCGAAGACAAATTTTTCCCCGTCCCCCACAGGAACTCATTTTCCCGTCCAAGCGCATTCTTTTCCTGTCCCTCCCCCATACCTGCAAGCTCTGTCCTCATCTGCACAAGTCTCAAAACACTTTAAAATCAGTAGGCGCCTACCTCTTCCAGGTAGGCGTCTACTCCAAGGTGCCTACTAGAAAGTCAGCGTGGGTAGGGGTGGATTCTGGACGGACTTTGGCTATGGTTTGATGTAGGTGCACTCCTTTTGGCCAAGAAAACCTGGCATAAATGGGAGAGCGCCTAAGGTTTCAACATCTACCGGCATCCATGACCGCTTAGGTGCCATGAGGTGCGATTCGATGAACAGCACCTAACAGATGATTGACAATTGTGCTCAACGGCGCTTACATGTTAGATGTCGTTTATAGAATCCGGGCCAAGATCTGTGCTTAAGCACTTTTCTATATAGGGGGGTGTCCTTTATGGAATAGGGTTCTGCGTTATTTTTGGCTACCAAACTTGGGCACCATTTACTGAATCAGTGGCATCGTAAGGGGGGAGCAGGCCGTCTTGGTGGGGGTGCCGGCACCTCTCCTTCCCCCCCCCCTCCCCATAGCTCCTTTCCTGCCGTATGCATACCTTCAATTCCCCCACCATACCTCTAGTTCTTCAGGGTACAAGCAGCGGCTCTAACCTGCTCCTCACGCCAGCCTCAGCGCTCCCCTCTGACGTCACTTCCAGGTCCCGTGACTTGGAAGTGATGTCAAGAGGAGAGCCGACGCCAGTGTAGGCATCAAGTTAGAGATGTTGCCCACGCTGGGGAGGCTAAACAGGTATGGGGGAAGGGAAGGGAATGTGTCATGGGGGATGGGGAAGGAGAAGCCACTGCCCCAGGTGCCTCCCACTCATACTATGCCACTGTCCTGAATCTACTCTTAGCTACAATTTCTCTTCCCATGCCTGGGCTAATTATGCCTATTTACACAAAGGGTCAGATTCAGAAATGTATTTATTTACTCAATTTTCTATACCGTTCTCCCAGGGGAGGTCAGAACAGTTTATATGAATTTATTCAGGTACTCAAGCATTTTTCCTTGTCTGCCCCAGTGGGCTCACAATCTATCTAATGTACCTGGGGCAATGGGGGATTAAGTGACTTGCCCAGGGTCACAAGGAGCAGCGGGGATTTGAACCCACAACCCCAGGGTGCTGAGGCTGGAGCTTTAACCACTGCGCCACTCTAGAAATCAAAATGTAGTAAAAGTGAGCCAAGTATAGGACAATCAAGCCATTGTGACATCACTGCTGAGGTTGACTCTTAGGCATTGGTGGAAAGAGGCATTATGACATCACAATACCAGCTCTGCTTATCAGAGGCTGAAACTTTTCACACTATTTATTTATTCAATTTTCTATACCATTCTCTCAGGGGAGCTCAGAATGGTTTTACATGAATTTATTCAGGTTCTCAAGCATTTTTCCCTGTCCTGGTGGGCTCACAATCTATCTAATGTACCGTACCTGGGGCAATGGAGGGATTAAGTGACTTGCCCAGGGTCACAATGAGCAGCGTGGGTTTGAACCCACAACCTCAGGATGCTGAGGCTGTAGCTTTAACCGCTGTGCCACATGGCACCCCATGTTAGATGCTGTTAAGATAATATTCTGTAAAGGGTATTCTGCCCAGCATGCCTTTTAGAGGGGGGGGGGGGGACACACTAGCACAGTGCACTTCCTGTGTTTAACTTTGGGTGCAAAGACTGGTGTGGTGTGAAGCCTTATGTCTAATCGAAGGCAGCAGGTCGCACAAAGCCATACTCTAACATTGTGCCTAATTTCATGCCCCTCCCACAGCCACGCCCCTATTGGAGTTGCATGCTATGACATATAGGCGCACATGTTATGGAACAGGGCATAGGGCAGATCCGCAGGTAACTCCCACATACTGCCAATTAAGTGCTTAACTGGCTAATTAGTTTACATGCAGATCTTGGTTCCGTGCCCAACGGCTAACAGACACAGAACCCAGGGGGCAACGCCATGAATGCACAACTTAGCACACAGGAATTGCAAAACCACCACAAAAGCGGTTTCCACTTACTAAACTGTGCCATAACAAATTTCGGCACAAAGTAACAAACTTTTGTTTATAATGACGGGGGTTGCCAGGCAGCTTATTTTAAAGACTTGGAACAATTGGGATGGATTAAATTATTCATTCTGGTGGGAATCCCTAGGTTATGTCTTTAAAATGGAAAAGTTTATGGCCATTCAGAAGGGCTATTATAAAAAAATTTATGGAAGTTTGGGAGCCATTAACTAAGGGCTCCTTTCATCAAGTGGTTTAACACGTGTAATAGCGCACACTAAACCGCAGGACGTGCCAGCCGCTACCGCCTCCTCATGAGCAGGCGGTTGTTTATGGCCAGTGCGGGGGTTAACGCGTCATGAAAAGTCACGTGCGTTAACCCCGCTAGCGCGGCTTGATAAAAGGAGCCCTAAATATTGTAAGGATTGATTTACATAAATGAGGAAAACATGCACATCCAGGGAGGGGGGTATGTTTTGGCATTGGTTAAGACAGGGGAATGGAACTCCGGTCCTCAAGAGCCATATTCCAGTCGGGTTTTCAGGATTTCCCCAATGAATATGCATGAGACCTATTTACATGCACTGCTTTCAATGCAAATTCATTGGGGAAATCCTGAAAACCCGACTGGAATATGGCTCTTGAGGACTGGAGTTCCCTACCCCTGGGTTAAGAGATTGTTTAAGCAGGGATCTCAAAGTCCCTCCTCAAGGGCCGCAATCCAGTCGGGTTTTCAGGATTTCCACAATAAATATGCATTGAAAGCAGTGCATGCAAATAGATCTCATGCATATTCATTGGGGGAAATCCTTAAAACCCGACTGGATTGTGGCCCTCAAGGAAGAACTTTGACACCCTTGATCTAGTGCAATGGTTCCCAAACCTGTCCTGGGGGACCCCCAGCCAGTCAGGTTTTCAAGATATCCCTAATGAATATGCAGGAAAGAGATTTGCATACTTGTCACTTCCATTATATGCAAATCTCTCTCATGCATATTCATTAGGGATATCTTGAAAACCTGACTGGCTGGGACCCCTGATCTAGTGGATAGGGTGGATGGTCTATGCCAGGGGTGTCAAAGACCCTTCTGGAGGGCCGCAATCCAGTCGGGTTTTCCCCAGTGAATATGCATTGGAAGCAGCGCATGCAAATAGATCTCATGCATATTCATTGGGGAAATCCTTAAAACCCGACTGGATTGTGGCCCTCAAGGAGGAACTTTGACACCCTTGATCTAGTGCAATGGTTCCCAAACCTGTCCTGGGGGACCCCCAGCCAGTCAGGTTTTCAAGATATCCCTAATGAATATGCAGGAGAGAGATTTGCATACCTGTCACTTCCATTATAGATGATAGAGAACCTGTCCTGCGGAGTTAAACCATCACAAGAATTGAATATTCTATGTATGGTGCAGGCTTCTGAGGTCTTTCCCTCGTGATATATTCAAAACCAATTGCATAAGGAACCTAGTACTGTGTGTTGTGTGTTACATGTAAGAGGTCCTTTACCATTTTTTGCTTCAAGTAGTGAGTCACTTCCATTATATGCAAATCTCTCTCATGCATATTCATTAGGGATATCTTGAAAACCTGACTGGCTGGGACCCCTGATCTAGTGGATAGGGTGGATGGTCTATGCCAGGGGTGTCAAAGACCCTTCTGGAGGGCCGCAATCCAGTCGGGTTTTCCCCAGTGAATATGCATTGGAAGCAGCGCATGCAAATAGATCTCATGCATATTCATTGGGGAAATCCTGAAAACCCGACTGGATTGCGGCCCTCGAAGAGGGACTTTGAGACCCAGTTTAACTCCATAGCATCTTAAGATTCTATCCAGGTCTCCCCTGGCTTTGGGACCAGATTAATGAAAGCTTTTTTATCTTAGACATAGAAGGGAAGATTGCCCTTGATCCTTGCTTTCCTATTAATCAAATACTAAGAAATTAGCATGTTCCACAGTGAGATGGAAACAATAACAACGCATTTACACACTGCAGCACTTGTAAAAAAGAAAACTCAGTGGCCAGAACTAAGAACTAGAAACAATTAAAACATTTTAAACGCCATGAAGATGGCAGATCTAGTCTACAGTTCAAATCGGATTTAGTTAAGCCAATTATGCCTCAATAAACCGATTTAGGAAGTCCTCGCTCTGCCTAATTAGCAGCCTTAGCTTAAGTTTCGCATCGCATCGCAAGGAACGGGGAAAGTGCAAAGCAGAGATTTTGACACACCCCCCCCCCCCTCCTTTTGTGCGTGTGACAGCAGCCGGGAGGCAGAGACAGTCCTGATGATGGATCTTCCTCTTCGAAAGCTCAGAACCGCGTCTTGGGAAACGAGAGAAACCACTGACCTGAACGAATCGTCAGCTTTAAAGAGCCATGCACCCGGGAAACCACCTCATTCCCGCCGACCAAGGTAAATGCAGCAAGCAGAGGGCTTTGCACCTCCCTTGATCGTTGATTTCGGGCTAACGGGAGCTAAAGGGTCCCCGAGATTTCTGGGCCGGTGGATGGGGAGCACGTGGGTGCTGCACCCCAGAGCTGAACTTCAAGCCGAAGGGTGGGTCTGGGGTGGGGAGGTTGTTCCTTCTCTTGAGCTTTCAGAGCCACTGGCTAGGCTGGGCTTGGGTGAGGTCTCCGATCTGTCATCTCTGCACCATGAAACGTAAGTAGACTGTGGTTTCATATATATTTTTTGTGTGCAGTTGGATTCCACACCTTCACAAAAGGAATTTATTTTAAAGAATAACTTTGGTTCCATGCTGGTAAATTAGGGAAATCCCTTTTCTTCAAATTCACTGAGCTTTGGAACAACCTCCCTGCCCCGCTACTGAACCTAGGCTCATTCCAATTATTCCGAAAGCATCTGAAAACCTGGCTTTTCTCCAAAACGTAAAGCTAGCTATCCTCTTCAAAACCTCTAATTTCTTATTATGTCCTTCCCTCATTTATTGAATTACCTGTAAACCGTGTCGAGCTCTATCTTTATGGAGATGATGCGGTAGACAAACTTAAGGTTTAGTTGAGTTTCTCTTCCTCTCTTTTTTTTTCTCTCTCTCTCTCTTCTCTTTTTTTAATCTCTCTTCCTCTCTCTTTTTCTCTCTTTCTCATTAAAGGCGTCATGTACGCAGGTAAATTAGGGAAATCCCTTTTCTTCAAATTCACTGAGCTTTGGAACAACCTCCCTGCCCCGCTACTGAACCTAGGCTCATTCCAATTATTCCGAAAGCATCTGAAAACCTGGCTTTTCTCCAAAACGTAAAGCTAGCTATCCTCGTCATAACCTCTAATTTCTTGTTATGTCCTTCCCTCATTTATTGAACTACCTGTAAACCGTGCGGAGTTCTATCTTTATGGAGATGATGCGGTAGACAAACTTGAGGTTTAGCTTAGTTTTAAGCTGGACTTCCTCAACAAACGTTCTATCAGCAGTAAAATTGCAGAGATAATCATTTTACCTAATAGTACTGTATTATATACCGGAACTCTTCAGAGAACTTTTGGACATAGGTAGCAATTATGAACTGAATGAATTAACAACTGAATTTTACTCTTGGCTTTGATCCAGGTATCTGTCTGCAACTTGTGATGGATACGTGCTTCAGAATAAACATATTCTAAACAGTCTCAATCTGCAGGAGTGTTTTTGGTTTTCTTCATTGATGACTCTCTAGACCAGGGATGTCAAAGTCCCTCCTCGAGGGCCGCAATCCAGTCGGGTTTTCAGGATTTCCCCATTGAATATGCATGAGATCTATTTGCATGCACTACTTTCATTGTATGCTAATAGATCTCATGCACATTCATTGAGGAAATCCTGAAAACCCGACTGGATTGCGGCCCTCGAGGAGGGACTTTGACACCCCTGCTCTAGACGCTGCCTAAGAGCCATCTATTGAAAAATCCAATACTTCTGGGCGTGAGCAGAGTAAGATTCAGAGTGTCCTCCAGGAAGAGTTTATGTGCAGCACAAATAAAATCTGTGGGGAAGAAAAAGCTCCCTCTGAAGGAGCAGGATTAGAGTTGAGGTTTTACGGCTGCATTTCGTCGTCGGTCCTCTGCTTGGGTTGAGGATTCTACCTTACATACAGGTGAGTTCTGCCCATAGTGCGCTTGGAGATGGAGGTACCTAGTCCAAAAGGCGTTTCGTTACCGGAAGCCCTTTAAAGGAATTTTCACTCTCTGTTATTGTTGTTATGGAAGCAATGTTAGGAATGCACTTTGTTCTGAGAGACTGCATTGCTAAGGAAGAGTATGCATTGTTTCTTGATAGTGCATGAATGTACAATGGTGTGTGCATGCAAGGTCAATCAGGAAAAAGTATGCCCTATGCACTGTTTCAGAAAGGTGCACACTGCTAAGGACACATGAAACAGCCAAAATTTCAGGGTTTTCTTATCATTATCCTGTCCTATCCTGAGAAAGAAAGTTCTGGCCTTTGAAAGCTAGTCCAATAAAAAATAAAAGTTGTTAGCTTAGCAGGGGTTAAAAAAAAAAGGGTTTAGATAATTTCCTAAAAGAAAAATCCATAAACCTTTATTAAGATGGACTTGGGGGAAATGTACTGCTCATTCCTAGGATAAGTAGCATACAATCTTTTACTCCTTGGGATCTTGCCAGGTGCTTGTAACCTGGGTTGGCCGCTGTTGAAAACAGGATACTGGGCTTGATGCTCTTTTGGTCTGTCCCAGTATGGCAATGCTTATGTTCTTATTTTACTGTGCTTTGTTTTGTTTCATTTCTATTTATGTCCTGAGCTGAGGGAGGAAGTCTTATCTTCTGAGAACTAGCCAAGAAAATGTATTAAGTTGGCTCAATAAAAATACATCATCTATTATTTTATTTTGCTATTTTTTAAGCTTTATTTCTTTTCCTTGCTTGAAGGCTTTGCACATCCTCGATCTCATTGGTTTTGAAATAGATTCAACGGCAGGACAAAAGTGTTTGCCCTTTGAATAAAAGATAAAGGCAGAAAATAGGTGGGTGCACTAATTAACCCCTCCCCCTTTTTAAAATCATGCTGCTCTAGACCAGTGATTCCCAACCCTGTCCTGGAGGACCACCAGGCCAATCGGGTTTTCAGGCTAGCCCTAATGAATATGCATGAGAGAGATTTGCATATGATGGAAGTGATAGGCATGCAAATTTGCTTCATGCATATTCATTAGGGCTAGCCTGAAAACCCGATTGGCCTGATGTTCCTCCAGGACAGGGTTGGGAACCACTGGTTTAGTCTACTCCAGTTTTTCCAATTGCCATTCAACAAATTACGTACAATTGGAAAAACTGGAGTAGACTAAACCAGTGATTCCCAACCCTGTCCTGGAGGAACACCAGGCCAATCGGGTTTTCAGGCTAGCCCTAATGAATATGCATGAGAGAGATTTGCATATGATGGAAGTGATAGGCATGCAAATTTGCTTCATGCATATTCATTAGGGCTAGCCTGAAAACCCAATTGGCCTGGTGTTCCTCCAGGACAGGGTTGGGAACCACTGCAGTAGTGTGTGTGCGCACACAACACAGGCACAACAGCATTTAACCCTCCCCCCCTCCCCATAGCCCTGGTGGCAGGGGAGGCCCAAAAATCCTGGTGGTCTAGTGCAGTGGTTCCCAACCCTGTCCTGGAGGACCACCAGCCAGTCAGGTTTTCAGGATAGCCCTAATGAATATGCAAGGAGCAGATTTGCATGCCTGTCACCTCCATTAAATGCAAATCTCTTCCATGCATATTCATTAGGGCTAGCCTGAAAACCCAATTGGCCTGGTGTTCCTCCAGGACAGGGTTGGGAACCACTGCCCTAATGAATATGCATGAGAGAGATTTGCATATGATGGAAGTGAGAGGCATGCAAATTTGCTTCATGCATATTCATTAGGGCTAGCCTGAAAACCCAATTGGCCTGGTGTTCCTCCAGGACAGGGTTGGGAACCACTGCAGTAGTGTGTGTGCGCACACAACACAGGCACAACAGCATTTAACCCTCCCCCCCTCCCCATAGCCCTGGTGGCAGGGGAGGCCCAAAAATCCTGGTGGTCTAGTGCAGTGGTTCCCAACCCTGTCCTGGAGGACCACCAGCCAGTCAGGTTTTCAGGATAGCCCTAATGAATATGCAAGGAGCAGATTTGCATGCCTGTCACCTCCATTAAATGCAAATCTCTTCCATGCATATTCATTAGGGCTAGCCTGAAAACCCAATTGGCCTGGTGTTCCTCCAGGACAGGGTTGGGAACCACTGCTCTAGACGTTTTTAGCGTGGGCTGGAATTCTATGAGTGTTGGAGCATTTACTGCACAGCATGATAAAAGGGGCCCAAAGCTTTTTTAAATTGATAACTTTTAAAAAGTTGGCATGTGTTCTAAAAAATGTATGCTTTTCACTAGCTGCAAAATGGCAAGAAACTTTTTAAATGCAAAAGTAACCTAGATCAGGTCCCATGTGTGTATATATGCCAACATGATTATAACAGATGGGGAGGGGAGAGGAAGAATATGTCATTTATTTAATTTTCAATACTGTTCTCCCAAGTGAGCTCAGATTGGTTTACATGAATTTATTCAGGAACTCAAGCATTTTTCCCTGCCTGTCCCAGTGGGCCCAGTGTGGATTTGAACCCACAACCTCAGGGTGCTGAGGCTGTAGCTTTAACCACTGCGCCATACTCTCCCCATTCTCTTTGTGGTTGGGATGAGAACCTTTCAGCAGCCCCTTGCATTGTGATGTCATAATGCCTATGAGCCAACTTCATCAATGATGTCACATGGCTTCGTTTCCCTATGCTTGTGCCCATTTACTAGATGCATTTGTCTCATTGAAATGAAAAATGTCAAGAAAAGTGTGGAATAAACTTTTATTTCACTCTATAAGATTAGTCCATCTTTTTGGCATACAGGGATCCTCTGTGTTTATTCTGTCACCGTTTTCATCCCCCCTCCCCCCACCCTGTCTGCGGAAACATATTCTCTGATATTGCTTCTCACTTTGCCCACTTGCAGCTCATTGCTTTTGTGCCACAAATATTAGGAAGAAGAGCAGTCTTTATTGGTGCCTAAAAGCTCCCAGAATGCAAAGACAGTTGCTTGACATGGCCATGTTTCACCAAGATCCGTCTGTCTCGATCCATCCTCCTTTTTCTGGAGCCGTGCACCAAAACGGATTCATTGTGTGCCTCCTCCTGGATCTGCCCTTTTGTTTTCTTACTTCACAAATAGGAAGGGCAATGACACCTCACTGACCCCCTCTTTTACCAATGCGTAGTGCGGGTTTTAGCGCCGGCAGCGGCGTTACCTGCTCCAACGCTCAAGGCAGGCAGTCCACTAGACCCAACGTGGAGAAAGGCAGTAGTTCCCCCCCCTCCCCCTGCCGTCCCCGTAGCTTTTTATCTTTGGCACAAGCAGCCACGAACTTGCTGCTCGCGTCGGCTTTGGCACTCTCTCTGATGGACCCCCCTTACTACGCCGCTGGATGAAACTGTACATACCTGCCTATATGATAGATGTTATGGCCAGTTTTAGCTGAGCAACAAGCAGGCTTCTGAAGTAGCCTAGGGGGTGGCTGGGTAGTCAACTATAGAGATGGGGACTCGGGCCCATATCCCACTCTAACCACTACACTTACAGTGGAATATGCAAGCCTTTCAAAACTCACCCATATTCCTCTGTACCTACTGGGATTGTTCACCCTTGAGAAGAGAAGACTGCGAGGGGACATGAAAGAGACTTTTAAAATATTAAAAGGATTCGACAAAATAGAGCAAGAAACATCGTTATTCACATTGTCCAATGTGACTCGGACAAGAGGTCATGGACTGAAGCTGCCTTATTTGATTTAATTATAAATGAAAGCCATGGAAGATTGCTTTTTTTAAAAAAAAAAAGAAACATTTGAGTTTATTTTACGCAAACAAGCCTGGTATTGTCGCACAAAACAATCTGTCTTTTTGGGAGGATAATTACTACAACATTGCCTAGTCTCTTTATAACTATAAATGTCTCAGACTTACTCGGATGCATTGCAGCTTGGGGGTCTGTGACTTGACCCCCAGCTTTACCTGATAGCGGAGCACGAGTCCCACATATTGTCTTACTTTAAAGCTGTGCTTCTCACCTTTTTGATTTCAGAGCATACTCTCAAATTTGTTTGGTCTTCATCGTACACCGAGCCAAATTTTTGCCATCCCCCTCCCCCCCCCCCCCATCTCTGGATGTCTGTTTTATCTTCTATTTCCTTTCTTTTCTATCAAATAATGAAGCTCTTTGCCTTTTTACAATTTGCTCGTGCACTCCCTTGCTGTGTCATCGCAAAGAAATAAATCTATAAGCCATCAACCACCACCAGGGCCAGTATGCCCATCTTTTTCTCAGCCTCTCTCTCTGACCCAGAGACCTCGCAAAGACAGCATGACCTTTTCTCTATTCCCAATCCACATTGCCAGCTTCTTCTATCTGCCCCACTCACCCACAGAGCCAGGATGCCCCTCTCTCTCATATATACAAGTAGCATATGCATTTTTCTCTATCCTCCAATGCGCATTGCCAGCATATATTTTATTCTTCCCACCACATACAAACACAAAACACACACGCATGCCTGTAGCCAGCATATGTGTCTCTCTCTCTTTTTCATACATACACATCCATACAGCCCACCCCATACTTATCTGCCTTCACCCACACACACAAGCAGTGAGCCTCTCTTTCCCTTCCCCAGCTAACCCCTTTCTTCTTCCCCCAACCCTCCCTTCCACTAGCAGCCCTTTTTTTTTTCAGGGCCCCACCACAAGCAGCCAAACTTCATTTATTCCCTCCCTCCAGTGGCGTAGCTAGGATAGGAGGCACCAGTGGTGGTGGTGTCCCCCTGCACCCTCCTCTCGGCCCCACCCATTCTTTCCACACCCTCATCCCACCCTCCTCACTCTTTAAATCTTTGCCAGCGTGAGCAGCTTCTCTGACCTGCTGTTAGCACTGGCTTTGGTTTTCCCTCTGACATCACTTCCTGGCCCCGTGACCTGGAAGTGATTTCAGAGGGAACTAGGCCAGCGCAAGCTAGAGTAGTTGCTCGCACTGGAAAAAATTTTAATGAGGTATGAGGGTGGGGAAGGGAGGGCATGAGCATGGCTTGGGGGGGATGGAGAGGTGCTGGGATGGCACCTGAGGCATCCGCCCCTCCCCTTCTTACTACACCACTGCCTCCCTCCATAGGTAATTTGTTTTCCTGCCTCTTATAATACAAGACATCTCGCAGCAAATCGTTCAACTACCAAATAGCAAAAGTGTGGAACTCCTTTCCCATTTTAATTCATACAACCACAGTATATATATATTGTTTTGTAAAAATCTAAAAATGTGTGGGTTTTTTTGTTTAAAGAAATCCCTACCAGGGGACCAAAGAGACTCAGACTAATAATACAAGGCACCCAAAATAGAGACAATGTTAATGGTCAGCTGCTAACATTGATATATTACCTCAGACTGTATGCACAATGTGATAACAATTTGATAACTTTAGACAGCATATATAATTCTTTATAGCATGTATAACTATATACCAGAATTCTATGTAGAAATATGCTGCTTGTAACCCGCCTAGAACTCTAATTAATGAGTATTTGGCGAGGTATAAGATTGCACATGGCATAACACCTTAACGCAGGCTCCCTCCATTTATACATGTCCTGATGTGGTAGGTAGGGGCTCCTGCAAAGGAACTCCTCTCCCTGAAAGTTGTGGTAGTGGCAATGCTGGGGGAAGGGGTGGGGGCTCTTCAGGCTCTGGCAGCAGTGCCATGGTGGAAAGACAGTGACGCTGAAGGGAAATCTGTTATCGGGGACAACTTAGGGGCCTCCCTTAGACAGCCAGTAGTGGCAGTAGGGGGAGTCTTTGAGTCACTAGCAAAGGGAGTAGCTTTTGTATCAGTGTCGGCAGCAGCGGGGAGGTTTCAAGTCATCGTCCTTTGGGAACAGGGAGGGCAGAAGCTTTGAACTGGCCTTCGGCAGCTGCAGCAGTTCTGCATTTGCAGGTGAGTCAGAAACAGGCTGCTTTCACCGCACTAAGCACATGAAAAACAACAGTGCAGGGGATTGAAGGACAGAGGAGATGGGCCAGAGCAGCCTGTGGCATTACACTTGTGTTAGATACCAAAGCATTTAATATGGCTAGGCTTTTCATGAGAGCCTATGCCAGGACTCCGTTTGGTTGGGCCTGGGGTTATAACAGGTGGGCACCAGGCAGTGCAGGGGGAGGGTAATTCTATAACAGTGCCCCTAGGTGGCACCTACTTTCCATTAAAGAAATCCAGCATAACAGGTGAAATATACACCTGTAATTTAGACACAAGCCAGCCATAGAGCTGGTGACTGAATGCCAGAGATATGTGATATAATGCATTCACTCAGTTGACCCTCATCTCTGTTCACTTCTCTCCCCCTCCCCCGAGCTCCGCTCAGCTGGTAAATCCCTCCTATCTGTGCCCTTCTCTTCCTCTGCCAACTCCAGACTCCGTCCTTTCTGTCTTGCTGCACAGTATGCCTGGGACAAGCTGCCTGAATCCCTACGGCGGGCTCCCTCTCTGGCCGTGTTCAAGTCCAAGTTAAAAGCCTACCTCTTTGTTTCAGCTCCTAACTTTTTCTCCTTGGGTTCTGCATCCCCAACCCTCTAAGTCAGTGGTCTCCAACTCAAACCCTTTGCAGGGCCACATTTTGGATTTGTCGGTACTTGGAGGGCCTCAGAAAAAAAGAGTTAATGTCTTATTAAAGAAATGACAGTTTTGCATGAGGTAAAACTCTTTATAGCAGGGGTAGGGAACTCCGGTCCTCGAGAGCCATAGTCCAGTCGGGTTTTCAGGATTTCCCCAATGAATATGCATTGAAAGCAGTGCATGCAAATAGATCTCATGCATATTCACTGGGGAAATCCTGAACACCTGACTGGAATACGGCTCTCGAGGACCGGAGATCCCTACCCCTGCTTTATAGTTTATAAATCTTTCCTTTTGGCTAAGTCTTAATAATAATATTGTCATTTATAGCTAAAGAGACAGATGATCAAGAAACGGTTTTATTTTACTTTTGTGATTATGATGAAGATACCAAGGGCCTCAAAATAGTACCTGGCGGGTCGCGAGTTTTAGACCACTGCTATAGGCTAAGGCTACCTGCATTGTGATGTCATAGATCTTTATGGTTATGGAAACAGTAACATGATGGCAGATAAAGGCCAAATGGCCCATCCACAGCATCCACTATCTCCTCCTTTCCCTATTGGCTAAGGCTCTTAACATTTGCATCTCTTCTTCCTATTGGCTAAGGCTCTTTACACCTGCATTGTGATGTCATAGAACTTTATGGTTATGGAAACATACTAACATGATGGCAGATAAAGGCCAAATGGCCCATCCGCAGCATCCACTAGCTCCTCCTCTCCCTATTGGCTAAGGCTCTTAACATTTGCATCTCCTCTTCCTATAGGCCAGTAGTCTCCAACTCAAAGCCTTTGCAGGGCCACATTTTGGATTTGAAGGTACTTGGAGGGCCGCAGAAAAAATAGTTCATGTCTTATTAAAGAAATGACAATTTTGCATGAGGTAAAACTCTTTATAGTTTATAAATCTTTCCTTTTGGCTAAGTCTTAATAATAATATTGTAATTTATAGCTAAAGAGACAGATGATCAAGAAACGGTTTTATTTTACTTTTGTGATTATGATAAACATACTGCGGGCCGCATGTGGCCCCCGGGCTGTGAGTTTGAGACCACTGCTCTAAGTCATGTCTGTCTGTCCAAGTGAGATTGTAAGCTCTTACAAGCAGGGACTGCCTATTTAATGTCAAAATACAGCACTGTGTACGTCCTTCAGCGCTATAGAAGTGTTTAAATAGTAGTAGGATGACATTTTGACATTTAGCTGCTTAGGTGCACACACATTTATTATTGATTTTAAAATATATATCCTGCCTATCCCTAGGCGGGTTACAGAATAAATATACATAGGTCATTAACAATTCACTAACCTGCCCGATCATGACCGATCCATGTCCGATCCGGGCAGGGATGATCAATTCTGGAAGCCAGAATATTCTAATGGGGGCGATCGGAGGCAAGCCCCCATCCGCCAACACGGATCGCTAGGTAGTGATCCCGATGCATGCGCAGACCGTCTACTTTGCCTGTAAATATCCTGCACATGTGTTTCCTGTCTCTCTCTCTCTTTTTTTTTTTTTTACTTTTTTACTGGCCTCGACTCACCTGCTCTCTGCTGCCCTTCCCTGCAGTGCGAGCCCGTGGTTTTAAACCACGGGTTTAAAACAGGTTAAAACCACAGGCTCGCACTGCAGGAAAGAGTGGCGGAGAGCAGGTCGCGGCGGAGAGAAGGAATGCTGGGGAGCCATTTGCGTAGTTTAGTCTACCATTCCCAGTCAAACCTTGGATTCGGACCTGAAGAAAGAAGGGGGAAAAGAATTTCATATACATTCTTTGGACTATTTTTCACAATACTGCTCAAATTACCCATCATGTATTACCTAATCTCACGACAATTCTTATGTCATCCGCCTATATATTTCGTAACTTCAGGACAACTCTTACGTAATCCGCCTTGAACCGCAAGGTAATGGCGGAATAGAAATCACTAATGTAATGAATAAATATACATAGGTCATTAACAATTAACACTTTCTTGGAATTCCTCAAATCTTAATACCACCAGACCTACCCCAAAATCGAAATTATCCTTCCCCTCACTAAAAGACATTTCCCACCCAGGAAAACTGGGGACTTCCCTCCCCTTCAGATTCACCGAGCTCTGGAACAACCTTACCTCCCCTCTTCGGAACCTGAGTGCTCTCCAACCCTTCCGTAAACACCTGAAAACCTGGCTTTTCTCAAAAACCTAACTCTCCCTCCTCTTCCGACATCCTAGCCCGCTAACACTCTTCCCTCTCCGATCTTCACCCAACCCTTCCTTGGAGTTCCTTTCTCATTACAGTTCCTGTAAACCGTGCCGAGCCCCACAAATGTGGAGACGGCGCGGTATACAAACCCAAGATTTAGTTTAGTTTAATGTAATGTTTATTTTAGCTCTTGTCAGGGCTGAGCAGAACTGGAGAGTCGGGGCTGAACAGGGCAGGAGAAATCGGGGCAGAGAGCAGGGTTTTAGCACAAGCGACTGGTCCTGATCAGTCGCTAGTTTTTTTGATCAGCCAGCCAGTCGGTGTGCCAGAAGAAGTTTCGTGAACTGCGTCCTTCCTGCTTTGCATGCCGATTCCCCTCATTGCATGCATGGATCGGTACACAGGTTAGTGAATCGGGTCGGAGGGGAATCGGCTCGCAAACTGATCGGTCCATGATCGATTTGTTTAGTGAATCTCTAGCCCTTAGAAGTAATGTAATGTAATTTATTTCTTATATACCGCTACATCCGTTAGGTTCTAAGCGGTTTACAGAAAATATACATTAAGATTAGAAATAAGAAAGGTACTTGAAAAATTCCCTTACTGTCCCGAAGGCTCACAATCTAACTAAAGTACCTGGAGGGTAATAGAGAAGTGAAAAGTAGAGTTAGAGGAAAAATAAAAATAAAATAAACATTTTAACAAGACAGCATTGATCTAAATACTTTGGAAGGTAGAAGAGAGGAGAGAAAGGAATAGAAGCAGAAGGGGGAGCCGTTGAACAGTAGAATTCTGGAGAAATTTAAATGATAGAAATAGAACAAAACAAAGACAAAAGGCAAAACAATAGATAAGATTAAAGATAAATCATAAGCTGGAAAGAAAAATAAAATAAAACTTTGTCTTCAATCCACGGTTTCAGCGTCAGTAATGAAGTGGAGCAAGTAAGTTTAGGAGGAGCGATTGACGTTTCCAGAAAGGGCTTCTTCAGGGAAGAGACTTGGCCGACAGTCCCAGGATGCCTATGTCTCCTCCCCTGAGATGTTCTCCCATCCATGCATTCCCTCCCAGACACACTGCCCGTGCCCCAGCCGCTCCAAGGAGGCTGCCCCAGATGAGGCCCACTGTGAATGCAGGATTCTCTCCAATCTTGTAGCTTCTTATGGACTTGAAATAGGCCTGTGTTTTGGCTCAATAGCCTGCATCAGGAGTCTACAAACATAGGACTCCCGCTACTAAATAGTGCCAGAGGTTTTTAGCATGGCCAAGTGAGGTAAATGCTCTGATGCTGATAGAATTCTAATGAGCGTCGGTGTATTTAGCTCACCAGCCCACGCTAAAAACCTCTAGCGCCCTTTAGTAAAACCTAGGGCCCCAACGCCCCTCCACTTCTTTTTATGAAGCCGTGTTAGGCTTTTTTATCACCGACCAGGGCAATTCTATAAGCGTCGGAGCTAATACCACCGCAGCCGGCAATAATGTGGTTTCGTAAAGGGGGGGGGGGTTAGTGTGCAGATATATACAGATATATGAAAATATGCCAAATATTTGCCATAGAATGTTAAAAATTCTGCCACGGGAAATGGGGGGGGCTGTGTCTATAAAGTGCCACCAGCCTCTCGATCATTTCTAACTAGAGAATGACACGGAGACAAATTTTTCCCCATCCTCGCAGGAACTCAATTTCTCCATCCCGTCCCCATGAGGTTTCCCCCCCCCCCCCCCAGTTCCTGCCCCATTCCTGTAAGCTCTGCCTTAACCACACAAGCCTCAGACACTTATGATTTTAAAGTGTTTGAGGCTTGTGCAGATGAGGATGGAGCTTGCAGGAATGGGGCAGAGACAGGAAAAGAACTCGCGGGGACGGGAAAATGAGTTCCCGTGGGGACAGGGAAAAATTTGTCCTTGTGTCTTTCTCTATTTCTAATTCTTTGTATAGGATGTAATGCTTGGAAGTCATTCATCCTAAATATTTTTACATTCTTGGGCTCATTCCACACATTATTAATATTCTGCAAGATACAGTTCTGTTCCACTCATTTGCATTGTTCAAATGTCAGAGGTTCGCCGTACTGAATGTGTTACATAAGTTCTTTCTAGATGCAGGAAGTAATAATGCAGATTGCTGGCCTCAGCACAGTCATTAATCATGTTTTGGTTTTATACCTTACACATTTCTGGACAGATCATTTATTAAAAACACATTTAAGTTCAGAGTTCAAGGAAAACAAAGGTGTACACTATAGCACTTTTCTTCACGACTTTTCATAATATTGCTTCCTTTTCACTGTGATATCTGATGAGTGGCCCTTTAGCCTCACACACAGGCTTTGATAGATCAGTTAGTCCATAAAAGGGAAGTGTTTTTACATTGATTTGCTTTGTTTCGTGCATGTAAATTCATTTCCAGTGCGATAGGTGTGTCATTCTGGACAAGCGGGTTATCTCCCCATGGCCACGAGCCATATGCAGAAGGAATCCATTCCGGATTTTTTCTGTGATCCTCCTGCTTCACTGTGAGCTCTACTGCCACCTGCAGTTTTCCCTTCTGCCCGCGAGCCAGAAGGAGTGTTTCTGTTCTTCTATCCCTTTTTCTTTTATTTGGTGTTTTTGATTTTTATTCGGTGTATGGGTCAGTGCAGTCAGCCCGCCCTAGATTTCTGGGACTGCTTTTATATGTCTCGCTTGGCCAAAATGATATACCTATTGCGCTGGAAAAAGATATTATGTCCTTACCTTGATAATATCTTTTCAGTAGACAAGTGTGTCATTCTGGACCCCCACCTTATCCTTCCTGTGCCTGTCTATTGTCTCATTCTGTTTATGCTTCTACAAATTTGTACGTTGGATGTCGGTCAGCCTTTTGGGCCCTGAAAAATTCTGTATAATATCTGAGCTCATTTGATGCTTCTGTTGGTTGTTACTTATTCGCTGAACGTTCAGGTGTTAATTTGAGCAGAACAGTTGATTTGTTTGGGAAATTTCCCATTTTTGTCCTTGCTTCACATAATGTCGATAAAGCTCTTGTTTGCTTGGGTACAAGTTTCAAGTTTATTGAAATTTTATATCACACTTATCAAATTTCTAAGCAGTGTATGAAGTAAAAATAATTAAAATGTAAGGGAAACGCATATAAGTCTCATAAACAGACATTATTGTACAATAGGTAAGGGGGAAAATACAATAATTGATAGGATAGTAAGACACGGATGGTAAAAACAATAGGAAGGGAATGATTTCATCTGTTCAATTAAAAATTGTTGAAAGATTATAAATCGAATGCATGTTTAAATAAAAATGTTTTAAAATTCAATTTAAATTGATTCAGAGAAGATTCCTCCCGAAGATGTGATGGCAGAAAGTTCCATAATAAGGGGGCATTTATAGAGAAAATTGATTTATGAGTGGTATCATAAACAATTTGTCGTAATGAGGGTATGACTAAAAGGTTTTCATTATTTGATCGCAATGAAATCTGGGGAGTGAAAAGTTGTGGATTTAAATGGCAGGAGTAAAATTTTATAAAAGTTATTCTGTGGGAAAGTGGTAGCCAAGAGTAGTGTCACATGGTCAGATTTTTTAGCCTTGGATAGAAATTTAACCTCTGTATCTTGGATTATTTGTAGTCGTCTGAGACTGAGTTCTTTTGGTGTTTTTTGGGTTATTCCCTTACTGCAGGTGGCAGTAGAGCTCCCAGTGAAGTAAGAGGAACACAGAAAAAATCCGGAGTGGACTCCTTCTGCATATGGCTCGCGACCATGGGGAGATAGTCCGCTTGTTCAGAATGACACACCTATCGCACTGGTAAAGATATTATCAAGGTAAGGACATAATCTCTTTTTTTTATGCACATAGGCCAATTTTATGAAACTAAAAAATGACATTTTTTGCTCATAGAATTGAATTTATAGGCATAACAAAAAGAAGAAAATTAAAAATAAATAAAAGCAAAATGAAACAAAAAAAATCTAGGGGAGGAAGGGCTGCAGAGCCCTGGTGCATAAAATGCCTTCAGTATCTCTTAAAAGTTCAAGGTTTTAAAAATCAAAATATTAGGACTTGTACCTGTGCCTTGATATACGGTCTTGCTTAACTGCATCATACAGAGGAAGCATTTAATTTAATTATCAGATCTCGTAACTGCTTTTAGAGCCATTACACAAAGTGATTTATAACTTTCCAGAATTAAAGCAGTTACATAAACATCACAATAATCACAGCATATTAAAGGCATATATTATCTCAATTCCACTTGGTTATGTTATAGCACAGATAAACCTGCAGAACATAAAAGTCCAGCGTGCTAGTATAAAAAGTCCCGCCGCCCATATAAAATGAACAGCTGTGTAGGCCAATCTGCTCATAACCACTTTATTTTCACCTGAGACAGGTTGCCAGATGAAGGGGACCCTTTTACTAAAGTATGTTAATCACTTACCACCTGGATTCTGTAGATGGCGCCAAACTTTCGGTGCAGATTAAAGATGCAAGCCAAATTTCATTGGTTAACGAGCCATTAGTTATTTAATTAGTCTTAATCATGTATTGAAGTTAATTGGCACTAATTCGGATTTGCATGCACTTCTGCTTGCACGCTGTTCTATAACATTGGGTTCCTAAATCCCGTAGTATGTAATTCAGAAAGGGGTATGGCCAAGAGAGGGGCATGGGTGGGTTAAGGTTGTTCCAAATATTTACATATAGTTTTATTTATTTATTTTAGTATATATATATATCAACTGTATATAGATAATTCAGAACACTGCCATCGAATTGATCCATAATGGTAAAAAATATGACCATGTAACACCTTTTTTAGTTAAATCTCACTGGCTTCCAATTAACCATCATATCACTTTCAACATTTTACTTCTATCATTTAAAACACTCTCCACTAATGAACCACAATTAATTGATAAGTTACTCATCCCTTACAGTTCTTCACGTTCACTTCGGTCTATAAATCAAAAGCTCCTAACAGTCCCCTCTTTGAAAATTATTGGGACACGACGGCACGATATATTCTCGGTGATGGCGCCGCAGCTCTGGAATGCTATGCCACAACATCTAAGAGAGGAAACCAATTTAGCCCGCTTTAAAAGTAATTTAAAAAGCTTCCTTTTTAAAGATGCTTTTAACCTTTACAATGCATTCGGTTCTTATACAAAATTCCTTTTCTAATTGCACCTTTTTTTTCTTTTCTTCTTTCTCTTTTTACATGCTCTACCCTATTGTTCTTTCCATATATGTCTCTCCTCTGAACTTAAAAAAATGTTCTATCCCCTATTAGTTAGTCTGTATGTCTAATTGTCTACCCCATTACAGTAAAACCTTGGTTTATGAGCATAATTTGTTCTGAAAACATGCTTGTAATCCAAAGCACTCGTATATCAAAGCGAATTTCCCCATAGGAAATAATGGAAACTCAGACGATTCGTTCCACAACCCAAAACCTTTAATACAAAATACTATACGTACTTGTATTGCAAGACCTCACTCATTTAGAACAGTCACTCCACTCCCGCAGCGTCGGACAGAGATGATGATGTGATGATGTGACGCGTATATACTGTATGGACTCATATTGCAAGACTTTGCTCGTTTAGAACAGTCACTCCACTCCCGCAGCGTCGTAGAGAGAAGAACCATCTGCTAAGTTTTGATGATGTGACGCGTGTATACTGTATGGACTCGTATTGCAAGACCTCGCTCGTTTAGAACAGTCACTCCACTCCCGCAGCGTCGTAGAGAGAAGAACCATCGGCTCAGTTTTGATGATGTGACGCGTGTATACTGTATGGACTCGTATTGCAAGACCTCGCTCGTTTAGAACAGTCACTCCACTCCCGCTGCGTCAGAGAGAGAAGAACCATCGGCTTACTTGTGATGATGTGACACGTGAATACTGTATGGACTCATATTGCAAGACTTTGCTCGTTTAGAATGGTCACTCCACTCCCGCAGCGTCGGAGAGAGAAGAACCATCGGCTCAGTTGTGATGATGTGACGTATGTATATTGTATGGACTCGTATTGCAAGACTTTGCTCGTTTAGAATGGTCACTCCACTCCCGCTGCGTCAGAGAGAGAAGAACCATCGGCTCAGTTGTGATGATGTGACGCGTGTATACTGTATGGACTCGTATTGCAAGACTTTGCTCGTTTAGAACGGTCACTCCACTCCCGCAGCGTCAGAGAGAGAAGAACCATCGGCTCAGTTGTGATGATGTGACGCGTGTATACTGTATGGACTCGTATTGCAAGACTTTGCTCGTTTAGAACGGTCACTCCACTCCCGCAGTGTCAGAGAGAGAAGAACCATCGGCTCAGTTTTGATGATGTGACGCGTGTATACTGTATGGACTCGTATTGCAAGACCTCGCTCGTTTAGAACAGTCACTCCACTCCCGCAGCGTCGTAGAGAGAAGAACCATCGGCTCAGTTGTGATAATGTGACGCGTGTATACTGTATGTACTCGTATTGCAAGACATTGTTTGTATATCAAGTTATAATTTAATCAAATGTTTTGCAAAACACTTGCAAACCAAGTTACTTGCAATCCAAGGTTTTGCTGTATTATAAATTTTTAAATTGTGTGTAAAAAGATATGTTTATATTTTATTCATTTTTGTACCTCGCTTAGTAAAACTAAATAAACGATTCATCAAAATCCAATAAAACTTGAAACTCAGAAGTGACCACTGCTAAACTGAATTTTCAGCAAACATTAATGGCTCACTACCACATTGTCATTTAGGTCGTATATTCTTATGCTTTGTTACTCTCATCTTTTTTTTTTTTAATTTTCCACATAAATTCTCAATTATTTCTTGCACTCTTCAAAAAATGTTTTCAAAGTTTCAAAACTTATCTGAGACTGTAAAGGAGAGCCACGAGCCAACATAGCTATGTTTTGATCCCTGCATTAGCACAAACAATCTCCAAATGAGAGCACAAGGTCAAAGACAACATCAAAAAAACAAAAAATGTCAAATTCTTCTTGAAAACTTTAAAGAAAAACCATACATAGTTACCCAGTGAAGCTCTACTCTGTTCTCAAAACAGCCATAAAATGGTGGCCATGTTCAGATTGGTACAGAAGGGAATAGACTTGGTAGATAAGGACAGGTTGTTCACCCTCTCCAAGGTAGGGCGAACGAGAGAGCACTCTCTAAAATTGAAAGGGGATAGATTCCTTATGAACATAAGGAAGTTCTTATTCACCCAGAGAGTGGTAGAAAACTGGAACCCTCCAGGGATTCAAGACAAAGTTAGACAAGTTCCTGCTGAACCAGAACGTAAGCAGGTAGGGCTAGTCTCAGTTAGGGTGCTGGTCTTTGACCAGAGGGCTGCCACGTGAGCAGACTGATGGGCAAGATGGACCACTGGTCTGACCCAGCAGCATCAATTCTTATGGTTATAACTGCAAGAATAAATCACATGATACACCAGCCAATCAAGACACATTTCCACGCATTTAAATCACTTACATCACTGATAAATGAATTGGGTGCTGGCATTTACAAAAGATTTTAGCTGGTCTAAGTACTGGCACTCAACTTTAGGCATGGGAATGGACTCTAAGCGCTATTCTACAAATGGTGTGCATCCTGGATCACATATGATAGAATAGTGCTTAGTACTGATTTTTTCCAGTGCCGATTTTTAACTTAACATATAATATGTGTCTTTCCTTATAAGAAAGGTGTGGCTTACTGGTAGAGCTGCTGCCTCTGCACCCAGAGGTTGTGAGATCAAATCCCAGTGCTGTTCCTTGTGACCTTGGGCAAGTCACTCAGTCCTCCAGTGCCCACTAGTGCTGCTCGATTCACCGCTTTGAATCGATTCACTGATTCACATTGGTGAACTGATTCACATTGGTGAATCGATTCATTTTCTTTAAAAAATTGGGTTTTCCAATTCACTGACCAACCCTCCTCCCTACATACCTTCAGGCCTCCTAAAGCAGGAGCAGCAGTGCTCTGGCAGCGAAAAGCCTGTCTCTTGCTGGCCGTCCACTGCCGCTACTGCTTCTGCTTTGGGAGGCCTGATGTCAGAGCTCACGGTGGGGGTGGTGGGGGGTATCAGTCGGGAAGTGCTGCATAGGTGCCAGGGCCGTGGGTACCCTTGGCTTTAGGGGGGTTCCCTGAAGGCTGGTATGTTTTCTCCTTCTCTCCACCATCATCCGGCTTCCCCTGGCCTCTCATTCTTACTTTCAAAACTAATTACGGCCTGCAGAGGATCCCCGGTGAGGTAGCGATTCTAGCTGTCAGCCTCCGCTGCACGTTCCCTCTGCCGTGGTCCATCCCAGACCAAAACAGGATGTGACGAATTGAATCAAATTGAAAAATTTTTCCTTGAATCGGGCAGCACTAGTGCCCACCGCTTTGAATGTCAAAGCCACAAAAAGGCAGTAAACAAGTCCCCAAATCCATATATGTTAGGGAATGCTACATTCACATTATTTTTCTCTATATATACACTAGTGAATATAATATTCACCCTATATATACATTCATTTACGTATTTATATCATAGTACCTTCATATATACACATCTAATATTAGTATTGTGTACTATGTGCATTTTAAATCCTCTTTATATACTCGCATAGTGTCTGTATCATGTACTTTGCTCATCCTCGATTTGCACATCTCCTGATTATACTTGTTCTCTCTACTTTATCCATCATTTATGACTTAATATCTTTTAACTGAGTATTCCAAAATGCAGTTTTTACCAGTACAAAAGCTCTGGCTAGAGAACACTCCTCCAAAACTGAGGAACAGAAGGAAAATTTACACTGAACTGAAAGAGAATCCAATCTGTAATAAATAATGGAAACGGTGCTTGTAAGAACCTGAACAGAAACGTGTTCTAAATTCTATTATTATGAGAAATCCAAACAAAATACCGTATTTCCCCATGTATAGGCCGCGGCTTATACATGGGTTTTACAAACCTGTGCAGTGGGTGCGGCTTCCTTATATGGGGCGGCCTATCTAAAGACATCATAGATAGGCCACCCATTAGATAAGCTGCAGCGCTACTACCTTTTAAAATAGCTCCCTCGCTGGACAGCTGCCAGCTGCCTCCTCCAATGTCGTAGCCAGCGGTGCAGGGCAGGAGTGATCTCTTCGGCATCCAGCCTGGCCCTGCGTTGCTTCCTCAATGCCTGCTGGATGCCGAAAAGATCGCTCCTGCCCTGCACCGCTGGCCGCGACATTGGAGGATGCAGCCAGCAGCCAGCCAGCGAGGGAGCTATCAATACAAGCATGCATAGCCTTTAAGATATGTACTGTGGTGTTTAAAATTTTATATGGGCAAACTCCAGAATATATGGTCACGCTTGTGCCCCATCTGTCTTCCAAATTATGTTACGATAAGGAATTGAATGTTGTAACATTTTCCAAAAGAGAAAGGGGTAAAATATAAAAGAGATTTTTATGTCCATGTTCCCTTATCAGGCTGTCTAGCGAGGGAGCTATTTTAAAAGGTACGGGGGACTCCAGTAGCATCACGGCTTATCTAATGGGGGGCTTATCTAGGAGTTTTAAAATGAGAATAGGGTTTCCTGCGACCTATACAAAGGGGTGGCCTATACATGGGGAAATACGGTAATGTTTCAATTTTCATGTCTAAATGTATTTACATGGAGAAAAAGACTTAAGACTGGTAACACCTCCTGGTAGATACTGTTTAAAGTAACGTACTGGATTTCTTGCACATATTGTACTTGAATCAAGATTTATTTGACCTTGATATAATGTACACGGTAAATGTTTGTGAGGGTGGGGGGGGGGGTTCTGATGGATGATGGGGGGTTTTCTCCTAGAGACTGATACTTCTGGAACATTGTACATTTCACTGATGTCCAATTCTCTGCATTTATACATTTGCACATGAAACTTTAAAGGCATTATTTTGTTTGGATTTCTCCCAGGTTTTCTTACATTCAGCTGTTCCATTATTTATTACAGATTGGATTTGGTTTCTGTTTTGTCTAAAACCACTCCAGTCATGTCACATAATGAGGAAGCAGAGAATGTTCTCTATATATAATCTAAAAGAATGGTATTATTACATAATGAGGTTATGTAAATATGCCAAAACTTACTACTAGCCCTCCAAAAAGTAAAGAAAAACAGTCTATAAACCTTTTAAAAACAATGCAGCCTTCCGTTTCTAAAAATAAGCTCTGAAGGAAAGGGAATAGATCTATTTTTCATGGCAGTGATGCCTGTTTAGGCAGTACTGGAAAAGACGGATTGGAGCGGGGACCTTGTAATGATGCTCTGATTTTATGATCTAAGGGAAATCATACAGTGACTGGTGCCATTGGATCTTAAATCTTTGTCCCTCTGCTGATAAATAACACTCTGTCAAAATTTAGCTCTTGGCTTGCCTGCATGTGAATGCATGATGCCTTCTGGTTTATAAACTTAGCAAAAAACAAACAAAACAAAACCCAAACATAAAAACAGCAAAATGAATCATTAAACATTCTCTGTAACTGCAGAGGCAAACAAGCAAATAAAAATTCAGAGGGTGTTTCGTTAATATGCTATAAACAGTTGGGGACTCATTTACTTAATGATACTGGCTAACTGTCTGGAAGGGCCTTTAGGAGATTAAAAAAAAAAACCCACATTGCATTATATTTTTGTTTAAACACGATGGAGGCCTTTTGCTAAAATATACCAAACAGTTAATGCAGGAATTAGTGTTGGATGATAAGTTAACATGGCGGCCTGACACTTGGTATGGTTTAATTTAACTGCAGAGCATGGAATGGAGTGGAGAATGGCTGTGGGCTGCACCTTTCACATAATGTATGGTCATTTACAATATGTTAAATGATTATCTGCAGTGCTGAATACATTTCTCTGCATTACCTGCCAGTAGCATTGCCAGATAGCAGATATTGGGTGGCCTTACAATAATAATGGAAGGCAATGAAAATTTTAGAGACTGACACGGGGGGGACAAAGTTTGGGTGTCAGGTCAAAAGCGCGCCGGGACAAAGGCGCGTGCAGACAATTGAGCGCAGCGCGGAGGCGCACGCCACACAAAATTACTGTTTTAACGGCTCCGATGGGGGGGGGGGCGTGGGGGGAACCACCCCACTTTACTTAATAGAGATCGCGCCGCGTTGTGGGTGGTGTGGGGGGTTGTAACCCCCCCCCCATTTTACTGAAAACTTCACTTTTTCCCTGTTTTTAGGGAAAAAGTTAAGTTTATAGTAAAATGTGGAGGGTTACAACCCCCCAAACCCCCACAACGCCGGCGCGATCTCTATTAAGTAAACTGGGGGGGCTCCCCAACAAAACCCCCCATCGGAGCCCCTAAAAACTGTAATTTTCTTCGGCGTGCGCCTCCGTCTTGCGCTCAGTTGTCGGCGCGCGCCTTTGTCTTTCGCCGACTTGTCTATGAACCCAAAGTTTGTCCCCATCTCCACCCCTTTCCCACAAGCTTTGACCCTATCCTCTCTCCATCCCCCACAAACTCTTAGTTCCATCATTATTTATAAAAAGCAATTGCTCACATTTTGTACAAATGAGATCTTGTACTTTTGCAGGGATGGGGACAAACTTTGCCACACTTCTCCCTCCCTTCCCCCCCCCCAATGTTCTCTGCATTGAAATTTCCCCTCCCCACTCTCCATCCCATGTCTCAACTCTCTGCCCTTCCCCCACCAACTCAACTTAAAAACATATAAATACCTGAGCTGGCTGGGATCCCCAAACCCTGCCCTGCCCTCTGAAGACTTCCCTCTCATAAGTGCCCAGAACGCTGCTACCCAGCTCAACAGTTTCGTAATATATTTTGACCTTTAAATTAACCTGGAGTCCTACCCCATAAATAATAGCGTTTGAATGTCTAACTTCCAATTATTGCTTGTTAAAACCATTAATTGGGCTGCTTATCCACTTTATTTGGACGCCTAAGTCGATGGACGTCCACATTGTGGATATCTAAAGTTAGATGTCCTGACCTGTACAATTCTTACTCCAAAATAACTGTTAATCAATACCTGTTAATCACTAGCTCTTAACTTTGTTTATTCCACTCAAGTTGTACCATCTTTTAATCATTGTAAACCGCATAGAACTTCACGGTCCTGCGGTATATAAACTGTTATTATTATTATTCACGGTCCTGCGGTATATGATCTGATTTTTGGGCCGATTCACAAAGAGCTATTGATGCACTAAAAAGTTTGCATGTAAATGATTCACACAAATGTTCGTGTAATTCCTGACGCTGCCACCCGATTGACTTCAGTGAGAGCGACTCTCAACACATGTGCAGAGCTGGCAGGGGAAGCCCAAACAGCTGAGAGGCAGGAGAAGCTCCAAAAGCAGGCTCCTGCCAGTCAGCCATTTAAGGCAGGAAACCTTTAATTTTTCTTTATTTTTTAATGGGCACAGATGGTGTGTGTATGTGTGTGTTTGGGTTTTTTTGAAGTGCATTGGGAAGCCATGTTAGAGCATCAACTTGGGTTTTTGTCTTCACAGAGTATTTGAGGATAGAAGGGGTTGGAGTGGGTGTTTTGACAACTACAGGGAGCTCACAACAGGGACTGATTGACTTATGCCTTCTGAAGAGCAGTGAAGTCCTTCCTCTTCAGCTGAAACTGACACCAGCAGAGTCCTCTAAATATCCTTCCTTCTATGTGTTCCTTGTTTTGCAACCAGTCATGTCCTTAAATCTACTTGTGAATGTCCTATTGTAACCTGTTCTGAGTTTCCGGGAGAATGGGATAGAAATTGAAATAAATAAAAATAAATTATGCTTTTCTGTCTGGGGGCAATGCTTCCCGATAAGCCCTACTCCCTTAACCCAACACTATCCTGGGATTCCACCTCACTAACAGCAGCCTAAGAGGTCAGGTACGCAGCCTAGGAGTAACTTTAGACGGCCACCTGTCCCTGTCCGCCCACATATCTTAAGTAGTTTCCACCTCCTTCTACTACCTCCGCCAACTGCAATGGATCAACCCTACATCTCCAAACCAGACCTAGTCCAACTCCTCTACGCCTATGTTCACTCCAGGATGGATTACTGCAACTCCCTATTTAATGGAGTGGCCAAAAAAGATCTCAAACGCCTCCAGCGTGTACAAAACTGCCTCAACTACTGTGACCCCAGCCCTCCGCGCAGAGCACTGGCTTCTGATCAACCAACGCTGCGCATTCAAGGCCCTGGTAATGGCGCATAAAAGAATTTACGAAACCACCCCAGCCTATATAGGATTCAAGCTAACCCTATACATCCCCACCCGCCTCCTCTGCTCTGAAACGGAGAAATGCCTATGCAGCCCCCCAGGAAGGTCTCTCCTGTCAGAAACTGCCCGCAAACGCTCCTACAGCCACTTCAACCTCAACTCTGGAACCAACTCCCCCACAAATCAGATTACAGAATTCATTGATGACCTTCCGGAAAACTGTAAAGACTCTCCTCTTCAACCAAAATTCCAACTACAATCAACTCTCACCGCCCCCTAAAATTCCCTCTTCCTCCTACACTCACTTATCCATTCTTAACCTATACTTATATTGCTGCATAGTCTTTGTACTGTCCAAATGTATTCCACTGTGAATGTTTGCTTGTAACCCGTTCTGAGCTACTGGGAGGACGGGATAGAAATCAAATTTAATTAATTAATTATCCTCCATTCTCTGAGGTCAAAGTTGGTATGGTAATAGCGTCCTACAAAAGTCAGTGGAGATTAAATCACATGTGTGTCCTTTTACCTTCTGCAGGCTTTAAACTGGTGGGCCTGGAAACCTCAGGGTTGGGCTGTGTAATCAGAGGATCACCACATTCCTTATTTCCAAGGCATAATGCATCTCTTAGGGCTTGATTCACTGTACTTTAATTCCTGTAGGCACAGCCTGGGAGAAGATCCTTAGGGAATCAGATCCTTAGTAACCTTCTAGCTCTGTGGATGGAAAGAATTATAAGCTTTGTCTTTATCTCCTGAGGACAGATCTTACAGAAGCTGAGAATCTGTAGACGTTTCCAGCAAGGCCTCTGGTGTGACTGTAAGATTGTATATTACTGTATCTCGGACTGCTTTCTGAATGCTTCACTTTCTGCCGGATAGATTTATTGTTTGGGACCCAAGTATGATTTGGAACCTACAATACAGTCTTCTGTTTTCCAGGTATTTTTTTTTTCTTGCTGCTTAGCTTCGGTTTCAGAACTCTGCAATGTCGTGCAATGAAGCAAAGTGCTTGGCCAAGATGATTTCATTCCATGGAAAGTGGCATACAAAGAAGCCACTTTCTTCACTCTGTCCATCAGTTATTTATCAATACTGTCAAGATCTCTTGTGAATGCTTTGCCACTGTCGATGAGGTCAGGTAACTAGACAGTGAGTGAGATGAGCTATGTGAGGGATGGTCACTTCACTGTTACATCCACAGAGCCTTCTCTGTAATTCGTTAACTGGGCATCTCCATTTAGACACCCCCAAGGCTCCACAGTATAGCAGTGTTTCTCAACTTCTTCAAGTCAAGTACCCCCTAAGTCTAACAAACATCAACTGAGGATCCCTGCCCAAGTTCCACCCTAGACCCACCCAAGCTCCGCCCCTGACCCCACCCCCATAATTGTAATGCAATTTCTTCCATTCATTTTTCATATGCACACAATATAATCTTATTAATACATAATGGCAACCACAAAATTAAGAAAAACACAAAGTACACTGTAAGCATAGAAAACGTTATTTATATTCAGGGATTTTTTTCAAAGAGGTCAAGGCAGATTACTTTAAAATATGCAATGCCACCTCAGTAACAACTATAGAAAAATAGACAAATGTAGTGAAAATATAGACAGCAGATATAAATTCTCAAAACTGACACATTTTGATCACTAAATTGAAAATACAATTATTTTTCCTACCTTTGTTGTCTGGTGATTTCATGAGTCTCTGGTTGCACTTCCTTCTGACTGTGCATCCAGTATTTCTTTCTTTCTGCCTCCTACATGCTTCCTCTCCTCCAGACTTCATTCCCTTCCCCAACCAACATCTCTCTCTGTCCCTCCATGAGTCCAACTTTTCTTCCTCTCCCCACCACCATTGGCAACATGTCTCCCTCTTTCTCTCATTGTCCTTCTGTCTTTCTTTCATTCCCTCCCTTGCTTCAAAGTGGGAGGGAAAAGAGAGAGAGAGAGATCCAGGGTGCATCTCTCCTACCCCCTCTACTATCACATCCAACATTTCTCCCTCTCTTATCTCCCAGATCATGTGCAGCATTTTCACCACTGCCCACCAGCCCCATTTCTCCTTCTATCACCCCTCTCCAGCACCATGCCATATCTCTCCCTCCATCACTATGTCCAACATTCCTCCCCTTGCATCCCCTTCAATCTGTCTCTGTTCTGTCTCCACCACCATATCCAACATTTCTCCTTCCTCATCCTTCTCTTTCACATGCATCTCTACCTCAATCTTCTCTCTCTCTATGCCCAACAATTTTCCTTTCTTCCTTTCCCCATGTGCACCTTCTCTTTCCCTTCCTCTCACTCACACACTGATGGCCAATAATTCTCCCAAGTTGGTGCTTTCTTTCTCCCTCCCTTCTGTGTCCCAAGTTCATGCCCCCTTTCCTTTCTTCTGTGTCCTGAGTTCGTGCCCCCCTCCTTGCCTTCCAGCCTTTGTCCCAAATTCCTCCCCTCCTTTCTCCCTTTGTTCCACGATCATATCCTCTCTCTCCCTTACTTGCTACAATGCACTCGCTCCCTTCAGGGCCATCCAGCTTAGCTACTCCTTCCTGCCTTCAACCACACAGAGATGCTACGTGGGCAGCGGCCTTTGCATGCTGCATGTGGCTGACCCACAAGCCTTCCCTCTGATGTCAGCTCTAACATTGGAGAGATGGCTTCTGGGTCAGCCATGTGCAGTATGCAAAGGCTTCCAGAATGAAATCAAAATGATGTCATTTAGGAAATATGTCCTGCAATGGTTATCCAATGTCTGTCTAATAATAAGCTTTGAAATGTAATTCCCTAGAAATGTCCAGATACCTCTTATTGTAATCTGCCTAGAAATGAAAGATTAAGGCAGAATAGAAGTCATTAAATGTAATGCGACCACATCACACCCTTGCTGCACAAACTACACCGACTACCAGTACCTTACAGAGCTAAATTTAAATCTCTATGTTATGTCCTCAGACAAAATGGGACAGAATACTACTTAAAGAACAAGTTAGCCTTTTATATATCATCAAGACCTCTCAGGTTCTCTCAAGGGGCATCACTATTAGAGAATGACACGGGAACAAATTTTTCCCTGTCCCTGCGGGAACTCATTTTCCCATCCCATCCCCGCAAGTTCTTTTCCTGTCCCTGCTTCATTCCCGCAAGCTCTGCCTCATCTGCACAAGCCTCAGACACTTTAAAATCATAAGCAGCAACATTCTAGAGCTCAGACTGTGATGTCATAATGCCTCATTCCACCAATGCCTAAGCTCCGTCCTCATCTGCTCAAACCTCAAACACTTTAAAATAGTTCAAGTTCAAGTTTTTTTTTTTCCTAGTTCAAGTTTATTAAAAGTTCGATATAAACGCAGTGTCAAATATTTTCAATGCGTATAACAATAAAAAAATTTTTGGGGGGGGACGACAAGTAAAACAATTTATACAAGTAAACATACAATCTATGTACAAAATTAATTAGCGAAACATAAGGAAAGCGGGGTGAACTACAATTTTTTTAAAGAAAGTAGAAGAACATTTAAGGAAAAAACAACATCAGGAGGGTAATTGAAAATGTTTTCCAAATAAGGCTAGGCCTAAAAGTGAAAGGGAGAAGTTGTGACCTATATATAGATCTGGTTAAATTTAAGTATTTGAGCCCGAGATTGTTGATAAAAGAATTAACCTGTCTGTGACTCAAATGCATCTTTAAATAGGTAGCTTTTTAATGTGCTTTTACATTTTTCTAGAGAGGTTTCACCGCGCAGATAAATTGGTAACTTGTTCCAAAGCTGAGGTGCTATGATTGAAAAAAAATTGTAGTTTTTCTGGTGCCTATTTTATTCAAAGAAGGGATACTTAGCAAATGCTGTTCTGTTGATCTTAAAGATCTGGTTGAAGAGTCCGGTATCAAATAACGATGTAGAAATAATTGGTGTGTTAGTTTGTTGGATTTTGAAGGTTATTAATGCAATTTTGTAGATTATTCTGTGTGAAATTGATAGCCAGTGTGCTTTTCGTAGAAGAGGAGTGATATGATTGTATTTTTTGGAGTTTGTAATAATTTTTATTGCTGTATTTTGTATCATTTGTAACCTTCTTATTTCTTTCTGAGTTATGCCGTGGTACAATGTATTGCAGTAGTCCAGCCTGGAAATAACCAAAGAATGAATTAGAACATTAAGTGCTTTTGGTTCTAAGACTTTGGATAAGGATCTAATGAGACGTAGTTTGTAAAAACAGTTTTTAACTACAGAACTAATCTGATCATGGAAAGATAATTCTTGGTCCAATAATACTCCCAGTATTTTCGTTGTCACTTTTTGCAGTGGGAAATTGTCCAGGAGTATTTGTGATGAGAATATGAGATCCTTTTTCCATGGAAAAACGTTATTGAAGATTTAGTTGGGTTCAGGGCTAGCGTGTTGTCTTTAAGCCATTGACTAATTTGTTTTAACTTCTTATTTATATTTGTTATCTCATTGGAGTCAGCAGTATTTAATGGATATAAAAGCTGAATGTCATCTGCATAGGCAAAAGCAGAAAATCCAATGGATTGACTTAAAGTGAGGAGTGGTGATAAAAAATATTGAATAAAAGAGGGGACAAGATTGAACCTTGATGATGAATTGTTGAAAATAACTTTAGCTGACCTATCTTGAAAGTATGATTTAAACCAGTTTAGCACTTGGTCAGAGAGGCCTATGGAAGACAGTCTCTTGATGAGTAATAATGGCCAATGGTGTCAAATGCTGCAGATAAATCGAGTGAGATCAAAAGTACAGATTTATGGTGATCTAAGTTTAAGTTTAAGTTTATTAGGATTTTATATACCGCCTATCAAGGTTTTCTAAGCAGTTTTACAATCAGGTACTCAAGCATTTTCCCTATCTGTCCCGGTGGGCTCATAACCTATCTAACGTACCTGGGACTATGGAGGATTAAGTGACTTGCCCAGGGTCACAAGGAGCAGCGCAGGATTTGAACCCACAACCCCAGGGTGCGGAGGCTGTAGCTTCAACCACCGCACCACACACTCCTCCACACACATTGAATGTTGGTTGTAAGACCTATCATAGAGTGTTCTGTTGAGCGATTAGATCTAAAACCTGTCTGATTAGGATGTAGTGGATGAGTTTTTTCAACGAAGTTGCTTACATGATTGAAAACAACTTTTTCTATTAATTTAGTGATAAATGGTAGATTGGCAATAGGTTGGTAATTTGACTCAATTGCAATTGAGTCTTTAGGATTTTTTATTATTGGACGGATGATTGCTTCTTTCCATTCTTTTGGTATAAATCCTGTGGTTAAGCTGTTTTCAATCATCTGAATGAAAGGACCAAAGAAGGAAAAGAAACGTTTTATAAAAAAAGGAGAGATTGAGTTAGAACCTGCGCCTTTGACATTGATTCTTTGTAAGAGTTGTTTAAGGACCTCTAGGGTTGGTGTTTGAAAATTGGTACATTTTGAAGTAGGTAGAATTGTATTGGTTTCGTGTCTACATTAAAATTGCTTTTTGAACCAATGCTATCTCTAATTTTATTAATTTTGCTTACAAAATAGTTTGCTAGATTTTGTGCTATTGGTTTATCTTCTAAATCAGGATTTTCTATTCTTTTTGGAGCTGTAAGGTTTTTTAAAATGACATGGAGGGCGGTGGAATTTTTGGCACTTTCAATTTGTTTTGGAATAATATGTTGTTTTTGCTAAGTTTATTTTAGTTTTATAATATAGCTGTTGATCTTTTATATTTACTTAGATTCTCTCTTGATTTAGCTCATCTCCATTTCCATTTCTGTTTGAGGCTTGTGCGGTTAAGGCAGAGCTTACAGGAATGCAGCAGGGGGCAGCAACAAAACTCACAGGCACGGGACGGGAAAAATTTGTCCCCGTGTCAATCTAAACTAAACTAAACTAAGCCTTAGGTTTATATACCGCATCATCTCCAGGGAAGTGGAGCTCGGCACGGTTTACAAAGTTTAAAAATATAAGAAGAAAGGAGAATTATTTACAAGAGTATATGAGTGGGAGGAATATAAACAGGAGAAAAAAATGATCTTATGATGGGAAAAAAATGATTATATGTTAGAAAAGAGCCAGGTTTTCAATTGTTTGCAGAATAATTGGAGGGAGCCCAGGTTCCGCAGCGGGATAGTGAGATCGTTCCAAAGGCCCGTGATTTTGGAGACGAGAGACTTTCCCAGTTTGCCCGCTTGGAGAATACCGTGCAGAGAGGGGAAGGATAGTTTATGTCTGTGGGCGGATCTGGTGGTAGCAGGCCTTGAGGCGTTAAAAGATAGTGGGATTAGGGGCGGAAGGATGCCGTGAATGATCTTGAAGGCCAGACAGGAGCATTTGAAATGAATTCTGGAAAGCACTGTGAGCCAGTGAAGATTGGTGAGTAGTGGGGAGACGTGGTCGTATTTGCGTTTTGCAAAAATCAACTTGGCTGCGGTATTTTGGATAAGCTGGAGTCTGTGGAGACTTTTTTTTTTGTAAGGCATAAGTAAATGGCATTACAGTAGTCGAGTTTGGAGAGAATGGTGGATTGTACAAGGATGGCGAAATGTTTTTGGTGAAAGTAGGATCTTACTTTCCTCAGCATGTGGAGGCTGAAAAAGCATGATTTTGCCAAGGAATTGAGGTGATCGTTGAGGGTGAGAGAGGAATCTCTAATCACTATCTGTACCATCATCAAAAGAAATTGTACAGTGTGATACCTACCAGCGAACCTTCTCAGAAGTAGCCTCCGTGCTCTGGAATTTACTCGCAGAAGGGCTACCTCTACTCCAGGAAGCAGGTGAAAACCTGGCTCTTCACCCGAGCCTTTTATAGATAGGGTGACTGACTCTACATTAATTCTGCACCAGGACTAGCTTGACACACACACTAACCCACTATTTTAATAAGGTGCGCTATGCATTTTAGCGCGTGCTACATATACGCACGCGCTAATGCGTCCATAGACTAACATGCACGCGTTAGCGTTTAGCGCACGCTAATATTTAGTTTGCACTAAAACGCTTAGCGCACCTTTGTAAAAGGAGCCCTAAATCAGTTCCTTATACCTTATTTAACTGTATAAACAACTTACCTTGAGTTTAGACTTCCATCTGTTTATCCCAGGGGTAGGCAATTCAGTCCTTGAGAGCACAGACAGGTCAGGTTTTCAGGATATCCACAATAAATATGCATGAGATGGATTTACATCTCAAGGAGGCAGTGCATGCAAATCCATCACATACATATTCATTGTGGATATCCTGAAAACCTGACCTGTCTGTGGCTCTTGAGGACCGGAATTGCCTACCCCTGGTTTATCCCAACGGACTCTATACCAGTGGTTCCCAACCCTGTCCTGGAGGACCACCAGGCCAGTCGGGTTTTCAGGATAGCCCTAATGAATATGCATAAGAGTGATCAGCTTATAATGGAGGTGCCAGGCATGCAAATCTGCTCCATGCATATTCATTAGGGTTATCCTGAAAACCCGACTGGCCTGGTGGTCCTCCAGGACAGGGTTGGGAATCACTGCTCTATACAACCCATCTTGCCCCATCTAATATCTATGTTTGAGCCCTCAGCGATAGGCTAAGGGGTGGGCAACTCTGGTCCTCGAGGGCCGAAATCCAGAAGGGTTTTCAGGATTTCCCCAATGAATCTGCATTGAAAGCAGTGCATGCAAATAGAGCTCATGCATATTCATTGGGAAAATCCTGAAAACCCAGCTGGATTCCAGCCCTCGAGGACCAGAGTTGCCCACCCCGGGCTAAGCTGTATTATAGAAAAACATTAGCATCATATCTATGTTATTTGAATGTTCTGATTTATGCTTGTTAGATGCTTCATAAGTATTATGTCTCCCTTTTAGTATCTCTCTCATTTGAATTTCAGTGCTGTTAATAAGTATATTTTTGAACTGTTTCCTGGCAGTCCTTTTATTAAGTTTCAGTTTACTGATTTTAACTTTACCTCATTTATTGTATTTATGTTGCTATTTGGTGGTTTTACTACTGTTATGCTGTTAACAAAATTGCAAGTTTTATGTTGAATTATACCTGCTGTAAACCGCCTTGGGTGAGTCTCTTCATAAATAAATACATGTATGTATATTAAGCCAAGTTGGTCCTGGAGTAGCCCCTTGTCAATCAGATTTTCAGGATATCCATAATGAACATGTGTGAAAGAGAGTCGCATACAATGGAGGCAAATCATTCTCATGCATAATCATTGTGAATATCCTGAAAACCTGACTGGCAAAGCGGTATAAAGCGGACTGACTTGGGAAACAATGTAGCCAAGAATATTCTAGATATCCTATGAGCTAACTTTTTTTCTTCTCTTTTTAAGACTGAAATAAAATGTATACTAAAGCATTGTAATAGATTCTACCCATTATTATATCTCCTTTTCAGGGTAAGCCACGGTTGATGAACATGGTCCATGAAGCCTTAATCTTCTGGGGTTCTGATTTTGAGGATCACCTCATCAACATCAATGTGGGGGGTCTGAAAAGAAGCCTTAGCTCCAACACTCTCTCCAAATTTCCCAATACGAGACTAGGCCGCTTGCTATCTTGTCACACAGAGGAATCCATTCTCGAAATCTGTGATGATTACGATGTGACTGCAAAGGAGTTTTACTTTGACAGGAACCCTTGCCTCTTCCTCTACGTGTTCCACTTCTACCAGACTGGGAAGCTACACGTCATGGATGACCTCTGTGTGTTCTCGTTCTCACAAGAGATTGAATATTGGGGCATCAATGAATTCTTTCTCGATGTCTGCTGCAGCTACCGTTACCATGAGCGCAAACTGGAAGGTAGATGTCGAAACTGGGATGAGGAGAGTGAGGTGAGCAGTGTGGACACATCTCCAGATGAAATTTCTGACTTCAAGCATGACTTGCTCCATTTCAACACACTCCATTACGGCAATGTTCGGAAGCGCCTCTGGTTGACCATGGAGAATCCTGGCTATTCCATCCCTAGTAAACTCTTCAGCTTTGTGTCCATTTCTGCAGTTCTCATTTCTATAGCGACTATGTGCATCCACAGCATGCCGGAATACCAGATGGTAGATGAAAATGGCAATGTTAGAGATAACCCTATCCTTCACAAGTTAGAGTATTTCTGTATCTCCTGGTTCACTTTTGAAGTGTCTGCACGTCTGCTTCTGGCACCAAATCTTAAGAAATTCTTCCAACATCCTCTGAATATGATTGATATTGTCTCAGTGTTGCCATTTTACTTCACCCTTTTGGTGGAAACAACTCTAGGTAGGGACATTGAGCTGGGGAACTTTGGGAAAGTGGTGCAGGTACTCCGTCTCATGAGGATTTTTCGAGTATTGAAGTTGGCCCGACACTCAACTGGACTGAGATCATTGGGAGCCACCCTAAAGGTAAAATAAATATATTTTGATAGCAGAAGTCATAGATTGTCTTGTATTATCAGAGACTATTATTGGCCATGAGGTCATCTAGATACAATGAGGAAAACCTCTTCCACAGAATAAATTATGTGTAGTCTCTAGAATGAGACAAAATGATTTGTGAGAAGTATTCAGCTCCCTATATATGAGATGAATTTTTCTCTCTCCATTTTTAAAAGCAAAAACACACAAGTAGAATGCCATGATAGTACTAGTCCACTAATAGCATTCAAAGTTTCAATAGATGACACTGACACAGGGATTGAACCCTCAGTGGAGAAAACCTCTGTGTCTCTCAGACTACCCCAACTCGGGTCTCCTAAGGACTTAACCTGCCTTCAAAATATTCAATTTGAGGGCAGGAGGCACATTTTTGGTCATAAAAACTCCACCATACAGACACTGATTACTATAGTACAAAATCATCAGGAGTGTTTCAGACAGATTAAAATGGCAATGAAAGCCGCACCTGGCTTTTGATTGCAATGTATACTGAATGACAAGGGAGTTCTTCCAACCCAGTGGTTCCCAACCAGTCAGTCAGGTTTTCATGATAGCCCTAATGAATATGCATGAGAGAGATTTGCATGAAATGAAGATGAAAGGCATGCAGATCTGTCCCATGCATATTCATTAGGGCTATCCCGAAAACCTGACTGGCTAGTGGTCCTCCAGGACAGGGTTGGGGACCACCGGCATTGTTCTGGCACTGAATATGGAATACTAGAGCTGTGAATGGCTTATTGATGATTCGAAGAATTTAGAATTATTTGAAGATTTTGTACTATAACAATCAGTGTCTATACAGTGGAGTTTTTAGGACCAAGGATGCGCCTCCTGCCCTCAAATTGAATATTTTGAAGGCAGGTTTAGTCCTTAGGAAACCCAAGTTGGGGTACATTGAGAGACAGTGAGGTCTTTTCTCCACCGAGGGTTCAATCCCTGTGTCAGTATCGTCTATTGAAACTTTGAATGCTATTGGTGGACTAGTAATACTAAAAGCATACAGGTGTGGGAGTAGTGTTCCTAGCAGTACAGTGGTACCTCGGTTTACGAGTGCACCGGTTTGCGAGTGTTTTGCATGACAAGCAAAACATCTCCATAAGGCAACGTCTCCATAAGGTATTATTATTATATGCTATGTAAGAATGCATGAAAGGGGGAGTAGATAGAGATTTATATCTAATCTAAGCATTTATAAGCCATTAAATCCCTAAATAAGTTCAAACTGACTTACAAAATACATTAGATGATAAACAAACATAGAATTAAATGAACACAATAAAGACAGAAAAGGATAAGAATCAGCCTAAATATGTTTGAATAAATACATTTTTAAATGTCTTCCAAAAGACCACGCCAAAACCGAGCTGCCTGAAACAAAAAAAGACCCTTCCAATATTTTTTTCCTATGAATACATTTAAAAGAAAATGTTCACAAAATAACAGTGTAAGGGCCCCTTTTACAAAGCCGTGGTTGCAAGTCCCGGTGTGGAAAATGTGACGCAACCCATAGGACTTGAACAGGCTGCGCTGCATTTGCCAAGCGAGACTTGCTCCCGCAGCTTTGGAAATCAAGCAAATTGGATAAATGAATAGGTGTTAAGTCATAAAAAAATCTTAAAAATAAAGCATTGATAGTTTAAAAGCTACCTCAGCTCAAACAGGAAGCAGATGAAGTTCCATAAGTAAGGTATAGGTGGAATAGAAATCTGTAATGTAATGTAATTATTATTATTGTATAATACTACAACAGTGTGGTAGAGTAGGCCTCACTGCTATATATATTTTCTTAGGGTTACCATATGGCTGCAGAAAAAGGAGTTTTACTTTCATTGCAAGTACAAGTGGCTTGAGTTTTCTTTTTTACTGCATCAAGATTTACAAAGACTAGGGGACACGCGACGAAGTTGCAGAGTAATACTTTTAAAACCAATAGGAGGAAATATTTTTTGACTCTGAGAAGAGTTAAGCTCTGGAATGTGTTCCCAGAGGATGGGGTGAGAGTGGTCAATGTAGCTGGTTTTAAAAAAGATTTGGACAAGTTCCTGGAGGTAAAGCCCATAGTCTGCTGTTGAGACAGACATGGGGGAATCCACTGCTTGCCCTGGATCGGTGGCATGGAATGCTGCTACTATTTGAGTTTTTGCCAGGTACTTGTGACTTGGATTGGCCTGTGTGAAGACGGGATACTGGGCTAAATGGACCAGCGAAAGATTAGATACACTGGGCCTCTTCTCCCTCGAACAGAGGAGACTGAGAGGGGACATGATCGAAACATTCAAGGTACTGAAGGGGATAGACTTAGTAGATAAGGACAGGTTGTTCATTCTCTCCAAGGTAGGGAGAACGAGAGGGCACTCTCTAAAGTTGAAAGGGGATTGATTCCAAACAAACGTAAGGAAGTTCTTCTTCACCCAGAGAGTGGTAGAAAACTGGAACGCTCTTCCAGAGTCTGTCATAGGAGAAAACACCCTCCAGGGATTCAAATAGGGGAAAACACCCTCCAGGGATTCAAATAGGGGAAAACACCCTCCATGGATTCAAGACAAAGTAGATAAAGACAGGTTGTTCACCCTCTCCAAGGTAGAGAGAACGAGAGGGCACTCTCTAAAGTTGAAAGGGGATTGATTCCAAACAAACGTAAGGAAGTTCTTCTTCACCCAGAGAGTGGTAGAAAACTGGAACGCTCTTCCAGAGTCTGTCATAGGAGAAAACACCCTCCAGGGACTCAAGACAAAGTAGATAAAGACAGGTTGTTCATTCTCTCCAAGGTAGGGAGAACGAGAGGGCACCCTCTAAAGTTGAAAGGGGATTGATTCCAAACAAACGTAAGGAAGTTCTTCTTCACCCAGAGAGTGGTAGAAAACTGGAACGCTCTTCCAGAGTCTGTCATAGGAGAAAACACCCTCCAGGGACTCAAGACAAAGTAGATAAAGACAGGTTGTTCACCCTCTCCAAGGTAGGAAGAACGAGAGGGAACTCTCTAAAGTTGAAAGGGAATAAATTCCGTACAAACGTAAGGAAGTTCTTCTTCACCCAGAGAGTGGTAGAAAACTGTAACGCTCTTCCAGAGTCTGTCATAGGAGAAAACACCCTCCAGGGATTCAAGACAAAGTTAGACAAGTTCCTGCTGAACAAGAACGTGCGCTGGTAGGGCTATTCTCAGTTAGGGCACTGGTCTTTGACCAGAGGGCCACTGCGTAAGTGGACTGCTGGGCATGATGGACCACTGGTTTGACCCAGCAGCAGCAATTCTTATGTTCTTATTGATCTGATCCAATAAGTTTATTTTTATGTTTTCAGTGGAAGTAAAACCTAAATGTCTCAATCAGTCCTCCTTTTTCTAGAGCCATATGGTAACCTTATATTTTCTATGTGTGTACTTCCCATGACCAACATTATCATTTATTCAGCTGTATTAATGTTCAAAGTTTGTTGTAATTCGGTCTCCTATTGTTCTTTCAGCACAGCTATAGAGAAGTGGGAATTTTGCTTCTCTACCTGGCAGTGGGTGTCTGTGTTTTCTCTGGAATGGCGTACACTGCTGAAAAAGAGGAGGACGTTGGTTTTGACACCATTCCAGCCTGTTGGTGGTGGGGCACCGTTAGCATGACCACTGTGGGCTACGGCGACGTGGTACCGGTGACTGTACTCGGCAAGCTAGCCGCCTCCGGTTGTATCCTAGGTGGAATCTTGGTCGTGGCGCTGCCTATAACAATCATCTTCAACAAGTTCTCGCACTTTTACCGGAACCAGAAAGCGCTTGAGGCTGCCGTTCGGAACAGTGATAGGAAGGGGTTCCAAGAGGAAGACGGCAGTGATAGCCAAAGCCAAGAATCCGACACAGTACTAAGGAAAATGTTGTAAGACTGGCTGAAAAGTAAATACAATCTAGTGTACGATTTGATGAAACGTGTGATATAATCAAAGACCATCACCACTGTATTCTTCCACTAAGAAAAAGCACTAGATAGAGCATTGCACTAGTTTTCTTATGAATTTGCCCTTCAAATGACCTCTAAAGGAACATTGTAGTAGGAAAATGAGTCATTTGGGCCTTTTGCTTCAGCCCTGATGGCAGGACATGTGGAATATAAAATACCTGCAGTGCACGGAGAAACTAATGTGTGTTTGATAGAGTTATAGGCTGGGAATATACCTTTTATGCTTCCATATACCGTTCATCAGACAATACTTGAATTCAACTTGTGTTAACCAAAGAAAATGCATAGTGTAGCTGATTTACATACTGCAGATACTAAGCCACAGACACACGACAATTTTAGGACTCACGTATTCAGGAGTGCCCATGTTGCTGCCTTGTATTTTATTATTAAAAAAAACAAAAAAACAAAACACCTGTACATTAAACCCCAAACTATAATATACTTCAAAAAATTATGCTCTTTCATTTCAGACTGATTCAACATTATCCAGCGGTATAGGCCTAGGGCAGGGGTAGAGAACTCCGGTCCTCGAGAGCTGTATTCCAGTTGGGTTTTCAGGATTTCCCCAATGAATATGCATGAGATCTATTTACAAGCACTGCTTTCAATGCATATTCATTGGGGAAATCCGGAAAACCCAACTGGAATACAGCTCTCGAGGACCGGAGTTCCCTACCCCTGGCCTAGGCTCATGCAATTTGAGCATTCACGCAATTTAATTGATCAGTGAGCCGATTAGCTCCAATAATCTGGGTGCTGACGTCAATTATTGCCATTAATTGCAACTAATTTGAATTTACATGCACATCCTTGAAGTTGGTATTCTATCATTCATTTATTTTAAAAGGTTTCAAGGCCCCAATTAATCCTAAACAGATTAGTCAAAACATAAGAACATAAGAAGTTGCCTCCGCTGGGGCAGACCAGAGGTCCATCCTGCCCAGTGGTCCGCTCTCGCGGTGGCCCATCAGGCCTAATTGCCTGAACAGTGTCCCTGACATCACAATATCTGCTCTGGATATCAGAGACTGTCATTCTCAACCTCAGTCCTTCTACACCAGCATTCTTCAAAGCAAAGCTTGCGGGTCAGTGGTTGTGGCCATTCATACTCTAAACCTACAAAACCTTACCAAGGAAAAACGGAAAAAATTCTACTCACACTTAATTGGAAACATCACATCCAACAGCAGCAACCTCTTCAAACTCGTCAATAACCTTTACAACATTGAAACACTCACTAACAACCAGGAAGACTCAACACTAACCGCCAACACCCTAGCGGATTTCTTCAACTCCAAGATCCTAAAACTAAGATCAGCACTACCCACCAAGACCAACCCACTGGAGCTCTTTCCCATCCTCCCTGACATCGACATAGCTAAACCAGACCAAGGGTCTAGATCCGACCTAAACTGGAACCAATTTACCACAATCGACTGGAAAACCTTCAACAAATATTATAACAAATACACCAAATCCTTCTGCAAACTAGATACTTGCCCCCCAAATGTGATGAAAACGGCTCCGATCTACTTCAAAGCAAACATGCTACTATGGGTCAACTCCCTACTATCCGCAGGAAACTTCCCTCCAGAACAAGGACATATCTTAATAACCCCAATCATAAAAAGCATAAAGGACTCTTCCAACGCACCTTCCAATTACAGACCAATAGCTAACATACCACTATTCACCAAAATCGCGGAAGGGGCAGTAAAAGCAGAACTCTCCGCATACCTGGAAAAATTCAATATCCTAAGCGACAATCAATCGGGCTTCCGCACGGACCACAGCACAGAGACCATCATCGCCTCCTTACTAGACCACCTGCACATACTCTTCAGTCGGGGCACCAGCGCCCTGATCTTACAATTTGATCTAAGCAGTGCGTTTGACCTAGTTGACCACACTATTCTCCTGGAATGCTTGGCCCACATTGGAATCTCAGACCGGGTACTCAGCTGGTTCCAAGGGTTCCTACGAAACAGATCCTACAGGGTACACAAAAAGGACAACTTCTCCTACAGCTGGGTGAACTCCTGCGGTGTACCACAAGGCTCCCCCTTATCCCCCACCCTGTTCAATATCTACCTCGCCTCCCTCAGTAACCTCCTTCACAAACTTAAGCTAAAATTCTTCATCTATGCAGATGACATCACAATTGTCATCCCTCTAACCAGTCTATCCCAGGATCTTCTCAACTACATAACTAGCATACTCAGCCAGATAGAACTCTGGATGCTCTCCTTCAAACTAAAGCTCAACCCAGACAAAACAAAATTCTTTCTAGCCACCCCCAAAGACAAAATCAAAGACACCACAATCCAGGTGAAAGGATTGGTTTTCCCACTCGAACAAACATTAAAAATACTAGGAGTCACGCTTGACAAACATCTATCCCTAGAAAACCACACCGACCTCATTGTCAAGAAAGGCCTTTCAGCACTCTGGAAACTCCGTACCATAAAGAAATATTTCGATGACACTGCATTTCGACTATTAGTTCAATCCTCTATCCTCAGCATACTGGATTACTGCAATATCATTTACCTAAGCTCCACAAAGAAAATCACCAGAAGACTAAAACTGATTCAAAACACAGCTGTCCGCCTCATTTTCGGCCTGAACAAATGGGAACACATCACCCCCTTCTACCACCAACTGCACTGGCTACCCTTCGATTCCCGAGTCCTCTTCAAGTTCGCCTGCATCTGTTACAAGACAGTATTTGGTCTCTCACCAAAATACCTCTCCCCACATTTCAATATGCATTGCACCAACAAGAAATCCCGCAGAATCCAGTTGTTTACCTTCCCCTCCATAAAATCATGCCAGCTCAAAAGATTCATCGACAAAACTTTCGCCTTCCAGGCGGCCAAGCTGAACCCTTGGCTAGCCCAAATGATGCTAGAGGCCCCGACCTACCTAGACTTCAGAAAACTTCTCAAAACACACCTCTTCCGCGAACAAGACCCTTAGTCCTTACTCCCCGCATACACTCCAACCCCCCCCACCCCCACCTCCCTCTCCCCCCCCTCTTCTGATTTCCCACTCCCTCCATTTTATCCTCTAACCCAACTACGATAAACCTGTGACTCCTTCCGCGCTACCTGCAATTCCGATAAAATTTTTGTAAATCCGGGTTCAGACCGGATCCTAATGTAACGAATGTAAACCGCCTAGAACTCTCTGGGTATGGCGGGATATAAGAACCTAATAATAATAATAATAATAATAATACTCTGATTCTTCCCTCTCTCCTTAAAGAATGACATGAAGATGGTTTCCCGCGGTTATCCGCAGGGACGGGAACGGTGATGAATTTTGTCACCGTGTCATTCTCTACTCCTGGGCTGGTTTAAGAAAGCCTGGTGTAAAGAAAAGCAGGAGTGGCCTAATGGTTAGAGCTGAGTTCAATTCTTGCCGTGAGTCACTTAATCCCTCCATTGCCCTAGCTACCACAGTTAGATTGTGAGTCTTCTGGGACAGATAGGGAAAATACTTAAGAGTACCCGTGTGCCAAGCCTCTCGTTCAGTGCCTATGGAAAAGCCTGCCAATGGCTCTAAGAACCTGAGTGCTGAGACGGGGTAAAGATGATCATATGCTGTAATTCGTTTCCTTAGGTTTTTTTGTGATTTCTCTGTTCATTTGTCAACACAATGGACTTAAAAGCCTTATTTACCAAGCCGAAGGGTTACCAGATGTCCGAATTTCCCCAGACATGTCTGGATGGCTTTTCAAACCCCAGCACTTTGTCCAGAATGTATGCGCGTGATGTCACAATGTCACACCAGTGCATGCACGGATACAATTGGGTGATGTCACATGCATGCATGCATGTGATGTCATCATGCCACGCCAGCGCATGCACAGATGCCGTCTCACCAAGCAAACAGGTCAAGGGGGTGGCACTGGGGGCAGAACAGGGCGTGACTCGGGCAGAACAGGGTGGGACGGGGGCAAGACCACGGATCTGAATTTTCATTCCTGAAAATCTGGTAACCCTACCAAGTACTATTCCAAGTCTCATGCCATGGCTGGAAATAAAGCCTAGTAAATCAGGCCTCAAATGTTTAATTTATATTAAAAAAAAAAAAAAAAGTAGCCCATGCATAAGGTGCAAAAAATTCATACCTCAGACTGCAGTACTGCAGATTTTACCTCAGGATAAGTAATAGCTACTTCTCAGTGTTACAGGTTTTGTTTTTTCTTGATTTCATTTTGACCTGGTAGCTTTCCCCTGCTCCTTTTGTGGCTCGCAGCTCAACTTGAACCAGGGAAAGGCTTTGATACCGTGACCCTTTGTTTGCAATTCTCTGAAGCTCCACTCCCAACATGCCTAGTTTGGTCATTGCAGTGACAGTTGTCAGAGGCCATATGTAGAACAACTCTGGAACCCTAGAATCATAGGTCCTAAATCCTATGAGTGGGTATCACCCTTGAGCAATGAGCATGATGCTTCCACTAGAGAATGACACAGGGACAAATTTGTCCCCGTCCCCACAGGAGTTCATTTCCCCATCCAGGTTTGTCGCTGTCCCTGCCCCATTCCTGTAAGCTCTGCCTTAACCGCACGAGCCTCAAATATTTATGATTTTTAAAGTGTTTGAGGCTTGTGCAGATGAGGACGGAGCTTGCAGGAATGGGGCAGGGACAGTAAAAACAAAAAAGTCACGGGGACAAGCTGGGAAAATGAGTTCCTGCAGGGACGGGCAAAATTTGTCCCCGCGTCATTCTCTAGTTCCCACAAGTTTTTCAGTCCCAAAATGACATCTAAGTCTCTGAGATACTTAGTTCAGTTCAGTTAATGGATTTGAATAAAATCATGGAACAGAATGGTTTCACTACAGGATGAAGGAATGAAGGCGTCATTATCAATGTATCCTGTATGCATGCTGATGGAAAAGCTTAGTGTGAAAAGTGGCAGGGCATGTTACAAAGAATTATAGAGATGCAAAAAAACAAAACATGTGAATTAAGATCTCTGCATGGTGGTGTCATATAACCTAATAAAATTGCTGCCTCTGTGATTCACGTCTCTTTATGGAACGGTCCAGCATGTTTACTGTTCTCACGTACCAATGAATGCAATCAGAGGCTGAGAATATGCAGCAAAAAGAGAGTCAGAAATAGTTCTATTGTATCGGGTGCTACTGGACCAATTCCTGAACGCTTGAATTCAGATAGTTCACACCAATACAAAAATCCCAGAGGGTAAATAATCAGTAAAATATAAACAGTCCCTCACTTCCAATTTAGAATGGTGGGTAACAAGATTGTAAGGCCAACCGGGGTTAAATAGCCCCTACAAAAAATTAATTAAATATTTTGTGCATAGATGTATCCTCAAGAGTAGAAGAGTAGAAGCTATCGGGACTCAGGGAAACCCGGAGTTCCAGGCTTAAACCTGCGTATGGGAGGCTCTATTTCAAGTCTCCATAACACCATCACAGGCGTACATCTTGTGTTGCAAATGATAAAGGAAATCCACCACACTAAATAGGTGTTCAAACCAGCGATTTCATAGTACTTATCTCAGGCATTCCTCAAATCAATAGCGTTCCATCAAATAGAGACTGTTTCTGTGCTTGTTCCTGGCTTGTATTAGAGAGTTGCGCGGGGACAGAAATCCCACCCGTCCCCGCCAGGATCCTCTCCGTCCCCACCTGTCTCCGTCAAAATCCTCTCCGTCCCCACCCATCCCTGCAAGGAATTACCTCCATCCCCGCCCGTCCCTATAAAAAGCAGCAATTACTTCTGACAGGATCATCAATTCCACAGTTTCTTTTGTGTTTGCGGCTGCTGTTTTCCTTGTGGAATCTTTGGTGGAACCCTTTTTTTGTTTTCTGTCCAGGTAATTAACTTATAAATCCCCTCTTTTACTAAGGCTGATGTGTCCATTATATTATATGGACGAACGCTGCTTCCAAAACCTTCCATCCCCATGGAAGTCCGATTGGCTAGAAGGGGGTCCCCGTAGGAGTCCCGTGAGCCAGAGAGGGGTCCCCGTGGGAGTCCCGTGGGTTAGGGAGGGATTCCTGCGGTACCCGCGGGATTCCCGAGATCCCCGTTCCCGTGCAGATCTCTAGCTTGTATTTAGATAGTAACATAGTGACATATAGTTAACATAGGGCCCCTTTTACAAAGCTGTGGTAGCGATGCTTGCACCGAAGTCCATTCAATGCCTACGGGCTTTGGTGCATTGACTGCAGCAGTATTGCTACCGCAGCTTTGTAAAAGGGGCCCATAGGAAATGACAGCAGACAAAGACTTGAGTGGCCCATCCAAGCTGCCCAAAATTCACACTCGTTATCGATTCATGATTACATTTTCTTTGGCGCTTCTGGGACACAGACTGCAGAAATCCGCCCGGCCTTGTCCTTAGATTCCAACTGCTGGAGCTGCCATTAAAGCCCGCTCCGACCTATCCCAGCCATTTTGTCTAGGGTTACCAGATTTTCCAAACAGAAAATCCGGACCCCTGGACCCGCATCCATCCCCGCCCCGTTAGGCCCATGCCACGCTCCAGTCTTGCCCCCCCCCCCCTCAGCCTGCTCATCTGTCGGATCTACATATTGGCGTTATGCCCCAGCCCAACCTCCCAGTGCCTGCTCTCATCAGGCAGCAGGGCATCCATGCATGCGTGGATGCGATGAAGTCATGTGCACACGTGCGTGTGAGATAGCGTGGCATCCATGCATGTGCGGACGCCCTCCTGCCCGATGCCAATCTGCTAGAAGCTTTTCAAAACCCGGACAAAGTGCCAGGTTTTGAAAAGCCGCCCGGACCCCCGGACATGTCCTCAAAAGGACAACATGTCTGGGGGGTAACCCTAATCTTGTCATTTGCAGGACACAGACTGTTATAATTTGCAAGAAACTGTCTTCACACTCCAAATTCCTGGAATTTCTGTCAGAGCCCTCCTCCAGCCCATCCTAAACAGAATTACCATAAATGGGACACATAGACACACAAAGTACCATGGTCCTTATGAAAATTAGCCTCTAAGTGCTTTGAAAATGAGCTCCAGCCTGTGCAAGTCTTCCCAGTACCGGCCAGATACCATTCTTGTTTCCACCACATCCATTAGGAGACTGCTTCACTTGTCCACTACCCTTTATGTAAAGAAATATTTCCTTGGATCACTTCCAAGTCCACCCCCTTCCACCCTCATCCTAGGACTCCTCGTTCCAACAGGGACCTCACTCCAGTGACGTAGTAAAAGTGAGCGGCGCCCGGAGCGGTGGCGCCCCTTCCCTTTTTAACTTCCCTGGCAGGAAGAGCATGCCCGCGCGGGTGCCGGAAGTGATGTCAGAGAGACCGACGATGCAGGTAGCAACCTCGTGCTGGGGAAGTAAAAAAGGTCCAGGGGAAGGCAAAGGATGCGCATACATGGCAAGACGAGGAGGAGTGCCGCGCTCTTAAGAAGACTGCCCCTCCCCCCTCTTACTACACCACTGACCAATGTCAGCCATGGTGCCTGTACCAGACAGCTTGGGAACATGTGCCTTCTTTCGAGGGCACCCACAGCCATGTTCTATTTGAACACGCTACCATCTAGTCTACTATAATAAAACGCTAAGCGCGCATGCACACTCTTAGCTCATGCTTCCCTGATCTGTCGCGCTGTGTCGGCAAGAGTGCGCACGCGCGCTTACTATGTCACACATGGCAACTCGGCATTTAAGAGCAATTGAATGTCTCACTCAGGAAAAGCGAAGGGCCCGACATGGTGGAAGAACAGCAGCAGCCCCCGAAGCTCCTCACCAGTCCAATCCCTCTCCAACCTCTCCTTCCTCACCAACATTGAAGAAGCTTCAGCTGGGGCATTTGGGGCCTCCCCCACCGTGCCCAACCCGCCCAGGCCCCGCTCTCTCTCGCGGCACTGGCAGTGGCTGCTGGGAGGAGGGCTCTGAGCCGCTGAAGACTGTCCCCAAAACACCGGCGGAGAGTTGGGCGCTGCCCCCGCCCAGGGCTGGCGACCTGAACATGTTCCGGCCGGCGGCTGGAACCTTCACCGACGCCGAAGAAGCTGCAGCTGGGGTAGTGGGGGCCTCCCCCGCTGCGCCCAACACGCCCAGGCCCCGCTCCCTCTCGTGCTCCAAGCACTCACTGCAGGTAGCTGAGAGGAATGGCTGGAGGGTGTCGTGCCGGTGCTGCAGGTGAAAGGGGGCTGCTTTTGTTGGAGAGGTGTGCTGGGAGGCAGACAGCTTTGCTCGGGGGGGGGGAGACAGAAGGGGGACATGGAAAAACAGTCAGGGAGAGGGAAAGAGGGTTTCTTTGGAGGGAGGGGTGTGCTGGGGGAAGAGAGCTTTGCTCGGGGGGGGGGGGGAGAAGACAGAAGGGGGCCATGGAAAAACAGACAGTGTCCAAGGAGAGAGAAACAAATAAAAATAGACAGATGGTGGCCAAGGGGAGAGAGAGAAAGAAAGAAAGACAGACATACATCTATTCTAGCACCCGTTAATGTAACGGGCTTAAAGACTAGTTATATATATTAGTACAACAAAACATTTATCCTTGGGATTAACTAGCTACATTAACATTGCAAATGCTTCAGGAAAGACTCATAACTGAAGCAAAATAATCACTTCTTGGTTGTTTGGCTGACAGACAGATGTTTAGCCAGGTAGGATGGTCAGCACCACTGCAGCAAAGAGAAGCAGATACAAAAATGCCAGATGTGCTAGGGCCAGCTGTTACTATTGATATTGATTCAAACAGATGGCAACTAACTCGAACAAAGTCTCAAATATATCTTGGGAGTAGGTAGACAAAAAAAAAATAAGGTTCTTACCTACAACACACTTTGACTTATTTTTGTCAATATCAGAAATTTGCAAGATGCTTACATTTTCTTCAAATCAAGAATAACACCATCTAGTGATAGGCAGGAGCACGTTACAGGGCTTCAAAGAAGGTTTGGATAGGTTCCTAGAGGACAAAGGGATTGAGGGGTACAGATAAGAATAGACGTGGGTTATAGGGATAGGCGTAGAGGTAGGTTATAGAAATAGTCAGGGACCACTGCTCAGGCAATGGGCCTGATGGGCCGCCGCGGGAGCAGACCGCTGGGCGAGCTGGACCTCTGGTTTGCCTCAGCGGAGGCAACTTCTTATGTTCTTAGTATAAAATCACCTTAAAAATGGTAACGGAATCCAAAAATGCATGAGATAAACACAAAGGAATCCTGTTTGGAAAGAACTTAGTCGCACTTAGATGGCAACCCCCAGTAATTGGGAAGCAAGGCCAGTGCCAGGCAGATTTCTACAGTTGGAGCCCTGATCATGGTTGGATAGATTTGGATGGGCTTGAGTGGGGGCTTTGATAACTTCAGTAGCTGAAGAACAAGGCCATTGCTGGGCAGACTTCTAGTTTGTGCCCTGAAAATGGCAAGGACATATCAAGATTAAGTATGTATATTTGTATCATATCATACCTTATTCTATGAGTTTATCTCATCAGGCAGACTGGCTGGACCATACAGGACTTTATCTGCCATCATCTACTATGCCACTATTTCATGAATACCTAGGGTTACCAGATGTCCGGATTTCCCCATCCAGTTTCTGAAAAGAAATTGCACCGGGAGGGGGCATCCGTGGATGCCTTCCTGTCCGAACAGGCAGTTGGGGGGGGGGGGGGGGTTCTGTGGGCGGAGCTGGGGCAAGGATGGGTGGAAACTGCACAAAGAACAACAACAAAAAAAACCAACCCAAAACACCCCCCCTCCTCTTTTACTAAAAGTTAAATGTTTTTGCACTTTTACACAACTGTTAGGTAAGTTGAAGAATAGAAAATTGTTCAAAATCAAATCATTTTGAAGAGTCCTTGGGCCTGGTCACAATTTTTGACATAAACAGAATTGCACTTCAACAATCTAAGCCAGTATTCTGAAAAGTCTTTGATTGAAACTAAAGGTTCTTCATGATAGCGTTGGCTAAAAGCTGATGCTCAGTTACTTGCCCTGATTGAATATTAATGTACTGGCACTCTAGAAATACATAAAAAATAATGAAACGATATGCAATTTGATCTTGCACCAGAGACTAAGTAGTCAATGTGCCATTATCAGAGTGGATATCCTCAGTTGCTTATTGTACTTTAATTAATACTTTCCTCATTATCTAATTGTTTCTTAAATGACCATTTTTTCTTAAACAATGTCATTTGGAAAGACATTTGGCATATTTTGACTTCATGTCTTTAAAGTTTCTGTTGCTTCAGATATGTGCCCCCCCCCCTCCCCTGGGGTTTCCACATCTTTTTACCATTCTATCCTATAGAGGTTTAAATCAGCAAAACCATAAATTAAGGCTTGCTTAAGATCAAGGAAAACAGGATTAAGACATTATGGAAATTTAGAATAGAAATGAAAACATTCGCCAATTGACAATTTTTTTTTTCACCACTTAAAAATCAATATAATATAGACACACACTGAATAGACATCACATAAAATCTTGGATTTGACATCAAAATATGTTCATTCTGGCTCCTAGAACCCAAAATGTGTGCACTTTATAGTTGAAGCTGTAAATATTCTGTGAATTGTGTGCATAACAGCAAAATGGTTCAATAAAGCAGGCTGGCATGATCTCATCCCAAATAACAGTAGAGCTGGTCTCTGAAAGCTAGGCAGATAATGTAGGCTACAAGAACTGGGGCAGAGCCAGACTCTCCAATGATAAGATCAGGTGGTGAGACACACACATGCTTATCCTCATCTTAAAGCAGGCACCATAAGCCTGGCATTTGACAAGGAAGAGTGATTAACATGTGAGATCAAAGGAGGGCTTGGTGCTCATGTCATGTCCTAGGGTGGAAGCACAACAGCAGCTAAGGGCTTGATGGGCAATGGCCAACTAACTGAGGGCTTGGTATTGGACAAGGAAGAGTGCTTGACGTGTGATATCAAAGGAGGACTTGGTGCAACTGCTCATGTCATGTCCTAGGGTGGAAGTACAACAGTAGCTAAGGGCTTGATGGGCAATGGCCAACTGACTGAGGGCCTGGCATTGGACAAGGAAGAATGCTTGATGTGTGATATCAAAGGAGGACTTGGTGCAACTGCTCATGTCATGTCCTAGGGTGGAAGTACAACAGCAGCTAAGGGCTTGATGGGCAATGGCCAACTGACTGAGGGCCTGGTTTTGGACAAGGAAGAGTGCTTGACGTGTGATATCAAAGGAGGACTTGGTGCAACTGCCCATGTCATGTCCTAGGGTGGAAGCACAACAGCAGCTAAGGGCTTGTTGGCTAATGGCCAACTGACTGAAGGCAAACGGTGAGGTCATAATGCATTCCACGGGAAGGAGCCAAGACTGAGGCCGCAAAGGATAACAGGCAGGTATTGAGGAATACAAAAAAAGCACACCCAATGATTGGGGGTGCAAAACCCAATGGAATCTGCTCTGCCCTGGACATAGTCAAAGAGTTTGCTCAATATTAGAGGTGCTTAGGCACCCATAGGCCCTACAGAGCTAGCTCCTGTGAAAGCACAGTAGTATGAATAAAAAAAGGGGGATTCCAGCAGCCAGGCAAGATGCAATAGAAAAGTTAGGAGAGTGTATTATTGCCAGTCAGTGTGTGGCCTTGGGTGAGGGCAGAGTTAATTGTGTACATGGGGTGGGGTGGATCCATTACTGAAGGTTCACTTAGGCCTCCAACACCCTTGCACTTGCCCTGTACATAGATGTTTCTTCTGCTGCTAAGTTGCTTCACAATGGATTTGGTGATCTCCAAGAAGATTAGAAACTTCAGGTTAGAGAATGACACGGTAACACAGTTTTCCCCAGTCCCCATGGGAACTCATTGTCCCATTCCGTCCCCACGCGTTCTTTTCCTGACCCTGTCACATTTCTGGAAGCTCTGTCCTCATCTGCACAAGCCTCAAACACTTTAAAATCACGTGTCTGAGGCTTATGTGGTTAAGGCAAAACTTAAGAGGAATAGGAATGGGGCAGGGACAGTGACAAAACTCATGGGACGGGATGGGGAAACCGAGTTCCTGCAGGGACGAGGACAAATTTGCCCCCATGTCATTCTCTACTTCAAGTGTTCTGCTACTAAAACAATGGGGCGGGGTACACCCTCCTCCCTTCTTTCTTGCACTGCAGCCTGTCATGTTGGTAGATAGAACAAGTTAACCGAGGTCTTTTCTCAACTGGGCTCTAAGGTAGGTACCAATGAGCAGCTGCTGATGCTGGCTTAGCTCCTGCTTCTTTCCCATCCAATTATATAGATACTAGTCTTTAAGCCTGTTACATTAACGGGTGCTAGAATACTGTTCACCCTCTATGTTGCCCCTTCCATTCACTGCCCTCTCTTCTCTTTCCATCTCTCTCTCTCCCATATGGCCTCTCTCCATCTCCTCCTTCCTTTTGCCTTGGTCTGGCATACCTTCCTCCTTCCCTCCAAGCCATTCTCTCCCCCTCTGCTCCCTTTCCTCATTTAACTACTTCATTGGTCAGCAGCAGCATTCACAATTCATTGCTGTTGCTGGCTTCAGGTCTTTCTCTCTGGCTGGTCCTATCTTCATGAAAACAGGAAGGAAGGCCAGAGAGGAAGGCCTGAAGCCGGCAACAGCAGCGAATTGTAAACGCTGCTGCTGCCTGAAGCACCCGAGGCAGACACTTCTCTCCCCTCCCAGCCCAACCCCCGCTGACTCTGCGACCCTCCCAGCAAGATGACTTTAATATCAAACCTCCCTCCAGCGTTGGCAGCCGCAGCACGCTAAACAGGCTGCTTCGGCTTTCTTCTGCAGTTGAGTCCCTCTGTCGCGTCATTGATGACGTCATCTGTGACGCGGCAGAGGGACTCAACTGCAGGAGAAAGCCCGAAGCAGTCTGTTTAACGTGCAGTGGCTGCCAACGCTGGAGGGATGTTTGTACCGGTGCAGAAGCGATATGTCTCTCCCCCTCCAGTACCTATGCAGCACTTTGCAGTGGCGCATCCTCCCATGGGGGGAGGGGGGGTTTGCACAGTGGGAGCTGGGTGAGAGCGGCGATCTCCAGTTGGGGGGGGGGGGGGTTTGCACAGTGGGAGCCGGGTGAGAGCGGCGATCTCCAGTTGGGGTTTTTTTTTTTGTTTGTTTTAAGTTGAAAGGCGGCGCTGCAGCTCCTCTCTCGATCCTGGTGCAGTTCGAGAGAGGAGCCAGTACCATTCACAGTGAGAGGCGGGGGTGAGGAAGGCCACCGCAGCTGTGTAATTTTTTTTTTTTTTAATTTGAAAGCCGCCGCGAGCAAGTGGTGACGTAAAACCCGCGCATGCGCAATCGTGTTTTTGCGACGGATCAGGGAACACAATTTTTTTAGTGCGCATGCACGGCCTAGCATTTTATTATATTAGATGTACTCCTGAGATAGATAACTTTTACAACACTTAGATGGTATAGCCTGCCAAAGTTAAAAAAACAACAACATAAAAAGGAAAGATAGGAACAAAATTGCCCTCATCAAATTACAACAGAATAATAGAGACAAAACTACAAAAGTAACAGTCAAGTCACACTGGCAGGATGCAGGTTCGGGCCATCAGCTACACTAACTGCTAGCTCAATAATAGATTTTCTTTACATGTTTTTTTGTTTATTTTTTACAGTCTTTCCTACTCAATTTTGATATCCTGTCAGAAGCAAAGTAAAAAAATGGCTTAGAGATGACATGCATCCTGCTGAATTTCAGCCTGTTACAGAAAGTTAAAAGTATAATAAACTATTTTTTTGTTTACAGAAACCCAGAAACAATCTATAGAAATTCTTTGTGCTATCAAACATACATAAGCACAGATGAAGCACAATTTTGTACAACACAGACAGGTGGAGGACCAGAAAAATGGAATGAGGAAAATGGGCAAGTGGGATCAGGTTAACTCACTGTCTCTCAAACTGTGCGCCCTGAAGAGATTCCAGGCGTGCCACGAGAGATTCCAAAATGTTACTTTATTTTTTAAAATTCCCTTTGTAAGTATACACTAAAATAGATGACATGGATGTTGCATACGCAAAAGTCTGTCAATGTTATGAGCGTCTGCGTGCGTAAGGATACAACTGCCCAGACAAGCATCATTCTTTGACATGATTGGTCCTTGAAAACTAACGGCAAGTAATTTTAGTTTTATTTTTCTGCAGTAGTTATCCTAACTTGAGAAACAAAGCAACCAAGGCATTGTTACCGTTTGGATCTTGACGTTAGTTTTCAAGGACCAATCGCATCAAAGAATAATGTTCATCTGGGCAGTTGTATCCTTACGCACACACAGATAACCATCGACAGACTTGCGTATGCAACGTACATGTCATCTATTCTAGTGCATACTTATGAAGGGAATTTTTTAAAATAAAGTAAAATTCTTGAATCTCTCGTGACACACCTGGAATCTCTTTGGGGTACACCACTGTCCCGTGGCACACAGTTTGAGAGACACCGCCTTACGGTAAAGTAGGCATTTTTCTGTTCCTGGAGGGCTCACGATTACCAAGAGCTAAAAGTGTGATTTCAGCCTGCATTTGAGCCTCTGTTCTGTATAGATGTCTCTGTGGCCATTTTGTAAGAATGCTGCTCTGTATACAGATGTCTACGTCCCTCGTTTTCCCACATTCAAAATTTGGATGGTTGTTTGTAACGTGGATGTTCATGCTGAATGTTCCCAGCGCATGGATGTCGCTCTCATGCATTTTCGATCAGGTTGTATCCTATTCAAAAATACATGTGGAATGGACGTCCATTTGAAAAAGCTCCCCATATAACACAATTTTGGATTTGTTGTAAAAGTAACTTAAAAAGAAAGAAAGAAAGAAAAAAAAAAAAGCTAATTCTGAAAAGGATAAAAACAAGACTCTGCTTGAAAACACTCCCAGTAAGGGATTTTAATTATTTTGAACAAATAAGGCAAAATGTGTGACAAACAACGGGTGAAGAATGAAAACTTCATTATGTACTCATACTGTTAACAAAATACACAGACAAGCTCATACATATACAAACCACTGATCAAAGCCTATATATACAAAGAGTAAGCTCTTACAAAACAGCATTTCACACCAGCACTTCTGCCAGCTTGAGCAATATCCGACACAAAAAGTTAAACTTACAGACTTCACATTACATTATTAAATCTCACATCACTGACATTATCAAAGTCTCCTTACAGATCTAACAAGGTAAGAGCTACTAAAACACACTTTCAGAAAAGAGAAAGGCTGTGAACCCAGAGAGTACAAAAATACAAATTTAAACATTAAAAAAACAACCTCAAAGAGATTCAACTGTAAGCATGAATTCAGCTCACAAACCTCCTGCTCTTGATTTTAAGGCCCCCCAAATAAAATTTAAGATGACTTATCTGAATGCATCTTAAGTCACTGGCCCGATTGTTAAAATTCTAATTTTGCATTTTAAGGCTGGACCCACTTTGTAGGTACAAGTACAATGTTCACATTATAGGTATCTAAAGAGCTGCTATTTCCTCGGTGGTTTGGTGATATAAAAATAAACAGTACCTATCTTTTTTTCTTTTTTTTTTAAGCTTTTATCAGTATTTTACTATGAAATTCAACTGACCTAAAAAGTGGCATTTAACTGGGGTTCACTGGCGACACAACTGATAGCTGACAAGAGCATGAGCTCACTGAAGGGGGAGAAAAAAAATCTCATATTGCACTTTTGTTGACCATTAATTTAGAGGTGGAAAATAGGTTCAAACACCTTGGGCGTCAAAATGTAAAAGGGTTTAGCAAGCCAGGAGGGGCTCCTACCTAGTAAAACATTGATAAATTGTCAATTCAGCAATATTCAATGGCGTCTACTGTAAGTCAGTAGTGATACTGAATATTGCCTCTGACCGATCAGTATCGGGACAATCCAGGGGTGGGGCTTGAGTGGAGCTAATATTTAACTGGTTACTGGTAATATTCAGTTATGTAAGACAATAAAAGTTAGAACAGCAAAAAAGTAGTCTTAGCTCTGAGGCCTCTTTACCAAAGGGTGCTAAAGCCCTAATGTATGCTTGGCTAGCGCTCTGCAGTATTTTTCCATTTTCTTATGATCTAATCTAATCTAATCCTTAGGTTTGTATACCGCATCATCTCCACGTTCGTAGAGCTCGACGCGGTTTACAGTAGGAGAAATAGGAAGGAACTACAACAGAGGGTTAGAGGTAGAAGTGTGAAGAAAATTTAGAGGACATGGGATGCCAAGATATAAGAGTTTCCTTGATTCCTAAATTGAAGGGAGACTTACATTTTTTGAGAAAAGCCAGGTTTTCAGATGTTTGCGGAAAACTTGGAGAGAGCTCAAGTTCCGAAGAGGGGAGGTAAGGTTGTTCCAGAGCTCAGTGATTTTGAAGGGGAGAGAGGTCCCTAGCTTTCCTGTGTGGGAAATGCCTTTTAGCGAGGGGAAGGATAGTTTTAATTTCTGGGAGGATCTGGTGGTATTAGGGTTTGAGGAATTCCAAGAAAGAGGGATAAAGGGAGGGAGGATACCATATAGGATTTTGAAAGTTAAACAGGCGTATTTATAGTGGACCCTGGCGATTATCGGAAGCCAGTGGAGCTTGTCCAGAAGCACTCTAATTTTTTTTTTTTTTTGGGGGGGAGAAGAGGGAAGGTATGGCATGGTAAAAAAAATAGGCATGCTTGAGTTAACCAACTAGTTGGTTCTGATTAGTGCATGCACTAACTGGTTAATGCAGAAGATGACGCACGCCGACATTAAACAGAAAATTTAACTTTTCCTCTAAAAAATAGGTAGAAAGTTAAGTTTCCTCTATAATGGGGGGGGGGTTACAACCCTCCAAAACCACCCCCCAATGGCAGCGCCAACACTATTAAGTAAACTGGAGGGGTTCCCCCTACGCCCCCCCATCAGAGCCCTTTAAAATAAGCTTTTAGGGAGGCGCACTGAAGTTCTTGCGCTCAATTGTCCGCTCTGAAATGTCGGCGCGTTTGTCCCACACGCTTACGACTATGAACCAATGCAGAATTAACAAGGTAGAACTTCTGAGTTCATTTTTTGGGAAGGTCTTGTACACTAATGAAAGAATTAGTACTAAACCTGAAAAAAAAAACAAACCCCAAAAAAACCCCACCCCACACTTTTACTGCAGTGTTAAAAATTGGTTTAGCTCATGGGGAAATCCTGCATTAAAGTGCGTTAAGCCCTCTTTAAAAACATTTTCTCTCTCATTAAGTGCACAGAGATTTGAATGCTGGTCGGTATGCGATTAGCCTACCTGGATATTCAACGCTGATAACTAGACATGGCCCAGTATGGAATACCTGGGCCCAGTTCAGCCCGCAGCTGTAAGGGGTTTAAAAACATTGACCCCCCCCTCTATTGTCATACCAGTAAACTTAGGAGAAATGACATCAAGCATGAGAGGCAACTTAAACAGCTCTTTGCAAGGACTGAATTAGGTAACACTGAGAGGTAAATGGCCAAGAGACTAAGGGGTCCCTTTATCAAGCTGTGGTAGAGGTTTAACGCCCGTAATACCGCACGTTAAACCGCCTGCCGCGCTAGCCCCTAACGCCTGCATTGAGCAGGCGTTAAGTTTTTTAGCCGGCCGCGGAGGTTAGCGCGTGATGAAATGTCCGACGCGCTAACCCCGCTAGCGCAGCTTGATAAAAGGACCCTTAAGCATTTTAATCACGGATTCAACAGCATGAAAAATGAATCTACCCAGGCTTGTGTAATTTTCTGGTATAGCTGCTTTACAACCTAACCAGGTGGATTCACACAAAAATCGACTAGCAATATAATTTTAACTGTAATAGTTTAACGTACCAAAAAAACACCCTTAATGCTCAAGATTCAATATCAGATCACCTTCAAAAGGGAGAAAAGACCTCAGTGTCTAGGGGTACACTAAAAGGGCTACCCACATAGACAAACTGATCTCAAATGGAACTTAATTTAGGGTGCTTCCAGGAGTGGAAGCGGGTGAATCGACGCTCAAATCCCCGAAGAAGCTTTTTAGCGAAACGGGGAGCCCTGTTGGATTTGATGGAGACGGGCTAGCAGTTGGATCCTTCAAGCTGATCCCTTTTTGGAGCCGGTTTTTGCCTGCGTTTAAGTCTCAAGTTTCTACCAGTATCAATGAACTGAAGACAGCGAATTTCAGATAAACTGGATTTTCTGATTTGGGAGCTAAGATTTATAAGACTGTTTTTTGGAATTAGCTCATGTTATAAATTGTTACCTTATCGCGTCTTCTTTCTTTTGGGAGTTTTTCTGACCAAGGATGTGTCTTCTGGTCTCAAGTTCCATTTGAGATCAGTTTGTCTATGTGGGTAGCCCTTTTAGTGTACCCCTAGACACTGAGGTCTTTTCTCCCTTTTGAAGGTGATCTGATATTGAATCTTGAGCATTAAGGGTGTTTTTTTTGTGCATTTGGATTTATTTGACATCCTTCTTGATTTATATTTATAGTTTAACGTACAACAGATTTCTTTGCAACAAATACTTCACTAAAACTGAAATTCTGGTCCCCAAAATAACTCTTGTGTATACAACATGCCATCCTGCAATAACAAATGCAATACTTTTTGATCCTAACTTTTGTTATACAGAGGGACCCGTTTCACTGCACGTTTTCTTTTTTTAGTTATAGTTTTTGGAACATCTCGCGTCCTTACTGAAGAATGTTCAAAGACCTGATTTACTAAAAATTCTCCCATTCTGTCTCATCAGGAAATTGGTGTAATAAATAAGGTTTCAAATATGTATGAATCAAAGTGTTAGTACTAAAGTAAGACAGCCACAAAAATACTGAATAAAGGAGATGGTTAAGAATTTGAATAAAACCAGATTCCCATTAGGTCCTTCCTGTAGGTATTATATACTGTAAACTGGCTAATTTTGACTATCAAATGCACCACAGCAATGATTCCAAAACTTGTCCTGGGGGACTGGATTTTTGGGATATCCAAAATATATATGAGGTAAATTTGTAAATATAGGGCTTACATGCAAGTCTCCCATAAATATTCATCGCGGCTATCGTGAAACAGACTGACTGGGGTTCTCCCAGGCCAAGTCTGGGAACTACTGCACTATAATATGGTGCAATTAATTTCAAATCTGAACAGTGCCGATCAACTGTACACAGTCATACTCTGAAAGACCTCTATAAGTGAACAGAACTGAAAAGATGATCAAGACAAAATGTACTCAACCACAAGGAAAACATCAAACTATGAAATGTAACAGACACCATTATAGATGAAAAGTTGACATGCCCTTGCAAACAGTTTCTGTAGTTAAATAATTTACATAAATGTTTAATCACTGCCGCAAATGGTACTTGTGGCTTTTTGCTATATATAGTTTGCCAGCAATTAAAGATATTTGGTGCATGGTTCTTTTATTTCTGCAAACATTTAGTCATGGGATTTAGTGAAATACAAATACAAAAATGCACAGATAAATTTTGCCTATTAAAATAAGAGGTATTCTCCATTTTATGCCCACGATCTTTTCAATGCTTCTGTTCACTGAAAAATAACTGCAATCCAACTTGGAAGACATATACGTATGTGTCTTAGAAGTTACCAAGCAGTCTTTAGACCGATACATTAAGCTTCATATCAACCCCTGCTGGACCAAGGTATACATATCAAATCTGCTATGCTTGCCTTTCAGTTATAGAGTAAGAAGTCAACTTTTCCATGGACCCAGTTTTAAAGAGAATATACACTTACGGCCAGATTCAGTAAATAGAGTCCAAAGGCAGATGCTGGAAAAATTTGGGCTAACTAGTATTTTATAAAAGGACATTTTGCACTAAAGGCCAGATTCTGGAAACGGCGTCCCGATTGTAGACAGCGGTAGGCATACTACTGCCGTCTAACAGACACAATCAGGATATACTTTTTTTAAAAAAATCTATGCAGTGAAGGATGCCTACAATGTAGGCATTTGACTTGTGCCTATGGAGAAATCTAGGCACACCTATGGACACCTAAGATTGGCATAGGCGTGGCTTATGCCGGAAAGTGGCATCCCTGGTACAGCTTAATGCTCAAACGTGGAGAAGTTTGTGGAGAGGTGGCCTTAGGCATCCATAGGCATGTCTAGGTGCTTCTGCAGGTGTGAATCAGATGCCTTAAATGTAGGCCTGTAAAATACTGGCCTACATTCAAGCAATTCTGGAGGATGCAGCGCCTACCGATGACCGACATGTGGTAGGCCCCCGTTTTGCAGGCGCCTATTGCGGTAGGTGCTGACTCCATAATCAGGGCTAAGTGCCCTTTATAGAATCCTAGCTTAGCACAGATTTTGTGCCTAAATTTAGGCACCTGCTAAAACCTGGTCTAAATGTTGGTGCCTATTTCTCGGAAGTTGAGGACGTACATGACAGTATTCTATAACATTGTGCTCCACTTCTAGGAATGCCGCCTGATGCACCCAGAAACCGCAGACGTTACAGAATAGCAACTAGAGCAGATGTGTGCGCAAATCCAAATTGCTGATGCTTCATTAACTAATTAATTTCCACGCACCCTGGATGCCCAGCTTTGGAACCGGGAATTACTATCTTGACAATGGCAAACAATAAGCAAGGCCACAGTTCTTCATCTAGAGCAGTGAAAAGAAGTATAGCAATATTGTTTTCTAGATGTCCAAGTGATCATTAAAAAGTCAGATTAACTGACCTCATTGTTAGGTGGGGATAGGAATGCTGAGCCAATAGTGGTCATGGCCCCTCTGAGGTAAGATGGTGCAGGCACTGCTCAAAGTGACAATGTTAAGATAACACAGGTCTTTAAGGAGGTCTCTTAACTCTTATGAGATGCATGGTCAAGAAAGCGGGAAAGATGAGATAGGGAAAGAAAAGCGAGAAAGCTCAGAAATGAAATTCTGTGCAGTGCACAAAGGTTTGAGGAGGATGTGCTGCATAAGTCTTCATTCTCCCATCCTCGCATAGGCCTGAACCGAAGCCAGCAAAATGCACTGTATGAAGCTGTGGCTGACGACTAAAATGGCAGAGGATGAAAAGCAGCAACAGAAAGCGACAGGCCTTCATCGAGGAACAAACACTAGCACCCTAAAAGAATGGCCAATTCCATATGTTTAAGGTTTCTATTTACTGGGGCGGCTGTTTACATAGAATTGACAAAATGAAGTGCACAAAGTTAATATCATTTATATCGCCCTGACATAATTTTAAGAAAAACAAAAAAGATCAAACCAAAAAAAAACAACTTATTTTAGATGACAACATAAAAGTGAACCGAAGTCTCAGTTAAAGCGCTTTTGTCAGCGCACGTTCATCAGAAAAAGTTGACTCGTTTGCTAAAAGCCTTGTTCAATAAATACAAGGATGTTCTTCACATAAGGGAGAGCCGCCTACCATCCAGATGTAATGGAACTAAGCCTACCTTTTAAAGGAAGCATACATTTTACGCCCATTGCTATCAGAACTGCATCATTATTAATTCAAACACACTTATAAGGGTCCTTTTACTAAGGCACGCTAGTGCATCTTAGTGCGCGCTGCGTGCCAACACATCCATTATATCCTATGGACGCGTTAGCATGCGCTAAGACGCACTAGTGCACCTTAGTATAAAGACCCCATAATATTAAAACTGTAAAAAACAAACGAGGGTAGAGCTCCACAGAAGGTGAAGGGTAAAATGCATCTGTCTAAGGCTATCATGTGAAAAAATACTGCTTTGAGGATGGCATCAACTGAACTGACGAGACGTCTACCTTTGTGCCATTTTAAAACTTCACATCTTAAAAATGGATTGTATTTACAGACATGAGTATTTAAAAACATATTTAAAATTGAGTTTTTGTAACATCTCAATGTTTGTATACAGCATTTCCTTCTGACTGGCTTATAATGTTTTACTCTTTTGCAGTACCTTACTTGAAGCAACTAAATGGTACGTTTTTACAATCAACTACAGCAGTTGTACAATTCTACCCAACAATGAAAAATGTGTTAAAAATATAGATTTTGTTGGGATGCTGCCAATGTTATTAGCATATTCCAAAATGTTTCTCCGATTACGACTAGGACGCAGGCAAAACAGTTAAACAATTTGCTCATATATTTTAATACTATTAACCTGGAACACCCATGGATCAGTTTTTTTCTGCTCCATCATTCCTGAGTTTGCCAAAAACAAAAAACAAAACAACAATGGAAAAGTAATGCAAAATAATTCTGTCAAAATAACTATTTCAATAGAAATAAATTTGTTGTACAGCTGATGGTTTCTCAAGATCAGTGCCTTCTCTCAAGAGATCACTTTAGAAGTTCTGCTGCCGGCGTTTCTTGGCTTCAATGGCATGGAGTATGGGCTGCCTTTTTGACTGATACTTTTGCCGGATCTCTTCAATCTCCTGTTCCATCATGGGATCTAGAGCCGAGAGCCTCCTCTGGAGCTCCTCCACACTCCAGTTCTTTAACTAAAACACAAACAAAAATACAATAGTATCAGCAAAGATTATGCCTGGAATTTTGACTGATTTTGTATGTGTGTATTGTTCCCTGCCTAGATTTGTAGATAGGCGGGTTATAAATAATTTTACATTAAAAAAAAAACCAGAGTGTTGCAAAGAAGTGACTTACAAGTACATTCACTCTGCAGCTCCTCAATATCTGTCTTCTCATCTCTCCCTATACTCCTCCCTGGGAACTCTATTCATCAGGCAAGTCTCTCTTATCTATATTTTGTGGAAATTACACAGTATAAGATATCACTTCGACATTGCATCGTTTAAATTACTGGTACAGCATTCATGGGATGGTCCATTTCCTTTGAAATGGCAGGAACAGGCCTTTCGGTTTCTAGGTGTGCAGTTAACTCCTTTCACCTCAGCTCTGAAAACGATCAACTTAGAATATTTGCTGACCTATACCAAACACCGTTTTAAAAGTTGGAAATTTTGTCCTTTATCAGTACATGGTCGGATCCAGCTTTTCCAACATGGTTGTGTTTCCTAAATGGCTCTGTCTAGCAACTTTTGCCGATTCGGCTGCTGAAAAAGGATTTGAGGGCACTATATAAGATTCTTTCAACTTTCATATGGGAGGGGAGGGGGGGTAAGAAGCCTCATATGTTGTTTCGTTTCTTATTGGGCGCCTGGCAGCATGAAAGGATGGGGATCCCGGATGTCCAGAAGTATAATCAAGCCTGCTTACTCCGTTATCTTGGAGATTGGGCCAATCGGTCTTTACTTGTTTTGATTATGAAGCCGCTTATCATCCCTGGCATCTTTCTTCACTTTTACATGCTTCTCACTACTCTCTTCCTCCTCATTTCCGGACCAGTGTGTTATTCAATTCTTTGCGAGATGTATGGTAGGTGGTGGTGAGATTGCTTGATGGCCTGCGGGTGATATCAGACCAGTTACCTATTCAAGGGAATTTGTACTTTCCCCCCGGTAGAGACAATGCAAGTTTTGGGCAGTGGGTGCAGTTGGGTTTAATTTTCTTTTCCCATGCATTACAAGTCGATGGATTGCTGGAACCATGGCGGATATTTTGTCAGAGGGATGGAATTGTTGGAGGGGATTATTTTGCCTATCTCCAGCTACAACATTATATTTGGTTGTTGGATACAAGGGCTCTTGCTTTGCAGTTGGGTGTGAAATTGCATTCTTTCTTCGAGCGATCAGAGGTGGTGGGTTTCTCAGTGTCTTGGCTTTATGAGGAATTGCAGGCTCGTTCCGTAGTGGAAATCATGGGAGGGCTTACGTGCAAAATGGAGCCTGGAGTTGGGGTTTTCCCCAGAGGATTTGGATCTTGGTAGTCTTATTAAACAAATCCCCACTTTATCTGTGAGTGTGGCGTTGCGGGAGTGTCAGGGGGATGTCCACCGATGGATCAAACACTGGCTGGCAGGCAGGAAACAGAGGGTTGGAGTAAAGGGCCATTACTCAGACTGGCAATGGGTCACGAGCGGAGTTCCACAGGGGTCGGTGCTGGGACCGCTACTGTTCAATATATTTATCAACGACCTGGAGACGGGGACGAAAGGTGAGGTTATTAAATTTGCTGATGACACCAAACTCTGCAGCAGGGTTAGAAACACGGAAGACTGCGAAGACCTGCAACCTAACGAGACTGGAAGAGTGGGCAAAAAAGTGGCAGATGAGTTTTAACATAGAGAAATGCAAGGTCATGCATGTAGGGAAAAAGAACCCGATGTTCAGCTACAAAATGGGAGGATCACTGCTAGGGGTGAGCAACCTTGAAAGAGACCTGGGGGTGATGGTGGACACAACATTGAAAGCATCAGCACAATGTGCGACAGCCTCAAAGAAAGCGAACAGAATGTTGGGTATCATTAAAAAGGGTATCACGACCAGGACGAAGGAAGTCATCATGCTGCTATATCTTGCAATGGTGCACCCACATCTGGAGTACTGTGTCCAGTACTGGTCGCCGTACCTCAAGAAGGACATGGCAGTACTTGAGGGGGTCCAGAGGAAAGAAACTAAATTGGTAAATGGTAAGGAAAACTTTTCATACGCTGACAGGTTGAAAATGCTGGGGCTGTTTTCCCTGGAAAAGCGGAGACTTAGAGGAGACATGATAGAAACCTTCAAAATCCTGAGGGGCATAGAGAAGGTGGACAGGGACAGATTCTTCAGACTGTGGGGAACCACAAGTACAAGGGGTCACTCGGAGAAATTGAGAGGGGACAGGTTTAGAACAAATGCGAGGAAGTTCTTTTTTATCCAGAGGGTGGTGGACACATGGAACGCGCTTCCGGAGGTTGTGATAGGCCAGAGCACACTACAGGGTTTCAAGGAAGGTTGATAGGTTCCTAAAGGATGAGGGGATTGAGGGTTACAAATAGATGTAGAGGTAGGTTACAGAAATGGTCAGGAACCACTTCACAGGTCACAGACCTGATGGGCCGCCGCGGGAGCGGACCGCTGTGCGCGATGGACCTCTGGTCTGACCCAGTGGTGGCAACTTCTTATGTTCTTATACATCAGGCTTATTTCACCCAGGAATGTCTCTTTAAAGCGGGTTTTGCTGATTCGCCAGATTGTGAGAAATGTGGGCAAGGGGTGAAGACATTTTTCATGCTTTTTGGAGCTGTTCTGTAGTGCGAGGTTCTGGTGGAGTGTAGTCCGTTATTTGGAGGGTCTTTTGGGTTTAACTTTGGTATTTTCTCCAGCTGGATTTCTATTAGATAAGTATGAGGTTTTTTTGTCTACCTAATCGTTTTCATCAGCTTTTGATTCGGAAGGCAGGGATGTTGGCTAAAAGGGTGATCCTACAGGTTTGGACTGCTGCTGACCCACCTTCCTTTTGGGTTTGGCAGAATCATCTACATGCTCTCATGTTGATGGAAAGGGAACAGATGTGTACTTCTTTTAAACAGAAAAAATGGTTTTTTTTTTGAGAAACTGGGGGCCATATTTATATTCTTTGCCACATAGAGCTAGAAGTCTAGTGCTCAACTCTTTTTGATCTTTGATGGTATGATTGGCGGCTTGCGTCCGCCTTGACCAGGGTTGAGGGATTCCTTCCACCTGGCTTCTTGAGAAGCGGAAATCAAAAATTTCCACGGCTAAATCTCAGAAAACCGAGATATGCCACAACATCCATAATTGATATGTTGTATATCTTAAGCATTAGCTGTAATCTGTCATCTTCTAGTCATATCAGAAGTAAGACAAACCAGCGGCATTTAATAGTTCATCCATTTTTTATCCATAATAGTGCAGAGTTACTAGCATGCCCCGACGGGACCCGTTTCGCCCAGACAGGACTTTCTCAAGGGTTCACAGTAGGCGCTCTTTCTTTGGCGTCCTCACATTTCAGGAGCTGGAGGTGGAGTTTTGTTTTGTCAAGGTTTGAATAATCTCACTTTCATCTTCATTTGGTGCTGAGTGATTCCTTCCACCTGGCCCAGGTTCGGGGCTGTCACTGTGGAGGAGGTGGAGTTTTTTATCCCCTCTTTCTTCTTTTCTTTCTGTCTTTTAATTTGTTTGTTTGAGTCTGTGGTTTCTGTGATTCTCCCTTGCCTTTCCTCAAGGACTGGGGTCTCTAAGGAACAAGGGCTTTGGCTAGTTCTCATTTGTTGTAGCATATACCCCCTTTTATTAAACTGCGATAGCAGTTTTTAGCGCGGGGAGCCGCAATGAATGTCCCACGCTGTTCCTGACGCTCATAGAGCTCCTATGAGCGTCGGGAGCAGCACACAGCATTCAGCGTGGCTCCCGGCGATAAAAACCGCTGGGCTAAGTGTATAGTCCTCGATGGAAACGTGTTTAACTTGCTTTTTTTTAACCAACTTTTCAAACCACCCTCGTATTTTGCAGAGAAATAATTGTTACATGAACATGCTGCTTTTAAAAGATTCACCAAGAATCTGGCTGGTCCAGCATATCTACGATAAAATCTGTTCTGTAAAAAATTGAATAAATATAATACTGTCACACTGAACTTTTTTTTTACATTATGTGCTCATGACAAGAAAGCACGCTCTCTCTCACGCACTCATTCTACTGAATAGGACAGTTTGAAAACACCTGTAACAATATACCCACTATCTGCGAAATATTTAATTGAAGAGGTGCCTCAGAGTCTCCTTTCTATAAGGATCAATGAATGTCAGGCTACATATAGTAATTGCTTCCAGGAACTTCAATTTCAATGCTCAACTTACAACAATTCACCTTGAAAACAGACATGAGTAAATCTACCTAAACACGATTACAGCAAAACCAGCCATCCTTATTTGAAGGGTCACAACATATCTATATTGCATTAGAACTACTGCATTAGGAACCCAAAGTGGGAATGAAAGGAGTGCCTGGAGCCTATTTGCTATAGTCACTGTTGAAAATGCAGAAATAGGAAAGAAATGAGCAGGGACGGTACCTCACAGTTAACAGAATGGTTACTTAGTTAACTGTTAGTGCAGCAAATGTGGTACACTTATTCCTACCTGAACAGGTGTAACCAACTGAACCTCATTACCTGCAATGCACTTACCCCCCCCCCAATTCTATGTTGTGTCCAAAATTGGGCACAGATATTGGGTGCGGATCCAAGAAGTGCACCCTGCTAAAATCAGCTAACAAGCCAATTTGTACCAATAATAAACAGAACCACTCGATTAAATAAATGGCAGCCCTATAGAGATTTTTAAATATTGTTTCATATGCTCTCTCTCAAGTTTGCTAAAATACATCAAATTAGTAATGCTCTCTCTGCAACAGCCATTCCTATATTCATTTTATGTATTTATTAAGATTCATATGCCTCCTCTGGCACTATGCCACATCACTCTCCATCATCGGAATTTGAGGCATTTGGAACAGAAAATGGACACAACATCTCTTTCCTCTTAGAAACTATGTTTTCTGCAGGAAAGTATCCAAATAAGTGAGGCACCCAGGAAAGATATTTAGGATATTCCTTTACAACAGCAATTCTCAACCTGTGGGTCGTGACCCCTTTGGGGGGTCGATTGGTCGAACAACCCTTTCACAGGGGTCGCCTAAGACCTTCGGAAAACACATACTTCTCGATGGTCTTAGGCAGTGTTATTCAACCGCCAATCCGCAGAAATTTTCTGCCTGTCCACAGGGCCGGCACGTCCATCGGGCCCAAGACAACGTTCTTCAGCCGCCAGTCAATCAACGTAGCGTCTTTGGGCCGGCTCCCTGAGTGCTGCAGTGCACAAAGCTGTGGGAAAAGGCTCCTACACGCGGCCTGTGCCTGAACGGAAGCTGCCTCTCTGACATTGTAACGTCAGAGGGAAGGCTTCCAGATGAGTCGCGGGATGCGCGCAAGGAGCCGCTGCCCACAGCTTTGTGCAATGCAGCACTCAGGGAGCTGGCCCGAAGATGCTGCGTTGATTGCACAGTGGACCGGCCCAAAGATAACACCGGGAGGCAGGCCAGAAGTCAAGGCACATGGAGAGAGAGAGAGAGAGAGAGAGAGAGAGAGAGACAACAACAGTAGGGGAAATGCTTTTATTTAGTGATTGATTTGTCTGGTTTTTTTTATTTAGTGATTGATTTGTCTGTTCAGGAAGAAATGCATTTGTTTCTTTTCCTTTGGGATTGTACTGCTTGCAGAGTCTTGCATCTTAGGGTTTGTTTGTAAATATTAGGACTTTTAGTTTTTGGTCCTGCATTTGCAATGGGGTTATCTGTTTTCTAGTAGGAATGAATGTTAAAAAGCATACAGTATGCTTTGTGTATTTTAATTTTGTGGTTAACCATTATGTGTTGTTAATACAATTATATTGTGTGTATATATGAAAAATGAATGGAAAAAATGGTGTTACAATTAGTACTATTATGGGGCGGGGTCTGGGTGGAGATGGGCACAACTTAGTCCAGTGTTTTTCAACTGCCGGTCCGCGGACCGGTGCCAGTCCACAAAATAATTATTATATTTCTGCCGATCCATAGGTGTCAAAAGATTGAAGAACACTGGTCTTAGGAACCGAGACACCACTCCGCCCACATGCAGATACGCCCACATACATTTATTTGCAATTAGAAATAAATATTTCACAATATATAATTACATATTGTTTTTGTGATTAATCACTATGCTTTAATTATGTTCAATTTGTAACAATGAAAATATATCCTGCATATTTACATTATGATTCATAACAGTAGCAAAATAATAGTTATGAAGTAGCAACGAAAATAATTTTATAATTGGGGGTCACCACAACATGAGGAACTGTATTAAAGGGTCGTGGCTTTAGGAAGGTTGAGAACCACTGCTCTACAATAACCAACAATCCAATTGCATAAATAATAGCAATGATAAAAAATAGCAATGGATATAACTAGGAGCTACAATATAATAATAATTTTATTCTTATATACCGCCAAAGCCGTGGTAGTTCGAAGTGGTTTACAACAAAGAAGAGCTGGACAATCAGCGAATATAGGTACAATGTAAAGTCATCAAAATACAGGAGAGCATGATACCGAGGTTAGGCATAAGAGATCTTGGGAAACAAATTCGGTTAGAGTTGAAGAGATAAGGCTTAAGAGGTTACAAATCGGTTAAACAAGTTTGTTTTTACTAGTTTTCTGAAACTTAGGTAGGATGAGGAGTGCACTCCAATAAGTATAAATCAGAACCACTGCTATGAGATTACTCTATGCTGCCCAGAAATATGATCACACCACCACCCTTCTGAAAAATGCTCACTGGTTTCTGGTCAAGCGTCAGCACCCTTACAAAGTATTTCTGCTAATCTTCAAAATTCTTCATTCGGGGGAACTGCCTTATCAAACATCTTATCACTCTGTATGCCCCATCAAGATCTCAGATCTGCCCACCAAAATCAACTCGTAATCCCCGCCTACCATGACACAATATATGAACACATCCACAATTTCAGAGCTCTGGGCCATGAACAGATAGGTTTATACCTTTGATAATCTTCTGTTAGTCCCTGTAGGATTCCATATACTAGGTGTTCAATCCCAACCCGCAATCCGAGAGTTGCAGAAATCCACAAGCCTTTCTGAGCACATGCTCCACCCCTTTAGCTTGAGAGCTAGCAAATATATCTAGTTACAATTTTTGCAAGCAATCCGTGCAGAAGTCTTTGCAGTTGTTCTGCTTCTTTTTCTTATTTGTTTCACTTAAAGTTTGTTTTCTCGGTGCCTTGAAACCCCTTCCAGGTGGTCCCCCGTCGAAAGAAAGGACACAATCACGCGGTGCCGGACTGCTGCTTCACAGAGAAACTCTGGTGGATCTGTGGAGCCAGCCTGCTGTGTGCCAACATTTCTAGACTCAGGGTCCCTTCCCCCTAGGAGTCTGTTTGCCGGTGACCTCGTCACGGGTTTCAAGCGCAGGCTGTATGCGTATGGAATGAAACCCACCTGGGTTTCAAGGTGCAGGCTGCCTTTCCTGCCCCCAACCATGTGGACGAGGATCCGTGGAGGCAGAGGTCATAATCAGTGTCTGGCCGGCTGGCAGTCTGAAGATTTCAATTCTGGATCCATTTGGAGTTGTTTCTGAGACAGAAAAACCTTTTCCTCCATTCTAATGCTGTTTAAAACTGCTGACAAGTCTGGCACTGCATACTGTGAGTAAACCTTACCTAACATAAAAACTCACTTCTATACCACAAATACTATTAAGTTCTATGCGGTTCACAAAAGATAGAGATTACAAATGAATACGGCAACAAGATATCTAATTTCCAAAAGATTCAATAAAAAGATGTGTTTTTAAAGCACGTTGAAACTGTTGATAAGAGTTGGAGGACTTAAATAAGTAATTCAGATCCTTAGCCCATAAAGCTTCTTGAAAAGATAACAGATGCTCTTGAAATTTAAGTTTACAACCCCTTAGCAAATGGAAAAGAAAATAATGCATGAGATTTCCTAGAATATTTGGAGTTGGTAATGATAAATGATTCCATGAGATATTCTGGGATGAGGCCTGATAGTACCTTGAAACAAATGCATCCCCCTACTATTCTATTATACATTTACTAGTCGTTAAGCCCGTTACATTAACGGGTGCTAGAATTTATGTCTGTCTGTATTTTTCTTTCTGTCTCTTTCCTCCCTCCATTTCCCTGTGTAGCGCTGTCTCTGCTTTCTTCCTCAGTCTGCACTCTCAAGCTGTAACATTACTGCTTAGCTTTTTCTCCCTGCAAGCATCTCTGCTCTAGCCCCCTGTCCTTCTGTGACTGTCTGTGTGTCTCTCTCTACTTGTGCACTGTTTGTTTGTTTTTTTCAATCTCTCTTTAGCTCCTGATCCCCTCTCACTGACCCTTGCCGACTGCATGTAATTCCGGTTAGGTTTCCATGGCAACCCTGCTCGCGGGTCTGTTCGGTAGGGCCGTTTTTTCGGGTCTGCCGGCGCCGGGTGGGGAAGAGTCCTGGCTCCTTTTTTGGTTTGGGCGCGTGCAGAGGGGCTCAACAGCGCACAACCACCTTTCCTTCCCTCCCTCCATCAGGTGCAGTGCAGCTCCACCAATGTTAAAAGCAGCCGCATCGAAATCAGAGGCCTGCCACTGCCGTAGCACGTTCCCCTCTGCCTTGGTCCCGCCCCTTCTCTGACATATGGGACCGCGGCAGAGGGAACGTGTTACGGTGGCGGCAGGACTCCAATTTCAAAGCAGCTGCTTTTAACATAGGCGTAGCTGAACTGTACCTGATGGAGGAAGGGAAGGAACGGTGGGGCAAATTTCGTCAACGGCAGTCCTTGTGCGGTTCGAGAGAGGGGGGGGGGTGGAGTCGGCGACTTGCAGCTTCGCGTGCCTCCCACCCCCCCTTCCCTCCGGCTCCGCCGCTGATAGTCTCCACCTGCATTGCCCCTGGCGCAGCACTCACCGGCCCGTCGGGCGGGGAACGGAGGAACAGGTTCAGGGCTGCCAGGGGGGAGGAGTGAGTCCGGCTGAGACTGGCAGGAAGAGGAAGGCGGAGCAGGTGAGCCGGCACCGAAAAAAACTTTAAAGAGCCAGCCAGACCGTGAGTGCGAGCTGTTGTAAGTTTGCATGTGCACTCTTGCCGGCCACGGACATACGGATCACGAAAGCACGCGGATTAGAGTGCGCATGCGCCGCCTACGGTTTTATTATATAGATAGTTCTACCCTTCTTACCTCACTATTATGTCTACCTTTTCACAATTCCTCTCTCCCTATACCAAGAATTAGATTGTATGCTGCTTAGGTTTGTCCATTATGCACGATAGTAAATCCAAAATAAACTTGGTAAACAATATATAAGACTATCTCCTGGTTTCTTTAAATGTACAGAGAAGTCAGAACCAAACACTATTTTCAGAAAACTCGAGTGCTGATATTAATCTTTCAAAGGATGAGAGAAATGCATATTTGAACAGCACAATCTTTGCTTTTATCTCAACTTTTAATAATTTAGATAATGCAGTGGCTTAAACACAATGGTCGTCAAAGCAAGCAAGTAGTAGCTCAAGCCCCAAGAACCACAAATTTCAGCCACAGCAAATATTTTAATGGACACTAAGCAGTACTGGAAGAGGGAGACTGTTATATGAAGCAGCTTGTTCATTAAGGAACAGAAGAATTAAGCATACAGTAATCAACTCACATTACACAAAACAAACAAAAAAACATAAAATGAGAATCAGAAGGGTTTGAATGCTCCTGTATCAACAGGCATTTGGCAGCTGTTGACAATGGAAACTCTTTAGTGTGACCAAAACGGGAACAAACAAACAAAAAATTCATGGGGCAGGATTCTTCAATTCATTTTAGATTGTGACAAAGGACAGAAGCCTCTATGCTGGGAAGGAAATGTGTCATCATTTCAAAGTGTGTATCTAGCAATCATGTGTACATGCTGACAGGACAAAAAGCCCAATAGTTTTTTCTTCTAAATTACATTTCCAGATTTTTATATGCAATTAATCAAGTACAATTATTTTGCAATCATGAGAGCCTAACAATAATCATTTCCATTGTATGTATAAACATCTTTGTACAATTTAATGATGGAATGTATCAAAACTGCAAAATCATCTGTACAGAAAAAGGGCAACTGAAGATGTTCTAGCTTTCAAGATCACCAGCCAAGCAATAAAATAGTGGCAACAACTTTTTTTTTTTCTTTTAACCTATCAGTTTTTTACAGCTCCTTTGGGCTTCCAGCTCAGACTGGGACCTAATGTCATGAGGCCTTATTTGCAACTACCAGGGGATTTTTCATTTTATGTTAGGTGCCATAGACTTGAGTTTGAATCCAGGCGACTTGAGTTAAAGATCCAAAAAGAAGGGGGGGATTGCTGGGAGACACCGGACTTGAGAGAGACTTGGGTGTGCTAGTGGATCCATCCATGAAACCATCCGCACAGTGTGCAGCAGCCTCGAAGAAAGCCAACAGGATGCTGGGCATCATCAAGAGGGGCATAACAACCAGGACGCGGGAAGTCATCATGCCGCTGTATCGAGCGATGGTGCGCCCACATCTGGAATACTGCGTTCAATATTGGTCGCCGCACCTCAAGAAGGACATGGCAGTTCTTGAGAGAGTCCAAAGGAGGGCAACGAAACTGGTAAGAGGGCTGGAAAACTGCCCATACGCCGAGAGGCTGGATAAACTGGGGCTCTTCTCTCTGGAAAAGAGGAGGCTATGGGGGGATATGATAGAAACCTTCAAAATACTTAGGGGCATAGAGAGGGTGGACAGGGACAGGTTCTTCAGACTAAAAGGGACGGCAGGTACGAGGGGGCACTCAGAGAAGCTGAAGGGGGATAGGTTCAAATCAAATGCAAGGAAGTTTTTCTTCACCCAAAGGGTCGTGGACACATGGAATGCGCTTCCGGAGGAAGTGATCCGGCAGAGTACAGCACAGGGATTCAAACAGGGATTGGACGGATTCCTGAGGGAAAAGGGGATCGTGGGGTACTGAGGGAGGTGCTGGGGTGTTGCATAAGTATAGACAGCTCACCAGGTCGTGCAGGTGCAAGGCCGGAGGGTTAGGACTTTAATGGGAAGATAGGACTTCGATGAGAAACCTAGGGGGCAAGGGGGCCCCTTCTGGTGATTAAGGCAGGTCATGACCTGTTGGGCCGCCGCGGGGGCGGACTGCTGGGCGGGATGGACCTGTGGTCTGACCCAGCAGAGGCACTGCTTATGTTCTTATGTTATGTTCTTAAGTCGGTCAAGTGCAACTCCGACCAGATCCTTCAGCATCATCCCCATAGTATTTGTCAACGTGTCCATCTTATACTCACACTAATATTAATAATCTTTAACTTTGTTTATACTGGAGGATAAATCACATTTTTTGTATTTGCAGTTTATCTGGTCTACCATGTCCTGAAGCATAGGAGCCAACTTTTCAAAATGACTGGAGATGCTAAGCCCAACTGAAATTACCTATCCCTAGACATAGTCAAATAGTTAATTTATTTTGTATTTTGTGACTCCTGTCCAAGTTTTCCAAGTTTATTAAATGTCTTGATTTATCGCCTATTCACATTTCTAGGCGATGTACAAATTGTTCAAAAATTAATTAATATATCATTTACAATAAAAACAAAAACAAAAAAGAAAAATTAAAAACTTAAATGGGATTTAACTGACAATACTAAAACATAAGGAAAGTTATTTAATTCAATGGTTACATACAGTTATTATATTCAAAAATTCAAGGGAAATACATTAGGAGGGGAAAGGTAAACAATAAATTCAGAGAATTAAGTTGACAAAGAAGAGAGGTTTAGTCATTAACAGACTTAATCATTAAATGCATCTGTAAATAAAAAACTTTTAAGTTGAGCTTTAAATTTTCCTAAATTTTTTTCTTGTCTTAAGTAAAGTGGAAGGTTATTCCAGGACTGAGGGGCTGTTATAGAGAAGATTGATGAAGACTATTTCCCCATCTTTTTTAGTTCTTTTGTCAGAATAGATTAATGGGCATTCAGGGAAAGGAAATTTTCCCAGGATGGAAGGTCAAATAATTTTGATTCATCATGAAAAATGAGATAGGCGATATATCAGATACATCTAACTATAGACCTGTTGCCTCTATTCCTCTTAACTAAAATTATAAAAAGCTGGGTAATGCAACACTTGGAATCCTATTTGGATAAATTTGATGTTAGACGTATCCCAATCAAGTTTCAGGAAGAAGTACAACTCAGAGACAGTTTTATGGTGAAATCTGTTTTTATTAAGAAACAAACTATACAGCTACAAAGAATCAAGGATTAAACTCGGTGATAATCCAGTTTGACTTTAGTGCATTTGATCTACTGTGAGCTTCTATACCACTACTAATGACTAGGTTGTCAATTCAGAGCGGTTTGCATGAGCTTCTGCAGAGGCGTTACAATACAGAGTTACAATACATGGGCTCTATAGAGTTACAGGGATTTCTGTAGTGGTGTTATAATAGAGTCAAGATCGGCATAATCAATCATCCTACTTATGTTACTGGCACATCAATCGTCCTACATATGCATATGTTCATACCAAATCAATCATCCTACCTATATTCACATCTAATTTTAAGTTTACTATTGCTGCTAAGTACACCTCCTAACGAGTTGGGCCTATTCAACTAAATATAGTCTATATACATAAGAAGTTGCCGCTGGGTCAGACTAGCGGTCCATCGTGCCCAGCAGTCTGCTCCTGTGGCGGCCCCCAGGTCATAGACCAGTGCCCTGAGACCAGCCGTACCTGCATACATTCCGGTTCAGCAGGAACTTGTCTAACTTTGTCTTCAATCCCTGGAGGGTGCTTTCCCCTATAACAGCCTGCAGAAGAGCGTTCCAGTTTTCCACCACTCTCTGGGTGAAGAAGAACTTCTTTACGTTTGTATGGAATCTGTCCCCTTTTAACTTTAAAGAGTGCCTTCCTTCTCCCTACCTTGGAGAGGGTGAACAATCTGTCTTTATCTACTAGGTCTATTCCCTTCAGTATCTTGAATGTTTCTATCATGTCCCCTCTCAGTCTCCTCTTTTCAAGGGAGAAGAGGCCCAGTTTCTCTAATCTCTCACTGTACGGCAACTCTTCCAGCCCCTTAACTATTTTAGTTGCTCTTCTTTGGACCCTTTCAAGTAGTATCGTTTCTTTCTTCATGTACGGCGACCAGTGCTGGATGCAGTATTCCAGGTGAGGGCGTACCATGCCTGGTACAGCGGCATGATAACCTTCTCCGATCTGTTTGTGATCCCCTTCTTAATCATTCCTAGCATTCTGTTCACCCTTTTCACCGCTGCTGCTCATTGTGCGGACTGCTTCATTGATTTTACAACCCTCCCAAGTCTCTTTCCCGGGGGTCTCTCCAAGTACCGCCCCGGACATCCTGTATTAAGAACATAAGAACAGAAGAAGTTGCCTCCACTGAGGCAGACCAGAGGTCCATCTCGCCCAGCGGTCCGCTCCCGCGGCGGCCCATCAGGCCCATTGCCTGAGCAGTGGTCCCAGACTATCCCTAAAACTACCTCTACTCCTATCTGTACCCCTCAATTATTTTATCCTCTAGGAACCTATCCAAACCTTCTTTGAAGCCTTGTAACGTGCTCCAGCCTATCACAGCCTTCGGAAGCGCATTCCATGTATCCACCACCCTCTGGGTGAAAAAGAACTTTCTGGCATTTGTTCTAAACCTGCCCCCTTTTAATTTCTCCGAGTGCCCCCTTGTACTTGTGGTTCCCCATAATCTGAAAAATCTGTCCCTGTCTACCCTTTCTATACCCTTCAGGATCTTGAAGGTTTCTATCATGTCTCCTCTAAGTCTCCGCTTTTCCAGGGAGAACAGCCCCATCTTTTTCAGTCTGTCAGTATATGAGAGGTTTTCCATATCCTTTATCAGTTTAGTTGCTCTTCTCTGGACTCCCTCAAGTACCGCCATGTCCTTCTTGAGGTACGGCGACCAGGCCTGGACACAGTATTCCAGATGCGGGCGCACCATTGCACGATACAGCGGCAGGATGACCTCCTTCGTCCTGGTCGTGATACCCTTCTTAATGATACCCAACATTTTGTTTGCTTTTCTTGAGGCTGTGGCGCACTGTGCTGACGCCTTCAGGGTTGTGTCTACCATCACTCCCAGGTCTCTTTCAAGGTTACTTACCCCTAGCAGTGATCCCCCCATTTTGTAGCTGAACATCGGGTTCTTTTTCCCTACATGCATGACCTTGCATTTCCCTATGTTAAAGCTCATTTGCCACTTTTTGGCCCATTCTTCTAGTGTCGTTAGGTCCCTTTGCAGATCTTCGCAGTCTTCCATGGTTTCTACCCTGCGGTAGAGTTTGGTGTCATCCGCAAATTTAATAACTTCGCAGTTTGTTCCCACCTCCAGGTCATTAATAAATATATTGAACAGGAGCGGTCCCAGCACCGACCCCTGCGGAACTCTGCTCGTAACCCATTGCCAGTCTGAGTAATGGCCCTTTACTCCAACCCTCTGTTTCCTGCCTGCCAGCCAGTTTTTGATCCATCGGTGGACCTCCCCTTGCACTCCGTGTTTCCACAGCTTTTTAAGCAGCCTTTCGTGCGGTACCTTGTCGAAGGCTTTTTGAAAGTCAAGGTAAATGATGTCGATGGATTCCCCTTTATCCACCTGGCTGTTTACCCCCTCAAAGAAGTACAATAAGTTTGTGAGGCATGACCTACCCTTGCAGAAGCCGTGCTGACTCGACTTTAGCTGTCCATTGTTTTCTATGTGTTCACAGATGCTGTCCTTAATCAGTGCTTCCATCATCTTTCCCGGGACCGAGGTCAAGCTCACCGGCCTGTAGTTCCCCGGGTCCCCCCTTGAACCCTTCTTGAAGATAGGCGTGACATTTGCAATTTTCCAGTCCTCCGGGATCTCTCCAGTTTTTAAAGATAGGTTACATATTTGGTGAAGTGGCTCTGCTATTTTGTTCTTTAGTTCCTTGAGTACCCTTGGGTGAATGCCGTCCGGACCTGGCGATTTGTCGCTCTTTAGTCTGTCTATCTGCCTGAGGACATCCTCTTGGCTTACCTCTAGTTGGACCAGCTTTTCATCCCGATCCCCATTTACGATGTCCTCCGGTTCCGGAATATTGGATATGTCCTCCCTCGTGAAGACTGACGTGAAGAACTTATTCAACCTGTCAGCTATCTCTTTTTCCTCCTTAACCACTCCCTTTTTGTCTCCATCATCCAATGGCCCCACTTCCTCCCTTGCCGGTTGCTTCCCCTTCACATATCTGAAGAACAATTTGAAGTTGGTTGCTTCCCCCGCCAGTCTCTCCTCATATTCTCTTTTAGCTTTCCTAACCACACGGTGACACTCCCTTTGGTGTTCTTTGTGCTCCTTTTGGTTGTCCTTTTTCCATTTTTTGAACAATGCTTTCTTGTCACTTATCGCCTTTTTCACTGCAGTTGTTATCCACGCTGGGTTTTTTGTTTAATTTTTTTGCACCCCTTCCTGAATCTGGGGATGTACAGGTTCTGTGCCTCATGCACCGTGCCCTTGAGTAGGGACCAGGCTTTTTCAACAGACTCCATCTTCCTTGCGTTGCCGTTGAGTTTCTTTCCCACCATTTTCCTCATGCCATCATAATTTCCTTTTTTGAAGTTGAGTGCTGTCGCTGTGGTTCTTTTCACCTTTGATGATACAATTTCCAGCTTGCACTGGATCAAATTGTGATCGCTGTTTCCTAGGGGTCCTAGCACCGCCACCTCCTTTGCAGGTCCCCCTAGCCCGTTGAGGATTAGGTCAAGAGTGGCATCTCCCCTTGTTGGTTCCGTGACCAGCTGTTCCATGAAACAGTCCCTCGTGGTTTCCAGGAATTTGGTCTCCCTCATGCAATTTGAGTGTCCAATACTCCAGTCTATCCCAGGGTAGTTGAAATCCCCCATCACCATCACACTTCTGCTTTTGCATACCTGCCTCAGCTCAGCCTCCAGGTCCTGGTCGAGTGCTTCTGGTTGTCCAGGTATTCATGTATAAGATTTTTGTTACCGACATGCATCACCTTACACTTATCCACGTTGAACCTCATCTGCCATGTTGCGGCTCATTTCTCGAGCGTGTTTATGTCATGTTTCAGATGCTCGCAATCCTCCCGTGTCTTCACTACTCTGAATAACTTTGTATTGTCTGCAAATTTAATCACCTCACTCGTTGTACCAATTTCCAGATCGTTTACAAATATGTTGAAGAGCACAGGTCCAAGCACCGAACCCTGCGGCACTCCATTGGTGAAGCTTTTCCAGAACGAGTATTATCCATTTACTCCCACTCTCGGTTTCCTATCCGCTAGCCAATTTTTAATCCATGTGATTATTTCACTCTGTATCGTGTTTTTTTTTTAAATTTAATATTTATTGAATTTTTCAATATATTCAAGCATATAACTTGTACAGAAAGGAAATTTAGCAAGAAATTAATACAAATGAAAACATATATCAAAGAATATCGAATATGAGCATAAATTTCTACTCAAGTCCTCAAAGAGATCCAAGAAGGGAAATAGGCGAATCAAAGAAATTATTTAAACCAGGTAATAACTAGTCGGATGAGATTAAGGCACCCTTTCTTAAACTAAGCACTTTCTTTCTCCAGAGATGCAGTTGAGAGAAAAGTTGTCAGTTGAGATGGCTCAAAGAAAACATATTTATGAGAATGATAATTAACAACACATTTACATGGGTGTCGCAAGTAAAAAGTCGCCCCCAGAGATAAAACACCAGGTTTCCTTAACAAAAATTCTCGTCTCCTTCTCTGCGTATCCTTGGCCAAATCTGTGAACATCTGAATTTTACAACCTAAAAACTCTTTTTGTTTATTTTTAAAGAAAAGTCTCAGCAACCAGTTTTTATCTGGTGCGAGAGCTACTGTCAAAAGTAAGGTTGCTAGGGTCACTAATTCTCAATCAGACATTTCCAAAATATTAGATATATTCATTAAATCAGGTCCCAATTTCTGTTGTTGTTGCTGTTGTTGGTCTTGCGGCTTACTTGGAAGATAATAAACCTGCGTAAATGGTGGTAGTGACTCTTCAGGAAGCTCCAATACTTCCGTCATGTAACGTTTCAACATTTCCCTTGGGGCTATCACAGAAACCCTAGGGAAATTTATCAATCTGAGGTTATTATTGTGAGAAAAGTTTTCCATTGCCTCCATCTTCCTTCTTAAATTAGTATTGTCTTTGATTAATACCTCAGTAATTTGTTGGGATACTTTAAATTCTTGATGAATATTTTGTGTTGAAGTTTTTGAGTCCTCAAGTCCAATCTTTAAACTTTTAATCTCAGTTTCATGATTTTCTAATTTCTTTTCTAATTGTTGTAATTGTGGGTTAATGGATTTTGCCAAATTGGCTACCAGATCCCACAGAGAGTCTAATGTAACCTCTCGGGGCTTCACAATTTGAAATGGTTGTAGTTTTAATTTAATTAGCTCACCCTCTGGCAGCGTGTCTCCTCCTGCAGTTTGTTGAATTCTCTCATCCCCCACTACTTCCTCCTCAGTCTCCTCGTTCAGACTCCTCTGCTCCAGCAGGGAGTCCTGCAGCACAGTCCCCGTGTTTTCCTCCTTAGCCTCCGAGAGGAGGTGAACTCCAACTTCAGGAAGTTCCTCCTCTTGCGGGGAACTGGTCGACTGAGGGCGTGGGGGAGGTGCTCTTACTTCGGGGCTTAGCGATGTCTCCGGCCCCATGGTGAACGTCATTGACGCGCCTCCGCCATGCGTCTCCTGCGGGGAACTCCCCGAAGCTGTCGGCGTGCCCTGCATTCTCCTCATCAACTCTTCGATGTTCCCAAAGACGGCCGTTCTGGAGCGCTGCGAAGCTCCAGCAGCGCTACGTCCCCTCCTCTTCGGCATCACAAACAGGTAAAAAGCTTAAAGCGAACAAAATTGTATTTCAAGGAGTTAACGGGAGCGTGAAACTCATGCGACTCCTCATGCGGCCATCTTGGATCAGGTGTTCTCCATGCACTGCCTCCTTCTGTATCGTGTTTTATGTTCATCTTTGAAGTATTATCTTCCTCAGAGTCTAGTTTTCTGGGCTTCAGCCCTTGGTTTATTTGTATCCTGTTGTGTTCTTCCTATCGAGTTTCTGATTGGGAGGAGGGGGGACTAGTCAACTGTCTCTCCTCTATGTTGGATCTAGTGAACCAACTGCTGATTAATATATTACAAGAGATTGGAATCCCTGAAACAACATTGAATTGGTTCAAAGGTTTTTTGGAACACAATTTGTATAGTGTAAAAATTAAGGGAGTATGATCTGAACCTTAGGAGACAAGCTGTGCAGCTCCTCAGTGATCGCCTCTGTCACCCTTGCTTTTTGATGTCTTAATGCGATTATTCGGTCATGCATTGGAAGCTATTAGTGCATCTTCATTTATTTATGCTGTTGACATTACAGTATTCTTTCCAGTAAATGGTAATTCTGATATGGTTACACATTTCAGGCAGTGCTTGCATGTAGAAGGTGGCTAGGTGAATAGTCATCAGCTCTGTCTAAATAAATGCAAGACAAAATTTCTTAAGATTAGCCCTCCTGGTACAGTTTTCTGGCATTTCTTTATTAGAATTTGATTCAAGTAATAAGTGGAAAACGTCCTCCGGTATTTTAGGGGTAGAAGTAGACTGTCATCTGAAGATGGATACCCAAATTAATAAAGTAATGAAAAATGCTTTTCTGACTATAATGTTAAAAAAATTATTTGAATTTCATAACTTTAGACTCTGTGCAAACTTTGGTGCTTTTCCAAATAAGACTATGTCAGAGTTTCTCAACTTCTTCAAGTCTACAAGCTCTGCCCAAGACCCGCCCAAGCTCCACCCCTTATCCCATCCCCTCCCTATAATAGTACTAATTGCAATGCAATGTCTTCCATTCATTTTTCACATACCATTATGTATTAATACGATTATATTGCGTGTAACTACAAAGTTTAAAAAACACAAAGCACACTGTACACAGAAAAAAATGTTAATCATAATTTATATTTTTTTTGGGGGGGGTCCAAAGAGGTAAAGGCAGATGACTTTAAATATGCAATGACATCAGTAACAACTATAGAAAAATAGACAAATATAGAGCAAAATATAGATAGCAGATATAAATTCTCAAAACTGACACTGTGGGGCAAATCTTTTCTGCTTCTAAATTTGAATCAGCTACATCTTTTCTTAAATAGCAGCACTGGTTACTGGTTCAATGTTGGGAGTTTTTATAAACTTTGTGGGAGGGAAGCCAAGATGGCGTCAGGGACAGATGTGCTGTGAGAGGCTCCCCTTCTATCGGCGTTTTTGCTCTTCTTCTTCTTCGAGATTTTCTTACCATTTTTTGCAGCGCAGGAATGCCGAAACGTAGGGGGAAACAGAGGAGCGATCTCCCGGCTTCCTCTGCCTCTTCAGTAGCAGGCCAGACAGCAATAACAGCTTTTGGTCAGGGCGAATCCGTTCTCCGAGGGGGGGCAGTGATTTTCGCTGAGCCCGCTTGGCCCTGTGATCCCTCCCCGTCCCGGGACGATGTCAGGCAGTCCTGTGAGGCAACGGGAGTCGTCGGGGAATGAATCTCCGCCGGACCCGATGGTGCTGCCTTTGATCCCGGAGGTGGTTCGCGCTATGCCGGGTTATCAGCAAACGGCAGAGGGAGGAGGAGGCGTTCAGGGAGCAACGAGTGTGGGAAATGGAGTATTTTCTCCACTTCAACCTCTGAAACCCCCGATCAAGCCAAAAGTAGTGGATATGGAGGCGTTGTGGGGAGCCATGGAGAGCCTTCATCACGTATGCTCCCAATTTATTTCTTCAACTCAACAAACTGCTGTTCAAATTAAAAATTGTGAAGGGAAAATTCAGCAACAATCAACTAGAATGGATCACATTGAGAAAACAGTCTCTGAAATAAAACTTGCATCAAATTCTCAAATTAAAGATAAAAACTTATTGATCAGGAAAATTGAAAATTTAGAAAATGCCAATAGAAATTTGAACCTGAGATTTCTTAATTTTCCTGTATCCAGAATATTATCTCCTAGAGAACTTTTTCATTCTTTTCTGACTTCAGTTCTAAAATTTTCAGAGACCAATATGCCACCATTGCAAAAATGATACTATCTTAATATAGTCGAAGAGGCTAAGGATAAGTCAACTACTCATCTCGGAGAACTAGACCTCACTGGGATGTTGGAATCCTCACGGATTGAAATTTCAGCGAGAGCTACTTTGTTAGTGACTTTCATTTTCTTACAAGATAAAGAAGCTCTTCTTCATCTTTTTTATAGAACTGAAAGTGTTGAATTCTACAATCACAAAATTGCAATTTTTCCTGATGTTTCAAAGTGGACGCAGCTTAGACGCAAAAAATTTCTGACATTTCGTCAGTCAGTTTTGGCCTTGGAGCAACCTTTCAACTTAGGTTTCCTTGTAAATGCTGTATTACCTATCAAGCAAATAAGTATATCTTTTATGACCCAGAACAATTGCAATTTTTCTTGGAAGGAAAGGCTGCCATTAAGGCTCCCGACCCCTCTATAATTCCAACTACTCAGGCCTTAATGTAATTAACCAAAAGAACCCTGTATTTTTGAGGCATATGTTAATATGACCGAGTATAGTTTTTCTTTTAATTCAACTCCCCTTGATTGTATATGGCTTTACTCTCTCCCAATGTGGACTATGATCATTGTACTGGGAATTTGTGATTTGATAATAACTTCTTGAGTATATTTAGTTTCCTGTATCAAAGTGTTTTTGATCTTTGATGTGAAAATGAATAAAACAGATTTAAACATAAACTTTGTGGTTTTGCTTTTAAGTCATTATATGGGGACTTGCCCCCATATTTGTAAACTTATTTTTAGTTGTTGCAGGGAATGGGAAGCTGGCAATTCCCACTGCAGCTTCTTGGGCTCTGGGCAAGTCACTTCACTGCCCTGTCTAAAACATGTAATAAACTGCTTTGATTGTGTAACCACACAGAAAAAGTGGTATATAAAGTCCCAACCCCTTTACCCTTTAAGAAATCTGATCTGTTTAGTACAGTCACAAAGCCACGGTTTCTTAATTAATCCTCTTATCCGACTGCTCTTGCCAGTATTGAAAAGCTTGATGTGAATTCATAAACAGGAACAAAGGGAGTCTGAGATTTCTGGGAGGGGAAAGTTTAAAAAAAAATGTCAAGTGTTAAGAGGGTTACTGCATCACGATAAATCAGGTATAGGAACAAATCGGGACTTTATCGAAACGAAGCAGCTTGGCAGTGCCCCTGCAAATTAATTTACCCTCTCCAATGAGAGACATGGTCAAAATGTATGCTGTATCCAGACATTCCCTCCCTGGAAAAAATTAATACACTGTACTTCATTTCTTTAAAAGCCTTTAAGATACCACTCAACTTCACTATCAAATAGAAAATCTGTCAGACAGGCTTTAAGATAAATAATCTAAAGGAGCCTGGAAAATCCATTTCTTTTATGAAATATTTTTTGGACCTACTAGACAAGGATGAGATTCTTGCCATATACTATTAATGGGACAAGGATTTGCTGAAACGAGTAACTTCCAGTCATCTAAAACATTTCCTTCAAATCTGTATTTATATTATGTTAGTAAATTAGGCTCGTGAAGCCCACCTCCCACCACTCTCGACTTTCCCGGTAACCCTATGAATAAGATAAGAGATTTCTCCTGATACAAGTTAATTTGCTTCTAGTAGAATGCCCTAGATTTTCCTAGTAATCAAACTTTAGTGGAGGTAATACAGCTACAGTTTCTTTAAATGCTTGAAGCACTTGACTACACCAAGATTCAGTCAAAGACAAAACGGCCACAGTGATTACTAATGTAACCATCTTTTTCCATCTGCTCAGATTATCTTCAATGCCAGTAAAAGAAAACAAAAGAAATGTTACAGTAGATTTTCCTGTAGATTAACTACCAAGTTTCCAAGTTTATTCAAATTTGATATACCACTTATAATAGCTGTCTAAGCGGTGTACAAAATTACAATATAAAAGTTTTATAAATAAAATTTTGGATAATAAAACAAGGACACAAGATATAGCACGACGTACAGGGACAAATGGAAGAGAGGGCTAAACTACAATTGAGAATAGGATAGAAGAACAGCAATGGATAGAACATTAGGGAGGGGTAACTACACTTCCTCATCTCCTAATAATGCCGAGATCTTGTAGCGTTCCAGACTAAAAACTATATAAACACGCTCATTTGAATTTTAAAAAAAGGCACCTTTAAATAAAACACTTTGGGAATTCCAGTCAGAAGAATTGCCATCTATCCATGGGCAAAATAACTCTTCAAAAAATGGAATGTGTGGAAAACCTGGAAAAGTCATCAGTTCGAAAATGGGACAGATTGGATGTCAGGGGTCTCAAAGTCCCTCCTTGAGGGCCGCAATCCAGTCGGGTTTTCAGAGGAGGGACTTTGAGATACCTATCCTAGGTGAACCTTCAGCCCCAAACCCCCCTTTCAATTCAAGTTCATGCCCCTAACTCCCTCCTCCAACTGATAAACTCAACCATTATGAATATCCAACTACCTTTCCCCATGGGGCCAGTGGTGTTCCTAGGGTATGTGACACCCAGGGCTGGGGTTTTTTTTTTTTTTAAACTCCCCCTCCCAATATAAAAAGAGATTGGAGGAGTACCCCCTAGGAATTGCACCCAGGGTGGACAGCACAGCTCAGCTCCCCTGCTCACCCCCACCTTTGGTACGCCACTGCCTAAAGATGTTGATCTCCAAAAATTAGTAAAAAAAAAAATGTTATTAAAATCAGTCCAACAAAAAGATTACCTTATTTCCATTTTCTATTTATAAATGTTTATCAATGTAGCTACAATACTACTTTATTCTAAAGCATCAACAACAAATATATATATATATATATATATAAAATCTTTCTACCTTTTGTCATCTCTGGTTTTTGCTTTCCTCTTCTTCTCTTCACTCTCCATTCCATCCAGCGTCTGCCCTCTTTCTCTGTCCCTTCCATTTTTCTCCTTCTGTCCCCACTTCCTCCCCCATACTCTGGCATCTTCCCCTTCTCCTTCCCTTCCCACCCCAACTCACCCCATGGTCTGGCATCTGCTTCCCTTTCCCCATACCTGGGATCTCTCTCATCTATTCTCCTTCCATCTCTCCCTGCATGCTATAGCATATTTCCTTCCTTTCCCTCCCTCCTTTCCTTCCTTATGGTCTGGCATCTCAGTCTCCGTCCCTTCCCCAATGTCCTGGCACTTCTCTCCTTTCCTCTCCATGCTCTGGAATCTCCTCTCTTTCCTTTCCCTCAGGTCTGGTATCTGTCACCTTCCCCTCCCTCATGCACTGGCATCTTTTCCTCTCCCTCCATGGTCATGGTCTGTCATCTCCTTTCCTTCCCCATGGTCTGGCTTCTCTATTGTCTCCTCTCCCTTCCCTGGTCTCCCTCCCTACAACTGAGTGCAGCATTTCTCTCCCACACCCCTCCCTCCCTTTGTCACCCTGCAGTCAGCAACACAACTTTCACAATTCGCTGCTTTTGCCCGCATCGGGCCTTCCTCTCTGCTGTGTCCTGCCTTCGCATAAACAGAAGCAGGCAGAACTCTGAAGAGAGGAAGGTCCGACTCCGAAAAGAGCAGCGAATTGTGAAAGATGTTGCTACTGGAAATAAGTTCTTGGCACTGGCCCTCTGAGGAGTGGTCCGAGCACCTCCTTATGGGTTGCACCCAGGGCAGACTCCCCCCTTCTTGGTATGCCACTTGCTTCAGACAAAAGGATACTAAGCTGGTTCTTTATGCGACTGCCATGTCCTACTGTCTTCCTCTTTGCCGCCCCTTCGAAACTGCCACACTATGAAACCGCTTATTCTTGCTAATAGTTAACCTGGCCATGCGGACCTTCCATAGAAATAAATTGCCCAGAAAAAATGCATTTCAAGTCTCCAATAAATTATATATCAGAGGTAGCTCCAGCAACTGCAATACACAGTATTGCTACTTTCAACCTTATTCTCCCCCTTCTATTTTTCTAGTCAAAAAGGAAATTCATACACACACAGAGGTTTAAAATAATTCTGAGGGCATACTGTGCATACTTTTCTTACTGTACAGAATGAATATGGTTTTTTACCTTTATCCATACAAGTTCAGGGTAGGGAGAGGGGAGGGATATGTTAGAAACATAGAAATAGACGGCAGATAAGGGCCACGGCCCATCTAGTCTGCCCACCCCAATGACCCTCCCCTACCTTTCTCTGTGAATAGATCCCACGTGTCTATCCCATTTGGCCTTAAAATCAGGCACGCTGCTGGCCTCAATAACCTGAAGTGGAAGACTATTCCAGTGATCAACCACCCTTTCAGTGAAAAAGAATTTCCTGGTGTCCCCATGCAGTTTCCCACCCCTGATTTTCCACGGATGCCCCCTTGTTGCCGCGGGACCCTTGAAAAAGAAGATATCTTCTTCCACCTTGATGCGGCCCGTGAGATACTTGAATGTCTCGATCATGTCACCCCTCTCTCTGCGTTCCTCGAGTGAGTACAGCTGCAACTTATCCAGCCGTTCCTCATACGGGAGATCCTTGAGTCCCAAGACCATCTGGGTGGCCATTCTCTGGACCGACTCCAGTCTCAGCACATCCTTACGGTAATGCAGCTTCCAGAATTGCACACAATATTCCAGGTGGGGCCTCACCATGGATCTATACAATGGCATAATGACTTCAGGCTTACGGCTGACGAAACTCCTGCGTATGCAACCTATGATTTGCCTTGCCTTGGATGAAGCTTGCTCCACTTGATTGGCAGTCTTCATGTTCTCATTGACGATCACCCCTAAGTCTCGTTCTGCTTCAGTTCTTGTTAGGATCTCGCCATTAAGGGTGTAAGTCTTGCATGGATTTTGGCTGCCCAGGTGCATGACTTTGCATTTTTTGGCATTGAAGTTGAGTTGCCAGGACCTAGACCAGCGCTCCAGTAGGAGTAGGTCGTGCATCATGTTGTCGGACATTGAATTTATGTCTGTTGTGCTTTTGCCCACTACATTGCTTAGTTTGACGTCATCGGCGAATAATGTTATTTTACCTCGCAGCCCTTCTGCCAAGTCTCTTATAAAGATGTTGAATAGGATCGGGCCCAGGACCGAGCCCTGCGGCACTCCACTGATTACCTCCGTCATTTCAGAGGGGGTGCCATTCACCACTACCCTCTGAAGCCTACCTCCAAGCCAGTTCCCAACCCATTTCGTCAATGTGTCGCCCAATCCTATAGAACTCATCTTGCTCAGCAACCTGTGGTGTGGTACGCTATTGAATGCTTTACTGAAGTCGAGGTATATGATGTCCAGTCCCCAACATCCAGCTTCCTCGTCACCCAGTCAAAGAAGCTGATCAGGTTGGATTGGCAGGATCTCCCCTTAGTAAATCCATGTTGACGGGAATCCCGTAGATTCTCCTCATTCAGGATCATATCCAATTGGCGTTTGATTAGAGTTTCCATTAGTTTGCACACTATTGATGTGAGACTCACTGGTCTGTAGTTTGCTGTCTCCATCTTGGAGCCTTTCTTGTGGAGTGGAATGACGTTAGCCGTCTTCCAGTCCAACGGGACGTTACCTGTACTAAGGGAGAGATTGAAGAGCGCGGATAGCGGTTCCACCAAGACATCACACAACTCCCTGAGCACCCTGGGGTGTAGGTTGTCATGCCCCATTGCCTTGTTAACGTTAAGCTTTGACAGCTCGCAGTAGACACCGCTGGGTGTAAACTCGAAATTACTAAACTGGTCATCTGCGTCAACCCTTGTCTGTAGCTGAGGGCCGAGTCCTGGCGCCTCGCGGGTGAAGACTGAGCAGAAGTATTCATTTAACAGTTGGGCTTTTTCCGAGTGCGCTTCTACATAGTCTCCGTCTGGTTTCCTAAGACGTACTATCCCGCCTGAGTTCTTATTTCTGTCACTGATATACCTGAAGAAGGATTTATCTCCTTTCTGGATGTTCTTCGCTAGAGACTCCTCCATGCGGAATTTGGCCTCCCTAACTGCTGTTTTGACGGCTTTTGACTTGGCCAGATAGACTTCCCTAGAGTCTTGTTTCCCTGATTGTTTGTAAGAGATGAATGCTTTTTCCTTCTCCTTGATGAGGTCCGAAATCTCTGCAGAGAACCACTGTGGCTTGTTGTTCCTTCGCCGTTTACTTACTGATTTAACATAGCGGTTTGTTGCTTCTTGTATGGTGGCTTTCAAAGTCGACCACATTTCTTCCACGTTATCGGTTTCTGCTTGGCTTTGTAGCACCTGATGAACGAAGTCTCCCATTTCTTTGAAGTTTGTGTCCTTGAATTTGAGGACCTTGGTCAGTGTGGTAGATTTAGTGAAACCTTTCCTGAGATTGAACCATACCATGTTGTGGTCACTGGAGGCCAAAGTGTTGCCCACCGAGACCTCTGTGACACTTTCTCCATTGGTAAGTATCAGGTCCAGTATTGCTTGATCCCTTGTTGGTTCCAACACCAGTTGCCTGAGTCTTGCTCCCTTCATAGAGTTTAATAGCCTCCTGCTGCTGCCGGAAGCAGAGGAAAGTGTGTCCCAATCCACATCAGGCATGTTGAAGTCACCTAACAATACTGTGTCCCCATGTTATGTTATGTTTTCTTATGTTTAAGTACAATTGATGATAGAAGGAGAGGGGATATTTGATGTGTATTAGTTCTGATGGATTATTAAGTAATGTTAAAGTGTAATTTGATTGTATCATATGTTGAACTTATGGAAAGTTTTAAAATGAATAAATTAAACAAAGAAAAAGAACCTGGTGATCTAGTGGCTTCTTTGGGACAGAAGCATTCAAAATGGTGGCCACAACCTCCCACAGCAGCCTCGTAAGACATGGTCACCATTTTGGAATTGGAAATGACCTAAGCAAAAGCAAGTCTCCACATGATAATGAGATTTCCACTTTTTTAAGCATTTGACATGATGGCTTTATTCAGCATTAACTGGTCTTTAGTTCCAGATTCTCATTCCACTTTAGTCACATGATGTTAATGGAGTTGATATAATTACATATTTAGCATCTACAGCAGTGAACAGTTTATAGGTTTTAAGTAGATAAATGACGGAGTCAATTTTTTGAACTCCTGTTGGAAGAAGTGTTCTTCCTGTCAGTCGCTGTAGTGTTAAAACTGAGTTCTTCACCAACTGGTTTTTGTAGACTGCTAGGTGTTGGTTGGGCAAAGACTCTTCAATCTGCTTTCCAATTCTTTTGTTGCCGCTTCAGGACATTCCATAACTTATGTTTATCTTTCCTCAATTCTCCTATAGTTTCCATGCATAGTAACACCTAGGGACTGAACCATGTAGTTTGCTCACAGTTGCTCATGTGCTGCGTCTTAGCGGTTGTGAAGCACTATAAATACTTTTGCCTTGGGAGAAGAGCACCTTGAGGTTAGACTACAACATCGATCTCTGAAAATGTAACTGACATCTAGTGGTTAGATATGGTCACAACTGGTTTCGTTTATGTATTCCTTCCAAACCAACATGTCTGATTATTATCATTCAAACACAACCATACCACGTCCACACAAAGAAAGGATCGCATTCCATGAGGCATATTTTACATGCTTCCTTACTAACAAAATATTTAGGGACCACTGCATTCAAACATCCCTCCCCTTCCTGAAAAGAAAGACACATGTATGCAGAGAGATTTGAAAGAATTCCAAAAGGCATGCTCTGTATTATTTACCCATTGTTTTTGGAAAATTCCTACTAGCCTAAATCAATCCCAGTGCCCTCTATTCTCCCATTCTAGATTTTATCCCGCCACCACGAAGATTACTATGATGAGCAAACATTTATTAGTACGTTTAGGGTCTGATATACCAAGAACAGAACAGATGATAACCATCGGTGCAAAAACCTATTACAGTTTAATTTGGAAAACAAAAGGGTTTGTTTAAATTCTCTAATTTACTCATGAGGATGACAAAATCAGAACTACCAGCACAGCATGCTTTAGGGTTAATATAAAAATCAATGTCAGTAGTAAAAATAAATGAAAGCACAGTGCTATCTAAATCAATATAAAGTTATGGCACAGGGAACTGGAGAACGATGAACCACTGCTTTATGAGAATAAAACATTTCTTCTCCAATTGTAAGGAAAATGGAAAATGATTTATTATCTTTCAGAACAAATATTAAAACTTGCTCAAAATATCAGATTACAGAGAGTTTTCAGCGTTCAAATAAACTTATCTTTAGAAAATCAGATTTTGATTTGTTTGCTTTTATGTAAACTGGGATTCTGACTTGATAAATAATAAATAGTGCAGCTGATTTGTATACACCTGGTACCTAAGTCAGACTGATCCAAATGTACCTAACCATGAAAACAAAGTTAGCTTCACTGTGGAGAATATTAAACTGGCAACAAAGTTTTGGAAAAAGGACTGAATGCTTACAAGGAAAATGGACCAACAGCCCAGTAGTTAAAAGAAGGCTGGAATCCACTCAAAGCTCCTCAACTTTGGGCAAGTCATTCCCCATTCCACTGCCTCTGGTACAAATTGAGGGCTAGATCTGCTGACTTAGTGCATTAATGTAGGTATTCATAGGTTAGTAAAACTAGCTCTTAGATTAAGTTCTCCTGGTAAAGGGAAATGACTAGTGGACCCAAATGTAACTCATGAGGAAAGACTTACCGGTAAAAGGTTAGGGCTCTTTAGCTTGGAGACAGGGGGTGGGGGTGGGGGGGTAAGAATTAGAGAATGACACGGTGACAAAATTCATCACCGTCCCCGTCCCCGCAGATAACCGCGGGAAATAATCCCATGTCATTTTCTAGTGTCTATTTCAACCTCAGTCCTTCTACACCAGCATTCTTCAAAGCAAAGCTTGCGGGTCAGTGGTTGTGGCCATTCATACTCTGATTCTTATGTGAGCCAAGGATAATGAAGCCATTGTGACATCACTGATGTGATTGGCTCTTAGGCACTGGTGGAATGAGGCATTATGACATCACAATATCTGCTCTGGATACCAGAGACTGTCATTCTGTAGTGTCTGTTTCAACCTCAGTCCTTCTACACCAGCATTCTTCAAAGCAAAGCTTGAGGGTCAGTGGTTGTGGCCATTCATACTCTGATTCTTATGGGAGCCAAGGATAATGAAGCCATTGTGATATCACTGATGTGATTGGCTCTTAGGCACTGGTGGAATGAGGCATTATGACATCACAATATCTGCTCTGGATATCAGAGACTGTCATTCTCAACCTCAGTCCTTCTACACCAGCATTCTTCAAAGCAAAGCTTACGGGTCAGTGGTTGTGGCCATTCATATTCTTATTCTTCCCTCTCTCCTTAAAGAATGACATGAAGATGGTTTCCCGCGGTTATCCGTGGGGACGGGAACGGTGATGAATTTTGTCACCGTGTCATTCTCTAGTAAGAATATGATAGAAGTCTACAAAGAAGTGGAGCACAATGTGCAAGAGAGTAAAAAATGTTGCTACATGGTAATCAGTTTAAAAGTTCTGGAACTTGGTGCCAGAGGATGTAGCAACAGCTGTCTGGTTTTTAAAAAAAAGGTTTATGGCTTTTCTTCCAGGAATCTGCTATTAAATAAGTAAGGCTATTCTTATGTTCTAAAATAGACCAGGGGAAAGCCACTACTTATTCTTGGGCTCCTAGCACAGAATCTTGCAACTATTTTGGTTTCTACTAGGTACCTGTGACCTGGATTGGCCACTTTTATGCTAAATAGAACACAAGAATAGCCCATGCTGGGTCAGACCTATGTTCTTATGAGCTACCAAGGAAACTGAGAAATCCAAAACAAAACACTGGCTATTATTATTTAAAAGCTGAGTTTTACAGCTTAAGGAGAGGAAATGATTTGTGCATTGCTAAACAAGAGCATTAAAAGTGTCAAAATAATCTACTACTACTACTTTCTATAGCGCTGCCAGACGTACGAGTCTCAGTTCTCCTAGCTTGACATTCTAGAGGGGCCAACCTTTCCTCTTCTCCAGTGAAGATTTTTATTTTTGTCTACAAAGCTCAGCCTCATCTGCACTTTAAGCTGTTTGAGGTTGCAGCAAAGGTAGTAATGGAGAATGAGGTCTCCAGCTAGCTTCTCAAATTACTTCCCCTATATACAGTAAATGTCCTCACATCCCTACCATATCAGTCTTTAAAAGGCAAGGAGCCAGGAAAGCCATTTCGCAACAGAGGTTTGACCCATTACCGCCAAAAGATGACCCAGGGTTAAATAAAACTGGTAAAATGCTCATGAAGTGCAATGTTAATTGAGATAGTAGAGCCCTAGTATGTGCCAAATTAGGATAAAAACTTCTGTACTGCAAGTATGGCAAATTGTAATCTGCTAACTGTATATTATGTATGTCAACCTGTAACCCCGTTCTCAGCTCTTTGGGGAGAATGGGATAGAAAATGACTAAAATAAATAAGCAAATGCATCCATACATATTTTAAACTCTGTTCACCGTAGTTACCTGGTAATGGAAACGACCATTCAGAACAGGGGCAGAAACGGAACCAAGAGGTTGAAGTAACAAAGGCTTGCTTGGCTCTGTACATAGATTCCCTTGGCTTTTGGGCACAATTCTGTACACTTTCCCCCTCCCCATTCGCGGTTTCCCTACTCGCGATTTCACATAATTGTAATTTTTTTTTGGGGGGGGGAGGAGGGAAACCCCACCCCCATATTTTTGTCTTCCCCCCAGCATCCTGGCCTTACCTGGTGGTCTAGCTGGTTTTCGGGGCAGGAGCGATCTTCCTACGCTCCTGCCCCATGCAGATAGCCATTAGGAAATGGCTGTGGGGAGTTCCCGTAGTCTCTCGAGAGGCGTGCGCCGCAAAGCAGGGATATTTAAAAGCAAAGGAACTACCGGTGGTGGGTAGTGGGCGGAGTCATCGGCTTATCTACAGGCCGTCACTTATCTACAAACACTTTTGGAATAGATTAACCCTTTATTTGACATTGTTGCTCAGAAGCAACATGTGCCTTCTATGGCTCTTATAGGAGATCTGCATCTCCAAATGCCTGTTTACTTGGCACTGTTGCTCTCGTTCAACATCAAGTTACATAAATCAGCCGTTTCGCCATCTGCCAATTAAAAGATTAAGTAGGTAGAGAGAATGGGCCTATCAGTGGTTTTTTTTCACATGTGCAAAGCTCCTTATAAACCCATGACCCAACGTGAAATTATTTTTCATTTCTCCAGCTGAGAACTCAAATAAAAAATAACCAAGTCATTTAAAACAATGGCCTCGTGGACATCCATCACCACCTTCCTAACAGATATAAGCATTAGCTCTTCGTATTAATGAATCTTCACTATGGCCCCAGGGCTTCTAAAGCAGCAATTCATCACTAAATGAAGGGCTGCCAATGTCACTGCAGAAAAATGTGTCAAGTTGTAATTGGTATTGTGTGCTTTTTAACACTACTAAGCAATGTCAGTCAACATTATTCACTGAAAATGAAAAACTTCGATTGTATTTTTGTAGAAAGAAAAATATTTATATACTATTTTAACCCCTCCCCCCTTTTTTTTACAAAACCGCGCAAAAGGTTTTTAACAATTGTCAGTGCGCTAAATGCTTTGTGCTGCTCCGACGGTCATAGATTTCCTATGAGTGTTGGAACAGCGCAGAGCATTCAGCGTGCCGGCTGGCAATAAAAAACCTCGTGTGGTTTTGTTTTGTGTTTTTAAATTCTTTATTCAGTTTTAACTCTTGCAACAAGTGTACAATATTCAATCGGATAATTCATACAAATCACTTGACATTCTAACAATTATTGTCAAATGCATATAAAAAAGATCCCTCCCCCACCCATCCCATTCATCAAGAATAAACCCATTAAATCACATAACATACCTCCCCATCCCCACATTAAATATACTCCTTTACAATAGCATAATTTTAAACCTCTTCCTAAGGCTCAACAACGCACTGTGGACTTAAAACTCAAAAAGCCACTACTATGCTTCAGGAATCTTGTAAAGGGGGAGAAAAAGCCTCAAGACTCGGGCCTGCTGCTAATTTTATAAGCATTCAGGCTACTATTAGAGTTACCTCATCGGCATAAAGACCCCCTTCCTCCAAGTGTTCTTAGTGTTCCAAGGAGTAAATAAAATACCCATTTTCTCAATTGCTCAGGCCCTAGAAATATCCAATAAAGCAGAAGAGTTAATGAGGGAATCTAAAAATGTTTTAGATAAACCAATGAACAACTAACCCCTCCCCTTTTTACAAAACCACATGGGAATTTTCGTTTTGTCTCGTGTGGTTTTGTAAAAAGGGGAGGGGTTAGTTGTTCAGAGGTTTATCTAAAACATTTTTAGATTCCCTCATTAACTCTTCTGCTTTATTGGATACTTCTAGGGCCTGAGCAATTGAGAAAATGGGTATTTTATTTACTCCTTGGAAATGAACAGAGTATGGTAAAGCCCATCTGTAGATTGTGAGCACAGAGCTATTTTGAGATCTAATCTAATCTAATCCTTAGGTTTGTATATCACATCATCTCCACGTTCGTAGAGCTCGACGCGGTTTACAGTAGGAGAAATAGGAAGGAACTACAACAGAGGGTTAGAGGTAGAAGTGTGAAGAAAATTTAGAGGACTTGGGATGCCAAGATATAAGAGTTTCCTTGATTCCTAAATTGAAGGGAGACTTACATTTTTTGAGAAAAGCCAGGTTTTCAGATGTTTGCGGAAAACTTGGAGAGAGCTCAAGTTCCGAAGAGGGGAGGTAAGGTTGTTCCAGAGCTCAGTGATTTTGAAGTGGCGGGAGGTCCCTAGCTTTCCTGTGTGGGAAATGCCTTTTAGCGAGGGGAAGGATAGTTTTAATTTGTGGGAGGATCTGGTGGTATTAGGGTTTGAGGAATTCCAAGAAAGAGGGATAAAGGGAGGGAGGATACCATATAGGATTTTGAAAGTTAAACAGGCGCATTTATAGTGGAGATAAAAGTTCTGTTGTGTTAAGCCCAGTACTTAATACTTTTTTTCTAGAAGGGCTCCTAAAATTAATCAAGAGATTATGCTCTAGAAGGCTGATGCTACTAGCTATTGCGTCTAAAACCTTTATTGCTTCAATACCCTAATTTACCCCTCTCCCCCTAACACACACACAGTTCAACAATGAAGCATTTTCCCTGTCTGTCCCGGAGGGCTCACAATCTGGGGCAATGGGGGGGATTGGGTGACTTGGTGCTGAGGCTGTAGCTTTGACCACTGCGCCACACTTTTCCCCACACTCTACAATCCCTTCCTCTCCCTTAGAGATCTTCTGTACTCATCCTGTGCTTTCTTGAATTCGGAGGCTCTTCCATACATTCACTACTCTTCCTTCCCCCCCTTTTTACCCTCACCTTCTAGTTTGTCTAGTCTTTGTCATCTGTGTTCACTTCATATATTTTTACGCACCTACTACTATTTCTTTTTTATTAAATTTTTAAATCTGCCTCTTTAAATTTTATTGTTAACCGGCCAGACATTTGTTTGATGGTCGGGATATTAAAAACTAATAAACTTGGAAACTTGGAAACTTAAAAAAACATAGTTCTCAGATTGGGTCTACTCTCTTTCACCTTCATCTTGTGACATATCAAACTGCATTTGGTTAGATCCTTTATTATTTGTCTAAAAAACATTACTTTGATAGAGAGAGGAAAATAAAAAAACAATGCCCCAATTAAATACATTCTTGCTGCAAACTGGAAGTCTGAAAAACTAGGAATAAAGCAGCCTTATGAGCAAAAATACTTCTGGAAAAGTCACAGTAGTACGGAAGCCATTAAAAAGTTGTTCTGCAACAAGACCTGTAAAGCCAGGGCTATTCAGCTGTGTGAATTTTTAGGCAGCATTAGTAAAAAGATTCATGAGTAACACTGCAGCTCTAAACACAAAAATTAAAGGCCTTACTTTCAAAGGTTTTATTTTACATCTATGACTGTGCAAATGCTTTGAATCACAGCAGTGCCATGCCAGAAATCAATACTTATAGCACGTTTAGACTTGCTAGTAATTCCTATCCCTACAAGCAAATACTCTCATATTCCAAAGCCTTCAACAATGTCTAGCAGTGATAATTGCATGTTTGTATGTGGCAGGTTTAGGGGTGGAAAGAGGTCATGGGGAGCAGTCTTAAAGCACTCTCCAAAGGCCCAGAACATAACCATATTAGCATGAAACATTTTCCAATCAGGTCAGCCAGTTTCCCTGGGAATATTACCAATGTCTCTTACATTCTACGTTTTGATCCAAGTTTCACATTTCTTTTGTATTTTATATACCACCTACTGGCACAGCCATCTGAATAGTTTCACAAATCGATTCATAATCTAATCAGGTACTATAAGTATTTTCCCTGTCTCAGCAGACTCACAATCTAGCTATTGTACCTGGGGCAACGTAGGGTTAAGTGACTTGCCCAGGGTGCTGAGGCAGCAACTCTATCCACTAGGCCACGTCTCCTCCCCTCCAGCTATTTCGTGGCACCTCCTTTTTTATTTTGTCCAGTCACTATAGCCACATCGCTCAGTTGAAATCCCCCCATCATGGGTCTAGACCAGGGGTTGGCAACCTTTTTACAGCAAAGAGCCAATTTATCCAAAATGTCTGACCCAAGGTTTACAAAGAGGGACAAGTTTAGCTTCTCTCCCCTTCAACCCATGTTTTTGAAGCTGCATTTAAACAATGACCCAACCAACATATCTGTCTGTCAATCCCTTAATAGTCCCCTCTGTGTGTCTGTCATAATTAGATTGTAAGCTCTTCTTAGCAGGGACCGTCCTTTCTATGTACAATGTACAGCACTGCATGTGTCATCATTTCCTATGTTACTCTCTAGTGTACATGTGTCAAACACAAGACCTGTGGGCCGAATCCGGCCCGCCTAGCCTTTTTATGTGGCCCGTGGCAATGCTCCCGAACTTACCTTTCTCAGAGGTATGTCCTCCCTCCCGCACCGGTCTGACGTCGCCGTCACGCCGGAAAGTCTGCCGGCTTCGGCAGCGATTCAACGGTGTTGTCCGTGGCTCCCCCTACTGCCTTCCGTCCGCAGCGGTCCACCCTGGCAGAAACAGGAAATTGCGTGCCATTGGAGACAGACTGTGGTAGGTGAAATGCAGGAGGGGGAGCCATGTACAACACTGCCTAATTGCTGAGGCCGGCAGACTCCTCGGATTGGCAGCATCGGATCGGCACCAGAGGGAAAGGCAAGCTGGGCTGTGAGGAGAGAGGGATGAAGGGAGATTGGACCTGGACTAGTGTGGAGAAAGAGCGAAAAAGATACTTGAAAGAAGAACCATTGGGAAGAGAAAGGGAGAAATGGTGGACCTGGGGAGAGGGAGGGAGGCAAGCAAACAGGGGGAGAGATGGGATGGGGGGCAGTTGGGAAGAGAAAGGGAGAGAAGTTGGATCTGGAGATGGAAAATAGATAGTTAGCTGAAAATTTAAAAAGGAGAAGGATGAGAAAGAGGGCAAGATTTGAGTGGACAGAGGCAGAAAAGAAAAAAAGGAGAAAAGTTGAAAGGGAAAAATCAATATGTTGGAGACAGGGACTGGAGAAAGAGAAAAGAGGAGAAAAAAAATTGACAGCAGACACTGGAAAGAGAATTAGAAGATAGACAAAATCAGAAAGATAAACTGGGACTAAAAGTAAAATGAAATCAAAACAAAGAAAACTGCAGACAGGTGTACAAAGATGCAGGCTAAATTTATTAAACCAAAATCATGAACCAAATCAAAAGGACCCGACACAGTCCGTGTTTTGGTAAATATGCCTTCATCAGGGGTCCCAGGTGGATAAGGTATCAAATCAAACCACAAACAAAAAACTTAGCCTACCAAAGAAATATGAGCAGCAGTAGGACATCTCTTGGAATACTCCGCCGTGGTGAAAAATGAACAGACAACAAAAGGTAGAAAAAATAATTTTATTTTCTATTTTGAGATTACAATATGTCAGATTTGAAATGTGTATCCTGCCAGAGCTGGTGTTAGATAGCAAGCGTGAACTAGGACCTAAAATAGAGGAAAAGACTTTTTATTTATTTTGTAGCTGGCGTGGGGTTGGAGAGGTTGTAACCCTATACTTTTATCAAGACTAACTCCCTCCTTCGCTGGCATGCAGCATGGGTTTTGGCTCACAGAAGTCTTGTGAGCGTCGGAGCAGCCGCTGGCGCAGGGGCCCACGCTGTGCATCAGCAAAGGAGGGAGTAAGTATCTCAATAAAAAAATCCGGCCCGCGACTTAGCCTGTGTTTTAGATTTCGGCCCCTTACATGATTTGAGTTTGACACCCCTGCTCTAGTTGATTCTCAAACTAATCAGGCGATTAGAGCATTGACAAATATGACATGTGACATAGAGATGTAGCATATATAATACAATGCCCATGTGATTTGGTTTACGTTGGGCACACGTGTCACCCAATGATATGACTGAATTGGGTAGTGACAAAAAATAGCAGCCCCAATAGTTTATCATTGGGCGGAAAAAGAACATGATGTGAAGCATATTAAATGGCGTTATTATTGATCAAATAGCAGAAGGGCAGAAGGGTGGTAACTTAGAAAAATACTTAAATTTCATACCAAACGGGCTTAATGTGGAGCTAGAATGGGTATTGTTGACTTAATCTAGGAAGGTTGCTATTGGAGGAGGAATAATCAGCTGGTTTAATTTAAAATTTTTATACGGCCTATATGGACGCCGCTGCCATCTTGTTGCATAAAAAGTTAAGACCAGATAGGATTGAGAGTTTCAAGTTTCATAAGGTTTTTGATTGATCACTTAATCATATTTCAAAGCGATGAACATAATAAAATTACAATATTTAGGGAACAATAAAATACTTAACAAAAATTAAGTCCAAAAGGACTATTAACAAACTTAACAAACAGATAAACATAAGGAAAGAAGGTAAGTGAACTACAAAATATTTAAAAGAAGCAGAACAATCAAGGAAAGTACATAAGGTAGGGGAAATAGAAAAATTCCATGATATTATACAACAAAAAAAGAAATAGCCAGAAAACTAGGTAATTAGTTATCAAAAGCATCTTTAAAAAGAAACGTTTTTAAATTACTCTTAAATTTGTCAAGATTGCACTCCTCCCTCAAATAAATAGGAAGAGTAGAAGAAACAAGGACAAGCACACAGGCTCACTGAGGGACAGGAAGGGATTGGAGAGTGGATTAATTGGTGTGGATAAGCAGAATGAAAAGGCTGTATAACCTTTTCCTGTTGTCATATCCTATATTTTTATCTGGTCTATAGAGTATATCACAAATATGAAAACTCATATTAATCTGTTTGGGAATCGCTAAGAAATTCTAGTGCCAACTTTGCTGATCTAGGCTAGTTCAATTACTTTTGCAGCTCTCTTAACTGACCCCCTCTTTGACTAAAGCCTTGGTAGAGTTGCAATTTTTGGAGAGGATAATTGATAAATAGATTTTTGACATCATTGAAATTGACAGATGATGTGTTTATTATAGGGGATGTTCTTGAAAAAGCGAATTGTGAAACATGTTGAACAAGAGACCCCTTAACTAAGAGAACACTTTGAGAAGCACTAGTAAAGCTAAGTATTTTATTAGATATATAGATATATAGATATATATAAATTTTACATAATGATCATAGGTTAATGTAAGAACCGATGAAGAATGGACACAAAGTTGAGCCCGGCGTGGTGTTGCTGAGGTGTGTGGTGATAAAATATATGAAATGAGTGATACGTATACTTGGGGAACTTGAATGGTACTATCTAGAAACACAAAATACCAAGGGTAATAAATAAATATGTTCACTTAACCCAAATGGAACGGCGATGAATACTTGATCTTTTTCTATCATTTACTACGCTGGTATAATATAAGGACAAGTGTGTGTGTGGGAGGAGGGGAACGACATCCCTATAAAAACGTAAAGGTGGACTGCCAGGTTTCGCTGTACTTTACATCCTCCTGTGCCTAAATGATCTGAACAGACTAATCTATAACTTGGCCCTAGAAGAATTAAAAGTGGAGAAAAACTTTGATGCCTTGTCTGTCCTATTTTTCCTGGAAGCCTATTACCGAGGATTGTACATATTTTGTAAGTATGACCGAGGCTTTATATGGCAGAGGAGTTGTCCTATCACTTCTCATACCATGCTAGTGAAAATAAATCCAGTGTTGCATGAAACATTTCTTACTCATCAACCTGACATTCATTACTGCTCTCATAACTCTCCCCCCCCCCCCAGCTTTCCTCCAGCAAGAATTCAATGACCCATTCAGTTTATAGTTTTTAGCCACTGCAGCAGGCTGAAATGTATTACTGCACACTTAGCTATGCTTAACTTCACCTATCAATGATCTGTTCATTCCTCCAGGAAATTCAGAGCTTTTTGCAGCAAGAATGCGTTTTCCACAGTATTCACAACACTGCAGCGTATAATTTCATCAGCAAAAGCACTCTTGTAAACACGCACTTCCACACCGTTTATGAATAAAGTAAAGCAGTAATGAATGTTCTGGTAATATAACAATCACGCAATTTTCATTTGGATTAAAGGTCAGTGGATCTTACCTTAAGAAAGGTCTTTTTTTTTCTAGATACACATTAAACTAGTCTTAGCATTCTGAGGTTTCTCTCAGCAAGTAAAGTAAGCTCTGCAAAGAGATATTTGGGCGGGCACCAACTCAGTGTGTCGCAAACTGCGTGCCGTAGCACAGTAGTGTGCCTTGGGGAGATTCCAGGGTGTACCGCCAGGAAATGATATGTAGTGAGTGTCGCTGCCGGCGTCTCTCCTCCTTTTTGCCCCCTCCCCGGTGTACCTCTGTAAATATTCTGCCAGCACGAGAGCTCAGCGCTGCCCCCGCATGGGTCTCCGAGCATGTGTGATGTAATTGAGTCGACATCCACGTGTGCACGGAGGCCCATGTAGGGGCGGGGCCATGTGTTCTCTGTGTGCTGCAAAAAAACATTTGTTCCATTAGTGTGCCAGAGCTAAAAAAAAAAAAAAAAAAAAGTTTGTGAGACACTGTCCTAACTGGTATCAACAGTGCACTCTTCCCAAGGGTCATGATCGTGGAACATTGAGGCACCTTTATTTTATGTATGGAAGTGTCTCCCAGTGGGAGTAGAAGAAACAAGGACAAGCACACAGGCTCACTGAGGGACAGGAAGGGACTGGAGAGTGGATTAATTGGTGTGGATAAGCAGAATGAAAAGGCTGTATAACCTTTTCCTGTTGTCATATCCTATATTTTTATCTGGTCTATAGAGTATATCACAAATATGAAAACTCATATTAATATGTTTGGGAATCGCTAAGAAATTCTAGTGCCAACTTTGCTGATCTAGGCTAGTTCAATTACTTTTGCAGCTCTCTTAACTGACCCCCTCTTTGACTAAAGCCTTGGTAGAAGTTTCTACCATGGCCCAGAGTAATAAATGTTCTAACGCTTCTCTGATGCTCATAGAATTCCTATGAGTGCTGGAGCATTTAGTGCTCCAGGCTGCAGTAGAAACCTCTACCACGGCTTACTAAGGTAATAGGACCTGAATTACAATTCCAAACAACAAAAGAGACGCACTAAAATAAACAACTATAACCAAAAGCCAAGGAATAAACCTAAATAGAAAACCTAGATATGGGTAGACTGAAGAGTTAGTCAGAAATCAGAAGACAGAATAGATTATCAAGAAGCAGGGACACGAAGCTACAAAGAAGTACAGAAGGGACAATTCCAAAGAACAGGCTTATCCATTTCAAGTAAGGGAGTGGCTCTGCCCATGAAAAACTGCCTCAGTTCTTTTTCTTCCACAGTCTTTTTAAAACAAAGTCCAACTGCTTGTGCACAATTCAAGCTTTCACTTAAATCATTATTCTTAAGTTTTGTGGCATCTGAATACTGGTATGTAATTATAAGACAGAAATGTTCTGTTTGTAATTTGTTCCATGTACTGTTGGTTATCTTTGTTTGTGTGTTGGTGCATGATATCTGCTTTTAAGTTGAACCTAATTTATTCTTTTTTTGTATAAGGTACATTGTTCTGAATATTTGCACATACAAAAATTCAGTTTCTTTGTTCAGAGCTCCTAAGAGCAGCATGCTTGAAAGCATGGTATGTCAACAAAACTATCTCACGTGAAGCAGGGCAAATCAGTGGGATCCTATCGGAAATGGCACTTATGAAATCTATTTATCTTTCCAAGCAATCTAAACATCCTGTCAAAAAACAAACAAACAAGACACCACTATTAAGAACACATAAAACCTTGGATTGTGAGTAACTTGGTTGTGAGTGTTTTGCAAGATGAGAAAAGCGTTTTATTAAATTTTAACTTGATAAACGAGCGAGGTCTTGCAATACGAGTACGTATAGTATACGCACGTCACGCCATCACAACTGAGCCAATGGTTCTTCTCTCTCTGATGCTGCAGGAGTGTAGTAACTGATCTGCACAGTACAGTATTTTGTATTAAAGTTTTTGGGTTGTGGAACGAATTGGCTGAGTTTCCATTATTTCTTAGGGGGAAATTTGCTTTGATATACGAGTGTTTTGGATTACAAGAGAATGGCCACCCGGACTCGGGACTCAAAGATCTCCCGTACGAAGAACGGTTAGACAAACTGCAGCTATACTCGCTCGAGGAGCGCAGAAAGAGGGGGGACATGATCGAGACGTTCAAGTATCTCACGGGCCGCATCGAAGCGGAAGAAGATATCTTCTTTTTCAAGGGACCCACGGCAACAAGAGGGCATCCGTGGAAAATCAGAGGCGGGAAACTACAAGGTGACACCAGGAAATTCTTTTTCACTGAAAGGGTGGTTGATCGTTGGAATAGTCTTCCACTGCAGGTGACTGAGGCCAGCAGCGTGCCTGATTTTAAGGCCAAATGGGATCGACACGTGGGTTCTATTCACTAAGCAAAGGTAGGGGAGGGTCATTAGGGTGGGCAGACTAGATGGGCCGTGGCCCTTATCTGCCATCTATTTCTATGTTTCAAGCACATTTCTGGAACGCATTATACTTGTAAACCAAGGTTTTACTGTACTCGAAAACTACATAAACATCAGGCAAACATACACTTACCTCAAGCCCAGCAATCTTCCTGCTCACTATTATAGCCCTATCAAAGGTTAATTCACATACTCCAACCTATAATTCCCCCAACTTATGTCCAAAACTTCATTGAGAAATGACCAATTTGTGAGAAGGAACTTGGGATTTGTTGATACAGTTGAACTGAACCAAAAAAAAAAGAAAAAAAAAAGACTTTGGGGAAACGCTTCAAACTTACTTTTAATGAAACTTTAATTGGAAATAACCTGATGGTAGAGCCTTTCATACATGTATTTGAAAAGCTGCAGAAACATCAAAAGTAAAGATTTCTCCAAGTAAAATTAATTTTCCATGCAATTCTGAGAACTGGTTCTAGGTTCCACGCTCTCAGTTACACTTTGAAATGGTCTTTCCCAAAAGTAATCAGATGGATAAAGCACAGCCAGAAAAGATATAGAAACTAGCTTAACACATTATTAATTTTCTTTTATAACTTATTTTCTGGAAAGTGGGTTCAGTGCAGACACCCTCAGGGAAATATTCCAATATAGAGAGTTTTTGAGTTGGCTATGTTGAAATGCTGCTTTAATTTAAAATCTGAGCAGATGATCGGGGACTTATAAAGCACACTCCCCCATGGAAAAAAACAAGCATGTCATTTTTACAAAGTGACTTTAATAGTGCAGATGCACATTAAGAGAGAGGCACATTTCTTAGGCCTGTCGTTAGCTAGGGATTATTCAGGTATCTTTCAATCGTAACAAATAGCTTCATATCTGTAGTACTACAGGAAGAAAATTACAAGGGATCTATCATGTGGGAGATTTTTTTTTTTAACCAAAATGAAAAAAATATACTGCAGGACAGAAACATTTCCAAGGCCGCATGTGGATCACATTTTAAGATGTGGACATTCCCAGAACTACTAGAAGAACAGAGCCTTATTATGCAGATACTACAGTGAGTAATAAAAAGCTTCTTAAGTTACCTTCAAGTTGAGTGCATTAAATTGTGAAGTACACTGCCATGTCACCTTTAAACAGAAAGTCTATATTACTTACAAATTCGTAGTCTCCATCCTGTGGTACTTTCCAGTCAGATGAATTCTTAGACTGGCCTGATGCATTCTGACTGAAACTGTTGACTTGATTCTCTTTTTCTTTTTGTTCAAAATACTCCAGGAATGATGGTTTGACAGGCTGCATGGTTTCATCTCGCCCTGAAAATGCAGAAAGCACGCAAATCAGACAAGAGGCCGAAGGAAATTCTAGCACGAGTTGCATTTGCTCAGGTCTAATCCAAACAAATAACTGAGCGGCTGCCTAATGGTTAGAGCAGTAGGTTGAGAATTAGCCAGGGAAACCTGGTTCAAGTCCACTGTGACTCCTTATGACCTTGGGCAGGTCATTTCACTGGTGTTTTCCCTGGAAACTTTTGACAGCTGGGTGGCATGAATTTGTAGCTGGGTTGGAGGCAGAGGTGTACATTACATTACACTAAAATTTAGTCACCCAAAGTCCTAAGAGTGTTTAGTGGATTACAATAAAAAATATTGCCTATTGGAAACAGACCCAATTAAACATTTATTTATTTAATTTTCTACACCATTCTCCCAAGAGAGTTCAGAACGGTTTACATGAATTTATTCAGGTACTCAAGCATTTTCCCTGTCTGTCCCAGTGGGCTCACAATCTATCTAATGTACCTGGGGTAATGGGGGGATTAAGTGACTTGTCCAGGGTCACAAGGAGCAGTGTGGGTTTGAACCCACAACCTCAGGGTGCTGAGGCTGGAGTTTTACCACAATGCCACACTCGCCCCAAACTAGGCATTTGTGTCATCCAAAACACAATCAGACAATGACAGACAATATCACATCAATTTGACAACACAAATTTTCTAAATAAAAATGTTAAAAAGATTTCCTAATAAACATATAATTGGTTTCTGTTCTTCTTGAAATTGGAAGATCATTCCAAACTGAGGGAGCCTGATAAACAAAAGATGCGCTGAACAATTTGATTGATTTTGGTGATGGACAGCAAATATAAAATTGTCTAAGGGAGGAATGACCTAACCCACCTATTGATAAAAGTTATTAAGTTCTCTAAATATTGTGGAGCCATGCACGTAAGATTAAAAAAAAAAATCAAAATACAAAAGTTATGAATTCTAGCATTGACTGGCAACCAGTTGTTGCATGTTCACTTTTAAGAACAGAATAAAATCAACCTTATTGCAGTATTCTGCACCATCTATAATCTCCTCGACAGACCCTTCGTACATCCCACATAAATTATATTATATGAGTAATAAACAAGTTAAGTATGAGCAATACTACAAAAATAATACATGTCAACTGTGTTAACATGCACCATTCATAAATTTTCATACATCTTATGAGTAAAGCACTTTACAGTATGATATTATACCGGGTTATATTATCTGCTCAGGAAAGACAGGGTAGGAATGAAAGGAGGGAGAGTGGCATTGTATGTTAAAGCTCATATTAAAGGCACACAAGTGCACGATCTGCAGGGTAAGGACAATTACGATCCTTGAGGTACCCCGTTTTCTAACAAGAATATGTGGGAATAGGTAACACAAGCTAATATTCTGAGTACACAAATAGCACATACATTTGGACACTCACATTATAGAATGAAGGGGTCAGAAGTCTGTGTTGCAGGCATACAATATTTGCCGTCAGATCTTAGGGACACTCCAGCTTTCTTACTTTTCAACAATGTCGGAAAACTTGAAAACTCCAGAGTGGAAACGACACATCAGAGTGTCTCCGAATGTCTTCATTCGCAAATGAAGGAACTATGTTTGTTCTAGATTTAGTTCTTCTGATTAAAAGTTGTGTCTCAACTTCTGCTTCAGAAGGACTGAAACAGGTAGCTCCCAAGGCAGCATGGTGGCCAGTCTGCGTGTGCCTTAGCTTCTGAAAATTGCACTGCTGAAAGTCGCTGATCACTACCATTGCTCTGAGGCTCCTTAACCCCAAAGCACCTCTACTAGGTAGAACAAGAGGGAGGCTTAAGGAAGGAACTCAGCACCACTGAGTTTTCCCTACGACGATTCTCAACCTCTGCCTCTTCCAGAAATAATAAAGGAAACCCTTGCTCACTGAACCAGAAATACTGGTTGAACCGCTTGAATGCCCTGCACTGTCTATAATCTGTATGGTGAAGTGCCATCCACTGGAGAAAAAATGCTAAACGTTGTCGTCTGCACAGAGCCCTTAAAAGGGCAAATCACAGGAGCTATTTTGTCTCCATCTGCTGGTCAACATACATAATATTCCCGTTAGGCTGGACTGATCTGTGGGAAGAATGATTTGCTGTCTGATCTTAGGGCTGCTCCAACTTTCTTGTTCTAAAATCGTCTTGCTTGCAGATTTTTTTAATGTAGTTTTAGTGTTGAATTTTTGTGTGGCGGGGGGAAGAACAACACTGCTATTTTATTCTAATGTACCTCTGTTGATTGCTATATTTTAACGGGGCGATCCATCTTCAACTCTTCATGGATTAGGCAGAACGGACATTTCAAATTAAAGTATCCAGATATATTTATGCCCTCTGTTGGCAGGGTTTTCGCAGAAAAAATACATGCAGAATTTATAAATGCAGTTCACATGCATCTAAACACAGCTCCAGGAATGCTTTCTCCGAATTAGGCTCAATGTGACCTCCATCTTCCATAATACACTAACTTTTAGCAGCACAGAAAGGCCATTTTTCACACAGCTAATTAGTAGGGGTAAAATGTTGGGAGACTGTCTAGTGTTTATTAAACTCTTACACACTGCCAAAACTGACTGCAAGGTCACTTTAAATTGCCTGCACATAGTGTGTAGAATGAGGGAAAGGACACAAGCCATTTTAATGCAAACAACTCCCCCCCCCAACCCAACTATGCCCGTTTGCCACATGATAGAATATTTTCTCTTTGGATCCCCTTTGTATAATTTATTTGGATTTAGTTCAAATACCAACACCAGTTATATTCAAGTATACTAGGAAAGGTGAAAGGGGAAGGGATTTGATATGCTGCATTTCTGAGGTTACAATTAGAGAATGACACAGGAACAAATTTTTCCCCCTCCCCACAGGAATTCAATTTTCCCGTTCCATCCCCGTGAGTTTTGTCTCTGTCCCTGACCCATTTCTGTAAGCTCTACCATAACTGCACAAGCCTTGAACACTTATGATTTTCAAGTGTTTGAGGCTTGTGGAGATGAGGACGGAGCTTAGGCATTGGTGGAATGAGGCATTATGACATCACAGTCTGAGCTCTAGAATATTGCTATTTATGATTTTAAAGTGTTTGAGGCGTGTGCAGATGAGGACGGAGCTTAGGCATTGGTGGAATGAGGCATTATGACATCACAGTCTGAGCTCTAGAATGTTGCTACTTATGATTTTAAAGTGTTTGAGGCTTGTGGAGATGAGGACGGAGCTTAGGCAGTGGTTGAATGAGGCATTATGACATCACAGTCTGAGCTCTAGAATGTTGCTACTTATGATTTTAAAGCGTTTGAGGCTTGTGCAGATGAGGACGGAGCTTAGGCATTGGTGGAATGAAGCATTATGACATCACAGTCTGAGCTCTAGAATGTTGCTACTTATGATTTTAAAGCGTTTGAGGCTTGTGCAGATGAGGATGGAGCTTAGGCATTGGTGGAATGAAGCATTATGACATCACAGTCTGAGCTCTAGAATGTTGCTACTTATGATTTTAAAGTGTTTGAGGTGTGTGCAGATGAGGACAGAGCTTACAGGAATGAGGCAGGAATAGGAAAAGAACTCGCGGGAACGGGACAGGAAAATTAGTTCCTGCGGGGACAGGGAAAAATTTGTCCCTGTGTCATTCTCTAGTTACAATCAAAGCAGTTTACATATACAGTGGTACCTTGGATTACGAGCATAATCCGTTCCAGGAGCATGCTCGTAATCCAAAATGCTCGTATATCAAAGCAAGTTTCCCCATAGGAAGTAAGGGAAACTTGCTTTGATATGTTTCCATCCCCCACCTTCCCTCCCCCCCGAGGCCAGCAGTGCTGCTCCCCCCCGAGAACCGGCATTGCTCCCCCCGAAGGCCCCCCCCCGTGAACCGGCACCCTTCCCCCCCTCCCCCGCGATCCGGTACCCCCCGCCACCATCGGGCACCCCCCCTGCCGCCATCAGGCACCCGCCGCCGCCGCTACCTGAGGTCCCCCCAACCCACTCGAACCCTCTTCTTACTTTTCTGTAGCCTCCGCAGCGGCACCGGCACCAGCATGTCCTGTGCGTGGTGCTGGTGCCTGAAGATCTGCTTCCTGTGCTGAGCCTTGAGAGTTCACGTTCGACGTGAGAGTTCACGTTCGACGTGACCTCTCAGGCCTTGCACAGGAAGCAGATCTTCAGGCACCGGCACCATGCACAGGACATGCTGGTGCTGATGCGGAGGCTACAGAAAAGTAAGAAGAGGGTTCGGGTGGGTTGGGGGGACCTCAGGTCGCGGCGGGGGGGGGGGGGGCCCGATGGGGGGGGGGGGGGGTGCCGGATCGTGGGGGAGAGGGTGCCGGTTCGCAGGGGGGCGCTCGCAAATCAAAGCGCGCTCGGTTTCCGAGGCGCCGATTTTGCGAATGTTTTGCTCGTCTTGCAAAACACTCGCAAACCGGTGCACTCGTAAGCCGAGGTACCACTGTATACTGAATAAACTAAACGTTAAGTTTATATATCGCATCCTCTCCATAAAGATAGAACTCAGCACGGTTTAAAGGTACTTTAATAAATAAGGGTAGAACATAATAAGAATGAGTGGTTATACACGAATACAGGATGTCTGGTGCAGTACTCGGAGAGACCCCCCAGGAAAGAGATACTGGTCGACAAGTCATACAGATATTTATTTTGTATCTGGGACAATGGAGGGTTAAGTGACTTGCCCAGTCACAAGGAGCTGCAATGGGAATTGAACCCAATGTCCCAGATTCTCAGGCCACTGCACTAACCACGAAGCTACTCCTCCATTCCACTGAATATGAATTACAGTAGACTCTTTGTTAACCAGAACTCAAGCAACCAGAAAATAAAATACTGCAATATTTTAAATAAAAACACAATCAATTTCTGGTGGAAATTTTAAGTGTACACTTTGCACGCCACACCCGAGTACGCCCACGCTTGTCTACCACACGTCCGGTAATTTGTTGGGAGCAGCTTATGGTGAAGCCGCTTAGAAGCTGAGCAGAGCATACATTTGGAAGTTTTTGCGCATCCTGAAGTAGCCGACACTGGCGAAACGCTGGCCATTGTTGATGTGAGACCAACTCCACAACGGAGTAAGTATCTCTGTTTTAATCACTGGATCGATGTTCAAATCACATACTGGTTCAGTTTTTGTTACTGTTCTCTGCATTGCACAAGGCAGTTGGGAAGGTTCTTTATACCAATGAGGTAACTCACCCGGGTTTGAAAATTCCCACACTTTTCTCAACTAAGGTTGGTGTGGGTGGGGTTCTGAGGCTTTTTCCTCCCCTCTGGTTTTTTACACATCTTTAAGCACTGCCAGAGACCATTGTAAGATTTTACCATATAATACTCTAGTTAACACAGCTGTCTAAGGAGCGTTTTATTTGATATAAGGGAGTTATATATTTAGCAGTTTATGGTATGGCATAGTACTAGTTAGACAACAAAAGAAAGGAGGTGTCTTTTCAGTCAAACAAGTCTATATTCAAAACGTCCCAACAAGGATCCTGGTTTCGGCGGGTGAAACAACACTTTCCTCACACACCAAAACCAGGATCCTTGTTGGGACATTTTGAATAAAAGACTTGTTTGGCTGAAAGGACACCTCCCCTTGCCTTTCTTTTGCTGTTCTTTTGAGGTGAGGTGTTCTTCCACTTGCCCACAGTATCAGTTAGGCCAGTGGTCTCAACCTTGCGGCCATGGGGGCCATATGCGGCCTGCCAGGTACTATTTTGAGGCCCTTGATCATATGTCTCTTTAGCTATTATTAAGACTTAGCCAAAAGGAAAGATTTATAAATTATAAAGAGTTTTACCTCATGCAAAACTGTCATTTTTTAAATAAGACATTAACTATTTTTTCTGAAGCCCTCCAAGTATCTACAAATCCAAAATGGGGCCCTGCAAAGAGTTGAAGTTGGAGACCACTGGCTAAACTGTAACCATGACATCCTATTTGCCTTTGGGAAGCAGAGCTGAGATTGTGATGTCATAATGACTCATTCCACCAATAAGAGCCAGCCTCATCAGTGATGTCACAATGGCTTGATTGTCCTGTTCTCCCCTCTGCCCTCCAACCCAGCCAGCAGATTAACTGTTCCCCTTAACTCAGTGATCTCAAAATCGTGGCCTGGGAGCCACATGCAGCCCGCCAGGTACTATTTTGAGGCCCTCGGTATGTTTATCATAATCGCAAAAGTAAAATGAAATAGTTTCTTGATCATATGTCTCTAGCTCTAAATTACAATATTATTATTAAGACTTAGCCAAAAGGAAAGATTTATAAACTACTAGTGTTTAAGCCCGTTACATTAACGGGTGCTAGAATATATGCCTGTCTGTCTTTCTTTATTTATTTATGTCTCTCCCCCTGTTCCCGTCTCTTTCGTCCTTCCTTTCTGTCTCTCTCCCTCCTGCTATTTTTCTCTCTCTCCCTGGCCTCCTTTGTCTGTCTGTATTTCTTTCTGTCTCTCCCCCCCCCCCCACACACACACACTTTCCTTTACAGAAGCAGCAGCGGTATTTCCGTTCCCCTCCAGGTCCCTGTGAAGCCCCCCCCCACTTTCCTTTGCAGAAGCAGCAGCGGTATTTCCGTTCCCCTCCAGGTCCCTGTGAAGCAATTCCCTTCTCTTACGTGAGCTGTCCTGCTCCGTTCGGCCCCTCCCTTCATGCGATTTGGCCTGCTCCGTTCGGCCCCTCCCCCTTCCCGCGGGCTGGCCTGCTGCGGCCGAAGGTTAGTTTTAAAAGTGCCAGTGGCGGCTCCTCTTACGCTGCTGATCCTCCTGAAGAGCAGCCTGCGATGGTGGCCGGCTTTAGCGAACCTCGCAGGCCGCTCTCCAGCCTCGGTAGCACGTTCCCTCTGACGCACTGGATCGCGTCAGAGGGAACGTGCTACCGAGGCTGGAGAGCGGCCTGCGAGGTTCGCTAAAGCCAGCCACCATCGCAGGCTGCTCTTTACAGGAGGATCAGCAGCGGCGGCGGCGGTGAATGAGGGCTGAGGTGTGTTCCCTGCCGAGGATGCGGCAGGAAGAGAGCTTGCCTGGCTTCCAGCGTGAGTGAGGACGGGAGTGGTCAGTGATCATTGGCCGGGTTCTAAAATGGAACACGGCCACGGATCACACACCACGGCGGCAGTAATCACGCTTTTTTAAAAGCGCATGCGCCGCTAACCTTTTATTATATAGGATAAAGAGTTTTACCTCATGCAAAATTGTCATTTTTTAAATAAAACATTATTTTTTTCTAAGGCCCTCCAAGTACCTACAAATCCAAAATGTGGCCCTGCAAAGGGTTTGAGTTTGAGACCACTGAGTTAGGCCTATTTTTAATAGTAACTCTCAAGCAACATTTATCCAGCATCAACCAATCCCCCTGGGTGCCAGTTAACTATGTTTAGGCAGTTTTACAGCAGTACAGTAGACCAGTGATTCCCAACCCTGTCCTGGAGGAACACCAGGCCAATCGGGTTTTCAGGCTAGCCCTAATGAATATGCATGAGAGAGATTTGCATATGATGGAAGTGATAGGCATGCAAATTTGCTTCATGTATATTCATTAGGGCTAGCCTGAAAACCCGATTGGCCTGGTGTTCCTCCAGGACAGGGTTGGGAACCACTGCAGTAGACTCTCAGTTAAGTATAGAAACATAGAAGATGACGGCAGAAAAGAGCTACAGCCCATCAAGCCTGCCCACTCTGCTTACCCACCCCCTGTCTATGCCCTAATGACCCAATTTTCTTATCTTGACCCTCGTAGGGATCCCACATGGGTATCCCATTTATTCTTAAAGTCTGGCATGCTGTCTGCCTCGATCACCTGCACTGGAAGCTTGTTCCAATGATCAACCAGTCTCTCTGTTCAGTCCCAAAAAGATTTTAGTTGTTCCATTACTAGAAGTTTGATAAACAAAGCTATACACAATAAACCTTGCTTATAATTTCAATTTTGTGCTAAAATATAGAAGGACAGTAAGCTTCTGTTACAGAAAGCCAATGCCTCATTAAAAGTTCAATTTCATGCTGCAGTTATCACAGATCAAGTGTTAATATCAATGGTAGCTGGGTTACTCAAACATAAATTAGATTTCAATTGCATAATTAAGGGTAACATGAAATACCATGCAAGACTAACTGTAGTTAGACTTGTTCTCATTAAAATTTCAGTGACATACAGCGCAGATGTGAGTCTGATTCTGCACTGGTTTGACAGAAAGTGCCTGGGATGTGCCAAGTCATGATTCCCTGTGTCTAGTCTCTCCCCCAGGAGAATCCTGCTATAATGGTACTAGTTACTGAACATGCTAGCCAAGTTAAGACCTTGGATATAAGATATACCATGCTAAAGCAAGATTTGCAATATTTTTGACTGCTCATTGAACCTGACCGCTCATTGAATCTGACCAATCAACATTTTTATATAAAGAAAGTCTTTTCTGCAGGTCAGCCCTGCTGGATCAGTGATAGCGTTGTGAAGGAGATTCATGTTTAATTTATAAGTCCAACTACTTCTCCCTAGGTCACTTGGTTTGGGCATACCGCGGAGGAAGCTCTCAGCGTAGAATGGTGGCTTAGTGGTTGCAGCTGTAATCAAAGAATTAAGAACCCTGGTTCTGACTTTGGGCAAATTATATATTGCTATATTAGACATACCTTTTTTTTTTTTCTTTTTTTTAAAGACCAAAGGTCAACTTCCTATGGCTCTTGAAGACATTCAGAGAGTTCTTTAGTCTCTAACATCTCGTCCATGCCATCTTCTATATTCTACCACCTTCTTTCCTAGCTGAAGGCTTCGAAGGCATGGTATGCCCTTACCCACAGAAGCTACAAGACAAGTTCAGTATTTTCTTCTCTTGTGTTTATTTACTGAGATTTTCTTCTTTTGATTTTCTCTGTGCAAAACTAAGTACCGTATTTTCACATAGATAACGCGCACCCGTGTAAAATGCGCACACGGGTATAGCGCGCAAAAAACACATATTTATGTACATAAATTTTTATATACCGCGCACACCCGTATACCGCGCATGCTGCCCGACTCTCCTTTCGCCCGCCCCGACTCTCCTCTGGAGACCCTGACTCTGTTTTCGCCCGCCCCGACTCTCCTTTCCTCCTTGAAGTCCTGTCCCTACCCTGAAAGCCTGATGCCCCCCCCGACATCCGATTCACCCCCCCGCAGGACCGCTCGCACCACCACCCCGAAGGACCGCTCGCACACACCCGCACCCCCACCCTGAAGGACCGCTCGCACCCCCACCCCGAAGGAGCGCTCGCACTCCCACCCCGAAGGACCGCTCGCACCCCCACCCGAAGAACCGCTCGCACCCCCACAGCCTCCCCCCCTCCCCCATGGAGAAGCTGTCTACCTTGTTTCCTCTGCCGGCGGTCCTGCCCCTTCTCTGAGCCCTGCTGTACTGCTTTTTCTTCCGGCGGTCCCGCCCTTTCTCTGACATCAGAGAAAGGGCGGGACCGCCTGAAGAGGAAGCAGCGCAGCACAGGGCTCTGAGAAGGGGCAGGACCGCCGGCAGAGGAAGCAGCTGGGCTGGCATCCGGAAACAAGGTAGACAGCTTCTCCATGGGGGGGAGACTGTGGGGGTGCGAGCGGTCCTTCAGGTGGGGGTGCGAGCGGTCCTTCGGGGTGGGAGTGCGAGCGCTCCTTCCGGGTGATGAATCGGGCGTTGGGGGGGGTGGGAAACTATGTAAAAAAAATTTTTGTATAACGCGCAAGGGTATGCGCGGTTTGTAAAAACCATGTATAACGCGCGCGTTATATGCGAGAAAATACGGTATATGGCCTACACATTAATAAGAGGTGGAGAATGTACCCTGTTCCCATATTATACAAATATTGCAATGTAAAATAAGGACATGAAATCATAAGTACACATTCAATTCAATTGAGAGCTAAAGAATTTCAAGTGCATACAAATGACATATATACACAATCGATTGCTTGTATTCTAGGTGTATCAATTTCACTATTACACCTATTGAGTGATTTTTTTGATTTCTGTATGTTTCTCTTTAATCACTCTTCTTAGTAGAGTACCAGTTTTTGGGTTTTCCCCTTATATATTTGGACGTAAAGTATACCTAAAGTGGATAAATCAAATGCACACAACATAAGAACATAAGAATGGCCATACTGGGACAGACCGAAGGTCCATCAAGCCCAGTATCCTGTTTCCAACAGTGGCCAACCCAAGTCTACATAGCTAGATCCCAAGTAGTAAGATAGATTTTATGCTGCTTATCTAGGAATAAGCAGTGGATTTCCCCAAGCCATCTCAATAATGGCATATGGACTTCTCTTGTAGGAAATAACCCAAGCCTTTTTTAAACCCCACTAAGCTAACTGATTTCATCACATTCTCTGGCAACAAATTCCAGACCTTAATTACACATTGTGTGAAGAAATATTTGCTCCGGTTTGTTTTAAATCTACTACTTAGTGGCTTCATCGCATGTCTCCTAGTCCTAGCATTTTTGGAAAGAGCGAACAATTGATTTATATGTACCCTTTCCACTCTACTCAGAATTTTATAGACCTCTATCATATCACCCCTGAGCCTTCTTCAAGCTGAAGAACCCTAGCCGCCCCAGCCTCTCCTCATAGGGAAGTTGTTCCAAACCTTTTAATCATTTTCGTCACCCTTCTCTGTACCTTTAATACTGCTATATCTTTTTTAAGATATGGCAAACAGAACTGCACATAGTATTCAAGATGTGGCCGCACCATAGAAGAACCACATATGTTGCAGTGAACAGAGGTGGCTATGGGGTATCATGTGCTCTATAATCAACAGTAGACTTGGATAAAATATACTTATTTCATTTTATACAGTTTGAAGGAGCAAGGGAGGAAACACTGCCTATTAAGGCCGAAGTGGGGGGAGTAGCTTAATGGTTAGAGCAGCAGGCTGAGAACCAGATGAACCTGGTTCAAATTCCACTGCAGTTCCTTGTGATCTTGGGCAAGGCACTTAATTTTCCATTGCCTTGGATGCCAATAAAAAGAAAACCCTTTAGATTGTGAGCCCTCCAGGGACAGAAAAGCAGCTGCTATATTAAATGTATACTGTTTTGATATATATTCCCTGCAAGCCCAAAAACTAATAAACAAAAAAAACCCCACATCATTGCTATACATTGAAATATGCAACAAGGTGTATAGGACTTTACAGATTGTCCAAAAGGATTCATGAGATGTACAGTGCAATTTTCAGCTAGTACACAAGACTTGGGAGAATCTGCACCATGCTGTGAAGGGCTTTGGAAAATGAACAGTGGGGCTTTTTGTGCAAACGTTTTTCTACAACAAAGTAAACAGCAAAAACATGACTAAGGGATACTAGAAATCAAGATGGTGTGATCGGAATTTACATTATGCAGCTGTTATTTCCTCAAGCACGTCCTTGCTAAATGTACAATTCACATTAACACCTAATTTTCCCTAGCTGACTGAAGCTCTGGGAAACGTCATTTAAAGTGGATTTAATACATGCTGCTATACAATGAATAACATACAGCATAAAAAAACAATTAGCCCATCCTGTCTGCCCTGTTATCCATCCAGCTATTGATATTTTTTCAATTGCAGAGTTTTCTACTTGGACCAGTCCATTCCCATATCTGATCACCTTAGGTTTTAGGATTCGATCTATGTCTTTTCTTTAGGACTTTCAGGGTATGTATTTAATTGATCATTTTACTTTGGATTCATCATTCTGATTATCTTGACCCTTTAAGGCATCTATCAGGACCACTGAGGAAGACCTGCATCTTGGACATCGCCGTCTCCACAGTGTTTTTGTTCCTGTCTTAGTGACCTTCGGGTCTATGGAGTATTAAGGTTCAATTGTTGTTTGTTATCCATCCCCACAAACGTTTACACCAGCTCTATGACTGGCATAAGTGGTCACGTCTAAAACAACAGAACAATTGAGTCGATTAAAGAAGAGAACGGAGACTGACCAAGTACACTAAAATCCTATAATAACTTCTCTTGACTGACATGTGGGAGTGTGTGGCGCAGTGGTTAAGCTACAGCCTTAGCACCCTGAGGTTGTGGGTTCAAACTAGAGAGTTGCGCGGGGACAGAAATCCCACCCGTCCCCACCAAAGTCCCACCCGTCCCCGCGAGGAATCCCCTCCGTCCCCACCCGTCCCTATAAACTACAGAAATAGTTATTTCATTTAAATTATGCTACTGAATTAAAGGCTCTGGTAGAAACCCATTTACAAATAAGCAAAAAGACTTTATTAATTTGGAAATATTAATTGGGAAGAATACATACTTTGTAAACAGGTTTCTACCAGAGCCTCTAATGTTAATAAATTTTTATCAACACAACTAATATACTACTTTATCCTGAAGCAAAAAAAAAAAAAGAAATTGAATTTTTTTCCTACCATTGTTGCCTGGTTTCTGCTTTCCTCATGTTCTCATTCAATTCCTTCCATCCACTGTCTCTCTTCTCTCTTCCATTTGCTCTGTTATTGTGCCTCTCCCTTTCTCCCCCCTTCCAAATTGGTCTGGCACCCATCTTCTTCCCTCCGCTCCCCCCATAGTCTGGCATCTCTGTTTTCTTCCCTGCCAGCGTCTTCTCCCCACTCTCTCTTCCCCATTTCCTTTCAGCGTCCTTCTCCCCCCCCTGTCTTCCCCATGTGCTTTCAGTGTCCTTCTCCCCCCTCTGTCTTCCCCATGTGCTTTCAGTGTCCTTCTCTCCCCCCTTGTCTTCCCCATGTCCTTTCAGCGTCCTTCTCCACCCCTTTGTCTTCCCCATGTGCTTTCAGTGTCCTTCTCCCCCCTCTGTCTTCCCCATGTGCTTTCAATGTCCTTCTCCCCCCTCTGTCTTCCCCATGTGCTTTCAGTGTCCTTCTCCCCCCCGTCTTCCCCATGTCCTTTCAGCGTCCTTCTCCACCCCTTTGTCTTCCCCATGTGCTTTCAGTGTCCTTCTCCCCCCTCTGTCTTTCCCATGTGCTTTCAGTGTCCTTCTCCCCCCCGTCTTCCCCATGTCATTTCAGCGTCCTTCTCCACCCCTTTGTCTTCCCCATGTGCTTTCAGCGTCCTTCTCCCCCCGTCTTCCTCATGTCCTTTCAGCATCCTTCTCCACCCCTCCATCTTCCCCATGTCCTTTCAGTGTCCTTCTCCATCCCTTTGTCTTCCCCAGTGCTTTCAGCGTCCTTCTCCCCCTTCAGTTTTACCTTAAGCGTCTTTTTCTCTCCACTCCACCTTTCCTCCCTTTCTCCCTCCCTGCCCCTTACCTTTGTGGCGCTTCCCTGCCCGACTGACAACAGAACAGGCCCGGTCCGACAAACCTCCCTGCCCTGTAGCCGTGAATCTAAATTACCTTCTTACAGCAGCTGGAGTATTGAAGCTGCTGTAAGAAAGTAATTTAGATTTGCGGCTACAGGGCAGGGAGGTTTGTCGGACCGGGCCTGTTGTCGGTCGGTCGGGGGAAGCGTCACAAAGGTAAGGGGACCTGGCCGGCTGTGCTGCACCCAGGGCGGACCACCCTCCCTTCCCCCCCCTTGGTATGCCACTGCCTTTTCCCTACCAGCCCTGCCGCAGCACATAACCGACCGGAAGTCTTCCCGATGTCAGCGTTGACGTCGGAGGGAGGGCGGGCTTTGCTTAAGCCCTCCCTCCGACGTCAGCGCTAACATCGGGAAGACTTCTGTTCGGCTGTGTGCTGCGGCAGGGCAGGTAGGGAGAAGACGAGCCTCGCGGCTGAGTACATCCAGCTCCGCAGGAACCCCGCGACCCTCGGAGACATCCCCTCAGGATTCCCGTCGTCCCCGTTCCCGTGCAGCTCTCTAGTTCAAACCCATGCTGGTCTTTGAGACCCTGGGAAAGTCACTTAATCCCCCCCCCCCATTGCCCCAGGTACATTAGATAGATTGTGAACCCAACGGGACAGACAGGGAAAAATGCTTGAGTATCTGAATATATTTATATAAACTGTCCAGGCTATTGTTCATTCAGACCGTCAGGTCGTCTATCTTTATACTACATTCTCGACCAAAATTTCTTCCAAGTCCCAAACACCCAGAACAAGACCTTTTGGACATGGGAGGGGGTCAGCATTGTGATGAACTGGCCACCCAGACAAGTGGGATACCTTACAAGGCACTGCTGTAAACTTCACAGAAAGGGTGCCACAAACATCTCACCAGAATTCCCTTATAGGATATGGTGAGCCCCTACCCCAAACCCACTATATCCACTTGTCTACAATCTCAATAGTCCTTATGGCTGCAGGTGCCGCCTATATGGCAGTACAGTAGGGTTTTGGATGATTTTGGTGGGCACACATGTTCCACCCACATATAGTAGTTAAGAGTAGCTTATGGACCTGGGTCCTCCTCTCTGGTTCAACAGCCCACCCCCCAGGCTATTTGGAAGACCCGTGTGCAGCTCTACTAGGCTTTCCTATACTAGGTGCTGACATGGAAGGCTTCCCTCCGACGTCAGCTTCGATATCGGAGGGATGCCTTCCGGGTTGGCTTCGGTGGAGGGGAGCATGCAGCTGGAGGGCAGGGAGGCCTGTTTATAAATGGGATCCCCGGCGGCAGCAAATGCATTAGGTGCGAGGGTGGGGGTCAGTTCAACCAGTGATAGGGAGGGAGGGTGGCTGCTGGACTCACGAGGGGGGGGAGAGCTGCTGACCCAGAGAGGTGGAAAAGGAGGCAACTCACAGCAGATCCTTTACTGCGGGGACAAGGCCATTCACCACTCCACGGGGCGGTGAATGACCTTGTCCCTGTACTTGTACCTGCGGCAAGCAGTTGATTTTTTTCCCCTGTTCCGGCAGGTTATTCACCATGTCATTTCTAGTCTCAGCTACTCCTGCTCTGCTGGTATCACCTCCCCCCCAACAAATTCGACACCTCTTTGGAAGAGTAATGCTGGTTGAGGCAGAAACACTGCTGATTGCTGAAGGCTGCACAGGAGGATTTCTGAGATCCGGGATAATGAGGTGTCAGGCCCAGGGGAAACCCACCAGCAAGTATTCACTGCCATGCATTTTGTAGACAGTAAGGGCTCACGTGGTAAATGTAGATGCACCTACTTTCTGCGCATCCCCCAAACATGCCCCCTTGGCTAAAAGTTTTTTTGAAAACCTTTTATTGTGCAGTAATGTAAATGTGCTATCTGATTAGTACTGACGAGCCAATTCTCCACCTCAACATGCCCCTTCAAACAAATTTTTTAAAAAAATCTTATCATCAAACCAGAAGCGCGCACCAATTTGGAACTTTATTGCAGGATACCTGAGCATGTCCCACAGTGAGACCCAGCTAGGCACATGGGATCTGAGAGAGAGGAAGAGATAATGGTTACTGCAGATGGGCAGACTGGATGGGCCATTTGGCCTTTATCTGCCATCCTGTTTCCATGTTTACTGCAGTTCGGTAAAAAGGACCTCTAAATGCAGTTTATTAAATTTTACAAGTTATTTTATTTGGGATTAATTTTCTGCTTTTATGTGCCTGGCTGAACCTGAAAAGAACATGTAGGAGGGGTCATAAATAAAAATGTCGATACAGATAAAGCAAAAGGCTTTCTTTGCACATGTCAGACCCCTAATCGTATAATAGAAGTGCTCCCACGTTAACTGTTTAAATGCCAGAAATGGGAGGGGGGAAGCCCTTTCTGACAGTCACACTGGTAAATGGGCCTGACGCATCATTACACGGACCTTTCCCGCACGCTTTTACAGAGGGTGGTTGATGCATGGAATGCGTTCACGAGGGAGGTGGTGGCGAAGAAAATGGTGACAGTTCAAAAAAGCGTGGGATGAACACAGAGGATTTCTAATCAGAAAGTAATGGGTATACATTGAAGGAACTAAGGCCAGCACTGGGCAGGCTTGCATGGCCTGTGTCCCGTATATGGACATAAGAACATAAGAATTGCCGCTGCTGGGTCAGACCAGTGGTCCATTGTGTCCAGCAGTCCGCTCACGCGAAGGCCCTTAGGTCAAATACCAGTGCCCTAACTGATACTAGCCTTACCTGCGTACGTTCTGGTTCAGCAGGGGAGGGTTTCAATGGCTGGGATGGTTAAGATGGGCTGGAGTGAGCTTTGATGGAAACTCCAGTATATGGAACCTAAGCACACTACTGGGCAGGGCTTTGGGTTTCTAGCCCTGAAATATCTAAGAAAAAGGACCATTTAAACTAAATTAATTTATGGAGCATGCATGGTTGGGCAGACTGGATGGACCACTCGGGTCTTTATCTGACATCATGTACTATGTTATTATGTTGTTTCTATCTGTTGCACTGCTGCCATTAATACAATTAACACAGGAGCACTTACAATTTCCTATTTAGAGAGCACTTAAGGCTCCTGTATTAAGGATGCGCTAGTGTCAGTATGTTTGCTGATTAGAAAAACACCCATTCTCCCCCCGCCCCAAAATAAATGCCACATGCTTAGCTCATGTAGGTTGCAAAATTAATGCAAACTGCTTTGGAACATCCTGCATTAGGCACACGTTAACCCCATAATTCAGCTTAAAAATAATTTAAAGTTGAAAATAGTAAAAGGGCCCTCAACTGTATACAGTGTTTTCTTCTTTTACGGAGATTATTCCAATATCAATTAAAGCAGAACTTTGCTTATGACAACGTCTGAAAGTGATTTTTTATTCTAATATTTGTGTAATTTTTTATTGCATATGTTGGCTTGCATCCTACAACCTGGATGACTTTTTGTAATTGGCAATGATACAGTATTGCTTTCAAAAATATTTAATAGTCTACATAGGAATGATATTTATAGACCATGATATGCTCTGATTTAGGAATAGTTTTGTCCTTGCTGCTAATGTGCAATATGAATTTGGTGATCAATCAGCAAGTCTGGCAAAACCAAAGTCGAGCTAAAATTTGATACTCCTACTACCAAGTAGAAAGATTTCCCCGTATGTTTATTTCACAAATCAATAAAGGAGCTACAAAATACCATCCCATAAATAGGACAGCAGACAATAACAAAAAGAAGAACATAAGAATTTCTGCTGCTGGGTCAGACCAGTGGTCCATTGTGTCCAGCAGTCCGCTCACGCAGCGGCCCTTAGGTCAAAGGCCCTTGAGACTAGCCTTACCTGCGTACGTTCTGGTTCAGCAGGAACTTGTCTAACTTTGTCTTAAATCCTTGGAGGGTGTTTTCCCCTATAACAGCCTCTGGAAGAGCATTCCAGTTTTCTACCACTCTCTGGGTGAAGAAGAATTTCCTTACGTTTATATGGAATCTACCCCCTTTTAACTTTGGAAAGTGTCCTCTCGTTCTCTCTGTTTTTATCTACCAAGTCTATTCCCTTCATTATCTTGAATATTTCGATCAGTCTCCTCTTTTCAAGGAAGAAGAGGCCCAGTTTCTAATCTCTCACTGTATGGCAACTCCTCCAGTCCCTTAACCATTTTAGTCGCTCTTCTCTAGACCCTTTCAAGTACTACTGTGTCCTTCATGTACGGCGACCAGTGCTGGACGCAGTATTCCAGGTGAGGGCGTACCATGGCCCGGTACAACGGCATGATAATCTTCTCCGATCTGTTCGTGATCCCCTTCTTAATCATTCCTAGCATTCTGTTTGCCCTTTTAACCGCCGCCGCTCATTGCACGGATGGCTTCATTGACTTGTCGACCAATATTCCCAAGTCTCTTTCCTGGGAGGGGTCTCTCCAAGTACTGCACCGGACATCCTGTATTTGTGTATAAGATTTTTGTTACCGACATGCATCACCTTACACTTATCCACGTTAAACCTTATTTGCCATGTCGCGGCCCATTTCTCGAGCTTGTTTATGTTATGTTGCAGGTCTTTGCAATCCTCCTGCGTCTTCACTACTTTGAATAACTTCGTATTGTCTGCAAATTTAATCACCTCACTCATCGTACCAATTTCCAGGTCGTTTATAAATATGTTGAAGAGCACGGGTCCAAGCACCAAACTCTGCGGCACTCCACTCGTGATGCTTTTTCAGTCCGAGTATTGTCCATTTACCCCCACTCTCTGTTTCCAATCCGCCAGCCCATTTTTAATCCACGTGAGTATTTCACCCTCAATTCCATGGCTCACAATTTTTCTAAGTAGTCATTCATGCAGAACCTTGTCAAACGCCTTCCGAAAATCCAGATATACGATGCCGACCGGGTCACCCTTGTCTATCTGCCTGTTTACTCCCTCGAAGAAGTGCAGCAAATTTGTCAAGCAACATCTTCCTTTGCTGAAGTCATGCTAGCTGGTCCTCATCAGATTGTGTCCGTCAAGGTGATCAATGATGCGGTCCTTTTTCAGCGCCTCTACCATCTTTCCCGGTACCAAGGTCAGACTCACCGGTCTGTAGTTTTCCAGATCTCCCCTCGAACCTTTCTTGAAGATCGGCGTAACATTCGCCACTTTTTCAGTCTTCCAGAATCCTTCCTGATTTGATCAACAAATTGGCTATTAGTTGAAGCAGTTCACCTATAGCCCTTTTCAGTTCCTTGATTACCCTCGGATGGATGCAATCCGGTCCCGGGGATTTATCGTTTTTAAGCCTATCAATCTGCCTGCATACCTCTTCTAGACTGACCGTCAAACCTGTCAGTTTCCCGTCTTCATTTCCTGCGTATAGCCTGCCGGCTTCCGGTATGTTGTGTATATCCTCTTCAGTAAATACAGACGCAAAATATGTGTTCAGTTTGTTAGCGATGGCTTTGTCCTCCTTTAGCACTCCCTTTATTCCATGGTCATCCAACGGTCCCACCGCTTCCTTCGCGGGTCATTTCCCCTTAATATACTGAAAGAATGGCTTGAAGTTTTTTGCCTCCTTGGCTATTTTTCCCTTGTAGTCTCTTTTGGCCCCTCTTACGGCACCTGCTTTGATGTTGTTTGTGCTTTTTCCAGTTTTCATCTGTTTTTGATCTTTTCCATTCCTTAAATGAAATCTTGTCTCTGATCGCTTCCTTCACTGTTACAGTGAGCCACGCCGGTTCCTTGTTCTTTTTCCTCTTGGATCCCTTGTTGATACGCGGTATACGGTATATAGATTTTGCGCCTCGGTGACTGTGTCCTTAAAAAGGGACCATGCTTGCGTTTTTACAGTGCTTATCCTCTTCTTAATCTTCCCCACCATGAGTCTCATCCCCTCGTAATTCCTTTTTCAGAAGTTCAGTGCTATGGCTATTGTTCTGGATCAATGTTTTGCCCCTGTCCAGGTTGAAGTGGATCATATTGTGATCACTGCTTCCCAGCGTCCCTACTACTTCTACACCTTGCACCGATCCTCATAGTACATTTGGAATTAAGTCCAGAATTGCATTTCCTCTCGTATTTTCCTTGACAAGTTGTTCCAGGAAGCTATCACCTACAGCATCCAGGAACTTGGTTTCCCTACTGCAGCCGGAGGTGCCTAGGTTCCAGTCTATCCCCAGATAATTGAAGTCACCCATGATAACTGCGTTGCCTCCCTTGCAGTTGCGTTTAATCTCATCTGTCATTTCTCCATCAATTTCTTCAGACTGCCCTGGGGTAGATGCCGATTTTCATTTCTGTTCCATTTGTTCCCGGAATTTTGACCCATAGAGACTCTACCTTATTTTTTGTTTCCAGCGTGCTCTCTCTAGTAGACTCAATTCCCTCTTTGACGTATAGGGCAAAACCACCTTTTTTACCTGCTCTGTCTCTGTGGTAAAGATTGTATCCCGGCAGCACAGTGTCCCAAACGTTTTCCTCATTCCACCATGTTTCCGTGATGCCGATGTCAAGGTTATCTTTGTGTGCCATAGCTTCCAATTCCCCCATCTTATTTCTTAGGCTCCTTGCGTTCATGTACATACACTTGAGTTTGTGGCCTGTTACTTTCTTGTATTTCCTTCCCTCTTGTATCCCTTTCGATCCGTCAGGATTTCTGTCTTGCCTATGATCCGGTGAGTCTTCCCCACTATCTTCCTGCACGGTATCCTCTGGGCATACCGGTTCCCGAACCATCAACTCTTGGTCGATTGTCAGCTTTCCCCTTCTTCCTAGTTTAAAAACTTCTCAATTCCTCTCTTGATGTTGCTTGCAAGTAGCCTCGTTCCGTCTCAGCTGAGGTGGAGTCCATCCTTCCTGAATAGCTTGCTCTTCCCCCAGAACAGCGTAAAGTTGCGCACAAAGTGGAATCCTTCTTCCTCACACCAGCGCCTCATTCATGCGTTTGACTGCTTGAAGCTCCGTCTGCCTCTTCTCGTCGGCCTTGGGTACCGGCAAGCTCTCTGAGAATGCTACCCTCGGCGTTCTGGTCTTCAGCTTCCCTTCTAGCATCCAGAACTGGTCCTTCAGTCATTCCCTGCTGTAGTTATACAGGAGAGAAGGAAAAGACAAGCCAGAGAGGAGGGATGAGAATACAGGACTCAGAGACGGCACTGACTAATAAAATACAACTGAACAGCTAAGTATTGGAAAAATGTTCAATATTTCACTTTTAAGCATAGATTCTTTGGATCCTAGGACATCTCTTATTTATTCAATTTTCTATGCTATTCTCCCAGAGGAGCTCAGAATGGTTTACATGAATTTACTCATGTATTCAAGCAATTTTCCCTGTCTGTCTCAGTGGGCTCATAATCTATCTATCTAATATACTTGGGATATTGAAGGACCAAGTGACCTGTCCAAGGTCATAAGGAGCATTGTGTGTCAGAACCCACAACCTCAGGGTGCCGAGGTTGCAATTCCAACCCCTGCGCCACAGTTAAAGCATGGTGAAACATACGACAAACATGGTATAGTGAGAAATAGTATGGTGAGCCTAGTATTACAAAGCATGAGTAATATAGAATGACACGACTTGGCAAGGCAAGTGTGCTTGTAACATAGTATAGAAAACACGGAAGAGCAAACACTGTGTGGTAGACATGGCATGTGAGAATGAGGCATGGTAGATAGTGTACCAAACATAATATGGTCTTGATGAGACATAAGTCACTAACACATGATACAACCCTCCCCCCACCCCCAAAAAAAAAAAAAAAGCAAGCTATCAGATTAATGAATGTATAAGCTATTAAGGACTACGGTCCACTGTATCAGAGCTTTTAGACCACATGCACCACATCCTTGTCATAACATGCACCATTATAAGGCGAATTTGGTAATGGCTCCAGAAACCTTTGTATCTTTTGTTAGATTATACTGTAACAGTTGAAATACCCTTCCAGCTCATATGGTTGTTTAGTTTAGTTTTAGTGGATATGTTCTAGAAATGTTAATTTCTTTCCTTTCCTATTTTCTAATGGAGTTCCTTTCTTAAATATGATTAAGTTGTGGTATAAACCGCTTTGATCCTTTTTGGCTTTATAGGCAGTATAGAAAGATTTTAATAAACAAACATGGTTGAGTCTCTATTTCATTGGTTATTGGCAAGCTAATACACATCAGTACAAGCCTTTGATTATAATGTATCCTTCATTAGGCTGGACTGGCTCTGGCTCCAAAGTTCCAAACTACAAGGTGTGTTCAAAAAATACGGTGAATGCTGCTGCCAAGTTCCATCCATCGGAAAGGCAGGGATCTTCAATAGAGGAAGCGGCACATCAAACCTTAGTAATAGTGTATGACAAGTTTAAACTTGTTTGGTCCAGTCAGCCAGTTGTGAGCTACGGTTGAGAGATGGTGTGCGCAACATTCCATACAGAATCTCAAAGAATAGCAAGATTCCGGAATCCCAAAAAGTACCAAAGCTTCTAGAATCCAAAATAGTAGCAACATTCCATGCTTCTGATCCCATGGCAAGTTGTGGCTTTCCCCATGTCTGTTTCAATAACACACTAAGGACTTTTCCTCCAGAAATTTGTCCAAACTTTTAAAAAAATCAACTACGTTAACCACAGTTACCACATCCTCTGGCAATGCGTTCCAGAGTTAACTATTCTCCAAGTGAAAAAATATTTCCTTCCATTGGTTTTAAAAGTATCTGCCTGTAACTGAGTGTCCCCTAGTCTTTGTAATTTTACAAAAACTACCCCCATAAAGTGAAATGGCACACACTAGTTAGTGATCTGGGCAGCAGAACTAAGGAAGCCAAGTTTCAAATCCTGTTTCTCTCACCAATTTGACTTTGTGCAAGTCATGTCACCTTTCACTGCCTCAATTACAACTTAGATGGTAAGCTCTCAAGGGAAGGGACCTTTTTGAATACACAGCATGCTTGGAGCTCAGTTTTGGAATAAAGTGAGTATTTAAATCTGAAATACTGTAAAGCAGGGCTGCCCAATTCCGGTCCTCGAGATCTACAGGCAGGCTAGGTTTTCAGGATATCCACAATGAACATACATGAAAGAGATTTACATACCAACTACCAAGAAGGCAGTGCAGGCAAATCTCTCATATGCATGTTCATTGTGGATATTACATTACATTATGTGATTTTTATTCCGCCAGTACCTTGCGGTTCAAGGCAGATTACAGAAGAGGATTTCTTGACATGTCCAGAGGTGTTACAGAGTAGAGCGCGTTGCTTCAGAGGATTGAAATGTTTCATACGGTGTTTCATACAGTGAAAACTTGGCCTGCTTATAGATCTCGAGGACTGGAATTGGGCAGCCTTGCTGTAAAGGGTAGAATACAAAATCAAATTTTTATAAACACTTTTATAAAGAATCCTTCTGACAGCTGCACAGCAGCCAGGAATATATAAAATTAGCTCTCTTTACAGTATATGTTCTTTAAATTTTAAAAAAATGTATTTTAAAACAGACACTTGGGGGGGAGAGAAGGTAACTTTAAAATGTAGTCACAAAGTTACAGTTCATAAAATGTAGCCACAAAGAAAAAAATCAAGAGTATAAACAAAATAATAATTTACTGTAGTAAAAGGGAATGGGACTTGTATACTGCCTTTTCGTGGTTATACATTCAAAGCATTTTACATATATACAGGTTCTTATTTTGTACCTGGGGTAATGGAGGATTAAGTGACTTGCCCAAGGTCACAAGGAACAGTACTGGGATTTGATCCCACAACCTCAGGGTGCTGAGGCAGCAGCTCTACCATTAGGCCATGCCTCACATCTAAAACTAATTACTGATTGGTATAAAAAAAATGTTATGATACTTTAGAATATCTTACGCAGGGATGGGGAACCATGGGCTGCAATCCAGTCAGATTTTCAGGATTTCTCCAACAAACATGCATGAGATCTATTTGCACGCCCTGCCTCCATTCTATGCAAATAGATCTCATGCATATTCATTGGGGAAATGCTGAAAACCTGACTGGATTGCAGCCCTCGTTCCCCACACCTGATCTAACCTATAACCCAGAGTGTCAAATGCTGCATAAAATAGGTTCCAATATCTCTTTACAGTTGCAGTGTTATTCCTCGACATGCTGCCTGACGCTTCCTGGATGTGCTCAGAAATAGCCTCCTGTTTGGTGGCTGTCCTGATAGCACTTGCTTAAGTTGAATTCTCTTAAAATTACGTTATTAGGAAGTTTATGTTTTACATAGTAACATAGTAGATGACGGCAGATAAAGACCCGAATGGTCCATCCAGTCTGCCCAACCTGATTCAATTTAGAATTTTTTTAAAAAATTTTTAAATTTTTTTTTTTTTTAGTTTTTCTTCTTAGCTATTTCTGGGCAAGAATCCAAAGCTTTACCCGGTACTGTGCTTGGGTTCCTACTACCGAAATCTCCGTTAAAACCTACTCCAGCCTATCTACACCCTCCCAGCCATTGAAGCCCTCCCCAGCCCATCCTCCCCCAAACAGCCATATCCAGACACAGACCGTGAAAGTCTGCCCAGTACTGGCCTTAGTTCAATTTTTAATATTATTTTCTGATTCTAGATCCTCTGTGTTCATCCCACGCTTCTTTGAACTCAGTCACAGTTTTACTCTCCACAACCTCCCTTTCTTTGTCTTTCTCTCTCTTTTTCTCTCTTTCTTTGTCTTTCTCTCTTTTTGTCTCTCTTTGTCTTTCTCTCTTTTTGTCTCTCTCTTTCTTTGTCTCTCTCTCTCTTTCTTTGTCTCTCTCTTTGTCTTTCTTTCTCTCTCTCTTTCTCTCTCATAGTAACATATAGTAGATGATGTCAAATAAAGAACCGAATGGTCCATCCAGTCTGCCCAACCCGATTCAATTTAAATTATTATTTTTTTTTTCTTCTCAGCTATTTCTGGGCAAGAATCCAAAGCTTTACCCGGTACTGTGCTTGGGTTCCAACTGCCGAAATCTCTGTTAAGACTTACTCCAGCCCATCTACCCCCCTCCCAGCCATTGAAGCCCTCCCCTGCCCATCCTCCACCAAACGGCCATACACAGACACAGACCGTACAAGTCTGCCCAGTAACTGGATTTTTCAAAGGTGGACCCTCAGTGATCCCATCTTCCCTATCTAAGCTCAGCATAATGGAATTGTTCTAGGTTTTAAGTTTGCATGGAAAATGCAGCACCACTGGTTTTATGACAGAAAAGAATTTCAGTCATATTGGAGTCCATCCTTTCCAAAAAAAAAAAAAAAAAAAATCCAACGGTAGCTTAACTTATCAATGAATGGAAATTTTATTTTACTATAGTTCCATTCTAAGTATACCTCAGCCACCTGACCACTAATTGTAACAGCTACTATATAAATTATAGACTTCTACCACAGAAACACATGAATCAATAAGACATCTTAAAATTGTAATGGATTTAACGATAATAGTATTTGGAATCCATTAAAATTTGCTAATGTTCTTAATAAGCTTCTAAAACTTTCCCAGAAGGGTTCTGAAATAAGTTTATTAGTTTTGCAGTTAAATCAATTTACATAAATGTCAAAAGAACATTAACTTTGGCAAGGAGCAGCTGAAAAATGATACGCCCCGGGCAATTATGAGACAGGGCAGAATGAGCTACTAAAAAAGCAGACCATCACCACCCACAGGTGGTTAAGTGAAAAACCTGAAAAGGATATACAGTCAAACCTCAGTTTGCGAGTGTTTTGCAAAACATTCTTGTAAAACTTGTCTCGCAAACCGAGTGTTGACTCGATTCGCGAGCACCCCCCGATAACCGGCATCGCTCCCCCCGCTCGCAAAGGCCTCCCCACTCGAACCGGCACCCCCCCCGAACAACTTGAACTTACCCCCCCCCTTACCCGTCTGGCACCGGCACGCAGCTCACAGGACGTGCCGGTGCCGCTAGAAGATCTTCCTACCTCTGCCGGCCTTGAGCATGCATCTGCGCATGCTCAAGGCCTTCTAATTCTCCCTCTCGCTGAGATTCATGCTCAAGGCCGGCAGAGGCAGGAAGATCTTCTAGCGGCACCGGCACGTCCTGTGGGCTGCGTGTCGGTGCCAGAGAGGGGGGGAGGGTAAGTTCAAGTTGTTCGGGCGGGGGGGGGGGGGGCCGGTTCATGTGGAAGGGGGGGGAGCAGCGCCGCTGGCCTCGGGGGGGGGGGGGGGAACGTATCAAAGCGAGTTTCCATTATTTCCTATGGGGAAACTCGCTTTGATATACGAGTATTTTGGTTTACGAGCATGCTTCTGGAACGAATTATGCTCGTAAACCAAGGTACTACTGTACTGTACAAGGACAAATTTATCAAAATTTGATATACTGCTTATCAGACTTCTAAGCGGTCTACATATTTAAAACTATAATAAATTTGGGCGACAGACACTAACAGACATACTGTAACGATAGGGATATGGGGTAGAAAATACATGTAAAAATAGGAAAGCGAGCCATTTAAGGGTTGTACAAAAAGGAGGGAAACCCATCTGTAAGCAAAAGCAACTGAATAAAAATGTTTTTAAATTTGCCTTTGAAATATTCTAATACTGTTTCTTCCCGTAATTGTTGGGGCATTGTATTTCAAAGTATAGAGCAGGGGTCCCTAAAGTCCCTCCTTGAGGGCCGCAATCCAGTCGAGTTTTCAGGATTTCCCAAATGAATCTGCATGAGATCTATGTGCATGCACTGCTTTCAATGCATATTCATTGGGGAAATCCTGAAAACACGACTGGATTCGGTCCTCAAGGAGGGACTTTGGGGACCCCTGGTATAGAGGCTGTGACAGAGAAGATTGTTGTGCTAAGGTGGCGGATTGATGATATGGTTAGGAGGTTTGGGGAATGTGACCTCAGTGTTCTAGGAGTGTAAGGAATTAAGACGTTGTTCAGGAAATCTGGTTGGTTAGTGTTGCATGTTTTGAATGTTATTCTATGAGGTATTGGGCGCCAGTGTGCTTTTATTAAGAGAAGTGTAAAATGGTCAAATTTTTTTGCATTTTCAATGAGTCTTACATTACATTACATTAGTGATTTCTATTCCGCCGTTACCTTACGGTTCAAGGCAGATTACACAAGAATTGTCACGATGCTACGAAATACATTCAGTGGATTACATGAGAATTGTCATACTAGTAAATGCCTAATGAGTGGTTTGAATATTTTTTGATTTGCTATGGACATAGTGTTGTGGGTGAAGCTTGGAGCGGGTCTGGTTCTGTTATAAAGGTTTAATATATTTTTTGAAGAATAGGGTTTTTGTTTCTTTTTTGAAGGTTTTGTAGTCTGTGGTCGAGGATAGCAGATTTGTGAGTTGCCTGTCCAGCTTTGCTGCTCTGGTGGCTAGTAGCTTGTCGTACAGACATTTTTGGTAGGTGGGGGTGTGAATAGTGCGTGGGTTCTCCTGTGTCTGGTTGAGGTAGATTGAGTTAGTCGGTTATTCCAGTAGGTTTATAGCATTAAATAGTAGGCAATGAAATTTGAAGTGCACTCTTGCTCGTCTTCAATCATCACTTACCAGTGCTCTTAAATTTATTTTTAAAAATAAGTTTATTCAAATTTAATATACCGCTTATAATAGCTGTCTAAGCGGTGTACAAAATTACAATATAAAAGATTTATAAATAAAATTTTGGGTAATAAAACGAGGACACAAGATATAGCACAATATACAGAACAAATGGAAGGGAGGGCTGAACTACAATTGAGAATAAGTCTGCTCATATCCATATATACAATATATTAAACTGTTTAGGAAACTTGAAAGCAAAAGTTCTTCAATTAACTAGTGCGTACATATGAAATTTAACTTTAACTTGCTTTCTTAAGAGAAAGGCTTACATAATTAGCCTGTCCCAAGTATTTCTCACCAATCATTTTTCATTCAAGTGCATGCATAATGGCTATTCTGAACAAAGTAGAGGAATAACCTAGTGCAGTGTAACGTGGCACACCCTGAGGCACCGATGCCAGCTGACTACCTACAGGACGTGCCTTTCACGGTGAGGCATTCAGCAGCATAGGTTTATATTAAATATATATAACACCTCTTTGCTGTCACACCCTCTGAGTGCTCAGTACTTAATAGCTTGGGGATCCACTGAACCCAGTGTGGAAAGACTAAGCAGTGCATCTCCCAAGCCAGGTACATCTTTTGTGTCCATGTAATCCCATGGAAAGGAATTCTACAGATTAACTATGAGTTGTCATGTGAAATGTTTCCTTGCGTATGTTCTACCAGTTTGACACTTCATCAGGTATCCGAAGTTCTTTTATTATGAGATATGGTGTCATTTAGCCTGTGTGTTTTACCCTCAGGTCTCATACTTTGTTCTAAGTGAGAAGAATGTGCACTTGCTTTCACCTACTTTTTTTGTATATAGCACTTCACATAGATTTGAAAATGCAGTTTATACAAATATTTTTCCTCATCTGAGCTGCACACCCCTGGCAAGATTCTTCTCAGCAAAGCTAAAAGAACGTACATTGGGGGGGGGGGGGGGGGGCAGGGCAAAACATGCAAATTTCTAGCTACAACTGAGGGCAAGATTCTCAAAACCCACCGTGCCTCCTATGGGGAGGGGCCTTAGGCCAATCAGAGCCTTAGGCCACTCCCCAGTGCCATCCCAAGATGCACCAGGAAGGGGAAGGCCCACCATTCTGAAGAGGCGGGCCTGCCGTCCAGAGGGAGTAGACATCGCTCCAGATGGCCTTGGACTGAGAGGTACGGGGGGGTGTCAAGGGGATGCTGCTGGGAGTGTCGGGGTGACAGGGACCCCAGCGGCAGGAGGGAGTGGGCATTTCTCCTGCCGTCCTTTAATTTGGGGGGGGGGGTTAATGTATGGGTGTATTCTGCATGTGTGTCAATTGCCATCACCAGTGACTTGTCACATGCAAATATTGCAAGCCCACACAAACCTCATTTGCATGTGCGGGTTTTATGAGAATGACTCGTCTTTTGCAAAACATTTTATCGCAAAGTTTTGAGAATCTTCCCCCAAGAGACGGCAATTTTCAGACAATCAAATAAAACCATTAGCACATGTCACACACATAAGTTATTTTGAAGTTACTTTGAAAATTAATCTCCTAGTCAATAACAGTACTTCATCTACATAGATCAAAATTCGATACACCTCTATCATATGCTCCTTCTGCTCTTTGCCGTGACAAGTCTCCTCATGATCATGAAGGGCATAGAGAGAGTAGAGAGGGACAGATTCTTCGAACTTTTGAAAAATAAGAGAACAAGAGGGCATTCGGAAAAGTTGAAAGGGGACAGATTCAAAACAAATGCTAGGAAGTTCTTCTTTACCCAACGTGTGGTGGACACCTGGAATGCGCTTCCAGAGGACATTATAAGGCAGAGTACGGTACTGGGGTTCAAGAAAGGATTGGACAAATTCCTACTGGAAATGGGGATAGAGGGGTATAGATAGAAGATTACTGCACAGGTCCTGGATCTGTTGGGCCGCCGCGTGAGCGGACTGCTGGGCACGATGGACCTCGGGTCTGACCCAGCAGAGGCATTTCTTATGTTCTTATGAGGCAGTTGGTCTTAAGCCACAGAGAATACTTAAGAAATAAAATTAACAAATGTGGAAACCTAGAAATAAAAGCTAAATCAAAGGAAGGCAAAGAGTTCAGGAAAAGGTAACTTGATATGTTGAAGAATTTAAAAGGCAATACTGCTTTAACACTTCTATTAGGTTATTTTTTTTTTCTCCCAAGAGAATTCTGCAAAGGGCTTATTAAGTTTACAGCTAAAACCAATTTACCTAAATGTCACAAGAGCAATAATTCTGGAAAGTTAAGATACCTGAGGCATCCAAAGAAATGGCAGAACAAGTTGTTTATATGTGGGAGTATCTTGTAAATACAATCACTAGAGCTCTACCGGATCCCCCTCTGGCATAAATCTATACTACAAAGCCTCAACACTGTCATGAAACAGGCAAGGTTCTGGTTTCCGATTGAAATCTGAGGGTAGAGTCTGCAATAATGCAATGTAACAACATTTTGTATCAATTTTTCCAGCATGTCTACACTGGAAAAATACGCCAGGGTATTCGCTTACAGTTATAAGTCACTGCTCATAGGAAGACTTTACAGTCTCCATTATCCAACCTTCACTAATCTGACCATCTGGCATATCTGACCCTCCAGTGACATCACATCACCATTAAAAAGCGTGCAGCTTCTTGTGCTGCAAAGGAAGCCATGTTTTCGAACCGAGACCATGCTTTTTCAGTATGTGCAGCAAGTTTTGGACTTGGGTTCCCAATTTTTCAGCAAGGGAACCATTTTTGATCAGAGACCAGGCTTCTATTTTTTTTATTTTTTTTTCATTTTTTGTTGCTGATAAGTGTTAATATTTAAACAAACAATATTTAAATACTCTATTTATGCATAAAGTATGTTTTCTGTGCATTTTTTAAGGGGTTACCATTATTTTCCTTATTATCCAACTTTTCACTTATCTGACAAAATATTGGGCCAGTTTATGTTAGATAATCGAGACTGTACTACATTTTGGTTAGTTTAGCATTTTTAAGACAAAGCAATACACACCTTACAGCCCGCAAATACCAAAAACAGATTCATTCCTTCGCGGATGATATCCAACTGTACCTACCGCTAGGAGAAACCCATGACACCCAGCTTGAGAAACTCCTAAACTGCCTCTCTGAAATCGAAAACTGGATGTCCGTCAACAAACTACAACTAAACGCCTCCAAAACGGAACGCCTTTGGATCTGCAAAGATCATGGTGACTGTGACGGTCCCCCGTTGTGCTGGGACTCGACTACTATAGCTGCGAAACACCAAGTGTGCAACCTTGACTTCAATCTGTCTCTTTCCAACCTTCTCTCTCAGGTGGTATCTTCCTCATTTTATTACCTGCAACAACTCTGGAAAATAAGGAACTACTTTTCTGAGTCTGACTTCACCCAATTGCTCTATGCCTTAGTCCTCTCCCAAAAGGACTACTGCAATGCACTATTCAACAGTCTCATGGTGAAGAACATATCACGTCTCCATGTACAGAATGTGGCAATCAGACTACTAAAAAACCTCCACACCTGCAACCCTGTCTCCCAGGCTTTATCGTTTGCTCAATGGTTGCCTGTAGCAAAATATTGTGCCTTCAAGGGCCTAATGCTAGCGTTCAAATCCTTGCATGGCATAACACCAGGCTACATGACGGCCAAGCTTCCCCAGTACATGACAAACAGGTCCCTCCGCTCCCAGGATGAAATACGCCTCAAAACGCCTCCTGGTCGTGCCCTTCAACTGCAAACTGCCAAACGATGTTCTTACTCCCACTTCATACCGAGCCATTGGAATCGACTGCCCCGCAGATCAGATCCCTTGAAGGACTCCTCAACTTTAGGAAAGCAACAAAAATATACCTCTTCTCCTAACTCTCCCATGACCAATGGATCAAAAAGAAAATGTATATTGGTACTAGACCCTCGGTATATGTCACGTTACGATAAAACTTGTATTGAAACATCTTGAACTGTAGCTATGGTAAATTTAGCCTGTAAACATCATTTGTATTGGTATTAGATCCTTAGTATGTATCAAGTTAGGATAAAAACTTGTATCAAAACTTGTTCTATAACTACAGTAAATTGTAATTTGCTAATTATATATTATGTATGTTAACCTGTAACCCTATAACACCACTTTCTCCTCTGTTCTAAATACCCTCTCATTCACTCTACCCCATGCTCTTGTAAGGCGCCCGAAACCTAGCTCCGGCTAAACTCCACCACAGCTTGAACAAAGGCTAAAACATTACAAAACTGTACTTGCTGTACACTGCCTTAAATGAATCTCTTCCATAAACATAAAGGTGGCTAATAAATCCCAATAAATATACTATTTTTTCCATTATGCCATTTAACTAAATGCAAAGAACAATTGCTCCCCCTTCTGGTATGACTCAGAAATATAGTTTAAAAAAACAACAACCCTATTTCCTAATCACAAGTAAATCCATATGATTTCCCCAAATTTCGTTACAGACTCAAATATTTAATCTAGCAAAGTCCGTGGCGAGGGGGAAAATCAAGATGGCAACAGTCTACACAACTGGTCAATTTAATAGTTGCTTTTCTTTTGCCACATCAGTAAACAATTTAATTTTGTTATGGGTCAGAGAAAGGGCAAAATCAACTCTTAACCCTGCAGAGTTATGCTTCATTTCCAAAATGTGTGTTTTGGGTCCCAAGGAACTCTTTGGCATTTTTTTTTTTTTTTTTTTTTTGGAGGGGGGTTAAAGCTTCAAGGCTAAATCATGAGGGTGGGAACTACACTGCAGAATCTCTAACAGAAAAAAACAAACTGTCTCTCCCTCAGCCTTATGTACCCGCTGGACCTTGCAGTCAGAGTTAGCACTGGAAGCAATTTTGGTTGGAGTCAGAATCAGTAAAAATGTACCAACTTTAGCTTCAAAATTATAACTTGCATTATAATATATGCATTCTTTCTCATATACACATTTATATACATACACACTTTTTAAAATTATTTCTTTGTTCTGGATCTAAAGTACTGGTAAATGTGTTATATTTACTAGTACTTTAGATACAGAACAAAAAAATTTAAAGCCTAATATCAGTTAAGAGTCAGAGTTTGTTAATTGTTTATTCAAAAATTTGCTATATTGCATTTTCTGGGCTCAGGTCAATGCGGTTTACAAGAATTTAAAAATCTCAGAAAGAGCAAAGGAAATATATAATACACGAGAGAAACAAAACATTCACATTTACTAGTATCGGAGTTCACACAAGTCAAAATGGAAGAGGGGGAAAGTTTCAGAGAAGTTTCTGCTAGTTGTAGACAAGATCAACGGACATCCCAGATGACAAACTGCTCATGACCCATAGGCAGAAAGAAAATAGAAAGTTTTTAACCAACATTTAAATTGCTGAAAAGATGATTCTGACAAGAGGGAGGTAATAACTCCATAATTTCAACGCCAAAAAAATAAAGCAGAGTTGAAGGTCATCTCATAACGGGCTTTCTTTGACGCAGAGAGAAAAAGGCGGTGACCGTCCAGGGATCTTAATGGGTGGACAGAGTATCATGGTTGCTAAATATGCGGAGGAACCAAACAGATAGGCCTTGAGTGTGAGACATGGAATACTGAACCGGGAGCTAGCGCAGAGAAAATAAGACACGGTGTGACATGATCAAATTTCTTTGCATGACAGAGGAAATAAATTGTATTCTAAAATGTTTGCAGGCTACCAAGTTGAGATTTCTGTAGCCCAGTATAAATGGCACTGAAATAGTCAAGCCGTGAAATGATCAAAGAATGTGCAGAGATAGTGAATTTAGTAAATGTTTCAGTGAACGGAGTTGTCGGAGATAGAAAACTAGCACAAAGAACTTGAAAAATTTGGTCTTGAAATGAAACATTTGAGAGTCAAATATTATCCCTAAGTAACAAAATGACTCAACTGGTGCAGCCATGTAGATACAGTGGACAGGCAATCCTGGAGTGGTTGGAGGTAATGTGCGATGTTGGATGCAGTAACAAGATGTCATCAACATAGTAGAATGCCTTGATATTAAAGGTTTGCTCTAAGGTGGCTAATCAACTTAGAAATATGTTGAAAGTATAGGCGAGTATAGAACCCTGGGATCACCACAAGAGAGTATATGGGACTGATATATGGGAAGAAGTTATGAACTGAGAAGGAGTACAGAAGAACAATACCCAACCCAATTTTGGGGACACATGCAAGGAGAAACGAGTGGCCTACAAGGTCAAAGGCAGTGAATAAATCAAGTGAGACTACAAGAGCTAATTGACCTAAGTCGAGAATGGAGTCAATTTCATTTAAGAATGCAGTAGTGACCATTTCCATGCTGTGAAGTTATCAAAAAGCTGATTGTTGCAGATGCAAACAGTAAGCCCTGTTCAACTTGTGTAAGAAGTTGATTGAATACAATTTTTTTTCCAGAATCAGAGAGAAAGCAAAGATTAGATACAGGGCAAAAAGTGCTCAGGCTTAAGTGGATCAGGTCCCATTTTTATCAAAACTGGCTAAACTACAGACTTATTCCAAGATAAAGGGAAAAGACCTGTAGCGAGGCTTTGTGTCATCATTTGATGGATCAGAGGAAGATTATGTTCAGGGATAGCATCAAGTGGACAAGTTATTGGTCACATCAACGCGAAGGTAGTAAACAGTTCATGCAAGTTAGGGATATTAAAGGATTCCCAACAAGAGAACAGGACAAGAACAATTAGCACCACTGTTTACATTCACTCCCCCTTGAGGAATGTCTATTACATTACATTACATTAGTGACTTATATTCCGCCTATACCTTGCAGTTCTAAGTGGATTACAGTATAAGATAGCTGGACATTTCCAGGAAGTTACAATTTAGGGGATGCTTACAGTTCTAAGCGGATTACAGTATAAGATAGCTGGGCTTTTCCAGGAAGTTACAATTTGGGGGACGCTTACACAGTAGATGCAGGGAATTACAATTTGGGGGACGCTTACATAGTAGAAGCAGGGGGATTACAATTTAGGGGAGGTTAAATAGAGGAGGCAGAGGGGAGAGGTTGGGGAAGGGAGGAGAATTGAGGAGGTTAAGTAGAGGAGGCAGAGGGGAGAGGTTGGGGAAGGGAGGAGAATTGAGGAATACTAGTAGGGAAGAAGAGTTTAGGGTTGGTTACTTGTTAGGGTCGGTGGGGAGGTTGTATAGGATTCTAACAAGGGCAAGCAATGGAATATGCTTTGAGGGAAAAGAATCCTGAAGGTGTCACTTTATTCACAAAATAGGTCGCTAAAGAATCTGTAGAACGTTGGTTAGTCTCGAAAGATACTGATTTAGCAGGGTTAGTGAAGCATCTAACTGTACTGTAGAATCTTACAAAAATTCTGCAAAGTAATTAGTTTATGAAAATAAATCTTTTTTGCCTCTGACACCTGGGAATTATAGGCTTTGCAAGCAGGAGAAAGTACGGCCCTTATATTCACAAAACCTCTGACTGGAATTTATTTTAATTTTATACATTTTATTTGTTTTTTTAATCCTAATTTAATTTATTCACTGAATACTTGTTGGGATGTTTATATCTTGTCTCTATCTCTGTTTTTTATCTTTTCTATCTTTACCATTTTTAATAATTGTTTTTTCAGGTACTTTAGTTAGATTGTGAACCTTCGGAACAGTTAGAGAACTTCCAAGTACTTATCTTTATTTGTTTGTATTTTATTGTATCTTTAATGCATCTTTATTGTAAACCGCTTTGAACCTCACGGTATAGCGGTATATAAGAAATTAAATTAAATTAAAATTAAATTAAAATCTACAGAACTACAGTGATTATGGAGTCCATTCTTTACGCCACAGTCTTTCAGCATGACGAGCCTGTTATTTAAGCAGGCGCAGCATTTGGTGATACCATGATGTAATGAAGGAAATTCAGGGTTCAGAAGCTTATGAGATTCTAGAGAGGTACCCCCAAATGTGAACTTGGTCCTCCAACGAAAGCTCAGAAAAATTAGAGGGAAAGAGAGGACAAGATTGATGAGGATTTCAGATGCTTAAGCTGGAGCCAGAGTTGCCAGTACCAGAACTCAGTTCAGAAGCTGAGACTGTACCACTAAGTCGTTGGAAGGCCAGGAGATCATGATCAGATCAAGAGCGCATTGAAATAAAAAGAAGGATAGAACCAAAAGAAGCAAGTTAAATGAGATGACCAGGTCAGATGTGGGGCCTGTCATATGAGCTGGACCATGAATCAGTGAAAAACAGACTGAATAACAGAAGTGCTAAAATTTAGTAAGAGATCTCCAACTTTCACCTCCATGATCCAGAAAGTTCCCTCAACCCCAAAAAAAATATGGTTCACAGAACTGAACTCTGCAATGAAAGAAAATGAACCTAGCCTGAAAGCCACTTGCAAAAGCAGTCAACCTTAAGTTAAAGGCTTTCCTGTCAACATGCACTGCTCCAGTTTTTCACTCATTCCTGAGGCGACTGTTATTTTGAGCTTCCTGAAAGTTTCTCTGGCTTTCATTCTCATGGTTCTCCTGGACTAAGTACATATTCCATTGCTTGCCCTTGTAAGAATCCTAGACAACCATCACCCAAATAACAGAGTAGTAGTAAAAGCAAAGACTAATGCAAACTGAACTGTGCAGTTGACCTTTCAGAGTCATGAAAGGTGTGAACCTTACAAGATGGCAATGACTAGGCACTAATGATCACTGAAAGCAAAATGGTTGATTTGGAAATGCTCAAAAAAGAGAAGAAACAACCTCTGCACCAAACCAGGAAAAGAGCATAGAAGCTAAAAAATACAAATGACAATGTTCCACTTTATATGATTGTCATTTAAAGCATTTTTTTGGCTTGAAGGTCTGGTCTTCTCTGCTCTTTTCTGAATTTTCCTTGGTTTGGAAATGCTGGCATCCAAATCCTTGTTGAATTTAAAAAAAAAAAGATTCTTACTTTTCATAGTACCCTCCTCCTCTTCCTCTTCATTATTTATCACCATTGTGCCCAGTTGCGATTCCAGTGTTCCACCATGCTCTATCATGGTATTGGCTCCATCACTCATCGTACTTGTAACTCGGATTGTTCCTGTGTCTCCAGCGCTTGCCCGCACCATAGTACCAGAATCAATCTCATCTTCTTCCTGTAAAGCCAAAAGACAGCGTGCCGCTTAAGGTCAAACACAGGATGCTATAATAATTTCCCCAACACAGACTTATTTTAGCAGAACGCCAACTTTTCACAGTATGTAAAGTATCTGCTTTACATCCTGATTGCATTTAAAATGCAAGGAAATCTTAATTATAATGAGAACTCATTGGATTACATTAAGCTAGTGTTTCAAAACTAGTATGACATGGCACACTAGTGTGCAATCAATCAGATCTGACCAGGTGTGCCACAGAAAACCACTGCCTGATGTTCAGGCCTGGGCCAGCATCTTAAAGAAACAGGAGATACTAGCAATGGCTCCGAGCAGGTATGCAGTTGCACAGCCCTCTCTTTCCCAGGTACGAGCCCTACAGTATGGAAATGAACAGGCATCATGTAAAGGGCTTGAATAACTGAATCCTGACTTTGGGTCAGTGTATTGCAAACTGTGCACCGCCCGAGATTACAAGTGTGCCACGAAATGCCAGGGCAGAGGAGAGACGCTGGCTGACTGCCTGCAGGATGTACCTCTGGCGGCAAGAGGCACATTTTGTAGGCAGTCAGCTGATGCCAGCGCCTCTCCCTTCTCTCTGCGCCTCTTCCCTTCTAGCAACCCCCCACAGGCAGCACAGGGCCCCATCTGGAGGGCCTTTGTGCATGCGCAGACGCCGAGCTGATGATGTCACGCATGCGTGTGACATTATCGTAGCAACGCCCAGACACTTCTGGATGCCGAGCTGCGTCTACCTCGTTTAGTGTGCTGCGGCTTCGCACCATTTAAACCCAATTAAAACTAAATTTTTTTTAAAAAGTAGGCACCGGAACTGCATCTATAGCATGGCGACTAGAGGTGTCCAAGGTCAAAGTAGGAGTGGTTAGGCGCAGAAATGACCTTAGGCACAATTCTCAAAAAAAAAACCAAAAAACTTAAGCTCTGGAAGCGTAGGCCTTTAAAACATCTAATAGATGTTGGCACTGTCATCTTGAAGCTGAGACATTAGATCACCTTTTATTCTATTGTCCATTCATATTATTATTTTGGAAATCAATTTGGCCTCAAATAAATAGGATGTTAGAAAATCCAGTAGCCTTGACATATGATACTATTTTATTTGGCAGGGCAATGAGAGCAAAGAGTCAAATTTCGTCAAATAAAAACGAACTTTTATTTATTTTGACTGGAGTAGCAATTCAACAAATAACATACAATTGGAAAAATTATGACAGATTAAATTATAACTTTTGGTGGAATTCTGTTTGCCATATATATAAAATGGAACGTACAATAGCAACACAAAAAGGATATTTTGGTAAATTTCAGAAAATATGGAGACCATTAATAGACTTTTGTAATGAATGATAACATTTTCCCAAGGTAAGATATTTGATAGAAGGGAAAAGGGTGGGTATTATTTTTATTTATCTTATAATGCATATGAATATGTCAATAGTCTCACTGTATTTGTATGAAATTCTGTTACGGGAGGGGATGGGATGGGAGGGTTTCTATTTAATAATAATTGTTTAGATATCAGGTGTTCAAGATATTATAGAATATAAATATGTAATTTATATTTAATGTGTTATATGACAGTTAATCAAGTGTGTATTATAAGTTCATATGATTTTATCTAATACACTTGTTGTAATATGCAAAAATAAATAAAGAATTTAAAACCCTGGCCTACATTTCTGGCACCTAAGGTTTTTCTTACGCACCACTAGCTGTGATTCTGTTAATTGTTGACGCCGTTTTTCTAGGCATCGGCCAATTTAGGCGACATTTACAGAATCCGGGCCTTTGTATATACCACCTGCTTTCCCCGCTTCTGAGCAGTCTCCTTTAACTCCTAATTTCTGGGGAAGGCTTCAGTGCTTCTCTATCTTTTTTTTCTGGCAGAAGTAGATATGTTTGCACACCCTTTACCATCAAGGGTATGGAGGACCTCTCATATACTGACAGACTAAAAAGGCTGGGGCTTTTCTCCCTGGAAAAGCGTAGACTTAAGAGGAGACATGATAGAAACCTTCAAGATCATGAAGGGCATAGAAAGAGTAGATAGGGACAGATTTTTCAAATTATGGGGAACCACAAGTACAAGGGGGCACTCAGAGAAATTGAAAGGGGGAAGGTTTAGAACAAATGCCAGGAAGTTCTTTTTCACCCAGAGGGTGGTGGATACATGGAACGCGCTACCGGAGGATGTGATAAGCAGGAGCACGCTACAGGGCTTCAAAGAAGGTTTGGATAGGTACCTGGAAGACCAAGGGATTGAGGGGTATAGATAGGGGTAGAGGTAGGTTATAGGGATAGGATTAAAGACAGTACAGAATTAGTCAGGGACACTATTCAGGCAATTAGGCCTGATGGGCCGCCGCGGGAGCGGACCGCTGAGCGAGATGGACCTCTGGTCTGACTCGGCGGAGGCAACTTCTTATGTTCTTAAGATCCAGCCACTGTGGCAAACATTAAAATTAATGCACTGCAGAAAAAAACAACCACCAGAAACCTAATTCAAACCTGGGGAGGGCAAGGGTTATTTGAAAGCAGCCAATCCAACACACTCTTACCTTCAACCCATTTTGTTTGCAAGTAAAAGTGCACACACTGCTCCACCCCAAGTAAAGGTATCGTCAAAAGATGCAGAATCATAAACATGTGTAAATGTTGTATTTTCAAAAGCATGCAACTTGATGCAAAGTCAACCCAGTGACTTTCTAACAGTGCAAGCAGAATGAAAATTAACCCTTTGGTCATTTTACATGAAGAAGGCAGTTGTGTCAAGAAAAAACGTGAGGCCCACATGCTCAGACTCTTCTAAGCAAATTGAGCTTTAGAAATTATTCCATTTTAATATATAGTAGACATTTTTAAGTGTTCATACATCTAATGAAACAGATTATGGATGCAACACCATCAACAATATAGTAGTTGGGTTTTCTGGTTAGTTTTTTATGCAGTCGGGCAGCAATGTAGCATGCCACATATAGGACTACAAAGCTAGGCTGCAGTGAAATGCTTTGTCTAAAATACAGGTGAAATTAGTGCCATGAAGCCACCTGTAAGAACATATGAATAGCCCCACTGGGTCAGACCAATGGTCCATCAAGCCCAGTAGCCCGTTCTCATGGTGGCCAATCCAGGTCACTAGGACCTGGCCAAAAAACAAGGAGTAGCAATATTCCATGCTACCGATCCAGTAACTTCTCCCATATCATTCTCAATAACAGACTACGGACATTTCCTCCAGGAACTTGTCCAAACCTTTCTTAAAACCAACCACAGTGCTGTGTGCATCTGGTAGCGCTTTAAAAATAATAAATAGTAGTAGTAGCAGCATGAATCATAATTTATTCTGGGTCCAGAAACGGTGGCCACTTATAAAGTGGATATTCACCAGCTCCAAGAGAGAAACTGTACAAGCTCTTTCACACACTTTTTGCAGTAAAGTAGGAAAGCATGAAAACAGAATTTAATAAAATATTCTGTATATTTTACGACAGATCCTGTTAAAATGAAAAAAAGGCAAGCTATTTACCTGCAAAACTAAAGGACTAACTATTCAGCACTACTTGACCAGATGGGAGAGATGAGATTTACCTGGTTAGCAGCAATATTCAGTCTACTAACCAAGCAAGCAGCATAAAGGGGATTAAACCTCTGGTAGCCAGATTATACCCAGATATTTAGTGCCGATATCCAAACAGATGCTGACGCCGAATACTCAAATTTAATTTTTCTTGCGGTGCCAGCATTTTAAAAACTGCTGGTTTAACATTTACCTATAAGATTTTCTTATTAGCAATAATATTAAAGAACTGTTCTCTTTGAATACTGCATTAGGGGCTTACTCTTACTGGCAGAAAATGATTAAAAAAAAAAAAAAAAGCTAAGATTTTAACAAATCTTGAAAGCAAACACTATTTGCTTTGTAATCCAAAGGAAAATAGGACCCTTACATCATTGGAAACATTTTGCCTCCAGAACAATCTGTCTTAATACAAATCTTGCAGGCAACACAAAATTATTTCAGTGAAACTTACCGAGTTTTCCTCATCATCCTGATCTACCTCGCGATGTTGTGCCTCTTTCCGCTTCAGCTTTACGTCCATTGCTTCATTAATCAAATCTCGTAAAATTGATACTCCTTTGGCACTTTTCACAAATGAATGCTGGAGAAAAACAAAAAGACAAATTCTAAGATTCCTAGTCTGATTTTTTCCCCCCAAGACAATGTAAAATAACTGCTCATTTTACAATAATTTAATTCTAGTATTATTCCCTTCTAGGCTCTTATGAGAACAAAAAGACCAACATTGGTTGAGAAAATTATACTGCGGACCGACTGCGCACAGAGATGGGTGGAGGCGTGAAAATGCAGCACTTACACTACGAACACCGCTTAGTCCCCTAAGTGTGCTGAACAGTCTGTGCTTGACCCCCAGCTGATTAGGGAGTAAGATAAGGTCAGGAATGGCCTAGACAGCCAAAGGAAGACTAGCAGACTGGCTGACAGGTACCCTGAAGGGATCGGCCTGACAGACCGAAGTCTATGAATTCTCAAGCAGGCAGCACTTCAAATGTCTGTAGAATGCAAAAGAACCGCAAAAGGGAATGAAACTACGTCAAATTAAAAATAATAAATTGGAGAAAGGAGAACTAACACACTGCAGCAACATGCAGAAGAGAAAGACTGATGGGAGGAACTAAGCTAGCCTGTGAAGTACCCTAGATGTCGAGTGAAAAACTTGTAATTCTCTTCTGCAGCCCATGTGGGTAAAGGGAAATAACCCTATGGTCTAGAATGTCTCACCTATTGCATTGGAATAATTGTGGTTTTATTTTAAAACTAGTGTTTTACAGTAACGGGTGCTAGAATAGCCCCACCTATACACTGACCCTGACTCTGACCCCACCCATGCCCCGCCTCTATCATAGCCGGGCCCTGCCTCCCACTGATCTCAGTCCCACCACCTCATCTTTCACCATTTCCTTTGTACCCTTTTGGCTCTCCTGACAGGGTCTTTACTTACCCAAGGTGGCAGCAGCAGTCCTGACGTACCAACCTTTCCTCCCTCAGTGCCCCAAAGCAGCAGTGGTCCTACCATTTCCATCTCTCCCTTTCCCCCTTTCACACCCTCTACCATCTCTCTCTGACCCTGTTTCACCTCTTTTGCCATCTTTCCCTTTCCTGTCCCCCTCTGTCCTTCCCCCTCCACACTCCCTGAAGTCTATCTCTCCCTATCGCCTACCATCTCTCCTGGTCCCCCTACTAGCCCCTCTGTCCTTCTCATCCATCTGTCTCTGTCTCTCTCTCCTCACCTCCTGCCTCTGCGGAGCTCTCACAGCTCCTCCTCGTCCTCCTCCAGCCAGGCTTCAGCCAACTGCCACCGCGGCCTGCAGCCGCAGACAGCCCCTGCTGCGGCCTGCAGCCGCTGACAGCTGCCGCGACCGACATCCGCTTCGGGAGATTTTCGCGCATGCGCACTCCTACCTGCGGTGCCCTACAGCACACAGAAAACGGGAGCACGCAGGTGGGAGTGCGCATGCACGCTTAGGGCTTTATTATATTAGATTTCTATTCCGCACTATCCAACAAATTCTAGGTACGTAACTAGGTCTGACTGAAAATTCATATTTAATCTCAACAGTGCCCCAAATACATCATTCGTATTTGGTCAAATAGTGATTTAAATCAGAATATAAATAATCTGTGGCTCTACTGTGCTAAATTCTACTGAAATAAATACTTGATCTTGGATTTCACGTTCCTTCTTTTATTATTTGTTATGTTAAAGCTCAATACTCATTATTTGTATTCAGCTGAATAGTAAAATGTGTTATTTGGTAGAAATGACTTCAGTATAATCAAAGTTTGAGAGACAATAAGCAGAGCAGAACCTCAGCAGGCCACAAAAGCCTGTGAAAAAAGTTAAGTTTTCAATTATTTTCTGAAATGAGTCAGAGCGGATTATTCCTTAATTATTATTACTCAAGTTACTGTTATGCTAACTTCTCTAATGTTTTGTCATGCAATAGACTATAATTAACATTGTATCTGTTGAGTTTATAATTGGGGGAGGGGAGGATGGTATGGGGACAGGCTTTTCTCCTGTATTACTTTTTGCTGGTTCATTGTATATTAGTTGTTTGCCCTCTATTTATATTTTATACTTGCCAGCAATATATTGGGGAGAACATCTGAAAATATGAGATGTTTATTATTATTAATGTTTTGTTCTGATTGGATTAGTTCTAGCCTTTTGTTTGTAATCGATGGCGCACTGTGTTTGTACTTGTTCTACCCTTATCTGTATGGTATGCTTGTTTCTAGTGTTTGTTTTGCAATTAAATACCAATATGGATGATGAAAAAAAAAATGATCAAAAAGTGACAAGTGTTCAACCTAGATATGCCTAAAACATGGTAGATCAAGCAGTGACTTATGAGAAAATGCAAGGAAGAATTGGGGTGGAGGAGAGGAAGGGAGAGATGACTGAGGGGAGGAAATATGCTGCACATGGGGGGGTGAGGAAAGAGGAAGAATTGGGGTGGAGGAGAGGAAGGGAGCGATGACTGAGGGGAGGAAATATGCTGCACATGGGGGGGGGGAGGAAAGAGGAAGAATTGGGGTGGAGGAGAGGAAGGGAGCGATGACTGAGGGGAGGAAATATGCTGCACATGGGGGGGAGGAAAGAGGAAGAATTGGGGTGGAGGAAAGGAAGGGAGAGATGACTGAGGGGAGGAAATATGCTGCACATTGGGGGGAAGGAAAGAGGAAGAATTGGGGTGGAGGAGAGGAAGGGAGCGATGACTGAGGGGAGGAAATATGCTGCACATGGGGGGGGGAGGAAAGAGGAAGAATTGGGGTGGAGGAGAGGAAGGGAGCGATGACTGAGGGGAGGAAATATGCTGCACATGGGGGGGAGGAAAGAGGAAGAATTGGGGTAGAGGAAAGGAAGGGAAAGATGACTGAGGGGAGGAAATATGCTGCACATGGGGGGGGAGGAAAGAGGAAGAATTGGGGTGGAGGAGAGGAAGGGAGCGATGACTGAGGGGAGGAAATATGCTGCACATGGGGGGTGAGGATAGAGGGAGAATTGGGGTGGAGGAGAGGAAGGGAGAGATGATTGAGGGAGGAAATATGCTGCACATGGGGGGGAGGAAAGAGGAAGAATTGGGGTGGAGGAGAGGAAGGGAGAGATGACTGAGGGGAGGAAATATGCTGCAAATGGTGGGGGAGTAAAGAGGAAGAATTGGGGTGGAGGAGAGGAAGGGAGCGATGACTGAGGGGAGGAAATATGCTGCACATGGGGGGGAGGAAAGAGGAAGAATGGGGGTGGAGGAAAGGAAGGGAGAGATGATTGTTGTACATGAAAACAAATAAAACATCCCCAAAAATAAGCCCTAATGCATTTTTTGGACCCAAAATTAATACAAGACAGTGGGGAAACACGGTACTAATAATCACTTATATCGCACTACTAGATGTACGCAGCACTGTGCACATTATATGCAAGTACTTTGGGCCCAATTCTCTAAAATATACGTTCCAATAGCAGGCGGCAGTAGGCATCCTACTGCTGTTTGGCAGCCAATCTGGACGCAAGTTTTTTTTTTTTAAAAACACCTCTCCAAGGCAGGATGGCCACATTGTAGGCCTCAAGAGTGCACCTACGGAGAAGCATAGTGATGCTTAAATGGCCTTGGGTGGGCTTAAGTACATGTCTCCAATAGACAGGAGACAGACACCTTAAACGTAGGCCTGCTGAATGCCGACCTACGTTTAAGGCATCTGCCTAGAAGTGCAGACATGATTCTGCACAGGCCGCTGGTGCATGATTGACACATGATCAGTGTCCTATACAGAGTCAAGCCCTTTCTATCCCTTTCTATTTTTTTAATCTGAAAGCTTGTTTTGTTTTTTTGCATTGGGTGTGCACTTTTTTTTATTATTATTATTTTTAGAGGACTTTATTAAATAGTATGTAAAAAATTGTACATAAACTTTGTAAGAAAATTATAGCTCAAAAGATACATAAGACAATGACATTTCATACATTCATTATGTCCTCTATGGTAAACATCCAAAAAGCAACTTCCTCAAACACTACACACAGAGGTGCACTGAACCCCTCAAAATGATCTTATTTATATCTAATCTATAAAAGTTCACATCTACCCAAAACCCTTCCCACACTCTCCCCCCAACCCTAGCATAAGTCTAAAAAAAATCATCCATCTTATTTTCGTGGTGCATTGGCCTAGATTTTATCATCCTTATAGGTAAAATGAGATTTTTTTTAAAACCTGGAAAAAAACAGCAAACATTCAATCCCAGATGCCACCGGGTTATGTTTAAAAAAAGGCAAGACATGTAGAGAAGATATCCAATATTTGCTCAGATTTTGTTTTGGCACTGGAAAAAAATGCCAAGGCGTTCAACAAAATACTTGCTCAGATTTGATATTCAGAATGGTAAATGTAAGAACTACCAGTGTTCTTTGCACAGATATCCTGAACTACTGGTTCCTGAACCTGTCCTGAGGACCCCTAGCCAGTTGGGTTTTAGAATATCTACGAGCGCAATCTGCGTACAACAGAGACAGCACATGCTAATAGACCTCCTGAAAACCTACTAGCCTGGAGTCCACTAGAAGAGGTTAAGGAATCACTGCCCTAAGCCATCCTTTTGCTCAAGAACTGGTGCAGCTTTTTTTTTTTGTACCTGAAGCAGCTGAGTAGCCGTTGCCCTCTGCTCAGGGCTCTTTACAAGACACTGCTTAACAAAATCTGTGAAGCTGTCTGACCAGAGCTCGGGTTTGCGGAACGTTGGTGGCGGATTTGTAGGGATCATGAATATTGCCTGAAAATGAACACACAATATAGACAGATAAGACAAGTAGTCCATGACTTGGTGTCATTAAAAATAAAAATGTATACATATACACATGCACCTATTGCTACTGTTGAAAAAAGAAACAACTTTAATCTCATCGGTGGACACAGAATCAGAGAACAGGCCATTCTTACTTTTGAAGCTCATCGGAACTAGAAATGTTTACTCTAAGTCCCATATGCCCTCGATTGTACCCAAGGGGTGGACGGCTGGGAACACAGACCTGCGGGCTCTCCAGCTTTTTCTCTTTTTGTGAATCTTTTTTCAGTGATGATAGGAAAATGAAAGGCAGGGTTTAAGTCTACCTTCCAGAATTGGCAGCTTGCCCCATTGTACAGCTGACTCTGGATGGCTGTGAGCAGTGAAGAGCAACAGGATTAGCTCCAAATTTTGATGAGAATGCCTCCGAGTCACTCACTGTGGCTAATATGCTGCTCCAAGCTAAACAAAACCTCCACAGCACTCCACCCAAATGTGGAGCATAGGCAGCAGAGTCCCAACCTGACCCCTGACAGGGTGATTGCATTGCTGGGGAGGTCAGGGTGGGTGATACTCCTGTTATATACTCTTCAGAATAGCCTTGGCATCAGCAAACATTAGCCAGAAAAATTGCCAGCCTGAGCACTGTCCCTGGGTGAGATGAGGAGCCTTGGGTAATCAAGCTTCAGAGATCCTGTGCCTCAGTACCAAATGCAGGAATGGTTGAAGAATCCTCTTATGGTGAGCCTACACAATCTTTTTGTGGAATTCCATAGTCTCTAAGGAAAAATCAATGATAGGACAGACTGACCAACTCCTAGATTGACAACTAAATTGGGGAAAAAATGTCTGATGCACAAGCAGAGTTTTGGAGACCAGACACCCAAAGTAGATATACACTATCGAAACAAGTAGATGACATTCAGAGGAGTCACTCAGCTATTATTAATGATCAGATGACTGGTAGGAGGTAGATGAAGCTGTGGAAAGGAATTTTCAAAAGAGGAATCCAAGTCAAAACGGGGACAATTCTGCTCATAACATTAAAAAAAAAAATGTGATCTCAAAGCCATTTTCAAACAGGAAATACAGGCTTGCAGATGTCAAATATTTAGGTACAGTAGACATTCTTCTTCTGTTTCTGAAGGGCTCACAATTTAAATGGGGAAAAAAAAGAACATAAGCAGTGCCTCTGCTGGGTCAGACCAGAAGTCCATCATGCCCAGCAGTCCACTCATGCGGCAGCCCATCAGGTCCAGAACCTGTATAGTAATCCTCTATCTATACCCTTCTATCCCCTTCAGGAAATCATCTAATCCCCTTTTGAACCCCAATACCGTACTCTGTCCTATCACACCCTCTGGAAGGGCATTCCAGGTGTCCACCACCCTTTGGGTGAAGAACTTCCTAGCATTGGTTCTGAATCTGTCCCCTCTCAATTTTTCCGAATGCCCTCTTGTTCTTGTAGTTTTCGAAAGTTTGAAGAATCTGTCCCTCTCCACTTTCTCTATGCCCTTCATGATTTTGTAAGTCTCTATCATGTCCCCTCTAAGCCTCCGCTTTTCCAGGAAAAAGAGCCCCAGTTTCTCTAATCTTTCAGCATATGAAAGGTTTTCCATACCTTTTATCAATTGCGACGCTCTTTTCTGAACCCTCTCGAGTATCGCCATATCCTTCTTAAGGTACGGCGACCAATATTGGACGCAGTACTCCAGATGCGGGAGCACCATCGCCCAATACAACGGCAGGATAACTTCTTTTGTTCTGGTTGTAATACCTTTCTTGATAATACCTAGCATTCTATTCGCCTTCTTAGAGGCCGCTGCGCACTGTGCCGACGACTTCATTGTCTTGTCCACTATTACCCCAAGTCTTTTTCTAGGGTACTTTCACCCATTACCAGCCCTCCCATCATATAGCTGTACTTCGGGTTTCTGTTTCCTACTTGCAAGACTTTACATTTCTCTACATTAAACTTCATCTGCCATCTCTTCGCCCACTTCTAGTTTGTTCAGGTCCCTTTGTAAATCCTCACAGTCCTCTTTAGTCCCAACTCCACTAAATAGTTTGGTGTCGTCTACGAATTTTATTACTTTGCAATTCATCCCTATTTCTAGATCATTTATAAATACATTGAACAGCAGCGGTCCGAGTACAGACCCCTGCGGAACACTACTCGTGACTCTCCTCCAGTCAAAGTAGTGGCCCTTCACTCCTACCCTATGCTTCCTACCCGCCAACCAATTTTTGATCCATCTATATACGTCTCCTTCCACCCCATGGTTCTTCAGTTTCCGTAGTAGGCATTCATGGGGTACCTTGTCAAAGACTTTTTGGAAATCTAGGTATACGATGTATATAGGGTCCCCTTTGCCAATTCGTTTGTTAATTCCTTCGAAGAAGTGCAATAAGTTCGTTAGGCACGATCTTCCCTTGCAGAAACCATGTTGGCTTGTTTATTCCTTTCTAGATGCTCATCGATGCTGTCTTTTATCAGCGCTTCCGCCATCTTCCCCAGAACCGAAGTCAAACTTACCGGTCTGTAGTTCCCCGGGCCACCTCTCGATCCTTTTTTAAAGATGAGCGTAACATTAGCTATCTTCCAATCCTCTGGGATCACGCCTGAAGTGACTACTCCTCAGACCTGGTTTCTGCTTTGCTCAGAATGCCTATAATATGATATCAGAGCCTCGAATTCCTTTTTGTTTCACTTACAGGGGAGAGGGAGGGGGGACAGCAACCACTGGGGGTTCATGAAGGGCTATGCCTTAATATCTTCATTGGTCAGCTGCTCAAAATCAAAGCACCTTAGTGTACCTAGGATACGACTGAAAAACAGATCTAAATAAAAATGTCCTTTTCAGCCTTGAATATTTCTTCCCATTTAATTTTAGACCCTCCCTATTCCCACCTAACACACATCCACAACATCCCCCTTCCCCTTGCTATTTGGACAAACTACAGCAAAAAAAAGTCCAAATTCTGCCAATGTTTTAGGCAGATGGACTTTTATTTTATTTTTTGCTATTTGAGGCATCCAGGTGTTTTGAAAATGAACCACTTAATCTCCACTTTCACAAATGTATGCAGGTACATGTCCCAAATATATAATTGGCTTATTTTCTTTCCCTTTATCTCTGGAGATTCTCAATTACTATATCATTTTTCTGGTGTTAGGTATAAGCATTCTTTGCAATCAGCTTTTCATTATCAAGCAGTTCACTTTTGGTCCTCTTAACTGATTGATTTGAGGACTGAATCCACTTATTTATCTTTTAGGAAAAGGTTGAAGACGTATCTGTTTCAGAAGTCATATTTTTAATTTTTGATTAGAATCATTTTTATTGTTCATACACTTTGAACCTAGCTTTTGGAAGTTAGCAGACTATAAGCATCGTTATCACACCACACAATTTTTCCATGCTTCAATCAATAAAGCCCATTATTATGAAGTAGTTCATGGAGAACATGACACTTCTTGTGTGGATTTCATTAAACAACTCGGAAAGCAGGTGTTAAAGAAAACCTTATCTGCTTTGGAGGACAGTTTGGATGTTGAGGATATTTTGGAAACTGGAGGTCCAAGATCGTGACCTCAAATTAAATGAGCCATCAGCAATCAATAATTGGAGTTACCGTATATACGCCAATATAAATCTAGATTTGGGAGCCAAAAAAATGGCCCAAAAAGTCTTTCCCCTCTGCTACCAACACCCTCCTGAACTAGCAGACTGCAATGCATATCGGCACCCCTACCCAAACACGAATAAAAAAAACCCCTCCCATGCCTACCGTGACATCCTGGTGGTCTAGCGGCGTGTGGGGGTAGGAGTGTTTCCCACTTGCTCCAGTACATTCTTTCTCCGCAGCAAAAATGGCTGCTGGAGCCTCATGAAACTGCCACAGGAAGTCTTTTGGCCATTTTTGCTGCGGAGAAAGAATGGGCAGGAGTAAATGGGAATCATTATTGCCCCAACGTGCCGCTAGCCCACCATGCAGTCACAGTAGTCCTGGGAGGTTTACTCCTGCTTGAGAGGGAGGGAACGCTATCTACTAGCAGGTGAAGGTGGGGGTGTGGGCACGTGCAGCAGTCTGCCGGTTCGGACGGGACGGTGGGGGGGAGGGAGGTACATTTTTACTTAAGGCATTTTTGAAGTTGAATTTTTCCCCTCTTCAGTGGAGATACACACCACACACACACAAAAAAGGTTGACAGGCTTTCCGCCACTATTTACTAATGATTAGGTCCTCAATGTGTCCTGATGTAGGAGTATGTTAATTCCATTGTCCTTGGCAAATAGATTATATTGATCAATTCTCCCTCCCCAGATGAAAATAAAGGCCCTCTAAAGTTCTCTTTTTGCTGCGGCGGAGGGGATGGGGGAAAGGAGAGGGAATATTACTGGGAGGGTGGGGGGAGGTACGGAGCCATAGGGAAGGCAAGTGGAGGAATGGTAGAATATAAATCTTTTGGTTTATATTCGCATTACCATTTTTGCCCTAAAAGGGGAGCAAAAGAGGTCTCCATTTATTCTTGGTTAGGTTTATATTAGAGTATATAAAGGTAACTGAGAAGTAATTTGGAGCTATACACACATCTGCCTTCTGTGCTATTCTATAAAATCCACGCTTAAATTTCAGTGTGCGCAACTCCAAAGGGGAGGGGCATGGGCGGATAGGGAGCATTTCCAGAAGTTCAGCACAATGTTATAAAATGTATGCCCAACTGCCGTAAATTGGGTGCCAGCATTTATATCTGCCAAAACCTGGTATAAATAGTGGTGTCCAAAGTTTGATGCTAAGCTAGTATTCTACATAGGGCGTTCAGTGCAGAGCAATTTTTATAAAACACTAATCTTAGGTGCTATTTAATGAATCTGGTCCAGTATGTGTGGAGAAAAAAAAAAATACAGCAGAGTTCAATCTCTTAGCCTTCTCAGTTACTTCTGTGAAGTGGAGAAGGTTTTAGCCCTTACCCTCATGGGATGAATGTCAGCATACGGTGGTTTTCCTTCGGCCATTTCTAAAGCTGTGATTCCTAATGACCAAATATCAGCTACGCAGTTATAGCCGATCTCCTGAATTACTTCAGGGGCCATCCAAAATGGAGTTCCTATAACTGTATTCCGTTTCGCCATAGTATCCTGAGAAAATAACAAAAAGTAAAAATAAAATCGTGTCTTGCAACAAAAATTAACTGCTCCCCTCCCCCATAAATGATTAAAAAACAATACATTAGTTATTTTTCTTTAAAACTGCAAAAACAAACAACAAAACACACTAGAAGAAAATTAGGATGTCATGCTGCCAGGTCAAGCACAGAAAACGTTGTATCATCAGGATGTCTCCTATAATGCTAGAACTCCAGAAACATGCAAAATGTTTACTCAAGTGAAGTGCATCAAAAAACCGAAACAACAAGAAGACTGAGTACAATGCAATACAGTGTCTTACTGTATATACTGCAATTTTCCGCAAGGAATCTATGTACTTTACACCATCTGCTACCTCTTCAAGCTGGACCTTCTTCTGCCTTGTTTTTCTGGCAGTTTTTCTTTGGCAGTGAAGATTCAGTATAAAAATTCAGGTTGAGGGATGGTGGAGGGGAGGGAAGGGGAAGTAAAGTATAGGTGTCAGAATAGGGGAGGGAGCCATGGCACACCCAAAAATGGGTGGTAGGAAATTATAGGACATAACTTCCTACCGCCTTCTGAGCAGTGTCTGCTCACCTTCTCCTGCACAGGATCGTTGACACTGCTTTTTTTTTTTTTTTTTACTGCTGCCTGCCGCCACCGCTCTTACAGTTACTGTGGGATTTCTCTTCAGCTTCCTCCAGCCAGATTAAGATCAGTTGGGCTAGAGCCTGGGGAGCATCGGCAGGGGGGGATGGGGGGGGGGACTGGAGAGCATCAAGGGGGCTGGGGACGGAAGCCTGTCACAGCACACTAGGCAGGCATAAATGGGCAACCTAGGTGGACCAGGAAGGCTTTACCTACTGATATCTTCTGATTCAAAGCAATTTATTCCTATTACATAAGAAACATAAGAAATGGCTTCGCCGGATCAGACTCTAGGTCCATCCAGTCCGGCGACCCGCACCCGCGGAGGCCAAGCTAGGTGTTCCCTGCTGAGAAACCTTGTTTACTCGTATCCCCCAATGTGATTTGCAAGAAGGTGTGCATCCAACTTGCTCTTGAATCCCAGAATGCTGGTCTCCATCACGACTTCCTCAGGGAGAGCGTTCCAAGCGTCCACCACTCGTTGTGCGAAACAGAACTTCCTAATATTTGTCCTGGGCCTGGTGCTCCTTAGTTTCAGTCCATGACCTCTTGTCCGAGTCACATTTGACAATGTGAATAACGATGTTTCTTGCTCTATTTTGTCATATCCTTTTAGTATTTTAAAAGTCTCTATTATGTCTCCTCACAGTCTTCTCTTCTCGAGGGTGAACAATCCCAGTTTTCCGAGGCGTTCTTTGTAGCTCAAATTCTCGATACCTTTAACTAGCTTCATGGCTCGCCTTTGTAAGTTATCAAGATAAATCACAGGTCCTACTATTAAATAAAAAGCGTCATACACCCAGAATGGGACAAAGTGGCACCTTCATTCTGCATCCTCAGAACTCTGCACATGTTCAGAATCGCCAGCTCTGATTAGAGAGTTGCGCGGGGACAGAAATCCCACCCGTCCCCGCCAAAGTCCCACCCGTCCCCACCCGTCCCCGTGAGGACTCCCACCCATCCCCGCCCGTCCCCGCGAGGAATCCCTCCGTCCCCGCCCGTCCCCGCGAGGAATCCCCTACGTCCCCGCGAGGAATCCCCTACGTCCCCGCCCGTCCCTATAAACTACAGAAATAGTTATTTCATTTAATTATGCTACTGAATTAAAGGCTCTGGTAGAAACCCATTTAAAAATAAGCAAAAAGACTTTATTAATTTGGAAATATTAATTGGGAAGAATACATACTTTGTAAACGGGTTTCTACCAGAGCCTCTAATGTTTATAAATTTTTATCAACACAACTAATATACTACTTTATCCTTAAGCAAAAAAAAAAAAAGAATTTTTTTCCTACCTTTGTTGCCTGGTTTCTGCTTTCTTCATATTCTCATTCAATTCCTTCCATCCACTGCCTCTCTTCTCTCTGTGTCTTCCATTTGCTCTGTTACTGTGCCTCTCCCTTTCTCCCCCATCCCAAATTGGTCTGGCACCCATCTTTTTCCTTCCACTCCCCCCATAGTCTGGCACCTCTGTCTTCTTCCCTGCCAGGGTCTTCTCCCCATTCCCTCTTCCCCATTTCCTTCCAGTGTCCTTCTCCCCCACCATCTTCCCCATGTCCTGTCAGGCAGCATCTTTCTCCCCCCTCTGCCTTTCCCATGTCCTTTCAGCGTCCTTCTCCCCCCTCTGTCTTCCCCATGTCCTTTCAGCGGCCTTCTCCCCCCTCTGTCTTCCCCATATCCTTTCAGCAGCCTTCTCCCCCCCTGTTTTCCCCATTTCCTTTCAGTGGCCTTCTCCACCCCTGTTTTCCCCATGTCCTTTCAGTGGCATTCTCCACCCCTTTGTCTTCCCCAGTGCTTTCAGGGTCCTTCACCCCCCTCTGTCTTCCACATGTGCTTTCAGCATCCTTCCCCCCCTCCTCCCGTTTACCCCATGTCCTTTCAGCGTCCTTCTCCACCCCTTTGTCTTCCCCAGTGCTTTCAGCGGCCTTCTCCCCCCTTAGCGTCTTTTCTTCTCCATTCCACCTTTCCTCCCTCCCTGCCTCCACCTTTGTGGCGCTTTTGCACCCGACTGATAACAGAACAGGCCCGGTCGGACAAATCTCCCTGTCCTGTAGCCGCGAATCTAAATTACCTTCTTACAGCAGCTGGAGTATTGAAGCTGCTGTAAGAGGTAATTTAGATTCGCGGCTACAGGGCAGGGAGGTTTGTCGGCCGGGCCTGTTGTCGGTCGATCGGGGGACCTGACCAGCTGTGCACATTCTTCGGGGCGGACCGCCCCCTCCCCCCTCTTTCGTTCGCCATTGCCTTCTTCCTACCTGCCCTGCCGCACACAGCCGACCGGAAGTCTTCCTGATGTCAGCGCTGACGTCGGAGGAAGGGAGGGCTTTGCTTAAGCCCTCCCTCCGACGTCAGCGCTGACATCGGGAAGACTTCCGTTCGGCTGTGTGCTGCGACAGTGCAGGTAAGGAGGAGAAGACTACCCTCGCGGCTCGAATGCAGTGCACTGCGATCCAACCCCGCAGGAACCCCGCGACCCTCGGAGGCGTCCCCACGGGATCCCCGCGACCCTAGGGGGCGTCCCCATGGGATCCCCGCGACCCTAGGGGGCGTCCCCACGGGATCCCCGTGACCCAAAGGGGGAACCCGCGGGATCCCCGCGGGTCCCGCGGGATTCCCGTCATCCCCGTTCCCGTGCAGCTCTCTAGCTCTGATCCTTACACTGAAACAGCAGCTGCCTCATGAGCAGCCGATTATGGTAACCCCGATTTTGCAAATACTCATAACTCACTGAGGAGCTTGGGCTTAGGACATAAAGATCATAAGAGCCACTGCTTGTCCCTGGAATTGATAACATGGAATCTTGCTATCCTTTGGGATTCCATCGGTAACAGAAGTAACCAGATGTGCTTATGGGACAAAGTCACGAGAATTCAAGCTCAGGAATTCCTGACACCCAAATCCTCCACTTAACCATTAAGCTATATATCCTCCTTTTTTCTTCTAAGAACCACCTCTTTTTCTAATTACAGCTTTACGTATAAGAGAACTGATTGCAGGGATGTCAGCTGCCACACATTTTTTCCAACTTACCGTAAGTTGACCTGCAACCCCAAAATCTGCAAGTTTAGCATGACCTTCTGTATTTAGTAAAATGTTCCCAGCTTTGATGTCTCTGTGAATTTTCCTCATAAAGTGAAGATATTCAAGTCCTTTAAGGGTTGATTGTAATATTGTAGCTATTTCTTCTTCTGTTAACTGCAAAAAAATAAAAATAAAAAGGAGGTTTTGTACCTATTAGCAAGAACTCGTTTAAAAAGATTCTACTATGAACTGTTTAGTTAAATGGATAACACATTATCTTACAGATCATTAAAGTCTTTTTTTTTTTTACCTTTGGCCCAAGAGTATTTTTTCTTGCTCCTTGAACTTCCTTGAATCATAACATATCTATTGAGCTATGAGATTTCAACTGCAATTATGCTGGTTTTTTCCTCCTTTCTTTCCCCCTCATCTAGCTCCTTGTGGAACTCAGGTCTGCATACACCTCCAGTCCAATGGTTTCATTATCACCACTGTGCAATGGCCTACACTCTCCTCCCCTCCCCTCCCAAAAGAAGCAGTGAATGCTTTGTTTACAGCATTTCCAAGCCTTGTCAGCCTATGGAGCAGAAGCCAAGCCTAAGCATGTTGCCCAGAAGTACCAGTGCACCACCAGGCTTGTACTTCCAACCCCTATCTTTTTACATTTTATATTTCTGTGATTGAGGGAGAGGAATGGGGAGACATTTAGTTTTAAAATGGCATTCTTAGGAGACCAAATGTTTTATTTCAGTAACCAGCTTCATATAAATAAAGCATATCCTTATACACCATAAGATCTAAAAGAGTTGGATATTCTGCTGTACTCCCATCAAAGCAGACAGCTGCTTGCCTTTTCTGTAACCAGGAGCTAAAAAGAATCAGACATCCAATTCAGATTAAAATCTTAGTTCTAACGTGAGCAGTACTACTTAAAAAACACGTTCTCTGAAATTTCCTTCCAGCTATCACAAGTTGCCACTTTAAAATCACCTTGCTATTGTGTAGATTACAGTTATAACTACCAACCAAAGAAAATCAATTTCTCTGCCCAATTCAAGGTTATGTATCCAAATGTATAACACACCTAGGACCTGACAAAATAGCTTTTTTTTTTGCACCCTGCTAAGGCGAGCACAACAGTATTCAGGCAACAACACAGATTGCAGCACTGGCCGATAAGAAGATTGATGCCATGGACTGAGAGAAAGTCCTTATTCAACAAGACATCGCCTGCAGCAGTGTTGCAAGGATGAGAATGCAGCTGTGTCAGCAGCCTGGGTCCACATTAAGGCATAAGCTGGAGATGCAGTGCAAAATTGAAGGGTACAGCAAGTGCCGGATGTGAAAGCCTTGAGACGACAGCTGGGGTGGCTTTGTGAAAGATATCGCCTAAAGGCTTTGCTCACTAAATCTTGGCACCGATACCAGAATATGTAGAGTAAGTTCTGGGAGCTGGAAACTACAGTTGATACATCTTAGAACCAGAATTTCTTGTGTTATGAATCAGAAAAAATTTTATCTTTGTGGTAAAGAGAGTTCTGGATTGTGATTATTGTTCAGTGCGTACTGTGCATTGTAAAATAAGGGTCCAGGTTGAGGAGGGGGTAAGGTAGTTGGGGTCTGGGTTGAATAACATGGGGGGAGAGAGCAGGGTGTATGAGTGAACATCTACTGTTTTCTTGTGGTGTACTATATGGGGTGTTAGCTCACTACACCTAGCAGTTAAGTATTGTATGTTTTCAAAAATAAAATATACAGGGATAAATTGCCTTCACCATTTTACGTCACCCTCAAATTACTTGACAAAGTAATCACTATTAAACCTTTGATACAAAACCAACAAAGGAATGATTCTTTTCATACCTTAATGACAACCTTTCACCACACCTAGCAGTTATACCAGGGGTAGGGAACTCCGGTCCTTGAGAGCCGTATTCCAGTCGGGTTTTCGGAATTTCCCCAATGAATATGCATTGAAAGCAGTGCATGCAAATAGATCTCATGCATATTCATTGGAGAAATCCTGAAAACCCAACTGGAATACGGCTCTCGAGGACCGGAGTTTCCTACCCCTGAGTTATACTATTAGTTTGTAGATATTGTCAGCCAGATGTCAGCCTAGCTATCGCTACCATTCAGCATTTTTCGTTGGCATTACTTATGTCAGCGAAGGCCTATGGGAAATTATATCAATCTGACTCTGGCATGGGAATGCAGATAGACCCTGAGGGCAGGAAGACAGTTTTAAGTAGCCCTGATTGAATCATGACTAGCTAAAAGGTGTTAATGTCTGATTAAGAGGGTGCTTAGGACAATGGGTCCAGGTGCACAGATAACTATTGTCAGAGACAGACTGGAAATACATATATGCCCATAACCTATTCTTCGGCTGTTTACTAAGGAGGGGAAGATTTAACTTCTATTGAAGCTCAATAGTTTTCTATTCAGAATAAGATTCCAAGGTATAAAAGCCTCCTCTCTGCAACACACATCTATCTTTTTCTATCTAGCTATCCCTTGGCTCTTGGCTTGGCAATCTGGTTCTCTCTTGAGCTCTCTCTATCTCTCTGTCTATCCTTCTCTTTATCTATGGAACACGAAGCTTAGACCATCCCCCTTTTCTCTCTCTCTCTGGCTCTTCCTAGAACTGCAAGCTTCTATGTCTCTCTTTGTTTCTGGACTATGTAAGGCAGGGAAACTGCTTTGCTCTCTATTTAATTGTAATGCTTAATTGTAATGCTTATAAATATTGCTTTTCTGTAAGCCTATTTCTATAATATATTTTTTTATGCAATAACCTCTGGCTGTGCCTATTATTTGATTCTACTTCCTGGTGAAACTTCAGTGAGGGAACTGAATCTGGGACCAGCGTTTGTCAGTACGCCTTTCACTTAACCCCTACCACCATACATTGGGGGGGCCACTAACAAAACTGACAGATATGATTTCTGAGGATTGTTTGTGTGGCTGTTTTATTATGTTTTTATATTATTATGTAAATCATGTAAACCATTTAGTTTTAAATGGTATAGAAATTTTTAAAATAAATAAAAATAAAATATACAGTTTAAAAAGAAATGGAATACAAGGATAAATTGCCTTCACCATTTTACGTTGTCACCCTCAAATTACTTGACAAAGTAATTACTGTTAAACCTTTGATACAAAACCAACAAAGGAATGATTCTTTTCATACCTTAATGACAGCCTGTTGAACCAATCATCTTTTCAGTCTCCCTTCAGCCAATATGTTTTTCATTTAGAGTTTGTTTGCTTCAAATACAATAAACATACACACTCAGATATGTTGATTGTCCTACTAAAACTAACGGTATCTATGAACTTCCTAAGCCTATTCTGTCAATTGCTATGTTCTAAGGGGTCTTCAAGTCAAAGAATTTTTCTTCAACTAAAGCAAACATAAATTTTCTCAAGTATGACGGATGTATACTTTTTTTTGTTTGTACTTTATGTATTGTAAACGGCTTTTGGGCAACCAAGGCCATAAAGAGTTTTATAGGGAACCTTTTTCTAAAGCTTAGTGAGCGCTATATGCTAAAAAGCCCATTTTAAACTTATGGGCTTCTTAGCATATAGCATGCACTAATTCCGTTAGGGCATGCTAAGCTTTAGTAAACGGGTCCCTTAATTAAAACACTGCCCTTCCTCCCTGAATCAGACCATTATGCAATGCTTATCATTTTGTAGATCACTAATTGTTAAGTTCAAAATTTAGGAAACTGTATAATGTTTTTCAAAGATGCTTGCTGTAAAATTAAAAGCCATTAACTCCTTACCGTTTTGTTTCTTAGTCGAATAATATCAGAAACAGATCCAGCGCCACAGTACTCCATGACAATCCATAAATCTGTGTTTTTAAAATAGCTGCCATAATATTTGACCACATGAGGGCTACAAAAAAAATGTAAACGACACAAAATATGCTTAAAATGAGCATTTAGAGAAAAATATCACATGTAGCAACATTAAACGTGAAAATCCGAAAGGCAAGGTCATCTTTTTGTTCTCTGGATGTGTGTTGGCCAAATTCACAGTAGAGATTTGTGCCAGTCTTATTAAAGAGCTGGCCCATTCTGGGAAAACATCCCTAAATTGTCAGTCACAAGCACAAGGACTAATACTGGCTGCACATAATATAGCATGATCTGAATATGATCTCTAAGGGAGGAACGGATAAGCATGCACCTTTCTTCATAAAAGGTGGAAAATAAATCCTAATCAATAAAGTGGATGAGATTTCATATATTGCCTTTCTGTTGTTACAATCAAAGTGGTTTACATATTATATTATAATAGAGGGCTACATGACTTTGCTAGAGTCATACTGCACTGGAAATATAAAATCAAACTAGAGACTGCTTTTCCTCACCTAGCCGGGGGGAGGGGGGGTTGGGGTGAAGGGAGAACCATCACATTGGACCAAGATATGCGGATTTCTATTACACCAGTAGTCTAAATGGATACAGGCACATATTTGTCAAACAGTGGCCCTGCTCTTATTAAGACTTTTAGAATCCAATGATCTTGACATGGTGTTTATTAAGACAAGTCAAATATAAAGAAATAAAATGTTCTCCACATCTGTATTACATCATATGTCTAATACAGACATATGATGTAATACAGACATCATATGTCAAGTCATTCATAAGTGGAGATTTTACTTCTTTTTATTTGACTTGTTTTAATAAACACCTTGTCAAGATCATTGGATTCCACAGTCTCTTTTCTTCTGTTGTGTCTGGACTTCCAATTTTTGACTGTAGAATATCCGGGCCCCTTTTTTTGTTTGTTCTTATTAAGACTGTAAAACCGTTAACTATTAGAACTATAATGTTCCCAAACTGACAAAAATATTCAGTACCTGGGAGTATATTACCACAATAATCATATCTCACCAGGGAACACTTATGTATGGTCTGTCAGACCATCAGAAGTTAGAAATAAGGATTTAAAAAAGTTTAATTTTTGGTTTCAAAAATTTGGATCGATGATGAATACAGCGTCAAGGATTTAGTTTCAAAATGTTTCTATATCTGATGGTCCAACTTGCCAACATTGTACATAGCAAGTGTTCTAGTGGAAAATAACAGAGGAGAAGATTAAAGGGAACAAGAGACAAAGACCTATGTGACTGCTTTATGGATATCCTTAGTTCACAAAAATTAAAATATGATGAAAAACTGGAAGTGATTATAATTTGTAATTCCAGGCACAGAGTAAGAGAGGATGTGTTGGTAGACCTCTGGTACAGAGAATCTCATGTCTACACAATTCTATTTTTCCACCTAGGAAACAATATCTTAAACCTTAAAAATACAGGCTACCCCAAAAGTTTGCTGCTGCTTTTGCATTGAGGAATGAATTTCATAGGATTACCTGTCACATTGCTGCATTATAGATATCTCTTTGATGATTTCCTGTAGGTCGGACTCAACAGGAACCTGTTTAATTGCCACTACTTGGCCGGTCTCTTTATGAATTGCTTTGAATACACTGCCATAAGACCTGTGGAGTACAAGCAAAACAAAAACACACACAAATACATTACATTACATTGATGTCTTCTATCCCGCCAATACCTTTCAGTTCTAGGCGGTTTACAACAAGAAATTAGCCTGGGCATTCCCAGGGAGATTTCAAGGTTGATAGCTATAGTATGCGTCGGGATCTGGGAATGGTCGATACGGTTTGGTTAGCTCTAGAGATTGCCTCTGAAAATCCATATCCTGATAAATATCTCAAATTTAGAAATAAGTAAATCTACAACTTATTGGCCCTTATTTCTAAAAATACGAGGGGTGATTGAAAGGTAATGAGACTGCCTCTGTTTTTCTTTCCAAGTAGATATGGCAATGCTGTGCTGGTTCTTGTGACGCTCATGCATTGATGTTTCTGAGCCTGCAGTTGGACTGCTGAAGTCTTCATTGCTGGATCACAGTGAGAGGAAGAACTTTGTACATTTCATCATGGCAAATGAGGAAGATGTGTCTGTGAGAGTATGCCAAAGGCGTGTGATTGAATTTTGTATTCAACTTGGAAAGAGCAGTAGAGAAACTCTTCAAATGTAACGGCAAGCATGACCCCCCTATACTCTCCTCCTGAAGTTATCATAAGTTGATCATAAAAGTTATGTGTGTGGGGGTGGGAAAGCAGGAGTTACCCCTGAAGAGAAGAACCCATGAAGGATCACCTTCAGGAGACAAGAGTGGAAAGAGTAGATGTGAATCACTTGTTTACTCTTTTCAAAAATACTAAGACTAGGGGGCATGCAATGAAGCTACTAAGTAGTAGATTTAAAACAAACTAGAGAAAATTTCTTCACTCAACTTGTAATTAAACTCTTGAATTCATTGCTAGAGAATGCGAAGCAGCATTTAAAAAAGGTTTGCATAATTTCCTAAAAGTCTATAAGTCATTATTGAGATGGCTTGGGGAATATCCACTGCTTATTCCTAGGATAAGCAGCATAAACTTTGTTTTACTCTTTGGGATCTTGCCAGGTACTTGTGACCTGGTCTGTACACTGTTGGAAACAGGATACTGGCTTGAAGGACCTTTGCTTTGTCCTAGTATGGCATCATTTATGCTCTCATGTTCAAATAGAATCAATTTTATTTAATAAGAATGGACCGTGTGTTAAAAGTTCCTTGACCTGCAACCAATTTCTTCCACATAAATCACCACTAGCGTTTTGGGGTTTTTATTTTTTAAATCACTGGTCCGCTCACAGAATTCCTATGAGCATCAAAGCTGTTACCCCAATGGCCAGCGCTAAATATCACTAGCACGGTTTTGTAAAAGGAAGGGGGGTTAATGCATAATATAAATATAGAAAAAATAATAATTTTCAGTAATGCTATAGGAAAAAAATCCCTACCCGTCAACTTCACCTTTTCTGCTCCTCTGTGCTCTAAAATCAACACATATTCCCAGTTTTCACCACTTATACCTACCCTTCTCCAAGTTTTTCCAGCACATCAAAAACTTCTTCTGGTTGTTTGGTCAAGCTATCTTCACTTAGCTTTTTCAGTTGCCTATACAAAGGGTAGAAACATGAAAGTTAAGATTATGCTTTTTATTAACCCCCCCTGTAAAACATGAACAGATGCCCCATATACAATCATTCTTCCCTACCCCCCAGACACAAAATGAGGGACAGGAAGCAGCAGCATAGAGAAAGCAGAAGACAGCATGTTTAATTCACTCATGCTACTGGTGGCCCAAAGAGTACGAGCAACGCTGCTGGAAACAAGAATGGATCTCACCGGGTCGGGGGGGGGGGGAGGGGAGACTCTGGATAATTATGCAGGCCGCCTAAGAGTCCATGGGCCACCATTGACTTGCGGGTCTTGAATCGAAAACCACTGGAATAGACCATACTAGTCTTTATCTGCCATAACTATGTTAGTTTTAAAAGACACTACAGTATAACAATATAACTGTATATGTTCAAATGAATGTTCAAATACTGGCATACTCTAATATATTAAAGCAAGCCTTATTCCCAAGGCATTTTACTACGTTTTGGTAAGAACTGGCCTTAGCACGCCCTTACACGAGTCTTTCCAACATGCTAAGGCTATTTTTACGATGCCCATTAAAAAATCTTAATCTCTATTTGTGGCTGCCATTAGTGCACAGTAATTTTAAAAAAATTGCCATATGAGCACCTACTAACACCTGTTAACCCTTTCAGGAATATAAGGATCGTAGGCCAATTTTTGTGGTTTTGACGACATTTTTATGGTAAAAAGGGCTTGCAGATGCCAAAAAATTGATTTGTTTTGTGAAATATCATTATTTTTTTTTTTTTAAATCAAACTTCTGGCTTATGGACAATGTGGCAAGTGAATCTTCTCGTCAATCTGGCAACGACGCTAATGAATGAATGTCGGAACCAGTTTGTTTACATAAAGGCAGTATCCTATGGAATCCGTACATATCAAATTTAGAACTGTAGACTATCCCAATCAAAATTTATAGGATTTTAAAGTTATGGGACAAATATGTCCCTTGGTCCTGAAAGGGTTAAGGAGTGGGAGCTCTTACCATCCTTAACTGTGCATCAACCTGTTTAGCCTGTGATAATACAGATGTGCTAACTGGTAAGGGTAGAACACCCACTCTGTATAGTTAGCATACACACATCCCAAAACTAAGGTGGAATGTCACATTAAGATTTTCTTGCTGCATTAACCCTCCTTTTTATAAAACCATAGCACAGTTTTTAGTGGGGGGGGGGGGGTAAGTGTGTGCTAAGCGCCAAATGCAGCTTAGTAAAGGGGACCCCTAAAAGGCCAACACAGGAAAAAAAAATAAAAGATACACAAAGTGTTAAAAAAAATTTTTTTTTTTAACCTGCAATACAATTCACCAGTGCTATGGAACTGGAAGCAATTTTGAGTGGAGTCAGTGAGTAAAAATGTACCAACGCCAGCTTCAAAACAAAAAGAATTATAAAAATTCTTATATAAATGGTAAATCTATCATTTTAAACTTACATTTTTTTTGTTCTGATTCTTTGTTCAAATAAATATATTTTGCGGTCTCTTAGTCCCAATTTTGTTCATAAAGAAATATTTTGTTTCTGTAATCAAATTTCTTTTGGATTTATTATACATAGTTGGAGTTGAACAGTAAAAAATAAAATAAATAAGTGTCGAAGCTCAAGATTTGGTGTACCAACGCCACAATCCTGTAATTCGCAAACAGCATTTTACATTTATGTTTTAAAATAAAGTCTTGTTAAATTAGATGAAGAAAAATTAGGTACAAACAGAAAATAGGTACTTCCTGACCTAAAAGGAAGAACTTAAGAACATAAGAACATAAGCAGTGCCTCCGCCGGGTCAGACCGTAGGTCCATCCTGCCCAGCAGTCCGCTCCCGCGGCGGCCCGAACAGGTCACGACCTGTCTGAATCACTAGATGGGGCCCCCTTGCCACCTTGGTTTCCCATTGAGTCCTATCTTCCCATCGAAGTCCTAACCCTCCGGTCTTGCACATGCACGACCTGGTTGGGTTTCTATACTTATTTCCTGGTTAGCTTTCTATACCTTTGTTACATCCCAGCACCTCTCTCAGTATCCCACGATCCCTTTATCCCTCAGGAATCCGTCCAATCCCTGTTTGAATCCCTGTACCGTACTCTGCCTGATCACTTCCTCCGGTAGCGCATTCCAGGTGTCCACGACCCTTTGGGTGAAAAAAAACTTCCTTGCCTTTGTTTTGAACCTATCTCCCTTCAGTTTCTCTGAATGCCCCCTCGTACCTGTTTAGAATGCTGAAATTCTAAACAGTCAAAATTAAACTCACTTCTCTCTAACATTTTCATACACTGCTTGGTTACAATCATCATCTTAGGCAGAGGCAAGTAAGAACTTAAGAATTTGCCACTGCTGAGTCAGACCAGTGGTCCATCATCGTACCCGGCCCTCTGGTCTAAGACCAGCACCCTAACTGAGACTAGCCCCACCAGTCCACGTTCCTGTTCAGCAGAAACTTGTCTAACTTTGCCTTGAATCCTTGGAGGGTGTTTTCCCCTATAACAGCCTCTGGAAGAGCGTTCCAGCTTTCTACCCCTTGGACTGGAAAACAGCTAACGTCGTTCCTCTACACAAAAAGGGTTGCAGGACAGAGGCTGCAAATTACAGACCGGTGAGTCTGACATCGATAGTATGCAAACTCATGGAAACACTGATCAAACGCCAATTGGACACGGTCTTGGACGAAGGGAATCTACGGGACCCCAATCAACATGGATTCACCAAGGGTAGGTCCTGCCAATCAAACCTCATCAACTTCTTTGACTGGGTAACAAAAAGACTGGACGAAGGAGATTCACTAGACATAGTGTACCTGGACTTCAGTAAAGCTTTTGACAGCGTCCCACACCGCAGACTGTTAAACAAGATGAAATCGATGGGGTTAGGAGAGACTCTGACGGCATGGGTCAATGATTGGCTGAGTGGCAGACTTCAGAGAGTGATGGTTAACGGTACTTTCTCTGAGACATCGGAGGTGACCAGCGGGGTGCCGCAGGGCTCGGTCTTGGGTCCACTCCTCTTCAACATATTCATAGGAGATCTGACTCAAGGGCTTCAAGGTAAAGTAACATTATTCGCCGACGACGCCAAACTATGTAATATGGTAAGCGAGGACAATCTACAAGATATTATGGCGCAGGACCTGCGTACATTGGAATGCTGGTCCTCAACCTGGCAGCTGGGCTTCAATGCTGGAAAGTGTAAGGTCATGCACCTGGGTAGCAGAAACCCATGCAGAACTTATACCTTGAACGGGGAGACCTTGACCAGCACTACAGCAGAACGAGATTTAGGAGTAATCATTAGTGCGGACATGAAATCTGCCAATCAGGTGGAGAAGGCTTCCTCAAGGGCAAGGCAGATGCTGGGTTGCATCCGTAGAAGTTTCGTCAGCAGAAAGCCTGCAGTCATAATGCCATTATACAGGACCATGGTGAGACCTCATCTGGAATACTGCGTGCAATTCTGGAGGCCACATTATCGCAAAGACATGCAGAGGGTCGAGTCGGTCCAAAGGATGGCCACCAGAATGGTCTCAGGGCTTAAAGGTCTCTCGTACGAGGCAAGACTAAACAATTTGCAGCTCTACACTCTCGAGGAACGCAGGGAGAGGGGAGACATGATTGAGACGTTTAAATACGTCACCGGACGTATAGAAGTGGAAGATAACATTTTCCTTCTCAGAGGCCCCTCAACCACAAGGGGGCACCCGCTCAAACTCAAGGGCGGAAAATTTCACGGCGACACCAGAAAGTATTTCTTCACGGAGCGAGTGATTGATCAATGGAACAAGCTTCCAGTACAGGTGATCGAGGCCAGCAGCGTGCCAGATTTTAAGAATAAATGGGACGCCCATGTGGGATCCCTAAGTGGGTCAGGGTAAAACATTGTATAGTATTAAGGGGAGGGTCTATAGAGTGGGCAGACTTGATGGGCCTTGGCCCTTTTCTGCCGTCATCTTTCTTTCTACCACTCTCTGGATGAAGAAGAACTGACCATATAAATTATGTATTTACTGAACAGAATCAAAAATCACTAAGGGCTCCTTTTACTAAGGTACGCTAGCGTTTTTAGCGCACGCAGATTAGGTAACCAGTGTGCTTTGCACAAGAGGGGGGGGGGAAATGTGATCGTATTTCTTTGCTTTGAGCTAATACCGCCGCAGCCAGCAATAAAAAAGCCTAACATGACTTCATTAAAAAAAAAAAAAAAAGGGGGGGAGGGTACATTAAGGGCTCCTTTTATCAAGGCACGCAACAGGGGTTAGCGCGTCGGACATTTCATCACGCGCTAACCCCTGCGGCAAGCCAAAAAACTTACACCTCATCAATGGAGGTGTTAGCGACTAGCGCGGCAGGTGGTTGAACACGCGGTATTCCATGCGTTAACCGCCTACCGCGCCTTGATAAAAGGATCTCTTAGAGTTCTAGATATTTTATAGGCAGCAGTGTGTGGTTTAAAAGCCAACCGCCTACAAAAAGAAAAAAAAAAAAAAAGGAACATGGGAAATAAAAATAAATTTTAAAACCCACCACTGTCATTGAAAAGACATTAGTATTAATAGCTGCAAACCTCTGATAACATTCTGACAACTGGAACTCTTTAGTTGCTCAGATACCTTGAAAATATTCCCTACCCAAGGAACGCCTGTGCTGTAATGATAGCAGGGTAATGACTTTATTCAAAGATTTTGCTGAAAACTCAAGAGGAAATTGCGTTTCATGTCCACCAGATGCCACTGCCTCTGACAGGCAGATAACGAGAAGGGAAAACACAAAACCAGCAGTAGCTAGGATTGTGTATGTTGTGCCTGATAAAAAGAGAGTGCCATGTCAAGGTGCCAAAACATCAGAAGATAAACTAAACTGACATGAACACACTGAAGACATCGGGTACTGTAGATAAATGACAGTCAAGATGTGCAACAGCGAGCACTTTGACGAAGATGGAGTACAATTACAGGTTATTTTCTTGCAGTCATGCAACCACACTAGAACTCAATGAAAAGCTTAAGGAGACCTCAGACCCTTGCCTCGTACAAATGCACTTCAACACATTTAAGGGGAAATGAGCAGATTTCAAAGCACGTGAAGAGGGGGGGGGGGGGGGGGGAAATTAAACCTGGATGTGCGTGTTTCAAACCGCAGTGATCTAACACTAGCTTGTTCTGCCTTCACAGTACCATGTCTGATCGGCTGACAAGAGGCTGCTCTTTTTCAATGAATTCAAGTTAAAATACAACTTCCAGTATCCTTGAATTGAGTGGAACGAAGCAAATTATCCGACCAGCTCATATTTAGAGTTTTCTTCTCTCACTTCACCCATCAGCCCTACACACCAATTCTCTGCAGATAGTAACAGAAATGGTATTGATCATAAATATTTTAAACACACACAAGCTTATATTTAGCATGAAATCATGGTACAGGAAATTCATTTTCTGTTCTAATTCTCAAGGTTATAAGTTAATGTTGGAGACGGCTACATTTTTGTTTGAACCAAGACTTAAATAGATCATACTACTGAAGTAGAAATTCTTAACAGATTCTCATGTGTTAAAGAAGTACTTGGAACACCAATTTAAACAAAAATATTGCATCCTCAGAAAAGATCACGCCACACATGAATACAAATGCTTAATTTGCTAAACCAAACACACTGAACACTCATATATGAGATGTATCCAACATTTACACATACATTACAAGGGGCTGCTGAAAAGGTCTCAGTCCAACCAAGAAGAGAATGATGTGCAGTCATGAAACTTACCAAGTTATTCCACACTTTTGTTTTTCATGAGGCAAATGCACAAATGGGCACAAGTATAGGGAAACCAAGCCATTGTGACATCACCGATGAGGTTGGCTCTTAGGCATTGGTGGAATGAGGCATTATGACATCACAATACGAGGGGCTGTTGAAAAGTTCTCAGCCCAACCAAGAAGAGAATGATGTGGAGCTATGAAATTTACAAGTTATGCCACACTTTTCTTGACACTTTTCACTTCAATGAGGCAAATGCATCCAATAAATGGGCACAAGGATAGGGAAACCAAGCCATTGTGACATCACCGATGAGGTTGGCTCTTAGGCATTGGTGGAATGAGGCATTATGACATCACAATACAAGGGGCCACTGAAAAGTTCTCAGCCCAACCAAGAAGAGAATGATGTGGAGCCATGAAACTTACAAGTTATTCCACACTTTTCAATTCATATCGCATCATTGAAACAAAAAGTGTCAAGAAAAGTGTGGGATAACTGGCAAGTTTCATGGCTCTACATCATTCCGTTCTTGGTTGGGCTGAGACCTTTTCAGTGGCCCCTCGTAGTTAGATATGAGCTTTTACACAGCCATTGAGCTAAGTTAAGTGCATGCACTTAAAGTAAGGCATGTAACTGCAGACTTATGGTAGTCTTCTATAACGGCTATATACTTAGTCCAGTGATTTTCCATTTTTCATTCATTCAGAAAAATACGAAATGAAAAAGTGGGGGGAGGGGAAAAATCTCTGGACTGAGTGTGTAGCCCTCAATGGAGACTGCCCCAACTTTGTTGGATGGGCTGAGAACTTTTCAGCGGCCCCTCGTACAACCAAAGCAATTTACATATATGTAGGTACTTTCTCTGTCCCTAGTAGTTTCATAATTTAAGTTTTTGTATTAGAGCAGTGGAGGGTTAAGTGACTTGCCCAGGGTCACAAGGAGCAACAGTTGGAACGTAACCCAACTCCCTAGGTTCTAAGCCCATTGTACTAACCATTGGGCTCTCCTATTAACCTGACACTGCTTTTCTTGTTGCTGTTATGTCTTGACATGTATGGCAGGGTGAATTTCCCTATTACTGGCATTCCACCAGAGGGAGCCTGTGCACTGGTGTAGTGAGAGAGCCTAGATAATCTGCATAAGAGCTGCAAGTGTTGTTGGGAGCTGTCCACTCACCCTGAGTGGATTATGATGCTGAAAAGAACAGCTCCTAGCACAGAGAGCTGCAAGGGGACAGAAATCCCGCCCATCCCCACAAGAATCTCCTCCATCCAGGAATCTCCTTCATCCCTGCCTGACCCCGTGAGGAATCCCCTCCATCCCCGCCTGTCCTCATAAAAAGCAGCAATTATTTCTGACAGGTCTTTTTTTTTTTTTTTTTTAAAGTCTTAGTTTATTTAAACCAACAATAAAATACAATATAAACAACAGTGAATAGAAATAAGAGATGCATACATCACCGGAAAGAATTAGGATAGACATTACGTCATGTGACTGTAGGGTTGACCATTTCTTGTTAAAAGAAATGAGAGAGTTTGATTTTTTTGCCAATATAAAGTTCATATCTGTAGACCAAACAAATCTGGCTCCATTATCTGGCATAAGTAACTTGTGAGAGGTCCTTCCAAGATCCACAAATGATTTTTAATGCAACAATGAGTAAAGAAGCAAACAATACAGCATCAAAATAATTTAAAGCTTAGCCCCCCCTCAAAATAAACATCTCCCTTGTTGTAGCTGATGGGACATTTTATTTTTCCATTATCTTGGTCGCAGTTTCTGCTTTTGTCTATCTTCCACTAATTCTTTTTCTAGGCCTCGGGAACCCCGGTTCCATCCCCATGGGAGTCCCCGTAGACCTGGGGGATCCCTGTGGGAGTCCCGTAGACCTGGGGTGTATCCCCTTGGGAGTCCCATAGATCTGGAGGGGGATCCCCGTGGGAGTCCCATAGACCTGGGGGGATCCCCGTAGGAGTCCCATAGACCTGGGGAGGATCCCCGTGGGAGTCCTGTAGACCTGGGGGGGATCCCTGCGGGAGTCCTGCGGGATTCCCACAATTCCCGTGCAGAAGGCAAGGAGCTCCTTCAGGAGCTGGGTGACCCTCGGGAAGAGGAATGCTGGGCTCTGGCCTTACTCCCAATAAGACCTGAAGGCCACTGCTGACCGGCGCTGACAAGGGGCATAGTGCAGTGGAGTAGGATGGCTAGTCCTGACAGGGGGGACTGGTGTAGCAGTAGAAAGCTCATTGGTGGGAGGTTCCGCGGGGACCTATACACCGGTGGTCTGGCGCAGCAGTAGAAAGCCTGGTGGTGGTGGGAGGGTCCAAGGGGACCTATACACCACTGGAGAGATCTTGCCTTGGAGTAAACCTATACACCAGCAAGAAAGAGCAAAAAATAATTGGAGGGTCCACTAGAGCCTGGAGTCGAGGAAGGGATTTGATGACCAGCAGAGAGACCGTGAAGAAAAATCCAGGTAGTGGGGACCCAAGAGGCCAGGGAGTGAGGGACTGGTGGTGGCCCCACAAGAAGCAGTTGGAAGAGCTGGCAGAGTCCAAGGCTGAGGGGATCAGGTGGCTGATCAGCGGTGGGACCGGCGGAGAGACCAGTGATGGCACCGAGAGTTGTCAGAGAGAACTCCGGGTAGAGCTGTCAGAGAGACCCTGGGAGCATTGGCCAAAACCAAAGGAGTGGTCTGGTGGAGGGAATAGTAAATGGAATTGGGAAAACCTGGTCAGGGTTTTAATAGAATGTCGGAGTGTGTTTTAACCTTGTTTATATTATGTGTTACAGAAAACTAAGGTGCCTAGGGGTGTGGATATGTGACAGGTATACCGCTCGGCCCAGTCACATGGTCACAGCATGGAAAATACAGTTGTGTTCTTAGAGTTGTGTTCTACCCCTCCGTTGCCCAATCTAGCTGCTAACTCACAAGAAAAGCACTGGTTGATCACAAACGCTCAGATGATTAAACAAAATTACAATAAGTATTTTCTGTAAGCATATTGTCAATAACTTACATTTGTTTGGGACTCAGAACTGTCAAATAACTGTGGTAATGACAAACATTTAAGAAAAGCGAGTCATTTTCCACTGATTTATTCCATTTCTTTTCTTCTGGAAACAAACACTGATAAATCCCCAGGAAAATACACCACCCTAAAAACTAAGAGTGTCTCTATTTAAAACATAAATGCCTCATATAAAAAATGGGGCAGAGACATAGCCCATGGGGTGGGGATGGGGACAAACTTTGACCCCGTGTCATTCTCTAAAAATCTGGACTAGTATAAATATGTAAAAACTTAACACATCTTAGACAAATGGCAATTCAATGATTAAAGAAACTGCTTTTGGATTTAAATGAACTACTGTCAAATGACATCATCTGTGTCTTGCCTGCCTTTGATGTGGCAACAAGAGTCTTGTCTGCTAATCAGACTCCTACCATTTGCAATGTTCCTTCCATCATGTGTCCAGCTGCTCAGACATCTTACTGTTACTGCAACAGATTCATCCATCAAGGAATATTTCCAACATTTATTATAAACACATTTTCCTGTTCAACCACTACATAATTACAAACATGCCTGAAAGACAATCCAATTATCTTCAAAGGTGATGTAAAAACATAGGCAACTGAATCTTTGGGAAGGCTGTACCAAAACCAGATCAAAATGGAAGGCTCTATTATGATTTACTGTATAATCAGTTGTACAGAATGTTGTCCCTTTTAATAACTAACAAAAAGATTTAAAAAGAAAATCATAAGTGTTTGAAGCATGTGCAAATGAGACTGGAGCCTGCGGGGACAGGGCGAGCGTAGAGGTGGAGCCTGCGGGGACAGGCACAAAGCCTGCAGGGATGGGACAGAAATAGAGCTTGCAGAGATGGGAACAAGGCCTGCAGGGACAGGACGGAGTCAGCAGGGATGGTGACAAGAGTTTGCGGGGACAGTGACAAACTGTTCCCGTGTCATTTTCTAGACCCTCATAGTTACCCTCATATCCTCATAGTATTCAGGATATCCACAATGAATATGCATGAAAACTTTGCATACAATGGAGGCAAACCAATCTTATGCATATTCATTGTGGATATCCTGAACACCTGACTAGCAAGGGAATACTCCAGGACCGATTTGGAAAACACTGCTCTTGAGTACACTCCTTCAGAGTCAGTGGCATATTAACGGGGTGGGGGAGAGTTAACCACCCCGGATGCCATCTTGGTAGGGGCACCAGCACCTTTCTGCCCCGCATGCCATGCTTGCACCCCTACTCCAGTTCCTCCTTAAATCTTCTCCAGTGCAAGCAGCTTCTCAAGCCTGCTGCTCGCACTGGTCTGGCTGCCCTGTGAAATCACTTGCGGGTCACCACCACTCCGGGCGCCTCCTACCCTCGCTATGCCACTGTTCAGAGCCTCACATTTTTAAAACAGGGCTTTATAACCTTGCCCTTGGAATCCCACAGCCAATCAAATTTTCAGGATATCAACAGTGCTGTCATTAATTTTTGCAATTAATGGTGATTAAAATTTTTAACACCATTAATGCCGACTGTTGTTGCCTGGAATGAGACTTTTCTCCCGAAATCCCACCCGAACCCAAGAGTATCCTCCTCTTGAAAAGTTGACCCACTTCCCTCTCTGCTCCACCCCCCAGGCCTAACTTAAGGATGTACTAGTGATCTAAGGTAAGACAGCCAGGTATGACTTCAAATTGGTGACCACAATCCTCAGCGGTAGTTTCATATTACTTTACTACTGCTAAATATCACTATTAGCCAGTTAACTGCCCAAATAGCACTATTAGGCAGTGATTAAAAATAAAATAACTGAAATCAAAAATTGCATTGAGCAATTAATATACAATTAAAACTTTGGATCAAACAGCTATATATGTATGAACAATGAATGCTAATTTATCTCATGCATATTCACTGTGGGTATCCTGAAAACCCAACTGGATGAAGTGCTCCTAAGTCAGGTTTGGTTTTAGATTCCTCTCTGTTGAAAAATACGTAGTTTATTTCTCATTCACATTGTTCAGGAATTTGTAGAGCTGGAAACAAATCTGGGCGGCAAGTTGCCCAAATAACTAAAATTCAGCACCTGGCATCTATAAATGCAGTAGGGCCTGGGTAGAAGAAATGTTGCAGCTATCATGAGGGGCATAGAGAGGGTGGATAGGGACAGATTCTTCAGGCTGAAGGGGTCAACAGGCATGAGGGGGCATTCGGAGAAACTGAAGGGAGATAGGTTCAGAACAAATGCAAGGAAGTTTTTCTTCACCCAAAAGGTCGTGGACACTTGGAATGCGCTACCGGAGGAAGTGATCAGGCAGAGTACGGTACAAGGATTCAAACAGAGATTGGACGGATTCCTGAGGGATAGGGGGATCGTGGGATACTGAGAGAGGTGCTGGGATGTAACACAGGTATAGAAAGCAAACCAAGTAATAAGTATAGAAATCCAACCAGGTCGTACATGTGCAAGACCAGAGGGTTAAGACTTCGATGGGAAGATAAGACTCAATGGGAAACCAAGGTGGCAAGGGGGCCCCTTCTGGTGACTCAGACAGGCCGTGACCTGTTTGGGCCGCCGCGGGAGCGGACTGCTGGGCAGGATGGACCTGTGGTCTGACCCAGCAGGGGCACTGCTTATGTTCTTATCAGTGGCCTAAGAGATTGTGGCCTGGAATTACCTAGTCTTGTGAAGCCTTATACTTGTTTACCAGAAGCAAGTAATTGGAAGGCATGGGGAAAGTTGCTTGAGAGAGCAAAAGATGCACAAAGAAGAGCAGCAAAGTAAAAAATACAAAACTAAAACACAGACAAAACAAAACAGGAAAAATGAGAAAATAAGCATGTTTTAAAAATAATTAAGAAAAAATTATTTGCCTTCTAAATATTTGGGTACTTAATCTCTCTCCTGTATTGCTTCTCCACTACAATACATGTATTTAGATCCATCTCAGAGCTCTTAGGTGCAGATTAGAGAATGACACGGGAACAAATTTGTCCCCCATCCCCGCAGAACTCAATTTCCCCATCCCTGCAAGTTTTTGTCACTGTCCCTTTTCTGTAAGCTCTGCCTTAACTGCACGAACCTCAAACACTTATGATTTTAAAGTGTTTGAGGCTTGTGCAGATGAGGATATAACTTGCAGGGATAGGAAAAGAACTCGTGGGGACAGGACGGGAAAATGTGTCCGTGTAATTCTCTAGTGCAGATTTCACACCACCACTATGGTAGCCTTCCTCTGCTTCCATATTGCCTATATCCTTCAGGCTGCAAAGCCTACTGCATACTCCAAATTAGATCTCACAAAAAACCTACACAACAACATAATTCAATAGCAAAATTTAACCCAACACGACGGCTACCCTTAGATGTCTGGACAGCCAGCTGCTATCTAACAAATTCATGAATAGCAGGAATTCATTTTTAAAAGTTATGACCAGGATGGCTAGCCATGGAGCAGGCCCTTGTGATGGCACAAATGGGCTGGTCTCTGGTAGGGATGTGGCCACACAGGAGCAACTTCAAGTAGCAGGGCAGCCACCCTTAGACAGTTGGCTACTCTGTTTATTTAGAAGTTCTCTCCTACCATCACTTCCTTTTCTCTAAGTTACCCCAGCATCCTTCAGCTCTGACCACTGACACCACATACTACTGCATTTCACTACCTTGAATCCCACTTAAGCCTTCCCTGTTCTAAATACAATAGAAACTCCCCCACATCATATATTGTTCCTTAGGATTTCTGCATTCCAAATATATAACTACATTACTTCAGTATTAAGATATATTTTCTAATTAGTCAACCACTCCCGGGCTTTCTTACAGCACTTAATCCTTCAGTCAAGTGCAGATCATAGCATCGTTCCCCAAAAGACAAGCATTTCATTCTCACCCTTCTACAATATCACTCTCAAAATATATTTATATATACACACCCACACGCCACTTCCTCGCCACCTTTATTTACAGCAAACTGTACCTACCAGCCCTCCATCAGCGCCGCGCACAATTCTCATTAAGAGAATTACTGAAAAGCCATCTGATAATCGGGAGGAAGATCTCTTCGCACACAGGTTCACAGCAAGCGGCTCTATTGCAACCCACAAACGCCGCTTTCACTTGCAAGCTGCTCTTCTGTCACTTTGCAGACAGACTTCCGCAAATCGAGCCTCGCGCTTGTAATACCACCTCCCTCCACTAACAAAACTTGGCCAGCCTTTTAGGACTCTTTGCGCTCTTCTTCCGGCTTACCAGGCCTCCCAAAAGGGGAGAACGGAGACCCCGTAGCCACGAATCATTTCTCTAGCGCCACCTAGAATGAAAACGACAGCAGCAGCAGCAACAAAGAGAAATATCGCCTGGCTTCCCGGGGCGCTAAAGCAACGCTTTGCAACAAACCTGACCTGCAAAAAAAAAAAAAAAGGTTGGAACTCGGCGCGCGCCCGCCCAGCATCATCGTTGTTTCTATAGCGCTACCGGACTGTACGCAGCGCTGTACGGAGTCACAAAACAGCTTTACAATCCAAACGTTCAGTTAAGGGGAACGATTAATCCGTTTTAAAAAGCTTCTTATTCATTATTTATATATTTTTTAAAAGTCTTTATCGGTTTTCAAACTTTGACAGCGCAATAAATTAATTGAACATAAAATACTGTATAAAAACGCACTATTAACTACACAAGTAATACATAAAACAATCATTTTCTCCCACCCTCCTCCCAATTATTAATACAATAAGACATATGATGTGATTACAATATTATAATTAAGTAATTTTAATCCTCAAAATTCACTTCCCTCCCCCCACCCTGGATGTGTAAGGAAATCTAAGAAAAGGAGAAATACATGATTCATTAATGCTCTTTTCTTATTGAATCCCTTAGTCCTTTTGTTTTTTTGCTCATATGTTTTATTTCTGTATTTATTTTAGCTCTCCCCACATTTATTTTGTGTCTTGTTCCTCTAAGTATATTTCAATTGTTGTTTTTAATTCTTTTTTATTTCTGTTCTTACTCCTATTTTATTGCTGTAAAACGCTTAGTATTTTGATAAGCGTTTAATCAAATTTACAATAAACTTGGGAGGAGGATTATGGGTGGAAGGCTCTAACAAAAGAGGTCCCTCTTCAGTCTGGTTTCGAACAAGGGCAGGAGGGCTTGGCAGACAAACTTATTCCAGATCAGGGGTGTCAAAGTCCCTCCTGGAGGGCCACAATCCAGTCGGGTTTACAGGATTTCCCTCATGAATATGCATGAGATCTATTAGCATACCATGAAAGCAGTGCATGCAAATAGATCTCATGCATATTTATTGGGGGAAATCCTGAAAACCCGACTGGATTGCGGCCCTCAAGGAGGGACTTTGAGACCCCTATGATAAACTCTCAGGTTAAAGGAGCTAGGTCGGGGGTGGGCAACGGAATCCAATTGGGCTTTCAGGATTTCCCCAATGAATATGCATTGAAAGCAGTGCATGCACATAGATCTCATGCATATTTATTGGGGGAAATCCTGAAAACCCGACTGGATTGCGGCCCTCAAGGAGGGACTTTGAGACCCCTATGATAAACTCTCAGGTTAAAGGAGCTAGGTCGGGGGTGGGCAACGGAATCCAATTGGGCTTTCAGGATTTCCCCAATGAATATGCATTGAAAGCAGTGCATGCACATAGATCTCATGCGTATTCATTGGGGAAATCCTGAAAACCCGACTGGATTGCAGCCCTCAAGGAGGGACTTTGAGACCCCTATGATAAACTCTCAGGTTAAAGGAGCTAGGTCGGGGTGGGCAGCTCCGATCCTTGAGAACCAGAATCCAGTCGGGTTTTCAGGATTTCCCCAATGAACATGCATTGAAAGCAGTGCACGCACATAGATCTCATGCATATTCATTGGGGAAATTCTGAAAACCCGACTGGATTGCGGTCCTCCAGGAGGGACTTTGACACCCCAGCTCCAGGCGTAGATGAAAGAAACTAAGTCGGCCTTGAAGTCCCACCAAGACGCGAGGAAGTTGTCCGTCGGGGCGGGGCCCGCTCTTTCCGGGCTGAGAGAGCCCGAGCCCGGCGGACAGCGTTCCCCTTTCCCGACTCCCCTTCGAGGGGCGCCGATAACGCCACCGCATCAACTCCGCCGCCGAGGCCGACAAGAAGAGAGAGAGAGAGGCCGGGGCCGCTTTACTCACCGTCGCGGGTGGTTCCGCATTTGCACCGGCTCCATCGCTGTGGGGCGGGCCCCGGGGCGCCCTCAGCCGCCCCCCACCCCCCTCCACGCTCCGCCGCCTAGCGTCGCCACACCTCCCGCCCTTGCCGCCGTCGACGCAGCCCCCTGGCTCCGGCCGCGCGCGCCGGCATCGCCCGCCTTCTGCGACACCCCGCCGAGCGGAAACAGGAAGAGCGAGACGCGGAAGTCGGCCGGAAGTGGGGTGAGGGCGGGGAGAGCGCCTTTCTCGAGTCTCGTGCTTCTCGGCGGCTCCCTCACTGGCCTGAGCAGCGCGGTCGGCCGCCATCTTGTGACGGGAGAGCGGTGGGGGCCGTTGGAGTCGGCGCTACGGCAATGCTGGAAGTTTGCTTGTAAGGTATTGAGGGGAGGGGAGGGGGGGGGGGGGTCGCGTGGTAACTTGAAGAAAGGTTTCATTTCCTCAGGGTTGTGTTACCTTTTCGATATTTCCTCTATTTATGGCGGGGAGAAGATACAGGGAAAGGAGCGAACCGTATATTCAGCGCATGACTCGGGGTAATCGCCTGGCCCAGGCCTGTGGACGGAGGGAAGCCAGGCTGAGAAGGCCCCTGCTGATCTTGGGCACTTAACTCGATGCCAGTGTGTCCCCCCCCCCCCTTGCCAGTCAGGTTTTCAGGATATCCACCATGAATATGCATGAAAGACATTTGCATACAACGGAGGCACGTGTGCAAAGCAGTTTCAGGCATATTCACTGTGGATAGGGGGGTTACCGGGCGTCCGGATTTTATTCGGACATGGCCTCTTTTTTTTTCGAGGACAGGTATCTGGACGGCTTTTCAAAACCTGGCACTTTGTGGAGAGATTGGGGGGGGGGGGGCGGCGTCTGGAGGGCATCTGCGGTTGCGTGGAGGCGATGCAGTGATGTTGCACGCGTGTATGTGATGTCATTGAGTTGCATCCATGCATGTGCGGATGAGATGCGGTGTGTGTGGGTCTGGGGGGGGGGGGGGGGCGGAATGAAGCGGGGTCACATGTCCTCTTTTTTTTTTTTTTTTCCTACAAAAATCTGGTAACCCTAACTTTGGATAACCTGACTGGCAAGAGGGTACTCTAGGATAGCTTTGGGAAAATACTGCTCTGTAACCCTAACTCGGTGGTCACTGGTTCCATAAGAACATAAGCAATGCCTCAGCTGGGTCAGACCTGAGGTCCATCGTGCCCAGCAGTCCGCTCACGCGGCGGCCCAACAGGTCCAGGACCTGTGCAGTAATCCTCTGTCTATACCCCTCTATCCCCTTTTCCAGCAGGAAATTGTCCAATCCTTTCTTAAACCCCAGTACCATACTCTGCCCTATTACGCCCTCTGGAAGCGCATTCCAGGTGTCCACCACAAGTTGGGTAAAGAAGAACTTCCTAGCATTTGTTTTGAATCTGTCCCCTTTCAACTTTTCCGAATGCCCTCTTGTTCTTTTATTATTCGAAAGTTTGAAGAATCTGTCCCTCTCTACTCTCTCTATGCCCTTCATGATCTTGTAAGTCTCTATCATATCCCCTCTAAGTCTCCTCTTCTCCAGGGAAAAGAGACCCAGTTTCTCCAATCTCTCAGCGTATGAGTGGTTTTCCATCCCTTTTATCAGACGTGTCGCTCTCCTCTGAACCCTCTCGAGTAACGCCATATCCTTCTTAAGGTACGGCGACCAATATTGGACGCAGTATTCCAGATGCGGTCACAAATCTATCCTGTGGAAATAGCCAGCCAGTCAAGTTTTTAGGATATCTACAAATTTCTCTCATGAATTTTTATTGTGGATATCCTCAAAACCTTATTGGCTCCCTCAGGATAGATGTGGGAACCACTATCTAAACTGCAGACTTAAAGGCCAACACAGAAAGAAACTATGGGCTTAGATGTGTGCATGGGTGTTAACTCGAGTGGAAGCACAAATTGTATTAAAATGTATATTGATGAGGTAATTTAGGTATTCTGTGATATGCAGAGTATGTAGCCCACTTTTAATGTGAGCACAATGTGAGAATATTTCTGCAAAGGTCCAGGGTAATATATTTTGCAGCGAGTATTTACTTATATATGCTATAATAAAACCCTTAGCGCATGTGCACTTCAACTTCCGTGCGGCCGTCAATGATCCGTGGCTCCGTGCTGCCACATGCGCAGTAGAAGCTTCCGGCAGTTTGCGACATGTGCGGCGGTTTCCCTAGCAACGTTCCTGCCCCAATCTCTGACGCCGGCTGATGTCTGACGACGCCTCTTCTTCTCACCCCTGAACCAGTAGCGGCAGCAGCCACGGGCCATTTCCTAGGCCAGCCCACTTCGATATTGTAAGGCGGGCCGGCCTAGCAAAAGCCCCGAGGCTGCCCGGCCTAGCAGATGCTGGAGAGTGAGCAGACAAGAGCGAACAGGTACTACTGGACAGGGGGGAGGTAAAAAGAACGGAGAAGGGTTACTGCTGGACAGGGGGGGGCAGGGAAGAGGTGCTGCTGGACAGTGGGGAGGTAAAAGTAAGGGAGAAGGGCTTCTACCACCCGTTAATGTAACGGGCTAAAAAACTAGTAGTAATATAATAGAGGTTAGCAGCTAAAGACTTGTACTGTCCATCCAGACTGCCCAACAAGTTACATTTATAGCTTAAGGTATAATGTGATACCACATATATGTGATGCCATTGCCATTTTCAGGGCACATACTGTAGACGTCTGCCTGCACTGCCTTGCTTCCCAATTCCTGTTATTGTCATTTAAGCACCACTAAATTTGTTTGGTTCCACTCTTTCCATAAGAACAAAAGAGTTGCCATACTGAGACAGTCTGAAGGTCCATCAAGCCCAGTATCCTATTTCCAACAGTGGCAAACCCAGGTCACAAGTACCTGGTAAGATCCCAAAGAGTAAAATAGATTTTATATGGCTTATCCTAAGAATAACTTATCCAAAAAAGAAGAAAGGAAAAATAGCCCCACATGGAAGTACAATATTATCCTAAGAATAAGCCATAGGTTTCCCCAAGTCCATCTCAATGGCTTATGGACTTTTGTTTTAGGAAATTATCCAAACCTTTTTTAAGTGCTGCTAAGCTAACTGCTTTTGCCACATTCTCTGGCAATAAATTGCAGAGTTTAATTACATGTTGAGTGAAGAAATATTTTCTCTGGTTTGTTTTAAACCTATTACTTAGTAGCTTCATCACATGCCCCCCCTGGTCTTAGTATTTTTGGAAAGAGGAAACAAACCTTAGCATAGACTTCTTATTTTGGGACTTAGGGCAAGATTCTCAAAAACCCACGTTAAAAAGCGATGGATAGCGAATTTAAAAAAGCGAGACATTCTCCAAAAATCTTACATGCAAATTATGTCGGCGGACAGTGGGGGAGATTTGCTCAATTTACATGCGTCGAGTCACTGACCGGCACATGCATAGAATATACAAGGAAAGAGGCGTGAATGTGCGTATGTCACTGGAAAGCAATGCAATGCAATCAACATGGGCGTTGTTTGAGCATAAAATATAATTACATCATGCGCGACATAGACATTTCTTCTAAAACCACCATGCACGATAAACACATGGATGTGTGCATGAACCATAGTCCTACATGGACACTGTACCTCCTGCTGTATCTCCCTCCGTCCACCGTTATCACCATCATCATGTTCAGGTCTTGTATGTCTTCTCATTAAAACATGGCGAGCGTGAAGATATGAAGCAACATCCATATTTTAACACAAATCTTGCACAAAATACAAGTGGCTCAGAAACGCTTCTAAACTACCGGAATTGAATTCTGGAATCACGGAACAAATCCCGGCATGCTTTGTGAATCTTCCCTGCCATAAAGCATCAGTGGTGCCATATAATAAGCCATAAGCGGTATGTCAGTCATAGGCATACAAGAGCTATTGGACAAATGGAAGGGGAGAAGCTACGTCGACTTTTATCATTCACGCATAAAACATGCTCTGGTTTTCTCTACAAAAAACTAATATAATTCAGGTAAATCTTGTAATTTGGTTTTTATGTAAAATTTAATCATGACACACAGCCAGAAACACACAAGACAAGGATATCGTACACGTGCTCAAGAAGAAAAGTTGGCTTTTAACAAGCACGCATGAAACATGCCTGTCTCTTCTATAAACTCAAAAGAAGCAAGATTTTACTATCCTCCACTTTTTTTTTTCATTAGCCACAGTCAAAACACAAGTGCTGGCATTGTAACGGCACCCCTGGACCAGTCGCTACTTTTTGTCGCCAAAATCCGACACTGCTTTTCAAAAATGCCTCAGTGATTTATCGTCAAGTATATTTTATTGAGCGCCAAGAGAAACAACAATCAGAAACAAGTTCAAAGAACAACAGAGCAGCTCTAAATTTTACACAAAAATCCAACAAACCTCCCCATCAACCCGCCTCAGTGATTTATAAGAATCCACAGGAGAACTCATTTCAATGCCATTGTCGGAGACTGCTAGAAACCTCGCTAAAGACAGATAATCCATTTTGATAATCCGCCGCTAATTTGCGTGCAGACTAAACCGCCAGAAAACAGTTTAGCAACCATGTTAAAGTTTTGAAAATCTTGCCCCTAGTGCTTTTATTGTACTAGTGTTTAAGCCCGTTAGTTTAACGGGTGCTAGATTATATGTGCAGACTTAGGCTTTTCTTTTCTTTCTTTCTCTCCCCCCTGTCCAGCGGCACCCCTTCCCTGCTCCCCCTGTCCAGCAGTAGCCCTTCTCCCTTGCTTTTACCTCCCCCCTGTCCAGTAGTACCCTTTCCCTGCTTCCCCTGTCCAGCAGTAGCCCTTCTCCCTTGCTTTTACCTCCCCCCCTGTCCAGTAGTACCCTTTCCCTGCTCCCCCTGTCCAGCAGTAGCCCTCCCTTGCTTTTACCTCCACCCCTGTCCAGTAGTATCCTTTCCATGCTCCCCGTGTCCAGCAGTAGCCCTTCTCCCTTGATTTTACCTCCCCCCCCTGTCCAGTAGTACCTTTCCCTGCTCCCCCTGTCCAGCAGTAGCCCTTCTCCCTTGATTTTACCTCCCCCCCCTGTCCAGTAGTACCTTTCCCTGCTCCCCCTGTCCAGCAGTAGCCCTTCTCCCTTGATTTTACCTCCCCCCTGTCCAGTCCTGCTTTTACCTAATCATATTCAAGATCCCATTTCCCCTTTACCTTATCTATTTCCGTCTGGCGCTGCTGGGATTTGGGCTCCGGGGGAGCTGGCTTCTGCATCGTTTGCTGACGCACTCTGGCGCGGGGCCTCTGCTGGGCCGTGGGGAGCTGGTTTGGCCACACTGCATCTATGGAGTTCGTTGTCCGGGCTGCGGGAGGATTAGGTTGTGTGTGGGAGCCGACAGGATAGCACCATGGCTCCCTTCGTCCCTTGCTGCCCTGCCCCCCCTTCCCTTCCCGCGGTCCCGTTATACATTTTTGGGTTTGAGGGTGCCGGGTGTCTTCTCTCATGATCGCGCCTGTGTCGGAAGCCTTCTCCGACGCAGGAGCGGCTCGTGGGAGGAGCCGTTGTGGCGTGTTCTTTTAAATAAACTCCGGACTGCGCGAGGTGGAGAGCAGGCAGGCCACTGTCACAGCTAGGCGCGCATGTGCACTCCTACCTGCAAGAGACCTACAGCTCACGGAAAACTGGCGCAAGCAGGTGGGAGTGCACATGCAGCTAGAGCTTTATTATATTAGATTTTACATGAAAGCATTTTTCAAAACAGGTCTTTAGAATGACAATTACATTTCTTGAGAAGTGTTTACAAAAGGATCAGTCTCCCTGTTGACAGTCATGAGGATAACGTTTTCAGCTGAATACATAAACTAAAGTGCATAGAAGCAGTGGGAAAAACTAAGAAACTTAGCATGATTTTAAGGTAAGTTACCAAAGGCAGACACAGCTTAGGATAGAATAGCCAATTCCTCTGCCTTTTTTTCCAGAACACGTTATGAAAACCTCAAAACAGTTAATCATTTTCAGTACATTATTCTCAGCTTAACCTAGCTTCAACCCAACCTTGAGAATTTTGACCTGTCCCTTGATATTAGCATTTCAAATGTTTCTTTCCTTATCTGAGGACCTTCAAATCAAAAAGGTATCAGTTGTGTCCTTTATAGTTTCCTCAGTTGTTGTTTTTTTTGTCTACTTACACATATATAACATCTGCCAAGCGTCCTCTACACCAGTGTTTTTCAACCTTTTTTGGGCAAAGGCACACTTGTTTCATGAAAAAAATCACGAGGCACACCACCATTAGAAAATGTTAAAAAATTTAACTCTGTGCCTATATTGACTATATATAAAGTAATTCTCTTGAATAGGAATCAAATAAACACAAAGAAAGTATTTTATAATTACTTTATTATGAAATATTAAGTAAACAGAATAGTGAAAAATTATAAAATATTTTATTCAGTGCGAAACCTGGGCCTGTTTGGCTGAACACAAAGCTGATATTCTGGCTGGAATCGAAGAAAGACACACACGTAGCTCTTCGTCAACAGCCGTTCCCTTCACCGCCCCGTCACTGTCACCGCCGCCCCGTCACCGCCACTGCCATCCCATTCACCGCCCCGTCACCGTCCCCGCTGCATCCATATAAGCCTTAGTACTGTAATATTTAGCTTATTCCTTTCTTATAAATCAAAGTTCCTGCTGCTGAACTAGAGAAAGAGATGTTCAGCTGGCAGGGCTTTGTTTATAAATTTTTATCAACACAACTAATATACTATTTTATCCTAAAGCAAAAAATAAATAAATAAATATAATTTTTTTTTCTACCTTTGTTGTCTGGTTTCTGCTTTCCACATCTTCTCATTCATTTCCTTCCATCCACTGTGTGTCTTCTCTCTACGTCTTCCATTTGCTGTTACTGTGCCTCTCCCTTCACCCCCCCCCCAATTGGTCTAGCACCCATCTTCTTCCCTCCGCTCCCCCATAGTCTGGCATCTGTCTTCTTCCCACTCTGTCTTCCACATTTCCCTTCGGGGTCTGTTCCTCTCCACCCTCCTTCAATGTCTGTCCTATTCCTTTCCACCACCACCCTTCCCTCCCTCCTTTACCATCTGTTCCTTTCTACTACCCTTCAGCTCCTCTCACGTGGCTTATCTATCTACCTTCCTCCCTCTTATTTTCATGGCACGTTACAATGTAATTAGTGCAAGCCACTGGAGCCTGCGAGCTTGGTCCCTGTCCCATCCCCACAAACCATCTCGCTTCTGTGCTCCTATTTTCTCCATTTCTAATATCTCTCCTATGTATCTGTCATTGCCCCCCCCTGTGTCCATATACCATCCCCATGGCATGTCCCCTTTATGTCTCTGTCCCTATGCCCCATGCACATAATTTCCCCTCTTTCTGTTACCTTCCTGTGTCCAGATTTCCCCTATCTTCCTCTTCCATACCAGTGTGTCTCTTCTTTTCAACCCCATCTAGCTTTTTTCTCTCTTTCTTCCCCCCCCCCCTGCTTCTAGCATCTGGCTCACCTGCCTGTCCTTCCCTTTCTTTCCTGCTGTGGGTTTTTCTTTCCATCTTCATCCCCTTGGCCCAGAATCCTTTTCCCTTTCACTCCCTCCTTCCAATTTGAGCCGGGAACACGAGCGATCGCACGGTTCCCGCAGCCACCACTCGCCTGCCCAATCGATCCTACTGTTTAGCCAGCTCTCTCCCTTCGCCTCACCTTAGTTTGTAGGTTTTGTTTTTCGGCGACATGCACGCTTTCCCAAAGAGCCGCGCACGCGCGGCTGCTCAGTGTTCAATCTTCTGCTCTGCTGCAACTTCCTGTTTCCGGTTGCGTCAGAGCAGAAGATCGAAACTGAACAGCAGCGGGGACCGGGGGAGTCTCATGAGAGCGCGTGCGGGACCCGGCCTGAGGCCTAATCAGTGTCTGCACCGTACGGCACACCAGGCAACATCTCGCGGCACACTAGTGTGCCGCAGAACAGCGGTTGAAAAACACTGCCCTACACAGTGTTTCTCAGTATATGGTACATGGTACGTGTACCATTGGGGGGTATGTGGGCCACCGCCACCAGTGAATCATCCCTGCCTTCCACCGGGGGTTCCTGCCTGCCCCCTGCCGCCACCGGGGATTTTGTGGTTACTATTTTGTATTAATAAGATTGTATTGTGTGTGTGTATATGAAAAATGGATGGAAGAAATTGTGTTGCAATTAGTACTATTATTATGGGGATGGGGTCTGGGGCAGAACTTGGGTGGAGCTTGAGTAGGTCTGGGGCAGAGCTTGGGTGGAGATATTTGGTTGGTATTTATTAGGCTTAGGGGATACTTGGCTTAAAGAAGTTGAGAAACACTGCCCTACACCAATTTTCCTCCCTCCCCTCCCATGACTTCTACCCAACTTATGACTTGCTTACCTGCTTACTATGGCCACCATTTCACTTTGATTATAAGCAAGCTCAAAATTGCATTGCACTGGTGGCATCAACTAGCACAGAGGTAGGCAATTCTGGTCATTGATAACTCCAGGCTGATCATGTTTTCATGATATCCACAGTAAATATGCTAGACACCTTTAATACAAAAATAGCCTGAATATAATAATCTTATTTCCTTTGAAGGCTTTGCCTTGCTTTGATTTTCTATCAGAAGTGCTACTGAATTTGAGGAGGATTAGGAATAAGCTCACAACAGAAAATATTTCTGTTTTCACTACTCCACTTTATCCTTCATAGGATTCAATGCCTTGACAGTTCAGGACTGTAGGAATAGGGGAGGTTTACTGTGAGTGAATCACTCTTACTAATGCTGTGTTGGGGCAATTTCTTGAGCTGCTAAAAACTTGTCTTTCATCATATTGAAGAAATTTCAGAAAATGATATTGAGATGTTAGATGTGTCACTATTTTATACAATTTGTTAGTTTTGTGATCAGTTTTGCATGAATATTGGTTTGAAAAGGTGGAATAAAAGCATATTGCAGGAGTGAAAGGAAAGTGCTGGGCTTTAAGGAACTTTGACTACCATAGATAGGTGTCCTTTTTGCTTAGAATTCTAAAAATAAGCATCATACAAGTATCACATGTAAAATAAGAGGATGAGATTAGGTCAAAGCCCAAGCTAAATATAGGGACAGTGCTGAGAGGGAGAAACGGCAAGACCCAGGGCTCTGTAGTATATTGGCAAAGGCCAGCAGGGCCAGAACTTCCAGAGGAAAGCAAAACTTGGAAAGGTTTTCCCTGGTCTGAGTGTGGCAAGCTAGAGATCAAGAAAAAGAAACAGAAACTTCCACAGACCCAATCATAAAGCAAAGGCTTTAGAAACAGAAAGGGAGGAGTTTCAGCTTTTATAGGGAAGAGAACAGAACTGCAGGCAGGGAATAGAAACTTAACTAGTGAGAGAGCAAACGGGTCTATAACAACATAAGAGAGGTATGGTGGTAGTGAATTTTCTCATTTAGAAAATGTAGATGCAAGAGAACAGTTTTTAGAGGCATTATTCTTAACCTGGGAATGTCGGTTCTCATTTCAGCTGCTGAGAATGGCCCCTAAGCGCAAACGCTCAGCCTCTGAATGGAAGCAGGCTGGTAATGAGAGCTTCAAACACGGCCAGTATGGGCAAGCAGCTGGATATTACACAGAGGCCATTAAGATCTTTGAGAAATCAGGTACGTGGCTTACCTATTTTGCTTGTCTTTTGTGCCTCTATTAAGGGCTGATAGAAGCCATCAGTGGCAGCAGTACTTAATATATTCTTTATAACTGGTAGCATTAAGATAGTTGTTCTAGTGCTGAGTATAAGTAGTTCTGTAAAGTGGCTTGCTTTTAATTTATTTTTTTGTTCAGACACTATTTAGGATCTTTTGGGGTAGTTGAGAGGACTAGAGGGTCATTCCATGTCAAGTGGACCAGGATCCCACGCTTGACCCCCCCCCCCCTTGAAATCCAACCAAATTTTACAGGGGTGTTGTCTAGGGTCTCAAATGAAACTCTGCAAAAAATTTTGGATCTATCTCAATTTAATCAGGAGCTAGGGGTGGTTGAATAAAAGCAATAGATCCACTCCCATGCCTCATGTAACCTAAAACGCCAACTTTGCTTAAGCACTGCAGCAGAAGGAAACTACCTAAGAGTTTGAAATTTTGCAGTTTGGTACAATACCTTGGGGCAAGTTTCTGTGCCAAGTTTGACATCTTTTGCAAACGTGCTTCCATTTCTACAGGTCAGCAAAGTAGGCAAAATTCACGAACAAAAATGTTGGGCAAAGTTTGACTCCATACTGCTTCTGGTAGGTAAGTCAGCTGAGGGTACAACTTTACCAGCAGACATGTACCATGAGGTACTTCCAAGATTTTCAATATGAGCTTTTACAGTCAAGTGAAGCTGAAGATATGACCATCCCAAAAATATGGCTTTATATTTTTTGGATGGTCATATCTTTATGCATAAAGCCATATTTTTGGGATGGTGATATCTTCAGCTTCACTTGACTGTAAAAGCTCATATTGCAAATCTTGGAAGTACCCCTCTCACCCTACTATTCTTAATGGCCTGGTCCACCTCCAGCTCAGAACGGTTTACATGAATTTATTCAGGTACTCAAATATTTTTTCCTGTCTGTCTTGGTGATGGGTTCACAATCTATCTAATGTACCTGGGACAATGGGGGAATTAAGGGACTTGGCCAGGGTCACAAGGAGCAGAGTGGGTTTGAACCCACAACCTCAGGGTGCTGAGGCTGTAGCTTTAACCACTGTGCCACTCTAAAAATCAAAATGTAGTAAAAGTGAGCCAAGTATAGGACAAGCCATTGTGACATCACTGATGAGGTTGGCTCTTAGGCATTGGTGGAATGAGACATTATGATGTCGCAATACCAGCTCTGCTTATCAGAGGCTGAAACTTGTCACACTATTCATTCATTCAATTTTCTATTCTGTTCTTCCAGGGGTGCTTAGAATGTTTACATTATTTTATTCAGGTACTCAAGCATTTTCTCCTCACAATCTATCTAATGTACCTGGGGCAATGGGGGATTAAGTAACTTGCCCAGCGTCACAAGGAGCGGTGTGGGTTTGAACCCACAACCCCAGGGTGCTGAGGCTGTAGTTTTAACCACTGCGCCACACACTCCATACCTCTCCAGTATACTCTATCTCCAGCAGGAAGATGGATGGACTTTCTCAGGCTCCTGGATTCTTCCCTCCAGCTTCGGCTCCCATTGCATATTTGCCTTGGCAGTAGCCTAGTGCTTTGGGGATATACATGGGGAGCCAGGTCAATACCCCCCTCCTATTTCCTTACTCCTGCTGTCCAGTACTGCCTACAGGCTCCCCCTCACGAAAAAAAAGCCGTTTGCTGGCATTACCTGACTTTACTTCCCGGGGAGCAGTGCAGTACTATTTCCTACTCTGGCTACTACTTTAACTGCATGGTTTGAGACGAGGAGACTTCCCTCATTGTCTGGGGTGGCATGGTGAGTTTCCCTCAAGCTCCGCGTGTGGGGGAAAGGACTAATGGTGAGTGTCACGACGGAAGCAAATCACTGTTAGCACATGGTTTGGGGTCTTTAGTCTCAGCTAATCAAACACCGCCTCCAGTGGAAGGGTGAGCTCTTTAGTAGCTGCTGTACGCTAAGCAGAGGGTTTTGACGATACCTAAAATCTTTTTTTCCTGGGCAGTGGAACTTCATATTGCTTAGCTATATAGTCTGGGCTCCTCTTCCGTACATGCTTCACTTTTCATTTGCTCATATTAATTGTCATCTGCCATTTGGGTGCCTAATCTCCAGGTCTCATAAGGTCCTCTTACAATTTTTATAATCCTTTTGTGATTTAACAACATCATGTCATCAAACAATAACCTCACTCATTATTCCTGTTTCCAGATCATTTCTAAATATATTAAAAAGCTGTGGTCCCACTACAGACATCTGGGGAACCCCATTACCACCTACCCTTTTCTAGTGAGAATATTGACCTTTAAACCAATTCTCTGTTTACTATCTTTTAACCAGTTCTTAAGCCTCAGTAGGAAACTGCCTCCTATCCCATGACTTTCTAATTACCTCAGGAATTGTTTGAGGTACTTTGTCAAATTCCTTCTAAACATCCCATACCTAACATCAACCAGCTCACCTCTCTATCCAAATGTTTATTTACCCCTTCAAAGAAATGTAGCGGATAACCCTGGACTAAATCCATGTTGGTTTGTCCCATTAATCCATGTCTATGTATACAGTATGTTCAGTAATTTTGTTATTTATAATAGTTTCGACCATTTTACCTAGCACCAATATCAACTCATCTTTAAAAATTGGTGTTACATTGGCCACCCTCCAATCTTCCAGAACCACACTTGTTTTTAAAAGATAAGAACATAAGAATTTGCCTCCGCTGGGGCAGACCAGAGGTCCATCTCGCCCAGCGGTCCGCTCTCGCGGCGGCCCATCAGGCCCACTGCCTGAACAGTGGTCTCTGACTAATTTTACAATTTACCTCTAATCCTATCCCTGTAACCTTACCTCTACTCTTATCTGTACCCCTCAATCCCTTTGTCCTCTAGGTACCTGTCCAGACCTTCTTTGAAGCCCTGTAGCGTACTTCTGCCTATCACATCCTCCGGCAGCGCGTTCCATGTATCCACCACCCTCTGGGTGAAAAAGAACTTCCTGGCGTTTGTTCTAAACCTTTCCCCTTTCAATTTCTCAGAGTGCCCCCTTGTACTTGTGATTCCCCTTAGTTTGAAAAATCTGTCCCTGTCCACTTTTTCTATGCCCTTCATGATCTTGAAGGTTTCTATCATGTCTCCCCCGAGTCGTCGCTTTTCCAGGGAGAAAAGCCCCAGCTTTTTCAGTCTGTCAGTATATGAGAGGTCCCCCATACCCTTTATTAGCTTAGTTGCTTTACTCTGGACTCTCTCAAGTACCGCCATGTCTTTCTTGAGGTACGGCGACCAGTATTGGACACAGTACTCCAGGTGCGGGTGCACCATTGCATGATACAGTGGCAGGATGACTTCCTTCATCCTGGTTGTGATACCTTTCTTAATGATACCCAACATTGTGTTTGCTTTCCTTGAGGCTGTGGCGCACTGCACCGACGCCGTCAATGTTGTGCCACCATCACTCCCAGGTCTTTATAAGTTCATTTTTTAGTTTTATCAGTACTCTGGGATGTATACCATCTGGCTCAGGTGACTTTCTATTCTTTAGTTTGTTAAATTGTCTCATTACATTTTCAAGGTTTACAGAGATTCTATACATAATCTGCAGAAAGTGTTCCTGAATCTAAGCCTGCATGCCCTGGCACCTTTCAGCATGTGCTGCTTAATTTTATGCTTGCTTCTTGCTGAGATGCTGCTAGAAGAGAAACATGAAGAGATTTATAGGGAGAGATATAGGGAGAGAGGCCCTTCTTCTTCCTTTTGACAGCTTCTGCATGCTTGGAGGCCTGCTGCCTTAACATCCCTACAATCTGGACCAGTGTCCCACAAACCTTTCAGCCGATGGCACACTAAACCTGGTGCCCTGGCCGGAAGGCACCCTTAAGTGTGCGGACGTCTGTGTGATGACATCACATGCATGTACAGAGGCCCTCTGGCCGTGACCCTGAAGCTGTCACTTCGGTGAGGGATCCTGGAGGAGGAGAGGTGCGGGGCAAGGAGGAGAGTCATCAGTGCCAGCTGACTGCCTACAGGACATGCCTCTCGCTGCGAGAGCCACGTCCTAGCAGCAGGCGCCGGCTACTATCCTCCTTACCAGCATCTCATCAGGACACCTGGAATCTGCTGTGGCACACTAGTGTGCCGTGACATACAGTTTGCGATATACTGATCTGGACAAAAGAGGTTGTTAGCCTGAGTTTTATAGTAGAATACAAACACAAAGTTGATCAGCTCTGGTGCATCTTCCAAATGTTTATGAAAATTGCCTTGATGTGTTTTATATTTGCTTGCAAACAAAATTAATTAAAATAAAAAAATCAACTTTGTGAGTATTTTATATTTCCACACTTTCTCCACTCCAATGATTTTAGGTTTGAAAAATCCTGAAGAACAGAGTATCCTTTTTTCAAACCGTGCTGCATGTTACCTTAAGGACGGTATCTGTTCTGAGTGCATCAAGGACTGCTCTAGGTAAGTACAGAAGTTCTTGCTTTTGCTTTGTGTCATACACAGAAATGCACAATTATTTGCTCCATGTATCCTTCCAAGTGGCAGAACATTTCAGTTCTCATTGAGCTTTATGGTATATGCGGACTACTTTGTATTGCACTGATTTAAGTTATTATACTCCCAATATTTTTGTGTGTAGTGCCTTAACACAGGGCCGAGAATGTCCCAGTGGAAGGAAGCTTGAAGCCAGGTTCTTGAATAGAGATTTTATATTGTTGTGCATTAATTTTCAGGGAGACGGACCCCAGCAAGTGTCATTTTAACTTTAACATCTCAATGACAAAATTGTCCTGATATCCCCCAGCTGCTTTTAAAACAACTGGACCCAGAATATGTTTGTTTATTAAAACTCTTGCTATAACATTTAAACTATAAATAAGAACAAAGCAGTTTATAAAATAATATAATATAGTGATAAAAGAATTCCATTAAAATAAGAAAGATCATTCAGATTTATCAGATAAGTTCACATGCACACAATACACAGGAATTCAGACTGTCGAGTCTAAAGGGAAGGCTAATCAAAAGTAATGTGATTTAAAACTTTTTTTAAACCTTAGTAAGGATTCTTCTTTTCTTAATTCTAATGGCAAGATATTCCATAGAACTAGATAGAAAAAAAAAAGTACAATGTCTATAGTACAGGGGTGCCCACACTTTTTGGGCTTGCGAGCTACTTTTAAAATGACCAAGTCAAAATGATCTACCAACAATAAAATTTAAAAAAAAAACACAAAGCACACTGTACGCAGAGAAAATGTTAATTATCAGGGAGTACCTGTGGATCCAAGATGGCCACTGCATGTTTGCTGCGGTGAGGATGCCGTTGCTTTTCAATTTTACCTGCACTAAATATGCCGAAGAGACGGGGCAGGAACGCTGGTGGTACCTCCCGGCGATTGACTGCCCCTTCGGTAGCGCTCAACGATCTTCTTCGGCGTCTGCAACAGGAGCAAGAAACGTCAGGGGCTAGCCCGCTTGGGACACCGCCGGGGAGTAGTGCAGTGGTGAAAACCTCAGCTCTCGATGTTACCTTAAGCCCCGACGTGAGGACGCCACCCCATCAGCCATTGCCGCAGGCAGCCAGCTCTCCACGGGACCAGAAAGCACCCGAAGAGGTAGCCCTCTCGTCTCCGGAGGACAGTGTTGTTGGAGGGCTTGCCTTTTGAGACATCTCAGAGTGGCATGCTCACTCTGGTAGGACCTGCAACCGGGACAACCAAGGCTGGGGGAGCACAAAACTTCATGGAGGTAAACCAAATTTCAGAACAGTCTCTCACAGCACAAGTATACTCTTTTATCCCAGGACAAGCAGGCATGATATTCTCACATGTGGGTGACGTCATCTATGGAGCCCCGATGCGGAAGCATTTTCAAGCAAACTTGATTGAAGATTTAAGTTTGCTCTGCTGCTCCACGCATGCGTGCCTTCCTGCACTAGGGGGGCATCCCCTCGTGGTCTCCAGTTCAAAATTTTCCGCTGAGCCTAGAAGTCGTGTTTTTTCAGGCTCTGCCCCAACTGCCTTCTAGCACCGTGATTTTTTCTTGTTTTTTCTCGATTTAGTCGCTGTGCGCGAGTTTTTTCTTGTTTCAACTGTTCCTGCTTCGTTTTCCACCGACCCGGAGGCTTCCGGATCCCCGTGGCCGCGTGGCTATTCGAGCCGCGACCAGTTTCGATTCTATCTCCCGGCCTTTGACCGGCTTTAAAAAGTGCTCCCGGTGCGAGCGGCTTCTTTCCATCACAGACCCGCATCGCCGGTGCATCCTCTGCCTGGGGGCCGCTCATCCAACCGACTCCTGCCCCCAGTGTGCGACTTTCCAGAACTGGGCCCTCTGTCGAAGGAAAGCCCGCATGGCGGATCTTTTCGCCCCGGACCAACCCTCTACCTCGGCCTCGAGGTCGGCCCCGAATACCTCGGCATCGCCTCGAGACTCGAACCCGAAGTCCTCGGGACAACAGAAGACCTCGGCTCCGGGTAAGTCCCCTCTTCAGGTTCTATACCAGCAAAGAAACCAGCCTCGGGGATGCCGGCGACGCATGGGGAAAGTCCCATGCTTACAGCCCCGGCGAAGCCCTCCAAGCCTTCGGGCCGTGCCTCCACCACACGGGAATACTCTGATACGAGGTCGCCCCCGGTGGAGTGCACCGAGGCAGTGGACATGCCCTCGATGCTGTCCGTGCCCGTTTTCCAGGACCTACTCCGAGCGATGATCTCGTCGGAGCTGTCCGCTGCAATGGCCCATTTGCAACCGGCCTCGACCTCGACCCCGCATGTGCCAGACCAGCCTGAGCCTCGCGTCGAGCCACCTCGAAGAAAAGCGCGCAAGCTTCGCCGCATTCCATCCTCCTTGGACTCCTCACCGAGGCGCTCTCCCTCCACAGACCGCCGCGGTGCAAAACCCACCACCGGGCCATGGCCAAGTCCCAACCGCCTGCGGCCTCCAAACCATCCCTGTCCTTTTGACGAGATTCGCGGAAGGGGGCGGGCCCCCTCCGCCACAGTCCCAGGCCTCCTTCCCATCGGAGGTCGCCTCAAAGCCTTTTACCCTCGCTGGGAACAAGTCACGTCGGACGCATGGGTCCTTGGCGTGATCTCATCAGGATACTCTCTCAACTTTCGGGCCATTCCTCCAGACAACCCCCCAAGGAATTGCCCTCCCAACTGGACGCAGCTATCCCTACTCCTCTCCGAGGCTCGAGACCTGCTTCGCCTCAGGGCAGTGGAGGAGGTTCCCCCCGACCAACGGTACCGAAAAAAACGGGAGACCTACGCCCAATACTAGACTTGAGACGCCTCAACAGATTTCTAGTACGGGAAAAATTTTGGATGCTTTCCCTACCGACCCTCTACCCCCTGATCGACGAGGGCGACTGGCTCTGCTCCCTCGATCTGAAGGAGGCGTACACACATGTCCCAGTACACCCCGCCCACCGCAAGTTCTTGCGTTTTCAGGTAGGGGACTGGCACCTACAATACCGAGTCCACCCCTTCGGTCTAGCATCATCACCTCGGGTCTTCACCAAATGCCTCGTGGTGGTCGCCGCAACCTTACGCTCCCAGGGCCTCCAGGTATTCCCCTACCTGGACGACTGGCTGATCAAAGCCCCGTCCAGGGAAGGGGTTATCTCAGCGACCCAACAGACTATTACCTACCTACAAAGTCTGGGGTTCGAAATAAACTTCCCAAAATCCCAACTACGCCCCTCGCAGTCCCTACAGTTCATCGGGGCCATGCTGGATACGGTTTGCCTCCGTTCCTTCCTCCCCCCTCCGCGCCTAGAGGCGTTAGTAAGTCTGAGTCGAAGGATCTGTCTGCTGACCTCGGTATCAGCCCGACAGATGATGACTCTCCTAGGCCACATGGCCTCCACCATCCATGTCACACCCTTCGCCCGCCTCCATCTGAGAATACCTCAATGGACCCTGGCCTCTCAATGGCGTCAAGACCGGGACCCGATAGACCGTCCCGTGACAGTGACTCTTTTCTTGCAAAGATCGCTCCGCTGGTGGACCCACTCTTCAAATCTTTCCAAAGGTTTACTCTTCCTCGCCCCTCATCACAGCAAGGTACTCACCACGGACTCGTCAGAGTACGCTTGGGGAGCCCATCTGGACGGCCTACGCACGCAGGGGATGTGGTCAGTGGAAGACCGCCGCTGCCACATCAACGTGCTAGAGCTCCGGGCTATCTATCTCGCAGCTGTAGCTTTTCATTTATATTCCATGGGTTTTCAAAGAGGTCAAGACAGCTAATTTTATGCAATGTCACCTCAGTAACAAATATACAAAAATAGACAAATATACCCCCTCCCTTTTTACTAAATCGCGATAGCGGTTTTTAGCGCAGGGAGCTGTGCTGAATGCCCTGCACTGCTCTCGATGCTCATAGGCTCCCTGCACTAAAAACCGCTATTGCGGTTTAGTAAAAGGGGGCCATAGTGCAAAATATACACAGCAGATAAAAATTCTCAAAACGGATACACTTTGATCATTAAATTGAAAATAAAATCATTTTTCCTACCTTTGTTGTCTGGTGATTTCATGAGTCTCTGGTTGCACTTTCTTCTTCTGACTGTGCATCCAATATTTCTTCCCTTCTTTCAGCCTCCTGTATGCTTCCTCTACTCCAGTTCTCATTCCCTCCCCAAACTTTTTCTTCCTCTCTCCCTGACCCCTCCCCTTTCTTACTTTCTGTCTCCCTGCCCCCCTTTCTTACTTTCTTTCTCTCTGCTGTCTTTCTTTGTCTCTCTGCCCCCTTTCTTTCTTTGTCTCCATGCCCCCCTTCATTCTTTCTGTCTCCCTGTTCTTCCTCCCTGTCTTTCTGTCTCCATATCTGTCTGTCTCCCCTTTTTTTCTCCCCAAGCCACCACCTAGGCTGTCGTCTGGAAACAGGCCCCCAAGCCACCACTGACATCTGGGAACAGCCCTCAAACCACCACCGCCGTTGCCGCCGAGTTCTCCCAATTTCCTGACGCCGCAACAGGTCAGCAGCCTTCCCCCCGACGTCAATTCTGACGTCAGGAGGGGGGGAGGCTGGCTTGCCTGGCAGTTCTGTAGTCGCTGCTGGCGTTGGGGAACAGAGAGAATGCAAAGGCAACGTGAGTCAATCGCGGAGCCTGGGATGGGCTCCGCAATCGACTCACGTTGCCTTTGGGATCGATTGGTCGATCACGATCGACCTTTTGGGCATCCCTGGTCTAGTAGATGCCAAATGTGCTTTAGATATATGAGGTAAAGCTACTCTGTTATCATCTTAGTAATCGCCATGGAACACAGAACATCACCAATGATGAAAGATATGGAGGTTGTAATTCAAACAAAGCTTAATGCGCTAACATCAGAATCTTAGATTTAATTCTAAATTCCATAGGTAACCAATGAAATCTTAGATTTAATAGTGTTACATGATCCCTCATCCTAGCTTTACCTAATAAATAAATAGCCGTTTTCTGCAATGTCTATAACCTCTTCAATTGTGCCAGTGTATTAGTATATATTTAACAGAGGAAAACTGTTGTCCTATTCTTTCATATCAAGCAGCTACATGGGATAAGGACTTCATAATATTGTTATTAACCTCTATTTCCTATCTACATTTCAGGAAACAACTAAAAAAACTTACCTGTTTTCTAGATTTTTGAGCAATTAAAATATTACAGGTTTCTCTTATATTCTGTTGCAGTTCATTATTTAATTTTTTGTTAACCACATAGAACTTAATGGTTATTCAGTCTAGAAATTGATGTTCCTTTGCAAAGCAGCAGATGAATCCAGAGACCAGTGGGATATAGCTCACATCGACCAGCAGGTGGAGATAGAGAACTGATTTCCAGTTGGCCTTATAGCCTGGTGTTCCTCCTGTTGAATCAGTTTTGCTCTATCTCCCAGCGGTGGTGGAGCTATCTCTCTAGCTCCTGGATTCTAACGGTGCCTGGTGGATTGGTGATCTTTTAGTCTCCTCTGTTGAGCCTTTGGCTCTTCAGTTGGATAGGGGTGCCTGGCTGATTGGTGCCGGCTTTAGGAGTTACACCTGGGCCCTCCCAGGTCCCTTCTCCACCCTCCCCTCCGAGTGATTGAGGGATTTTGCCTGCTCTCAGCGTTGGTTTCTTCATTCCAGTTAAAAAAAAAAAAACAAAACGCTTCTGCCTGTGCTGAGCTGTGCCCTGGTGAGGTAGCTTTCGGTTAATTACCAGCTTTATCCTGACTGAAGGGGGGCGGGCTGAGAGCGTGGTGAGTACTTGCCTTCTGTTTTGCTCTTCGTGGTATTTGCAGGTGCAAACAAGGGTATGGCGGCGTCAAAAGCTTCGATAGCTCGTTGGGTAAAAGAGGCTATTGCGTCGGCTTATCTGTTAGCAGGGAAGATCGTGCCGGAACAGCTTCGTGCACATTCAACTCGTGCAGTGGCAACGTCGTGGGCGGAGTCCGGTGGTATGTCTTTGGAGGAAATTTGCCGAGCGGCCACTTGGTCGTCAGGGAACACCTTTTCTAAGCATTATCGGCTGGACGTGGCAGCCAGTGCGGAGGCAAATTTTGGCGCTTCGGTGATTGCAGAGGCGACTTTGGCTTCCCACCCAGTTTGAGGTTGCTTTGCTACATCCCACTGGTCTCTGGATTCATCTGCTGCTTTGCAAAGGAATGTAAAATTATGTCCTACCTGTTAATTTTCTTTCCTTTAGAAGCAGCAGATGAATCCAGAGCCCCACCCAGATGGTCTCTCGCTCTCTCTCTCTCTTGTTCTTTGGAATTCTGAGTTCGGTTGGGATATTGTTGGTGATTATTAATAGTTTCTTACATTTCTGATTACAAGGTTTTTCACTGTAATGAAGTTTTTTCCTTTGGTTTGAAGGCTCATGCTCCTTTATTGGAATGCTGGGGCAATATGCATAACTGATTCAACAGGAGGAACACCAGGCTATAAGGCCAACTGGAAATCAGTTCTCTATCTCCACCTGCTGGTCGATGTGAGCTATATCCCACTGGTCTCTGGATTCATCTGCTGCTTCTAAAGGAAAGAAAATTAACAGGTAGGACATAATTTTACATTATGTTATGTAGTGAAAATGGAGCTAGACATCACTACAGTTATTTAGGAAGATTCAAATAATAATTTGAAGGAACAAGTTCCAACTGTGCTGGAGGACTGCTGGGATATTAAAATATCCCTTCTTAGATCTTGTTGCATCTTTTTGTAATCATGGACTGCTGACAGTAGGTTTCCAGCATTAGTTCAGTGTTTTTTGTGTTCTGTCTCTCCAAGCATTGGGAGGAAATACACTTCTCCCTCAATATTCGCAGGGGTTAGGGGCAGAGCTGGCCTGCGACTATTTTAAAATCGCAAATAATATTTGGGCCGGTTCTGACCCTCCCCCGCCTTCCCACAGTATCCTGGACCTTACCTTAAACCCTCTGAGACTTCCCAGAATCGTACCTGGTGGTCTAGCCGGCTTTCGGGGCAGGAACGATCTTCCTACACTCCTGCCCAGTGCAGATCACTCATAGGAAATGGCTGCTATGAGCTCCCGTTGTAGTCTTGAGAGACTACAGGAGCTCACGGCAGCCATTTCTTATGAGTGATCTGCATGGGGCAGGAGCATAGGAAGATCGCTCCTGCCCTGAAAGCCTGCTAGACTACCAGGTAAGGTTTTGGGGAGTCTCAGAGGGCTTAAAAATAGCCCAAAAAATTAAAAAACAAAACAAAAAATTTTGCAAATAATGGATACTGAAACCATGGATTCGGAAGGAGAAGTGTAGCTAATGACCTCATGTACATCTGTTTGCCTATGTTTAAATCCTATATTGAAACACTACAATGAGATTCAATTTTGCCGTTTTTGGTTGTAGTGCCTTGGACTTGATTCCTTTTGGAATTAAACCATTACTCAGGCGTGCAGCAGCTTATGAAGCCCTGGAGAGATACCAGCTTGCATATGTAGATTACAAGACTGTCTTACAGGTAGACTTCAACTTACAAGCAGCACACGATGGCGTTAACAGGTATTTTAGAAATTCTTTACCCTTTTACTGAATTATGAATTTTTAACATAAAAAATATGCTTATTTAACATGTGGTGCTGTAGGATAATTCTGAAGCCTAACTGAAAGACCTGATTTAAAGTGACCAGGTGCATGAGACGATGGGAGGTGTAGAATAATCTCCTCCTACCCCCAGAAGATCCAGTCAAAAGAGAACCAAGATTGGTTGTGCAGATACTTAGATGCTAGGTGGTTCCCCCACCCCCATTTCCATCTGTAGGAAAAACCTTAACATACAAGTTCGAAAGTTCAAGAGAGCAAAATAGGTAATGAAAAGTGAAAATTTTGAACAGTTTACAATAAAAAAATACTCAAATCAGTGGCATAGTATGGGGGGTGGGCGGACTGTCCTGGGCACCAGTTACTTTATGCATATGGTATATCAAAGATGGATTATTGCAATGCATTGCTTGTAGGAGTACCTGTTAAGTGTTGTGTTTACGAGTACAAATCGCTGTGGTTTATTTGTTAAAGAATCTGAGTATTTCAGGACCATGTTTCTCCAGCTTTGACTTCAGTGCATTGGCTCCTGGTAGGGAAATACTGTATATTTAAAGTACTATTTTTAGCTTTTAAAAGTTTTAAAAACGTGGCCCTGGAGTATTTGTTTATACCACTACTGATGACTTGGGGAGTCAATTCTGAATGGTTTGCATGAGCTTCAGTAAAGGTGTTACAATACATGAGCTTCAGTAGTGGTGTTACAATATATGAGATAAATATATGTGAATCTTACCTATTTGTACCATCTATATTGTTTTTGTATTGTCATATACTCATCGTTCTTTCATGTTCCAAGTAGGGGGTAGCCTGCTTCCTCTATGTTGTTATTCTCCCTAAATGTTTCTTTGTTTGCTAAAGTGTTCTGTGTAGAGTATCATCTTTATTCCTTTCTTGAACTTTTTGGTGTCCTTTGCTAGTTTTAATTCCTTCGGAAGAGAGTTCCACCACATTGGGGCCATCGTAGAACATTCTTTTCCCAACTCTTTTGTATTTTATGGCCCTGAAGGCGGGTTTTTCCTGTAGGTATTCTTGGCTCAAGCGTAGGGCGCGTGTTGGTGTATGGTTGTCTAGTCTAGTTGCTAGGTATGTTGGAGAAACTTCCAGTTTATGTCCCAAGTCCCATTGTGAATCACTTGGAATCTGCTCGAAAGTGGGCATATTCTCATTTTGTGCCAAAATTATGAAACTGGGTTTCCTTTATTATAAGAGCATTAAATGGGTTATTGTTGTTCCGGAAGGCATTAAAAATACATGTATTCTGATTTTGGTCACATGAATAGATATTTTCTTTTTAACTACTGTATTGGCTTTCTGTAGTATGTATGCTTTATGGATGGATTGATGGATTATGCTTTATTGATGGATTATGTAGGGATGTAAATCACAAGATGAGTCTTGTTTATCTTGTAATTAATGAGGATTTTATGAGTTTATGATGTATGTCCTATTTTTTATTGTTTATGTAAACTTTGTAATCCACCTTGAGTTTGGAGACGATGAGCTAAATCAATTGCAATACATAAGGGTCTTGTAGGCTGACGCTCATAACTCTGGTGCTATGAGGAACTGCGCCAGAAAATGAGCCATAAAAATAATTTCCCAATTCTCAGTGTTAAATAACATGCAAATTATACATGCGCTGTGCAAGGGGAAGGAACACGTGCACAAGAATTTTGCATTAAGCAAAGCTCCTTTGCGCAAGCCCATTCAAACCTAGAAGTGCAGGCGCACATTAGTGCCGTTCTGTTCCTTAAAAATAAGCTTACACAGAAAACAGGCACTCAGAGGCTTACACAGGTTGCCTTCCTCGTTCAAGTAAAATCAAAATTGGCAGATTTTTAAAAGGAAAATCATGAGAAATCCTCTTCTAACACCTCTGAGCTGGTCATAGGTTTCCAGTGTTAGGGCAGGGGTTTTTTTGTGCACTGTTCTCTGAGCATTGAACAGGAATAGCTAATGACCTAAATTACATCTGTTTGCCTACATTTAAATGGAATTTGTGCTGATCTCCAGTCACATCTTAGCTCATGTGCTGGAGCATTTTGTGTATCCTTTGCACATTAATATACATGCTTTGCTAATTGCCTCTAGTGCTAGAGTTTTGAGCAGTGTCCTGCTGTCTCTTAAAGGGAAAGCACCCAAGGTCAAATGTCACTTCATAGAAAGTGGTGAAAGATGAGTTAAACTCATAATGAAAACGATTTGCTGCTGCTCTCATTATACTAGTTTTTAAAATTTATATTATAAAACATTCTGATTTTGTGTTCTTGTTTTGTTGGAAGAATGGCTAAAGCTCTGATAGAGAAGGATGGTACCGAATGGCGTAAGAAACTCCCCCTCATCCCTTCTGTACCTCTATCTAACCAAACAAGGTGGGAGATGACACCTGAATATAATTTGACTGACACAGACACTAAAAAGAACATTCCCTTAAGGGAACAAAACGGTGTGCTCCCTTTGCACAAAGGTATGCTATTCAATTATAAATACTTTCTCTTTAAAGGGTGGTTATTGGAGAATTTGTCCCCCGTCCCTGCGGTTAACCGTGAGAAACCATCCCCATGTCATTCTTTAAGGAGAGAGGGAAGAATCACAGTATGAATGGGCCCAACCACTGACCCTCAAGTCTTTCATTGAAGAATGCTGGTGTAGAAGGTCTGAGGTTGAGATAGACACTGAAGAATGACAATCTCTGGTATCCAGAGCAGATATTGTGATGTCATAATGTCTCATTCCACCAATAAGAGTCAAGCTTATTAGTGATGTCACAATGGCTTCATTATCTTATACTTGGCTCACATAAGAATCAGAGTATGAATGGACACAGCCACTGACCCTCATGCCTTGCATTGAAGAATGTTGGTGTAGAAGGATTGAGGTTGAGATAGACACTAAAGGACAAGGGATGGTTTCCTGTGGGACAGTGACAAATTCTGTCACCATGTAATTCTCTAGATGACATACAGAGGTAAACTTGATCATAGTACAGATACCAAATAGTACTGTACTTTATCATTTGGACATTTAAAAACTCAAAATGTCACAGGATTGAAGATAATTAATAAAAGGCTCAAAATAATTCACACTCAGCACAAATGTAACAAGAAATAGCTAGAGACTTTTTTTTTTCTCTAACTTCCCACAAGGATATGACACTATTACTGCTCTGCTTCCATAGGTATTTTTGTTATGGAAAAATACAAATGTTCACCCCAGAGATTCATGCATTAAAATACAATTTCAGCATTGCATGAAAGACATCATAAAATAATGAAACAGAAAAGCACAATTACTTACCATAACAGGTGTTATCCAGGGACAGCAGGCAGATATTCTCATACATGGGCGACATCATCCATGGAGCCCGGTATGGTCAGTGTCAAAAGTGCATTGCCACTTTAAGTTTTTAGAAACTTTGTGACTGCCCGCACCGCGCAAGTGCCTTCCCGCCTGATGTCAGTTCGTGGTAACTCAGTTCCGTAAGCAAGCTAAGAAGCCAGTTAGGGGAGGTTGGAGGGATATGAGAATATCTGCCTGCTGTCCCCAGATAACACCTGTTACAGTAAGTAACTGTTCTTTATCCTAGGACAAGCAGACAGCATACTTTCACATAACATAACATAATTATTTATATAACGCGAAAGCCTTTTGATTCGAGGCGGTTCACAGGAAAAATGGCTGAGGAGAATCCACGAGTTACAGCAATGGAGAGAGGACTGAAAATTGTGCCTGAAGATAGAAAAGTGGCCATTGTAATGTCAATTTTTAAGGGTTCTAGACTTGATTGGAAAACTAGCCTGAAGTCGGTGTTGGACAAAATGATAGAAACTTTTAGAAAGAATGGGCTGTTAATTTTTTTTTTTTTTTTTTAATTTTTTTTTTATTAAAATGCCTTATTTAGGTAGGTTGATTGTTTTGCAGTGGTTCATCTTGATTTTAGAAAATATGACTTCTGTGATGTTTTTATTTCAATTAAAAAAAATTTCTAGTGCCTACAGAAGGTGAAATTCAACGAGCCAAAGCTTTAAAAGAAGAAGGAAATGAATGGGTAAAGAAGAAAAACTATAGAGAAGCTATTGATAAATACAGTGAGAGCTTAAAGTTCAATAACCAGGAAAGTGCAACATATACTAACAGGTAGAGAGTAGAGCTGTGTTAATTTTTGCATGGTTCATTTGCATCTTAACCCTTTAATTGGCAGATGATGAAACCGCTGCTTTACATAACTTGATAATGAACGAGAGCAACAGTGCCAGGTAAACAGGCATTTGGAGACGCAGATCTCCCATAAGAGCCATAGAAGATACACATTGCTTCTGAGCAATAATGCCAAATAAAGGGTTAAGTAAATGTAAAAAAAAAATTGTGGCTATAACCTTTTTTTATGGGGCCACAAGTGGTTTGTGACACTTGAAAGGGGAATGTGATTTGATATACTGCTTTTCTGCACTTACAATCAAAGCAATTTACATATTATATCCAGGTCCTTATTGTGTGCCTTGAGCACTAAAATGAGGTATAGTACATTTAAATACAACCAGGCTTCTTCAAATAATGCATAGTTTTAAAAAAAGGAGGAGAATTTACAGCATCTATTTTTTCAGACTTTAAAAGTCCTCAAACCTGGTCCCAAAGGCACAGGGCTTAATTTCAGGAAGTTGGGGGGAGGGGAGTTACACTGCCTGGAATAGAGTTCCATCACTTCTTTTTAGTCTGCAGGGTATCCAACTATCCCTTCCAGGCAGCCTGTAGGGGAGAGAGTGAGCTCAGAGCAGTCACTGCTCCCTAATCTACCCCCCCCCCCTTTTGCTTGGTTTACCTGCCGCTAGCCATCCTGCCCTCTTCCCTTGCTCCACATTTTCACTTCATTTTTTTGCCTTCAAATTAAACCCTGGTTAGGTATCTGAATTTGTTCCTTTGAAAACTAACTAGGCTCAAGCATCTAAATTTAGGTGGCCTAGTGGTTAGCGCAGGTTGTGAGTACAATTCCTTTGTAACTCTGGGTAAATCACTTAACTCTTCATTGCCCCATGTACAAATAAGTACCTGTCTAAAATGTGTAAATCACACAGAAAAAGACGTATTCAAGTGCCATTCCTTTACCAAGGTGGATGTGTGAATTAAAGCTTAAAGGGCCACTTTGTCTTATTTAAAGTTATTTTTCATGTTATGTACAAAAGGCGTCTACATCTAACCAATCTGAAATGAAATTGTACTGTTGCTCAACCTTTAATTGAGGCATTCAGCGCAAAAGTGGGCCATGTCCACTTTTTGCATTTCTAAGCCAAACTTTAGCCAAACTTTTAGAAAATGTAAAGATGTTGACATATACTGCTACTGCAAGCATTGCTTATTCTTTTTACTGAAATTTTGGCCTAGGGTGAGTGTTTTAAATATCTTGTGATTTTTGTAAAGGCAAAGATAAAGTTCTGCTTAGAAATGCAAAAAGTAGGCATGGCCCACGTTTGCTCAGTAGGGCTCAAATGTTGATGGGACCTGACCCCTAGAAACTTATACCTTCCTTGCCCATGAAAAAAATATTGTCACGTCAGTGCTCACACATGCAAACTATAATCACCAAACTAGTAACTATTTTCACTGACAAACATTTCCTTCTAGTGGCATATAACAATGTTTCTCAATCTGATCCTTGATGCCCCCTTTCTGATCTGCTTTTCAGTCTAGCCACAATGAATGTGTAAGAGATTTGCATCCACTGAAGGCAAACTTATCTCACACCTCTTCATTGAGGATATACCTATAGCCTGATTGGGTTGAGAACGGCTACACTAGAGAAGAGAAGGTTGTGAGTTTTAGAACTAAGAAATGCTGCCTTATAGCTAAGAGGGCCAGTGTTTGGACAGAGCCACAAGTTATATGTGTATCATAAAATACTTGCATAGAATATATGCACAGCATCATTTGACTCGGAGCAGGTATTAAATTTGTTATAAAATTAGCCCCTTGGGAAGCTAATTTTATAACAGACCACTTACTTTTGTGGTAAAGGTAAGCATATAAGTTGCACAAACTTTCCTTTTTGGAAATTAGTTATATTCCAGAGTGACTGTTAATTAATGGTGCGTCAGTTTGCAGTGCACTGCCTCCAGAGCAGGAAATTTAGAATGGGTCTGCTTAGCATGAACAGATTTAATTAACATATATGCATAACAGGAAAAGTGCATGCATTTAAGGCTAAACCCCATGCAGCCGTGCTTTTGTCCGTCAGCTAAACCTTATATATATATATATACAGTCAAACCTCGGTTTGCGAGTGTTTTGCAAGATAAGCAAAGCGTGTCTCGCAAACTGAGTGTTGACTCGATTTGCGAGCACCCCCGATAACCGGCATCGCTCCCCCCCACTCGCAAAGGGCCCCCCCCGACCAACTTTAACTCACCCCCCCTTTGGCACCGGCACGCAGCCCACAAGTGCCGGTGCCGCTTGAAGATCTTCTTCCCAGTCTCTGCTGACTTTGAGCATGCATCTGCGCATGCTCAAGCCCTTCTAATTCTCCCTCTCGCCGAGAATCTCGGCGAGAGGGAGAATTAGAAGGGCTTGAGCTGCGCAGATGCATGCTCAAAGCCGGCAGAGACTGGGAAGAAGAAGATCTTCAAGCGGCACCGGCACTTGTGGGCTGCGTGCCGATGCCAAAGGGGGGGTGAGTTAAAGTTGTTCTGGCGGGGGGTTCCTGTTCTCACGGGGGGGGGGGTGCCGATTCGAGCGGGGGGGGAGGCCTTTGCGAGCGGGGGGGAACGGTTCTCGTGCTGGTGCTAGACGGGGGGGGGGGGTTAGTTAAAGTTGGTCGGGCGGGGGGTGCCAGATCACACGGGGGGGACTTTGCAAGCGGGGGGGGGGGGGCGCAGCACCCTGGCCTCGGGGGGGGGGGGGGTGAACGTATCAAAGCGAGTTTCCATTATTTCCTATGGGGAAACTCGCTTTGATAAACGAGCATTTTGGATTACGAGCATGCTCCTGGAACGGCTTATGCTCGTAATCCAAAGTACCACTGTATATATAAGCTCTATGCACGTAAATTTTCATATGCATCTACCTTGGGCAGTTCCAGAAGAGCTATTTTTGTGCAACAAATGCTGTTTTACTTATTGCAGGGGTAGGCAATGCCGGTCCTCGAGAGCCGGAGCCAGGTCAGGTTTTCAGGATATCCACAATAAATATGCAGGGGTAGGCAATGCTGGTCTTTGAGAGCCAGAGCCAGGTCAGGTTTTCAGGATATCCACAATAAATATGCATGGGATATCGACAATAAATATGCATGAGATAGATTTGCATCTCAAGGAGGCAGTGCATGCAAATACATCTCCTACATATTCCATTGTGGATATCCTGAAAACATAACCTGGCTCCGGCTCTCGAGAACCAGAATTGCCTACCCCTGACCTATAGCAATGCCTTTGACAATTGCTCACTTATTGCAGATATCTTCAGATTTACATTTCCCACATTGTACTTATTAAACATCCTATGCTTAATACTGCCCCCCCCCCTCCACCCCCAGTATAGTTCTGTAAGGCAGGCAGTCTGAGGCATAACTTTTGTATATTTGGAAATTAAAGATGTCTCCTCTGCTGGTTGTTGTTTTTTTTTCCTGTTTGCATTCCAGAGCTCTTTGTTACCTATCTCTGAACCAACACCAGGAAGCAGTTAAAGATTGTACAGAAGCTTTAAAGCTGGATACCAAAAATGTGAAAGCATTTTACAGGCGTGCTTTAGCACTTAAAGAACTGAAGGTAGACAAATTTTTTTTGCAGAAACACTACAACATAATATTATTTAAGTAGCTCCAGTCTACACGTTTAGCAGTACAGGAACAGTGTGCTAGCATGAAGCCAGCCCTATAAAGTACTCATTCCACAGCCACAAAATGAAAACTCCTCCTTAGGCCTCGCCTTCCTCTTGAAACCAGATAACGTGAAATACAGCTGGTGTACAGTAGTCTCCCTCTTAAAGGTTGTAACTACAATTGTACCTTTTAATACTAAATATTTTCATAGTGACATTTCCTTAGCATTTATACCAGACGAGTCCAGAACCAGTGGGTTATGTTTGTCGACCAGCAGCTGGTGAGAGAGAAACAAAATATCTTTGTGATTCACCCCTTGGAGGGGCACTGTGCAGCCTTAGAATGCTCAGTATTTCTCTGCCTCCACTGGATGGGATGGATAGACTGTAGCTTCTGATGTTTATTAAAATCTGATATACCACTAACAGCTTCCAATTATAAAAATGATTTAAAGGAAAGAATCACATTTTATGTAATGCAGTCTGGTTTCCTACAGCAGTAACACAGTGTGGATGAGTTTCAGGCCGATCAGAAGAGATTTTAGTTTTGAAAGTAAAATGTGCTCAGAATCATAAAAATAAAGAAAGATATAGTTATAGATCGTTTATACAAGATAATCATTAATTAAAATTTTTTAAAACCTGCTCTCATGTCTTTCAGTTTGTATCCACGCCTACTAGTCAAAGTTGTTCTGAGGAATGTCCTCAGCAAAAGCTTGTTGGAAAAAGAAGTTTTTTAACAATGTTTTAAAGAACCCAATCTCAAATAACTAGGGAGTTGGTTCCATAGACTGGGGGCTAAGTAGAAAAAGGCTTTATTTCTAGTAGACTCCCATTTAGTTCTCTACCGATGGTATGACTAATCTGTTATCTTTTCAAGATCTAAGGGAATGAGATGGAACATAAGGAATTATTAAATTATTCAGATAGTGTTTCATTTTCAAGAACTTACTTATGTATAAGCGCTAGGATTCTGAACTATGAAATGGAGTGACATGGTCAGAATTTTTGTGTCTTTTAGTGCAATGTTTTGTAGAGTCTGCAATTATTTAAAATTTGCTTTAGAAATCCTGGCCTATGACATTACAGTAATCCAAGTTGGAGGTAAAGAAAGCATGAGTGTCTGATGGATCTTAATGTCCTCAAAGTATAAATCCCTTTTTTCATGATTTTGGAAATTTGGTCATTGAAGGTTAAGTTGGAGTCAACAAAGACTCCTAGATACTTACAAGGGGAATTGTTTTATCACAAAAAGAAAGCTTAATTTGAAGGTCTGGAGCATTAACTGTAATTCAGCATGAAATACATTTTTCAATATTCAGAATTAGTTTATTAGAAAAAAGCCATGAGTTAACTGTTTTGAGACAATTTTGAAGGCTGCCTGGGTTTGTTGTAATAGGATATCATCAGCATAGCAATATCTCCCGATCCCAAGTTCTTTGGAGAGAGGGGCAACAACAATATTAAACAAAACTGGAGCCAAGGAAGAACTCTGTGGCATTCTTAACAGTTCAAATTTATGAGATATGGAATGAGCTGTAACAGCTGAAAAAGAGAGATTTGAACCATAACCTAAAGCAGCTAATCAGCTTATAAGGCGATGAGGAGCCATGAGTTCAAAGGCCGAAGCAAGGTCCAAGAATAATGCAAATGTTCAGTGTCCGTCTTGTAAGCAGAGCAGAATTCAGTGTAGTTTAAATAAAAACAGATAGCCTCCACAATCCTCTCAAACACATGAGCAAGTAGGAAGCAAACTGTCTTGAAGGGCAATGGTCCGACAGCTACTCTTAATTCCCCTCCCTAAATTGATCGCTTTCCATTCTTCATGCCACTTGATGTACAGTAATAGGAGGCTATTCAAACTGCATGAGTCAGCATTCTTAAGGCCTGCCAAAGGAAAACATACAGCTTAAGTTCCTGTACTTAAATCTGAAATTAACTCAATTACCCCATTCAACCCACCCTAAAACTACTAGGAATGACGATAGATAGATGCTGCACCATGCAACCACAAATCAATAAAACAAATCAGAAATCATTCGTAGTTATGAGAAACTTAAATTCGAAAATTCTTTGATAGAACACAATTCCGGCTCTTAGTACAAGCCCTAGTCCTAGGTCTCTTAGACTATTGCAATATTCTCTCCTCCCCTGTCCAGCATCAATGATAAAACAACTACAAACAATCCAAAACACAGCACTGAGACTTATATATTCATTGAGGAAACATGACCACATCACAGAGGCATACCTCAACTCATACGGCTTCCAATTCCGGCAAGAATACTAGTCAAATTCTACTGTCTACTATTTAAAACCATAAAATGCGACAGCCCAACCTACCTTAACAACCACCTCATCCAAACTAAATCAACTAGACACAGGAAAACCAACACTTCATTCACGCACCCTCCAATCAAAGAAGTAAAACGGAAAAAACTATATGATGGCCTCCTAGCCACACAAGAAGCAAAACTCGTCAACTCCAATCTACTACTTATGACCCCAAACTACAAAACATTCAGAAAAGAAGTAGACACTACTTTTCAAGAAATTCCTACAAACGACATAATATCAATAGCTTTCTCACTTCCTAATACCACTTCCCCATACCTTCCTGATTCCCCAAAGCAACCTCATCTACTCTTTATTTCCTCTAGAAATTACCAGATATCTTCTTCTTGTAATACATTTTTTGTAATTCTTTTGTAATCCACCTTGAACCGCAAGGCAATGGCGGAATAGAAATCTCTAATGTAATGTAGTCTAGAGGTAGTAACCATACAACTGTAGTTAGTTACATAGAAACATGATGGCAGATAAAGGCCAAATGGCCCATCTAGTCAGCACTTCCACAGTAACCATTATCTCTCTCTCTCTCAGAGATCCCATGTACCGATCTCGCGCCTTCTTGAATTCAGACACAGGCTCTGTTTGGACAGAGAATGAGGTTGAGACTTCTGTCTCTCTGATTGTATAGACCACACAGAAAAAGCAGTATATCAAGTTATGTCCGCTTTACCCTTTTGTTGCTTTGCACGGGGACGCTGACCAGCAAGCCTAGAGGATGATGAAGATGGCTGACTATAATGACATATTTGTGTTGTAGTAGTAGGAACACCTAGATGGAGCTGCATATCTTCTAGAAGACAGAAGTTTGAGGCTTAGACAAAATGGTCATGGTGTCTTGTGTGTTTTTTATTTTATCAGCCACTTTTTCAATCTTGTCTCAAAGGAGATCACCCTCCCCCCCCTTACAAGGAAAGGTGCTCCTGGATTGAAATTTCCATATCAGAGATCCTGAGCCAAGCTAAACAGTGCATAGCAATTACCACCGCTGATGTTCTAGAACAGTGTTTCTCAATTCAGTCTTGGACAACTCCCTTACCAGTCAAGTTTTCAGGAGACTGTTGAAACTTGAAAACTTGTACTACGCTTTGACAGCCCAAGTTAATAAGGTGAAACAAGACTAAGAATTCTCATCGAGAGGGCTACAAAAGAGCCAGTGTTAGAAGAATAAGTATTTATACATCTCTCCAAGGATTAAGAAGTTTCTTTAATGGGGGAATCAATATCCTCCGTACACTTTTAAGAAATCTATCAATTTAACCACTTGCAGGACAAAGCTGCATGTTATTTAGCTATGAACTTATGTAGACTTCAGTACAAGGCAACTATCCTGAGTCGCTCTTTGGATAATTATTTTTCCCCACCCACTTTACTACATTCATCTGGTATGGACATTTAAGGAAGAAGACATTTTATGCCTTACCCAATGATGATTTTCATTCCTTTAGTCCTAATAGACCAGTCCAGAAACCCTCCTTACTTGAATACAGTATTAATGAATATTCTTCCATTCTGAATTGTTCTTTTTTTCTTATTTCTCAGTTCAAAGTACCTCTTATTTTACAGTGTTTCTAACTTCTTGGTGGCTTCTCAGGTAGTTTTTGATCCAGTTAAAGAGTTGAATTTAGTGAAGTACAACAGTTTTCTTCTTGGTAATGGGTCTTTATATTAAAATTGTTCATCTTAGTACTAATTATTGAAACCGTCCGTGTCTTAACTTTTTTTTTTTTTAGCTCTGGCACCCTAAACAGAGCAAATGTTTTTCACAGCACATTATAATTGAAATTATAAAATTGAAAAACCAAGAAAAAAATTAAATTCGAGAGTTATTTAAAGTTCTTTAAGCTACATATAAGTAATTGTAACAACAGTGCAACTAAAATAGATAGAATAGAATTGCTAATCAATGTGATGGATGTGCTTGTTTTTGAGTGCAAATTAACTCAAATTCATGACTCGATAGTCAACAAGCAAACACGCATTTCATCATCCACCATTTGCAGTCGTTCTCTTTTTTCTATTTAATTTCTGTCAGAGCTGAAAATCCAAGTTCGCAAAGATAAGAAGATCCAAACGGTAACAAAGCCTTGATTGCTTTGTTGCTCAGGTTAGGATAACTACTGCATAAGAAATAAAAATAAAATTGCTTGCCATTAGTTTTCAAGGACCAATCACATCAAAGAATGATACTTGTCTGGGCAGTTGTATCCTTACACACACAGACACTCATAACATTGACAGACTCTTGCGTATACAACAATGTATATGTCATCTATTCTAGTGTATACTTATGAAAGGGATTTTTTAAAATAAAGTAAAATTCTGGAATCTGTTCAGGGCAAACCACTGTGCAGAGAAACTGCTTTATATCATTGTTGGGCTGTGGTGACTGCATTGCGATCCCCTGTCTTTAGTTGTCTGAGTCTGACATCGAGCAGCAGTGTAAACAAACACCATTGCTTGGTCCTTCTAAGATTGCACAGTACTCTTTAAAAGGTGAATCACAAATAACTTTGTTTCTCTGTCTCCATCCACCCGTTCTGGCCTGACCAGACAATTTATGATAAAGCAGAAGACATAGATTGAATGCACTGTTTTCTTTTTTTTTTTCTGCCAGGATTTTGCATCAAGTCTTGCAGATCTTAAACAACTTTTGGAAGTGGAACCAGACAATACTGCAGTCCAAAAATTATTTCAGGATGTGCAGAAGTTGATGAAATGAGGGCTGAAACACCCTCAACAGGATGCTACAGCTAGAAGACCATGCTTGCTCTTTCTATTATAATATAGGGACCATATTCAGTATATATTTAAAAGAAAAAGTTAACTTGTACAGGGTTATAACAAGAGAAGAACTGATACTCTAGCATGCCAGAGGCAGTGTTGGAACCTGCCCATATACCTATTTTTCATGTTTGTTTCTAAATATCCTTTGCATAATTAACAGTCTGGCCGTGCTCTACAACCCCACTGTTGCTTGGCAGAGAGGACTGCAGGTGACGGCAGCTGTGAGCACATGGTATTAAAGAGCTCAACTGGGATTTGCTCTTTTCTTTATGTTCTACCTAGGCATGTGTTTAATGGCCTTATTTCACTGCTGCTGAGGTGTGAATCTTGCACTAGTTAATATTTAGTAGCTCTGCATGCTGAAGGCTGCCGAAGCTATTGCTCCATTGTGTAAACTGTCCCTTCAGCTCAGCCATGGTACTGGCTAGTACCTCCCTTGTTTGTTTTCTTGCAGAACTATTTTTTTTTTATTCGTTACTGTCAGTTTGCTTCCTTAAATGGAGCAGGGACAGGTGCTGCTACAGAATATTTCTGAACCTAGCTTTTCATTGGCTTCAGCCATTATTCTGTCATACATGGGTTTATCAATGTGGTACGAAATAGCAATCCAAATCACAAAACAGTTGGATATTGGCTTAATCCCATTTCTATGAGTAGTGGTGTCTATGACACAGGGACAAATTTGTCCCTGCAGGAACTCAATTTCCCCATCCCTATAAGCTCTGCCTTAACTGCACAAGCCTTGAATATTTATGATTTTAAAGTGTTTTGAGGCTTGTGCAGATAGAAACATGATGGCGGATAAAGGCCAAATGGCCCATCTGCACTAACCATTATTTCTTTCTCCAAGAGATCCCACATGCCTATCCCAGGCCCTTTAGAATTCATATACAGTCTCTGTCTCCACCACCTCTTCTGGGAGGATAGAGCTTCCAGGAATGGGACAGGAAAAGAACGCGATGGGATGGGGAAAAAATTTGTCCCCGTGTCATTCTCTACGCTGTTACTGCAAAAACCTTGCAACACTCCATAAAACTTTCTAACCTTAAGAGTACACCAGCCTCTTATGAAGATCAACTATCCCATTTAGGAGGTTTCTGTAAAAAGTGTAAATCTGTTGGAGCAATGGTTGGCTATTGTACCGTAGGACCCCTCTGGTCTTTATTTCATGATTGCAATATTGCTTAGTAACCTGAGGTAGACAATGACTTTTCAGTAGCTTAAGGTGAGTTATATTTAATTCTGGCAACTTTGTGTGTCTGTTCCTGAAGCAGTGGCAGATTAACCCTTTATTTGGCAGTGTTGCTCAGAAGCAACGTGTCTTCTATGGCTCTTATAGGAGATCTGCATCTCCAGCTGCCTGTTTACTGGGCACTGTTGCTTTTGTTCACCATCAAGTTACATAAAGCAGCTGTTTCACCATCTGCCAATTAAAGGAGCAGCAGTGGTATTTGAATGGTTTTCAGTCTGCTGCCCCTCCTCAAAGGATGACTGAATGGATGCATGTATTTATCTCTACACCATGCTTCAGCTATCCTACTTTTGTAATGTTTATTATAAAAATATTGGTAAAAAGCTATTGTGACTTGATTTGATGGTGCAGTCTTTATGTTTCAGAGTGTGTCTTTTAACTAGACTTGTTTTAGTAGGTCATGAGACAGCATAAGGCCATGCAGGTGTTGACACTGCCTCGGCATTCCCCTCATTGGTCCAGAGCAACTGCAACCAGTGGTGTAGTAAGGGGGGAGGGGTCCACACTGGCACCCCCCACCCCCCTTTAATCAAAGCCTGAGCAGTATCACAAACTTGCTGCCAGCCATCTCTGATGTCACTTCCAGGAAATGACATCAGAGGGTGAGCAGCAAGTTTGTAATGCTACTCACACTGGGAAAATAACAGTACAGGGGGAGGGAAAGATGCATAGAACCCTACTACTGTTCTTTACAGTGTCTAAAAAAAACAGGAACAGCGCTTTTTTTTTTTCAGCAACTATTATTTAACACTAATAGTAAGCAAATTGTATGTAGATGGTTACTTTGAGCATCAATTTTGTAAAGGGTTCAGGAACTTCCTGGCACAGCTATTGTGTGCATGTCTAATGAAGGGGGACTAGGGGACCACTGACAAGTTCTCAACCCAACCAACCAAGTTGGGACAGTCTCCATTGAGAGCTATAGACTGAGGTCAGCAATTTTCCACTTTTTTTGTTCCATATTTTTCCGATGGAACAAAAGAAAAAGGAAAATTGCTGGACTAAGTGTATAGCCCTCAGTGGAGACTACCCCAACTTGTTTGTTTGGGCTGAGAAATTTTTAGCAGCCCCTCATAGCGCTGTGTACTTCTAGTAGTGCTACAGCAATGCTAATGAGGGAGTAAGAAAACTTTTGAGAGGTGGTTGAAATAGAAGTGGTAGGGAGAGAAAGCAGCAGCATCATCAAAGTTAGGGCAGTGTGACTTACAGCTGCACTTGCCAGCTACTGGAACTCACCACCAGCTCCACATCTGTCTGTAGAGCAGGGACTGCACCCTGTTACTAATGAGCCCATTACCATAATACTCACTGCTTCTGTGCACTGTAAAGCAGTGACTATAGCCAGTTGAAATATTACAAGCATCAGGCCCTAGGTGGGTTAACTTGCCTAAAATTAGTAGGCATAATTCACCTCTACTATAGGCCCTAGGTTTAGAGAGAAGAATGCTGGGAGCTACTGTGAATTGCGAGTCAATGACAATCAACCTATCTGCATAGACAGCATCTTCTGACTTTCTACAACCATAAACTGGGGCTTCAGACTTGAGATTACCAAAACCTTAAATACTTATGAAAGTACAGTATAGCCTTTCATTTTACACTGGTGGTTATTTACTTCAGTGTCTATACTGTTGTTTAGAAGATGGCTGTGTGTAGCTTACATAACTGCTGCTGGAGGAATGGAATAACCCAGGTACTTGGTTTAGAGCAGGGATCTCAAAGTCCCTCCTTGAGGGCTGCAATCCAGTTGGGTTTTCAGGATTTCCCCAATGAATATGCATTGAAAGCAGTGCCTACACATAGATCTCATGCATATTCATTGGGGAAATCCTGAAAACCCAACTGGATTACAGCCCTCAAGGAGGGACTTTGAGACCCCTGGTTTAGAGCCTTAGGCCAATCCAAAGCTGAAACAGCAGCTTTAGTCTTAGCCCCCTACATGGATTTGGATTCAGTCAGTACAAGAAACACTTAATTAGTTAAATTAAAAGCATGCTTGATGTGGCTGTGTTTCACTCTGCATGAGCTGCTTCAGCATCAAAAGTATCCTGTAAAAGCAAATTCACTTCTCCCTTGTTATTCACAGGGGTTGGGTGCAGAGCCAGACCACAAAGTGTGAAAAATCATGAATATGTTTTTGGCCTGCTGTGACCCATTCCCACCTCCCTCCTGACATCCTAGACCGTACCTGGTGGTCTAGTGGGCTTTCAGGGCAGGAGCATAGGAAGATTGCTCCTGCCCCGAAAGCCCACTAGACCACCAGGTCTGGGAGGCAGGGGAAGGTCCAGAATTGGCTTTTTTTTTTTAAATAAAAAAATTGCAAGTAACAGAATCAAGATACTGAAACTGGATTCGGAGAGAGAAATGTAGAAGAAATGCATAGTCATGGAAAAAAAATATTAAGAGAGCTTATGAACTGCTAAAACTCAGTCTCCAATAAATCAATTTTATGTAAAGTTAAGCTACTTAAAATATGCAAAATGACATACACCACCAACAGAAATTGTGTAGGAAACAAATGAAGGTCACAAAACAACACTAATCACTTAACAGGCAGCAAAATGGAGTCAATGTCTTAGATGCAGCCACATTTATTGATAAATGAAAATTTTTTAAAAAACAATTGCAGCTGTCCATGACAATACACTGGAAAAACACTTATTTTGTGCACTATAAAAATGTCACCTTGATGATGATTACAATTTCATCAGTAGACAAATGGGATGACACACAGATGGACTTCTATTGATAAAATAGAAACCTGGGACCCTATACAGTCCGTGTTTCAGCTATTTATCTGCCTTCATCAGGGGTCCAGGGCCAAAATGAGCACACTTGGAACGCCACAAGGCAATGTTGTGAATAATGCCAAAATAAATTTAAGTTACAGTGACAATTGCAAACTCAAAATCAGTGATAGGTTTCTTGAAATAAAAAGTTCATAATCGCTTATCTAGCTGCGAGTGGTGCTTCTTTTTCAATGATGGTAGGGTCACAGATGAACTTGTGCAGCAAGAGGACATAAAAAATAAAACTTCATACAGCCTTATTAGACACAAAGTATAAAACCACCAAAAAAAAAAAAATGTCACAGCCTTAGTGAAAGTTCTCTGGACAAATTTGTTTGAAAAACCAATCCTAATAACCGTCTTCAGTGTCTAGAAAGTTTCAAGAAATTGCTCCAGATTTTGACACTGCTTTCTGCACCCCCCTTGGAGATGCATGTACCAGTGCTGCCCGATTTGCATTGATCCACTTTAAAAAAAAACAACAAACCCACCACCACTGGACTCAGTTTCAGTGAATTTTGATGCCAGGCATACCTTTGGGCTTCTTAAGTAGCAGCAGTGGTGGTGGTGGTGGTGGTAACTGGCTTGGCAGATGCAGCATGGTGAACAGTTTTCTGGCCTGCCCCGCTGGGGCCTTCCCTCTGCCACATCACTAATGATGCTGGTCACTGCCACCCGCTGTTGCTATTTTAGGAGGCCCAAAAGGGGAGGGGGGAAAAGAAGAATTGGTAGACACGATTGAGGATAGAAAGGAAGAGATGCAACAAAGGTAGTAGGGGTGATAGGGAGGTTTGATCCAGGGTAAAAGGCAGGGAGAAAGAGATAGAAATGTTGAATATGGCATTGGACGGGACAGTACAGTACAGAGATGGAAGATGGATGCCAAGCACGGCAAAAGAAGAAAACATCAAATGTGCAGGAGACCCTGGCCAGTAAGTTAAGAGAAGACAAACAGAAACCATGGATTTGAATATTACAATGACCAGACAACAAAGGGTAGAAAAAACAATTTTATTTTCTATTTTGTGATTATGTCAGATTTGAAATGTGTATCCTGCCAGAGCTGGTGTTAGTGAGTTGTGAGATGAAAAGTCTTTTTTGTTTGTTTACATCACAGCGCCGGAATGGGGCTGGAGAGGGCAAAGGGAGCTGGGATTGGTGAAGAGGCTACAAAATAAACCTGCCAGGATGTTTCAAAAAAAAAAACAAAACAAAAACACAAAAAACCAACATACTATTAGGCAGGAAAAGTGAATTGAATTGGAAAAAATTTTCCCTGAATTAGGCAGTAATAGTAGGCACTGCTGGTTAAAAATGCCTGGCTTATAGGGTTAAAGCTGTGCAGTGAGCCAGCGCTCCCATGGTCTGGGAATCAGATCCAAAGTCACAGCAAACGTACACATTTTACTTAAGTTCCTTGGATACATTGATACTGATGTATTATTTTAGTTGACCTTTGCTATAGGAAATGCTTTGCCTGAGGCTCTGTGAGCAGAAGGGTCATTGTCGTCTTAAAGCTCACTATATGTATTTACTGCTTTTGATGTTACCCTCTGGGACTTACGTTCAGGTCACTAGTATTTATTTTACATTTCAGGGGTGGGGTGGGGGTGCTCTAGTCTGGTTCCTTTTTTCACCTTGTAAGTTTTTATACTCGGTTGTTATTTGTACACAGCTGTGATCTTGTTCAAAGTAAAATGGGAATAGTAAAACTTGTTCTGAAAGCACTGCCTGGTGTAAAGTTCACATTTCACTTTTAAAATGTAAAAAAAAAGTCCTTTTCCAGACTGGGACCCCACCAAAGCTCCCCCCTTCCCCCAAAGTTCAGCATTATGTCAGCCAGTGGCATAGCCATGGGGGGAGGAGTTCTGGGCCCTCTCAACTGCTGCAACAGTTGAAAGACCGGCGGGGATGCCCAGCCAGACGCCATATATGGTGATTTGATGTAGGATGGGCTAGGGAGGGCATCGGTGGAAAGTCCACTAATTTGGAACACGAGGATGTCACTGGCCAGACTTTACAGTAGATATCCTGCAAACAACGGGATGGTTGGATAGGCTGCAGTGAGCTTGGATGGCAACTTCAGTATTTGGAACCTAGGACAATACCAGACTTTACAGTAGAGAATGACACAGTGACAAAATTCATCACCGTTCCCATCCCTGCGGATAACCGCGGGAAACCATCTTCATGTCATTCTTTAAGGAAAGAGGGAAGAATCAGTATAATTGAGCACAACTACTGACCCGCAAGCTTTGCTTTGAAGAATGCTGGTGTAGAAGGACCGAGGTTGAAATAGACACTGGAAAATGACATGGGATTATTTCCCGCGGTTATCCGCGGGGACGAGAACGGTGATGAATTTTGTCACTGTGTCATTCTCTACTTTACAGTCTACGGCCCAGAAATATCAAAAAAGAGACAAGTTAATCTAATCATGTATTTTTTAAATGGGTATAACTTATGGGCAGACGGGATGGACCCCGTTCAGGTCTTTTTATCTGCCGCCATTTACTATGTTACTAAACATGGCCACATTTCAGTATAAATGCCAAACTGAATCAGACTAATGGTCTTTCAAACCCCAAATAATGCTGTGGTGTCATCTTAAAAAAAAAAAAAAAAAGTCACACAATTCTAAAAAGTGATCTGATTAACTCATTGTCTTGAAAAATAGATAAGCCTCCTGTAATTCTCATGTCTTTCAGATTTCTCTAATTTTTAAGAAGTGAAGAATCAAAGTGATTTATTAAAATTGCGCAACCTACAATTTGATGGATAAGTGAGCCATCCATTTCATTGTAGGTCATTCCTGTGCAAACCCAAGTCTGTGTAATTGTGAACGGCATCAAGTCAGGAAGGTTGTTTCTGGTGTCATTGTTGAGCGAGTGGTGGACACCTGGAATGCTCTCCCAGAGGAAGTAATTGCAGAATCCACCATTCTAGGATTTAAGGGTAAACTAGATGCGCATCTCCTTAAGAGTGGTATAGAGTGATACGGGTAAGGGTAAATTAGATGCACATCTCCCTTGAGAAGCATACAGTGATATGGGGACTAAAACTATGCCAGGGTGCACCTGGCGGGGCCTCCGTGTGTGCGAATCACCGGACTTCATGGACCCAGGGTCTGATCCAGAGATGGCAATTCTTATGTTAGAGTCCTGTACAAAAACCACACATGTGCCAACATGGGCATCTGAAAACAGTGCATTCTAATTCCAGAGACTACCTTGAAGAGGTTCATTATAAGAACAATAAATTAGAAAACAGGGCTCCTTTTACAAAGCCGCGCTAGGGCCTTAACGCAGGGAATTGCCGCTACCGCCTCCTTTTGAGCAGGTGGTAGATTTCCGGCTAGCGCACGCAAATCTGGTGCGTGCGATAAAACCGCTAGCTCGGCTTTGTAAAAGGAGCCCTAAATGATTAAATAAATAAATATAAAAAAGCAGAACCATTAAAGGGTTAAGCTAAATTATGTCTTTCTTAAACTATAATTCTACTTAAATTAAACTGACAGGAACAAGGCTCAGATTGCGGAGTGATTTTTCCCACATTGGAATTTCTTCCAAGAGAAGAAAGAGTTTTATTTCTTTACTCCTGATGATATCACCGGCTTGAAACCGTCCTCCCTACCAGTATTTAAACTATAAATTCATTACATTATTTTATTCAAAATCCATTAATTTATTCTTTATTAATATCTTATTATCTAATCTCCTCTAAATCTTAAACATTTCATCAAATCATTTAAAACCCTTATAGCTCAATAATATCTCTTAACTGGTTAGGGATTTAAGTAGAATTATAGTTTAAGAAAGACAATTCAGCTTGACCCAATTGTTCTGCTTTTTTATATTCATTATAAGAACATACATACAACTACACTGTTACAGAAGACGACAACCAAAAGTTCCACGTAGGTTTAATCTAATCTAGTCTTCTGTTTATATAACGGGTCATCTGTCAAAATTCCTTATATTTTGGAATTACCTTCGAGTCTGTTGTCTGACGTTCTTACCAGGTCCTCGTGCATTCACCGATTACATTTCTTATGAAGTAAAACAAGTTTCCAAGGCTTTATATAGTTTTTATTGTTGAACAAAATAAATTAAGTTTCCTTAGACTGCTAGCTCCACACTAGTCTGAAAACAGAATTTGGTTCAGCTACAGCAAGCTAGATACAAAAAAAATTTTTGCTTTGCTAGTGCATCGAATGCTGCTGCTTTTATTTTTATAATTATATTCCTCCTCTTAAATTTTGAGATGTGCAACCTTTCTGAAGAAAAGGGAAATTTGTAATAGTATACGGCACACCAAAGAAAAGTCCTAGTCATGATGCAGACAGATAAAGATACGCTAATCAGAACAGAAGTCCTTTGAACGTGAACTGGTTACCTCAATCCACCCGTCTGAATTAGGCAAGGGAGGGACCAGTCTTCTGACCTTTGGCCTGATGGGCCTGGAGGACGGCAACAGCTTCTTCTACCTGCCCAGAAGAGATTGGAAACATACGTAAATGGTTGTGAACAAGACAGGAGAGGAGACAGTCGATCTAGTTAAAAGTCCGTGAACATTATCCTCCAGCCTATACGTACAGATATATAATCTGTGCCGAGTATAGCCCACTGTTTTTGGGCAAGAAGGAAAGTGGTGTTTTGGAAGAAAGGAGAATTTTGTAGCCACACAACTATATACCGATTTCTGTTTTACAAAGGGGAAAATATTACATAAATATTTGGCAATATCACATACCCTAACGGACTCTAACAAAGCTGCGCTAACGGCCCCGAAGCCCAGAGATTTAAAGGGCTTCGGGGCTGTTGCCATGTGGCAGCCGCTAGCACGGCTTTGTAAAAGAGGCCGTAAGCCTCACTATTTTGAAGAACTCAAATCCATTTATTCATAAAGAGTGCAACTCAACCTGTAATATTCATACGTGTTTTAAGTGATTCATAAATTTTTAAAATAAATAAAAGGATTTGAGTTCTTCAAACTAGTGAGACTTAGGGTATGTTATATTGTGGAATCATTGAAATTCTAAGTGTATAACATTTATAAAATTGGATCTTTGGGAGAACAAAAATATTTCGGACAGCAGCAGAGGTCAGCTAAGCACACATCCTAAAGGGGGAAATCCTAAGGGACAACATACCTCCAGTAGAGAGTAGAGGTCTGCACGGGAACGGGAATCCCGTGGGGAGACTGCAGGAATCCCCCCTAACCCATGGGACTCCCACGGGGACCCCCCTCTGGCCCACGGGACTCCCACGGGGATCCCCCTCTAGCCAACGGGACTCCCACAGGGATGGAAGGCTTTGGAAGCAGGGTTCGTCCATAGAATATAATGGACACGTCAGCCTTAGTAAAAGATGGGGTTTATAAGTTAATTACCTGAACAGAAAACAAAAAAAGGGTGCCACCAAAGAGATTCCACAAGGAAAACAGCAGCCGCAAACACAAAAGAAACTGTGGAATTGATGATCCTGTCAGAAGTAATTGCTGCTTTTTATGGAGACGGGCGGGGATGGAGGTAATCCTTACGGGGATGGGTGGGATGGAGAGGATCCTGGCGGGGACGGGTGGGGACGGAGAAGATCCTGGCGGGGATGGGTAGGATTTCTGTCCCTGCACAACTCTCTAGTAGAGAGCCCATGGGGGTAACAAGTGAACGCTACTGGCATAGTCTTCAAATGCTCAAAGACATTTACACACTAAAGGGGGGATTCATTTATTAATTAATTTTTAAATTTATATTCCGCATAGCCTAAAATTCTGTGCGGATTACAAATTATTCAGGTCCTCAAGCATTTTTCCCTCTCTGTCCTGGCAGGCTTACCTGAGGCAATGGGGGGATTAAGTGACTTGCCCAGAGTCACAAGGAGCAGTGCGGGATTTGAACCCACAACCTCTGGGTGCCGAGGCTGTAGCTCTAACTGCACCACACACTCCCACAATTTTAGAAGCATTTACACATGGAAATTACACCACTTAGATTTAAAGGGGCAATTTGGGGTAGGCTGAAATGCTAGATGAATATTTTTCCATTTTACAAGGGAAATAACACGTGGAAACATTTCCAAATTAGCTTTTACATAACATAACATCGTGCTTCTTAACCCTTTCAGGACCAAGGGACATATTTGTCCCATAATTTTAAAATCCTATAAATTTTGATTGGGATAGTCTACAGTTCTAAATTTGATATGTACGGATTCCATATGATACTGCCTTTATGTAAACAAACTGGTTCCGACATTCATTCATTAGCGTCGTTGCCAGATTGACGAGAAGATTCACTTGCCACACTGTCCATAAGCCAGAAGTGTGATTTTTTAAATAAAAATAATGATATTTCACAAAAAAATCAATTTTTTGGCATCTGCAAGCCCTTTTTACCATAAAAATGTCGTCAAAACCACAAAAATTGGCCTACGATCCTTATGGTCCTGAAAGGGTTAACTACATAACCATAAGTTCAACGCGGTTTACAAAAGAGTATAAACAAGATCATGAAGAACAAGAAGAGTTATTAGACCAAGTATCTTGAGTTCCAAAATGTTTATAAGAACGAGCTCTAAGCAATAACGATCGAAATTCTTTATCGTGGAAAGCGGCTTGAAATGCTAAAGTATGATCAAGAAATTTCTTGCTTTTACAACCCTCTATGGATGGAAAAGTAAACAGGGTGGGAGATCTTCTATGTTTATGCGATGCTATAGTAAATCTATTGTTCACCCGTGGCAAATCTTTCAAACCTCTAGGAAAGTGCTATATTATTCTAACTAGACTTTTAGAAAAGTGGAAGTAATCACATTCGTATTGAACCTCAGACGTTGACGCTGGAGCTCAGCGGCAGCCAACGGAGACAGGGTGTTTATAAATTCATTAAGACATAGTAATCGCGCCATTCTCTATCAGACACTATGGTTGGGTCGGAGTGGCTAAAGCCAGATAGGTAAGAAAGGGAGGTTTGAGAGGTCTTATTGAAAGGTAGTAAGGATATTATGAAGGGCATAGAGAGAGTAGAGAGGGACAGATTCTTCAAACTTTCGGAAAATAAAAAAACAAGAGGGCATTCGGAAAAGTTGAAAGGGGACAAATTCAAAACAAATGCTAGGAAGTTCTTCTTTACACAGCATGTGGTGGACACCTGGAATGCAATTCCAGAGGACGTTATAGGGCAGAGTACGGTACTGGGGTTTAAGAAAGGATTGGACAAATTCCTGCTGGAAAAGGGGATAGAGGGGTATAGATAGAGGATTACTGCACAGGTCCTGGACCTGTTGGGCCGCCGCGTGAGCGGACTGCTGGGCGCGATGGACCTCAGGTCTGACCCAGCGGAGGCATTGCTTATGTTCTTATGGGAGAGGAGGAGATAGTGGATGCTGCGGATGGACCATTTGGCCTTTATCTGCCATCATGTTTCTAGGTTTCTATGACTATAAAGCTCTATGACATCACAATGCAGGTGCAAAGAGCCTTAGCCTATAGGAAGAGGAGATGCAAATGTTAAGAGCCTTAGCCAATGCGCTTCCAGAGAGCGTAATAGGGCAGAGTACGGTACTGGGGTTCAAGAAAGGATTGGACAAATTCCTGCTGGAAAAGGGGATAGAGGGGTATAGACAGAGGATTACTGCACAGGTCCTGGACCTGTTGGGCCGCCGTGTGAGCGGGCTGCTGGGCGTGATGGACCTCAGGTCTGACCCAGCGGAGGCATTGCTTATGTTCTTATGGGAGAGGAGGAGATAGTGGATGCTGCGGATGGACCATTTGGCCTTTATCTGCCATCATGTTTCTAGGTTTCTATAACCATAAAGCTCTATGACATCACAATGCAGGTGCAAAGAGCCTTAGCCTATAGGAAGAGGAGATGCAAATGTTAAGAGCCTTAGCCAATGCGCTTCCAGAGAGCGTAATAGGGCAGAGTACGGTACTGGGGTTTAAGAAAGGATTGGACAATTTCCTGCTGGAAAAGGGGATAGAGGGGTATAGATAGAGGATTACTGCACAGATCCTGGACCTGTTGGGCCGCCGCATGAGCGGGCTGCTGGGCACGATGGAACTCAGGTCTGACCCAGCGGAGGCATTGCTTATGTTCTTATATTAATGTGTATGTATGACTAGCTGTAAATTGCAGGGACTAAGTGTTTTCTCTGTTTAATTTATAGGGAGTGGTAGCCTTGATAAAACCCTTTAAAGTTTTATGGGTGAAACATGTTGGCGATTCTACCCCCATATGAAGCACCACCACACAGCTAAGTACTTTTAGTACATATTTATTCTAATAAGTTAAAGTAAAAAGAAAAATGCAAATTTACGGGAGACGATCCGATGATGATTTGGAGCATAAGGCCAAGCACTGTGAAAGATATTTGAGTGCCTGGTGGCCCTGCAGAGGATCGTGAAGACAGATCTTAACACATTAAGGTTATGAGGTGCAATACGAATGCGATTCCTTCCACTATTCTAAAAAAGTCTAGATAGAAAATCTATTGACTATATAGAACAGAGCAGTGCCATACATAACTTTATAACAGACACAGACCAACTTTAACAAGACACGAGCCTCCCAATAGATCAATCTGACCGCTGTATTCTGAATCAATACGAGTCTGGCCATTTCTTTCTTAGTACTTGACAGGTAGTCCATGTTGCAAAATCAAGAAGACTCATCCAAGTCACACAGGTGCAGCGCAAAAAGGTGATGGTACCGCCCCCCCCTCCTCTCTTGAACCCACACTTATGGAGTCATAGGTGCCCATTCCTGCTCCCCTTTAGACCATCATGGAGCCCAGTGGGGGGAGGGGGATGAGGTACAACTGCTTTGGGTATAAGTTTAGGATGTGGTCCAGCAGGCGGTCTGGAGCAGTGCAGAAGGAAGTTGGAGGATCCAAGCTGCTGGGTGTACCTTTTTAAACTCCTTGCTCCCATGTACAACTGGAGAAACACAGGACATTCTCTTCCCGCATACAGCTTTAAAAACCACAACTTCCTCTGGATGTACCAGTAAATAAAACATGCGCTCCACGTTTTTGAAGGCAGAGCCTGTATAGAATACAGACAAAATTGTGCCTATCCCTACCTAGATGTATCAATTCCCTTTTCCATATTCTATGTAAAATTGAGTTTCACGCATCTTTACCTATGTCAGAGCTATTTGTTGGTATCATTATCCAAGAATTTCTTACAATTTCTTTGCTATTACATTTTAAAGAAATCTTTCCTGCTGAATGGAATCCTGTTAACACCATGCACCTCTAAACAAATCAGAATGCTGTAGAATTTTCTAGAAGCCCTGTTCTGGAACTGCTGCAGGTCACCAGACCATCGGAATAAAACTTCTTAATGTACATGTCCATTATGTTCCTGCTCATTGGCAAATATGCAAATGCACACAGCATACCTGTCCAATCAAGTTAAATGTCCAGGTTCACCATAATATTCCCATAAAGGAAGTTTGGTCAATCATGCACGACATTTCCAATCCAAAAGCTTATTCTACTTAAATAGGAACTAAAGCACTAAACTCAGGAGTTATTGAGGCTGGTTAATTCTTTATTTGATATAAGCCATCTTAACCAACCACCACAAGATGCTTTACCATCCGACGAACTAGCTCATTATTTCAGAAAAAAAATATGTAAGCCGAGATTATCACGTAGAGGTTCAGAACCCATAGATCCATAAGAACATAAGCAGTGCCTCCGCCGGGTCAGACCGTAGGTCCATCCTGCCCAGCAGTCCGCTCCCGCGGCGGCCCGAACAGGTCACGACCTGTCTGAATCACTAGAAGGGGCCCCCTTGCCACCTTGGTTTCCCATTGAGTCCTATCTTCCCATCGAAGTCCTAACCCTCCGGTCTTGCACATGCACGACCTGTTGGGTTTCTATACTTATTACCTGGTTAGCTTTCTATACTTGTGCTACATCCCAGCTCCTCCCTCAGTATCCCACGATCCCTTTATCCCTCAGGAATCCAGGGATTGGACCCTGTCAAAGAAGCTGATCAGAGTAACAAGAAAGTTGGATATAACCTTGGTGCAGAGCAACCTCCGATCTGATCCGTGCACACAAATGAGGGGGGAACGGCATGCTAATGTAGGCAGGCAGCGATTCACTAAACAAATCTGGAACACCGACTGGGCTGGCTGATCAACAAAAGAAGCGACTGCTAGGGACCAGTCACTCACGTGCTTTCCGACTGCATCTCTGCCTGGATTCTCCTGCTCTCCTGCCCCGACTCTCCTCTCACCGCCCTGCTCTCTGCCCCAAATCTTTTGCCGCCCCGACTCTCCTGCCCTTCCCCGTAGTGCGAGCCCGTGGCTTTAACCCGCGGGTTTAAAGCAGGGTTAAAACCATGGGCTCGCAGAGTTTATTTGATTCCTGTCCTTGCACTGTATACTACTTTTCTGCAGAAACTTGCAATGTTGAAAACACATTCTTAAAACAGAATCGTCACGTGTTAAGTCAAAACTACAAAACGTGACAATTCTGCCTAAGAGAACATACGGCACACTAGTTTAATGCAGAACAAAATGATGAAAATACCTTTGCGTGTAGAGATTCTGGAGACTCGAGCATGTGGAGAAGCTCAGAATTATCTATTTCCAGCAGCATCCCTGTGATTTTGCCAGCCAACGCGGAATGCATGGAATGGATAAGAGGATAGAGTCGTTCACCTAGTCCATTAATCACAGCAAAAACGGAATTAGCACAATATGAGAGCAATCAAGATTCTACTTTGCTTCCCACAGATCATATCTTCCTACTAAGGCAAAGAATTGCTGTTTGGCAGATCTAGGGAAATGACAAAAGCAAAGAGGACCTTTTTACTACATTGCTGTAAGCGCTAGCAGGCGTTTACCACATGATACGTTCTGCTGTCCTGTGGAAATTTCATTATCTGCACATGAAAACCATGTGCTAAAATATATATATATTTTTTAAAATTCTTTATTCGTTTTTGACATCAAATACAAAGTGCATACATATAAACAATCAAGTAATATAATCTGTTGCACTCTTTTCCAACAAATAATCTAAAACTGTTTTAACCCCCCGCCCCGCCCCTCCCTAACCCTCCCCCTTCTGGACATGTATAACAATCTTTAATGACTCAAAGGGAAATAATAATATTAATAATTCATATTTATAACTTACAATATTTTGTTAACGGGCCCCAAATTTCCTTAAATTTGCTATGGTGCCCTAACTGTAAAGAAAACATGTTTTCAAAGTTATAAATCTGGTATAGGGATTCCAACCAGAAACTATAATTTAAGTTATCCCAGCTTTTCCAATTTTTCATTATTAGTTGCATAGCTACTCCAGTCATAAGCTGAAAGGAGTGATAAAAATGGCTACGGACCTTTATGTGAAGAAAATCAATAAAAACAAAAGAAAAAGGAAGCCGATATGGTTCTCCAACCTAGTGGCTGAGAAAATAAAGGCGAAAGAGTTGGCGTTCATGAAATATAAAAAAACCCAAGAAGAGGAGAGCAGAAAAGACTACAGGGTGAAACTGAAAGAAGCCAAGAGAGAGATACGTTTGGCGAAGGCACAGGCGGAAGAACAAATGGCTAAAAATGTAAAAAAGGGAGATAAAAAATTTTTCAGATATATTAGTGAAAGGAGGAAGATAAAAAATGGAATTGCTAGGCTAAAAGATGCTGGGAACAAATATGTGGAGAGTGATGAGGAGAAAGCAAATGTGCTAAACAAATACTTCTGTTCTGTGTTCACAGAAGAAAATCCTGGAGAAGGACCGAGATTGTCCGGCAAAGTTACACGAGAAAATGGAGTAGATTCTGCGCCGTTCACGGAGGAGGGTGTTTATGAGCAACTTGAAAAACTGAAGGTGGACAAAGCGATGGGACCAGACGGGATCCATCCCAGGATACTAAGGGAACTCAGAGAGGTTCTGGCGAGTCCTATTAAAGACTTGTTCAACAAATCTCTGGAGACGGGAGTGATTCCTGGGGATTGGAGGAGAGCGGATGTGGTCCCTATTCATAAAAGTGGTCACAGGGATGAAGCAGGAAACTACAGGCCGGTGAGCCTCACTTCAGTTGTTGGAAAAATAATGGAAGTGTTGCTGAAAGAAAGGATAGTGTATTTCCTTGAATCTAATGGGTTACAGGATCCGAGGCAACATGGCTTTACAAAAGGTAAATCGTGCCAAACGAACCTGATTGAATTTTTTGATTGGGTGACCAGAGAGCTGGATCGAGGACATATGCTAGATGTAATTTATTTGGATTTCAGCAAAGCCTTTGATACAGTTCCTCATAGGAGGCTGTTGAACAAACTTGAAGGGCTGAAGTTAGGACCCAAAGTGGTGAACTGGGTCAGAAACTGGCTGTCGGACAGACGCCAGAGGGTGGTGGTTAATGGAAGTCGCTCGAAGGAAGGAAAGGTGACTAGTGGAGTCCCTCAGGGTTCGGTGCTGGGGCCAATCCTGTTCAATATGTATGTAAGTGACATTGCTGAAGGGTTAGAAGGAAAAGTGTGCCTTTTTGCAGATGATACCAAGATTTGTAACAGAGTAGACACCGAAGAGGGAGTGGAAAATATGAAAAAGGATCTGCAAAAGTTAGAGGAATGGTCTAATGCCTGGCAACTAAAATTCAATGCAAAGAAATGCAGAGTAATGCATTTGGGGATTAATAATAGGAAGGAACCGTATATGCTGGGAGGAGAGAAGCTGATATGCACGGACGGGGAGAGGGACCTTGGGGTGATAGTGTCCGAAGATCAAAAGGCGAAAAAACAGTGTGACAAGGCAGTGGCTGCTGCCAGAAGGATTCTGGGCTGTATAAAGAGAGGCGTAGTCAGTAGAAGAAAGAAGGTGTTGATGCCCCTGTACAGGTCATTGGTGAGGCCCCACTTGGAGTATTGTGTTCAGTTTTGGAGACCGTATCTGGCGAAATACGTAAGAAGACTTGAGGCGGTCCAGAGGAGGGCGACGAAAATGATAGGAGGCTTGCACCAGAAGACATATGAGGAGAGACTGGAAGCCCTGAATATGTATACCCTAGAGGAAAGGAGAGACAGGGGAGATATGATTCAGACGTTCAAATACTTAAAGGGTATTAACGTAGAACAAAATATTTTCCAGAGAAAGGAAAATGGTAAAACCAGAGGACATAATTTGAGGTTGAGGGGTGGTAGATTCAGGGGCAATGTTAGGAAATTCTACTTTACGGAGAGGGTGGTGGATGCCTGGAATGCGCTCCCGAGAGAGGTGGTGGAGAGTAAAACTGTGACTGAGTTCAAAGAAGCGTGGGATGAACACAGAAGATTTAGAATCAGAAAATAATATTAAAGATTGAACTAGGCCAGTTACTGGGCAGACTTGTATGGTCTGTGTCTGTGTATGGCCGTTTGGAGGAGGATGGGCAGGGGAGGGCTTCAATGGCTGGGAGGGTGTAGATGGGCTGGAGTAAGTCTTAACAGAGATTTCGGCAGTTGGAACCCAAGCACAGTACCGGGTAAAGCTTTGGATTCTCGCCCAGAAATAGCTAAGAAGAAAAAAAAAAAAAAAAAAATTTAAATTGAATCAGGTTGGACAGACTGGATGGACCATTCGGGTCTTTATCTGCCGTCATCTACTATGTTACTATGTTATAATGAGGAGTAATTTGTTCTGATTTGCACTAATTGGTTTCTTGGGTAATAAAATTGTTCCAAACAATATTATATCATGTGATAATGCTAATGGAACTTCCAATATCGTGATAATTTGACCCCAAATGGATTTCCAGAATTTAAGTATCAAGAGACAATAATAAAGCTAATGGTCCAACATCCCTACATCAAGATGACAGTGCCAGCATCTATTTATTTAGAACTAGCTAACCTTTGTAACCTAACAGGGGTCCAAAAAAATCTGTGTTACAAGAAAAACTAGGTCTGTCTCTCCTCATTTTTTAAATTTTAATCACAGAATGTGTGTGTGGGGGGGGGGGAGGAGGGTTTGAACGAGTTTCTGCACTAATCAGTGCAGCTATATTAGCATGCTGTGACTAGTGCATAATTATCATATGAGCCCTTACCACCTACAAAATTTTAGCAGTCACACTCTAATAGCAATAGTAATGCATGCCATTAATTAAAAAAAAAAAAAAAATTGGAAAAATGGCCATTTTACAGAAAACCCATGCTAAGGCCACTTTATACCACAGCTTAGCAAAAGGATCCCAAAGTGAAGTTAAATACCTTAAAGGCAGAAACTTTATGGAAAAGAAAAACCTCCTCTGGCCAATCTGTGAGTGGGATAGATCATTCTTCCCATAATCAATAACCTATTCATTTCTCATCTATAAAGCAAGGTAGGTTCTTATAAACAATGAGTGTCCACAGTAAGTGAAGAATCCAAAAACAAAAGAAACTGGAATAGATGTTCCTGATGCAGGCTTTTACTCAGTCCGCCAATAGTTGCAATGACAATCCAGATATGTCTGGAATGAGGGCAAGAGAGCAAATAAAGGCCACCAAGACAGTTCCACAAAGAAAAAATGCAAAGCATAAGGCATACAAAACCGTGGAACCAATGATCTAGAGTTATGTTTTATTCATCAACTAGTGTTTAACGGGTGCTAGAATAGATGTCTGTCTGTCTTTCTCCTGCCCCCGTCTCTTTCTTCCTGTCTCTCTCCCTGCCCTGTCTATCTTTCTTTATTTCTTTCTATCTTTCTTTCTCCCTCCCGCTGTCTATCTTTATTTCTTTCTTTCTATCTTTTTTTCTTTCTGTCGCTCTCCCTGCCCTGTCTATCTTTATTTCTTTCTATCTTTCTTTCTCCCTCCCGCTGTCTATCTTTATTTCTTTCTTTCTATCTTTTTTTCTTTCTGTCGCTCTCCCTGCCCTGTCTATCTTTATTTCTTTCTATCTTTCTTTCTCCCTCCCGCTGTCTATCTTTATTTCTTTCTTTCTATCTTTTTTTTCTTTCTGTCGCTCTCCCTGCCCAGACCCTCACTGATACCGCCTTGCAGCGGTGCCACTTAAGGGATCCCTTGCTCTTTCCTCAATCCAGCTGTGGTCAGTTGCCCGCACACTCCTGGCGGGGGAGGGGAGGGGTTCCTTTAGCTCTCGTTCGCTGAGGTGGCGGTGGACCACCCCATCCATGCACTCTCTCTCCCCTACCTGAACTCCAATGCCTGCTTCTCTCACCAGCCCAAAGCCTCTCTCTCTAGTGGCTATCCCATGTCTCTCTTCTCCTCACCAACTACATGGCAGCGATTGTTGGGGGGGTTTTTTTGTTTTTTTCGGCAGACAGAGAGAGGGCGGGAGGGGGGTGGGGGGGGAGTGGCTGCCATGGTGATCGGTCCGACTCCCTTGCCGGAGTTATTTTTCAGTTTAAAGGTGCCGCGGCGGCTCCTCTAAACGATCCCTGCCTGCATTAGAAGTCTTCTCTGAAGCAGATGCAGCTCGTGACAGGAGCCGCCGCGGCACCTTTAAACTGAAAAATAACTCCAGCAAGGGAGCCGGCCAACTGGCAGTTCAAGTCGGAGCTTCGGTCTGCCCTGCACCCTGCTCGCCTTGCCGTATTGCATTTTTTAGTTGAAAGACGCGGCGGAAGTCCGACGCAGGCGGGGATCGTGAGAGGAGCCACCGCCGCATCTTTCAACTAAAAAATACAACACGGCAAGGCGAGCAGGGAGCAGGCCAGACCGAAAAACAGAACTCTTAGCGCGCATGCGCACTCCTATCTGCGGGTCCCTACAGCTCACAGAAAACCGGCGCACGCAGTGGGAGTGCGCATGCACGGCTTTGGGTTTTATTATATTAGATGGTGCAGATGCATACACAGTAAAATGTCCAATATCACAAAAAAAACAAACCATAAATAATACAACACAAATGTAGCATACACCCGACATGGGTCGTGTTTCGGTCACGACAACGACCTTCTTCCGGGGTCCGGTCTAACAGGGAGCCACAAGTATGAAATGTAAAAAAAAAAAAATACAAGAGCACAATTCCAAATGTGTACACAGCAAGCTTAGGGCTCCTTTTATAAAGCCGCGCTAGGGCCTAGATTTCCAGCTAATCCGGTGCGTGCGATAAAACCGTCAGCGCGGCTTTGTAAAAGGAGCCCTTAGTCTTGATTTAGGCTGGAATGAGAAGAACCCAATACGGTACATGTTTTGGCGAACACGCCTTCTTCAGCTATATGACTGATAAAGAGTGAACGCAAATCGCGGAGGTTCCTGAAACACCTCCTGCAATTGTGCTACATGCCAATGATTCAAGATACATTGCTGAACTTCGCGAATACCAGACGAGTTAAGGTAGAACGCACGGAATGCGACTTGAAGATTCTTTTGGTTGGAGATGTAACAAGTAAGCTCGTTCAGCCCAACTTGCACATTTATATGCATTTTTTTTTTCTCTACAAGAGATGCAGGATAGCTTCTGCCTGGGTCTCAAACGCTTATATTGTTGAACAAATTCCAAGCGACCGCAAAAATTGTCCTACAGGGATATTGTGACATAGATGAGAGGGATGGCAACTGGTATAATGTAGTCGGGTGTTCCTTTTTGTCTGCTTTCGATAAATCATATAGGAAAACCCTTGAGAGGCCACATGTTAGACCCACAGGTTTTAACAGTAGTAAGGTTTTGACACCGATGATGGCTTTATAAAATAGTAATCTGATATGTAATTTATCTAATTTTTAAATGAATTTTTCTATAAATTATGTTTTAAGTTCTGCATCCAATTTGAGAGAATGGGAAGGTGGATAAATGGAAATAATTCATATTAACATGCTATCTCAACAGCAAAATCTTAATATTGGAGCATGCAATCCTTTGTAATGCCATTCTTATGCTCTTGTCAAAATAAAATCTACCTCAATAGTTTGAGAAGCAATATCAATCTTCTCATCTTTGCAAATGGATTAAAAATCAACTAATTTTGCAGATACCTGCTTTGAAATATAGCTCTCAAGCTGTACTCACCTAGTAGCTGCTTCTGCTCCTGGGGGGGAGCTGCAGCAAGCATCGACGAAGTCAGTGGTTCCTGACCTTGTACCAGAACAGCCGGCTCCAAAATCTAGTTCAGCAGAGGAAAAAAATACAAAAACACTCTGCTGTGAGAAGTTCAGCAATTACTTTTCACATTATTTTTGCTACAAAATAAGGTTTATATTTATTAGCTCAGCTTCATTTCATCAGAGTCCTCCAACATTAACTAGCTTCTGTTACTGTTAAATGCTGTAGCGCTTATGTTACTGAAAAACACTTATACAAACAAAAAAAAAAAAAGAACAGTAATTGATCTTTTCAAGGTCAAATGGCGACTTGTGGTGTGAGCTTAAACTTCAGGATCTCTCTTATAAGTGTATTTGCTGTGCAGCTCCTCAGTATCTCTCATCTCACTCAATTTGTAGCATTTTTTAATCATTGTAAACCGCATAGAACACGGTCCTGAGGTATATAAACTGTTATTACTTTTATTATTATTGTAGATCTAAGAACCTAGTATGGTTTGTACCAGGATAAGGTACAATTCGAGGCTGAATTTTATGACCCGTACAACGCGGGTCATGGAAAAGCTCAGCCTTGTGTTCAAAGTTTGAATACCAAGACCACAGACCTTGGCCCCAATGCGATAAAACGCAAAGAATCACCTGCGTTATGTTTAGCATGGTTTTCTGATTCAGTAAGCTAATGATATGCTATAAACAAAGTATTACATGAGTTTCACAGAGAAACCACAATAAATAAGGGTCAAAATCTTGATGCATATTTCATTGTGCGCTCACAGTAATAAAGTCTTTTCATGGGGTTCCCTCCCCCCCCCCTTAAAAAGGTAGGAAAACTATTTAGTGTGAGGTCTTGAATCTATGGTGGCCCAGTAGGCTCCAAAGCCTACCCTCTTAAAAGCCCCAGTGACCACTGGAATCCTGCTCCCCAGGGAAGTAGTAAGGGAGGGGGACGGACTGCCCTGGGTGCTGTCTCCCTGGGGCACCAATTCCTCTCCTCCACCCTCCTGACATCTCTTGAAATGTTCACCGGCATGAGCAGCTCGTGCCAGCCTTGGTTCCCTTCTGACGACACGTCCTGGGCACGAGACCAGCACGTGATGTCGGAAGGGAGCCCAGGCCGGTGTGAGCAGCAGGTGGAAGATGTTGCGCATGCCGACAAACATTTCAAGAGGCACGTGGGAAGTGGGCGCTCAAGCAGCTCTGTCGCTGTCCCTTCGCCAGACCTGTAAGCTCCGTCCTCATCTGCACAAGCCTCAAATGCTTGAAAATCCTAAGTAGCAACATTCTAGAGCTCAGACTGTGATGTCATAATGCCTCATTCCACCAATGCCTAAGCTCTGTCCTCATCTGCACTAGCCTCAAACACTTTATCATAAGTAGCAACATTCTAGAGCTCAGATTGTGATGTCATAGTGCCTCATTCAACCAATGCCTAAGCTCCGTCCTCATCTGCACAAGCCTCAAACACTTGAAAATCCTAAGTAGCAACATTCTAGAGCTCAGATTGTGATGTCATAGTGCCTCATTCAACCAATGCCTAAGCTCCGTCCTCATCTGCACTAGCCTCAAACACTTTAACATCCTAAGTAGCAACATTCTAGAGCTCAGACTGTGATGTCATAATGCCTCATTCCACCAATGCCTAAGCTCCGTCCTCATCTGCACTAGCCTCAAACACTTAAAAATCCTAAGTGTTCGAGTCTTGTGTGGTTAAGACAGAGCTTGCAGGAATGGGGCAGGGACAAAGTTGTCCCGGTGTCATTCTCTACTTCTCTCACCCTTCCCCAGCATGTGGTTAAAGTGGTGCTGCCCTGTTTGGCATCTATACAACGAGAAGCAGCCTGGGACAGGTGTTCCGTAACTCTATCCTAGACGACCCATCTGAGGAGTGCTAAGTGGAATGCATATTCTTTGAATAAACGTATTGTCCAGAAGCGAGGCCGAGTGGAAGTTTTTGACATAGGACTGCGCATTGCACGTGCCTTTGAATGGTGCCTTTTCAATTTATTTTCTCATCTGTTCTTAGTATTCTACTCTTAATTAGGACAATTGTTTGCTGATAAGCTGACGGTGGAGGGGGTTTCAGTTAAATAATACGTAGTTTTTCATCCTGTTCATGCTGTAAATTGTATCCTGTGATTATTGGTACCCTGTTTCCCCGATGGTAAGACACTGTCTTATTTTTTTTGGAAGGCCAAAATATGCTCTAGGGTTTATTTTCGGGGGGATGCCTTATTTACATTTTTTTCTAAAAAGGGGGGGCTGTCTTATTTGACGGCTGAAGAATCGGTCGGCCGAAAAATCATACCATGTATGGCCAGCTTTATCCATCCTACCATATATTGTACCATTTAATGTCCCCGATGTTCTCCATCAGGGAAACACAGTAAAGAGATTATTCTGTAGTGCAGCATCAGAGGGGACTTGACAATGTGAAACCATTGTTTATATACCGTATGCATTTTAAACAGGCTTTATATACAGTAAGTGGTATTGCTCACAGCAAAAGAAACCTGTCTGCGTGTCTCACTTTTGGATGTTCTGGCCGTGAACAAACTCCTGCAGTCTCCGTTAGGGAGGGATGAGGGAAGCTGCCTGTGTTTCCTGGCGCGGAGTCACGTGCGCGCGCTGCAGTCCTGTCACTTCCTCCTCTTCACTTCATGACGAGGCACGGCACGCAGCCATGGAGGCAAATACGGTAGACGGAGGGACCACACAGAGTCACCCACCGTACCACCCGATTCGGGTAAGCGCAGGTATCGGTGGGTGGCTTATTTGCGGGGGGGGGGTGCCTTATTTTACATTTTTTTCTAAAAAGGGGGGGGCTGTCTTATTTGATGGCCCTGCCTTATCATCGGGGAAACAGGGTATTATGTTTTTAGAAGTGTAACAAAGTTAAACTAATAATAAGCAGCAGAGTTTAGCACACTTTCCTGCACTGAAAGAATTACATGTGTAGGTCTTTCCAAGCATTTGTATGAAATGTGCACTATATTGAAAACAGTTTTAGCATGCATTTCTTTCATGCTAAAGCCTGCATTATTGGGGGGGAAGGGGGGGTTGCATTTGATATATTGACTATTTTGTCAAGCAAGTCAAAGTGTTTTACAATATCATTAAATAATAAGAATTAAAAGCAAGATTTAGCCAAGATCACTGTGCTTCATAAATCCAAAACTCTAGCCCAGGGGTGGGGGGGGGGGGGAACCCAAAACGATACTATATGATAAATTCATTAAAAATAGGGGTAAACATTATCATGGGAAAGGCATGCTGTAACCCTGTGGTTCCCAAAAACCTGTCCTTGGGGAACCCCCAGCTAGTCAGATTTTCAGGATATCCGCACTGAATATTCATGAGAGAGATCTGCATGCAGTGGAGAAAGTGAGTGCACATCTCTCATGAATATTCATTGCGGATAGCCTGAAAACCTGACTGGCTGTGGGGTCCCCTAGAACAGTTTAAACAAGTAATCCCAAACACAACCAAAACCCCCCCACAATCCACAAATAAACATATGAAATGCAATTAACATGGAATGATGGACCTTGAATATATATATATATATATTCAAGGTCCATCCAACCCCATTCTTATGCTTGAGACTATTTACCATTGCATTCAGGTCTCTCAGCTGCCCTCTAGGCAAGATGCAACCCAGTCCCATACCTGCTGAACTGGGATCTGCATTCCACTTCCCACCTGCTGCGCGTTCCGCATGGCCGTAGAATACTTATATTGAGGAACAACACGAATTTGGGTGGGGGTCACAGTTGTGCGAGCACCAACCGTCTGCGTGCCTATATTGACTGGCAAACAAAATAAATCCCTGTAATAAGTGGTTTGGTCAATATTTTTAGGAATCAGGAGACAGACATATGGTTTGGTCAAATACTTTAAGGCAGGGGTAGGGAACTCCGGTCCTCGAGAGCCAGTTTGTAAACTGCATAGATTTTAACCCTGGTTTTAAATTTGCGGTATATTAATAAATTGAACTTGAACTCAGGGTATTTATCCATTCTCGAGCCTGTATATTAAAAACCTAACCCTGTACAGCTTCTCCTAAACCAGTGATAAAACCGATCCCTTAAAGCAGGGGTAGGGAACTCCGGTCCTCGAGAGCCGTATTCCAGTCGGGTTTTCAGGATTTCCCCAATGAATATGCATGCGATCTATTTGCATGCACTGCTTTCAATGCATATTCATTGAGGAAATCCTGAAAACCCGACTGGAATACGGCTCTCGAGGACCGGAGTTCCCTACCCCTGCTTTAAGGGATCGGTTTTATCACTGGTTTAGGAGAAGCTGTACAGGGTTAGGTTTTTAATATACAGGCTCGAGAATGGATAAATACCCTGAGTTCAAGTTCAATTTATTAATATACCGCAAATTTAAAACCAGGGTTAAAATCTATGCAGTTTACAAACTCGTATAAAAGGAGGATTAAGAAACAAACCAATTCAAAGACAAAAACAACCAACATCAAATAAGAACATGAGGAAAGAACGAGAGGACAATTATGATAAAATCTGAGGTGTGGAAAAGAGAAAAGGATAAAACTTCAGGCTATGGAGTAAAAGGAGACTATCTTGGTTAATAGCTTGTACTTATTAGACCAATAACAATTTATGAGTGATTGGAAGGTATAAACTCTACTGAAATTGGCTACGTCTAGAACGGGGTCTTCCCAAACCTGCCCTGAATCCTCCAATAGCCAGGCAGGTTTTCAGGAAATCCAGATAAAACATGCGCGCAACGGAGATAGTGCATGCCATCTCTCATGAATATTAGTCTTGGATATCCTACAAATCCGACTGCTTGTGGGGTTCCCAGGACAGGTTTGGAAAGCCCCAATCTGAACAGTACATGACCCTACTTTAGAATGACCAAAACCACATCGGACCATGCCCATCGGTGGTGCTCTCACACACACACACATATTAGGGCTGTGACTTGGTGTGCACTGACATCACTGGTCAGAGTCTATCTGTACAGTACTCCCCTGATATTCGCGGGGGTTCCGTTCCAGGAACCCCCGCAAATCTTGATAAACCGTGAATACGGTTTTTCAAGGGGGGAGACTGGAGAGGGCAGCGGGAGAGGCAGGGGAGAGCAGCCGGAGCGCTGGCGAGTGCAGGAAATCACTCGCTGTATGCTCCAACCGCCTCTTCCTACATTAAGTCGGGCCTTACCAATCAGGAGCTGCATGTCAAAACAGCTCCTGATTGGATAAGGCCTGACTTAGTGCAGAAAGAGGCGGTCGGAGCATACAGCGAGTGATTTCCTGCACTCATCGGCACTCCGGCTGCTCTCTCCTGCCTCTCCAGCTCTCCTCACCTTGTTGGCGGTTCGTGGTCGGAAAATACCGTGAATGACTGGGACCGCGAACCGCTGACCACAAACGACCGGGGGAACACTGTACTCTAAACCTGTCAACACAAACAAAATTATTCACCAAAGCAAACTCAGCTGAGTGTGCTGCAAAAAACTTAGAACGGTGGTTCCCAACCCTGTCTTGGAGGACCACAAGGCAGCCATGTTTTCGAGATAGTCCTAATAAATATGCTTGAGAGAGACTGCCATATAATCGAGGTGACAGCAGTGGCATAGTAAGGTGCCACCTGTCCTTCTCTCTGCCCCCTGCTCCTGCCTTGCATCCCTTCCCTTGTACATCTAATGTTCCTGGTACGAGCGGCAACACCAACCTACTGCTCACACCAGCGTGGGCTTTTCCTCCGACATCACTTCCTGGACCTGTGTCTAGGAAACGGCATCAGAGGAAGAGCAGATGCTGGCACGGGCAGAGGTGTGGGGGAAGGGAAGGGGGGGCAGGAGGAGGTAGTTAAGCAGATGAGGGGCAGAGAAGAGGGTGGGGAAGGGGCGCCTCTCACCCTCGCTATGCCACTGGGCGAAAGGCATGCAAATCTTCCCCATGCATATTCATTAGGGCTATCCTGAAAACCCGACTGGCTGGTGGTTCCGCCAGGACAGGGATGGGAACCTCTGACTTAGAACATAATGAAAATCATCAAGATTTCCCTGTCCTCTGCCTGTGGAAAACTTGATGAATTTTTTATTTTTTTTTTTTTAAGGGAAAAGAGAGGGAGATATCCCTCACTTTTGCATTAATTTATCCCACTGAGAAATGTTCACTTGCTCCCCTCACACCCACACTCACCCACTCGCTGATTCTGAGGCGGAACCCGAGGCACCTGTGTCGATGCCTGCCTCATAGTGCTAATATTGGCAGGCATTCGTCTCGGAGCAGACGTCCGTATCACTGGAGCGCCTGTATGGTAGTTCACTGTAACAATATAACAAACAAAAAAAAAAAAAAAACAAAAAAAAAAAAATAACAACACTTTATCATTCTAAGAAGCCACAAAATGAAAATTGACATTTTCACAAAAGAAATTATTTGGACAATTCTTAAAAAAAAAAAAAAAAAGTTCCCCGATGAATTCAGCTTGAAAGGCATCTCGATCAACCCCTTAGAACAATGACAATACTTGGATGCAAAGCCAACAGTTTACCTAGGACAGGACCCAAATAACAAGCTAAAGCTGAATTCTGTTGTCTCAGAGAGGACAAGGCCAAACCTTTATCCAAACCATCAAGACTCCAAAACATTCAAGGACTGATAACTCTCAAGGAGAACTTCTGATGTTTAGAGCACCACACTTTGAAGATTCTCCAGACACAGATGTATGCTAGGGCAATGGATTTCTTTCTAGCACTAAGCACTAATACTACTATTAAAGATTTCTATAGTGCTACCAGACTCACCCAGCACTTGCTGGAGTACCCTCTCAAGAACCAAGCAATAAAACAATACAGAGATGAATCCTTAATCTTCTTGGGCCCCTACCATAACAAGATTTTCCGATACGAGAGCCCTAGGTTGCATATGCAGGGGTTTCGTCAGCCGTAAGCCGGAAGTCATTATGCCATTGTATAGATCCATGGTGAGGCCCCATCTGGAATACTGTGTGCAATTCTGGAGGCCACATTATCGCAAAGATGTGCTGAGATTGGAGTCGGTTCAGAGAATGGCCACCCGGATGGTCTCGGAACTCAAAGATCTCCCGTACGAAGAACGGTTAGACAAACTGCAGCTATACTCGCTCGAGGAGCGCAGAGAGAGGGGGGGACATGATCGAGACGTTCAAGTATATCACAGGCCGCATCAAAGCGGAAGAAGATATCTTCTTTTTCAAGGGACCCACGGCAACAAGAGGGCATCCGTGGAAAATCAGAGGCGGGAAACTACGAGGTGACACCAGGAAATTCTTTTTCACTGAAAGGGTGGTTGATTGTTGGAATAGTCTTCCACTGCAGGTGATTGAGGCCAGCAGCGTGCCTGATTTTAAGGCCAAATGGGATTGACACGTGGGTTCTATTCACTAGGCAAAGGTAGGGGAGGGTCATTAGGGTGGGCAGACTAGATGGGCCGTGGCCCTTATCTGCCGTTTATTTCTATGTTTCTATGTAGATAAATCAGTTCGCTGTCAAAGGCCTACACAGCCAATTGGGGCCCAGCAGAACCATTGGTTCTTCATGTCTCTCCATTTTTTTGAAAGGTCCTGCCCAGCAGAGGTCAGGATGGTCTTTTTGTCACAGCCATGACTAAAAGTAGCCACCTGAGGAAGCTTAAACTGGAAAAGACCCACCAGTTCTTCAAAACAGCAGCTGGTGCATTTAATTTTGCTGAAAATGAAGTCCTCCACAGCCCTGAACATGGGAAATGTCAGCCATTTGGGCATGGCACTCCTTCTATAAGAGGGTTCAACTTCCTCGTGTCCTAATTTCACCCCTCCACCTCAGAACATAAGACAGAAATCATTTATAATGAACTCTTGCAACTATCACGATGGACAATGTGGACTGCCAAGGGAACCTCCCCTTAGTGATTCTCTATCTTGACCACCTGTAAGGGCAGATCCTCTTCAAGGCCCTCAAAATCACATGGGAATTGAGTCTTCCTTCTCCAAGGTGGAATCCCAATACAGCTGTTATCTTTTGGAGCTTTCTGGACCCTCCCACAGAACTTCCTGCTCTGGAATCTGTTTGCTTGCCAACTGCCTCAAACAAAAAGCCTGATACAAACACAGAAACAAAACACCAGTGGAAACCCCACCAGGGAAAGCATCCAGAAGACCTATAGGATCAAGTTTAATTAATTTTAATATGTCGACCATTGACGTGCACCTGGCCAGTTTACAATGCTAAAAATGAAAGGTTAAAATAAATTTTTCTGGGGGAGAATGTGAAAATTAAATAGACAAATTACAAATACGAACATGAGTTTGAGGGGAAAGTTAATAATTACATCATTAAAAACAAATGAATTAAAGGAAAAGGGGAGGGAAGGATAAAACACCAGGAATGGGGATCGCTTCTTTAAAAGTGGTTCGTGTTTATTTTGCAAACTGTTGGAAAGGAAATATTTAGATGCTATGGTATGTGTCTTGGAATAAGAACATTTTTAGTTTAGTCTTGAATTTATCGAGTGAATTTTCGAGGTAGAGTAGAGGTGGCATGGTGTTCTGTGAAACGCAGCTCAATTGGCTCTAGACACAGGGATTCTTTGTGCTGGCAATGGAATCCAAGATGGCTGTGGTTCCTGCTAAAATTGGCACCACTCCCACACACTCAGCTCTGCTTTCCACCATAATCTTGCTGCCAGATGCCGGCTCAGCACCAAACTCCGTGGCCTCCCTCTGCACACAGGCCAATTCAAAACTTGCAAGAGAGTCATTACTCCTGATGCATCAACAGCAAGACACTGAAATCCCTCCTCTCTTCCCTGCAAAGATATATGTGGCAGTAGAGGAGCGGCAACAAGACTGCAACTCCCCCTCCCCCACCCCCCAAGTCTCTGAACCTCACCTTCCCCACATGCTCGGATGGTCTATTTGTGTTATTTCACTTTTTTGTGTTGTTTTACTTTTTCTTTTCTTTTGAATAATTGGACAGGTTACACCGGTTCTAAGTTCCCCCTCCAGGAGTAGGAAAGGGAAACCAAGGTACAATATCACTCTCCTCTAATCTGACAGAATGCCAAGTTGGGTGGGGGGATTAAAGCCTCCCTGTGTGTGGCACCCCTAAAACTAGGAACCCTAGAAGCCTGTCCTCAGTTTTACTGCAGCTTAAGAAGATTTTCCCCCTTCCCCCCCCCCCACACCTCACTTAATACTCAGTTAGACTTAAGTCCAGAGGAAACTTCCTAGAGTCCCCTCCAACACCCTTATCCATGGCCTAGCTCACATAAGCTGAGCTGCACCTGCTGGAGAGTGATAAAAACTGGCTGGGTTGCACAGAATACTTATTGGCTCACTTTGAGGCCAGTGGTTTTCAGTCGCCATCTGCTGGTAAAAATGTATAACCTGCTCATCTGAACTGGTCTGGAGCAATGCTAAGGGTGAGCTTATTAAGTCTACCAACTATAATATGGTAGGAAGGCATTAAAACAGGTGAAATTAACCAGATGAATCTCAGTGAAGGAAAGGAACAAAGATCACCTCTGTGTGTATGTTGGGGGGGGGGGGGAGATGATCTTGCCAATCACCCTCTCCATCCTGATGCCCCCCCCCCTTTGATTCCCTCATTCTATCCTCCCACAGCCATTCCAATTCCCTCACTCTTGCTTCCACCCATCCCTCATTTATTCCAACTCATAATCCTATGCTGGCCTGCAGACTGTTCACACTCTCCAAGGTAGGGAGAACGAGAGAGCACTTTCTAAAGTTGAAATGGGATAGATTACGTACCAACGTAAGGAAGTTCTTCTTCACCCAGAGAGTGGTGGAAAACTGGAACGCTCTTTCCGGAGGCTGTTATAGGGGAAAACACCCTCCAGGGATTTAAGACAAAGTTGGACAAGTTCCTGCTACACTGGAACGTACGCAAGTGAGGCTGGACTCGTTTAGAGCACTGGTCTTTGACCTGGGGGCCGCCGCGTGAGCAGACTGCTGGGCAGGATGAACCACCGGTCTGACCCAGCAGCGGCAATTCTTATGTTCTAATGCTAGCCAAGACAACTAAAGACTGTGGCCTCCCAGGCTGTCTCTTCCTCTTCTGCCACAGCATGCTTTGAACTGTTCAAAAGGGCTGTGGAGCTCAAAGTGCACGACACAGGGCCTGGGTAGCACCCACCACCATCCTCTAACAGATCACACAATTTCACAGGATCGAGTCGGTTCAGCGAACGGCCACCAGGATGGTCTTGGGGCTCAAGGATCTCACGTATGAAGAAAGATTTAAAAAATTGCGGCTGTACTCACTTGAGGAAAGAAGAGAACGGGGAGATATGATTGAAACATCACGGGACGCATCGAGTCAGAAGATGATATCTTCTGGCTCATGGGACCCTCGACCACCAGAGGGCATCCGCTGAAAGTCAGGGGAGGGAAGTTTCATGGCGACTCCAGGAAGTACTTCTTCACCGAAAGAGTAGTGGATCATTGGAACAGACTCCCACTCCAGGTGATAAAGGCCAGCAGCGTGACGGATTTTAAGAGAAAATGGGATACTCACGTGGGATCTTTAAGGGAGTAAATTCAGGGGAGGGGATACTTGGAATGGGCAAATTTGGTGGGCTATAGCCCTTTTCTGCTGCCTTTTTCTATGCTTCTAATCAGTATTTTGGCAGAGGGGGGGTTATATGGGAAATGGGTGTGACTGATCTAGCATATTTGAACTCAAATCTCGCTTTATTGCCACTTATGAACGAACCCAAGGGGGTCCTTTTATTAAGGTGCTAATGTTAAGGCACCCAATATATTCTATGGGTACCCTAGCATTTAGCGTGCACTAAATCGGTTAGTGCACCTTAGTAAAATGACCCCTAAGTCTATTAAGTTTTTAAATTTTTAATTACTGGTCATATTTTATTTTCTTTAAGTATTTAGTACCTTTTTCTAATCTGAGTTACATTCAGGTATAAATTAAATTATAGTTTAATTTACTGTCTGCCTTTAGGTTACTATATATACTTAAATTTAAAAGAATTTTTAATGTTACAAAACAAAACAAACAAAAAAAAAACACCCCACATTACAAAAATTGATGTGTCCGTTTATAGTCATACCTTTACCCTGTCCCATGGTGCCTCATATTTCTCTCCTTCCCTTTCATATTGTCCAGCATTTCTCCCCTTACCCCCTCTCTCCCAGGTCAGTTAATGCAAACACAGAAACCATTGTGGTTGGCTGGTGTGGGGCCTTTAGCACCTGCGCGTGTTCAAGGCCTGTTAGCTCCTACCCTCTTGTTTCGGAGGGGCCAGGAGCCAGCAGGCCTTAATCAAGTGCAGATACTCAAGGCACAACATGGGCCAACCACAATGCTTTTTGGGTTGGCACCAGCCGACCTGGGAGAGGGAGGTAATGGAAGAAATGTTGGACACCACTGGGGGGGAGGGAAAGAAATGTGGGACTACATGAGAGACGGGGAAGGTTTGAATCCTTGGTTTATTTTCAAGCTAAGTTTCCCCCCTTTTTAGAGAGAAAAATGTTATCTTGGCTTATATTCAGATGGGTTTATATTTGAGTACTTAGAATATTTGTTTCTATAAATCTCTGAATGGCAGTGCATACATTTAAAAAAATAAAATTATTCTTTGGTTTGTTACATTTTATTACAGAATAATTTCAAGGACTAATTATCAATATTAAGGCATAATCTGAGACAAGCTCATTTGTTTAAATTAGCTGTGGTCTATAATAGTCAATCTGTGCCTACTTACACTGAGGCCTGGATGGGTGCGTGGTCCACCGAGGTGCTGGACGGAGAGGAGCAATAGGATTAGGAGTGTAGAAAGTTCTACTTTGTGGCTTCAAAAAAGAAAAAAAAAACATCTGCATTACTTTTCAGAAATTAAAAAAACCCTAAAAATAAACTTTTGTAAGGTTTTTTTTTTAGCTGGCATGAAGAAATTCGAGAAGGTGGGTAGAAACACACAGCATGGATAAATCCAGGCAGAAATGGCTCCAGCTTTGATGAAATTCAACCCTGTTGCTCTGGGGCAGGGGTAGGGAACTCCGGTCCTCGAGAGCCGTATTCCAGTCAGGTTTTCAGGATTTTCCCCAATGAATATGCACTGAACACAGTGCATGCAAATAGATCTCATGCATATTCATTGGGAAAATCCTGAAAACCTGACTGGCATACGGCTCTCGAGGACCGGAGTTCCCTACCCCCTGCTCTGGGGGCTTGGTATTTAGTTTCATTTAAGCAGATATCAATATCCCACTTTTATCTCAAAGTGTTTGCGTTACAACAAAACTTGTAACCCACGTTGAATCCTTTGGGTAAAAGCTCATCAAACGGCTTATTAGAAAAGTAATAAAAACATCCAAAACAAAAACACTATAAAAATTATAAGAATACATATAAAAATAGAAACCGGTTACTGTTTACATGGCGCTCTGTTAGCAGAGTGACAGGAGGAAAAGCATCAAGGGAGCCTCTGTACCCCCAAAAAGTTCCCCGTGCAAGTCTCACCTTCACTCACACCATACCTCCAAGATGGGCGCGCAAGAGTAAAATTCACCATTGATGTGGTTTACCACTCTGGGCTCTTTTTTACCAAGCCGCGTTAGGGCTTTAACGCACGGAATAGCGCATGCTACGCTGCCGTGCACGCTAGACCTTAACACTAGCATGGAGCTGGCGTTCGGTCTAGAAGCGTAGCGTGCGGTCATTTCCTGCGTGCGCTACAAACGCTTGCGCACCTTAGCAAAAGGAGCCTTCCGTTTAAAAAAAAACACAAAAAGGTTGCATGCAGATTTTTTTTTGTTTTGTTTTTTGGGGGAGGGTTGGAGGTATGAAAGCAGTGTCCATCACAGACTTTAAAAAAAAAAAAAAAAAAAAAAAAGTTGTCCAAAAGCCTACCTGTGGAACAGCAGGCAAAAAGTATCCCGAGGGCTGCTGGAACGACCCAAGAAGAGGAGCAGGCAATGCTCTCATAGTGGCGAGCCTCTGCATATACTGATTGGTCAAAATTGCCTTCCTTTCTTCTTTTCGCTGAGCAAGAGCGACATAGAGCGGCTTTGTGCTCACTATTCGTCCGTTCATTTCAGTGACGGCCTTTGTAGCCTCTTCTGGGGAGGAAAAACACACAAAGCCAAACCCTTTGCTGTGTCCACTTTCTGTCATCACCTAAAATTAAATTGAAACAATACGAGTGTGGAGCATGCAAGGGAAAAGCAGCCAGCCCCTGAACCCTAAAAAAAAGTCAGCAACACCAGCAAAAGCTCACCCCGAAGACAACTAATCCCAAATGGTGGCCCAGGTCAAAGAAACCCTTTCATTTTATAAAGCCATCTTATGGAAGGATACTAAAACACATACAGAGGCTGGTGTCACCTTGTAGATTTAACAAATTCCTTAGGGGGGGGGGACCAGCCACGTCATTTTAATTTATTATAAAACATGGAGAGTCCATTTTACTGTGACGTTCCAAGGTTGGTTCCAGAAGTGCATAGCAAACATACAATATAAAATACAAAATTTATTAAATCAACACGCTGCTCCTTGTGACCCTGGGCAAGTCACTTAATCCCCCCATTGCCCCAGGTACATTAGATAGATTGTGAGCCCACCAGGACAGACAGGGAAAAATGCTTGAGTGCCTGAATAAATTCATGTAAACCATTCTGAGCTCCCCTGGACGAACAGTATAGAAAATTGAATAAAAAATAGTGTGAAAAGCTTCAGGCTCTGAGAGCTGGTGTTGTGATGTCATAATGCCTCATTCCACCAGTGCCTAAGAGCCAACCTCAGCAGTGATGTCACAAAGGCTTCATTGCCCTGTACTTGGCTCACTTCTACTACATTTTGATTTCTAGAGTGGCGCAGTGGTTAAAGCTCCAGCCTCAGCACCCTGGGGTTGGGGGTTCAAACCCACGCTGCTCCTTGTGACCCTGGGCAAGTCACTTAATCCCCCCATTGCCCCAGGTACATTAGATAGATTGTGAGCCCTCCAGGGACAGACAGGGGAAAATGTTTGAGAGCCTGAATCAATTCATGTAAACTGTTCCAAGCTCCCCTGGGAGAATGGTATAGAAAACTGAATAAATAAATAGTGTGAAAAGTTTCAGCCTCTGATAACCAGAGCTGGTATTGTGACATCATAATGCCTCATTCCACCAATAAGAGCCAAGCTCGTCAGTGATGTCACAATGGCTTGATTGTCCTATTCTTGGCTCACTTTTACTACATTTTGATTTCTAGAGTGGTGCAATAGTTAAAGCTCTTTGTGACCCTGGGCAAGTCACTTAATCCCCCCATTGCCCCAGGTACATTAGATAGATTGTGAGCCCACCAGAGCAGATAGAGAAAAATGCTTGAGAACCTGAATAAATTCATATAAACAGTTCTGAGCTCCCCTGGGAGAAAGGTATAGAAAATTGAATAAATAAATTTATGGCTCCTTTTATCAAGTAGCGGCAGAGCATTTTTACCACAGGCTGGCGAGGTCAATGCTCCAACGCGCGTATGAATTAAATGAGCGCCGGAGCTTTTATCTTGCTGGCCAGTGGTAAAATGCTCCGACCGCTGCTCGATGAAAAAGAGCCCTTACGGTGTAAATAATTAAACAAGAACAGCCGAGTTAATGCAGCCAATAAGGAATAACCACATTTTAATGGGGGTGCCAACCCCCCCCCCCCCCAAAAAAAAAAAAAAAAGCCACACTGTCCACAAAAGGACTCTTGGTGGAATTCTGTGCATGCAAAATAGCAGTTGAGTCCAAGCTGGCCTAGGACGACGAAATGACATGCTGTCAGTGGTATAACGAGGGTGGCGCCCCCCCCACTCACACGCACCTCCACACACTCCTTCCCCGCTGCCACTTCCCTTCCCCCATACCTCTGTAACGTGCGTGGTGCTCTCAGTAACCCCCAAGCTACTGTCACACCAACATTGGCGCTTCCGCTGCCATCAACTCCTAGGCATGTGTTCAGGAAGTGACATCAGAGGAAGAGCCGGCACTGTTCGGATGTTCACTGCTTGCGCCATAAACATTGCAGAGGTACGGGGGAAGGGAAGCTGCATGCACGTGCAGCAGTGGGGAGGGGGCAGCCAACGGGTATCTGTGACCTCACCAAGACAATGCCTGGGTTGCAAAGCCACCCCCCCCCCTTTTACAACACCACTGCATGCTGTGTAGCGGTTCACTCTCTCGTCTACTAAGAACATAAGAAGTTGCCTCCACTGGGTCAGACCAGAGGTCCATCGCGCCCAGCGGTCCGCTCCCGCGGCGGCCCATCAGCCCTATGACCTGTGAAGTGGTCCCTGACTATTCCTATAACCTACCTCTACTTCTATCTGTACCCCTCAATCCCCTTATCCTTAAGGAATCTATCTAAACCTTCCTTGAACCCCTGTACTGTGCTCTGGCTTATCACAACCTCTGGAAGTGCGTTCCATGTGTCCACCACCCTCTGGGTAAAAAAGAACTTCCTAGCATTTGTTCTAAACCTGTCCCCTTTCAATTTCTCCGAGTGCCCCCTTGTACTTCCCCACAGTCTGAAGAATCTGTCCCTGTCTACCTTCTCTATCCCCTTCAGGATTTTGAAGGTTTCTATCATGTGCAGAATTGTGTGTGTCCTGAGGGGAGTAAATGGCCATTGTATGCACTTCTTTGAGCAAGGGATTTCACAACTGGGGACCTTTGGCCTGAATAATTTTGTTTCCAGTTTCTTGCAAATGAAATTGCTCGGCAGCCAGCAGGACTAACTGGGCTCCACCTGCTGAATGCAACTGAAGATATGGAACATACAGAAATACAAATGAGATCAAAATAATCCCGTGCCAGACCATGACCAATCTTTAAGCTGAAACAGGATTTGTACCCACATAGGAACCACTACAGTCATATCAATGAGGGTGTTGCCCTGTCCCACTCACACCCATGTTTATATTTCCCATGATCTTGGTCTAATTTCATTTACCCCTTCCCCCCCCAAAAAAAAACCCAACAACAATTCCCCCTACTGCACTTTTAAATCAGAGTATTATTTAAGCAAAAATCCATTTACTGGAATACTCATGTGGGGGGGGGGGGGAATAAATTGGATCCTCAGGCCCTAATCCACTATATAAAAAAATGTTTAATATCTAAAAACTGACTTTATATGATCCCATTATTCATAACTTTTTCTGAGGATTCCCATTAGCCAAAATAGCTTTGAACCCTGGCCATTCCAGAGTCAATGTATAAAAAGAACACATTTTTTAAAAAACTAAGCTGAAAATGCAGGCATGGAGGAGGAGTGGCCTAGAGGTTAGAACCTCTGCCTCGGCACCCTGAGGTTGTGGGTTCAATCCCCACACTGCTCCCTGTGACCTTGGGTAGTTAGATTGTGAGCCTACCGGGACAGACAGGGAGAAATACTTAGAGCACCTGAATGTAAACCATGTCAAACATAGTAACATACATAGTAACATAGTGGATGACGGCAGATAAAGACCCGAATGGTCCATCCAGTCTGCCCAACTCGATTCAACTTAAATTTTTTTCTTCTTAGCTATTTCTGGGCAAGAATCCAAAGCTTTACCCAGTACTGTGCTTGGGTTCCTACTACCGAAATCTCCGTTAAAACCTACTCCAGCCCATCTACACCCTCCCAGCCATTGAAGCCCTCCCCAGCCCATCCTCCACCAAATGGCCATATACAGACACAGACCGTGCAAGTTTGCCCAGTACTGGCCTTAGTTCAATCTTTAATATTATTTTCTGATTCTAGATCCTCTGTGTTCATCCCACGCTTCTTTGAACTCAGTCACAGTTTTCTCTCCACCACCTCTCTTGGGAACGCATTCCAGGCATCCACCACCCTCTCTGAGCGGTATATAAGAAATATCAATATATAACTAGAACTAATTAAATTTAACAGTTTGTAGTTGAATGTTGACCCATTCTCCATCAGATTCTGTTGTTCTCACACAGACGGCCTTGTTAGATCTCTCTCACCTTTGCACTTGTAATGGTACCATAAGGAGAAAATTCCCGTCTCAGTTTGTCATCGTCTATACCATCATCCAAATTTTTCACATACAGGTTTACACCCTGCAAATAGATAAGTTGGCCTTAAAATCGGTAATTCAAACAGTTTGTTGATCCTACACTTACTTTAAGTCAAGGTTGGGCTGAGCGCCAAGCCTCGGGTAGAGGTCAGTTTGTTGTTTAAATAATCCTAATGAGCGTCTGGTTTGTGTTAACAAGGAAGTTGTGGCATTTGTCATCTTTTATGTGTGTCAGTGCATTGTTTAATACTCTGTTTGGTTGACCATTTTCAAGTCCATTAGATCCGCCTCTGTATTACAGTCTATTTTCTTCTTGTTACATAGAGCTATTTGGACTCCTATTTTATCGAACAAGATTGACCCTTCCAATTCCTCTTCCTGCTGGTCTTGTAACCTATCTGCCAGTACACTGAAACACTTATTGTTTTCTTGCAAGCATTTAGTGCTCTATTGGGACAGAGTTTGGTGTACGATAGAGGACATTTTATCACTTTCTGAACCCTTTACCTTTAAGATACTTATATTGATATCACAGGGTCTTTCAGTGGCTATAGACAAATACAAAGCACGATTGTTGACCATTATGCTGTCTTTAGCGATCCAAAATGTATTGTTTTGCTGGAAAGATTTAACCAAAATTGAATACTATGCTTGGTGGAATAATCTATGTTTGTTTAGTAAGTATGAAAAAGTGTGGGCAGAGAAAACTAGAGCCCTTGGCAAATATGATGTCATTTGGTCTCCGTTGACTAGATATTGTACTGCTGAATGAACGCTTGCTATGTTTTTGATATATGACTCATTCAGGTATTGTTTGTAGTTTGTACCATATATATATATGTGTAGTTTCTTTGTACACTGCTGAACTGAAGTTATGTAATTGTACACCTTGTAATATGTTGTCTTTTTCTTAACTGTACTAAAATTGCAATAAAAATTTTGAACAAAAAAAATACTTTCTCTCATTTTTATATGGATTTTTTTGTTGTTAAATTAACTGTTTTGATATTGCTATTGGAAAAGCAGCATAACAAATACCACAAAATAAATTCCCTGCAAAGAGCACTGTTCCACCTCATCAACTCAGATTTACCCAATTTTTATACCGAATACACAAAACTTTTCCAAGGTCAACTGGCGACTAGTAGAGCAGACTTCAACTAAACTCCTCAGGGCTTCTCTTGCCTTGTGCATCTTGCAAATTATTCCTAGCCACTGGCAATCTCCTTCACGCTCCCCCATCTCAAGCTTCTCCTCTCGTCTTTTAAACAGATAAGACTGGTTCACCAGAAGACACAGAAGAATAAATCCCAAGAGATTCTCCTTTGAGGGGGGGGAGATGTATAGTTTTGCGGCAATAATTTCTACCTGGTATTTGCTTATTCTCTCCTGTTTCAATTGATCAAACTTGCGCTTCAGCTCACTCTGGCGTTCTATTTTCTTCTGTGCTCGGCCAACGTAGACCACTCGACCGTTTATTTCTTTGCCGTTCATATCCGCTACAGCCTGTGCGAAAATGAGTGGATAACATTGGGTTCATAATAATTTTTTTTTTTTTTTTTTCCTGTTCATTAATTTTTATTGAATATTATAAGAAATTTACAGAAAGCAGTTCAAACACACAAAATCTGAATAAGACACAATGGTGTAGAAAAAGTCTATATCTACAATCATTTACATACAACCAGATTAATAAAAAGAATCCAGGGTATGTGTAACGGCTAATAAAAGATATATGAAAGGCAGAAAAGCAGGGAGAGTGAAATAAGAGAGAGGGAAAGAAAGAGGGAGAGAAAGAAAAAGAGAGAGCTAGATAGATAGATAGAGAAGGAGAAGTGTCTACTGGTTAGAATGAACATATGAATCTAAGAATGACCAAGGTGATTTATTTCGCACCATGTTTGTGGAGAGTCGAGAAATCATGTTCTTCTCATATGCATAAGATTCAAATTTGTGATACATGCTCAGAGAGTTCCACCAAAAGGTGTAGTCAAGTAGCGAGGATGATTTCCAATTTTTTAGAATATGCATAAGAGCTGTTACAAACATGGCATCAATGAGTTTAGGTGGGCAGTTTGTTTGTGCGAAGCAAGGGTGTTGAGAACGAAGAATTACAATGTCCATGGAAATCTCTTCTGAACACTTAGTAATAGATTTTATAGTGTCCCAAATACGAATCCAGAAGGAGTGAACTATAGTGCAATGAAAAAGCATGTGATCAAGAGTTCCAGACTCTTTCAAACAATTCCAGCAGGTGGGTTCATAATTCTTATGGTGTGTTCTAAATACAATGTCATCTCATTGTCACAGAATCACTCCACTGGGCCTTACAATGAACTCAAGATTAAAAATGCTTAATGAAAATTCACATGCTCTTCCTCAAGATACTACTTTGCCATAACTGTCAGAAATACCTTAAAAACACCACAACTATCCTTCCCTTCCCCACCCCCATGAGCAAGATCAACATCCCCCCTTCCCCAAGCCTTCTCAATCACTTTAACAGCACCCTCCCCCATCTCCTAAACTAAATTTTCATGCACTGTTTTCCCTCTATTGCTTGTTCAAGTCTCTGCCCCTTCAGGTTCCTTGAAGAGCAGAGGTCCCCCAAATCCAGGCCTCAAGATACACAAGTTCCACAAAAAAGTTAATCACGAGAGCAATTATAATGTTGATATATTAATATTGGTCAAATCATTAATATAGAAATTATTAATTAAGTGAAGGAAAAGATCTCAGAGTTGCCACTCCTAGGATCATAATGGTATCATCCAATATGGAATAGTGGCGTGGATATCTTTCATAGATCATAAAAACCTTCACTCATATTATATAATGATTTGACTAATTACATCAACGTGATAATTAGAGCTAAAACTCTCTACATCTTATTTAATAAAAAAGTACTTAAATAAAAACTATAAATAAAGTGACAAGCGCAATCCACAAATTAAAGTGACTAATGCATTGATTAGATATATAGACTTTAAAGTGGCTGGTGCTATGTCTGGCCTATTAAAGCGACTAATGCTCTAATGAACCTAATTAAGCCGATTTTTCTATCTTTGAAAGATAAGTGCCATTTTTGGCTTATACTGTCTAGCTGACTTATCACATCAGCTTTTGGAATGATATATGCCTCTACAGTTTTGGTTAGCTATTCTAGCAGCCTTCTTTCTGATAAACTGTATTTTTTGCCAAAGCTTAAACTATTTTCATTACCTTTGATTTGACCTAAGAATTTTGTCAGTTATAATAACAGCTTAATTCTCAGCTAGTGAAATTATTAAGCTTTTTTAAGGTGTTTATTAGTACACCTTAAATGAATGAGCTTTTCGCTTTTTTGTTTATCAGTATGGTTATGTTAGCTTTTTGCACTAGTCACTTTTCCAACTGTAGAGTTTACAATTAGGAAAGTATTTAAGCCAATATTAGCCTTTTTTTCCCCACAGTTTGTAGCACAAAGCATTAGTCACCTTAATTAGGTTCATTAGAGCATTAGTCACTTTAATAGGCCAGACATAGCACCAGCCACTTTAAAGTCTATATATCTAATCAATGCATTAGTCACTTTAATTTGTGGATTGCGCTTGTCACTTTATTTATAGTTTTTATTTAAGTACTTTTTTATTAAATAAGATGTAGAGAGTTTTAGCTCTAATGATCACGTTGATGTAATTAGTCAAATCATTATATAATATGAGTGAAGGTTTTTATGATCTATGAAAGATATCCACGCCACTATTCCATATTGGATGATATCATTATGATCCTAGGAGTGGCAACTCTGAGATCTTTTCCTTCACTTAATTAATAATTTCTATATTAATGATTTGATCAATATTAATATATCAACATTATAATTGCTCTCTTGATTAACTTTTTTGTGGAACTTATGATTACTAGTTAATCTTTATCCTTTTTGAATTACCTCAAGATACACAACCCAGCCTGATTTTCCATAATTAATATGATGTAAGATGATGTAAGAACCCTAACCCTAACCCTGTCCTGGAGGACCACCAGGCCAATCGAGTTTTCAGGATAGACCTAATGAATATGCATGGAGAAGATTTGCATGCCTCTCACTTCTATTATATGCAAATCTCTCTCATGCATATTCATTAGGGCTAGCCTGAAAACCCGATTGTCCTGGTGGTCCTCCAGGACAGGGTTGGGAACCACTGATGTAAGAGATCCATTTGTGTTCACTGCTTCCCACTGCATTCAAATATCTCATATACCTATTCATTGTAGAAATCCTGAAGACCAGACTAGATTGTGGACCTTGAGGACTGGATTTAGTTAATCTTTTGATCCCATATAGACCAACTAGAAATTTACGTTCCACTAATGGTCCCCAATAATCCTTACATTCAGTCCACTTAGTGAGATTAACCTCTACACGTAATTCTGCCTTTTTTGCTTCTGAACCTTATCTATGGAATTAATTGTCATTAGAATTACGCAGTGAACTCCCATATATTAAATTTAGAAGTCAGTTTAAAAAAAAGAAAAATACCAACGTATGTTTTTGGATTAGCATACTCTTCAATCAGGGGATATTTAGGGCTCCTTTTATGAAGCCGCGTTAGCAATTTAACGCGTGTAATTAATAACGCACGTTAAGTTGCCGGCTGCGCTAGTCGCTCCGCCTCCTTCTGAGCAGGTGGTAGTTTTTCTGCTAGCGCGGGGGATAGCGCACGGTAAAAATGTGCGTGCGATAAAGTCGCTAATGCGACTTCGTAAAAGGAGCCCTTAGTATCATATTGGTACAAATGTTAGGGGAAGAGATTTGCAGATGCTGTTTTTTATAATTGTATTTTAAGCTTTTATAATCTTTTGTCTATTTTTTTATTTTAATAAAAATTTACTTTGTAATTTATTGGTTTTCTTTGTATTTTACTTTTCTATTGATTATGAAGTCTTTTTTTTTTTTTTAATTTCTATACCGTTTTATTCCAAAACGATATCCAATAAAGCACAGTTACTTACCGTAACAGTTGTTATCCAGAGACAGCAGGTAGCTATTCTCACAAGTGGGTGACGTGATCCAATGGAGCCCCGATGCGGACGCCTCACAAGCAGTCTTGCTTGAAGAAACTCGAAGTTTCGAGTCGCCCGCACCGCGCATACGCAATCTCCTCAGTTCAGATAGCTAGCAGAGAAGCCAACCCAGGGGAGGTGGGTGGGACGTGAGAATAGCTGCCTGCTGTCCCTGGATAACAACTGTTACGGTAAGTAACTGTGCTTTATCCCAGGACAAGAAGGCAGGTATTCTCACTAATGGGTGACCTCCAAGCTAACCAGAATGGGATGGTGGGAACGTTGGCAACTTAGGAGAATAAATTTTGCAATACTGTTTGGCCAAACTGTCCATCCCGTCTGGAGAAAGCATCCAGACAATAGTGAGAAGTGAAGGTATGAATCGAGGACCAAGTAGCAGCCCTACAAATTTCCTCCAGAGGCGTAGATCTGAGGAAAGCTACAGAAGCTGCCATTGCTCTGACCTTATGGGCTGTGACTTTACTGTGAAGGGGTAAGCCAGCCTGGGCATAGCAGAAAGATATACAAGCCGCCATCCAGTTGGAGATGGTACGCTTAGAGATAGGACGTCCCAACTTGTTCTGATCAAAGGAGATGAAAAGTTGAGGAGCAGTTCTGTGCGGTTTGGTGCGTTCCAGATAGAAAGCCAAAGCTCGCTTACAGTCCAGAGTATGAAGAGCTGATTCTCCAGGATGAGAATGAGGCTTTGGAAAAAACACTGGAAGAACAATGGATTGATTGAGATGAAATTCCGAGACAACTTTAGGAAGGAATTTTGGATGAGTGCGAAGAACCACCTTGTCATGACGGAACACTGTAAAAGGTGGATCCGCAACCAATGCTTGAAGCTCACTAAGTCGACGAGTAGAAGTGAGATCAATGAGAAACACAACTTTCCAAGTGAGATACTTCAGATGAGCCTTGTCAATAGGTTCAAATGGAGGTTTCATAAGCTGAGAAAGAACAATATTGAGGTCCCAAACCACTGGAGACATGGAAAAGTCCTTTCATGAATCTGGAAACCACAGGATGAACAGAGAGAAACTTCCCTTGAAGCGGTTGATGGAAAGCAGCAATTGCACAAAGATGGACTCGTATCAATGTAGACTTGAGGCCAGAATGAGAAAGGTGCAAAAGATAGTCCAAAACTGAAGATTAAGGAGGAATGTTGAAGCTCCTGATGATGAGAAAAACACCAAGTAGAAAATCTAGTCCATTTTTGGGTATAGCATTGTCTAGTAGTAGGCTTCCGTGAAGCTTCCAAAACATCCCTCACAGCTTGCGATAACTGGAGCAATCAGAATCATGGTGGCATGGTCGGACTTCAGCTTGACTAGAGTCTTTTGAATGAGAGGAACTGGAGGAAATGCATATAGAAAGAGATTCATCCAGTCCAGAAGAAAAGCATCCGCCTCGAGGCGATGAGGAGTGTAGATCCTGGAGCAGAACTGAGGCAGTTTGAAGTTGTGGGGGGCTGCAAAGAGGTCTATCTGAGGTGTTCCCCACAGAGAGAAAATGTGATGAAGGGGCGTGGAATGGAGAGTCCATTCGTGAGGCTGCAGAAGACGACTCAAGTTGTCCGCTAAGGCATTGTCCGCCCCCTGAAAGTAGACAGCTTTGAGGAAGGTGTTGTGGCGAATCGCCCAATCCCAAACTTTCAGAGCTTCCTGACAGAGGGAGGCCGAACCCGTGCCTCCCTGCTTGTTGACATAATACATGGCGACTTGGTTGTCCGTGCGAATGAGGACTACACTGTCGTGAAGCAGATGTTGAAAAGCATTGAGAGCACTGAAAATCGCTCTGAGTTCCAGGAGAATGATGTGGCACTGGCGGTTTGCACTGGTCCAATAGCCTTGGGTGCGGAGACCATCCAGATGAGCCCCCCAAGGGTAAGTCGAAGAGTCAGTCATGAGAACCTTCTGATGGGGGGGGGCTTGTGAAACAGTAAGCCTCTGGATAGATTGGAAGAGAGCATCCACCAGCGAAGAGACTGTGTCAGAGAAGGAGTGACCTGGATGTGTCGAGTCAGAGGGTCGGAAACCTGCGTCCATTGAGATGCCAGGGTCCACTGAAGAATTCTGAGGTGAAGTCTGGCAAAAGGAGTCACGTGTACTGTAGAGGCCATGTGGCCCAGAAGAACCATCATGTGTCTCGCCGAGATGGACGGGCGAGAGGACACTGAATGACAAAGACGGAGAAGAGCTTCCAGACGTTGTGGAGGGAGGAGCGCTCTGAGTTGGATAGTATCCAGAACAGTTCCGATGAAGGGAAGAGTCTGGGAAGGTTGCAGATGTGATTTTGGAAAGTTGATCTCGAACCCCAGACTATGCAGGAACCAGATAGTGTGCTGAGTCGCCAGGATGACTCCCTGAGACATGGAATCCTTTATGAGCCAGTCGTCCAGGTAGGGAAACACCTGAAGACCATGGTTCCTGAGCGCTGCGGCCACCACAACCAGACACTTGTTGAAGACTCTGGGTGAAGATGCCAGGCCGAAAGGGAGCACTCGGTATTGAAGATGAAGATGTCCCACCCGAAATCTGAGGTATTGACGGGAGGCCGGATGAATGGGAATGTGAGTGTAGGCCTCCTTGAGATCCAGAGAGCATGACCAGTCGTTCTGCTCGAGGAGGGGATACAGAGATGCCAGGGTCAGCATGCAAAACTTTTCTTTGACCAGATATTTGTTGAGCACTCAGATCCAAAATAGGATACAGATCGCCCGTCTTCTTCGGAACAAGGAAGTACCTGGAGTAAAAACCCTTGTTCTGTTGAGCCAAAGGAACCGTCTCGACAGCCCAGAGCTGCAGCAAAGCCTGAGCTTCCTGAAGATGAAGGGCGGTCTGGGCAGAGGAGGAAGGATACTCTCTTGGAGGATGTTCCAGAGGAACTTGATGGAACTGAAGAGAGTATCCCTCCCTTACGATGGAAAGGACCCAGAGGTCGGAAGTAATAGTCATCCATCGGTGGTAAAAATGATGGAGACGACCTCCGATAGGGGGAAAAACAGGGAAAGGCAGAACGACTGACGTTATGCTTTGAAGGAGACAGTCAAAAAGGCTGAGGAGCCTTGGGGACAGCAGACGGCTGAGGCTTCTGCTGCTGCTTCTGTGGATGCTGCCTCTTAACAGGCTGACGGATGGCAGGAGCCTGTTTAGGTGGAAAACGCTGCTGGTAAATCAAAGGCGGGCATGAAGACGAGGAGGAGCTGGCTTTGGCTTCGGACGGAGAATAGATTGGAAAGACTTCTCGTGGTCCAAAAGCTTCTTGGTTGCCACCTCAATGGACTCATCGAAGAGGTCAGTACCAACGCACGGGACATTAGCCAGCCTGACCCGCAGATTGGGGTCCATGTCGATGGTCTGGAGCCACGCAAGGCGTCGCATGGCCACCGAGCAAGCAGTAGCCCGAGCAAACAACTCAAAGGCATCGTATGAGGACTGCATCAGTTGCAACCGGAGTTGGGACAAAGAAGCCAGGACTTCCTGGTATTCAAAATGTGCTCGAGAATCCAAGTAGGGCATGAACTTGGGAAGGACAGACAGGAAAAATTCAAAATAGGTAATAAAATGAAAATTGTAATTGAGAACTCTGGATGTCATCATAGAGTTCTGCTAATGCGCCTGCCGAACCTGTCCATTGTCTTGCCCTTCCTGCCAGGTGGAACAGTGGCATATACCTGGGAGGGGTGAGACCTCGTGAATGAAGATTCCACCAAAAGGGATTGATGGGATAGCTGGGCACCGTCAAACCCCTTATGATGAACCGTGCGGTATCTGGAATCCAATTTTCACGGAACAGCGGGGATGGAATAAGGGGTCTCCAGACAGCAGACAAAGGTCTGATCCAACAGCTTATGAAGAGGAAGCTTGAGGGATTCAGCAGGAGGTTGAGGGAGATGCATGGTTGAAAAACAATAAGAGTACAACGAACATCAGCGATTAAGAGAAAAAGAACCCAAAATTGCGGACTTAAGAAGGCACAAGTGAAAATACTTCACGCAGAGTCGATGACCGACTTCTCGGCTCCGCGGAAAAGTAAGAACTGAGGAGACGCGCCCTGCGCTGGGCGGGAAGGCACTTCCACATGCACGGTGTGGGAGACTCGAAACTTAGAGTTTCTTCAAGCAAGTCTGCTTGTGAAGCGTCCGCATCGGGGCTCCGTTTGATCATGTCACCCACTTGTGAGAATACCTGCCTGCTTGTCCTGGGATAAAGTTATATACATAAATATTGGAACAGGCAAAAGCAGAAAGATTCAATCCTTACAATAGGTCAAATGCTCAAAGAAATGCATCAACGAATAATTGCGTTTTCAGCAGTTTCCTGAATGAAATCCTATCACCACGTTTCCGAATTTGGCCAACAAGGCCATTCCACAGATGATGTATCGAATAGTAAGAGAGTAAATGACGGTCCATCCAGTCTGTCCATAAGTTATACCCATTAAAAAAAAAAAAATACATGATTAAATTAACTTGTCTCGTCTTTGATATTTCTGGGCCGTAGACTGTAAATGGCGCTGGAACCGCGTCTACAGGGGCGCTTTACAATAGCAGTCTATAAATACTAATAAACAAGCATTTTGAGTAACCCGGTTGAAATGGCCACTCATGTTCCTTCTCCCATCCTTCCTCACTAACCAGGAAGCACATGGTATTAGAGCAGTGGTTCCCAACCCTGTCCTGGAGGACCACCAGGCCAATCGGGTTTTCAGGCTAGCCCTAATGAATATGCATGGAGCAGATTTGCATGCCTCTCACTTCCATTATATGCAAATCTCTCTCATGCATATTCATTAGGGCTAGCCTGAAAACCCGATTGGCCTGGTGGTCCTCCAGGACAGGGTTGGGAACCACTGTATTAGAGAGATGTAGCTGGGAGGGGAGAGCACAAGAAAGATGGGTGATAGGGATGTTATAGCAGTTAAAGAGTGTGACCAAGGCGGCTGCACCCAGCTGTAGCTGCTCTCTCCTTGGCTGGGTAGGGAGGCAAGTAGCACTGTATAGCAGCCCAGTTGGCACCCTCTCAGATAAGCTTTCAAATCCTAATTTCATAGGAGGAACACCTCCACTCCCCAGAAAGAACATGGCTCACAGTGGTTGTCTGCTATTAAAATGCCATCACTATGATTTGTTCCATTCTCACAACTCACATTTAGCCACAAAACAAACCAATAGCACGCTGACTTCAAATACAGATTAACATATTGCACCCTGAGAACCAATATCTACCCAGATGCTCACTCGCAATTAAACTCCACAACTTAGCACCATTGCACCGAATACGTCAAAATTACAGGACTTGGCTAGAAAGAAAATAAAACGGTGCAAGTTGATACCGGCCCTGAGCAGATTTTGCTCCATCAATTACAGCCAAGCAGTTGGCCATTAAGTCTGTTCTTTCTACGCTCGTAGAATCCTGTGCCATGAAGCCATATGGCATGCGAGTCCACATGCGTGCATAGAAGAGTAGAAAATTTCTTGCCTGCTGTGCTTCAGTATGATTTTCAAAGTTGACGAATCCAAAGCCCCTGGAACGTCCAGTCTCATCCATCATCACCTTCACGCTCATTATCTTCCCTGAAAAAAATAGCAAAAAAAAAAAAGTTATTTTCTTTTAAAAGTTCCTGAACACCAGCTTCTCATTTTATGGCCAGCGCACAGCAAGCGTTTTCTTGCTAGTAATGAACAAAACAAAGAAACCGCGCCACAGCTGTGACAAGTTTTCGAGAGCCAAAAACTCCCTTCCTTGTTTCAATGCCTAGAAGGAAATGCTGGCCTTTTCTCATGTCATTTAAAATGAAACTTGAGAATCCCATGACTTTATTCAAAATAAAAGCCAAAACACAAAGATATCATAAGCTGAAAGGAGAGTAAGCTTATGAGATGAGAGAGTGGCTAGACATCCTGGAACATAAGGGGCAGTTATAAGAGTTAAAACAGTGGCGTAATAAGGGTGAGTGCCTCCCCCCCCCTTCCCAGCCTTTTTAAGTTCTCTGGCGTGAGCAGCATGCCCATGTCGGTATCGGTTCACCCTTTGATGTCATTCCTAGGCGCGTGCCCCGGAAGTGATGTCAGAGCGAACGCCAATGCCGACGACACGGGCAGCAACCTCGTGCCGAGGAAGTTAAAAAAAAAAAAAGGTACAGGGGAAGGCAATGCGCATGGCAAGGAGAGGAGCGGGGAAGGGGTGGGGTGCTGTGCCTTTAGGAAGATCGTGCCTGGAGCGGACCGCCCTCCTCTGCGTCCCCCTTACTACGCCACAGGGGCAGGATTCGAGCATGAAATGAGGTGGACCAGAATCAGAACTTTAAAAAGAGGTAAGACTAACCCCCTCATCTATTAAACTGCGCTAGCAGCTTTTAGTGCAGAGAGCTGCGCTGCCCCCGACGCTCATAGGAACTCTATGAGTGTCAGGAGCAGTGCGGGCCATCGTGCTACAGACTGCTAGCGCAATTTAATAGACGCGGCCCTAAGTGGTTCCTTTCTCTCAGAACCTTCTGGGTTTTCTTGTCCAGTGGCAATTCATTCAGGAGTCGCCTCTGACCTGCTTGAACCCGAGGTTACTGCAGTGCTGTAAAGCTTCCCCACCCCCACCCACCCCACATCTTTTTATTAAAGTTTTAGGTAAAGTTACAAATGTAATGACAACCGGCAGAAACACACACAAAAAAAACAAAACAAAACCAACTTTCACATTGTACAATATCTGCCACTTTATTTAGCCACCAAACAAACTCCCAGTCTTCCTTCTCAACCCTTCCCACTAACCCATTCGACTCGCTGTAAAGCTTTTAGGCCTGGATTCTATATATGGTGCCCTAAGTTAGGCATCGGTAGGCACCCAACTTAAGTTCAAAACACCATTTGAAAAAAGGGGGGAAAAAACAAGCATTTAACAGGAAAAAATGGCACTGGAACCGCCTCTACAGTGGCGCTTTGCAATGCCTAGCGCCACTGTAGGTGTCTTTAACACTAGAAGTGGTGTTAGGCGCCTCCATATGAGCAAATTGCATAAAAGGTGGGCATTGGAAATGTAGGCCTTGACCTGTTTTCGGCACCTACCTTTTATGAAGCCCCCGAGTCAATAAATGGTGCCATCACGTGATTGACATGTGATCAGCACCATTCATTCAATTTTTTAGCCCATGCTCCCAAAGGAGCTCGGAACGGCTTACAAATCAGGTACTCAAGCAATGGGTCAATGGGGGATTGAGTGACTTGCCCAGGGTCACAAGGAGTTGTTGTACAATGTGAGGCTAGAGAAACTGGGCCTCTTCTCCCTTGAAAAGAGGAGACAGAGGGGACATGATTGAAACTTTCAAGATAATGAAGGGAATAGACTTAGTAGATAAAAACAGGTTGTTCACCCTCTCCAAGGTAGGGAGAACGAGAGGGCACTCTCTAAAGTTGAAAGGGGATAAGGAAGTTCTTCTTCACCCAAAGGGTGGTGAACACCTGGAACGCGCTTCCAGATGATGTGATAGGACAGAGTACAGTATTGGGGTTCAAGAAGGGATTGGATGATTTCCTGAAGGAAAAGGGGATAGAAGGGTATAGATAGAGGATTACTATACAGGTCCTGGACCTGATGGGCCGCGGCGTGAGCGGACTGCTGGGCGTAATGGACCTCTGGTCTGACCCAGCAGAGGCACCCAGAAAGTGGTAGAAATCCGGAACGCTCCTCTGGAGGCCGTTATAGGGGAAAGCACCCTCCAGGGATTCAAGACAAGGTTGGACAAGGTTCCTGCTGGATCAGAACATACGCAGGTAAGGCTAGGCTCAGATAGGGCACTAGTCTTGACTTAAGGGCCGTCTCATGAGCAGACCACTGGTCTTACCCAGCAGCGGCAATTCTTATGTTAACCTACAACCTCAGGGTGCTGAGGCGGTAGCTCTAACCACTAAGGCACCCTTCTCCTCCTCTCTAGAAGGCATTCAGGCCCTAGAATCTGGGCCTTAATGCCTTCAAAACATTCACACAGGAGAAATACTACACTTGTTAACCCAAAGGAGGCAAGGGGGAGATTAGTGAACGTCATTCCTTCAAAACCTTTTCAGATATTAATGTATATATAAAAAAAGGTTTCCTGCCCCAAACAGCCGAGTGGCAGAATGCTGCTTTAGGGCTTCCCCTGCCAGCTCTGCACATATGCGTGTCGTTCCCACAGACGGGAGAGATGGGGGATTATGACCAATCTCTGCATGAATGATTTGCATGCAAGATTTTTAGTACATCAATAGCTCTTTTTAAAATCGTCCAAAAATGGGATCGGAATGGACCCACGCGGTCTTACCAATCCTGTTGGGTGCATCTAGTGGGTTCATAGACAACGGCACGAAAGACAAAAGCGCGCGCCGACAAATGTGCGCAGCGCGCGCCACCGCGCTGCTCTAAATTACAGTTTTTAGGGGCTCCGACGGGGGGTTTTGTTGGGGAACCCCCCCCAGTTTACTTAATAGACATCGCGCCGGCGTTATGGGGGGTTTGGGGGGTTGTAACTCTCCACATTTTACTGTAAACTGAACTTTTTCCCTAAAAACAGGGAAAAAGTGAAGTTTTCAGTAAAATGTGGGGGGTTACAACCCCCCACACACCCCACAACACCCCCACAATGCGGCGCGATGTCTATTAAATAAAGTGTAGGGGTTCCCCCCCACGCCCCCCCCCGTCGGCACACTAAAAACAGTAATTTAGAGCGGCGCGGCGGCGCGCGCTGTGCTCAATTGTCTGGGCGCGCCTTTGTCCCGGCGCGCTTTTGACCTGACACCCATCTAGTGTGTGTGGAACTGCAGTGTCCTTGAGAAAGAGCCAAAGGGCATGACCTTTCACTTTTCACGGAACTGGTGCCCCCAGAGCAAAAGCTACAGTTCAGTTTGCTTGTTCCCCGAAAAGCCAGATGCCAGAAGGAAGGATCTTGACCTGGGTTCCAGTTCTGGATAAACTTGTACAATTGAAGGACGTAGAAGAACCAGCATAAGGGGCCCTGGCTTACATACTCTCTATCCTTTCAAAGTGTCTTTAATTGTTGCCAAACACCCCCCTCCCCCAATTTGGTGTTGATACCAAAGTCTACACCAGGGGGCCCATGCTTTGTGGGGCTTGCGAGCTACTTTTAAAATGACCAAGTCAAAATTATCTACCGAAAAATTCTAAACATATGCCCAACATGTTGATCTCGATCTACCAGTCAATCACAAAGGTTCACGTGATTTAGTTCTTGGAAGCTTTGAGAGCTGAAGTGCAGCACCGCAGCTAGATTTCAGGCCAGGACCGTGCGCTTCCTGCAAACTGCACAAGAAACCCAGCGCTCACAAACAAAGAAAAAAGTTTCACTCCGCTTCCAGCTCGGAGTCCAAAAAGCTCCCGACTCCTGCAAAAGGCAGCAACAGGTGAACAAAAAAATAAAAGAATTTAGCAAGACAGTAAACGGTTCACTCGTTTTTATGTTGCACGGTCTCCTGTGCATGGTAGTTTATTTTGAAAGGCAGGGCTCCACGATCGACTTGCGTTGCCTTTGCGATCGACCGGTAGATTGCAATCAACGTTTTGGGCATCCCTGGTTTACACGGATGCCAACAGGAGGCAATAGACGATTACTGAGCACAATGTCAAGCTTAGGAGATGCAGCTCAAAAACAGTCCTTGAGGTTTAGGGAGTCCAAAGGTTCCAGATGGGAGAGGAGGGGAGACTGCTATCGAGATAACAGGGGAAAAGGATTTACCCTCTAATAAATGGAACCCATGAATTGATGGTTTTGAATTGACATAAAACGTATCCAGTAATGACTCATTTTTAGAATATAACGCCAGCTAGAAGTAATAGACTGGGGACTTTGCAGTAGGGATGGTTCCCCCTCCCCCAAACAATCTGAGAATCCACACCAGGTATTCCTATACGTTGAGGAAGCAGGAATCTGGAACCTGTGAACCTGAAGAGAGATGGTGCTTCCCCCCCCAAAAAAAAATTAAACACAAAACTAATCTCTTAGGAAATCCTAGTGTTTCTCTTTAAATGTATTGAACCACCGGTGTATGCATTCTGCTGATCTCACATACATACCAAATTTGGAAAATATTTCTTTAAGGCGCCTGTCATCCATATCATCGCCAAAATTCTTGATGTAGACATTGGTAAATTCCATCACTCTAGCACCATATTCGGCTTCTCGTTCTCGACGGGACTTAAAATGGCCAACAAATCTGCTCAAATTTAAGAGAAAGCATTGGTCTTAAAGATGTATTTGAAATATTATCCAACTAGCGCATTCCCGCCGAATCCTTCCCACCTTTTCCTTTACTGTTTTTAGCGCAGTTTCTTACATCTATGGAGCTTACACTTTGCGATCATTCAGTAGCATCCCATTCATGGTTTCAATAGCACGACCTGCCGCTTCATGTGTCTCAAAGTGAACAAAACCATAACCTCTGGATCCATGTTCATCACAGACCACCTATAATAAAGGGGGGGGGGGAAATGAGTCTTAATATTCTCTTTAAAATCCCTCCTATGGGATCTTTCTAGTTTCCAAAATGTTCCCAACCTTGATTTATGCCATAAGTTGACCAAACTGGAGAGTTTATTCAAGACTTACACAAAACAAATCTCTCTCTATAAATACACCTAGGCTGGAACTGGGATTTTTTTTTTTTTTTAATTGCTGGCATTTTGGGGAGAGGGGCAGGGGATGTGTTTGCACACTGGCACACATGCATATCCAGTCATCCAGAGACAGACTTGCAAGTTTTGGTATGGCTGTAAGAGTTGGTGTCTATTTATTATTATCACAGCTCTATAAATAATAATTAATTATAATTAGTGAAGTGTTCAGACCGTTACCCGTGCATTCTGTGATCTCACTGAACTGGGGTACATTTGGGACCATCATCACACTTCTAATGTCCCATTACCAGCCTCCTTATTCTATATAATTAGTAAGTCTCTTTAATACTCATTATATATTTGTAGATAGTTTTTTTAAAAAAATAAATAGAGATTTAATAATCATCACAGAATAACATTGTATATCTCCCTATCAGTTGGTATATTGTAAGAGTTGGTGTGTCATGGTGATCAGCCGGAGGAGAGAAAGTGGCTAGTAAGGGATGAACGGGAAGAGAGTCCAGTGCAAGATGGAGTTGTGCTGCAGTTTTAACCAACGCACCTCACTCTCCCCTCACTGTTAGAAACAGGATACTGGGTTAGATGGACCCAGTAATGTAATTCTTATGTTCATATATACAGTATTATATGTAATAATTTTTCAGCGTTAACAATGATGATTCTTATGTAATGCTGCATCTCTCGGGCAAGTGATGTGTTACAAGGTTGTTTTCAAGGAGCACTCACCAGCTCTGGTCCATCAAATGAAAACTTCTGTTTCCATAAAACAATTTAACAAGGTGTTTCTGAAAACCCTGGGGGAACCATAAGAACATAAGAAGTTGCCTCCGCTGAGGCAGACCAGAGGTCCATCTCGCCCAGTGGTCCGCTCCCGCGGCGGCCCATCAGGCCCATTGCCTGAGCAATGGTCCCAGACTATCCCTATAAACCTATCGCTACTCCTATCTGTACCCCTCAATTCCTTTATCCTCTAGGAACCTATTCAAACCTTCTTTGAAGCCTTGTAACGTGCTCCGGCCTATCACAGCCTCCGGAAGCGCGTTCCATGTATCCACCACCCTCTGGGTAAAAAAGAACTTTCTGGCATTTGTTCTAAACCTGTCCCTTTTTAATTTCTCCGAGTGCCCCCTTGTACTTGTGGTTCCCCATAATCTGAAAAATCTGTCCCTGTCTGCCTTTTCTATACCCTTCAGGATCTTGAAGGCTTCTATCATGTCTCCTCTAAGTCTTCGCTTTTCCAGGGAGAACAGCCCCAGCTTTTTCAGTCTGTCAGTATAAGAGAGGTTTTCCATACCCCTTATCAGTTTAGTTGCTCTTCTCTGGACTCCCTCAAGTACCGCCATGTCCTTCTTGAGGTACGGCGACCAGTACTGGACACAGTACTCCAGATGCGGTTGCACCATTGCACGATACAGTGGCAGGATGACCTCCTTTGTCCTGGTCGTGATACCCTTCTTAATGATACCCAACATTTTGTTTTCTTGAGGCTGTGGCGCACTGTGCCGACGCCTTCAAAGATGTGTCTACCATCACTCCCAGGTCCCTTTCGGTATATCCCTGATAGCAGGCAAGCTTTGTTACTAGGTCCTTGGATCTCTAGTTTTACTTACGCCAGGTGAGTGATTATTAAAGATCTGCTTTATAAGCACGGTGATAATTACAAAATGTCATGCAATAGCCATGGGAACCATGTTTAATCGTTATGCATTCATCAACCTCTCTCAGAGCTGCAATTAAAAAAAAAAAAAAAAAAAAAAGACAGCACTGCAAAATAAAGCAGACCTAATGCAGCAAATAAACTTCATGGTAGGCTAAAAAACAAACACCAAAAGTTTAATATGGGTAACCTAAATTTTTACTAAATTTTAAACTCTAACAGCACCATATGTAACAGGTTTATACATAAGTCAGTATATGCCTCTGTCCAACAAGTGTGTTGATAGGCTGGTATCTTAATGCATTCTGCTTCATTTTTTCAATCAAGTTCCTTATATTCAACTTGATGTATTTTTATCTGTTCTATGTATTACTTCTTTCCCTACCATGCCGGTATTTTCTGCATTATATTGTAAATGCTTTCTGTCTTTATCTGTTTTAAGTCCATTATTCTAATTTGCATTTTATTTGTATCCCATGTATTAGCTCACCTTGTTGTGAACCGCCTAGAACTTTTTTGGTATAACGGTATATAAGAATAAAATTATTATTATTATTATCTGTGAACCAAAAGGTTAAATAGTTAACTAGAAGCATGTGGTAGAGGCAGCCAGAGGACAATTTTAGAAAATGTGACCATATATGCACTTATGCCCCACGTGTCAAAGTATGCTGAGATCGCACCTGCTTGTATGCACATTTTGAAACCAGCTCTGTATTTATGAAAATCTAAAGACTCACTATTCAAACTCAACACAAAACAGAGTCTTATAGATAAAAGCTTATAAATAGAATCTTATAGACCTCAGCGGTACCTTCTGTATGAATCCAAACTTTTAAAACATACAGAATAATTGCACCCAAATTGTCATCGGTCCCAAATAAATATTATAAATATCTTATATTTTTGCAAAAGTTAGACAGTTCTAAATCTAATAGATGCGGGCATTGTCATATTGATATAGGGACTTTGGATCGTCTGTTGTTTTATTGTCCTTTGATACTTAATTTTTGGAAGTCGATATGGGGCCAAATTAATGTTGTACTTGGGTCATCGATACCATTGACTTATGAAGCCATAATTTGTGGTACTCTACTTCTTTGGATCATTATAAAAGCCGGCTTTTCTTAATAATGATGGGAATAGCAATGCAGATGATTACACGCAATTGGAAGAGTTATGAAAGACTTAATTATACTTTTTGGTGGGCGAACTTATGTTGCAGTTACAAATATGAAAGAATGAACGCTTAATTTTTGGGATATAGTAATGCATTTAGAAGGGTGTGGAGCCCGTTGACATCATTTGTTGAATCACATTAGTTGTCATGTACCTTTTCTTTTTAGTTAATTTCCTTACACATCCAGGGTGGGAGGGAGGGAGGGAGGTAGGAAGGCATCGTTATTTCTTGTATTTAATTTATTGAAATTCTATATGTGGTTATACTTTTATGGATGAATGGAAGGAAGGGGAAAATGATTGTTTTCAGAATGTTTGTATATTTAAAGTGCTTTTCCTGATTCGTTTATGTTTAAAATTTTTGCAATGCACTGTTAATATTTGAAAATTAATAAAGATTTTTAAAAAATAAATAAATATCATAATTTTTAAAGTAGAGAAATACTCATCTTTAACTACGCTGGTGGGGGCAGGCACTCTGACATAGAACTATGACATAGAACATTATCTGTTCCTGAACTACTTTGGCAACTGATTTGTACAATCTTTCCCACTTAACTGATCCCTAGAGCCACGATTCACTAGTATTAACTTGTCAATTCCACTCAATTTGTACTATTTTTCATCATTGTAAACCGCATAGAACTTCACGGTCCAGGAACGACTTAAGAGACTGGGATTGTTCTCCCTTGAGAAAAGGAGACTGAGGGGATATGATCGAGACTTTTAAAATAGTGAAAGGAATCGACAAAATAGAGCAGGAAAAAAAAATTATTTACAATGTCTAATGTGACATGGACAAGAGGACATGGACTGAAGCTAAGGGGGGACAAGTCCAGGACAAATATCAGGAAGTTCTGCTTCACACAACGAGTGGTGGACACCTGGAATGCTCTCCCAGAGGAGGTTATTGCGGAATCCATCGTTCTAGGATTTAAAAGCAAACTAGATGCACTTCTCCTTACGAGAGGCATAGAGGGATATGGGTGACTAAAATTACGCCAGGTGCACATCTGGCTGGGCCTCTGTGTGTGCGGATCGCCGGACTTGATGGACCGAAGGTCTGATCCAGAGATGGAAGTTCTTATGTTTCGCCCACGAGGGCTTTTTCAAAAGAATTCCCCCTTGGAACAACAGACTCATGCTTCCTGCGTTCATCCGTTTTAGCTGTATGCACATTTGGCATAAGAGTGCTCTGGGGCAGACTCTGGGTGGAGTGTGGGCAGAGATGCAATTAATTTGCATACGTTTACAGCTTTTCTCCAGCGATTTCTGCAGAAGGTGTGCTCATCCTATATAATAAAACCCTAAGGGTTTGGTGTTCCCTGCCGCCGTGGTGTGTGATCCGTGGCCCATGTTCCATTTTAGAACCCGGCGGTAGGGAACACTCTGGCCACTCTCCTCCTCCCGCCCTCACTCACCAACCGCTGCTGCTGGAGGAGCCGCATCATCGCCGCCGCTCTTCAAAGGAGCCTGGTGAGAATAGCGGCCGCCTGTAAGAAACTTTGCAGGCCGCTCAGCACCTCAGTAGAACGTTTCCTCTAACGTACACAATCGCATCAGAGGGAACTTGCTACTGAGGTGCATAGTGGCCTGCGAGGTTCGCTACAGCTGGCCGCTATCCTCATCAGGCTGCAAACGAACATGCTGGACAGGGGGAGCAGGTAAGGGGCGCTGATGGACCGGGGAGCAGGGAAGAGGAACAGGGGGAGCACGGAAGAGGTGCTGATGGACCGGGGGGGAAGGGAAGAGGGACAGGGGGAGCACAGAAGAGGTGCTGCTGGACACGGGGGACATAAAAGGAAGGGAGAAGGGGACCTGGCAAGGGGTGGTGGTGGACAACGGAGGAAAAAGAGACAGAAAGAAAGACAGACAGAAAGCAGCCAAGGAGAGAGAGAGAGAGAGAGAAAGACACATCTATTCTAGCACCCGTTAATGTAACGGGCTTAAAGACTAGTATTCCATAAGAGCTTGCAGGGGGCCTCAATGCTTTTCTGCTCTCTTAATCTAAGTGACATTTTGCAAAATTATCTTTCTTAGACGGCAATTCTATAACTGAATGCCTTCATTTAGATGCCCCATGGACGCAAGGAAAGAACCTAGGCCATAAAAGGTGTAACCTGGATCAGACACACATTTATATGGTCTATGGTTTTTTATTTAATATGCCGCCCTTCCTTATGCAATAAACAGAGCAGTTCACAAGATATATAAAACATGCAGTAAAAATAACTATGTTCCAAAAAGGAAAAGAAAAAAAATAAAATAAAATTTGTAAATAAAATTAAAACCTATTAAAAATAAAATATATACCTGAAGGTACAGTATACCAGTCATAGCAGTTGGCAAGCTTGCACATACTGTAGCTTACAACAGTGGTTCCCAACCCTGTCCTGGAGGAACACCAGGCCAATTGGGTTTTCAGGCTAGCCCTAATGAATATGCATGAAGCAAATTTGCATGCCTATCACTTCCATCATATGCAAATCTCTCTCATGCATATTCATTAGGGCTAGCCTGAAAACCCGATTGGTCTGGTGTTCTTCCAGGACAGGGTTGGGAATCACTGGCTTACAATATTCAAAGATATATGTTGCAAGTGGAGCTCCGCCCATTACATTTACAGGTTATGTCACTGTTACAGAATACCACTTTGGATGTCTTTCTAGTTTGATATACCACCTTTCTCTGACACAACCAGAGCAGTTTTACATATTATATTCAGGTATTTTCTCTGTCCCTAGTGAGCTCACAATCTAAGATTTCTTTTTGAACATGGGGCAATGGAGGGTCAAGTGACTTGCCCAAGGTCACAAGGAGCTGCAGTGTAAGGCAGTGATTCCCAACCCTGTCCTGGAGGAACACCAGGCCAATCAGGGTTTCAGGCTAGCCCTAATGAATATGCATGAGAGAGATTTGCATATGATGGAAGTGAGAGGCATGCAAATTTGCTTCATGCATATTCATTAGGGCTAGCCTGAAAACCCAATTGGCCTGGTGTTCCTCCAGGACAGGGTTGGGAACCACTGGTGTAAGGTTACCAGATTTTCCGGAATGAAAATCTGGACCCATGGCCCCATCCCCAGTTCCCCTCAGTCCCACCCCATTCTGCCCGAGTCCCGCCCTAACCTCCACCCCACAATCTGTTTGCTTGTTGGGAGGGCATTTGCACAAGTGCTGGTGTGAAGCGATGCTGGGTTTTGAAAAGCCATCCGGACTCCTGGAAATGTGGACATCTGACCACCCTACTGCAGTGGGACTTGAAGCCAGGTTCTCAGGCCACTGCCCCAAAAACTAGTGCTAATACTCGGGCAGGTTTGCATCAATGCCAGTTATAGAACTGACCTTTAAGCGTTTTAACCATTAATACTCAAGCTATTCAAGTGCAAACCTAAAGTGGGATTCTGAATGTATACTCGGTGCATTTGTTCTTAAAAACAAAAAAAAGACTTACCTTGCATGAAAGAATATTTCCAAAAGCTGAGAAGGTATCGTACAAGGCTTTGTTGTCAATGGAGTCATCTAGATTTTTGATAAATACATTCCCAACACCCGATTTCCGAAGACCTGGGTCACGCTGAGACCACATGATTCTTATAGGCCTGCCTTTTATTACTTCAAAATTCATGGTGTCCAAAGCACGCTCCGCTGGCATGAAGAATATGAATATTATTGAAAGTACGTGTGTAGGTCAGTGCTCATGCATCCCACTCCCTCCAGGGTACCCACTCTTTTGCAGACTTCATGTCGTCTGTGAAAAGGCATACTTTTCCTTCTAACCCGCGGGGTTTGAACCCACAACCTCAGGGTGCTGAAGTTGCAACTCTAACCACTGCGCCACACTCTCCTCCTTGGAGGAGCCAGAAATAAAAAGGACATTTTTAAGAGTTTAACTCTTATTACGCCAGTATCTTATTTACAAGCCCATATGCTAGCCTGGATGACTAGTTTAATACAGCCATCTGTAAACAAGATTACATCATCAAGATTTGGTCCGCCTCGCAAATGGGGATCAATTGACACTTACCATCTGCAGGCTGCTGAAAATTTATGTAGGCATATCCAAGAGATCGACGCGTGGAGACATCACGACAAACTCTGATGGACAAGATTGGTCCAGCAGGTGAAAACTTTTCGTACAACATAGCTTCAGTGACATCAGGGTGCAGGTCACCAACATAGAGAGAGGCTAAAGGATACCCCGGGCCACTTGCATTCATGGTCAGCTGCAAGATTTACAATCGAGGGACACATAAGAGGTCAAACAATATATTCTTGCACATTAAAAATATACCTTCATTCGGAATAAAAGTTTCTGGATGGTAAAAGAGTGCGCGTGTCTTTTAATCGATCTAGTCTATAAAACGGAACCAAATTCGATTCACCAACATCTCACTCTTTTAAATTAAATCGGTGTTTCCTGGCTTCTTGAAGTTCATTACAAATGAGTCTTCAGTAGAAATAAAAATGTCTCTATATTTTTTTTCTAATATGGGCGTGATCCACTAAGGGCCAGATTCACCAACTTGCCCGATCCGGGCAGGTCTGACGAATTCTGCAAACTTAAATATGCAGATGGAGGCGATCGGAGGAACGCCCCTATCTGCCTGCCCGGATCGCTGGTGTGCAGCCCCCATGCAGGCGCAGACCATCTGCTTTCCATGCAGATGGTCTGCGCATGCGTTTTGTGTCCTTTTTTTTTACTGGGTTTTTTTTTCCGGGCTCCGACTCTCCTGCTCCTGTTATCTCCAGTGGTGGCAGCCTCTTCCATCCTTCCCTGCACTGCGTCGTGCAGCTCCGCTTTAAACCCACGGGCTCACACTGCAGGGAAGGCAGCAGAGATCAGTCTGTGCGGCAAGAGGAGCTATTTCAAATTGTCAGGGAGCCAACAAGCACTGTCCTCCCCACTGGCCCCAGGGCTTCTGCAGCCCCTAAAACAAGCAGTGAGATCGGGGCAGCAGAGAGCAGGGCAGCAATGGAGCAGCAGAGTCAGCAGAAAGGTGTGTGTCTGGTAGAGAGCTGCACGGGGACGACAGGAATCCCGCGGGACCTGCGGGTTCCCCCTTCGGGTCACGGGGATCCTGTGGGGATGCCCCCTAGGGTCGCGGGATTCCTGCGGGGCTGGATGTATTCAGCCGCGAGGCTCGTCTCCCTACCTGCCCTGCCGCACACTGACGAACGGAAGTCTTCCTGATGTCAGCACTGACGTCGGAGGGAGGGCTTAAGCAAGACTTCCGTTCGGCTGTGTGCTGCGGCAGGGCAGGCAGGGAAAAGGCAGTGGTACAAGGCGGGGAGCGGTCCGCCCCGGGTGCAGCACAGCCATCCAGGTCCCCCGACCGACCGACAACAGGCCCGGTCTGTCAAACCTCCCTGCCCTATAGCCGCGAATTTAAATTACTTTCTTACAGCAGCTTCAATACTCCAGCTGCTGTAAGAAGGTAATTTAAATTCGCGGCTACAGGGCAGGGAGGTTTGTTGGACCGGGCCTGTTCTGTTGTCAGTCGGGTGGGTAAGCGCCACAAAGGTAAGGGGCAGGGAGGGAGAAAGGGAGGAAAAGTGGAGTGGAGAGGAAAAGGCGCTTAAGGTAAAACTGAGGGGGGAGAAGGACGCTGAAAGCACTGGGGAAGACAAAGGGGTGGAGAAGGATGCTGAAAGCACATGGGGAAGACAACGGGGTGGAGAAGGACACTGAAAGGACATGGGGAAGACAGAGGGGGGAGAAGGACGCCGACAGGACATGGGGAAGATGGGGGGGGGGGGAGAAGGACGCTGAAAGGAAATGGGGAAGAGAGAGTGGGGAGAAGACAATGGCAGGGAAGAAGACAGAGATGCCAGACTATGGTGGGAACAGAGGGAAGAAGATGGGTGCCAGACCAATTTGGAAGGGGGGAGAAAGGGAGACACAGTAACAGAGCAAATGGAAGACGCAGAGAGAAGAGAGACAGTGGATGGAAGGAATTGAATGAGAACATGAGGAAAGCAGAAACCAGGCAACAAAGGTAGGAAAAAAAATTCTATTTCTTTTTTTTTTTTTTTTTGCTTTAGGTTAAAGTAGTATATTAGTTGTGTTGATAAAAATTTATAAACATTAGAGGCTCTGGTAGAAACCCGTTTACAAAGTATGTGTTCTTCCCAATTAATATTTCCATATTAATAAAGTCTTTTTGCTTATTTGTAAATGGGTTTCTACCAGAGCCTTTAATTCAGTAGCATAATTAAATGAAATAACTATTTCTGTAGTTTATAGGGACGGGTGGGGATTCCTCGCGGGGACGGGTGGGGACGGAGGGGATTCCTCACGGGGAAGGGTGGGATTTCTGTCCCCGCGCAACTCTCTATTGACTGGTCCCCAGCAGTCGCTTCTTGAGTTGATCGGCCAGCCTAGTCAGATCGAGAATTTTGTGTTGTGAATCGCTGCCTTCCCTACTTTTGAATGTCCCTCCTCTTATTTGCATGCGCGGATCGGAATCAGATCGAGAGGCAGGTTAGTGAATCAGGTCCGGGTCGCAAAGGGGTAGGGTGTTGATTAGTGGGCTTAGTGAATCTAGCCTTAAATCCCCCCCTCCCACCCCACACTTATATACCCAGAATGTGAGAAACAACCTCAACAAATCAGGTGCTAAGCGTCGGGACATTTCTGGTTTTCTCCAATTTTGATCCCTGACACAGTTGCATATTAAGGAGATTTTTCAGTGCACATTTCCCACAGGTGGCTGAAATGTAAATATAAAAAATATTATTCATTCATTCATTCAATTTTCTATAGCGTTCTCCCAGGGGAACTCAGAATGGTTTACATGAATTTATTCAGGTACTAAAGCATTTTTCCCTGTCCCAGCGGGTTCACAATCTATCTAATGTACCTGGGGCAATGGGGGGATTAAGTGACTTGCCCAGGGTCAGAGGGAGCAGCATGGATTTGAACTCATAACCTCAGGGTGCTGAGGCTGTAGCTTTCCCCACTGCGCCACACTCTCCCTATTGGAGACTCAGAAATACTCACTGCCCTGGCGCAGGATACTTTCAGGATCTGACAGTAGGTTTCGGTCTGCAGCAAATGGGAGGACTATGCAAGTCATTTGTTTAAGCTTTCCAAAAATTCTAGTGAAGCTATTAAGTAGAAGAATTATCAAACCAGAGAAAATATTTCTTCCCCCAGTGTATAGTTAAACTCTGGAATTTGTTGCCTTAAGGCTCCTTTTACAAAGGCGCGCTAGGGCCTTATCGTGCGGAATAGCGCCCGCTAAAATGCCACGTGCACCAGCCGCTACCGCCTCCTTCTGAGCAGGCGGTAGATTTTTGGCTAGCGCGTGCTAATCCGGTGCATGCGGTAAAACCCATAGCGCACCTTCGTAAAAGAAGCCCTTAGAATATGGTGAAAGCAGTTAGCTTTTTTAGCTCTGTGCAAAGGATTTAAGAATATTGAAAAAGTTTCGTGACCATCCGAATTCATCCTATGGTTCTAGAAAATATTTGCACTCAAGGTAGAATGTTGTTATAAGACCCGATTTTTTGTTTTATTACCTTTAGCCGTTAGCTTAGCAGGGTTTTAAAAAGGTTTGGATAACGTCCTATAAGGGAAGTCCATAGGCTATTATTAAGATGGACTTGGAGAAATCCACCGCTTATTCCTTGGATAAGCACTGTATGCCTAGAACAAACTGCCCGACTTGGTATGTTAAGCTCGTCAAAGCCCACTTTGTTGACACTTCTTTTAATTCCAAACTCCAACCCATCTGCTAAGCACCAATATCTGTCTTATCGTTCCCCCTGTATTTCCTCTACCTGAGCACTGTGTATAGATGCACCTTCTTGTCCAGTTTGTCTCGATATAGATTGATAAGCTCTTTCAAGCCAGGGCCGTCTCTGCTATGTTTTGATATGCAGTGCTATGTATGTCTAGTACCACTATAGAAATGATTAGTCGTGGTAAATAAGCAGCATAAAATATGCTTTAGTCTTTGGGACCATCAAGGGAAACTAGAAATTTTTACTTATTTGCTTATCCAAAAATTAATGGGTATAGATACAAGATCTTCATAGATAGGACCCTAGTGTTTCAAGCCGGTAGACAGCCATCTTGGCTAGGTAAATGTACCCAACAAGCTATGTTATCTAATTGCTCTTTTCGGAAATTAATTAAGACCACTCTGTTTGATAAGTTTATTACTTAATGAGAGTTATATAACTATTTTTACTGTATTATTCTATTTCGCCAATTGTCCAGCTCTTTTTAGTGTAAACTGCCTAGAACTCTTGGTTATAGCGGTATAAAAGAATAAAGTTATTATTACCACCAGGTACTTGTGATCTGGTTTGGCCACTGTTGATGGACCTTTAGTATGGACAGTATAGCGCACAGGTGTCAAAGTCGGTCCTCGAGGGCCGCAATCCAGTCGGGTTTTCAGGATTTCCCCAATGAATATGCATGAGATCTATTAGCATACAATAAAAGCAGTGCATGCAAATAGATTTCATGCATATTCATTGGGGAAATGCTGAAAACCCGACTGGATTGTGGCCCTCGAGGACCGACTTTGACACCCTTGGCGGCTTTTATATTTTTATGGAAAACTACTGAGCCACACAAATAGAAATCAACTGTTGTTATTCAAATATTTGATCTATTCTAAGTCTTATGCCAAAACTTATCTCCAACAATTTCTCTTCTCAATAATCACTAATATCATTCAGTCACTGATTTATTTGTATGGACCTTCTGACTGTAACGAGGCACCACACTGCCGGTTACTATATACTGCGTCAGTCCAATCTTTATTAAATACCTTTTATTTTCAAACCTTCTAAGTTATTAATTTATTTGTTTATTTTCTTTATTCTTAAAAAAGACATATCTATTGACTTTGAATGTCTCCTAGTGTCTAATAGTTTGCATAATCCTATTAGTGCTATAACCGTAGGGAAACCGTCACTTATCTTAGCAGTGATCAGTTCCACTTGCACCTCTCCCGACATGCATGTTTCAACGAGAAACTTTTCTTCAGGGTCGAGGTAAACTACAATGGCAAAGAGACAAGTTATACCCTTTTATATTTGACTATCACATCAACAGTGCCCCAACTTATTATTGCTAGAACATAGAAAAATGGAAAAATGAAGCAACAGGTAACACACTCCAACTTACCGTTGTGGGAGCTTAATTCAATCTGTAAACATGGCCGCGAAGTCTAAGAGGGCCCTTAAAAGTAGCTGGCCTGGTGCACATCAAGAACGTGATGACGTCATCATATACGTAGTGCGGGGCTCAGCTTATTAATCAAAGGGATAATGGGTCCTAATTCAAAAAAGAAGCCCCAAAACATGATTCGACTACAGAAAAGGCTCAAAGAATGGATAGCCATTCAATTTCTTTGTTTAACCCATCAGGTACTAGGGACTTAAGTCTAAAAATCCACTTCTGTTCCTTCACAGCCAGAGCTTTCTGTACACATTTCCACCCTCCCACCCTACAGTGACACTGTCCATAATTCTCCATTTGATGTCCGACCATGTATGCCCGATCAGTTGCCAATGTTTAACCAATGGGGCTGTATCTCTTTCCGTGCGTACACAGGATTTATGCTCATTTAAGCGAATTTTTATCGATCACATCGTCCGTCCAATGTAGATCTTATTACAAGGACATTGGATCAGATATACCACCCCAGTGGACTCAAACGTAGTAGATCCATGAGTATAATATATGGTACCAGTTGTTGGGTGAGTCCATGATTCACCTATCATTGCTGAAACGCACCACTGGCATCTACCACAAATGGTGTGGGTTCCCTTATGGATATCCTTTCTACAGGGCTTATTTTTCACCATCTCCCCAATATTTTTAGTTCGTAAGCTGGCGTGTGTTACCTGTTGCTTCATTTTTCCATTCTTCTATGTTCTAGCAATAATAAGTTGGGGCACTGTTGATGTGATAGTCGAATATAAAAGGGTATACCGTATTTTCACCCATATACCATGCACCCGTGTAAAACGCGCATACAGGTATAGCGCGTGGGGAACACAAATTTATGTAAAAAAATTTTAATATAGCGCGCACACGCGTATACCGCGCATGCTAAAACCTCCTCCCGCCTACTCCGAACCGGCATCCTCCCCCCGCTCGCTTACCCGAGAGAGCATTTTTTTAAAAATTCGAATCCAGCATTCCCCCTGCAAACCGGCATCCTCCCCCCCGCTCGCGTCACCCCCCAACCCCGCGATTCCCCCCAGCACCACAAAACATCTCTTACCCGATTGGGCACCGGCACCAGCACCAGCACCAATGCACAGGATGTGCCAGTGCCCGAAGATCCTCCCTCGTTGGGCTGGGCTGGGCGGTGCGGTGCGAAAGAGATCCTCCTTCTTCCTGCGCCGGGCTGGACTAGGCTTTGAGCATTTGCGCATGCTCAAAGCCTTCTGGTCTCGCTCTCTCCAAGATAATCTCGGAGAGAGCGAGACCAGAAGGCTTTGAGCCTCTCTCGGGTAAGCGAGCAGGGGGGAAGATACTGGATCGGATTAAAAAAAAAAAGTTGGAAAACGCGCTCACAGGTATAATGCGCAAGGTTATGCACGGTTTGTAAAAATCGTGTATAACGCGCGCGTTATATGTGTGAAAATACGGTAACTTGTCTCTTTGCCATTGTAGTTTACCTCGACCCTGAAGAAAAGTTTCTCGTTGAAACATGCATGTCGGGAGAGGTGCAAGTGGAACTGATCACTGCTAAGATAAGTGACGGTTTCCCTACGGTTATAGCACTAATAGGATTATGCAAACTATTAGACACTAGGAGACATTCAAAGTCAATAGATATGTCTTTTTTAAGAATAAAGAAAATAAACAAATAAATTAATAACTTAGAAGGTTTGAAAATAAAAGGTATTTAATAAAGATTGGACTGACGCAGTATATAGTAACCGGCAGTGTGGTGCTTCGTTACAGTCAGAAGGTCCATACAAATAAATCAAGTGACTGAATGATATTAGTGATTATTGAGAAGAGAAATTGTTGGAGATAAGTTTTGGCGTAAGACTTAGAATAGATCAAATTTATGGAAAACTAAACAGCTGGAACAGTCTGGAGAGATGCTAAGTAACATATTTCATTACAAAAAACAGCACTGCATCCTCCTCCAGAGGCAGTACAACCTGGCAGAGACTGAACTCGCAACATCAAGGACACAAACCCACAGTTCATCACAGTTTTACTAACGTGAAATTGTTTTCCTAGCTACATGCTTCTATTTGTTTACTGGCTACTGGTAAAGTTACTGACAGCTCGGTAATCCTGGCAATCTTACTTCTATCAGCGACACCCCAGCTGTTAACATCTGGAGATGTGCTCTTCCGTCCCTTCTCTCTGGAAAAAAGGAGGCTCAGGGGAGATATGATAGAGACCTTCAAGATCATGAGGGGCATAGAGAGGGTGGATAGGGACAGATTCTTCAGGCTGAAGGGGACAACAGGTACGAGGGGGCATTCGGAGAAACTGAAGGGAGATAGGTTCAAAACAAATGCAAGGAAGTTTTTTTTCACCCAAAGGGTCGTGGACACTTGGAATGCGCTACCGGAGGAAGTGATCAGGCAGAGTACGGTACAGGGATTCAAACAGGGATTGGACGGATTCCTGAGGGATAAAGGGATCGTGGGATACTGAGAGAGGTGCTGGGATGTAACACAAGTATAGAAAGCTAACCAGGTAATAAGTATAGAAACCCAACCAGGTCGTGCATGTGCAAGACCGGAGGGTTAGGACTTCAATGGGAAGATAGGACTTCAATGAGAAACCAAGGTGGCAAGGGAACCCCTTCTGATGATACAGACAGGTCGTGACCTGTTTGGGCCGCCGCGGGAGCGGACTGCCGGGCAGGATGGACCTATGGTCTGACCCGGTGGAGGCACTGCTTATGTTCTTATCCATTGCCTAGCACAGTGGTCTCCGACAAGCAGCCCCCACAGCCCATTTTTGTGGCCCTCCAATCCAGTGACCCCTGCCACTACTGTGGGCAGACAAAAAGACCCCATGAAGCTCCGCTGGGTTGCAGGTGCCTGCATGGTCACATGGCTACGTATACACGCAAATACCAAGTCCGTACGCATCACTGTAACCACGTAGTCACTTACCATCCGACGGAGCTTCTCTACCCGTAGTAGTGGCAAAACCTCCAACAGTGCACCTCTGCTCCTGCTCAGCCGGAAAATTTAAGCAAAGTGGAAATTCAGGTTTACTGGTAAACCTACACCTCCCATTTTAATACCGACTTGATAGGTTTGAAAAGTAGAGAACAGATCTACTTTGCACCAAGGTGGGCCGACAGGCCTCAATGGAATGCAGTGGAATTTAGAGAATGATACGGTGATGGAATTCATCACCATTCCTGTCCCCACAGATAACCGCGAAACCATCTCCATGTCATTCTTTAAGGAGAGAGGGAAGAATCAGAATATGAATGGGCCCAGCCACTGACCCTCAAGCCTTGCACTGAAGAATGCCGTTACAGAAGGACTGAGGCTGAGATAGACACGAAAGAATGACACCGGGTGGTTAGAACATAAGACCATAAGCGTTGCCGTACTGGGACAGACTAAACGTCCATGAAGCCCAACCCAGGTCCCAAGTACCTGGAAGAAACCCAGAGAGTAGCAACATTCCAGAGCTGAGACTGTGATGTCATAATGCCTCATTCCACCAATGCCTAAGAGCCAACCTCAACAGTGATGTCACCATGGGTTCATTATCCCATACTTGGCACAAATAAGAATCAAAGTATGAATGGACACAGCCACTGACCCTCAAGCCTTGCATTGAAGAATGCTGGTCTAGAAGGACTGAGGTTGAGATAAAACACTAGAGAATGACACGGGATGGAATTCATCACCATTCCTGTCCCCACAGATAACCGCGAAACCATCTCCATGTCATTCTTTAAGGAGAGAGGGAAGAATCAGAATATGAATGGGCCCAGCCACTGACCCTCAAGCCTTGCACTGAAGAATGCCGTTACAGAAGGACTGAGGCTGAGATAGACACGAAAGAATGACACCGGGTGGTTAGAACATAAGACCATAAGCGTTGCCGTACTGGGACAGACTAAACGTCCATCAAGCCCAACCCAGGTCCCAAGTACCTGGAAGAAACCCAAAGAGTAGCAACATTCCAGAGCTGAGACTGTGATGTCATAATGCCTCATTCCACCAATGCCTAAGAGCCAACCTCAACAGTGATGTCACAATGGGTTCATTATCCCATACTTGGCACAAATAAGAATCAAAGTATGAATGGACACAGCCACTGACCCTCAAGCCTTGCATTGAAGAATGCTGGTCTAGAAGGACTGAGGTTGAGATAAAACAGTAGAGAATGACACGGGATGGTTTCGCGAGACTATCCGCGGGGACGGGAACGGTGATGAATTTTGTCACCATGTCATTCTCTATAGTGGATGCGTTGTATGCACCCTCATCGCCTGACCTTACCTAAATGATATTGCACGACTGCAGTGTATCACAAACTGTGTGCCCCGAGATGCCGGCGAGGAACAGAGGCAGCGGCTGACTGCTTACAGGACGTGCCTCTCGTGGCGAGAGCCACGTCCTGTAGTTGGGTAGCCGGCACCTCTGCTCTTCCTCCTCACCTCTCCCTTCTGCAGCACCCACCTCTCCCCCAACCTGCGGTAACAGAAGGCTCAAGGCCTTGGCTGGAGGACATCCGCGCACGTGCAGACATCAGCACCGATGTCATTGCATCGATGGCCGCTAATTTCCAGATGCCCTCCAGCCACAGCCCAGAGATGTGTGCCAGCAGCTTAAAAAGGTTTGCAACATAATGCACTAATGAATGGTGGTGTGCTAAAAAAGAAAAAAAATCATACTTTCCAATTCACTGACCAACCCTCCTCCCCGCATACCTTTGGGCCTCCTAAAGCAGGAGCAGCAGCGCTCTGGCAGCGAAAAGCCTGTCCTAAGCGCTGTCTTTTGCCGGTCGCCAACCGATGCTGCTGCTCCCGCTTTAGGAGGCCCGATGTCAGAGCTCATGGTGGGGGGGGGTCGGTTGGGAAGTGCTGCATAGGTGCCAGCACTGTGGGTATCCTCAGCTCCGCAGCCTTAGGCAGTTCCTCAAAGGCCAGCATGCTTTTTCCCCTTCTCCCCATCATTGTCTGGCTTCCCTCTGGCCTCCCGGTCTTACTTTCAAAACTAATTATGGCCTGCAGAGGATACCCGTGATGTAGTGATTCTCTGCTGCATGTTCCCTCTGCCGTAGTCCATCCCAGACCAAAACAGAGCACGATGGTCAGAGGAGGGGTGGGACAGCTGCAGAGGAACATGACGGAGGCCAATGACAGCCTTCTAGAATCGCTGCATCACCGGCGATCCTCTGCAGGCCGTGTGCATTGTTGATTTGAATGGCTCCACACTCCTAATGCAGATATAGCTGAAACACGGCTCTTGAGTCATGAGAAAACATTACAGGATTTTAGTATACTGTTGGCTTCTCCCTTCAATTGTCTCCACTGTTCTGTTGTTTCAGACGTGACCACTTACACCAGCCCTAGAGCTGATTTAAATGTTTGTGGGGATGGATAACAGGAAAGACTGGATAGGCCAATTGGGAGATTTTCTGTCAGTTGTAAATTGCCTTTGAACATAAGAATTGCCATACTGTGACAGAATGAAGGTCCATCAAGCCCACTATCCTGTTTCCAACAGTGGCCAACCCAGATCACAAGTACCTAGCTCAGGGGTGTCCAATGTCGGTCCTCGAGGGCCGCAGTCCAGTCGGGTTTTCAGGATTTCCCCAATGAATATGCATTGCAAGCAGTGCATGCAAATAGATCTCATGCATATTCATTGGGGAAATCCTGAAAACCCAACTGGATTGCGGCCCTCGAGGACCGACATTGGACATCCCTGACCTAGCTAGATCCCAAGTAGGAAAACAGATTTTTATGTTGCTTATTCTAGGAATAAGCAGTGGATTTCCCCCAAAACCATCTCAATATTGGCCTATGGATTTCTCTTTTAGGAAATTATCCAAGCCTTTTTTAAACCCCGCTAAGCTCACTGATTTCAACACATTCTCCGGCAATGAATTTCAGAGTTTAATTACATGTTGTATGACGAAATATTTTCTCCGGTTTGTTTTAAATCTACTACTTAGTTGCTGTGTCGCGTGCCCCATAGTCCAGGTATTTTTCGAAAAAGGAAGCATTACCCTTTCCATTTCACTCAGCATTTTATAGACCTCAGTCATAGCCCCCCTTAGCTGAAGAGCCCTAACCTCCTTCTTTTATCATTTTTGTCGCCCTTCTCTGTACCTTTTCTAATTCCAACATAGCTTTTTTTGAGATATGGCGACCAGAATTGCACACAGGATTCGAGGTGTGCTCGTACCATAGGGCATTATGAAGTTTTCATCTTTGCATTCCATTCCTTTCCTGATATTTCCTAATACTGTATTCCATTTGCTTAGCTGCCGCTGCAGGCACACTCGGCCAAGGATTTCAACATATCCTCCAACCATTACACCTAGGTCAGGGGTAGGGAACTCCGGTCCTCGAGAGCCGTATTCCAGTCAGGTTTTCAGGATTTCCCCAATGAATATGCATTGAAAGCAGAGCATGCAAATAGATCTCATGCATATTCATTGGGGAAATCCTGAAAACCCGACTGGAATACGGCTCTCGAGGACCGGAGTTCCCTACCCCTGACCTAGATCCTTTTTCTGGGCAGTGACTCCTAATGTGGAACCCGGCATCACCTAGCTGTGTGATTCTCTTGAGTTGTAAGTTAATAATGTGGACTGTAGATTTAGCAAGGAGGTGCTGGAGGAAATGCAGCTGCATGGTGTACATTTTGACCACACCAATCATTTCAACTTCCCTTCCCACTAAATAGCACCTGGCTATAACCAGTAACATCAATCAATATTAAAGTAACAGATTGCAGAGGTGGTTTGTGATCTCTGCCCTGTGACATACTACTCCACAGGTAATCAGTTAGGCAATTCCAGTCCTCGAGAGCCAGAGCCAGGTCAGGTTTTCAGGATCTCCCCAACGAATATGTATGAGATGGATTTGCGTGCACTGCCTCCTTGAGATGCAAATCTATGCCATGCATACTTATTGTGGATATGCTGAAAACCTGACCTGGCTCCGGCTCTCGAGGACCGGAATTGCCTATCCCTCGTCTAGACCATGAGACATCCGAGTCTAAACAAAGTCATAGGCTGCAAAGGAGGAGCCCCGTGTTGAACCGTATTTAAAACTTCCCAGGAGGCAGAAGGAAATTAGTAAAACTGCACTAAACTGCGGTTAGGGCTGAACGGTGGCAGAAGATCACGGTGTGCTGGCACAGAGGGGCGCAGCCAAGGCACACGCCTAGCACCCCACCCTGTCACTCCCGAAGCATTCTCTACTCCCTCCCCTCGTATAGTACCTGCAAACTTACTTTTCAGGTTGCCGGCGAAAGCAGCAGTAGTTCATGCAAGTTGCAAGCAGCTCCTCTCGCGCCGCTTCTTTTCCTCAAGCCGCGACCCGCCCCCGGAGAAACAGGAAGTTGCACCAAAGGGGCGGGACACAAAGAAGTTGCGCTGGAAGGGCGTCGGCGCGCAGCTGAGAGAAAAACTCTGCGCTCCTCGTGGCTTCCGGTGATATCAAAGAGCGGAAAACTTAAGAGGCAACGTTTCAAAACGATTGGGGATGCTTAAATCCAATGAAAATCAGGCTTTTTTTTTGACACCTTCAGCTGGCATCATCCATAGTTGAGAGGGAGGAAGAGATGCTAGCTAGGGGAAGGGAGACACAAGACCAGGGAGGGAGAAGTGGAAAGAAAGGGAGACATGCATGCTGGATGGGGTGGGGGGATCGAGAAAAAAAGCAGTGTAATGCTAGATATGATAGGGGGGGGAGTGAGAGAAGAAGGGTGAGATGCCAGGATGGGAAAAGGGCATCAGTTGAGTACTTGATTAGAATCTGCTTTCCCCACTTAGAAACTTATTAGTGAAGACCAAAAAAAAAAAAAAAGAGGACGCATTGCCCCACCCCTCCCAACCCCCATACAAACCGAGCCTTAGGCAGGTGGCAGTAGATCAGGTGACCGCAGTGGTGTAGCTAGTATATTTTGACACCCGTAACTAACTCATTTAACACCCCCTTCCTCTATATGACTTTTTTTTTTTTTTTAGTACTAATCCAGAGTATCCCAACAAGGGTTTACTTAGGCAAAGACCACATTTTAAGCGCTACAGTGCGCACTAGAACGTCAATACACCCCTCCCCCACTATGGAATAAGTAATCCCAAACTAAGATTAAAAAAGTATATAGACAATACCCCCAAAACAGTGCAGCAGGTCTCTTAGACGGTGCACAATACAGTATAAAGAGAGCAGATAGAAATGTGATAACAGTAACAAGCGCCACTTCACAAAAGATGGAAAATAAGATAATTTTAATGGACTAATATTTTTCAGTTGGCTTTCAGAGGCCAAAACTTCCTTCCTTAGGGCAGTATAGTATACTGCAGTTATGGTATCCTGTCCTGACTTGAAGAAGGGAGTTTTGGTTTTCAAAAGTTAGTCAGAAATATATTAAAATTCATCCAAATAGAAAGATCACCTTAGTTTAATTTTGTTTATAAATGTTTATCAAACACAGCTACAATACTACTTTATCCTAAAGCAAAAAAGAAAAATATGTAATTTTACTTTTACCATGTCTGTTTTCTGCTTTCCTCTTCTATTACTTTCATTCAGCATCTGCCCTTTCATCTCTATTGTCTATTCTTTTTCTATGGTCCTTCCATAAACTGTCTACCCTTTTTAACATGATCCATTTCAGCTTCACCCCTCTCTCCTTTCTCTTTCCCTCCTCCTCCCCCTCCCATGCTCTGGCATGTCTCTTTGGCACCTGTCACCTTCCTTTCTTTCTTTCCCCCTCCCCCCACCACCAAAATATGGTTTGGCATCTTCTCTGCTTTCCTACTGCCAGGTATTATAGCTCCTCCTCCCCCATCTATCTGTCTCCTTCCCTTCCTTGCTTCCCCCCATGTCCCCATCCCTCCCTTGTAGTCTGGTATCTGTCTTCACCCTTCCCGTTCTTGTCCCCACCCCATCGTTTGGCATCTCTATCTCCTTCCCTCACTGTCCATCTGGGATTAAGAAGCAATGGTGGCATAAAACTTCAAGGCAGCGTGTTGTCTGTCTTTCCAGCTCCAGTCTCCACTAACACCACTAGACAGGTTTACTAGCTCAATCTGGCTTTACATATTTCTGTAAGCTTGTTCAGCTTCAGTGAAGACATTGCTCTCCTGTTCCCCCCACCGTGGGATGGGTACCACTGCTGCTTAACAAATTTTTAGGCTACCAGCGGCATCAGTCAGCCTGCGAGGGCCCTGGGAGCTTTCCCTCAGCAGCAAAGTTTCTAGGCCACCAAAGGCAGCATGTTTAGCTGACTAACGCTACTGGCATCTTACCTGCAGAAGCCTGGACTAAATGTGAAATGAAAACATGTCTAGATGCCCAAATTAGCCCTCAAAAAGAGAACATGTCAGGGGGAAACCTGGACTTCTGATAACCCTAGGAAACATTAGTAGATCAGGCTGGCTTCAGTCTCATTGAAGTGTGCTTGTTGAAGTTGTCTGGAAGAAGGGCACAGACTTCAACCTTGGAAATCCTTAAAGGAGAGAGCACCCCATCTCAGTCAGAACCAGTTAGCTATAGACCTTGTCTATAGCCAAGAGAGGGCAGCACAAGCCTATGAAGCATCTTGTAATGCATGCGAAGTTATGCAAGCCTGAATGTGTTCATGTGCACTCTACATTACCACACTCTCTGTACATGCAAGACATTGCTATACACAGTAGCTTTATTTTAGTGCTGTGATTTTGACATTTTCTGATATATGTAGAAATGGCTTTTTATAAAAACTGGAGGAATTATATACATGTGCAAGTACATATGTCAACAAGAACTTGTGTATTGTACTTTTAAGGCAGCTGCCTGTAGACATTTTCAGGGTCTACAGCTGGGTGGAGCTATTGCATATTTTATAAAATAAAATATGTATTCATATGCATCTGTTAAGGGTACATTGCACATAGAGTCACCGTCCTTGACTCAGTTACTAAGTAAGAACAGATGTGCATTGATGGGGATTATTAGAGCCTGTTGAATCGTACAAGAGCAGTTGAACACACAACTTGTCTTCATAAACCAGGAGTACTTAAAGCACATATTTTTGTATCCCTTCCAGAATAGTCAATGCTTTTATACATCTCATTCATCTTGACTGGTCTGGGGAACAATAAGGAAAGAGAAATGTAGTCTGAGCTGCTAATTTTCTCTCCTTATGTCCCACCAGATAGTTGCAAGTGTCATAAAAACAACCTACATGCGTTTAACATTGGTTGCCCTTATGGTGGCAGGGAAGTTCTGCAAGGACAGCTTCTTTGGGCAGGGGAGATTTTGAGAGACTGCAGAATAAAATTGGGAGGTACTAGCCCCATTGCACTCTATTTAAGACAGGGCTCACAAGCATGCGTTCTGTCTCCATCTACTGGTAGGGGGACATAACGCATTTGCATTACTACCTGTCCACTTGACAAAAAAAATCACATAAACAAGCTTATCAGGAATAGTTTCAGCACTCTAACATTCACTGCAGGAAGGGCTATGTCTAATTCAAGACTATTGCTATTTCAGGAAGCAGGAGACAACTTGTCCTTAAGCTTACCAGTTCCACATATATAATTCAACTGTACATATAAATTTGCTTTGTTGAACTCATCTTTCCAGGTAGAAAAACATTCATATAACATATGATAAACATAGATGTTTGTTCTTTTCATCTGCATGTATATGCACCTACACCCTCCTCCCATTAAGATATTCATTCCATTATACTGACATGAATATCACAGCTCTTATTTGAATGTGCAGGATGTTATATATTATATGATTAGCAAGACAACATAGAAAAACAATATTGATTAAAATATTTTAAAATAGCACAGACCATTTGCATATTTGACTTATTTTTATTACAACTCAATTTAGCTAATTGGGTTTTTTAATTAGAATTTTACTATTGTTCTGCTTTTAACAAAAATGGTTGAGGTCCAGCTCTACACTGCCTTGACTGAATCTCTTCATAAAGGCAGTTAATAAAATCATAATAAAAAAAGCACAAGGGTGCCAGTCATTGGAACAGACTGCTGAAAACAATAGCCTATGATTTAAATTCTACTTCAGCTCTACCTTTGGCAAATCATTTTACCCAAGGAAAACACCTAGTAGTGCTGGTTTGGATGGTGATGCATAGTAACTTTTAGGAAATGAGTATTTTTCTTTAAATATATAACATTTGCACTCAGCCTTAGCCACAATTTGTGCTTTTACATAGATACAAATAGAAAAAGGTATTTAAGACCAAGAAATGAGACTGCATTGTTAAAAAAAAAAGTTGTTTTACAAGTATGTATGTGAATGGTGATTTCCCTAATAAACTGTGTGTGATGCAGCAAGATCTTGTTCAAAATACTAGAAGTTTAAGTGTAACTATTCTATTCCACTTTGGCTTTGTGTTCATGGTGTGTTAGCTGCTGTTGCTGCCATAAGCAACTGTGTAGCCCACCTAATGGTTAAGCTGACCTTAGGAGGTTGTTTTTGTTTTTTTTTGGGGGGGGAGGGGCTGTTAAGTGAAGTAGCAGAAGCTCACACAGGAAAACTCAATTTTCAGTTACAAATTTGATACTTAAGGTGTGGAACAGAATAAGACATTTGGAGTATTGAGACAAAGCAGAAAATATCTGCATCTCAATGGCCACGAATTTGGAATTGAAGGATGAGATGTACAGCGTCAGCATCTATGAGACAGACTTGGTTTTTCTTATTGCATAGCTCTTTTTAGACCCCGGTTAGGTTGCAAAGGTTGAATAATTCTAAATCTAATAGAAGCTGGCATTGTCATCTTGATATAGGGACGTTGGATCATTTGCTTTATTATTGTCCTTTGATGCTTAACTTCTGGAAAACCATTTGGGGGTCAAATTATTACAATATTGGAAGTTCCTTTATCACTATCATATGATATAGTATTATTTGGAACGATATTATTAACCAAGAAACCTATAAATGCAAATCAGAATAAATTGCTCCTCATCATGACAGGAGTGGCCATGCAGATGATACTGAAAAATTGGGATAACTTGAATTATAGTTTTTGGTGGGAGTCCTTATGTCAAATGTATAAGTTTGAAAACATTTATTCTAGTAAATTTAAGGAAATTTGGGGCCTATTAACAAATTACTGCAAGTTATGATATATTATTACGGTATTATTTCCCTTTGTTTTGTGAAAGAGTGTTATACTCATCCAGGAGGGGAGGAAGGAGGGAGGGAGGTTTGGAGATGGGATTCAATAACTGTATATTATTTGATTGGAACAGAGTGCAGTATGCTATATTACTTATTTGTTCTTCTGTTTGCACTATGCATTTGATGTAAAAATGAACAAAGAATTTAAAAAAAAAAAAAAAAAGGGGGTGGAACAGAATAAGGTCAAAATTATTTTTTTTTTTAAGTGTAGGGAGAAGCTTAATGCTTCAAATAAATCCAAAATAGTATGTAGTGCTTAAAAACTCAGTATGAGAAAAGTGGCAGCAAAGATATCACAACACACACTGAACTGATAAAAGTTTATTTTACTTTCCAATTCTTTTACACGTTCCTGATTATGTTGTGTAAGGTGAAACTAGAACTGTTTAAAAGACATACACAAATCTTAGTACATCAATAACCAGGTATTTCTTTTTGCTATACTATTTTCACAACCACGTGTGTGCTAGGCAATAAAACCATCACAGAAGCAAACTTTAGGCAGAATACTGGTCAGTAAAAACAAAGCGAAAAAGAGCTACCAGATATACAGACAGGCTCGGTTCCACATTCACTACTGCATTTGTCAAGTGCCAAGTATCAACTGCACATTTTGTTCAGCTAGGAGGGAGTTCTCAAAAATCAGTGCATGAAAAAAGTTTTTTTTTTTCAGCAGACAGATGGACAAACAGATGAATTCTATAGCTAAGTGGAATGTTTCAGAGAGCAAGGATACTGTGATACTGGGAGGTTGACTAATTTCTATTCAAAACAGGACTTTAAAAAACTCTGCATCATGCAGCCACGCAAAATTCTGCGATGGCCTCATTTTGTTTTGAAATTAAAAATATCAATATTTTTAAATTACCAAAATATCTCCCCTGCATATTTGCCAATCTACAGTTTAGTATAAATTGTGGTTAATTCTATACATCTGGAAAATACTCATGCGAATAAGAGAGGTAGCAGGAAACAACTGAAAGGAGCCAGACACGAAAGCACAACCATCTAGAGCTAGGTGCAAGGGAAGTCCAAAGAATCATGAAACAAGTGAAATGTGTATACGGTATAAATGACATCAAGAGTAAAAACAGGTGGAGAAATTATTAAAAAAAAAAAAATAAGTCTTACCTGGGTCATACAGACCTAATTATTAAAAAGATGTATAAAAAATGCCAAAACCCTTGGGAAGACCTTGATGGTGATTTTAAATAGAACTCAATTACTGCACACTTCATTCAGTTCAGTTTTAGAGAAATCTAGTTACTTACACTTGGTTCCTTCCTTTCAAGCAGCATCTGTATTTTTTTCATTTAATGCCCTTCACCAAATTGCTCAGTTAACAGTTTATTATAGAAAAAAGTAGATTTAGCTGAACACAAACTTAATAACCATTTCAGGGTCTACAATCAACCATTATGAAGAGCAGCGCATCAATGGGTTCATACCAACACTTACATTTAGACCACAAAATGAGGAAAAAAAAACCACCACCACCCAGCACAAATTGAAAGAAGCAATTTGGGAAACAAACAGATCTAGGTATGGCCGTCACAGAAGTACTTCTAGCTTTTTCCTCACCAGGGTCACAGTATGAGCTCTAACTTTCTGTACAACCTATAAGAATGAATTGTACTTGGATTGGATGTCAAATTGAGATTTGAGGGTTGTGGGGGGTGGAGGCAGGGACCAAACACTTCATGTCTACCAGCAAGAGAGATCTGCACAAATTAACTAGTCACAAAACCCCATAGTCACAGTGTTCTGTTAAAAAAAATAAACACAACAGAAACAAGTATATGATAACTGTATTTAAAAAAGGAAGAAAAAATCTTTTATGTCATTGCATTTGTATAACTTATCTCAGCTTTTCAGTACACAAACACCAATATTTTTCTTTGTTATCCCACCAACTGCTTTTGCTACTCTGAGGTTGTGAAAGTCGATGTACTATTCTTTTTACTTGTCGCACAAAGGGATATATGTGTAGGATACAGAGTGACAGTGAACAAATAGTGAAGTGTGGTGGCCATTAGTTGTCTCCTTCTTGAGTATCCCCATCATCTGCCTGGGTTTCCGATGTCCATAACTGTGGAAAAACAGGGAAAAAAATATTCAGAAGTATAGCATTGCAAAGAAAGGAGAGACTAGCATCATGCAGTTATTTCAACTGTACACTATTGAATACTTAAGTCAATAGCAATAAATCAAGAACAAATCAAATCCAGAACTTCCTTTTAACTGAAGGATGCCTCACTCCTGTGCATTTATATCAGAGGTATTCATTTATCTCCTTGTGCCTTTCTTCCCAAATATACATACCGGTATCCCTCATTGTACTACATTTCTTTGGCAGAGTTGGAGACTGCTAGGAAAATACTGGCACGCTAAACTGACGAACTGGGTTAGCGACCATCATTAAGGCACAGTAAGTTTTGAGAGAATAAGGCCCTCCTCGGTCCTTAAGAATATAGTACAGAATTATAGACCAATTTCTTTTTTGCCTTTACGTGCAAACGTTCGAGAATGGTGTCATGATTAACTTTTAAAATAGCTTGGTGCACACGATATTTTAGATTATAAACAATTTGGATTTTGCATGATACTGAACCTTTGCTGCTTTCTCTTCTCGATTTAATCAAAGGCGGCTTTGATAAGAGTAAGCTTTTTTTCTGATCAGCTTATTTAATTCATTTTCTATCCTATTCTCAGGTTATGGGCTAACATACATAAAACAAAGTCAAAATGGGTTACACTTTGCCATATATACAATGTGTTCATCCTAACATGCAGAGTTTTGGCAGCTTTTGATACTGCTGTCATCCTGATTAACAAGGTTGAAATATATTGGCATTACAGAACAAGTGTTAAAATGTTATTGCTTTTAATAAGATCAGTTCTGAAGATTTTGGATGTCCAATTGGAGTACCACAAGGCTCCATCAACAACTAATATCTTTTTGCTCCCTTCGTGTAGATTACATATTAGACCTCAATTTTTTTATTTATGCTGATATCACTCCTCAAAAGAAACTGGATGTTCAGACCATTAATTTTCTAGAAGTTTTACATTTCTAAATACATACAATTGGACAATGGCTGAAAGTAATCATTTAAAGAAATATTTCAAACACACAAATTTTGCTTTTAACAGACTATTCGATCCCAATAGTTGAAGATGTAAAATTTGGGTTCAGTGCTGGATTCTCCTGTCGCCATGAAACTTCAAGTCTAAGATTATTAGCTCTGTGTTTCTCAAGTTGAAATTGGTGAGAAGATGGAATGGGGAAACAAAAATTGGGGGAAGAAGAAAGGTCACAGTCGCCCAGGAAGCTTTGCAATGCCGAGGTTAGGGATAATAACCCTCAGGAAGACATGCCTCCCTGAGTCTGCAGCCAATATCTTAAGGATCCCAGCAGGTTCAGAGAATAGTTCCCAATGAGATCCAAAAGGCAGGAAGAACCCATCCCTTTGGAAGCAGAGAGGTATGAACCACCAGATGAGGATTCAGTAACTGAAGCAGAGTTTATGGACTGTTCTAAGCAACCAAACTGGGTAGCATCCTGAGATATGGACTATAAGGGGTCCTTTTACTAAGGTGTGTTAGCCGTTTTAGCGCACGCTAAATATTAGCATGCGCTAAACACGTCCATTATATTCTATGGAAGTGTTAGCGAGCACTAATATTTAGCATGCACTAAAAACGGCTAGTGCACCTTAGTAAAAAAGGGGGTGGGGTGGGGTAAGTGAGCAAGGGGATTGCCCAAATACCTATTATAATCTACTTCTTGATTGACAGCGTGGGGCAGGGATAGTACCAGTTGACAAGTAAACTATCCCAAGCAGAGGAGCTGTCAGGGACGTCAGAGCTCAAAAATCTGGGAAGAAGTCCAAAACCAGAGGTAAGAAAAGAAGGTATTAGATTTCTCTGGTCTAATTTGCATATAATTTTATGGATGATTAAAATCCCTGGATAAAAAAGTCTCAGAGGAAGGAATTCAACAGTTAAAACTTATTTGATGTACTTTTACAGTATAATCTTTATAAATATGTGGTTTTGCTGACAATGAAATGATAAACTTGCTTGTTCCCCCCAAGTGTGAAAGTGACCCACAATCAGGACACTGGGAGCAGTTTCCTGGTTAAGTCAAGCACTGGTCCTCTTGGACAATATAGGGTCATGGACCTGTCTAGAAGGGAGGAGGACTGACTCATTGCCTTGGTGGATCATGGAGACTTTATGGTGGACATCTGCATAGATCGGATTATTGCAATATTGTCTATTTGGCAGGTTTTCAAAACTTTTTACTCTATAGATTGCACATTATTCAGTTTGAAAAAGCTCAACCATATCACTCCTTTATTGCATGAACTGCATTGGTTGCCGGTACTATCTAGTCTTATGCCTGGATATCTAGTGGATTTCTTTACATTTGTAAATGTAAAACGATCTAGACACTCTCTTCTCCTTCCCGTCCGTTAAAGGATGTAAATTAAAAAAATATCATTGTGGTCTTCTATCTTACCAGGCAGCATCCTGGGATAAGGATTTGAATTCTTGAATTGTGACCACTAGCACGTATCAGTTTAGGAAACACTTAAAAACATATTTGTTAACTAGATTTCTAGGTAATTAAAACATTCCTTTTGATTGTCTCTCTTCTCTTTTGAAAACCGCATGGAACTTCATGGTAATGCGGTATAGAAGTAAGTTTTTATGCTATATTTTTATTGTGGTCCTTAAAGAGGAAACATGCAGTAAATGGTAGAAAAGCAAAAGGCTTTCAAGCTTTAAAGTTTAACTTTACTATCAAACTCCTTCCCTTTGAAATACAAAATGGCTGTTGTGTGGTGGTGAAGAGGGGACAAGCGCTTAGTATTTAAGTGATTTTTATCACACTTGTTTATAATCTGCTTGAGAACCTAAGGATAGAACTGGGTGGACTTCTAAGGACTATGGCCCAGAAATAAATAAAAAAAAGGAGACACTAATCATGAAATTGCAATGAATGTAATTATAGGGCAGATTGGATGGACCATTCAGGTCTTTATCTGCTGTTTACAATATATGACTTGTATATGCATTAAGAGGGCATTTGTGTTACAGCAAGTGGAAAGAACCTACTGCTTGCATTGAATGGAAACATGCAACCATTTAAAACCAAATCTGCCAAAATATTCTACAGTACTTACAGTAAGGTTGTCCCTAAGTAGCTGCATGATCAGTGTGCTGTCTTTGTAAGACTCTTCGTTCAGTGTATCCAGCTCAGCTATAGCTTCATCAAATGCCTATATTACAGCAGAAAACAGGGACAGTTAATTAACTACATGATTTGCTCTCCCATCCAAAGCTTTAACCACAAAGTAGCAGAGGTGGAGTACACAAATAAGACACAAAGGCTGCTTTCTTTTTAATTTGCAGAATTAGCAAAATATTCTAATGTGCTGCAGTCTCAGGGTTAAGGCAACAGGTCGAGACCACCCGAAATGCCATCTTCTCAGTTATGGCGCCCTCACTTTGGAACACTCTTCCTCTGCATATAAAGCAAGAGTCCTCTCTCCCATTATTCTTGACAAAACTCAAAACTTTTCTACTCAGTGATGCTACGATATTTATCATGTTTCCCTGAAAATAAGACCTACCCTGAAAATAAACTCTAGCATGATTTTCGGGGTAGGTTTTAATATAAGCCCTACCCCCCAAAATAAGCCCTAGTTGCCAGCAGTCATGCTCCCCCCACCCCACCCCCTGCTGACCCTTCCATCTCTCCCTCCCATCAGAACCCTAAACATGAGACCAAAATACCTGGTAACAAACAGCAGCGTCGACTGCATCATGGTCTTCTCATGCCCGGACGTTCCGTGCTGCATTGCCGATATCACATCAGTGATGTTGGAGAGGAACGCCCGGGCTTGAGAAGGCCACAATACAGCCTGTGCTGCCGATTATTGCTAGGTATTTCGGTCCCACGGTTGGGGTTTGGATGGGAGGGAGAAATGAAAGGGTCGCCAGGGGGAAATGGGAGAGATAGAAAGATTCTGCATGGGGGAATGGGAGGGATAGAAAGATACTGCACAAGGGGATGGGTGAGAGGGGAGGAAAGATGCTGTACACATGGGGGAGAGAAAGGAAATAGGAAGAATTGGAGGAGAGAAAGGAAGAGATGATCATTGTACAAGACCTACCCCGGAAATAAGACCTAGTGCCTTTTTTGGGCCCAAAATTAATATAAAACTGTGTCTTATTTTCAGGGAAACACGGTAATCTAGGATCCCGTCTGCTTTCTCTGAAATAATTTTCACTTCAGGTTCTCAACTCCAAACGCCTCTCTAGAGGTGACTAGCCCTTCTTGTTCTTTCCACTCCTTTCCCTCTTTTGTATATTTTTATCTCAATGCTTTATTTGACACCTCAAGTTTCAAGTTTATTTATACTTAATGAATCGCCTATTTTAAATTACTAGGCGATGTACAATACAATTAAACATATAATTAAAACATGGGTGGTAATATATAAATTAACTTTTGTTATACTTTAAAAAAAATTAACATACAAGAATACATACATGTATCTTCCTCCACCGTGATGTCAGTCTTAAGTCATGTAACCCCACCTCATTAAATTTTGTGGCGGGTGGTGAATATGGATTTTGGGCAAAAGCTTCTTTAGTGTATGTGGGGGGGGGAAGTATTCTAAATCATTGATTGAAAGTTCAGCCTCCATCTTTTTGGTATTGGTGCAACAAACTCCAAGCTTTAATAATACGGGAATCCTATGTGGTTAGAGGTCATCGTAAAAAGCAAAAGGCATTCCTACAGGTTTGGAATAAATATATCCCAACATTTTCTTCAAGAGCGTGAAGTCTTGTGCTTAATGGGTTTTCCAGCCAAACTGATCATGATAAGTGGCATTTATGTCCTGAGAGGGTGTGCTTGAAGGGGGGGTTTAGTTTTTAGGAGGGATTTCTATGGGTTCTGTTCATTTGTTGGTGTGCCATAAGAGCAGACACCGCAGTATGTTTTTCATACAATATTGTGGGTTAGGTTGCTGTAGTAGGGATATACAATGTGGTTAAGATGTTGAACTGCCATTGCAATATAAACGTTTTGGTTGTGCATTCTGTTTCTCTGGATTTCCGATTCATTTGCAATTTTGCTTTGTTTTACATATTGAGAGTTCAATAAACAAGATTTAAACAAATTATAAAAAAAAGAGTGCACATTAGGGTTATATGCCCCAATTTTTTATTTTTTTTTAAAGTCTCCTTTCCCTGGACCACTTCCCAGTTCATGGTACACCGATACAGATAACACGTATGTGTCTTCATAGGGTTCTGAGGCATGAAACACCAGTATTACTGTATGTAAACTGAGATACTGCAAATGCAAAATAGGACTATCTTTCAATAATTTTGAAATTCATGACTGTTTATCCTAAGTGGGAAAAATGTCCTATTTTCATAGTCAAAAAGCTACCGAATTTATCACTATTGAAAGTGAAACGTACTTTTAATAGCAAGACAGTGAAGGAAAGCTCAAGGTCAACTGTGGTCTCTAGAACTGCACTAGGAAATAAAAACAGACAGACCAAGTAAGCGCTACAATACCTGCCATCAAAAACCTATGTTCTAATTCTGCTTTGAAAGCACCTCATCTGCTGCTATTAAAAAATCATGATTCTCAGAACACAGTACATGAGCTTAGTAGTCGATATAGACAGGTGGACTGTATGGTCTGTATGTACTGTCATTTGCTGTTTATACACTACACAGAATAGATTCTCTCATGTCTTCAAAGTGAGATTTAAAGGAATTGTCTTACCGACTTTGCCAGATTACAAGCTCTCTCAGGAGAATTAAGGATTTCATAGTAAAAGACAGAGAAATTGAGAGCCAGTCCAAGCCGAATGGGGTGTGTAGGCTGCATCTCTTTCTTACTAATTTCAAATGCCTCCTGGTATGCCTGCTGAGACTTTTCTACCGTTGCTGCAAGAAAAATAAATTGTGCTGAAAATATGGCAGGGACAGTTTGCATAGTAGAAACTTAAGAGAGATCAAGTGCATATTAGAGAATGACAAATTTGTCTCTGTACCCACAGGAACTCAATTTCCCCATCCCCGTGAGTTTTGTCTCTGTCCCTGCCCCATTCCTGTAAACTCTGCCTTAACCACAAAAACCTCAAACACATGATTTTAAAGCGTTTTGAGGCTTGTGCAGATGAGGACAGAGCTTGCAGGGATGGGGCAGGGACAGGACGAGAAAATGTGTTCCTGTGGGGATTGGGAGAAATTTGTTCTCGTCTAATGCATATAAATGATTATACAACATGTTCGTATCGCAACAAAATCACACTGTTTATATGTTTCTAAAATGAACTGGATGAGCTCTGACAATACAGAAGATTTTAAGTGACTTAATAGCGCGAGCGGGTTTTGGCTTTTTGAACCTGGAAACACAGCCAGACATGACCAGAAACAGTGCAAAAAGTTCTTTACTGGCTTAAAAAAAACAAACTCCCTGAATCTTATTGCTTCACAGGATCAGGCACACAGAAAACAGTCTCTCGATTTGACAAACAGAAGTATTAAGCTGAGCCTGGAGCTCGTAATGTCACACCCCAAACACAGACTGCAAAAAAGTCTTCTTCCAAACAGGTTGCAAGGTCTGATCCTAGTCAGACCTAAGAACAGAGCTCACATGTAGTCAGTGCAAAGAATTTGCTTACTTTAGCCAAGCAGAGTGTCTGGAGCCACTTCTTCCTCCTACTCCCCTGGGCCTTCTCTAACCTAGTTCTCCCTCGACAGAGATCAAACCATACACATGGCAATGTCACAGCCGATAGAGAGACGTGGAACATGGCAAGCTCAGAAAGCTCTAGCAAAGCTTTCCGCCACTTTACAAACTGATCCACACCATGCCCTCCCTTCAGTTTTTATTTATCCACAGTTGCTGTATGACCAATTATTTTATTTTCACATCAGTTAAAAAATTCTCTCTGAATTTGATTTTGCATCGCTTTTTTTAATGGCCAAAAATATATTCACAATATGTCGGCTATAGACTCACATGGCAACTGTATTCATCGTCTTGGAGTGGATCACAAATTAAAAGGTTGTCAAGACTGCTCCAAAATGCAGCTGAAAATGGAAAAATTATGTTCTTACCTGTTAATTTTCTTTCCTTTAGACGCAGCAGATGAATCCAGAGACCAATGGGATATAGCACACATCTACCAGCAGGTGGAGATAGAGAAACTGATTAACAGGTGGTCCTATTGGCTGGCACTCCTCCTGTATCTCCAGTATAGCTCCTTGCCCAAGCATCCGTAACCATCAACAGGCATAGCATGTAAAAAAAAACCAACTTCTTTCCCATAACAAATCTCAAAAGGCAATAATACAGAATACAACCATCAATAATAACAAACTTCAAAAGTTGGAAAAGAAAAAACCAACAGAGAATATCCAGAAAGGGTGGGGCTCTGGATTCATATGCTGCGTCTAAAGGAAAGAAAATTAACAGGTAAGAACATAATTTTTCCTTCCTTAGCAACAGCAGCAGATGAATCCAGAGACCAATGGGATGTAGCAAAGCAATCTTCAATCTGAGTGGGAAGCAAACGCCGCCTCCGCAACAACCGAAGCACTAAACGCATCTACCGCATGCACCCCCACATCCAATCAGTAATGCTGAGAGAAAGCACTCTCGGAAGACCAAGTAGCCACGAGACAAAACTCCTCCAAGGAAAAAACCTCTGGACCGAGTCCAAGAAGTAGCCATCGTTCTGGCGGAATGGTCATGAAGTTCCTTCGCCAACCGCTTCCCTGCCATCAAGCAAGCGTAAATAATGTCCTCCTGGATCCATTGAGTGATGGAAGCTTTGGACGTCACCATACGTTTGAGGCGTCCCATGAAGAAAACAAAAAGGTAATCTAAACAACTAAAAGTTGTTAGAAACCTAGCTCGCGGAGAACGCTACGCACTTTCAAAAAAATGCAGTGAATAAAAGCACGTCTCCCCATTTCTCCTCCCAGGAAGAAGGAAGGAAAAGTGAGTGTGTCATAAATGAAAGGATGACACCGAAATTGTGGTACCGTCCGAACTGCCACCCCAGATTTTGTAAATCAGAAATAGGAATCCCCGCCAAACAAGGCCTGCAACTCAGAAAACCGCCGAGCTGAAGCCATGGCCACAAGAAACCCGGTGTTTAACGGCACAGCCCTTTAGAGTCTCAAAAGACAAGGATGAAATGAAGCTTTCGGTAAACTGCGAAGAAGTACCTTAAGACTGTACTCTGGACAGGGCTTTCTAAGAGGTGTACGAATATACGGTACTCCGTTTAGGAACTGAACTACATGAAGCTGAGAAGTAATCGAAGAGCAATATACCTTGTAACAAACTAAGAATGGCACTTGAAGCTGAAGGGAACTGAACGCTAAGCCCTTGGCAATACACTTGTGCCAAAAAAGAACTCTGGAAAGGTGCAAATGTTGAGAAGTACCCAAGAAAGGAAAAACCTCCAAAAGGAAGCAGAAGCCACAAGTGAAGATTTCTGTATCGCCTGGATAAGAGAAGAAACAACCTGCTTCGCATAACCCTTACACGTCAGCCATGACTATTCAAAAGCTAGGTCGCAATACCAAAGTAGTACTAATATCCATGTTGATCGGACCCTAGGTGAGCAAATCCAGAGATACCAGGAAAACTCAACAGTACGACTGTTGAAAGACTCATCAGATCCGTATAGCAAGGATGGTGCAGCCAATCCAGAGATCCTACAAATCCAAGCCATTATCAGCCAGGGGAAAATACTGAAAAAAGAGAAACCAGAGGCGAGAAAGAAGCCACGCTGCTACCCTCTCTGACTCCCACTCCCTGTGCCCGCCGAAGAAGCTAGGAAGCTTAGAATTTTGAGACAAGGCCATGAGGTCTAGTTCCAGGAGAACTCACTTCCATAAAAAGAGCTGGAACGCCTGAGCCAAAATTCTCAATATCCAGGATGTAGAAGATTTCACTAGTACTAACATTTACACTTTCAAGAGCGTACACAATGCTGTACACTGTAACATACAATAAATGGGCCATGCACAGATTTCGTGGAGAGAAAGTCTATCCAAATTCTTTCCCTGATCCATAAAATGATCTGCCTACAGAAGAGGAAGATGAGGGTCCACCCATTGAAGTAGAACCACAACTTTACCTGCCAACTGAGCACATTACCTACTGCCCAGGCTGTAGAAAAATACCCCCATCATAATACTGACTGAAAAGACCTTCAGCGTCATTCCGGAAGAATGGTCTGAAGCTCCAGAAACTGTAGCCTGACCATGCTCCAGAGTAGAAGAATGAACAAGTACCGAGTCGCCTCTTAAGACCAGACTCCTGGAGCTGAGGATGGAAGGCACCGAGCCCCTCAACCCGACAGCCCGGGATTATTGGTGGCCATGAGCTAGTCCAGCAAAGACCGAAATCTCGCTGAAAAGAGAAATCTCGCTGAGCCACCAAATCATACATAGAAACATAGAAGATGACGGCAGATAAGGGCCATAGCCCATCAGGTCTGCCCATTCTACTGACCCACCCCCAAGTCTACTATCCTAGGGATCCCACTCCCGGTGACAGGTTCCCTTGGCTTAACCCTCTAAGGGATCCCACATGGGCATCCCATTTACTCTTAAATTCTTGCACGCTGTTTGCCTCGATCACCTGCACCAGGAGCTCGTTCCAAGGATCAACCACTCTCTCGGTGAAGAAATGCTTCAGGAGCCTGAGATACCGGGAATCATCGGAACAAAAGCGACTGCTGTAGCGATATAATGGGAAATCAAGCCGAAGTTCTCAGTGGAGTCAGCAACATGGATCCTAGAACCTGTACAGAATCCCATATTCTTGGTCATGGTAACCAAAGAAGAATGCAAACCTGAGACTGTGACCCATCGCTCTAGTCTCTGGGAAGAAACACATTTCTCTCCTATATGAATAAAAACATCTCCCTGATATACTTATAAATAGTACAGGAGAAAAGAGCACTGTGCCAATTCGAAAATTCACGTCCAAAGAACTGAGGAAAAGAAACCACCCTTTTCGTGTTAGTCAAATGGCCCAACTGGAAGACGTCTGAATCAAGCAGTTAGTCAAGAAGAAATTAGGTGAATCGCCTGGTAGCGCCAAAATGGTACCACTGCCCATATTTTCTAAAATGTTCATGAAGCCTTGGGTAGGCGAAATGGCATGTGCCAAAACTGAAAGTGATGCTCCAAGAGAGGCAAGCAAACCTAGTGCAGATTCGGAGTCCATAGTGAAAATGTAAATATTCTCCCAGTTTTTCTGCAGAAATATGTAACCCTGAGAAACTAATTCAGCAGAATGGGATCCAGCCTGCCCAATGCCCACGTCTTGGGCACCATGCAGTAAGTGGAACAACGTCCCTTAGTTCCTGAAGAACTACAAGAACTGCCCTGAGGACCAGTAACACTTAAAAGGGAAACACAAAACATAGAGACTCCAAGAATTAACCGGAAACATGAGGAGGATGCAAAGTTGCAAGCATCCTGAAAAAAGTTCACAGCCCCCTGACCTGACATTATAGCATCTTCTCTCATGAGAAAGCCTGAAGAGTCAATGGAAGAAGTCTAGATTAGAGAGCTGCACGGGAACGGGGACGACGGGAATCCCGCGGGGATCCCGCTGGTTCCCCCTTTGGGTCACGGGGATCCCGTGGGGATGCCCCCTAGGGTCGTGGGGATCCTGCGGGGCTGGATGAATTCAGCCGCAACGCTCGTCTCCCTACCTGCCCTGCCTTTGCACACAGCCAAACGGAAGTCTTCCTCATGTCAGCGCTGACGTCGGAGGGAGGACTTAAGTAAAGACCTCCCTCCCTCCGACGTCAGCGCTGACATCGTGAAGACTTCCATTCGGCAGTGTACTGCGGCAGGGCAGGCAGGGAAAAGCCAGTGGTACAAGGCGGGGGGCGGTCCGCCCCCGGTGCAGCACAGCCAGCCAGGTCCCCCGACCGACAACAGGCCCGGTCCGTCAAACCTCCCTGCCCTGTAGCCGCGAATCTAAATTACTTTCTTACAGCAGCTTCAATACTCCAGCTGCTGTAAGAAGGTAATTTAGATTCGCAGCTACAGGGCAGGGAGGTTTGTCGGACCGGGCCTGTTCTGTTGTCAGTCGGGCGGGAAAGCGCCACAAAGGTAAGGTGCAGGGAGGGAGAAAGGTGGAGTGGAGAGGAAAAGGCGCTTAAGGTAAAACTGAGGGGGGAGAAGGACGCTGAAAGCACTGGGGAAGACAAAGGGGTGGAGAAGGACGCTGAAAGGACATGGGGAAGACGGGGGGGAGAAGGACGCTGAAAGAACATGGGGAAGACAGAGGGGGAGAAGAACGCTGAAAGGACATGGGGAAGATGGGGGAGAGAAGGACACTGAAAGCACATGGGGAAGACAGAGGGAAGAAGGACGCTGACAGGACAAGGGGAAGATGGGGGGGTGAAAGACGCTGAAAGAAAATGAGGAAGAGAGAGTGGGGAGAAGACGATGGCAGGGAAGAAGACAGAGATGCCAGACTATGGGGGGAACGGAGGGAAGAAGATGGGTGCCAGACCAATTTGGAAGGGGGGAGAGGGGGAGGCACAGTAACAGAGCAAATGGAAGACGCAGAGAGAAGAGAGACAGTGGATGGAAGGAATTGAATGAGAACATGAGGAAAGCAGAAACCAGGCAACAAAGGTAGGAAAAAAAATTCTATTTCTTTTTTTTTTTTTTTTTTTTGCTTTAGGATAAAGTAGTTTATTAGTTGTGTTGATAAAAATTTATAAACATTAAGAGTCTCTGGTAGAAACCCGTTTACAAAGTATGTATTCTTCCCAATTAATATTTCCAAATTAATAAAGTCTTTTTGCTTATTTGTAAATGGGTTTCTACCAGAGCCTTTAATTCAGTAGCATAATTAAATGAAATAACTATTTTTGTAGTTTATAGGGACGGGTAGGGAGAGAGGGGATTCCTCGCGGGGACGGGTGGGACTTTGGCGGGGACGGGTGGGATTTCTGTCCCCGCACAACTCTCTAGTCTAGATCCCCTCAGAATGAAGTGCAGAAGGTCAGGGAACGGCAGGATAAGAACTGAAGGATCTGTAAGAAGAAAAAAATTATCCTAGGAAAAATCAAGTTTTGCAATGTAAAGAGGATTATACTGGAACCATGAAAACAGTACTAACTCCATGCAACGAGAGCTTCAGGGATGAGGCTAACCGCCACACAGCGCACGCTCCTCTGCGCGTTTGATAGAATAGGTAACTGGCTCCTGGTTAGAAGGAGTTGTACAGCCCTTCCTGTCTGGTCAGGGGGTCCATCTAGCATGTGCCATGAGAAGATGGCGACAGGAGAAACCAGCGTGATAAGCATGGAAATCTGAAGTCCAGGCCCCCTCAGAAATAGAGAAAGAGAGTCCTGGCCGCAGAAAGATGTGAAGTGTCATTAAGCCCATAGAGACAGCCTGAACTTGGAAACTGTTAGTACTACCTTTATGCATATATATCCTATGCCACTACTAGAAACATGCAGCGCAGCAGAGGCTTAAATAAGAAGGACAGTTACCAACAGACAAAGGCTCAATCTGCAGGGACCCCAAGAGAGACAATGAGATACCCGTGTGAAATACAGGGTACTATCTTACTGCTGATCTCACTGTGCTGTGAGTTGCCGTATGTCGGCTCAGTCTGGAGACAAACCGAGACTGGGTGACCTAGCACAGGTCAGAGTCTCTCTGGTAATCCCCTCGAGTGCTAGCCCCAGAGTCCGATTAAACTAGCAGCTTCCTTCAAGGTAATACAGCAGGAACACAGACATAGATATATAAAATCTGCCCAAGCTTGTCCCAAAGCTGGTGAAACACGTACAACTTGTCTGAACCGGAAAGGAGAGAAGCCGCAGCATACCCTGACCAAAGTCAGCTGTAAATAAACTACCGGAACGCTGCAGCTCTCCCGCCATCACTGGAGACCCAAGGGCACACCTGATTCTCACTGACACGTGGCCGCTGCATCAACGCTCCTAGAAACATAGTCGGATTCAAGCCCTGCAAAATTTACCCTGCTGCGGCATGCATAGAAAGAAAGACTCGGGGAATAACCAGAAGAACGGTGGAGTGCTTCCCACAGCGCCGGAAAAAACATGTCCCATCTCATGCACGCTGCTATAAACCGGCACCTGCACAATCAGCTGCACATGGCCGTGACAAACACCGACGAAAGAGAGCCTTGGAATAAACAGGACTACTACTGCTGCACTGAAACTCAATGAGGAGCACAAGTGCAAGCATGAAATCGCACTGCTACTGTCGCGCTGTAACCAACAAGGAAGCCAAGCGAGTGCATGCAAAGGGCGGGAAAGTCCCGGCTCCCTCAACGGATTTCTAGTCATAAAACTAGCCTCAATAAAATATCCATTCCTTAAATGGATATTGACCGAACCCACAGTGCTAAGACTCCCAAACAGAACCTGAAGTTCAAACAGTAAAAAACAGACATACTAGCAAGCTTGTTGTTAGGGCCGGTTGAAGCCAGTTAGAGCTGGATGAGCAGCACTAACAGAGCAGAATGTAGCAACTGTGGTCTCCTTTTTTTTTTTTAAACAGAGAAGGGAAAGAAGAAAAAATCGAGATCCAATCAGACCCTCTAGCAATGGAGGGAGGGTGAGGCAGGGACCTGGGGGGGCCCAGGTGTAACCCCTAAAGCCGGCACCGTTCAACCGGACACCCCTGTCTCACTGAAGAGAAAATCTCAACAGGAGAAATAGCACTGCCAGCTTACTGAAGAGAAACCTCAACAGGAGAAACAGAATGGCAGTCTCACTGAAGAGAAACCTCAACAGGAGAAAATAATTTTCCAGTCACAGCCAAAATTCAGGAGCTAGTTGAATAGCGACCATTTCCTGCTGGGAGATAGAGAATACTGGAGATACAGGAGGAGTGCCAGCCAATAGGACCACCTGTTAATCAGTTTCTCTATCTCCGCCTGTTGGTAGATGTGTGCTATCCCATTAGTCTCTGGATTCATCTGCTGCTGTTGCTAAGGAAATTAAAATTAAGACTCCTCAAATTGAAGGACTAAGATATCAAATTTCCTCGACCAAACAAATCCAGGGAACCACGAGCTAAAAGAAGAAAATCAACCTTCCTGCTCAGCTCCATCCCTCTTATCTCACGAGGAGCTTTCCCAGGTTATACATCAGAGGGCAACATCATTTACTAATGACTTGACATCACAAATGTTTCAACAATTTATGGCTCAACAGGTTTCTCAAAAGCAAATTTCAACTGCTTCTCACGCTCATCTTATGCACACAGTTCTTACACATTAAGACCAGGCTTCTCCATTGGCAGATCAGCAAAAGCACACTTGGTCAGTTCCACTTCTGAATCTGTGTGTGATCAACTGTTAATCAGGGAAGAACGAAGATCAGGTCTTCTATCAGACCCTTCTCCCAAAGGACCTGTCTGCACATTACAACCGGAGGGTACAATCTATCCCAAATGTTTATTAAAGATGGCAGAGACTCTCCAAATACCTACAAGGACCAAACCAGATCCCAGGGAAGTGAACTTAACATTTTTTTAAAGTACTTAGATATTCCTAAGGAGATTATTGTGCTACCACTACATCAGGTTCTATAAGAAAGTCAAAAGATCTTCTGGAGTACTTATTCTGTGCAAGCTATGTAAAAGGAGTTTGGAGTCCAAGTACCATGTATTCTGGGACAAGGCAAATTACAGCTGCCTCACCAGTCGTCAAATCAGCAATATGTAAAGCAAAGAGCTCCCATGACTATTCCAAGAGACATGAAGGTAATTGACTCACTAGGGAGAAAAATGTATCACAATGCTATGCTCAGTTCTAGAATAGCTACACATCAATTTCACTATACCAATATTTGTATACCATCATGTAATCCATCAAGAAAACCATTGATCAGACTTCAGGATCCATCCGAATTATTATGGAAACATTTCGCTAAGCTGGAAGACCGCTTGAAGACTATGATTTGTGCCGTTTACAATGCATATGACACAGCCATCAGAAGAGTAGCAGTGTATCTGTATGTATGTATTAGTTGAAATCTTCTGCCTTGGGAGCAGATTTGCATAAGATTGCAGATGCAACTTATACATGCAAAATCGCTTTGGAGACAAGGTAAAAAGAGCTTATTGATATGCTGAAGGATGGTTATACAACATTAGATATGCTTGAGAATGCAAGAGAATGACATGGGGACAAATTTAACCCCATAGGAACTCAATTTCCCCGTCCCATCTCTGAGAGTTTTGTCATTGTCCCAGACCCATTCCTGTAAGCTCTGCCTTAACCACACAAACCTCAAACACTTATGATTTTAAAGTGTTCGAGCCTTGTGCAGATGAGGACAGAGCTTGCAGGAATGGGGCAGGGGCAGGAAAAGAACTCGCTGGGACAAAAAAAATGAGTTCCCAAGGGGACAGGGAAAAATTTGTCCACATGTCATTCTCTAAACTGAATGGTCAAAATCATCCTACCAATGTCTGCCTTATTATCAACACTTGAAGGTGTATGCTCCCAGGAAACAGAACAGTTATGGATGATCAAATTAAAGTAAGAGGGCTTACCATCCACATCAACACCAGCACCAGCACCAAAGCAATAGGGCTACACAAAAGAAAAACCAAACAAATACTCCGGGGTCTCAACAAATCAATTCCCCCTTTTTTTTTTTTTTTTTGAAAGGACAATCTTGCTGTCGATTCTAGTAGGAGGGAGACTTCAATATTTCTGCAATGCTTGGGAGGAGATCACCAACGACTGCTGGGTACTTTAAACTAATTGAAAATGAATCTCCTTCATACTGCTCCACCAAATCATCCTCCTTGAAAATACTTAGTAGCCATCAGACATCGGGCTCAGCTGCAATAGGAGATAACCAGATTGTTATAGATTCAAGCAATAGAGGTTCCCCCACTTCTACAAAATAAGGGGTTCCATTTGACATTTTCTTATTCCAAAGAAGTCTGGTGGTCTCAGACCAATATTAGATCTCAGAGCATTAAACAGATATATTCTCAAGGAGAAGTTTGCATGATATCTATAATCAACCTTCACACCGCTTCTAGATAAAGATTGTTTGATGTTGTCCCTTAATCTTCAGGATGCCTATCTTCATATCCCTGTCCATCCAGATCACAGACAGTTCTTACATTTCCTGTTTCTGGGCAAATATTATCGAGTCCTACCCTTCGGTCTATCATCAGTACCCAGAGTTTTATCAAATGTGTGATAGTAGTGGTGGCCTAACTTTGCGAACAGGGAATCTCTAATTAATAATGATAGTAAGTAATAACAACTTTATTCTTATATAAGAGAAGAGAAAATCTCAACAGGAGAAATAGCATTGCCAGCTCACTGAAGAGAAACCTCAACAGGAGAAACAGAATGGCAGTCTCACTGAAGAGAAACCTCAACAGGAGAAAATAAAGTTCCAGCCACAGCCAGAATTCAGGAGCTAGTTGAATAGCGACATTTTCCTGCTGGGAGATAGAGAATACTAGATAAACAGGAGGAGTGCCAGCAAATAGGACCACCTGTTAATCAGTTTCTCTATCTCCGCCTGCTGGTAGATGTGAGCTATCCCATTGGTCTCTGGATTCATCTGCTGCTGTTGCTAGGGAAAAGACTGTACATTCAGTGAGGCATTTATCCTTATCTGGACAACTGGCTCCTTACAAGTTCCTCCCCAGAGAGAAACTTCAAAACAGTGGAAAACACGATTAGTCTCCTCCTACAGTCAGGATTTAAGAACATAAGCATTGCCTCTGCCGAGTCAGACCATAGGTCCATCACGCCCAGCAGTCCGCTCCCGTGGCGGCCCTCCAGGTCAATGACCTGTAGTGATCTATTACTCATTATACCCCTGGATCCCCTTTCCCTTCAGGAACTCGTCAAATCCCTTTTTGAAACCCAAAATCGTACTCTGCTCAACCACCTCCTCTGGAAGCGCATTCCAAGTGTCCACCAGAAATCTCATCTTCAACCGACTCAGACCTTAGAGTTCATAGGGGGTTTATCTGAACTCTGTCCACACAAAAGCATATTTGCCAAAGTTGAGCTCTCAAAATATTCAAAAAGTTAAAACAACTAAGGCCTAGCCACAATGTATCAGCATGAGCTTTATTAAGATTTTTAGACCATATGGTAGCAACAGTCCAGGTGGTTCCCCTTGCCCATCTCCATATGAAGCCACTTCAATGGTATCTATAACACAGGTGGATTCAATATCTACACCCACTATCAGCACGAATACCAATTCTTGCAAGTCGTCTTCCACAAATTAGTTGGTGCATCAATTCAGACAATCTTTTTCAGGGAATACCATTCCATCTACCTCTTCCAACAATAATTCTGACTACAGATACCTCCAAATAGGGGTGGAGAGCCCACCTTCTACATTGGGAAACACAAGGCAGCTGGACTCTTCATTTCAAATCCTTCAGTATAAATCTCCTCGAATCGCAAGCTCTCTAAAGAGTGCTTCAAGCTTTTCGCAGTTATCTGTACAATCAAGTGGCAATGTTTTATGTGAATGGGGGTGGAGGATGGAAATGGGATCAGGGAGACTTTGCAGAGAATCAGTACTTATCTGGAAACTTGCAATACAGTTAGGATCCCGACTAGTTGCATCTTACCTGCCAGGTAATCAAAATGTAATCTCAATCAACAGCACAGCACAAATGATCCATCAAGGACACGATTATTTGTTCCCTGTTTCACGAATGGAGCACTCCACATATAGACCTTCGTGTCCCCTCTGAACAAATATGTCTCAAATTTTGTTCCTATTCTACAGTCCGATCAGTCAGAAGATACATTCCAGATATCATGGGCAGGAGACATGATTTATGCTTTCCTCAGATATCTTTGATAACCAAACTTTACAAAAAGCAAAAGCAGACAAAGCTCATATAATATTAATAGCTCCTTATTGCCTTGCCAATCAAGGTTTTTAACTCTATTAATCCTAAAACAATACCCTTTGAGATGCCTCATTTAGGAGGATTGTCGGCTTCTACATCCTAACCTTCCCTCATTCCACCTTGCAGCATGGATCCTTTTTCTGAAGTGAGCTCTACCCAGATATATTTTCTCAACCAGATTTTGTTGGCATCTAGAGCAGAGTCTTTAAAATGATTGTATAAATCAAGAGACATTTAACACCAGAAGATACAACAGTTCCACAGGTACATGACTACCTAGTTCATCTTAAATTAATTAGGACTTTCTTTTAATTCAATATGTACTGGTATCCATACAGCAGCACTGTTTACTGCAATTGTATTGATAACATACCCAGAAGTTAAGATTCCTGAAAGGACTTTTGTGGCCATCCTCCCTTAAAATCACCTGGGATCTGAATTTGGTTCTTAATCCCTCATGTGTAAACCTTTCGAGCTTCAGCAATCAGCTGTAATTCTGCAAGGAGTATTGGCAAATTACAAGCTTTGGTACATTTTCCTCCATATACTCAGATTTTTTGTGACAAAGTACTTTTATGCACTCATCCTAAATTCCTTCCGAAGGAAGTTATTGTTCTTCCAACTTTTTATCCACCATCATATGTGTCAGAACAAGAACAGACTTTGTATACCTGGACTGCAGGAGAACAGTAGCGATTTACCTCTATTATGGATCAGCCACATATCAAAATCCAATCTCTAAAAGGACAATGTCACTATGGATCGCTTCCAGCATTACACTTTTGTTATCATCTAAGAGACTCAAGATACATCTCCTATTGTCACAGCTCATCATTTATGAGCTATGGCCACAACAGATCATCTACAAAGAGCTATGCCAGATGAAATTTGTAGAGCAGCTACCTGGTCGTCAGCACATACATTTTACCAGGCATTACTGCATAGACAAAGCATTGTAAGAAGATTCTAAATTTGGAACAGTGGTGCTGCAATCAACCTTCCTCCTCCTCCAATTCAGTTAACAGATTCACTTCAGTTGTTGGAAAAATAATGGAAGTGTTGCTGAAAGAAAGGATAGTGTACTTCCTTGAATCTAATGGGTTACAGGATCCGAGGTAATATGGCTTTACAAAAGGTAAATCGTGCCAAACGAACCTAATTGAATTTTTTGATTGGGTGACCAGAGAGCTGGATCGAGGACATATGCTAGATGTAATTTACTTGGATTTCAGCAAAGCCTTTGATACAGTTCCTCATAGGAGGCTGTTGAACAAACTTGAAGGGCTGAATTAGGACCCAAAATGGTGAATTGGGTCAGAAACTGGCTGTCGGACAGACGCCAGAGGGTGGTGGTTAATGGAAGTCGCTCGAAGGAAGGAAAGGTGACTAGTGGAGTCCCTCAGGGTTCGGTGCTGGGGCCAATCCTGTTCAATATGTTTGTGAGTGACATTGCTGAAGGGTTAAAAGGAAAAGTGTGTCTTTTTGCAGATGATACCAAGATTTGTAACAGAGTAGACACCGAAGAGGGAGTGGAAAATATGAAAAAGGATCTGCAAAAGTTAGAGGAATGGTCTAATGCCTGGCAACTAAAATTCAATGCAAAGAAATGCAGAGTAATGCATTTGGGGATTAATAATAGGAAGGAACCGTATATGCTGGGAGGAGAGAAGCTGATATGCACAGACAGGGAGAGGGACCTTGGGGTTATAGTGTCCGAAGATCTAAAGGCGAAAAAACAGTGTGACAAGGCAGTGGCTGCTGCCAGAAGGATGCTGGGCTGTATAAAGAGAGGCGTAGTCAGTAGAAGGAAGAAGGTGTTGATGCCCCTGTACAGGTCATTGGTGAGGCCCCACTTGGAGTATTGTGTTCAGTTTTGGAGACCGTATCTGGCGAAAGACGTAAGAAGACTTGAGGCGGTCCAGAGGAGGGCGACGAAAATGATAGGAGGCTTGCACCAGAAGACGTATGAGGAGAGACTGGAAGCCCTGAATATGTATACCCTAGAGGAAAGGAGAGACAGGGGAGATATGATTCAGACGTTCAAATACTTGAAGGGTATTAACGTAGAACAAAATCTTTTCCAGAGAAAGGAAAATGGTAAAACCAGAGGACATAATTTGAGGTTGAGGGGTGGTAGATTCAGGGGCAATGTTAGGAAATTCTACTTTACAGAGAGGGTAGTGGATGCATGGAATGCGCTCCCGAGAGAGGTGGTGGAGAGTAAAACTGTGACTGAGTTCAAAGAAACGTGGGATGAACACAGAAGATTTAGAATCAGAAAATAATATTAAATATTGAACTAGGCCAGTTACTGGGCAGACTTGCACGGTCTGTGTATGGCCGTTTGGTGGAGGATGGGCAGGGGAGGGCTTCAATGGCTGGGAGGGTGTAGATGGGCTTGAGTAAGTCTTAACAGAGATTTCGGCAGTTGGAACCCAAGTACAGTACCAGGTAAAGCTTTGGATTCTTGCCCAGAAATAGCTAAGAAGAAAAAATAAAAAAAAATTTAAATTGAATCAGGTTGGGCAGACTGGATGGACCATTCGGGTCTTTATCTGCCGTCATCTACTATGTTACTATTTTCTTTTATATTGATCTGCACACATTAAACTGTTACCCTCAAAGCTTGGGAGTTACCATGTGTGTGGCTAGGAAGGTCTCTGTCCAGGGAGAAATAGAAGTTGCTTAACTGTAACGGTAGTTCTCCATGGACAGATCTATATATGCAACTGAAGAGGGGTATGGTGGGGGTATATGGACATATCTTCTATATATGCAACTGAAGAGGGGTGTGGTAGGGGTCGGTTTATACAGTAGGTACAAAGGCAGGAAGGAGGCACATATGTGCAGAAGGCTTTGCTAGAGCTCTCTGAGCTTGCCAGGTTCTGAGTCAATTCCGTCAGCCATGATGTCACCATGTGTGTGGCTAGAAGATCATCTATCCATAGAAAACTATTGTTATATGTAAGCAACTTCTATTTCTGACCCTGCCTTATATACTTCCTGAAAACTGCTCCCCTGACTCCTCCTGCCCAAGTCACTTCCTCCTAAGAAAGAGCTACCTATGTTAAGGTGATTCTGACAATGTGAGAGAGTATCCAGAAGGGGTATAGACTCCTATAGACTCCATTACCAAAAGTGTGTTATTTTCCAAAATAAAAAAAAATATTGTGAAAGACTTTCAATTTTTACATTCTGAACATGCAATGCTGAGGTATGTATTTGCTAACTTTTCAAGCTATCAGAAATCATCATTAAAACTATCTTCATTTGCACAGCATAAGGCATACACATTGCTATACTGAACATGCAAATAAATGTTCCCTGCACAATAGTTTATAATCTAATCTAGTCAAGACAAAAATAAAATACGAAATCCTGGGAGCTTTGGTACTTAGAACATGATTGGCATCAAGACTATGAGAAGAGAATGTCCGCTTTGTGATAAGGGCTAGAGAATGACACGGGGAGCGATCCCCGCAGCGAACCGCTGCGTGGCTGCGGTTTGGCTGCGGGTTATGGTGACCTCATTAGCAAATCGCCGCAGACGCGGGGACAAATCCTTTCACCGCCCGCAAAAACGGTGAATAGATTTGTCCCCGCAGGCCAATGTCCCCCCTTCTAGGAACCGCTATTTACCTGTGTTTCACCTGCACGTTGCCGCATTGACTCCGCCCCCCAATATACTGGCTCCTCATTTGTCAGATCAACCCTTCCTGCCAATAGAACCCGCCCCCCCCCCGACGATCGCCGGCAGGAAGGTGCTCAGCCCTTCATGCCGACAGAACCAGCCCTCCCCAACGATCGCGGCAGGAGGGTACCCATCCCCTCCTGCCTACCCCAACCCCCCCCAACGGCCCTCCCGACGATCGCAGCAGGAGGATATCCAACCCCTCCTGCCAGCTCCCCAACAGCCCCCCTATGATCACTGGTAGGAGGGTGTCCAACCCCTCCTGCCGGACCCTCCCCCAACAAACCCCGCCATCCCGAAACACCACCCTTAGTCTTACTTTCCAAGTTGGACCGGACAGCTCCTCGCTCGTCTGGCCAGCAGGCCTGCCTCCGTCCAAATGAGGCGGGCCCGCCCCTCCCCTCCCCTGCCTAACCCACAGGATCCTAGGGCCTGATTGGCCCAAGCACCTAAGGCCCCTCCTATAGCGGGAGTGGCTTTAGGTGCCTAGACCAATCAGGCCCTAGGATCCTGTGGGTTGGGCAGGGTAGGGGCGGGCCCGCCTCATTTGGACGGAGGCAAGCCTGCTGGCCATACGTGTGAGGAGCCGTCCGGTCCAACTTGGAAAGTAAGACTAAGGGGGTTCCGGGGTGGGAGGGTTCGTTGGGGGGGGTGTCCAGCAGGAGGGGTTGGGTACCCTCCTGCCGGCGATCTTAGGGGAGGCCATTGGGAGGACCGGCAGGAGGGGTTGGGTACCCTTCTGCTGCGATTGTCGGGAGGGCCGTTGGGGGGGGGGTCTACAGGAGGGGTTGGGTGCCCTCCTGCCGTGATCGCTGGGGGGAGGGGAGACTTGCAGCCGTAGCCGCGGTCACTATGCTAATCACGATTAGCATAGTGACCGCGATTAGGTACACGATTTGCCGCGATTAGGTACAGCGGCCACGTCTACTTACCATGTAGGCTAACATTGTAAGCATTAAAAGTACATGTCGTGTTTGTTTTTGTATAGTTATTAACTAATATTTAACTAAGTTTTAAAGTTTTAAAGAATGTTTCCTTTATACGTAAATAAAGAAAAGTATTTAAAATCGTACCCGTTTGAGGTTTTTATATATGCAGCGGTGATGGGGCGGTGAATGGGGTTGCAGTGACGGTGACGGGGCGGTGAATGGGGTGGCAGTGGCGGTGACGGGGCGGTGAAGGGAATGGCGGTGACGGGGCGGTGCAGAGGATGGTGAGACGGGGACGGGGCGGTGACGGGGACCAATTTTTTCACCGTGTCATTCTCTAATAAGGGCATCATGTGAAGATTTCTAAAGGAGCAAAACCTGAAGTATCAAAAACTGTGGGATAAAATTAGGGTGGGGATGGGAACAAAGTACATTGAAGAAATAAGGAAGACATAGTAGTGTCGCTTTAGCAGTGTTTCCCAATGCCACGCTAGTATACCTTGAAATCTGATCAGGTATACAACTGGGAACGAGTTTGGTGGAGTGGAAGGGGAGGAAGGAGTCACCTCTGTCTGATGCTCAGATCTGGAGGAGCACATGACCACCCCCTCAGAGAGACACCAGCTCTTTTCTGACCAGGCACACGTGCAACTCACTATACTTACTTTGTTTAGAATCCCCAGATGCTACTTCAGAAAGGTACCTGAAGTAATCTCCCTTCATTTTCAAGTAAAAGACTTTGCTTTCTGGCTGTGTGGCGCATTTAATAAGATAATTGTCCAGGAGTTCCTGAGGGGGAGGGGAAAAAAAAAATCAGGAATCAACAATGACTAAATGACATATATGCTGTTTTTCTGCGGTCTTGATTTCATCATATGAAATTGCAACAAGAGTGGTCAGCGACTAAATTTAGAATATTTTAAAATATATGATGAGTTTCAAAACCTGTCGTCAAGTATAAAAAGCTGTTCTCTGGATAAAGTACACAATTTTATTTTTGTGGCTTCTAGCCAGCATAAGAAAGGTCCTGTACTTAACAGGTTTTGAAAGTCACCTCTTCAATGATCTACAATGCTTGCTGCTGGAGATGCGAGCTACACAATGTAGTGTGCATGGGGTGGGGAAGAAGGGGAACAGCATCCTTGCTCATGAAACAAATTACCCCGCTTAGCAGGCCAAAGTAGGATTCTTGCACTGGAATACAACTAGAAAGACTAGGAGCTTATCTAATGGTTGTGCTGAGTCTACATCAGGAGTTCTCAACCCAATCTTGGGACACACCCAGCCAGTCAGGTTTTTAAATCTCCACAATGCATAGTTATCATGGGCATCTTTAAACTTGACTGGCTGGCTGTGTCCCAAGAACTATGTTGAGAATCCCTGCTCTACCTCTAACTATAGATGGGAATCTAGCAAACAAAGCAAATTAGGAAATGGCACAAACCCAAGCTTAAAGCAATAGCAGAAAGATATACATTCCTCTATATAATCAGTTCTTCTACTGTGATGCCATAGAAGAGTCTGGGAGAATGGAGGCATGACCCTACAGTTTGGGACAGCTATCAAATCCTCTGATCAGCTTCCACAAGAGTGACAGAGAAACTTTTCATTTCCAAGCTTCGTCAACTAACCTTCCACAGATGTGACCATGAAACAGTTTGCTGCGAGTCTGCAGTTAAAACAGAATACAGCACTGAAAAACCCCTTATACAAAATCTAAAAAGAATATTCTCTTGTTTGACTTACTGATGAAGAGCTACCTCATCATACATGATCAAACTTCTGAAGAGTTACAGATTTTTAAACTACGAGAGAACATCCATTTCATATTTCCAAAATATTTTATTTAAAGATGAAGTCAGGTGCTTGCCTTTTATTCAATTTACATTTTAGCTATTTTAAAAAGTGCAATTCAACAAGCAGACTTCACAAGATTCTCAAAGCATTTTGCTAGTCGATGGGCCTGCAGTAACACTGCACCAAGTACCATATTTTTACACGTTTCCCAAATTTAATGTTCATAATAAACTGGTATAATGCATCATGCTTAACACATGCTATACCAGTTTTTCTAAGACACGCTAATTGCAAAACTAACTTCTGTTTTTAAGACTTTTTCTTTTTAGGTTCTTGTAGGCAATTGTAAATGAAACCTGCAAAAATATAACTTAAAAAACAAAATGTTAAGTTTTTGCAATTAGCACATCTTAGTAAAAATACACCAGTATAGCATGCCCACACATAGCATGAAGGGGGTGCACATGATTTGTAAAAACATTTAATACATGTGCTTTGGGAAAATATCAGTATTACCCATCTTGTTCATGAGTACAGTTCTCCCTCGGTATTCGAGGGGGAAAGGGGCAGAGCCGGACCGAGAATTGAGAAAAACCCATGAACAACTTCTCGTCTGGCTCTGACCCACACCCGCCTCCCTCCAACCTTCCCCCCGTCATCCCGGCCTTACCTGGTGGTGTAGTGGGCTTTCGGGGCAGGAGCGATCTTCCTGCCCCGTGCAGATTGCCAATAGGAAATGACTGCTGTGAGTTCCCGTAGTCTCAAGACTATGACAGGAGCTCATGGCAGCCATTTCCTATTGATGATCTGCATGGGGCAGGAAGATCGCTCCTGCCCCGAAAGCCCGCTAGACCACCAGGTAAGGCCAGGATGCCGGGAGGAAGGCTGGAGGGAGGCGGGAAGGTCCTAAACTATGGGGGTTTGTTGGTTCCCCCCCCCAAAAAAAAAATCACGAATATGTGAAACCGCGAGTGCAGAAACCGTAAATTGGGAGGGGGGAAGTATATCCACAAATGAAGCATCTTGCGCAGTGCTTCCAACCATTAAAATGTACAAAGATAGAATTTACCAGAACATCCTTGCAAATGTCCTGCAATTCCGCTTCAATTTTCTCACGGTACTCTCGTGCCATCAGTTGTTTCTTTTCATTTCCCTCAGTTTTTTGTTCAATGCTGGAGATTACACGCCAGGAAGAACGCCGAGCACCAACCACATTCTTGTAAGCCACAGATAGTAGATTTCTCTCTTCATTGGACAGTTCATTCCCCTGTTCAGTGACTGCTTTCATAGCGGCAGCCATGTCATCATAACGCTCAGCCTGTTCAGCTAGTTTAGCCTTCTGTACCAGCTCACTTTTATCCATATTGATTGCTAGAAAGAAATAAAGACATTTTTACCATACAGCTTGCTGCAAACTAATCTACTGGGGTGAGGAAAGAAAGATATTACCATCAAAAAGTACATTTTGGTAAACAGAAAATAAAGGTGAAAATACATATGAACCAAATGTATGGCAGTAGGTCAGGCAGCACTAATGATAATTATTTTATTCTGAAGATTATATGCCTATAGTTCAAAGTGTGTCCTATGAGATTATGATCAAAATGTACAGCCACTCTATAAACATTCCTGCCTTCACACCATATTCAGAGATAATATCAGCAGCTAACCTGCTTTCAAACTAAGCAGGATAAGCATGGGTCCAGCAGGCAGTCTGGGGAGAGACTGTACTGAAAACCTCTCTCCTCAAATAATCAGCCAATACTTAAGGAACCTACCTCTGGCCTCCTCCCAAGAGTAGAAGATGGTGGACACTGCAGCCATAAATCCCATAAGGACCAGAGAAGAGAGAGGGGCCTGGCATCACCAGATTTAGCACACTTAACCAATCCTAGCCCTCTTTTCTGCTTCCAATAAGGGAGAGAATGCCCTGGACTTGATATATGGCTCCACAAGGCCACTTGTTGTCTATCCTCTGCTGCAGACAGAGAAATACTGAAGCTGAAGGTTCCACCAGTTCTCTATAAGATACCAAAGTTAGCTCTGAGCTTTTTCTTTCTGTTGTCTGCTTACAGGGGACCACAAACCACTTGGTTGGACTGTTACGTAAGATAAGAAAATGTGCGTAAAGTTTAATTTTAAGTTACATGCTTTTTGTTGGAAAAGCTTGTAAGTCATAATTCCTGACTGTTGAATTTGGCAATATGTCCAGTTCTATTTTTGGAAATACAGTATTTGTAGTACTAAAAAGGAACTTATCCATACCACATTACCAGGGTATAGCCAGGAAGTCCTCTGCCTCTTTGTTATAAGAGCTAAATATGAATGTTGCAGACATGGTTAGGGCACCTGCATGCTGAAATGAGTGTTTTTTCACAGTAGATGGCACCTTGTGTTTTTCTAGAGGAATCCACTCTGGATTTTGTTAAATGTGGGGATATAACTAAATTATAAACCTCCTACTTCAGAGAGCTTTGCTGCCCCTATAGCTGGTTCCAAAGCAGGCATAAGTCCCTTCTAGAAACAGATATGAAACAGGTGTACAGAAAATCTCCCTGAAGATTTAGTGTTCTGCTGTAAAATCATAAATATGCTAGCACCGAACATCAAAACGATCATGCCAGACAGACATTCATGGAATTCAAACAATACCCCAAAGTGTCCTATCAATAGACTATTCTTCATACCCTAAAAGGTCTGACGCATCTAACCGATAAGTTTGGATCTGAACATTCTGAGTGAGATAGGCAGGTGTAGAAATAATGACAAGGCAGGGGTCCAGAATGACACATCTATCTACTAGAAAAGACATTAGCAAGGCAAGACCCTAATCTTTTTTCCTAGTGTAATAGCTATATCATTCTGGAAAAGTGGTACGTACAAAAGCAGTCCCAGAAATCTAGAGTGGGACCACTGCACTGGCTCATAACACTGAGGACCCAATAGGCAGAGTCCGCCCTTGCTGCTCCATCCATTGGAGAGACTTAGAAAATGTATGTAGAGTGGATCAATTTGCTGCCCTAGAAAGCTCCTCAGGGGCACCCAAGTTTCTGCTCATGACAAAGCCACACTTTTAGTCATATGTACCTTTTTCGGAACCAGAAGTGTTTTCCATAAACAATATATGCTGACCAAACGGCCCTATGGAGCCATCTGGCAATCGTGGCCCTGGAAGCCTGAACTTGGTAATCAAAACTTGGTGATCAAGATATCGGAAAAGCACACTAACGTTCAACTTCTAGAGAATCTGGTGTTGTTTCTTCGACCTGTGGACTGAAAAGCTGGCAATCAGACTTCCTGTCCGACATAGAATGCCAAATTCTTCAGCAAAAAGGATAGAACGGTGTGCAAAGAAACTCTAGCTTCAGTAAATTTGAGGAAAGGCTCTCTGCAAGCAAAAGGCCTAACTCTGAGACCCTTCTTGCTGAGGAAATAACCACCAGAAAAACCATTTTGAGATTCTGCAAAACTATATCAGGATTCCAAGAAGGGAATGGAGGCCTCACCAGGGGCTTGATACCTGGCTATGTCTTAATGAGATACCAGCATAGCTCTTCAGTCTCAAACCCTAAAACAAGAGAGTCCCACTATCTGGCCTCTAAGGAATGCTACTCTGAGTCCAACAGCAATACCAGCCTGGAGAAAGGCCAACACCATGAAGAATGGAACAGAAAGGCTCTTCCTTTTCTTTGATGCACCAGTGCTGGAAAGCTGTCCAAGTCTTAGCATAAGCAGAAACCATTATTGGTTTGGTTTTTTTTAAAGACCTGAATAGAGTTGCAATGACTCCTTTGAGTAACCCTTGCACGCTAAAGCCACACATGCAAAAGTCATGTCTCAAGAGCAAATTGCTCCTTAACTGCCATGACAAACTGATCCCTGAGAAGAAGTTCCAGCTGTACTCAGAGTGAGACCTGTGCCTATAGGAAGGCAAACTAAGCCTGCCTACCATGGTCTGGGTGGCCAATCTGGAGCTACCAGAATGATTGCTTTTGGATGGCTTGCAAACCTTTGGAGAACCTGGTCCATGATGGGTCACAAAGAAAACCTAATCTAATCTAATCTAAACCTTAAGTTTATATACCGCATCATCTCTATGAATATGAAGCTCGACACGGTTTACAAGAACTTAAAAATATAGGTAGAGAAGGAAAAGGTTTACATGAACTAACACCTAACAAAGGTTTACATGAACTAACACCTAACAAACATCGGACAGACTCACACAGTCAACTAACAGGCAGACAACTACACATATCAGCCAACCAGGAGTCCATAAGCAAATCAACTAGCAGGCAGACCAAGACCAACACTCAGCAAGCGAGAAGCTGATAAATGGCAGGAAGAACAAGAAGCAACAAGATTGCATTGAAGACCAGCGTCCCAGTCACCGAAGAAAGCCAGAGGACAACCACAGCTAGCATGCAGACAGAAGACTACCCACGACAGATGACAGAGGTCTCTGTGCAGACTGAAGCTATTCCACAGCAGATGACTTCAGTCTCAGTACAGACGGAGACGGTCGACCAGCAACAGACTGATGGAGACGGTCGACCAGCAACAGACTGACGGAGACATCATGCAAGAATTGATGAGCCTAAGGGATGAGGTGAAGCGTCTCAGAAGCATCAGAGAAGATGAGGCATACATCGATGGCGTCATCCAGGAGATGTCCCAAGTCTCTGAGCATGCGCAAGAAAACATGACCATCTTTGAGACACCCAAACTGACCAGATTCGCAACGTTGGAAGTAACAGCTGGGGTACAAGAAGAGGTTGGAGACGTCAACTCCTGGCAACTGGTCACCTCTACAAGCAAATACAAAAGACCTACCCCTACTTCAAGCAATCGGAGAAGCCTCACATCAACCCCACAGATCACCCTAAAGAACAGGTTCCAGCTTCTACAGATAGAACCAGCCACTGACTTTCAGAACGATTTTCAAGAGGATTTCCAGAAAATGACTCAGGCTCCAGTGGCAATGGACCAGCTCCCTCAGAAGAAGCGCAGAGTGGTAGTCATTGGGGACTCCATGCTGCGAGGCACAGAGGGACCAATATGCAGACCGGATCTACTATCAAGAGAGGTTTGTTGTCTGCCAGGAGCCAGAATCAGGGATGTAACCACAAGCCTAGGGAGACTAATCAAGCCCCAAGACTACTATCCTATGCTTCTCATCCACGTCGGGACGAACGACACCGCCAGGAACATCCTGGAAAAGAAACCCGAAGACTTTAGAGCCCTGGGTGAGAATCTGAAGCAAATGGGAGCACAGGTGGTCTTCTCCTCCATACTTCCAGTGAGAGGTAAGGGGAGAACCAGGGAAGATCGCATCCAGAAGACCAACGAATGGCTACACGGATGGTGCAGGGAGATGAACTTCGGCTTCCTGGACCACGGAGAGGCACTACAGGGACTACAGGGTTCGGATGGGCTCCACCTAACCAGAAGAGGGAAGAATGTCTTCAGTAGACGATTGGCTCACCTACTCCAAAGGGCTTTAAACTAGGTGAGTTGGGGGAGGGGACCCTTTCTCATCCTGGTAAGGTAAGTAACCATCCTGGTATGGTAAGTAAATACTCCATTACTGAGTCTGAGGTAAGTACTTACTCCGCAGTCACTACCGCAGGGGACACACCTACTCAGAAGGGACAAACTGACTCAAACAGGGAATTAAAGGGAATACTGAGTCAAGCGGGAAAATCTTCACACAGACCGGGCATACATGAAGTATGGAAGGCTATGTACATCAATGCCCGCAGTTTAGGAAATAAAATATTGGAATTGGAGACGGAAATGAGGAGTGCTAACCTAGATGTGGTGGCAATATCTGAAACTTGGTTCACAGATTCCCATGGATGGGATATGGCTATACCAGGTTATAGCTTACTCCGCAGAGACAGAGAAGGTAAGAACGGAGGAGGAGTGGCACTATATATCTAAATCTAATCTAATCTAAACCTTAAGTTTATATACCGCATCATCTCCATGAGAATGGAGCTTGACACGGTTTACAAGAACTTAAAATAGTGGGTAGAGAAGAAGAAAAAGGATTACATGAACTTATGTGTAGAAGGGGGGAAGGATAGAGCTACAATTTGCTGAAAAGCCAGGTTTTCAGTTGTTTGCGGAATAAATGAAGGGAGCTCAGGTTCCGCAGCGGGGTGGTGAGGTCGTTCCAAAGACCTGTGATTTTGAAGAGAAGGGATTTTCCCAGTTTGCCTGAATAGTGGATGCCGTGTGGAGAGGGGAAGGCTAGTTTAAGCCTTTGGGCAGTTCTGGAGGAGTCGGGACTGGAGGAGTTGAAAGACAGTGGGATAAGAGGAGGCAGGATTCCGTGAATGATCTTGAAAGCCAGGCAGGAACATTTGAAATGGATTCTGGAGATTATTGGGAGCCAATGAAGTTTGGCAAGGAGTGGGGAGGCATGGTCAGACTTGCATTTTGAGAAGATCAGTTTGAAGAAATCAAAGTTACCAGAATCACAGGTGTCAGGTATACAGGGGAGTCCCTCTGGGTGAACCTTGCCAGGGGAAGTGGCAAATGCCTATATCTGGGCATTGTATACAGGCCTCCTAGACAACAGAACATAGACAAAGAATTAATTGAAGACATTGAAACCTTCACTCTGCGTGGAGACACTGTACTGTTAGGAGATTTCAACATGCCAGATGTAAACTGGAACAAGGTTTCAACCACAACCCCACAACCAGCAGCAGCAGAAAGCTGCTGACATCTATACGGGGGGCAAGACTCAAACAGATGGCTCTGGAGCCCACCAGGGATCAGGTGATTCTCGACCTGATACTCACCAATGGAGATAGCGTCACAGAGGTTTCGGTAGGCGAGGCGTTGGCCTCCAGCGACCACAAAATGGTGTGGTTTCACCTCAGGAAGGGATCCACGAGGTCGAACACGTCAACGAAGGTCTTTAACTTTAAGGGCACTGACTTCGAGAGCATGGGAAATTTTGTTTATGATGCGCTGCAAACCCAAGACACAACAGATGATGTGGAGGTCATGTGGTCAGCTTTGAAATCTACCCTACAGGAAGCAACCAACCTTTTTATAAGGTCTGTGAGTAAACGGCGGAGAAATAACAAACCCAAATGGTTCTCTGCAGAGATCTCAGAACTCATAAAACAGAAGAAAAGAGCATTTATATCCCACAAACTATCACATCGACCAGAAGATAAAGAAGCTTATCTAGAAAAATCTAGAACTGTCAAAACGGCGGTCAGATACGCTAAACTCAGGATGGAAGAAGATTTAGCTAGGAATATTAATAAAGGGGATAAATCCTTCTTCAGGTATGTTAGTGATAGAAAGAGGAATACAGACGGGATAGTGCGCCTAAGGAAACCTGACGGCAACTTTGCAGAATCGGACCACGATAAAGCCGACCTACTGAACAAATACTTCTGCTCAGTATTTATCTGTGAGGCACCAGGATCCGGCCCACAGCTGCAAACAAGAGAGAGCTCAGAAGACCCATTCAGGAATTTTGAATTTTCCACCAGCAGCATCTACCAAGAATTGTCAAGGCTCAAAGTGTATAAAGCCATGGGACCAGATAATTTGCACCCCAGAGTGCTTAGGGAATTGAGAGATGTCCTGGCAGAACCATTAGCCGCGCTCTTCAATCTTTCCCTGGGCACGGGAAAAGTTCCACTAGACTGGAAAACAGCTAACGTCATTCCGCTCCACAAAAAGGGATGCAGGTTAGACACTGCAAATTACAGATCGGTAAGTCTCACATCAATAGTGTGCAAGCTTATGGAAACATTGATTAAACACAAATTAGACACGGTTATGGATGATGAGAGACTGAGGGATCCACACCAGCATGGATTTACTAAGGGGAGATCCTGCCAATCCAACTTGATCAGTTTCTTTGATGGGGTAACAAAAGAACTGGATAAAGGAGAGTCCCTGGATGTGTTATATCTGGACTTCAGCAAGGCTTTTGACAGCGTCCCACACCGTAGACTTTTGAACAAGATGAGTTCATTGGGGCTAGGAGGAATATTAACTGCATGGTTAAAGACTGGCTCAGTGGTAGACATCAGAGGGTGGTGGTAAATGGTACCCCCTCTGAAAAGTTGGAAGTGCACAGTGGAGTACCGCAGGGCTCGGTCCTGGGCCCAATCCTATTTAATATCTTCATATAAGATCTGCCTCAGGGACTTCGGGGAAAAATTGCATTATTTGCCGATGATGCTAAATTGTGCAACATAGTAGGCGGAGATACCATGCCTGACGCTATGACACAGGACATACTTGTTCTGGAACACTGGTCTACTCTTTGGCAGCTGAATTTCAATGCCAAAAAGTGTAAGAGAATGCACCTTGGTGGCAGAAACCCATGCAGAACCTACACTCTGAATGGTGAGACCTTGACCAGAACTGTGGCAGAACGAGACCTGGGAGTAATCATTAGTGATGATATGAAGGCAGCCAATCAGGTGGAGAAAGCCTCATCTAAAGCTAGACAAATGCTAGGTTGCATCCGGAGAAGCTTTGTCAGCCGAAGGCCCGAGGTGGTGATGCCGCTGTACAGGTCCATGGTGAGACCACATCTGGAGTACTGTGTACAGTTTTGGAGGCCACACTATCGGAAGGATGTGCTAAGAATGGAATCGGTTCAACGATTGGCCACCAAGATGGTCTCAGGGCTCAAGGATGTCCCTTATGAAGAACGACTAGGTAAGTTGCACCTTTACTCTCTCGAGGAATGCACCATTCAGCCGGACACCCCTGTCTCACTGAAGAGAAAATCTCAACAGGAGAAATAGCATTGCCAGCTCACTGAAGAGAAACCTCAACAGGAGAAACAGGCAGTCTCACTGAAGAGAAACCTCAACAGGAGAAAATAATTTTCCAGTCACAGCCAGAATTCAGGAGCTAGTTGAATAACGACCTTTTCCTGCTGGGAAATAGAGAATACTGGAGATACAGGAGGAGTGCCAGCCAATAGGACCACCTGTTAATCAGTTTCTCTATCTTCGCCTGCCCTACCAGTGGAATTGACAGTCAGATAAGTACAAAAACTAGTTTGGCTATTTATGCTTGTCTGCCAAAATGCCTATTAGAGAATGACACGGTGGCAAAATTCATCACCATCCCCGTAGATAACCGCGGTAAACCATCTTCATGTCATTCTTTAAGGAGAGAAGGGAAGAATCAGAGTATGAATGGCCACAACCACTGACCCTCAAGCTTTGCTTTGAAGAATGCTGGTGTAGAAGGACTGAGGTTGAAATAGACACTAGAAAATGGCATGGGATTATTTCCCGAGGTTATCCGCGGAGACGGGGATGGTGATGAATTTTGTCACCGTGTCATTCTCTAATGCCTATGTAAGATCATATTAAGAAAAGCTAAATAAGAAGAAAATCTGGTTAGGGAAAAGGGAACATGATGGTGCCATGATGGTTCCCATAAAATCATGGTCTTAATATCTGTGGATATGGCCGTGGTGGAGGTGTACCGAGCACATCAATTTTAAAGAAAAATAATATTAGTGATTGAAATTATAGCATAGGGCATTTTTAGTGAGGAAAAATAAAGCATCTAAAAGGTAGAAGAAAAACATTCTAAATGGAATATGGAGGATAATTAGCAAAAAATATTGTTTCAATTTTAACAAATAAACTTGCAGAATTTGCTAATTTTTTGCGCAGCATTCCACCGGTAGTAATGTATAAGAGAAACCATATTGAGTCCCCTTGGATTTCTTTACAATTACCACTGTGAATAAAAGTTGATATTTGACCTCATCTCCAGAATAGAAGCATCTTTTCATCCCTAAATTCTGATTCCTTTTTGGAGTTATCATGGAGATTGTTTTCTGTTGCTGTGCATAAAATGTACCACAGAGACACATTAGTTGAAGGAACTATCTGTTTGCACCAGGATATCTTTGCTGTTGATTCTTATTATTGTAACACATCTGATCTACTTGTCACCCATGTACCCACTGATCCCAATATTAAACCAGTCATTGTGCAGAAATATAAGATTCCTCTGGCATCCTATGAATCCATCCAGATGATTCTTAATACCTTGAAGGCCAGAGATCTCATCTGATAATATAAGAGTACCTATAAACTCACTCCTGTGACCCATTTTGGAAAAAAAAGCAAGGAGGGTTGCACTGGACTACCACCAGTTGAACAAGAGAGAGAGAGCACCTTTGTCCAGATGGTTCATGATACCTTTGGATCACAATCTAGTCACAAAGGTGCAAAATATTTTATTAACCTTTATCTATATTTTTTTTTTTTGTAATTCTTTATTTAGAACACGTTCAAATACAACAAACAAAGCACACACATCAGGCTTTTGGACTATTCCAGTAAATCCTCGGATCAGCACAAACTAGCCTTCACTTTCAGTAACAAACAACATATCTGGACCTGGATACCTTTTGACTATCTCAATTCACCAGCAGAGTTTAATATCTTTCTACCCAAAGCACTTCCCATTGTGGAAGCCCAAGGCACTCTAGTGTATGTGGAAGACATCTTAAAAGCGCTACTTTTCCAAAGCATCTCACTGAGGATTTCTATAAATGTAGTATCAAAATACAGCTTCTCTTTATGAAAAAGGCTTACAATGTGAAAAAAATGTAAAGAAAACTGCAAGAAAAAAAGTTAGACATGATCAGTTCACACATGCCAAAAGCTTATTAGAAAGGTACTTCGCACTGTTCCAATATGTTTGAAAAAAAAAAAAGCCTCCCTCAAAAATTCTTAATCCACTGTATACTCTTCAAAAAAAAATTCCTCATTTGTAATGAATGATCCATTTGTTAGCATATAGAACCATTAAAAAAAACTACTATAAAACATCCAAGCCAATCTGTAAAAAAAACTTCTGCCAGGATGCTTCATTATTCCTACTGAATTAGATGCAACTTTCAAAACATGTTTTTAGGACAAGTGTGTTAGAAATACTTGCATATCCCAGATGAGTATAACTCCAGAGATTTTTAAAAAACTCTATAGCTTTTGGCTACTATAACCCAGCATCAGAAATTCTCAATTTAAAATGTTTTGCATGAATAAGCTATTGTTCTATGACTGTCTCCAACATTCTTAAGTCTGAGGTTTGGAACATTTCTCCCAAATAACAGGTCAGGTCCATCATCCCTTTTTAGGATAGGTACTGCAGGGCTCTTTCAAGAGGCTTTTATATAAGCTTAAGTTCAACCCTGCTACAAATGCTACTCCTGGCAGAATTTTCATTAAAAAATTCAAAATTCTACACAAACGCTGGCTTTTACAAACTGCGGTAGAGGTTTCTTTTAAAGGCAAGCAAGGTAAAATGTTCCAATTCCTATAAGCATCAGAACATTTACCTTGCTGGCCCATGATAGAAACATCTACTGTGGCTTTGTAAAAGGAGCCCAAAATTAGCAAATTCTGCAAGTTTGTCAAAATTTAAATATCTTTGCTAATTATCCACATTCCATTTAAAATGCTAAAAAAAAAATGCTTTTTTCTACCTTTGTTGTCTGGCCATCTTATTTTTGTATCATGTTCATTCCAGTTTTCTGCTTTTCTATCTGTTGTCTGTTAATTCTGGAAAGTTAATTGCTTGTTTACTCTTTCTAAAAGAACAAGGACTGAACTGGGGGGGGGGCATGCAGTGAAGTTACTAAGTAGTAGATTTAAAACAAAATAGGAGAAAATATTTCTTCACAACAAGCAATTAAACTCTGAAATTTGTTGCTGGATAAGATGGTGAAAGCAGGTAGCTTATCAGGATTTAAAAAAGGTTTGCATAATTTCCTAAAACAAACAGTTGAGATGGCATGAGGAAATCGACTGCTTATTTCTAGAATAAGCAGCATAAAATCTGTTTTACATCTTGGGATCTTACCAGGGATTCCTGGGATGGCCACTGTTGGGAATGGCATACTGGGCTTCAATCTGTCACAGTATGACAACTCTTATGTTCTCTCATCTGTTTTCTTGTCACCCCCTTCTGGCCTCTCCCTCAGAGTTCTACCATTCCTTCCTTCACCCTTATAGCCCAGCAGCTGCTCCCTCTTCCTTCCCTCCCCACCCTTGAAGCATGACATCTCCCTGTCCATCATCTCTTCCCTCACTCCCATTGTCAGGCATCCATTTCCCTCTCTCTCTTCCATCCCAATGTCCAATATCTTTCCCTCCCTGACTTGCACCATGAGTTCAATATCTCTTCTCTCTCTACCACTGCCATATCCAACATTTCTGTTTCTTTCCTACCTTCCATCTCTCTCTCTCTACTTACCTTCTGCCCTGGGGTCAAACATCTCTTACCCCCAAGCAGCATCTCTCAATTCTTCCCCTTCATCATCATCATGTGCAACATTTTTTCCTCTCTCCTCATGCAGTTTCTCCCTCCCCTTACATCTTTCTCCCCTTCACACCATATGCAAGACTTCTACCTTTCTCACCCCCCTCCATTTTGTTGTATCTCTCCCTTTCTCTTCTCTACTCCATGTCCAACACTTCTTCCTCTCCCCCCATGTACATCTCTCCTTCCTTCCCACCTCTCCCCTGATAACTCTTGTTGCATATCTCCCTTCTTCTCCACCCCACTGACACTCTCCTCCCCCAGGCCTTGCTTCAATGACAGCGATTCCCATATGCTGCCTGCCACTAACCTGGAAGTTTCTCCATGGCACAGGAGAGGCTTCCAGGTTGGTGGTAGACAGCGTGTGGGAATTAGTGCCACTACCGCGACCGTTGAAGCAATGCCAGTTGTAATAATAACAATTTATATACCGCAAGGCCATAAAGTTCTATGCGGTTTACAATAGTTAAAAAAAGAATACAATAAATAAAAGAAACTAAAAATGTTAGAAACCAATAACTGATACCCTAAAAAATCTGAGTAATGCATAATAAAATTCTTACATATCAGCTACTTACATATTTCTATGCACAAATAGGTAAATTCTGTGCGACTGTGCAATTCAGTGTTGTGCAGTTATGCAGAACTCCACCAGATATAAAGTGCAAATAACTAGTTGACTGAACTGAAACCCACCAGAACAGGTAAAATCAAAAATCAAAAGAGAAAGTCCATAAATCAAAAGCACAGCCTTCAATAACCACCAGCACATTTTGGAAGTGCCACATCTTTCTAAACTCACTTAATAAAAACCAACTGAGCAGTTACTATTTAATAAACTCTCAAACATTTATTATGTTTATTTAAGATTTGATGTACCGCTCCTGCATTTTACTGATATAATCTCAGATCTGCAACTCTATCAGTACTAGCATACTTCCAAATATCTATGTATTTTTAGTTGAATTTTATTTTATAACCTAATGGACATTAACTACACAGCTGTAGTTTGATGCAGACTGATCATTCACTACCTCAGCAGAATGTTTTCCCTTCATAGTGAGTATAATGCTCAGTGGCGAGTCAGACTGATTGAAGTCCTGTTTCTCAACAGAACATGCACAGCAGTAATGAAGTCCCAACTTTTTGGCATTACCTCAACCCTTCTCAGATGCAACACTTTTATGGGTGTGGATGGTTTAATCTCTATGTGAAAGCAATATTTAACTTAGCTACTAATAATGCTCATAGGTGGATCATGTGAAATTATGATGGTTTCAGCAGGGTTGGAGAAATATCCTATGCTGGGTTGCCTAAGCACCTGAAAACATCTCCTGACAATGCTCCAAGCCTAAGGCTGTCAACTGGATCCAGATTCACAGGACAAGTCTGTTGCATGCAGGGACTTGGTCTTGCTTTTTTTATGGAAAGCAATTGTGTAAACCCAGGCTTGATCAACCCTATCCTGCAAATCTGGAACCATTTGGCAACCTTACCCAAGCCAAAAATGGAGCCATAGAAGTAGGCATCTTTTATCAAATGATTTAAAAGGGAGCTACGAGAGCCACAATGGCTCCAGTTATTACAAACCTCTTATATATAACTTTGAATAAATTTTTAAGAGATCATTTTTATTTGTAGTGTTTCCATTTTAAAAAACACACTCCATTGTAGACAATGTGACTTATGAAGGCATCATAACTACCAGCAACAAGACCAACTGTCTAAACTGATGCAGCAAAAATTTTTTCAGAAGGCTTGCAGTGAGGAAGCGATTCCATTTTTAGACATTTAAATAAAGAAAAAGAAAAAAAAAAAGTTTAGAGACTGCCATCTTTTCCAAGATTACCATATAGAAATAAATTGCTACATTACCAAAGCTACCACATAAGTCAGGGGTAGGCAACTATTATACACAGAGGGCTGCATGAATATTAGTACAGGTACAAGATCCTTTATCTGAAATCCTTTGGACCAGGAGCATTTCATTTTTTGGAACTTTTCAGAATGGATCTTGTACCTGTACCATATACACTCCCTCCCTCCCTATTCCCCAACCCCAAAGAGTGACAACCCACCTCCTTCCCAGATCCAGCGACAGGACGCTAAGGCCTATCATGCTTTCACGGTGGTTTAGCAGAACTTTGGGGCAGGAGCGATTCTGACTTGCCCCTGCTCAAGAGATGCTGAAAATAAATGTCTGCCGAGACTTCCAACGGCAGCCATTTTCAGCATCAAGAGAGCACAGACAGGAGTGAAAATCGCTCCTGCCGTACTGTCCTGCTAGACCACCATGTAAGCACGATGGGTCTGGGTGTCCAGGGTCTGGAATGGGACATGCTGCTGGCAAGGAAATTACTGGGTTGAGGGAGGCTGACAACAGCAACAGAAAAGGGATACTACTGGGAGGAAGAAAGGACAAACACATGCACCTGCATTGGTTTCAGGATGTGTCACGTCGAGGAAATTGACTACTTCCAGTTTGCATCAAATTTCATTTTCAGAGCTTTTTCAGAATTTTGGATAAAGGATCTTGTACTATCAGTAACGGGTCACATTATGTGATGTCAGAACCAGATATGTACATAGCTGCATAGATTTTTAACCACTGACAATTTTTTTAAACTTGGAAATCTTTAGTCTACTCTTCAACTCCTGTGAGTACACACACCTGTGATACTTCACTAATCAACTTCTTCCAATGAAGGAATAGGCCATTTAGGGCCCCTTTCACAAAGCTACGGTAGCAAATTTTTCTGCGGCTTTGTAAAAGGGGCCCTTAATCCTACTCTGTTTCCTATCTTTTAACCAGTTCCCAAACCACAATAAGACATAACTCCTTTTCTTGGCTTTTTTTTCCTGCACATTTCCTTGGGATTTTGTCAAATGCTTTTTCTGGCTCTCCTTTATTTGGAGGCATGAATAAACACTTGGTTAATGTAGCAGATTGATCATCCTGAAATCCTTTTGAAAAACTAGGGTTAGATTGTCAATCTTCCTTCCAAACTTCAGGCACCACTAACAATTTTAATGACAGATTACAAATTAGAAATATCAGATCTGTAATTTCATTTTTGAATTTTCAATAATCTAGAGAATTTATTATCCAATACAGATGATTTGCTACTCTTCAGTTTGTTGATTTGCCTGTAACAACTTCCAGGTTCTCTGAACTGTCAGTATGAAAAGTCATTTCAGGCATGGATAGCTCCAATATATTTTACTCAGTAAAGGCTGAAGCAATGGATTCTGCAATAGCCTTGTCCTCCTTGAGTGCCCCATTTACTCTGGGATCATCTAATAGTCCAACTGACACTCCTCACAAACTTCTTGCTTCAAATATATCTGAAAAAGTATTTTATTATGGAGTTTTTACTTCTATGGTAAGCTTTTCACATTCTTTTTCTCTTTCCTTATCAATATGAAACTAACTTTGCTTACACGGTCCTATTTTCTTCATTTGGGTGTTTTCCATTGTCTGAAAGATGTTCTTTTAACTATAATAGCTTCTAACTAGGCTAGCTGTCCTTGCCTGGTTAAGCTCTGGAACATGTTGTCAAAGGTTGTGGTAAAAGCTGTTAACGTAGCTGGTTTTAAGAAAGATTTGGACAATTTCCTGGAGGAAAAGTTCCATTATCTGTTATTGAGACACATGGGGGGAAGCCACTGCTTGCTCTGGATCAGTACCATGGAATGTTGTACTATTTGGTGTTTTGGCTGATACTAGTGACCTGGATTGGCCAACGTGAGGACAGACTACTGGACTAGATGACCATTTCCTCATTTTATTATTGCTCTTTTGAAAGAGAAATGTTAATACAGTAGATTTCCTTAGTGTCTTCATCCCAGTTAACGATCTCATTTGAGTTACGATCATTATTGCAACTTAAATGTTGCAGATGCTTGTTTTCACATTACAGTACCTTAATCTTTGCCCATAAAGACATATTTCAGAAACAATGCAAAAAAATATTAAACATGCATTCATGTCCTTGAACTATTATCAGCAGTGTTGGAACCAAGGGTGTACTTGATATAAAAAAAGATTCCCTATTTTAGATTCCACTACAACGATCTAGCCCTCAATGTGTGAGCATGAAAAGAGGGCGGGGGAAAATTTTGGACCAGTGTCTAGGCTGCCCTTCAGTAGCCATGTTTAGAGTTCACTTTGCATCTGTTGATTAGAGTAACTCCTACAGCATGCAGGGAAGTCTGCATTGTGACCAGTGGATAACTTAGCACTCTTTCAATAGCTACTATCAGCCTACAGCAACAGCTGTTTGAAGGCAATAGTGCCAAAGTTCCCTATTAATTTATAGTGCACAGATAATCAGTTTATTAAGCAATATATTGGTTCACTAATCCCTAGTGCATCCAGACCCATGTGTTTATGCCCATTGCATAGGATTGAACCATCAAGTCTAACGGTAATGAAAACCGATTTGGTTCGTATGAAACCAATACACAATTTCAAGGCTCGAGATAACAGCTCTGCAGTTGCTTCGTACGTTCACCCGATGCGAGGTCCGACCCAGGCGGAACCAGGATTGACGCGTAAAGAGCTCCGATTTCGCCTTCCGCAACCGAAACCTTAATTCCTCTTTTCGACCCAGATTCGAAGCAGACTCGGATTTCAATCGGTGCCAAACGTTAACTCCGCGGCCTCGAGGGAAGGCGAGGCCTAGCGACTCCTCCTCGTCCTCCGCAGCCCACTGGAAAGGGAGCGCCGCGAGCGCCTCGCCCGCCTTCCCGAGCGCGAGCCTGCCAGGAGCGCACGAGCAGGCTCCTCCGCCGCGGCAGCGCCCCAGCGCCACGCGCTCCCTCGCGAGCTTGCCAGTTCCACCCCCCTCCCCCTGCAGAGCGTCCGCGAGGCCAAAGCCTTTCTCATCCTCCACCCTTCCCCGCCATTACGGGTTTCACCCTTCCCCCCCCCCCGATGCGGCCGTTGAGGACAGGAGGCGAAAGGCGAACGCCGAACGCGAAGGGGAGCGCCCGTAGATCCCCGCTCCCCCCTCCCCCCGAGCCCCTTACCGTTATCGGTCCGATAGTTCGGGAATTCGCGTCGGGAAAGCCGAAACACTCCTCGGTTGCCCTCTCCCGCAGCTCCACGGTCCCTCCACTTCCGGCGACGGCAGCACTTCCGCTTCCTCCAGGCCCCGCCTCTCCTCGGCCGAGAGAACGTGGGGAGTAGCGCAGAGACGGGGCGCGACGAGCCGCTCAGAAGGGGCAGATGACCTCACGGAAACCATGACAACCGTCAGGAAGATGACGTCATCGGGGACTGTGACAAGGGCGGAGGAGCGCGCTGCGGAGAGCTTTGCGGCAGAGGAGGGGGCGGGGTCTGACCCTGGCGGACGCACCGACGGAGGCACGCACGCGCGCTGTCTGCCGCGAGCTCCCAGCGTTTTCCGAATGCTTTGATAGAGCATGTAAAATCGAAGAAATGTTGCTACTGTTTGGGTTTCTGGCAGGTACTTGTGACCTGATTGGCCACTGTGGGCTAGATGGACCATTGGTCTGACCCAGTATGAACAATGCCCTATTGATGGAGGGGGTGACCTTTTTGTCTCAGTTTAAGGACATCCTGTAGTTCCTAGGGATGCTGTCACTCCTTGCAAGTTCATAGGTTGGTGCCGGAAGGTGTTCTCTGCACCCCCTACTATCGAGCATGCTTCTTCATGGCGTCCAGGGAGGGCTACATTATATTGTGTTTGGCACCCCCTAATCATTTACGCACGTCTGAGTTTATTAATCTAGTCACAAGCTATTGTGTAGATGCCTTTGTACTGCAATGCATGCTCTTTACAGATGCTAGCTGGAAGGGCTTACAACATCATTGCCGGACGACCTGCTGTAATGAACCTTTTTCAAATATGAAACTGCATCAACCCTGGCAGGGAGCACAGAATTGTAGAGGCTATAAGTACTGCTGTAATTACTCTTTGCCTTAGCTGTTATCATGAGCCTTTATATAAGTAAACACCAAAAAGTCCAACAGGACAGAACCCACGGGTCTAAAACAGTACAAAAGGAAGTGGGAACGGACAATTAACACCCCACTGAAGATCACTGATGTAAAACCAACTTGTTTATTTCAGAAAAGGAACCAAGCAGAAGCTGTGGACCCGACACAGCACTGTGTTTCGGCATCAGGCTTTTTGAAAATGCTTCCATAGCTTTTCAGTGATTTTGGTTACTCTGGCATGTTAGTTGGACCGAGCTTTGTTTTATCCCAGACCTGTCATCTGTGAGCATATATGCCACAGTGACCCCTGATTGCAGGTGTTCCTCAGACGCTGAAACACAGTGCTGTGTCGGGTCCACAGCTTCTGCTTGGTTCCTTTTCTGAAATAAACAAGTTGGTTGTACATCAGTGATCTTCAGTGGAGTGTTCATTGTCCGTTCCCACTTCCTTTTGTACTGAGCCTTTATATAAGGCATTTTGAGGAAGATATAGAATTCAGTGGTTATACCACACATGGGCAAACTACAGCCCGTGGGCCATAGGCCCATTTAGTGTTTTAATCCAGCCCGCCGAAAATTTCCTGCCAGTCCATGCAGGGCTGGCGAGATCAGTGGGCAGAAATTTCCTGTAGGGCAGGCAAGATCAGGGGGCCCGATGAGCTCCGACGTTTTGCTTCCCAGCCTCCGACAGTGGCTTCTTTCCCTCCGTTCCCCTCCCAGCAGCTCTCAGCACTTGCCTACAGCAGTGCCAGTAGCGTCAGCGCAGTGATTCACTTAGGAAGCCTTGGGGCTTTTGCTGAGTTGCAGCCCGCCTCTGATGATGCAACTTCCTCTTTCCCCAGAGGCAGGTGCGACCCATCAAAGGACCCAAGGCTGCCTAAGTGAACACTGTGCTGACGCTACTGGCACTGCTGCAGGCAGGTACTGAGATCTGCTGGGAGGGGAGCAGAGGGAAGCCACTGTTGGAGGCTGGGAAGCTGCTGGACAAAGGAAAATAAAGGGAGAGCTGCTACTGGACCGGGAGGGAGGGAGAAGGAGAAATGCTGCTGGAAGGGGAGGAGGTAAAGGGAAGGGCAGAGAGTTACTGTTGGATAGGGGGGCGAAGGGGTACTGCTGGACAGGGGAAGAGGAAAAAAGGAAGGAAACAGCTGACAGGGAGATTAGAGGAGGGGAAGGGGTCAGGGTGGAATGGAGAGATTAGATGAGGGAAAGGGGAGAGACTGATGCTGGGAAGGGGGTCAGCAGATAAAGAAGGAGAGAGGGACAAACATGCTAGATCTGGTGCAGGAGAGATAAAAATAAAGTGAGCAGTAAAGATGGAATGAATCATGTAAAAAGGAGAGAGGGGGCACAGGCTGGATGGAAAGGGGAGAGGGGCATAGAATGAAGGCAGATACCATATGGAAGGGGGAGAGGGCAGACAGTGGATGGAAGGGGCAGTTACTGGATTGAAGAGACAGAAAGGGTAGATGCTGGAAGGAAGAGTGAAATTAAGATGAAAGCAGAAACCAGAGACAGTCTGCCCTTTGAGGGGGGGTTCTTTCTGCCTTAGCCCTTTCTCTTAACATCATTGTTCTTCGGCGGCCATGAAATGCTGCTCTTGTGGAAATGTGGGGCGCATCAGACCCCCCCCTGTCACCCGACCCCTCTAGCTCATGAGTCTAAAAGTTTGCCCAACCCTAGTTTATACCATATTAAGAATGTAAATGAAAATGTTAGAGGATGAAACATATGTCAAAAAACATTATTGTACAGTCCTGAGCAGTCTTCAGTCTGCTATCTAGCTGCTGTTATTGTACTGATGCATAACATTGTTAGTCTTTTTTTTTTTTTTTGCATTAACCTTCAACCTTTCTAATTATGGTGACTTTCTCTTATGATCTCTCTCATCATGGGAACTCGAAGGCCTTGAGCTTGCGCAGAAGCTCAAGGCCCAGCAAAAAGGACTGCAGATCTTCGGGCACAGGCATGTCCTGTGCGTTGGTGCCGGTGCCGGGTGCCAGATGGAGGGTAAGCGAAGTGTTCGGGTGGGTGGGGGGTGCCGGATCGCGGCGTGGGGGGGCTGCCGGATCACGGTGGGGGGGCCGGTTCGTAGGGGGAGGCACTCGTACATCGAGGCAAGCTCGGTTTGCGAGGCACCAATTTTGTGAATGTTTTGCTCGTCTTGCAAAACACTTGCAAACCGGTGCACTCGTAAACTGAGGTACCACTGTATGTGTTAAATTACGTGAACTGTATTTCTGTTTAATTCATTTATTATAATGTTGTAATAATATTAAAACAAAGGGGGGAAATATGGCGGGGTAGAGGATAAGGGGGGTTGGAAATTGAGGGAATATATTGAGAGATGTATTAGATAATTTGAAAATTTTATTTTGAAGGAATGATAAACATTTATTAGAAGTTAATATGGTAAATTTAAATGTAATGACTATTTTACCGTATTATATTATGTATTTATTGCATTTCTCCAGTAAAATGTAATAAATTAAATCATCCTATATAATAAAACCCTAGCCGTGCATGCGCCCTCAAATCTGCGTGCTTCCATGATCTGTGAGATGTAGGTCCGTGTCTGCAGGAGTGCGCATGTGCGAGTCCCCAGCCTTACTGCTTCCCAGCACCTACCTACAAAGGACTGGCCGCCAGCGTTGGACTCCCTGCTCTCCAGATCGCGGTGTCGGCTCCTCTCATGAACCGCACCAGCAGGCTTCCGACGCTGGCGGGTAAAGGGACATGTATCATGTACCTTGGTAATTTTCCTTAGGATATGTTTTGAAGCTACTCTGCGCTGATGGTTTCAAAGTTGTGTCCACCATCACCCCCAGGTCTCTTTCAAGGTTGCTCACCCCTAGCAATATTCCCCCCATTTTGTAGCTGAACATTGGGTTCTTTTTCCCTACGTGCATGACCTTGCATTTCTCTATGTTGAAACTCATTTGCCACTTTTTTGCCCACTCCTCTATTCTCGTCAGGTCCCTTTGCAGGTCTTCACAATCCTCCATGGTTTTGACCCTGTTGCAGAGTTTGGTGTCATCAGCAAATTTAATGACCTCACATTTCGTCCCCGTCTCCAGGTCATTGATAAACACGTTGAATAGGAGCGGTCCTAACACCGATCCCTGTGGAACACCGCTCGTGACCCATTGCCAGTATGAGTAATGCCCTTTTACTCCAACCCTCTGTTTTCTGCCCGCCAGCCAGTGCCTGATCCATCGGTGGACATCCCCTTGCACCCCGTGATTCCACAGCTTCTTTAGTAGCCTTTCGTGGGGTACCTTGTCGAACCCTGTTTCCGCCCTATCTCCACAAGCTCGGACACCTCAGTAACTATAGAAAAATAGACAAATATAGTACAAAATATAGACAGCAGATATAAATTCTCAAAACTGACACGTTTTGATCACTAAATTGAAAATAAAATCATTTTTCCTACCTTTGCTGTCTGGTGATTTCATGAGTCTCTGGTTGCGTTTTCTTCTGTCTGTGTATCTTTTCTTTCATTTCTTTCTTTCTGCACTCAGGCCCAAGAATTGTCCCTTTCTATTCCCTCCCTCTTTCCTTCCCATGTCTTTAGTGCCCCCAGTGCCTCCTTCCCATGTCTTTAGTGCCCCCAGTGCCTCTTTCACATATCCTTAGTGCACCTTCCTGTCTTTAGTGCCTCCAGTGCCTCCTTCCCATGTCCTTAGTGCCCCTTCCTTTCTTTAGTGCCCCCAGTGCCTCCTTCCCATGTCCTTAGTGCCCTTTCCTGTCTTTAGTGCCCCCAGTGCATCCTTCCCATGTCTTTAGTGCCCCTAGTGCCTCCTTCCTATGTCCCTCTCACTGCCTTCCACACTTTGTCCCACCCCCAACCCCGAAGCCTGCCTGTCTACCTCTGTACCTCTCTCCCTAGCCAAAGCCAGCCTGCTGCCTCCCTGCCGCTCAAAAAAAAAAAAAAAGCCTCCTTCCTTTTCCCCTGCTCTTACCACCATGCTGCAGCTACTAAAGCCGACAGGAAGTCTTTCCGACGTCAATTCTGAAGTCGGAGAGGACGTTCTGGGCCAGCCAGGCAGCGATTGGCTGGCCCAGAACGTCCTCTCCGACGTCAGAATTGACGTCGGAAAGACTTCCTGTCGGCTTTAGTAGCTGCAGCATGGTGGTAAGAGCAGGGGAAAAGGAAGGAGGCTTTTTTTTTTGCGCCTGTCCATCTTGCCGGCCCTGCTCTACATCAAAGGTGAGGTAGAGGGAGGGAGATGGCGGAATGCTGCGATCGGCCGGGTGGGGACCGCGCGATCCTTGAATGCCTCACTGTGGAGACAAGTCCATTCACCGCTCCACGGGGCGGTGAATGGACTTGTCCCCGTCCCCGCAGAGACCACTATTTTTTCTTCCCCGTTTCAGCGGGTTACCCGCGGCTACTCGCGGCTAGCCGTGGATAACAACCACCGTGTCATTCTCTAGTTTTTATACCGCATCATCTCCATAAAGTTAGAGCTCGACACGGTTTACAGGTAATTCAATAAATGAGGGAAGGACATAATAGAGCCACTTTCCAGGAGGAATATAGAATAGTATGCAGCAGATGGGATGTTGGGAAGAGTCGCTGTTTATTTCTACCATTAGTAGTTCAAGTGAGGTGAGAGTTATAGATATTTCATGATTTTGATGTGAAAAGATGATTTGTGCAATATCCCTATACAGCCGCCCCTGCAACCAGATCTTAATAGGTGGGTGAACATAAGAACATAAGAAGTGCCTCTGCTGGGTCAGACCAGAGGTCCATCGTGCCCAGCAGTCCGCTCACGCGGCGGCCCATCAGGTCTAGGACCTGCGTAGTAGTCATCTATATGTACCCCTCTATCCCTTCAATCCCTCTTTTTATTTTTATTTTTATTTTTTTTAACCTTATCTATATCCTTCTAACTGTACCCTTCTTACATAAGAACATAAAAAACGCCTTCACCGGTCCATCAATTCTGGTGACCCACACACGCGGAGGACAAGCCAGGTGCTCCCAGATGGAGACCCTGATTACCCATATCCCTCAATATGATTTGCAAGGAGGTGTGCATCCAACTTACGCTTGAAACCCAGAATGGTAGTCTCCGTCACCACCTCCTCTGGGAGACCATTCCAAGCGTCCACCACTCGCTGAGTGAAACAAAACTTCCTGACATTTGTCCTGAGTCTGCTGCCCCTCAGTTTCAGTCCATGACCTCTTGTCCGTGTCACTTTTGATAATGTGAATAACGATGTTTCTCGCTCTATTTTGTCGAATCCTTTCAGTATTTTAAAAGTCTCAATCATATCCCCTCGCAGTCTCCTCCTCTCGAGGGTGAACAGTCCCAGTCTTCCGAGGCGTTCTTTGTAGCTCAAATTTTCCATACCTTTTACTAGTTTCGTGGCTCGCCTCTGCACCCTTTCCAGCAGGGTTATATCCTTTTTTAAGTATGGAGACCAGTGTTGGACACAGTACTCCAAATGTGGTCTGACCATTGCTCTGTAAAGCGGCATTATAACGGCCGCCGATCTACTCGTGATCCCCTTCTTAATCATGTCCAACATTCTGTTTGCTTTCTTTGCCGTTGCTGCACATAAGAAAGCAAACAGAATGTTGGGCATGATTAAGAAGGGGATCACGAGTAGATCGGTGGCCGTTATAATGCCGCTTTACAGAGCAATGGTCAGACCACACTTGGAGTACTGTGTCCAACACTGGTCTCCATACTTAAAAAAGGATATAACCCTGCTGGAAAGGGTGCAGAGGCGAGCCACGAAACTAGTAAAAGGTATGGAAAATTTGAGCTACTGGTAGAATAGTTGTATCTGGGGTTGTCTTGCATTGGTATCCATGTTTCGATTAGGAATAGAAAGCTGGGTTGTAATTCATCGAACAGATCTTTTATAATTTCCGTCTTGTTGACCGCTGATCTCAGGTTAACATATCCAAATGGGATTGAGGTGAATACGACTTCATTAGTGTAAGTGTTTGGGATTCTTATTAGGTTGTCTGGGTTTGGTTTAGTGATGTGATTGTGGTGTGGTTTTCGATGTCTTGGGGGATCCAACCAGTATTGGGATTATCCAGTGCATGTGTTTGGCGCAGTTTATGATAGGGTGGGATCTCTTAGAGAGAGGAAGAGATAATGGTTACTGTGGATGGCAGACTAGATGGGCCATTTGGCCTATATCTGCCATCATGTTTCTATGACTCGGTGTTTTCTGAGGGGTTATCTACTATTGGGTGGGGTGAGTAGGCTTTGGTTCATCTGGTGCTGATCAATAGGCAGATAATTGTTATGAGCTATCAACTAATTTTGGTTAGTTCACTTTAGAAGATAGATTGGGTGGAGGTGTAGATGTATTTGAGTGAACTCACATTCAGAGGTAAGTTTAGTTAGGCACTGTAATTGTATCTGAGCTGGCTCACGTTCAGAGATTGGTCCCCTATAGCCTGTAGGTGTGATTAGTTGTTATAATTGTGTCTGGGCACCACGAGTGATGTCAGTGTCGGGAGGAGTGATTCTCCCACACCAGCCCCAACTCTCTCAACTCCTCCAATGCTTTTTGGGCTGCTGCAATCATTTGGGGGATTCAGTGGGCAGCTCTTGGTGGATGAGGGGCTGCCCCAATGTCCTACTTGCTTCCCAGTGCTCTGGAACATGGTTGTCCTGGGCACCACAAGTGATGTCATCATCAGGAGGGGGGGCAGAGTGATTTTTCTACCCTGACCCCTACACACTCTTCTCCTCTGATGCTTTTTTGGGCTGGTGGATGAAGGGCTACCCCAATGTTCTGTCTGTTTCCCAGTGCCCTGGAAGATGGTCATTGTGGGTTCCACAAGTGACGTTAGCATCTGGGGAGGGGGGCGGAGCGATTCTCCCACGTCGGTCCCGACTCTCTCCACTCTTCTGATGCTTTTTGAACTGCTGCAGTCATTTGAGGGCTTCAACAGGCAGCTCTTGGTGGGTGTAGGGTTGTCCTGATATCCTGCTTCCTTCCCAGTGCCCTGGAAGATGGTCATTGTGGGTTCCACAAGTGACGTTAGCATCTGGGGAGGGGGCGGAGCGATTCTCCCACGTCGGTCCCGACTCTCTCCACTCTTCTGATGCTTTATGAACTGCTGCAGTCATTTGAGGGCTTCAACAGGCAGCTCTTGGTGGGTGTAGGGTTGCCCTGATGTCCTGCTTCCTTCCCGGTGCCCTGGAAGATGGTCAATGCAGGCGACACAAGTGATGTCAGCATTGGGGGTCGAGCAATTTTCCCACACCATCCCCGACTCCGCTCCTGTGTTGCTGTTTGGGCTGCAACAGTCATTTGGAGGCTTCAATGGGCAACTCTTGGTGGATAAAGGCTGCCCTGACATCCTCCCTGCTTCCTGGTGCCCTGCAGGATGGTTGTCGCGGGCATGTGAGTGATGTCAGCATCGGGGCAGAGCAATTCTCCCACGCTAGTACTGACTCTGCTGCTCTGATGCTTTTTGGGCCACTGCAATCGTTTGGGGGCTTCAATGGGCAGTTTCTGGTGGGGGAGGGGCTGCTTAGATGTCTTGCCTGCTTCCCTGGGGGAGGGGCAGATGTACTTGGAAGAAGGCTTAAAATACTTTTATTTCAAATTTCTCTGATTGCTTTGCATCATAGCAGGCAGAGCTGGTGACAGGTACTTAACAAAACAATAAGGTATTTAGGATTAACGACCCTCTGGAATGTGATCAGAAGAAAATGCTTTCCACAGGATCTCACAAGTTGGTTTTTCAAAGTTTCATAAACTTTCGTTTTCTTGAAACATGTTATTTGTGTTTTGGGACGTTGTTTGCGCTGTACAGGGTATACATTTTTATTCATGGATGTGTTCCTTTTTGATGCTAGCCTTGTATTATTGTCTGCTAAACGTTTTCATTGTCCTTTGTTCTGATGTGTTTTTTCTTGCTTGTATTCTCTCCGGAGTCACAAATTTTAATAAACATAAATGAAAAAAATATATATATATGGAATGCTTGTTTAAACTTCAAACAACAAAAAAACAAGAGGACTCTACGAAACTAATGACCCAGTAGATCAAAAACAAATTGTAAACCTTTTTTTCATATACCCCCAAATTCTGTATATAGCGCCATAAGTCGTGCTTGCAAGTTGGTACGCACGGCCGATTTGCGCACACAACTTAATCAGCACTGATAATTGGCAATTGAACCTCATAATTGACGCTTTGTGGCACTAATTAGAAGCTACACAGTTTGGTGCAGGTCAGTTCTAATGGGTGAATATCAAAAGGGGGCTTGGCCAAGGGAGAAACAAGGATTGTGGGCATTCCTAAAAGTTATGTGCACTGATATAGAATACGCCTGATCCAAGCACAACTTAGACCAGGCTTGCCAAAGTCCCTCCTGGAGGGCCGCAATCCAGTCGGGTTTTCAGGATTTCCCCAATGAATATTGTGACAGGGAAGCTCCTGTCCCAGTGAAAACTACTGCTAAAACTCCCCAGCATGCAGCACCGAGCTCTGTAAAACCCAGCATGGAGCCTGGCCAGCTGGCTCAGCCAGGAGAGTGCAAGAGAAGGCAGGTCCCAGCACAGCCCAAAAGCCGGATAGGGAGGGCACTGAAAACCAATAATTTCCCCTATCACTCCTTTCCCCAAGTGAAGGAGAAACCTGAGACCAATTTGGAGAGGGGTGGAGTCAGACCCCGGAGTTTTCAGACTGGGAAGCCTCAAAGAGGAAGTCAGTTGGAGAGGAAAGAGGAGGACACAGCTGGCTCTGATTACAAAAGCCAAACAGCCCATGGAGAATCCAGCTTTGACACATGGCTTAAGCCCCAGCAGGTACGTTTGGCAGGAGGCCAGCTCCCAAGGAGAGGCAGTACCACATACGGGAGGTATAGTGCCTTGCAGATTAAACCCCAGAGGGAAGGGCTGGAAGTTTACCCCCATGGAAATGCTGCAGGCGAGCTAGCAGATATGCAGGGAAGGGGATGGGATGTAAAGCGGGGAATGGATGTAGAAATGGAAAGCCAGGGTTCCCAAGAGGGCGAATGGGAAATGTGTAGTGACCCTGGGAGAGTATGTGTGGGGAAGATATGGACCTGGGAGGGTATAGTGTGAGAGAGTCCCAGTTGGTTTCATAAAGAAAGTTTTCTGTTTCCCTTTTGAACTTAAGCCAGTGCATGACTACAGGCAGAGCTGAGGCAGCCCTGCTTAATTAAGGGAGAAAGCGTGTGTGAATAAACCCATATTAAGACTCCCTAGGAGCCGGAGATAACTAAGATAAGGGTTACTTCTGGTGGGCCTGGAGACCTCGTGGCCCGCACAGCCTGACAGGCAAGGTTGTGAAGGTTCCTTGGGAGCAGGGTGGGTTAGAGCAAGCAACAAAGCTTACCTTGTTGGATGTGTAACAATGAAAAGAGCTGAGGTGTAAAAAGGCTGGCATGAGCCGTGCTCAGCTGAAAGGCAAGAAGTTACTGTGAACCGGAGAAACTGATAAATCCCAGAGGGGATATGAAACAGTGAGGGCACTGGACTACTGTAGAGTTTTGAGTTTTAAATGATGTTTTCTGTTGATAAGGATGGGCTATCCAGTTCCTCAATTAAGGCCCATATGACTCACCTGGATTGAGCTATACCAGAGTGTAGGAAGCACCTAAGGGAGTCTGAGAAACCGATTGTGAATGTTTTTTTTTCATATTCCTATTTGGGACACTAATAAACCCGGTGCTGTTTTCCAGAAATCCGGTATCTGGGTTTTCCTTTACTTCACCACATAAAAGGCGTACAAAATTCTTGCTTGCGGTCCGAGCCAGGTTTTTCCTATTCCCTTGGAGTCTGGCCCTGCCACAATATGCATGAGATCTTTTAGCATACAATGAAAGCAGTGCATGCAAATAGATCTCATGCATATTCATTGGGGAAATCCTGAAAACCCGACTGGATTGCGGCCCTCGAGGAGGGACTTTGACACCCCTGATCTAGTGAGTAGGGTGGATGGTCTATGCCAGGGGTGTCAAAGTCCCTCCTCAAGGGCCGCAATCCAGTCGGGTTTTCAGGATTTCCCCCCAATGAATATGCATGAGATCTATTTGCATGCCCTGCTTTCAATGCATATTCATTAGGGCAATCCTGAAAACCCGACTGGATTCCGGCCCTTGAGGACCGGAGTTGCCCATGTCTGCGCTAAGCACTTTTCCAGTTGGCGCCAATTTATTTGGTGCTATGTATATGTAGAATCAGGCTCATAGGGGGAAATTCTGCATAGAACTGATCTCAGCAGCCGCCTAAGAAACAGCTGAGAATCGCAGATTGGCGTCCTATACAGAATCACATCTGCCCTAACGGACAAATGCCTAATCCCGCCTAACCGCCTCAGTTCTCTAACCAGCGCCCTTGTCACGGGCACCGGTTATAGAATCGCACCCAAGGCCATTTCCGGGTGAAACCACACCCATGCCCACCCTTGGGCAAGCTTAAGTGTCTCGATGCATCTCCCTCAACCATGACAAATGTCTGCAATGTAGGCAGCCTGCCTCAGGGTTGTTTAAAAAATAAAAAAAATAAAAAAACGTGGTCCCGATTGGCTGCTAGACAGCGGTAGGACGCTTTTCACTGCCTACAATCGGGATGCCCGTTTATAGAATCTTCCCCATAGTGTGTAATTAAATTTTGAGATCTGTTGCTGGAAGATTTTTATCATGGCAACTAAGGGAGGAAACTTGTTATACATGCTGAATTTTGTTATGTATTTGGAACTAAGGCCTTAGATTCACTAAACTCACCAGTCTGGATCGTTGTTGGGCGATTCGTGGCCGAGTTCTGCTGGGCAACCGATTCACTAAAGAGTCCTCAAGCAAATTATCTAATCGGACGCACGCCCTCACGGATCACTGCAGAGTGATCGCAACACACGCGCAGACCATTCTGGTTGGCTGTAGATGCGATCCGCGCATGCGCATTCTCTCCGCACGAGCGAGGTCCAAACAAAGGGGGAGGGGTGGCATAGGTACAAGCAGCTCCCGAAAGGAATCATTTAAATTTGTGCAGGCAGACTATGGAACACAACACACTTTAAACCCGCGGGTTAAAACCACGGGCTCGCATTGCGCTTTTTGCACAATATATAAAAAGGGGGGGGGAGTATGCATATATACAGTTTTTTATTTTTTATGTAGATGGTTGTTTTCAGGGCGGCAGAGAGCAGGGAGATTTCAGGGCGGCAGAGCAGGAGAGCCTGCAAGGACAGTAGCGGCTGGTCCTCAGCAGTCGCTTCATTTAGGATCGGCAAACCCAATCGGTGTTCCTTCTGTGTCTTTGGACCTTCCCCTTGTTTTATTTTTACTTTTATTTTTTTAGAATTGTATTTATGGAAATTGCTGTCAACCGCTTCCCTCCTTACATGTATTACTGTATTAGTAGTGGATGTTATGTTTGTCGTTTTTTATTATTTTACTTAATTTTTGAATTTATGTAAATCGTATTGGATTTGGATTATGCAAATTAATCAAAGAATTTAAATAAACTTGAAACTTGAATTGATGGCTTCCTACTTATGCATGTGCAGATCGGATCAGAGCTTAATCGTACAGCTGTTTAGTGAATCGGATTGGGAAACAATCGGGTCAGGAAACGATCGCAAAACCATCGGTAAGTTTTGTGAATCTAGCCCTAAGTTACTACGGGAAGAGTTATTCAACAACTTCCCGATGCAGGTGATTCACTGAAACACGGCCTGTGTCAAGTCTCCAATATAGTTTGCTTCCTTCACCCCTTCTTGAAGCCAACTTCACTTTTTTTTGTTATTGTGTCATAAAAACTATTCGCCAGATAGACTTGGGAAAGCCACTGCTTATCCCGACCTGTGAGTTTTAAGAAACTGGTTTACCTTTGGGTTCTGCTGCTTACCTGTGACTCAGATTGGACGTTGTCATGACAGGATGCTGGACTTGATGGATCTTGGTCTGAAATAGCATGGCTTAACTTAGGTTCTTAAGTTTTTATCATTTCTAATTGCTTAAAAGAATCTAAATAAGCATCAAGTGAAATAAATGCAAAGCAAAAGTAAAATAAAGATCCACTGTAGTAGATTTCTATCTATGGAGGTGATGACAGGGGGGGGGGCAGTTGCCTATTGAGTTTTCTACGGGTGACCAGAAGGTTAAATCTGCAATCAGAGCTTAATTATTATGTACTAATGAAAGGTTGCTTCATTGCTGTTGTCATCAGTGAAATGTGGTCTAAATACTCCTAATATTTGTCACTTTTATGTATTTAATATAGGCTGTTTTCTGATTTTGCCTGAGAAAAAAGGGCAGGTTCTACAGTAACTCCTTTTTAAAACCGGACCCACTGGAGTGTAGGGCCGGGGCCAGGACAGATTTAATGCTTTCATAGGCAAATAAAATGTGTCACTATCCTGGGATGTACAGTGCTCCCCCCAAATTCGCATAGGTTACATACCTGAAGTGACCACGAATTGCAACCCCCCCACCCCCGCAAATATATGCAACATCGTTCCCTTCCCATAGCCGTGACTCGCTCCGCCAGAAACAGGAAGTCGCAGGAGTCACACCGGAGAAGGACGCAGTCCTTGGGAAAACCCTCAGGAGAGCGTCCGTCCCGTGCCGCAGTTCGTTATACACCTTACTTGAACCCGGTAAAGAGCATCATAAGCCTGTGAAGCATCTTCTAGGAAAGTCTCCCTGTGGAGGGAAAACCCACGAATGACTGAGTCCATGAATTTTGATCTGCGAATTCATGGGGGAATACTACATACAGAGGCAAAGCAGTAGAGGGGAGAAAGTGGAAGAGTTAAAGTGGTAGTGGGGAGGGGGTGCATGGATGCATGGCAGTCAGTGGAGAAGTGGAGCATAGAGAATGGCAGAACAAATGAAACTAGGGGGGCTCTTCTGAACTTGCTACTATTGACTTTTTTCGAGATTGGTGGCATAAGCAGGGTCCTCTACTGATACTAGGTTTTTCCACCATAGTGGCCAAAGGCTAGTGGCTTACTAAAGTGTGTGTGGGGGGGGAGGGAGCGGGGTGGTCCACCCCGGGCGCTGTTGTGATAGGAGCAAGGCACCCGTCCTCTCTACCCCTCTCCCCCATGCTGCACGTGCACAACACTTCCCTTCCCCCATACATCAAACGTTCATGGTGCGAGCAGCAACCTCCAAACTGCTGTCGTGCCTCTGTTGGCTCGTCTTCTGATGTCACTTCCTGGACCCACGCCTAGGAAGTGACAGCAGAGGTTGGGGGTTGCCACTTGCGCCACGAACATTACAGATGTATGGGGGGAAGGGTAGCGGTGCACGCGAGTAGCAGCGGGGGGACGGGAAAGGAGCATGTAGGGGTGGGGGTCGGAGAAGAGGCGCCTAGGCACCTTTTACCCTTACTATGCCACTGCCAAGGGCACTGAACAGGAGTCCTCCAACTGCATTGCTTTAGTGTTGTGTTTTCAATCACGAGGGATGGGCAGGTTCCCTGGAGTTCTGCAGAGTTTGCCTGTCCCTCACTATTAGTGATAGTAAAACAGCACCCCCTACTGGCAGGACTGTAGATGGAGGACTTCTGCTCAGCTTAGAACAGTGTCTCTCAAACTGTGTGCCCCGAAGAGATTCCAGGTGTGCCACAAGAAATTCCAGAATTTTGCTTTTAATTTTTAAAAATTCCCTTCATAAGTATACATAAGAATAGATGGCACATATGTTGTGTACGCAAGAGTCTGTCAATGTTTTGAGCATCTGCGTGCGTAAGGATACAACTGCCCAAACAAGCATCATTTTTTTTATGTGATTGGTCCTTGAAAACTAACGGCAAGTCATTTTTTATTTTCAAGTTTTTATGCAGTCGTTATCCTAACTTGAGCAACAAATCAATTAAGACTTTGTTACCATTTGGATCTTATCTTTGTGAACTTGGATTTTCAGCTCTGACAGAAATTAAATCAGAAAAAGAACGATTGCAGATGGTGGATGATGAAATGCGTGTTTGCTATCGAGCCATGCTTTGGGTTAATGTGCACTCAAAAACAAGCCCATCCATCGCATTCATTAGCAATTCTGTTCTCTCTACTTTAGTCTCACATAGCTTAAAGATCTTTAAATAAATAACGCTCCGATTTAATTTTTTGTTGTTTTTTTCTATTTTATCATTTCAATTATAATGCACCATGAAAAAACATTTGCACCGTTTAGTGTGCTGGAGCTAAAAATGTTTGCGAGACACTGGCTTAGAAGGAACAGTGGTCAGGGGCCCCGTAAAGTTATGGCCATAGTGCACTGTCTTCTGATGCAGCAATGTTGGGCCAAGTTCAGCTTCAATTGTCCCTATGGCTTCTTGTCTTACCTAACTGGTCATGCTGACCCTGTATAAAGTTAATAGAGTCACTGCAAATCAACGTAACATAATTAAAAGGCTGCATTGCCTTTATTACTTTTGAATTCTTTTTTAGTTCCAGTACCTTCCACCAGATGGTGCAACAGTCCAAATTTTGGTGTTTGTAATTTGCCATCGTTATTGTACAAATGTCCTCTTTGGATATATATTAATATGTTGTTTATGTGTGCTTTAACAGAACGCAGGGCTAGATTCTATAAATGGCACCTAAGTGCAGCTATATTGTAGGCGCCATTCTGCGTGGTAGTCAATCGGCTACGCGGCATCATTTATAGAATCACGCCTAGCAGTGTCTAAGTGGACTTAGGTGTTGCTAGGCATACTTTAGATAGGCGCCGATATATTAGACCAGGGCGGTGATGCCCCTCTCCCACCCTCTCCTCCCCCCTACCTCCACAAGCTCTTTTCTCGCCCCTTCCTGCATGCCGCTTCCCTTCCCCTGTACGTCTGTAATGTTCCTGGCACAAGCAACCCCCAAGCTATTGTTGCACCAGCAACTGGTATTGAATTTCTGTTTTTTTTGTTGTTGTTGGCTAGCCGAGACATAGCTGGCTTAGCCGATATTCATCGGCTGGCCAACTAAGTTCTAGCAGCCATAAATAGACCTGATTTTAGACATGTCTAGTTGGCCATTGAACTTAGCTGGCCAGCCGATGAATATTGGTGGTGACTGGCTGAAAAATAAAAGAACAAGAGGACACTTGGAAAAGTTGAAAGGGGACAGATTCAAAACGAATGCTAGGAAGTTCTTCTTTACCCAACGAGTGGTGGACACCTGGAATGCGCTTCCAGAGAGCGTAATAGGGCAGAGTACGGTACTGGGGTTTAAGAAAGGATTGGACAATTTCCTGCTGGAAAAGGGGATAGAGGGGTATAAATAGAGGATTACTGCACAGGTCCTGGACCTGTTGGGCCGCCGCGTGAGCGGACTGCTGGGCATGATGGACCTCAGGTCTGACCCAGCGGAGGCATTGCTTATGTTCTTATGAGTCTGATCATAACTAATGTGTTTCACACATTACAATAATGACTAACCTGCTGTAATGAGATACTGGAGGTCAGTGCTAAATTATGGCACAGTAAAAACCCAACTTTTAGCATGCCGTAATTTCATAGCGTATGCACATCTGCACCTAGATCTAGATCTGCTGACACCCAGATGAAGGAAAAGAAATGTGTATGGGTGATCAAAGGTGAGACGGCTTGGGGAAATTCACTGTTTATTCCTAGGATAAGTAGCATAAAATCTGTTTTTCTCCTTGGGGTTTTGCCAGGGACTTGTCACTTGGGTTGGCCACTGTTGGAAACAGGATACTGGGCTTGATGGACCTTCGGTCTGTCCCAGTATGGCAGTTCTTATGTTCTTATGTGAGCCAAGTATAGGACAACCGAGCCATTGTGACATCACTGCTGAGGTTGGCTCTTAGGCATTGGTGGAATGAGACTTTATGACATCACAATCTCAGCTCTGGAATGTTGCTACTCTTTTGAGTTTCTGCCAGGTACTTGTGACCTGGGATGGCCACCGTTGGAAACAGGACACTGGACTTGATGGATCTTCGGTCTGTCCCAGCAGGGCAGTTCTTATGTTCTTACATTCTTAACTGCTGCAACATTTCTGGCAAGCAAATGGATGAAATAATGCAGTACAAAAGCTAGCTAATCAGACTAACGCTACAGATCTTGTTAAATGCTGCACTGTCAAGGCCGGAGACCAGATTAATAATGTTGGTGTGATCCACTGAGAGACCTGGAAGAGACAAAAATAACTAAAGCCCAGGAGCTGCTGGCAGTTCTGCATTTGTTCAGTTTCTGCTCTCCACTTGGTTCCAGCAGATTTCTGACTGCGTACCAAAAAGGTTAAGGGGCTGGAGGAGTTGTCGTACAGCGAGAGATTGGAGAAAATGGGCCTCTTCTCCCTTGAAAAGAGGAGACTGAGAGGGGACATGATCGAAACATTCAAAATAATGAAAGGAATAGACTTAGTAGATAAAGACAGGTTGTTCACCCTCTCCAAGGTAGGGAGAACGAGAGGGCACAGTCTAAAGTTCAAAGGGGATAGATTCTGTATAAATGTAAAGAAGAGCAACTAAACTGATAAAGGGAATGGAAAATCTCCCATATACCGACAGATTGAAGCAGTTGGGACTTTTCTCCCTGGAGAAGCGAAGACTTAGAGGAGACATGATAGAAACCTTCAAGATCCTGAAGGGCATAGAAAAAGTAGACCGGGACAGATTTTTCAAATTAAGGGGCACCACAAGTACAAGGGGGCACTCGGAGAAATTGAAAGGGGACAGGTTTAGAACAAACGCTAGGAAGTTCTTTTTCACTCAGAGGGTGGTGGATACATGGAACGCGCTTCCAGAGGCTGTGGTAGACAGGAACACATTAAATGGTTTCAAAGAAGGTTTGGATAGATTCCTAGAAGAAAAAGGGATTGGGGGTATAGATAGGTATAGACCATTGCTCAGGCAATGGGCCTGATGGGCCGCTGCGGGAGCGGACCGCTGGGCAGGATGGACCTATGGTCTGCCTCAGCGGAGGCAACTTCTTATGTTTTTATGTTCTTTTTTACCCAGAGAGTGGGAGAAAACTGGAACGCTCTTCTAGAGTCTGTCATAGGGGAAAACACCCTCCAGGGATTCAAGACAAAGTTAGACAAGTTCCTGCTGAACAAGGACGTACGCTGGTAGGGCTAGTCTTAGGGCACTGGTCTTTGACCAGAGGGCCACCACATGAGCGGACTGCTGGGCACGATGGACCACGGGTCTGACCCAGCAGCGGCAATTCTTATGTTCTTATGTTTATTTAAGACTAGTGGTTCCCAAACCTTTCCTGTGGGACCCCCAGCCAGTCAGGTTTTCAAGATATCCCTAATGAATATGCATGAGAGAGATTTGCATACCTGTCACTTCCATTATATGCAAATCTCTCTCATGCTTATTCATTAGGGATATCTTGAAAACCTGACTGGCTGGGGGTCCCCCAGGACAGGTTTGGGAACCACTGATTTAAGACAATAGATTTTTGGATCCGCCACAACAAATAGACTTGGCAGTTACCAATTTGAGCAGCCGATAAGGGACCTCATGGCAAAATGAACCGACTATGCGTTTGCATTTGCAATGATGGGCCAGCAGCGCGAAAAACAGGAGATGGGAGCGCTTAATGCATATTTTGCAATTGAAAATATTGATTTAGGCCCTGATCTGTAAAGTCCGCCTAAAGTTAGGCACTGATACCAGCATCAATTCTATAAAACTCAGGCGCCCATTACAGAATCATGCTCAACATTTAGACGTCCCCCATTTATGCCTAAAGTTAGGCGATGATATCAGAGCCTAACAGCACCTGATTCACAAACTCAAAAACACGCCATTGATCCGCCCCCCCCAAACCACGCCCACTTATAGGTACTGGGAATGCAATTTAGAACTCCCCCTATCACCTGGGGGTGGGGCTTGTGGATCCCTGCCAGCTACATCGCTGCTGTGCTGCTGCTGCTGGGTGGCGCCCCTGCCAGGACGATGCCTGAGGCGCTCCACTCTCCGTCCTGCACAACTGGTGCCTGGTGTGTTTGTAGAGCAATGATGGTTGTCAGCAAGTCCATAAAAAGTTTGCTGGCAGGAAGGTGTGCTGGTAGCCTCGCATGCCATAGACTTAGACACGATGGAAGTGGTGATGAGTTATGACTTATTAGAGGATGAAGTTATTGCTTTCAAGGAGTGAGCTGGTTGTGATAAAGCCATTACTAACGCAGTAAAAAAATTCTATAAATTTCCTGAGAATTGCTGAGTAAAGATGCATGTGATGCTCTGCAGTATTTCTATTTGTTCTAATGAGGACATGAGTCATTAGCTTTCTCAAGTATTGCATGACAAGCAGGGTGCAGGCGCTAAGTGCACTCATTCTCATCTCCTAGCTAACAGTCACAGAAGCTCCCAGGAATAAATGATTTTAAGTGGTGTGCAGGCACCCATTTCCATTTTAGAAAATAAGAAATATGTTCCCTGGTCTACAGATTTAAAAAAAAAAAAGAATTCATGTGCTTCACAGATAAAATATGCTATTTATTATGTATCTTGATGTGGCAAATTCAAATATACAAACCCCCCCCCCCTTTTTATTAAGCTGTGGGGGAGGTTTCTAGTGCTACCCAGAGCTCAAATGCTCCGACGCTGCTCCAATGCTCATAAGAATTCTGTGAGTGTCAGAGCAGCGTCGGAGCATTTAGGCCTGGATTCTATGACCAGCGCCCAAGTCGGTGGCCGCCTTAAAAGTAGCCTGTCAATAAAGTCCAGGGCGCCAGTTACAGAATCACTCCAAGGTAGGCGGCTGAAATGTAGGCCAGGGCTACATTTCAGCCACTTATCTTTGTCGCTAGACCGCAGCAGCAGATCGCGGCAGGGGGATTCCCCCCTCACCCATCAGCTGAGCGGTAGGGATTCCCCAAAGCTGTGATTCTGTAACTGCCGCCCAAGTTCTGGGTGCCGGTTACAGATTTGCAGCTTTAGGGAGTCCCTGCCACTCAGCTGATATTGGAGGGAAAAATTCCCCCACTATGATTGGCTGAGAGCAGCAAGGAACCCCCTTACCTGACTTCAAATCAGCTAGCAGGAGATATGCCCACACCCTCCTGCCGGCGCCCCACCCCCCGCTACATCCCCGGCAGGAGGATGCCCAATCCCTCCTGCCGGCAAACCCCCCCAAACCTCCCCGGCAGGAGGGATACCCAATCCCTCCTGCTGGCACCCCCCACTAACACCCTACCCCCCCCGAAACCCACCCAGACCCTTCTCTGTACCTTTTATTGGAAGGCTGGCCTGAGGGATGCTCACTCCCTCTGGCCAGCAGACCCGTCTCTTCCGAATGGTGGGCCTTCCCCTTCCCGGTGCATCCTAAGGCCCCTCCCATAGGAGAAGAAGAATGCGACAGAATCCTTTTGACGGTCACCGAACATGGAGACGCTGTCATTACTTGCCATACTCTTTGAGAGTTCCAAATCCCTGTCAAGGTCATTCAGTTCACCTTGTGTTATGAGAAGGATGGGAGGCAATCTGGATCGTATGACATTTTGACGACTCAGGGCCAGAAGTTCCATCCTCTTTCTCCTTCCTGTCAGACTGAACTGAGAATGATTCTGGTGCATCGGGAACTGGCAGACCTTCCCTGTGGAATGCTGGACATACAGCTGCTAGATTAGAGTATCTGGATAGTGCACAATAGGTACAGTTCTTTTTTGACAAACCTTTTCCAACTGGAGGCCACATGAAGAAGTAACAATTGCTGATATGATCCTTTGGCTCTCTCCAAATCATCGGCATGACAAAAGGCATACATTTCTCTTTCCCTGTTCAACTATTGGTGAAGATTTGTTGCAGCCAAGGCTCAAATCTACCCTAAGAGCCTCAGCATCAGCCCCATCCACATTTTATCCCCAGCATAAGTAACAGCATCAGTAGTGACCCCCCTTATTAAAATCAATATTGTTAGTTTCCTCTGCTTGAGTCTAGTAGTGGTCCTTTATTTGCAATATTAAACATGATTAAAACTTTTAATAAAACAATTATTTGCAGTTAAAATTTTTAATTGAAAAATTATTGCTATTAAAAATCATTCTTTATTATACTTCTGCAAAGGATGGGCTCCTATAGATAAATTTTTGTAACACAGCATAATTGTATACATTTTTCTACATTTAAATCTCCTGCTTATATACTTTTTATCCCCAGCTTGTATTACTACATCATTTATATTAATAAGCACTTATATTTATGTATAATTGTTCACTTATTGTTGTGTATATGTTTTTACATTGCTTTTATAACACATTTTAAAATATCAATAAAATATATTGGGGGAAAAAAGAAATGAAGCCCTAATATCTACTGTACATATCTATTTCCATCTGTATATTAGAATTATATTGAATGCTACTATTACTACGCAGCGCTGTACAGAGTCATCTGGAGTACTGTGTCCATTACTGGTTGCCGTACCTCAGGAAGGACATGGCGGTACTTGAGGGAGTCCAAAGAAGGGCAACTAAATTGATAAAAGGTATGGAAAACCTTTCATATGCTGACAGGTTGGAAAAGCTGGGGCTCTTCTCCCTGGAGAAGCGGAGACTTAGAGGAGATATGATAGAAACCTTCAAAATCCTGAAAGGCATAGAGAAGGTAGACAGGGACAGATTCTTCAGACTGTGGGGAACCGCAAGTACAAGGGGGCACTCAGAGAAATTGAAAGGGGACAAGTTTAGAACAAATGCTAGGAAGTTCTTCTTTACCTGATGGGCCGCCGTGTGTGCGGACTGCTGGGCGCAATGGACCTCTGGTCTGACCCAGCGGAGGCAACTCTTATGTTAGTCCCTGCTCGAAAGAGCTTACAATCTAAACAGACAAGACAGACAAACAGGATGTCATGGATACAGTTCAGGGGAACGGTTAATCAGCTGGCTGGGTTGGTGGGCAGAGGGGAGTACAGGACAATCAAGCCATTGTGACATCACTGATGAGATTGGCTCTTATTGGTGGAATGAGGCATTGTGACATCACAATCTCAGCTCTTCTTCCCAGAGGCTGAAACTCATCACACTATTACTAATACTATGAATTATTTTTATAGCGCTATCAGACATGCGCAGCATTCTACAGAGTCACAAAGAAGACAGTCCCTTATCGAAAGAGCTTACAGTCTAAACAGACAAACAGGATGTCATGGATACAGTTAAGGGGCACAGTTAATCTGCTGGCTGGGTTGGAGGGCAGAGGGGAGAACAGGACAATCAAGCCATTGTGACATCACTGATGCAGTTGGCTCTTATTGGTGGAATGAGGCATTATGACATCAGAGGAGTAGGGTTAAGGATTGAAGGCTATATCATAGACAACATTATGTAGGAACAGACAGGAATAGTTCAAAGGCAGTGTCATAGCTCTCCATGTGTTAAGGATAGACTTGAACAAATGTGCTGTGTTGTAGTGTTGTATCAAGTGCCCCATTTATGGATTAAGTGCTAAACCCAAGCAATATGTGAACAGTTATAGATTTCCTCAGAGAGACCACCAGAATGAGAACAAGCAGACCATGAAATGCCTGAACAAATAAAAAGAAGCATGTCAAAGTGCCAGAGCGGTATTAATGAGAAAAAGAACCACCCAGGCAAGGGCTGGAATACATGAACTGGGAATAAATTGTTACAGCATTTTCAATTTAATGCAAATTATAGGTCTCAGCATGGCAAACTGCAAACACAAACATACTCTCTAGGTTCCTTGGAGGTCATCGTCTGAACAGAACATTTTTTCACATACTAAGGCAGTCAGAAATAGAATACAGATAACTGTTTAGATCCCATAATTAACACACAGCTAATTAGATCAGCTGACTGGTGATACACTTGCAAGGACTGAGGGAGAGATATGATAGAGGTCTACAAACTATGGGCTGGAGTGGAACGGGTGGACAGTAGGGGCATGAAATGAAGTTACTAAGTAGTACAGTTAAAATAAACCAGAGAACATATTTCTTCGCTCAATATGGTAATTAAATTCTGGAATTTATTGCCAGATAATGTGATAAATGGAGTTAGCACAGTAGGGTTTAAAAAAAAAAAAACAAAGGTTTAGATACGTTCCTAAAAGAAAAGTCCATAAGCCATTATTAAGATGGACTTGGGATAATACATTGCTTATTATTGGGATAAGCAGCATAAAATCTGTTTTACTCTTTTAGGATTTTGATTTTCCTGAAGATTGTTAAATGGAGAGGTAGAAAAATAATGGGCCTAATGTAAAAAAAAAAAAAAAATTGAGCTCCTAAATTAGGCCCCCCTTTTATTAAGCCATGTTAGGGCTTTTTAAGCTCCGACGCTTATAGGAATTCTATGAGCGTTATAGCTTTTATCACAGCGGCCAGCAATAAAAAAAACCCTAACGCAGCTTGATAAAAGGGGGCCTTAGGATCCTAAATTTTTGTCCAATTTACACAGTAACATTGTACATGATAAGAACATAAGAATAGACTTACTGGGTCAGACCAATGGTCCATCAAGCCCAGTAGCCCGTTCTCACAGCGGCCAATCCAGGTCACTAGTACCTGGCCAAAACCCAAGGTGTAGTAATATTCCATGCTACCAATACAGTGGCTTCCCCCGTGTCTTTCTCAATAACAGACTGACCTTTTCCTTCAGGAACTTGTCCAAACCTTTCTTAAAACCAGCTACGCTATCCACTCTTACCACATCCTCTGGCAACATGTTCCAGAGCTTAACTATTCTCTGAGTGAAAAAAAATGATGGCAGATAAGAACCTGCACGGTCCATTCAGTCTCATAAATTTAGGCCTTCAACCCTCGTATATTTTCAAAGAAAATTTCAGGTGCATAAATTTCAAAGTTAGGAACATAAACCCTTTGAATATTGAGGCTATCCATCTTATACATCATTGGAATTTGTAGTAACTAAGGGGCGTACCACTAACTCATGCTACCCCCCTCTTTTACTAAGCCACGGTAGAGGTTTCTACTGTGGCCCGGAGCACTAAATGCTCTTGACGCTACTCCGATGCTCATAGAATTCCTATGAGCGTCAGAGCAGCGTTGGAACATTTAGCGCTCTGGGCTGTGGTAGAAACCTCTACCGTGGCTTAGTAAATGAGGATCCCTCCTTATTAAAAATATGTCTCTAGAAATCAAAATCACTGCCAAGTAGAGGGCAATCAAGTCATTGTGACATCACTGCTGAGGTTGGCTCTTAGGCATTGGTGGAATGAGGCATTATGATGTCACAATACCAGCTCTGGTTATCAGAGGCTGAAACTTCACAGTAAATGTGGAAGTTATGAATGTTGGCTCCTGTGCTACTTTAGTTTAGGTCCCATTTTGTACAGTGAAACCCAGTCACTAACAACAAGTTAACAGTAAAATAATGCATCCCCCTCCTCCGAGTTTTTTTTTTTTTTTTTTTTTACTGTTATGGCTTTACCTTGTACAGTGTAATTCTTCTGTAAACTTTTGGATAGCTCGTCCCCTTATTTCTTAGAGATGATTCATATGAAAGGCAAACTTCTGCACAGCAGCAGAACCAGAAAAGCATGGAGAAAGCTAGATAAAATAGACAGCATTCAATAGGTTTAAAGTTTCTATTTAATGTTGAAAATGATTGAACTGGACAAGAAGAGGTAGAAAACATAAGAAGGCTGACATTTCACTCTGGCTTTATCAGGGGTTTAAGGGCCCCTCTAACTAAGGTGCACTAGCGTTTTTAGCGCATGCAGGATATTACCACGCGGCTACACCACACGCTATGCAGCTAGAACTAACGCCAGCTCAATGCTGGCGTTAAGGTCTAGCACGCACGGCAATTCAGCGCACGCTCTTCTGCATGGTAATGCCCTAACGCAGCTTAGTAAAAGGAGCCCCAAATCTGTAGGGAGCCAAGCCCCTTTTTTCGGTTCTTACGCTAAGCCGCATATTTGGGAGGTTAACCCTTTCAGGACCAAGGGACATATTTGTCCCATGACTTTAAAATCCTATCAATTTTGATTGGGATAGTCTACAGTTCTAAATTTGATATGTACGGATTCCATATGATACTGCCTTTATGTAAACAAACTGGTTCCGACATTCATTCATTAGCGTCGTTGCCAGATTGACGAGAAGATTCACTTGCCACACTGTCCATAAGCCAGAAGTTTGATTTTTTTTTAAAAAAAAATAATGATATTTCACAAAAAAAATCAATTTTTTGGCATCTGCAAGCCCTTTTTACCATAAAAATGTCGTCAAAACCACAAAAATTGGCCTACGATCCTTATGGTCCTGAAAGGGTTAAACGCTAGCAGCGCAGAAGATAAATTTTTTTTTAAAAAAAACAACTCCTGATGAAGCTGGGTTCAGTGGCTGCAGGGTCCAGGAGGTGAAGAACAGAGATCCTGGATGCCGAAGCAGCTAAGTTGTTCTCTTTTTTTGCTGTGTTCCACGCTGAATCCTGGACTACTTTGCTACAGTGCTGATTTACCCATTTTTTCACAACTGAGGGCTGTGTATCCCGGTGTGTTTTGAAACATCTCCCTGCAGGCTACCATAGAGCTTTTTCGACTGGTTCTATATTTTGGAGTACAGGGTTAGCCTTGAAAGGTGGAGTTTTTTTGCCAGATGAAGCTGAACTGAGGCTTTTTCTCCACCTTTCTTTCCTTTCTTTTTCCCTGTTACTACCTGTTGTGCGATTGGCTTGAATGTGTGTGAAATTAAAGCCTGTTAGTGTTGCAGAGGGGAGGTTTGTTGTCCACATGGGGTTCTGTTTTAGAGGTAATATTATTGGAGTTTAACTGACCCTTTTCCTGAGAGTATATGTATTAGTGAAATGGCAGCCCCATTTGGTTTTCAATCTGCACAAAATACGGTAAGTGTTATTTTAGTTTTAAAAAATTCTAAAGATTTTCCGACTGATGTTTAAATAGGGTGCCTGCAGTCTTTCCCTCCAGTTAGTAATCAATTAAATCAAGCAGTTGGCTTCAATTCTGGCCTTTAGTAAAACAGTAAATGAAGTCAGATAAAGATCAATCCAGTCTGCCCAACCGTACCCTCTCTTTAAAGTACTGATTTCATTTAAATTGCCTTTCTTCCTAGATATTTCTGGGCCAGAAACCCAGAGCTCTGCCCGGTAATGTGCTTAGGTTCCATCTACTGACGTCTCTGTCAAAGCTCACTATATCCCATCTAAACCATCCCAGCCGTCGAAGCCCTCCCCAGCCCATCCTCAACCGAATGGCCATATACGGGACACAGACCATGCAAGTCTGCCCTGTACTGGCCCTAGTTCTTCAATATATACCATTATTTTCCGAAGCCCTCCCCAGCCCATCCTCAACCGAATGGCCATATACGGGACACAGACCATGCAAGTCTGCCCTGTACTGGCCCTAGTTCTTCAATATATACCATTATTTTCCGAAGCCCTCCCCAGCCCATCCTCAACCGAATGGCCATATACGGGACACAGACCATGCAAGTCTGCCCCGTACTGGCCCTAGTTCTTCAATATATACCATTATTTTCCGAAGCCCTCCCCAGCCCATCCTCAACCGAATAGCCATATACGGGACACAGACCATGCAAGTCTGCCCTGTACTGGCCCTAGTTCTTCAATATATACCATTATTTTCCGAAGCCCTCCCCAGCCCATCCTCAACCGAATGGCCATATACGGGACACAGACCATGCAAGTCTGCCCTGTACTGGCCCTAGTTCTTCAATATATACCATTATTTTCCGAAGCCCTCCCCAGCCCATCCTCAACCGAATGGCCATATACGGGACACAGACCATGCAAGTCTGCCCTGTACTGGCCCTAGTTCTTCAATATATACCATTATTTTCCGAAGCCCTCCCCAGCCCATCCTCAACCGAATGGCCATATACGGGACACAGACCATGCAAGTCTGCCCTGTACTGGCCCTAGTTCTTCAATATATACCATTATTTTCCGAAGCCCTCCCCAGCCCATCCTCAACCGAATGGCCATATACGGGACACAGACCATGCAAGTCTGCCCTGTACTGGCCCTAGTTCTTCAATATATACCATTATTTTCCGAAGCCCTCCCCAGCCCATCCTCAACCGAATGGCCATATACGGGACACAGACCATGCAAGTCTGCCCTGTACTGGCCCTAGTTCTTCAATATATACCATTATTTTCCGAAGCCCTCCCCAGCCCATCCTCAACCGAATGGCCATATACGGGACACAGACCATGCAAGTCTGCCCTGTACTGGCCCTAGTTCTTCAATATATACCATTATTTTCCGAAGCCCTCCCCAGCCCATCCTCAACCGAATGGCCATATACGGGACACAGACCATGCAAGTCTGCCCTGTACTGGCCCTAGTTCTTCAATATATACCATTATTTTCCGAAGCCCTCCCCAGCCCATCCTCAACCGAATGGCCATATACGGGACACAGGCCATGCAAGTCTGCCCTGTACTGGCCCTAGTTCTTCAATATATACCATTATTTTCCGATTAGAGATCCTCTGTGTTCATCCCACGCTTTTTTTAACTGTCATCATTTTCCTCTCCACCACCTCTCTTGGGAACGCATTCCGTAAACAAGAATTTCATAACATTAATCTTGAGTCTACCACCCCTCAGCCTCTAATTATGCTCTCTGGTTTTACCATTTTCCTTTGGTTCCATGTTAATACCTTCAAGTATTTGAACAGCTGAATCATAGCTCCCCTGTCCCTTCTTTCCTCTAGGGCAGGGGTGTCAAAGTCCCTCCTCGAGGGCCGCAATCCAGTCGGGTTTTCAGGATTTCCCCAATGAATATGCATGAGATCTATTTGCATGCACTGCTTTCATTGTATGTTAATAGATCTCATGCATATTCATTGGGGAAATCCCGAAAACCCGACTGGATTGCGGCCCTCGAGGAGGGACCTTGACACTTCTGCTCTAGGGTATAAATATCCAGGGCTTCCAGTCTCTCCTCATACATCTTTTGATGCAAATCTCCTGCCATTTTCATCGCCTTTCTCTGGACCACTTCAAGTCTTCTTTTGTCCTTTGCCAGATACGGTCTCCAAAATTGAACACAATACTCCAAGTAGGGCCTGACCAATGACCTGTACAGGAGCATCGATACCTTCTTTCTTCTATTGGTTACACCTCTCTTATACAGCCTAGCATCCTTCTGGCAAAAGCCACCACCTTGTCACCCTATTTCTTTGCCTTTAGATCATGGATTTATGTAATATGTTCAGGATACATGTAATCTGTGTCAGGGGTATACCATTTTAACAAACATCCTAAGAGTGGAGAAAACAAGGACCAACCTGGGAAGTGTTTCCTGTAAATAAATCTTTATTGTAATGTAATGTAATTTATTTCTTATATACCGCTACATCCATTAGGTTCTAAGCGGTTTACAGAAAATATACATTAAGATTAGAAATAAGAAAGGTACTTGAAAAATTCCCTTACTGTCCCGAAGGCTCACAATCTAACTAAAGTACCTGGAGGGTAATAGAGAAGTGAAAAGTAGAGTTAGAGGAAAAATAAAAATAAAATAAACATTTTAACAAGACAGCATTGATCTAAATACTTTGGAAGGTAGAAGAGAGGAGAGAAAGGAATAGAAGCAGAAGGGGGAGCCGTTGAACAGTAGAATTCTGGAGAAATTTAAATGATAGAAATAGAATAAAACAAAGACAAAAGGCAAAACAATAGATAAGATTAAAGATAAATCATAAGCTGGAAAGAAAAATAAAATAAAACTTTGTCTTCAATCCACGGTTGATACACATCAGGGGTCAATGAACCAATATGTGTGAAGACTGCATCATCTAAGGATGGATTTGGCATCAAACTTTCTGAAGAATGCTTCTGGCTCAGACGCTGCTTGCCAGGAACAACATACAGCTGCAAAACACAAGAAAAGTGTATGTTTAGCTATTAGTGAAGTACATAAGAACATAAGAATAGCCCCATTGGGTCAGACCCAGTAGCCCGTTCTCATGGTAGCCAGTACCTGGCCAAAACCCAAAGAGTAGCAACATTCCATTCAGAATCCCAAAGAATAGCAAGACTTGGAATCTCAAAGAGTAAAGATTCCGGAACCCCAAACAGTAGCAACATTCCATGCTACCGATCCAGGGCTTCCCCCATGTCTTTCCCAATAATAGACTATGGACTTTTCCTCCAGGTAAATGTCCAAACCTTTCTTAAAACCAGCTACGCTATCCACTCTTACCACAACCTCTGGCAATGTGTTCCAGAGCTTAACTATTCTCTAAGTGAAATTTTTTTTCCTTCTGTTGGTTTTAAAAGTATTTCCCTGTAACTTCATCGAGTGTCCCCCCCAGTCTTTGTAATTTTTGACGCAGTGAAAAATCGATCCACTTGTACCCGTTCTACTCCACTCAGGATTTTGTAAAGTTCAATCATATCTCCCCTAAGCTGTCTTTTTTCCAAGCTGAAGAGCCCCAACCCTTTTAGTCTTTGCCTCATATGAGAGGAGTTCCATCCCTTTTATCATCTTGGTCACTCTTCTTTGAACCTTTTCTAATGCCGCAATATCTTTCTTGAGATAAGGAGACCAGAACTGAACACTCCCGGTGAGGTCGCACCATGGAGCGATACAAGTTACATTTCTGTTATTTTCCACAATAAAGTGCAGATATTGAAGGGTCATTTAATAAAATACTGCTAGATTTATTTTTTTTTTGTATAAAATGTCTTTTATCAATGTATCATTCCTGAATGTGAAAACAAAAAATGTTATAGCTCCAATAAGCAAAAATAATAGTAAACTTTAATAAAAATGGAGCTTTATGTAATCAGTGGCTTTGAGTGACCCCTGGATGGGCTTTAAAAAAAAATTTTAAATTATTTTCTGATCAAGTACTATCAAATTAATGGGAAAAACTTCAATTCACACAGTTTTTCCAACTTTAAATTTTTCTGCCTGTTCCAGAGTAGTGCATGCTATTACATGCAGTGTCAGAGTCTCACTTTTCTGAGCACGTACCATCCCTAACTAGATCCTGGGGTTGCTTTTTATTTGACTTTTATATAATGATTTGAATAAATGATTTCTCCTGGACATCTAGCGACATGTGTTCTACTTTGTGGCCTTTGGACTCTGACTTTGTCTGTTGGACAGTGGTCCTTCTTTGTCTGTGTTTGCTCGTTACACTTCTAAAAATATCTGTTGACTCCTCTTGTTGCAGCACAGGGATTTTTTCTTATTATGCCTTGTAGAAGTCAGTCGAACTAACGGGAACACAGGATCTGCTGAGCTAAAGAACTGCTGTTCCCTAGGGAGACCCTTTGTGGCTGGAGAATGCTGACTTGTACCCTACTAAAAATATATTATCCATGTCTGCGGTTTGCACTCCACAGTGAGCATTCAGCTAACACAAAATGAGTGCTGAGTGGCTTATTGTAGCAGCAAGCTACGTAAATTGGTTTCTTCTCCAAGAGTGGCAGTCATATTGAAGTGTGAGACATGGGGTATAGTGAGCAATGGATTTCGAAGAGACGGTCTTTTAGTCAGGCTAGAATTGTATGAGGTATAAGGCAACAGTAAGATAGCTGAAAACAAATCAAAAATGTTTTCCACATTTCAGGCTGTTGATTTAGATTTTGTTGTTCCGAGATCTAAAATCTTGTTGGATAATCACGTCATTTGTGACGTGCGCTGCTGTATGACTAATTTTGGTTAAACCCCCATATAGAAGTTGTATTTTATTCCTCTTTATGACTTCATCAAGCTGTATGGTCCCATGTATAAAGTATTTATGTTATGTTAATCAGGTTTTCTATTCTGCCTTTACCTATTCAGTTCAAACTCGGATTTCATTACAAGAGATTTGGTCAATTACCCAGGAAGTTACAATGGATAGTTTGACACAGACATTCAATAGAGTTGCTAGTACAGGTAGATCAATAGAGTAATTAATACAGTTAGGTTATAGTTACAAATACATAGTTACAAGTTCAAGTAGGTCATCTTTGGCTCATTATTATGTCCCAGGAGCTGCATTGGACAGTTTAGAAATAGGCTTTTACAATTACCATATTTCAGCTACTTCTGGGCTAGCTCCCTGTCTTGGTACAGAGATACTTTAAAAAGTTTTCTATATCTGAGAGTGGTCACAAGATCATAGTGTCAGTGGTCGTGGTTCCAGCATTTTGCTAATTGATATTGGATGGATAAGGTAATTTGCCTAGTAGACTTTATATGGTTGCATGCTGGGATTTGTAAGTGGAAAAAAGTTCTGGTGGACTATCTGTTGGAGGCACCCTGGAGTAGGGTGTCCAACTCAGGTAGTTGGGGGCATTCCCTGTCAGGATCTTAAAGACTGTGATGCCTAATTTAAACTTTTGGGCAGTAAATGTAGTTTGATATAGTAGGGTTGCAGGTGTTCCGATTTCCATAGTCTATATGAGTCTTACTGCTGCGTTTTGAACTAGTTGTAGATGCAATAGCAATGTTTTAAAGCAAAGAACTAGTGTTACATTACAGTAGTCTAGTCGAGATAGGATTAGGAAATGAACTAAAATTCAGAAAGCCTCTGTTTCGAAGTATTTTCTAATGGATTTTAGCTTTCTCATCACAAGGAAAGATTGTTTTATTATTGGTTGTACTTGGCCCTTCATGGGTAGGTGGTTATCAATTTCTACTAATATTTGGGATTGTAGTTCTAATAGAGAGTCTGTCATCTACTGTAATCCTTGGAATGTAGTGTGGGTCAGTTGAGTGTCCTAGCCAAAGGAATTTGTTTTTGTTTAGTTTGAGGTGGTAGGTGGAGGTCCAATTTTCTATAATGTGGATACATTTTTTTGACAGTGGTTAGGGTGTTGGCTAATGCAGCCATTATGGATAGTATGATCGATATGTCATCTGCATAGGTAAAATGTTTTATTCGTGTGAGATCTAGGTTGGCTCCCAAGGATTGGATTGGATTAGAAGGTTGAACACTGATGGTGACTTCAGTACTGGGCAAAATGGTGGAAACAATTACAAAAAATAAAATTGTGGAACATGTAGACAAACATGATTTAATGAGACAGTAATCCGAGGGAGATCTTGCCTCACCAATTTCTTGACTTCTTTGAAGGTGTGAATACACATGTGGATAAAGGCAAGCTGGTTGATATAGTGTATCTAGATTTTCAGAAAACCTTTGACAAAGTTCCTCCTGAGAAAATTAAAGAGTCATGGGATTGGTGGAGAAGTTCAGCTGTGGATTAGTTATTGGATAGAAACCAGAGGGTAGGGTTAAATGGTCATTTTTCTCAATGGAGGAGAATAAACCGCATGCCACAGGGATCTGTACAGGGACTGGTGCCATTTAACTTATTTATAAATGATCTGGAAATTGGAACGATGAGTGAGGTGATTAAATTTGCAGATGACACTAAACTGTTCAAAGTTGTTAAAACGCATGCGGATTGTGAAACATTGCAGGCAGACCTTAGGAAATTGGAAGATTGGGCGTCCAACTGGCAGATGAAATTTATTGTGGACAAATGCAAAGTGATGCATATTGGGAAGAATAACCCAAATGAAAGTTACCGGATGCTAGGGGGTTAGCACTCAAGAAAGGGATCTGGGTGTCATTGTAGACAGCACAAAGAACCTTCTGCCTAATGTGTGGCGGTGGCCAAAAAAGCAAACAAGATGCTAGGAATTATTTTAAAAAGGAATAGTTAACAAGACTAAAGATATTATAATGCCTCTGTATCACTCCATGGTGCAACCTCACCTAGAGTATTGCGTTCAATTCTGGTCTCCTTATCTCAAGAAAGATATAGCAGCACTAGAAAAGGTTCAAAGAAGAACGTCCAAGATGATAAAGGGGATGAACTCCTCTCGTATGAGGAAAGACTAAAAAGGTTAGGGCTCTTCAGCTTGGAAAAGAGATGGCTGAGGGGAGATATGATTGAAGTCTACAAAATCCTGAGTGGAATAGAACGGGTACAAGTGGATTGATTTTTTTAACTCCAGCAAAAATTACAAAGATTAGGGGACACTTGATGAAACTGCAGGGAAATACTTTAAAAACCAATAGGAGGAAAAAATTTTTCATTCAGAGGATCGTTAAGATCTGGAACACGTTGCCAGAGGTTGTGGTAAAAGGGGATAGCATAGCTGGTTTTAAGAAAGGTTTGGACAAATTCCTGGAGGAAAAGTCCATAGTCTGTTATTAAGACATGGGGGAAGCCTCTGGAATGTTGCTACTCTTTGGGTTTTGGCCAGGTACTAGTGACCTGGATTGGCCACTGTGAGAATGGCCTACTGGGCTTGATGGACCATTGGTCTGACCCAGTAAGGCTATTCTTATATACTCTAGTTTTTGCATTTTCTTGTGTTTACCCTGTCGTGTTCCAAGTGGGGATTAGCCCGCTATTTCCTCCTATGGTCACAGTCTGATCTTGCTTTTCAATCTAGGTGCTACATTGAGGTACTCGGGGCCAGTTCCATAACAGCACTTAGGCATGCCTATGTCATTAAAGAATACTAGCACAAACTCACACTGGCATGCCAAAACTTAAGCATGACCCTTTATGTCACGCCAATGGCAGGAGTAAATAATCATGCCCAAGTGACCAATATTATTTTAGAAGTTATGTGCATCCAGTTGGCACCACATCATGGTGTGCTCATGCTCCCCCCACCTTGGAGTTCTGCACTAAAGCACTTAGGTACAACAGCACCTACTATACTTATGCATGAAAACACCAATTAAAGGTGCCTTGGATACATATAAGTGGTGGATAGCTCTAGGCATAAGTATAGAATTGCACTGTATGTCTGATCTTAAAGGCCTTTAAAGGAAATGACCCAGAGTACTTGAAGGTCACAAAGGTCCTCCCAAGGAATATTCCTAACTACACTCTCTTCAAAGGACATCACCCAATGTGACACCCACCAACAATCCTTCTCCAGAGTAACCTCCATACTTTGGAATGGACTCCCAGAAAGGCTTGGCCTCATGCAAGGCTATCTCTATTGCAGGAAGCAGGTGAAAGCTTGACTCTTCTCTTAAGCCTTTAATGGAATAAGCAACTAAATTGCTAATCTCATACACAGACGGACTAACATCAGCTGTACATGCTGCAACTGGACTTACTTATCAACTCCTACCCTAGATGAGATTGTTTTCCTGCGTTAGGACAAGAATCAGTTCAGTGATGGCTCCGAGGTGGTGGAACTCCCTTCTGAAGGAATTAAAACTAGAAAAGAATACCAGAAATTTGAAGAAAGAGATGAAGACCATCCTCTTCACAGACTAACTAATAAAGCAACCTAGAGGAGAGAGCTAGTTAGTCTCCATTAGGAACACAACATAGAACACAATACAGGTATTATGTGTGCAAATGAGTAGGATTTAATATGAACATAGTACACAATACTAGTATTATAAGTGTATAAACGTAGGATGATTGGCTATGGTATAAATGTGTCTGTATCAAAAGCCATCTCAAAAAACGCTAACTCTGTATTGTAGCACCATTACAGAGGCTCATGTAGACTGCTCTGAATCGACGCCCAGTCATTAGTAGTGGTATAGAAGCTATCAATAACCAATAAACTTCACATGCAGCTTTCATAAGCTAGTCTCCTTATTTTCTATCTAAATCATGTTGCTCTGTCTTAACTGTCTACATGTTCTACCTCCACTTCCACCCTTTATTGTCTGTTAAGATGCTTTTTTGCATATTATGTTGACATATTTTGCATACTATGCCATACTGTTATTTGAATATTTTTATTGTTATAATTGTCTATTGCTTATTCCAAATTATTCTTGCTGTACATCACCTTGGATAAATTTATTCAAAAAGATGGTAAATAAGCCCTAAAAAATAAGAAATAGACCTAAGACCAATTAGTTGCTCTTAAGTTTTAGTGGTCGCTGTGTCTTTCAGATAGTCACATTCAGGATATCGCTGGTATAAGATGCACCTGGTGGTATCTAGTGGTATTGCACTCTTACCTGTAGCTATTCCATACCATTCACCACTGTTCCAGAGCTTAATTTGATCCCTTAGGCTCTACAATGAGTTTAGTCTATGAAGTGGACATATGCAAACATTGGGCAGTCCTCAGAATGCTCTGTTGCTATGGGAAACAGAAATTTTTATTTCCTTTCCCTTTATGTTCCATTAGTTTTCTCAAAGCAAAGAGTAATACATACTTCAAACCTCAATTCTGGTCAAAATAATTTATCCTTGGATGCAGTTTCTAATAACAACAACAATGATAATAATAGCAATTTTTAAAGTGGGAGTACTGAGGGAAAATATTTATAATATACCCTGTTGCTTAAACATAAAAGTAGTTACAGGCCCCACTTACTACAGAGTTTCAACTTTAGCTTGGAAAGAGAATTGAAAAGGAGGAGTAGGGAGAATGGTTCAAGTTCCTACTTGTTCAGCAGCCAGGCAGACTGGCCACACAGACCTCCCAGCAGAGCAGTGGCGCACCCTAGGGGGCGATGCAGGGAACCTCACATAAAAGGTTCCAGATACACATCTCACCATAACCCCCTATATTGTATGGGAAGCAATCCATAACCCACCCAAAACCTACTGTACCCAATCAATAGCCCCTAATGCCAGCAGCGACGGCCTTCCGAGCATGCTGCTGATAACATGGCGGCTGCCCGGAGGGAGCTTGGCCCTTCGCTCTGCCCCATTTCCCAACTTCCCGCAGGCCCCTCAGACATCACCCCCGACGTCAGAGGCGAGGGCCGGGCCCTCATAGGGTGAGTCGGGGAATGGGGGCGGAGCTTCTCCCTCAGCGGGGGATTCAAATACCGAGCGCCGGGAGCAGCAGAAGCCTTCTCCTTTGGGCTCCCGTCACAACAGCGGATGCACCCGAGCCCTGAAAATTCCGGCCAATTTGAGAATGGATTCTTGCGGAGAGAGCATACTACGCCAACCATCAAGGCATGTCCGCCTCGCTGGCTTGCAGGGCAGGTGAACTGACAGAGTCAGGCAGTGGCCTCGCCGGAAAATGAGGAGGGCAGGTCACAGAAGCAAAAATGTGCATGCTCCCCCACTGGAAGGCAGGGAGGGGAGTGGGCCTAAAGAGGGATTTTGGCTCAGGTGCTTCCTAGGGAGTTATTTCCTACATAATGCTAATAAAGTTGTGGCCTGTTATTCCCAAAGTAATATAAAGTTGTGGCCTGTTATTCCCAATGTTATATCTCTGTGACTTCTGTTATAGGCCTGGGGGCTGGAGTGAATGAGGTGGTGCAGCCTGCCTATGTTATGCCTACAGGTGACACCTACAAGGGGCCGCTGAAAAGTTCTCAACCCAACCAAGAAGAAAATGATGTGGAGCCATGAAACTTACAAGTTGTTCCACATTTTTCTTGATACTTTTCGTTTCAATGAAGCAAATGTATCTTGTAAATGAGCACAAATATAGGGAAACCAAGCCATTGTGACATCACCGATGAGGATGGCTCTTAGGCATTGGTGGAATGAGGCATTATGACGTCACAATACAAGGGGCTGTTGAAAAGTTCTCAGCCCAACCAAGAAGAGAATGATGTGGAGCTATGAAATTTACAAGTTATGCCACACTTTTCTTGACACTTTTCATTTCATTTCATATCATTGAAACGAAAATTGTCAAGAAAAGTGTGGAATAACTTGTAGGTTTCATGGCTCCACATCATTCTTTTCTTGGTTGAGCTGGGAATTTTTCAGCACCCGTCTCTTATATGTGGACACAATGAGATTAAGATAAGGTTTGGAAGGCTCACAAATCCCACCCTAAGTGTAGTGGTTAGAGTGGAGTATGGGCCCAAGTCCCCATCTTTGTGGTTCACTAAACTACTGGCTACACTACAGACTCAAAGATCTCAATATATATACTTTGGAGGAAAGGCAGGGGAGCGGAGATATCATAGAAATATTAAAATACCTATTTGGCATAAATACCCATGAGGAAGTCTCAATTGAAAGGTAACTCCAGAGTGAGAGGGCATGGGATGAAGTTAAGAGGTGATAGGCTCAGGCTTAATCTAAGGAAATACTTTTTTTTTTTTACAGAAAGGGTGGCAGATGCATGGAATTGTCTCCTGGCAGAGGTGGTGGAGACAAAGACTATGTCTGAATTCAAGAAAGTGTGAGACAGGCACATGGGATCTCTTAGGGAGAGGAGGAGATAGTGGATGCTGCAGATGGGCATATTGGTTGGGCATTTGGCCTTTATCTGCCATCACGTTGCTGTGTAACTATGTAAGGTCTGAGTTAAAAAAAATAATAAAGCAATATTACTAGAGGAATGAATGAAATTTTAAAAATAATGGGGGGTTTTTCTGACGTATGATCAGTCATCAGTTCTTCCTCCAACTATCTTTTTATCCTTAACTATAATTTCAGAGAAAGGAAAATGGTAAAACCAGAGGACATAATTTGAGGTTGAGGGGTGGTAGATTCAAAGGCAATTCTACTTTACGGAGAGGGTAGTGGATGCCTGGAATGCGCTCCCGAGAGAGGTGGTGGAGAGTAAAACTGTGACTGAGTTCAAAGAAGCGTGGGATGAACACAGAGGATCTAGAATCAGAAAATAATATTAAATATTGAACTAGGCCAGTTACTGGGCAGACTTGCACGGTTTGTGTCTGTATATGGCCATTTGGTGGAGGATGGGCTGGGGAAGGCTTCAATGGCTGGGAGGGTGTAGATGGGCTGGAGTAAGTCTTAACAGAGATTTCGGCAGTTGGAACCCAAGCACAGTACAGGGTAAAGCTTTGGATTCTTGCCCAGAAATAGCTAAGAAGAAGAAAAACAAAAAAAATTTAAATTGAATCAGGTTGGGCAGACTGGATGGACCATTCGGGTCTTTATCTGCCGTCATCTACTATGTTACTATATTCCTATTTTTAATTCTGTCATGCTATTAACCATGTAGAATAAATTAAATCGATGCCCTAAGAACTGAAACGAGTTCAGCAGGATTTCTAATCGCTTTTCCCTATTTTTCCCCATTATATCGCCAGCTGTTAATTTAATAGATCTTGCAGGGGGAATAAACATTATGCTCCAGTTGGCAGTAAATGGGCCAAGGCTTCAAAGACTATTTTCCTTTATTGCTAAGTGAAAACATGTCAGATGCTAATTCTGCTGGAATATAAGTACACCGCCACGTCTGAGTGAAATAAATCCTTAAAAGAAGTAAACAACTTCAATACAGAGGGGCAGATTTAAAGGCCGTGAAAAAAAAAAAAAAATCACACTTGCTGCGTCATTGTGGTCTGAGCAGCAGCATTTCGCACCAAGGAAGAAATGAACCCCTCGTAACGGAGATATGCCTGCTTACGACAGCCCTGAAGCCTCACTCTCCACTTTACCGGCTATTCAGTGCAACTTAACACAGGAAAGATGTAAGGAAATGCTCATTCGCCATGCTATGGATGGGTTGGCAGGCGACATGTCCTAGAAATGAATTCTTTCAGTGCCAGCAGGTTGATGATGATCAGATACTGACTGTCCAGCAAGGTCACCAGGATCTAAAAGGTCAGAGTTTCATACAACAACCTCACTAGGCCCCCCCCCCTCTTTTTACTAAACCGCGATAGAGATTATTAGCGCAGGGAGCTGCGCCGAATGTTCCACACTGCTCAATGATATCATAGTGTCACTGCGAGAACTCTAAAGCAGGACCCTAGTCTGTCTTCATCTATACCAACTAGGTGAATGTCACATCGAGCCATGATTGAAAAGTACAGTTTCTAGATGAAATAAACAATTGCACCCTGGAGCAGTTAAGAACATAAGAATTGTCGCTGCTGGGTCAGACCAATGGTTCATCCTGCCCAGCAGTCAGCTCACGCGGCGGCCCCAAGGTCAAGACCAATGCTTCAAATGAGTCCAGTCTCACCAGTTTAGCATGAAGTTGTCCAACTTTGTCTTGAAACCCTGGAGGGTGTTTTCCCCTATAACAGACTCCGGAAGAGCATTCCAATTTTCTACCACTCTGGGTGAAGAACAATTACCTTACATTTGTACGGAATCTATCCCCTTTCAACTTTAGAGAGTGTCCTCTCGTTCTTCCTACCTTGGAGAGGGTGAACAGTCTGTCTTTCTCTACTAAGTCTATTCCCTTCCGTATCTTGAATGTTTCGATCATGTCCTCTTTTCAAGGGAGAAGAGGCCCAGTTTCTCCAATCTCTCACTGTACGGCAATTCCTCCAGCCCCTTAACCATTTTAGTTGCTCTTCTCTGGATCCTTTCAAGTAGTACCGTGTCGTTCTTCATGTACAGATCTAAGCACTGTCAAGACAGGAGCTATTTTAGATCTAATCCTTAATGGAATGCAAGATTTGGTGCAAGAGGGAAGGGAACTGGGGTCCCTTGACAATACTGATTGAAAGATGGCTAAATTTTTGACTTAATAAGTGGAGAAGGACATTATGGAAAATGACTGCATTAGAACTAAACTTTCAAAGGGAAACTCGGCTAAAGTGAAGAAAATGATGAGAAAAAAACCTAATAAACATCTTAGAAAAGTGCTGAAAATTATTTCTATTCTCTAAATTTCTGACTAACTAGATCTCTTGGCATTCTTCATAATTCAATATGTATTTCACTAACATAATCTTTTGTTAACCGCATTGAACTTATGGTTATGCGGTCTAGAAATCTGGTTGTTATGTTATGTTTACTAAGCGGCAGCAAAAAGTAGCCTTTAGTGTCAAGTTTCAAGTTTATTAAGATTTTATATACCGCCTATCAAGGTTATCTAAGCGGCTTTTTACAATCAGGTACTCAAGCATTTTCCCTCTCTGTCCTGGTGGGCTCACAATCTATCTAACGTACCTGGGGCTATGGAGGATTAAGTGACTTGCCCAGGGTCACAAGGAGCAGCACGGGTTTTGAACCCACAACCCCAGGGTGCTGAGGCTGTAGATCCAACCAATGCGCCACACACTCCTCCGCCACTGTCTCCTTATTTAGGTCTTTTCTACACGATAAGGCCACTTTTTTTGCAATGGCTGGACAATGATCAATTTTCCATTTTCCAATTTAATGGCCATGGGTCAGTGTCAGAGAAAAGAAAGAAGGTTTTTGCCTTGGAATGTGTGAGAATAATAAAGTAAAGGCAAGAGAGATGTCTGTTCCCCCTGGTTGTTTTTTTTTTGCTGTCGTGGTTTGCAGCTCTGGAGCTTCGTGGTGGGAGCTGAAGGAGGGAAGACAAATTTGTATCAAAGGACCTTTTCTTCTTTGGGTAATGGGTGAAAATGTGTTTTTTTTCCCTTTTGTTTTGGGAGTGTGAAGCATTGTATATTCTGTTTTAATTTCTTCTCTTTTAGCTTTGTTATGTATGTTTTCTTGTAAACCGCATAGATTTCGGGATATGCAGATATACATGTTTTTAAATAAATTTTAAATTAGATTGCCAGGCTGGACATCTCCCTGTGACTGGTTCAAATCCCACTGATGTTTGTGATCTTGGGCAAGTCGCTTAACCATCAGGTACAAAAATTAGATTATGAAATTTTCAAGTTTTATTTAAAATTTGATAAAACGCTTACAAACATTTCTAAGCGATTTACAATTAAAAACCAGGGTAAAAACACTTAAATCATACCAGACCAAAACAAGACAAAAAGGAAGGAGGGGAGAACTACAAGTGGGTAAATCCAAATAAATCACCTTAAAGGACACATTATTAATTTAGGGAGGGGGGGAGGGGGAGGGTCACTATTCAGTGTGGTGCAAGTGGGCACTATATAGTGCTACTGAAGACTCCGACCACCATGGCACTCTGCAGTTAGGGGTCCTTTTACAAAGCCGCGCTAGCGGTTTTATCGCACGCACCGGATTAGCGCGTGCTAGCCGGAAATCTACCGCCTGCTCAAAAGGAGGCGGCAGCGGCTAGCGTGTGCGGCAATTTACCGTGCGCTATTCCACGCGTTAAGGCCCTAGCCTGGCTTTGTAAAAGGAGCCCATAGAGTCATAGAAAAGACAGCCCTAACTGCTTGGTTAGCTCGGCGGGTATGGCACTGAACGTCAGCTATACCTGAATAACCTCTGGGCATTACAGAGGTTGGGATATTTGCTGCTGATGCCCAGATTTGCCTAGCATGGAATATCTGGATCTAAATTAGCAGGTGGCAGTCGGCATGTAAAAAAAGAAACTCAACTGAATATCGACCCATTAGCTTTTCTCCTCAACCTGGCCGGTAGATTAAACTATGGTGTTATCTAATCCAAAGCTGAGCATTAGAATGAAATTCTTCAGATGTGGTAATTGTGTTGGAGATGGAACAGTTTATTTCTGCATGCAGACACGTCAGCTGCCAATTGTAATAAAAGAAAATGCAAGCCAAGACACTGTTGCATAGTGGAAATGAATCATGCTGACCACATGCCTAGCGTGTTCCAAATTCACTGAGTGCTTTAGAATTTTTACTTGGCAGATTTTTTTTTTGTATAGTAGCATTAACTGGTAGGAGTTCAAGACGAGATGGAATTGTTAAGCTAACATCAGTATGAGCGGAAGTCAGCAGAGTGGGAATTATTCTTTGGTAGAGTGCCACCAGAAATGTAATGCTTTGGGTTTCGAAAGGAGGTGGAAGACCACACCGAGAGGAATAAGAGGTGTCCAGCAAGTTCTTTGCCTTAGCAACACAGCCTCTGATGAAGTACAAGGGTGTGCCAGTGTTGTGGCATGTGGCCACAAGCCAAATCCTTTTTTAGCCCCTTTGGAGCACTGGTGGAGTCAATGGAGCTGAGAAGCTGGTGATTTCAAGACCAGTGTGATTGAAGGTACAAATTTCTCTTTCTCTTAAGAGATAATAATAATAATAACAGTTTATATACTGCAGGACTATGTGAAGTTCTATGTGGTTTACAATGATTAAAAGATGCTACAAATTGAGTAGAATTGCTGGAGAAAGCGCAAGATGGACAAAATGATAAATGACTTCCTCGCACAGATTTACCTATAACTGTTTTTTCTTATCATTGATGATTGCTTAAACTCCGTTTTTACTTAATCTTGGATTTCAAATGATGAGGACTTGAGTGAGATTTAAAATAAAAACTTTTTTTTTTCCTTTTATATACTATATATTAAGTTTGAACTATTTTCTTTTCTTATTTCTTGAATTTTGCTTTCTGTACAAGTATATACTTGATTGTTATATTTGAAAAATTCACAAATAAATAAAAAAAAAAAACACAAATTGAGTGGAATTAACAAAGTTAAAAGCTCTAGGGATCAGTTATTGTGGAATAAGATTGTACAGGTTAGTTGCCTAAATACTTCAAGAACAGATATGTTTTTAGGCATTTCCTAAATTCCCCATAAGTAGTAGGCGTAAGCAATTGTTCTAGATCTTTACCCCATAATGCTGCTTGATGTGAGAAAAGATGTTGATGATGTCTTTTAAATTTACATCCTCTAACCAGAGGGGAAACAAAATTCAAGTGTGAGCTTCTCTTATGTCTGTTGGTTGAGAAAGAGAAAAGGTCAGTTATGTATTTAGGGGCTAAACCGAATAGTACCTTAAAGCAAAAACAACCAAACTTAAACTTCACAGTTCACACGTGCCTCCATCGGCAGCCAATGCAGAAGTCGGTGGGAAGGTGTTACTTAATCGAACTTGGATGATGTCTTGGATATATGGGGAAAGAGAAAGTGGTATATCCAGTACCTCAAATGTGACTGGTCTATTGGATAAACATCCAGTATCCATTCATACACGTTCTTCAGTGACTACAGGGCACCACAAAATCTGGAGCCTCCCTATTTGAGGGGAGAAGGAGAGGAGAGGTCAGCCTAAACCATCCTCACCTACTTCTTCCTCAACCCTTCCCAGGAGGATTTTCTCCAAGTGATCTAGTCTCTCTGAAGATAGAGGGAGGACTGTCTCAAACCTTCAGCTTGTGCAAAACCCTACATCACCTTTAATGCCGCTCAAAATATGATCATATTACTCCTTTGTTCAAATCCGAACATATGCTTCCGATTCCTTACAGAATACCATTCAAGTATAATGCACTCACCTTTCAGATCCAGTCCTCTGGGCTCCCCTTATTTTTGTCTAGTTCTCCAATTCCCTATTCGCCCAAGAGGGATCTTCGCTCTTCTCATCAGCACTTGCTATCTGTGCCATCTTTTAATAATAATAATAATAATAACTTTATTTTTCTATACTGCCACAATCTTGCGACTTCTAGGCGGTTTACATTCAAGAGAGCTGGACATTCAGCGATTTACAATATGCAGATATTTAGAGGAAATACAGAGTACATCAACTTTAAGAATGTGAAAGTATAAAGTGTACAGTACGCTAAGACATTTTCAAGAGGACCTGTTAGGAAAAGGTCGCGAATTACAAAAAATACATCGAAAAATTACAATATACAGTTTAGGAATTTTAAGAGGGGCATATTAGAAGATATGTCCCGGATTGCAAAATACGGTTTGTTTAGGGTGTCAAAGGGAGCAGGACCAGCACACCCTTGCATGGTGTTTGAGAACTAGGATTCATGCCAATTCTTTTCTTTTCCTTTTTTGGGGGGGATTAGGGGTGCTGACATTTTTGGCAACAGGAAGCAAGATGAAGTAAGGTTTGAGTAAAAGGGGGGGGGCAAGAAGAAATTATGTTGGGCAGGGGGAGGGGGAAGGAAGAGGGAGAGATGCTGGACCACATGGGGAAAGGAAGAGGGAAGGAGGCACTCTGTCCTACAATGTTTGGTGGAGGAACGGGTGTCCATCTGTCTATTAGCTGAAGATTTTTGAAGGAAGGAAGTTTTTTTGACACAGCTAAGGTTTCTGTCTAAGACAAATCCTGAGTCAGGGTTTTCAGTATCCTTTAAACTTTTAGGCAGATGTTTCTGAGTATTGACCAGGATTCTAGTTTTTCAGTCATGGCCCCTACACTGTGGAACTTTGTACCACTATAATAAAGGTCAGAAAAATCTCTCAAGAACTTTAAGTCACAACTAAAACCCTATTACTTCAAAAAGGTATTCGATACGACTTCCTTGTACTTTGGTTAACATGTATACTTTTTATGTAACCTTTTGTTGTTTCTCTCTTCATTCTTCCCGTTAACACAGCGTCACTCAAACTTTTTTTTAGCTCCGGCACACTTAGAACATAAGAAAAGCCCTACTGGGTCAGACCAATGGTCCATCAAGCCCACTAAATGGAGCAAATGATTTTCACGGCACACTAAGGGCTCCTTTTACTAAGGTGTGCTAGCGTTTTTAGCGTACGCACAAGATTAGCGCACGCTAGGTGAAAAATTACCACCTGCTTAAAAGGAGGCGGTAGCAGCTAGCGCGTGTGGCATTTTAGCGTGCACTAAGCGCGTGCTAAAACCGCTAGCGCACCTTTATAAAAGGTGCAAATGGAGCCAATGTTTTTCACGGCGCATTATAATTGAAATGATAAAATAGAAAACACCAACAAAAAATTAAATCGGAGCGTTATTTATTTAAAGATCTTTAAGCTATGTGAGACTAAAGTAGAGAGAACAGAATTGCTAATGAATGCGATGGATGGGCTTGTTTTTGAGTGCAAATTAACCCAAAACATGGCTCGATAGCAAACACGCATTTCATCATCCACCATCTGCAATCGTTCTTTTTCCGAATTAATTTCTGTCAGAGCTGAAAATCCAAGTTCACAAAGATAAGATCCAAATGGTAACAAAGCCTTGATTGATTTGTTGCTCAAGTTAAAGCATAAAAACTTGAAAATAAAAAATGACTTGTCGTTAGTTTTCAAGGACCAATCGCATTAAAAAAATGATGCTTGTTTGGGCGGTTGTATCCTTACGCACGCAGATGCTCAAAACATTGACAGACTCTTGCGTACACAACATATGTGCCATCTATTCTTATGTATACTTATGAAGGGAATTTTTTAAAATAAAGTCAAATTCTGGAATCTCTTCGGGGCACATAGCTTGAGAGACACTGTTTTAACGGTTCATATACAGTAACGCGGAAGACAAAGGCGTGCGCCGACAATTGAGCGCAAGACGGAGGCGTGCGCCAAAGAAAAAGACTTTTTAGGGGCTGCGATGGGGGGTTTTGTTGGGGAGCCCCCCCACTTTACTTAATACATATCACGGCGGCGTTGTGGGGGGTTGTAACCCCCCACATTTTAGTGAAAACGTAACTTTTTCCCTAAAAACAGGGAAAAAGTTAAGTTTTCAGTAAAATGTGGGGGTTACAACCCCCCAAACCCCCCAACGCCCCCACAATGCGGCGCGATCTGTATTAAGTAAAGTGGGGGGGTTCCCCCCCACACTCCCCGTCGTAGCCCCTAAAAACAGTCTTTTTCTTCGGCGCGCATCTCCGCACTGCGCTCAGTTGTCTGCTCGCGCCTTTGTCCCGGTGCGCTTTTGACCTGACACCGTTTTAACACATTGTAAGCCTTCCCTTCCTTTGTGAGTCTATTTGTGTTCAGTTAGTTTCCTTGTCATGGTCTATTTACCCTGTCTGTCATTACTGATTTTTTTAAACTTTCACCCTTGGTTTTTAAAATCCTATATGGTATATTTACCCCTCTCCTTCCTTTATCTTGAAATGTTTACAGATTTTCCTGTGCAAGAGGTAATCAACAATTTAAATTATCTCTTCCTTCCAAGAAAGAGGTAAAAGGAGTCAAGATTTTCATTCAATTTTTGACTTTTAAGCTTTCTCAACTTTGGAATGATCTCCCACTCCTTTTAAGGAGTTCTGGTTCCCTTCAACTTTTTCGTAAATCTTTAAAAACTATTTTATTTGCTAAACACTTTGAAAATTAATCTTCCGAAACTTGCAGCCTCTTTTACAAAGCAACGCTAGCGGCTCCTCTGCGCTAACGGCCTCGAAGCCCATAGAGAATTAGATGGCTTCAGGGCTGTTTCCGTGCGGCATCCGCTAGCGTGACTTTGTAAAAGAGGCCGTTGGTCTCATTCCTCATGGTCTTTATTTGTTAAGTTAACTATTGTAAACCGAGTCGAGCTTTCTTGGATTGATGTCTTGGTATATAAAACCAAGCCTAGATTAGATTAGATTATTGATTTATTTTTAACTTTCACCCTTGGTTTTTATTATTTTAAACCGCTTTGTTAATTGCAATATATCACATAAAATAATTGTAGCTGTACAGCACTGATAATTTTAAACTGCACCCTTTACACCATTCACTTGCTGTCATGGGGGGAAACATATGCACTACTCCTTATCTTCTAGTGCGTAATATTAACCCAGGGCTACACCATCAGTGAATGATCAGTAATAAATAAAGGTCTATCTTCCATCTTGACACTAGTTGTTTCGGTTTACTAGGAAATTGAAGATTATAGATCATTTCTCAAGACATACTACAAGTTACACTGACCTCTTCATCATTAAATGTGACAGTAAACAGACCCCCCCCCCCCGGGTAACCCCCATCCCCTAATAGTAGCTTACGAAAGCATGGTTATGAAGGAAATTCAAGAAATGGAAAATAGTGATAAGAAAGTGTTTTGCAACCTTACGAAGGAAGAAAATATAGCAATTGAGTCCCTTAAGAATGACAATAGTATTATCATAAAACCAGCTGTCCAGGGGGGTGGTATCGTGATTATGAATACTAATGAGTGCATGAAAGAAACAGAGAGATAAATAATGGACAGGACTTTTTATGAGAAATTAAATAAAGATCCGACTGAAGCATTCAAGAGAAGAAATAGATTCTACTTTGAGAATGGCCTTAGAGGGAGACTACATCACAAAGAATTTGATTTCTTAATAGTGGATCACCCTAAGATCTCTGTATTCTGTGTATTACCCAAAACTACATAAATCTCTGACTGACACCCCTCCCCAGGTAACCCAAACTTTTTTTGACTGAATACTGACGAAAATGCACAATTCAAAAATCTAAACACATCTACTCTTTAACAAAAGGGTTTCAGAAAGAATTAAATATTCCTTTCCTGCATAATTGCTCATCTTGGTTGAAAGGGTCTGAATGTTCATTCTGGATTATTTGCATAAATTAATCATATCCTGTACAACTAGAAAGGCAAATCATTCCAGTACTAGCAATCAATTCTAAAACCCAACGCAATCTTGCCCCTAGAAGAACAGTCTTTGCTGACAGATTAAATCCTGGCTCTATATATCTTGCGAGGTATAAAACCTGTGATAAAAAAATAGATGAGATTAAAAACTATTAATCATTTTCTACAATGTCTCTCTTGTTCAGTCTGAAACAGTGTTTCCCAATCTTTTTGTGGCTATGGTCCCATGATTATGGCCAAATAAAATTGTGTGACCCCTCTGGAGGTACAGAATAATGATGCACCTAGGTCATGATCCCAAAGGTAGGCTTTGTGACCCCCATTTGGAAGTCTGACCCACATTTGGAAAGTTATGATCTAAGACACAGGTGTCAAACTCAAGGCCCACCTGCCCATTTTATGAGGCCTGCGGTCCGCTGCCCCCGGTGATATCTTGTGGCTGGCTCTCTCCTCCTCATAGCCGCAGTGTACATGAAGCCGCATCGCGCGTCCCGCGTCTCATACAGAAGCACTCCCTCTGGGAAATTTAAAAATTGCCCTTTTAGGGGCACAGTTATCAATGTATGCTACTGTTAAGATGGACTCAAGATATTAGTGGCTAGTAAATAGGTCTCACTGCATATAATGGGCTTGTGCTAAAATAAGAAAAAATAACCCATCTTAAATAGGAAAAAATAATCCATCTTAAATAGGAAAAAATAACCCATCTTAAATAGGAAAAAATAATCCATCTTAAATAGGAAAAAATAATCCATCTTAAATAGGAAAAAATAACCCATCTTAAATAGGAAAAAATAACCCATCTTAAATAGGAAAAAATAATCCATCTTAAAAAGGAAAAAATAATCCATCTTAAATAGGAAAAAATAACCTATCTTAACAGTAGCCCACATTGATAGCTTCCTCCCATAGTGTCAAGAGTTTCAGTCTCTGGTAACCAAAGCTGAGATTGTGATGTCATAATGCCTCTTTTCACCAATAAGAGCCAACCCCATCAGTGATGTCACAATGGCTTGATTGCCCTATACTTGGCTCACTTTTATTACGAACAGCAGTGATTTCAATTTCTAAAAACATTTATTTCTTCTTTAATTAGAGGGGAAGCTACCAGCGTGGGCTACCATTCAGACAGGTTATATTACTTGTAATCCCAATTATTAATTTCTAGGTCTCATTGCATACAATGGGTCCTGTGTTAAAACACCATGAATGATGGTAAAATGATCCTTTTTACTGGTAGCCCATGTTGATAACTTCTCCCCTTATCAAAGAAATATTCCAGAAACATAGAAATGTGATGGCAGATAAAAGGCCAAACGGCCCATCTAGTCTGCCCATTTTAGAAGAATATCATTGCAGGGTTTCAAAGTTGCCAGCCACCGTTACTGGAGCATATTCCTTAGTCATTGCTCTGACTGTGTTTCTTTAAACCAAGTCGACTGCTTTCCGTTTAAAAGACTCATGTTACTTTCATAAGGGAAGGGGTAAAACGCGGACCTGACGGACCTCGCGCCCGTCCTTAAAAATCTGAGGTCCGTGCCACTTGTAGTTAGTTTCTGGCTCTGACAGACCTCGATGACAATTTAGCGCTGACGGATCCGTCTCAGCATAGGGAGGGAAAAGTATTAGGATCCGTCAGCGCTAAAATGTCACCGAGGTCTGTCAGAGCCAGAGACTAGTGCTAGTGCTGGAGCGGCTCTAAAACGAATCCTTTAAGCCGGTTTCCTGCAGCCCCAGTAAATTTAAAAATCGGAGGTCCGCGGCTCTGACAGACCTCGATGACATTTTAGCGCTGACGGATCCTAATACTTTTCCCTCCCTATGCTGAGACGGATCCGTCAGCGCTCAATTGCCATCCAGGTCTGTCGCGGACCTCAGATTTTTAAATGATGTGCGGTTTTAGATCTGCGAGGTCCGTCAGGTCCATGAGGTTCGCGTTTTACCCCTTCCCTTTTCTTTAACAGTGGGCTAGCATCAGAACTCTGGCTAATTCAGCAATTCCACAAAATACGGTAGCTAAGCTCTATTTCAGCTCCTTTTTTTTTTTTTTTTTTTTTTTTGCATAAAGTGCTCTTGTTGCAGAGCACAAACTGAACATGTGATAGCTGAACTAGGTATAAATCATCACAGCCTTTCCATCTGGTTCACGGTCTATTTATACCCCAGTGGCACTAATTATCTCTGGGAGCCTGTTCTGCTAGTAAGACTGAAAAATTGTTCCTGAAGGGTGTGATCACAAATCTACTGATTTTTTTCAAACAGTCTAAATGTCACAATCTTCTTATTTATTTATTTATTAAGGGGGGGGGAGGGGGAGAGGATATGGCAGTAGTCTCCTCTTTTGATCCTCTTTTTTTTGTTTTAAGTTTAATTGGAACCAGTGCATGGATTCTAGTACCATTCCTGGGAGTTTTCCATTCTTTTCATAGACCAACTCCCTCTTTTACTAAGGCGCGCTAATCGAATTAGCACACGCTAAACGCTAACGCGTCCATAGACTAACATGCATGCATTAGCGTTTAGCGCGTGCTAAATCGGTTAGCGCACCTTCGTAATAGAGGGCCCAAGTTTCTAAGTTTCGTAAAATTTGTTATACTGCTAAATAAAACTTCAAGGCGGTTAAAAAAAAAAATACAATTATAAATGCAAACCGTTAACTCCTCTCTTTTACTAAGGCACGCTAGCTGATTTAGTGTGCGCTAATCTTTAGTGTGCGTTATATTAATTAGCAAACGCTAAACTGATTAGCGTGCCTTAGTAAAAGGACTCCTACGTTTTAGTTGTCGTACAAAGGACTAACAAGGCGAACAGACAAGCAGGAACACGAGGGAAATGGTAGAACTACATTATTTAGAGTAAAAGCACAAACATGGAAAGAAAACACAGGGAAAGGGATCTAATGTCAGGTAAGTAAATAAAAATCAGAAAGATCGTGCCCGTAACAGGATGGTTATACATTAAAAGTGTCCTTAATCAAGTAGGTTTTTAATTTGGGCTTGAAGTCAGTTAAAGAGGTGTCTTCTCATAAGTAACTCGGTGTAGCATTCCAGAGGGACGGTGTGCTAACCAATAAAATATGTTTTGAGCGCATTGTACTGATATGTCTTAAAGATGGGATGGCGAGTAAGTTTTGAGATGTGGAGCGGAGGGACCTTTGAGGGATGTATGGAATAAGAAGTCTGTTAATGAAATCTGGAAGATTAGGAACACGGGTTTTAAATGTTAGTAAAAGGATCTTATAGGCCAGTGGGCCTTAATTAACATAAGAACATAAGAACATAACCAATGCCTCTGCTGGGTCAGACCTGAGGTCTATCGTGCCCAGCAGTCCGCTCACACGGCGGCCCAACAGGTCCAGGACCTGTGCAGTAATCCTCTGTCTATACCCCTCTATCCCCTTTTCCAGCAGGAAATTGTCCAATCCTTTCTTAAACCCCTGTACTGTACTCTGCCCTATTATGTCCTCTGGAAGCGCATTCCAGGTGTCCACCACACGTTGGGTAAAGAAGAACTTCCTAGCATTCGTTTTGAATCTGTCCCCTTTCAACTTTTCCGAATGCCCTCTTGTTCTTTTATTATTCGAAAGTTTGAAGAATCTGTCCCTCTCTACTCTCTACTCTCTCTATGCCCTTCATGATCTTGTAAGTCTCTATCATGTCCCATCTAAGTCTCTGCTTCTCCAGGGGAAAGAGTCCCAGTTTCTCCAATCTTTCTCTATCTCTATCTCTCCCTTTCTCTCTCTCTCTTTATATCTCTCTCTCTTTCTCTCTCTCTATTTCTGTCTCTCTCCATTTCTCTCTCTTTCTTTCTAGCTCTCTCTATATATTTTTCTCTGTCTCCTTTTCTCTCTCTCTTTCTGTCCCTCTCTACTCTCTCTATGCCCTTCATGATCTTATAAGTCTCTATCATATAAGAACATAAACATAAGAACATAAGCAGTGCCTCTGCCGGGTCAGACCAGAGGTCCATCCCGCCCAGCAGTCCGCCCCCGCGGCAGCTCAACAGGTCATGACCTGCCTTAATCACCAGAAGGGGCCCCCTTGCCCCCTAGGTTTCTCATCAAAGTCCTATCTTCCCATCAATGTCCTAACCCTCCGGCCTTGCACCTGCACGACCTGGTGAGCTGTCTATACTTATGCAACACCCCAGCACCTCCCTCAGTACCCCACGATCCCCTTTTCCCTCAGGAATCTGTCCAATCCCTGTTTGAATCCCTGTACTGTACTCTGCCGGATCACTTCCTCCGGGAGCGCATTCCATTTGTCCACGACCCTTTGGGTGAAGAAAAACTTCCTTGCATTTGATTTGAACCTATCCCCTCTAAGTCTCCTCTTCTCCAGGGAAAAGAGACCCAGTTTCTCCAATCTCTCAGCGTATGAAAGGTTTTCCATCCCCTTTATCAGACGCGTCGCTCTCCTCTGAACCCTCTCGAGTAACGCCATGTCCTTCTTAAGGTACGGCGACCAATATCGGACGCGGTACTCCAGATGCGGACGCACCATCGCCTGATACAATGGCAGGATAACTTCTTTCATTCTGGTTGTAATACCCTTCTTGATTATGCCTAGCATTCTGTTTGCCTTCTTAGCGGCCGCTGCGCACTGTGCCGTCGGCTTCATTGTCATGTCCACCATTACCCCCAAGTAGCGTAACGTGATTGTACTTCTTTGCATTAAATATAATTGTAATTGAGGTATTTTGCATGATCTGTAAGCATTTTATTTCCTTCTGGGTTATGCTTTTATACTGTCATACTCTTCAGCAATGATGTTGAAGCCAGGAACAATGCAGCAGGTTTGCTATGGCAACGGGCCAAGGGCTCTAAATCTGGTCATTAGCTCCTGGATTCTGTATAGGTCACCAAAATTTGGGTGCCGAACCCATATCCATGCCTAAACTAATTAGTCAATTAGGCCCTAACTATCAATCATCGTAGTTAAGCATTTTAGTGGCATTAATTAAGAGATATGTATGGATCTCCTCTATTCTATAATATGCATGCCTGACTTTCATAGTGCCTTTCCAAATACATATTTTCCCTGTTAGAATAGTCAAGACAAGTTGGAAAAACTCATTTATATTATTATATTGATACACATATAATGTGTGAAGTGTATGCTCAGTGTGACCCTGAAAGCTAAGGGTACTGTGGCAATTGGGTGGGGGGATTAAGTGACTTGCCCAGGGTCACAAGGAGCAGCGTGGGTTTGAACCCACAACCCCAGAGTGCTAAGGCTGTAGCTTTAACCACTGCACTAGTCTAGAAATCAAAATGTAGTAAAAGTGAGCCAAGTATAGGACAATCGATCCATTGTGACATCACTGATGAGGTTGGCTCATAGGCATTGGTGGAATGAGGCATTATGATGTAAGAACATAAGAACATAAGAAGTTGCCTCCGCTGAGTCAGACCATAGGTCCATCCTGCCCAGCGGTCCGCTCCCGCGGCGGCCCATCAAGCCCATTGCCTGAGCAGTGGACTATATCTATCTATACCCCTCAATCCCTTTTTCTTCTAGGAATCTATCCAAACCTTCTTTGAAACCATTTAATGTGTTCCTGTCTACCACAGCCTCTGGAAGCGCGTTCCATGTATCCACCACCCTCTGAGTGAAGAAGAACTTCCTAGCGTTTGTTCTAAACCTGTCCCCTTTCAATTTCTCCGAGTTCCCCCTTGTACTTGTGTTGCCCCATAATTTGAAAAATCTGTCCCTGTCTACTTTTTCTATGCCCTTCAGGATCTTGAAGGTTTCTATCATGTCTCCTCTAAGTCTCCGCTTTTCCAGGGAGAAAAGTCCTAGCTGCTTTAATCTGTCGGTATATGGGAGATTTTCCATTCCCTTTATCAGTTTGGTCGCTCTTCTCTGTACTCCCTCAAGTACCGCCATGTCCTTCTTGAGGTACGGCGACCAGTACTGGACACAGTACTCCAGATGCGGCCGCACCATTGCACGATACAGCGGCATGATGACTTCCCTCGTCCTGGTCGTGATACCCTTCTTAATGATACCCAACATTCTGTTTGCTTTCCTTGAGGCTGTGGCGCACTGCGCCGATGCCTTCAGTGTTGCGTCTACCATCACTCCCAGGTCTCTTTCCAGGTTACTGACCCCTAGTGGTGTTCCCCCCATTTTGTAAGTGAACATCGGGTTCTTTTTCCCCACGTGCATGACCTTGCATTTCCCTACGTTGAAGCTCATTTGCCATTTTTCGGCCCACTTTTCCAGCTGCGTTAGATCCTTTTGGAGATCTTCGCAGTCTTCCCTCGTTTGAGCCCTGCTGTATAGTTTGGTGTCATCTGCAAATTTTATGACCTCACACTTGGTTCCCGCTTCTAGGTCGTTTATGTAGATATTGAACAGGAGCGGTCCCAGCACCGACCCCTGTGGAACTCCGCTCGTGACCCCTTTCCAGTCCGAGTAATGGCCCTTTACGCCAACCCTCTGTTTCCTGTTTGCCAGCCAGTTCTTGATCCATCGGTGGACCTCCCCTTGGCACCCCGTGGTTCCATATCTTTTTGAGCAGTCTCTCGTGTGGTACCTTGTCGAAGGCTTTTTGGAAGTCGAGGTAAATGATATCTATAGATTCCCCTTTATCCACCTGGCTGTTCACCCCCTCAAAGAAGTGCAATAAGTTTGTGAGGCATGACCTACCCTTGCAGAAGCCATGCTGACTCAGTTTTAGCTGCCCATTGTTTTCGATGTGTTCACAGATGCTGTCCTTAATCAGTGCCTCCATCATCTTTCCCGGGACTGAGGTCAGGCTCACCGGCCTGTAGTTTCCTGGGTCGCCCCTTGAGCCCTTCTTGAAGATGGGCATGACATTTGCTATTTTCCAGTCCTCCGGGATCTCTCCGGTTTTTAGGGATAGGTTGCATATTTGTCGAAGTGGCTCCGCTATTTCGTAACATGGTATGGTTCAACCTTGGGAAAGGATCCCCTAAATCAATTACAAAAACAAAGGTGCTCCAATTCCGGGGCACCGACTTCGCACGCATGGGGGATTTCGTTCATCAGACGCTGCAGGACCATGCAGGGACCAGCAATGTGGAAACTATGTGGTCGTACCTAAAATCATCCATACACGAAGCAACTAATCGCTACATAAAATCAGTAGATAAACGACAAAGAAACAACAAACCCCAATGGTTCACTGAAGAGATCTCGCACCTCATTAAGGAAAAGAAAAAAGCATTTCTTTCCTACAAACGTACGCAGAGAAGAGAAACTAAAGTAGAATATAAGACCAGATCTGCAACGGTCAAAACAGCAGTTAGGGAGGCCAAACTTCGAGTGGAAGAAACTCTGGCAAAGAACATTAAAAAAGGGGACAAATCCTTCTTTAGGTATATCAGTGATAGGAAAAGGAATACAGACGGTATAGTACGCCTTAGACAACCGGACGGGAACTACACGGTGGCGGACTCAGAAAAAGCAGAACTACTAAATGAATATTTCTGCTCAGTCTTCACCTGCGAAGCACCGGGACACGGACCACAGTTGATGATAAAACAAGACGTGGATGACCCGTTTCAGAATTTTGAGTTCACACCTGGGGACGTTTACAACGAACTGGCAAGGCTAAAGGTAAACAAGGCCATGGGACCGGACAATTTACACCCAAGAGTGCTCAGAGAATTGAGAGACGTTCTGGCGGAACCGTTAGCAGTGCTCTTCAATCTCTCACTAAGTACGGGGAAAGTTCCGTTAGATTGGAAAACAGCCAACGTCATTCCTCTACATAAAAAGGGTTGCAAGGCTGAGGCTGCAAACTATAGACCGGTAAGCCTCACCTCAATAGTGTGTAAACTCATGGAAACACTAATTAAGTATAAATTAGATACGATCCTGAACGAGGGAAATCTCCAGGATCCCAGCCAACATGGATTCACCAAGGGTAGGTCATGCCAGTCAAATCTAATCAACTTCTTTGACTGGGTAACAAGAAGACTGGACTCAGGAGAGTCCTTGGACGTCGTGTACCTGGACTTCAGCAAAGCGTTCGACAGCGTCCCACACCGCAGGCTGCTGAACAAGATGAAATCGATGGGATTAGGAGAGACTCTAACTGCATGGGTTAAAGATTGGCTTCATGGCAGACTTCAGAGGGTGGTAGTTAACGGTACCCGCTCTAAAATGTCGGAGGTGACTAGCGGAGTGCCACAGGGTTCGGTCCTGGGCCCACTCCTCTTCAACATATTCATTGGGGATCTGACTCAAGGGCTTCAAGGCAAAGTAACCTTATTCGCTGATGACGCCAAACTATGCAATATAGTAAACGGCCATAATCTACAAGATGCTATGGAGCAAGACCTGCGTACTTTAGAAAGTTGGTCCTTGATGTGGCAGCTGGGCTTTAACGCCAAGAAATGTAAGGTCATGCATCTCGGTAACGGAAATCCTTGCAGAACTTACACCCTGAATGGAGAAACTTTAACCAGGACTACGGCAGAACGAGACTTAGGAGTAATCATCAGTGCTGACATGAAGGCAGCCACTCAAGTGGAGAAGGCTTCATCTAAAGCACGGCAGATGATAGGTTGTATCAAGAGAAGCTTCGTCAACAGGAAACCTGAAGTCATGATGCCATTGTACAGAGCCATGGTGAGACCTCATCTGGAGTACTGTGTGCAATTCTGGAGGCCACATTACCATAAGGATGTGCTCAGAATTGAATCGGTTCAGCGGATGGCCACCAGGATGGTCTCGGGGCTAAAGGGTCTCCCGTACGAGGAAAGACTGAGCAAATTGCAGCTCTACACTCTTGAAGAGCGCAGAGAGAGGGGAGACATGATTGAGACATTTAAGTACATCACGGGACGGGTCGAGATGGAAGAGGATATCTTCCTTCTCAGGGGACCCTCGACCACAAGAGGACATCCACTCAAACTCAGGGGAGGGAAGTTTCGTGGAGATGCAAGGAAGTACTTCTTCACGGAGAGAGTGATCGAGCATTGGAACAAGCTTCCAGTGCAGGTGGTCGAGGCACGCAGCATCCCAGACTTCAAGAACAAGTGGGATACCCATGTGGGATCCCTACGGGGTCATGCCAAGGGATAGGGTCACTAGGACTTGAATGAGCGGGTCAGTAGAGTGACAGTATAATTACAATTATACTTAAGGGGTCAGAAGACTTAAGGGGGTGGGTAAATAGTGTGGGCAGACTTGATGGGCTATATGGCCCTTATCTGCCGTCATCTTTCTATGTTTCTATGTTTCTACCCTTGGGTGAATGCCATCCGGACCTGGCGATTTGTCGCTTTTTAGTCTGTCTATCTGCTTGAGTACATCCTCTTGGCTTACCTCTAAATTGACCAGCTTATCATTTTGGTCTCCTATTACAATTTCCTCGGGTTCCGGAATGTTGGTTGTATTCTCCCTCGTGAAGACTGATGTCACAATTCCAGCTCTGGTTAACAGAGGCTGAAACTCTTCACACTATTTACCGGTATTTATTCAATTTTCTAAGCTGTTCTCCCAAGGGAGCTCAGAACAGTTTACATGAATTTATTCAGGTGTTGAAGCATTTTTCCCTGCCTGTCCTGGAGGATTCACAATCTACCTAATGTACCTGGGGCAAGGGGGGGATTAAGGGTCACAAGGAGCAGCGTGGGTTTGAACCCACAACCCCAGGGTGCTGAGGCTGGAGCTTTAACCACCACACCACACTCTCCCCTTATTTAGGTTTCTGATGTTATAAAATACCTACAGTTGAGTGCCAATCTACCATCGGCTGGTCAGCGAGATTTATACCAGCCTTTGGCAGATGTGAAGGCTTGCACCCAAAGTTGGATGTGAAATGCATTAAGCAAATCTTCCATAAAGAACACTCCATGCAGAGCACCCTTTACAGAATATGTGCTTAACATGGATCATCCTGGTGCCTAACTTTGGTAACCGCAGAAACTGTGGAATGTAATGGTCTTGAAATGTTGTTTATTAAAAAGTAGAATCAAGGCAAACACATCTACTCTTTTTCGACTTTGGCTTCTCTATCGAACAAGGAGTGTTTGGTTTGCATTTACATCCTACCCAGTAAATCAATCATGTATACACTGACCTAGACCCCTGAGGAAGCCTCGTATACGCCGAAACGTGGACCGTGTTGGATCCATTACCACCAATTGAGTCAGCTGTTCCTCACAGTGGATGTATTTCTACCATTGACTAGGCATTTTATTTTTCCAACATTAATGGTCCTCGTCTCTCTTTCTTCTTTCTCTTTTCTCCTAACTCTCTTTACAATATCTGTTATTTGCCTTTTCTCCTCTCTTCTGTGTATTCTTTCCCACCTCACCTACGTCTGTCTATATTACACCGATCTTGTCCTTTTAGCTCTTCCCTCTGTTTCTTCCTTTTCTGCTTTGCTATCCACTCAGATTTCATTCTTTCTTCTCTCCCTCCAGTCTTACCCTCTCCTCCCATTCCCTATTAAGTTCTCCCTCAGTGTGCATTGCCTGAAACTAAGTCCTGAGCATGCTCATCCATTTTCTTATGCCAGCCACGACACTGTCACCTTTATGTGATTTAGAATTTTTGTATAATGGTTCAAAATGTTGTGTGATCGTGGCACCGAGGTACCCCCCTCTTCAAACCCAGCATGCATCCAAAAAAAGAGAGAAATGCCTCAGACTAATGTAGCAGTATAGACCAAAAGGTATAAATCAAAACTGCTTTTGATACTTTCACTGGCAAAAAAACTCCCTCCCAGGACAACTCAGGTTTAGAAAAGGGCAAAGTCACCCGGAGGCACATTCAAGGACTTAGCTGACAAAAGATGATTTGAGCTCCAACACTGTCACGTCTTCTCCAGAAGCTGGTTTCAGCGTGGCTGCACTTTTCAAGGCTGTATTGTTTCTTCCCCTGATGAGCCAAACATTGGTGAAACAAGGTCACTTGTTGGGGAGATTGGAGAAGACGTGACAGCGTTGGGGCTCAAGTCATCTTTTGTCAGCTAAGTCCTTGAATGCGCGTCTGCGGATTTTGTGAGATCCGATTGCCGCGAGACCCCTGAGGCAGGCCCTGGTGTCAAGCCCATCATGTCAAGCCCATCGTGATAAAAGAGACTGAGCGCCAATTGTTGTTTTGTTTGCCGGGACAGGAGTGTTCCATACAGTTGCGTGCCCAACTTGAGTGCCAGGATTTATTCGATATTTCAGCAGGCACAAGTCTGGCACTCAGAGGATCGACGCTAAGTGTTATTCTATAAAAAGCACTTGTTTCCCAATAATGAATGTTAATGTGGTAATTCTAGCTTTTAGATTCTTAGCTCTCCGGGGACAGGGAAATATGTGCTGTATTACTACTACTGTTTATCATTTCTTCTGTATCAATGTAACTTACCTCGAGAGACCAAGGAGAAAGCACAACATAAATACATACATTAAACTGGGGCATCTTAGGGACCTGGGACAAAATTCATAAAGTGCAACTGGAAATTCTGGACATGATATTCTACGAGGGGTCGCTGAAAAGTTCTCAGCCCAGCCAACAGAGGGGGGGGGGGCATAGCCCTCGGCAGCAGCGAGCCAAGATTTAGACTGGCTCTCAAAAAAACACTGCAATGACATTTTCTGTTACGGATGGCGTCACAGAGTTTGACCCTTGATAGGAAATCAAAAGAAAGCCAGTCTCAATCTTCTTTATAAGAGAAGCAACGGCTTTTTTTCCCCCTCCAAAAGGTACCTTTAAAACACAACAAATTTCAAGACTCCCGAGGAAGGCACCTTGTATATCGAAACGCATGCAGCAATGAGTTGCTGCTTGTTTTTATCTTACTGTCAATAAAGACTCCTTCTGGAACATCTCCACCTTCCCACTTTGTTTTGCTTATGTGAATGTCAAAAAACATTGGTTTACTTTGATTGTTGCTGCTCCTAGAAAGCTCCTAAAGTTGCTACCTTAGGTGATTGCTTACTTCTACCTAATGGTTGGGCCAGCCCTGTATGTAACTCCATCAAGACAAAAAAACAGAAAAAAAAGAACAACATAAGAGCATATGAATACTGGGTCAGGCCAATGGCCCATCAAGCCCAGTAGCCTGTTCTCTCGGTGGCCAACCCAGGTTTGGCCAAAACCCAAAGAGTAGCAACATTCCATGCTACCGATCCAGGGCAAGCAGAGGCTTCCCCCATGTCTTAATAACAGACTATGGACTTTTCCTCCAGGAATTTGTCCAAACCTTTCTTAAAACCAGCTACGCTATCCGCTCTTACCACATCCTCTGGCAACGCGTTCCAGAGCTTAACTATTCTCTGAGTGAAAAAGTATTTCCTCCTATTGGTTGTAAAAATATTTCCCTGTAACTTCATTGAGTGTCCCCTAGTCTTTGCAATTTTTGACGGAGCGAAAAATTGATCCACTTGTACCCGTTCTACTCCACTCAGGATTTTGTAGACTTCAATCATATCTCCCCTCAGCCATCTCTTTTCCAAGCTGAAGAGCCCTAACCTTTTTAGTCTTTCCTCATACAAGAGGCGTTCCATCCCCTTTGCCATCTTGGTCGCTCTTCTTTGAATCTTTTCTAGTGCCGCTATATCTAAGATCGTGCATCGGGGGCTGGGAGACAGTCTATTTACCATTTGTTTAATCCCTGTCTGCCCTCCTGCTGAACTTAACATCTTCCTCCGTGCACCGTCCTATTACTAGCCGGAAACCAATGTGTAGAAAAGATTTCATATGTATTCTAAGTGCTTTTCTAATTTGTAATCTTATATTGTAGCTAGACTTCCGAAGATGATTGGTGAATCTAATAAAGAATCAGCATTCACAATCAGGTCTAATAAACCTTAAACCTTTTGTTTCTGAATAAAAGTCAGATGGGGATTAACTAAATCATCTCATTTTTTTCACAGTACCTGTATGCCCTTGTGGTTGCCGATTGCTCTCTGCTTGCTGTGTATGAGTAAAATGAATGGTTTGATTAATGGATATGGGGAAGGGGTAAAACACGGACCTTACGGACCTCGCGGATCTAAAACCGCACGTCCTTAAAAGTCCGAGGTCCGTGCATTGACAAGTCCGCCTTCGCTTTCCCTGCAGCTCAGCTCAGGCCCCCGGCTCCCTCGCGGACCTCACGGATCTGAACTGCACGTCACGTCCTTAAAAATCCGAGGTCCGCGCCATTTTTGAGGTCCGTGCCACTTTTAGTCTCTGGCTCTGACAGAGCTCTATGACAATTTAACTCTGACAGATCCTAATGCTTTTCCCTCCCTATGCTAGGATCCATCAGAGTTAAATTGTCATAGAGCTCTGTCGGAGCCAGAGACTAAAAGTGGTGCGGACCTCGGATTTTTAAGGATATGACGTGCAGTTCAGATCTGTGAGGTCCGTGAGGGAGCCGGGGGCCTGAGCTGAGCTGCAGGGAAAGCACTGCGCCGCACTGTGCTAACGGCCCCGAAGGCCATAGAGGTTTAAAGGGCTTCGGGGCTATTGCTGTGCGGCAGCTGCTAACGCGGCTTTGTAAAAGAGACCGTTAATAAAAGAACATAGGAATCCCATCTAGCCTCGTATCCTGCTTCCAACAGTGGCCAGTCCAAGACACAAGTACCTGGTAGCATCCCGAAGGATAGCAAGATTCCATGCTACTGATCCGAGAGAAAAGTAGCGGGTGTAGATATGTGTGTCTAGGGTTGCCAGATTTTCCTTTCGGAAAATCCGGACCACCTAGTTCTGCCCATCCATGCCCTAGCCCCGCCCCCAAGCCCACCCTAGCCACACCCCCACCGCCTGCTTTTGTCGGGCAGGGAGGAAGTCCGCTCATGCGCGGACGCTACGTGATGACATCATCGCGTGACAGCCACGCATGTGCAGACTTGTTCCCTGCCCAACACAGCTTTTCAAAACCCAAAGTGCCGGGTTATGAAAATCCGTCCGGACCCCCGAACAGGTCCTCAAAAAGAGAACATGTCCGGCGAAATCCAGACGTCTGATAACCCTACGTATGTCTGCCATATTGGAAACCTCCTCATATTTAAATGATAATCATTAACCCCGCCTTTTACAAAACCATAGCGCGGTTTATACTTCCAGCGGTGGCAGTAACTGCTCCGATGCTCATAGGTCTTTTTTCTAAGTGTTTTTGAGTTGGACAAATTTTTGGTTGAAAATGGGGTATAAAGATGGGTGACTTAGCGGTCTGGGCGATCAGACAGCTGGATGTACAGTTAGACGATTTTAGAAAAAAAAAATATGCTGGACATATTTTTCGAAAATGGACCTTTTCCCGTGTCCGACTTTGGGCGACTTGCGACTTAGGCCCAAACGGACTTAGACATTTCTCCGCCTTTTTTGTTTTTCAGTGTTTGCTCTTTATATTTTTGATTTTTTAGTGCTGTTTTTTCTGACAACATTACGTTTTTTGACGTACATGAAAACCTATTTCCGGGACGCTCCTCAGTGTCCCGGAAATAGGTTTTCATGTACGTCAAAAAACGTACATGACTCCTCAGCCATTTGGGTGGCAAGAAATTTGAAGCGGTTGAAGGTACTACAGAATTGTAGCAGATCATTGATGTGCTATGTTGAAGTTTATCTCATGCTTTTTGTATAATGTTTTTTGTTTTTGCAGCATATTTCCCCTGACGAAGCTTATTGTAGCGGAAGGGGGGCCCCGTCGGGGAGTTTGCTGAAGAGGGTCCATTGAAGAGCACCATTCTAGTTTGGATGTACTCAGACCCTTTCTAAATACCTCTTTTTTGCACCCTGCTCACACTCTGTGTGGAAGAAATTTCTGCTGCAGATAAGTTTTTGTTTTTTCTTTCTTTGCTTTGAGTTTTGTGAGGACTGATATTATGTAGCTATTGAGCTGTTGTAACATTTGAAAGTTATTATGCTACTTATTTGATCAATATTTTTACTCAAGTATAGAATTTAAAGAGTGTGGAGTTTTTCCAGATCGAGGATGTGTCTGCATCTTCACAATATTTTTTTGGAGTTGGTTTGTCCGGAGGATTAGGTATTTTTACTAAATCCAACGTGACACTGAGGTCTTTTCTCCTCATAGTTATGCCTACCTTGAATGCATTATATTGTTGAGGACATAAAGAGCATTCTATTTGATTCATAGTTCTAATTGTTTGTCATTTTACTGACGTTTATCATATTTCTATTATAATTGTTCTGCAGAGCTGTTAAATGTGTATCCTGTATACCCCTGCAAATTCGTAGTTCACGATTCACGGACTCAGTCATTTGCGGTATTTTCTGACCATCTCTCCTGGGAAGAGGCGGTCAGAAAATACTGCGAATGACTGCCCCATGACAAAGCGACTTTCATTTTGAAAGTATGTTACCGGCTCTGCCAAAATAAAGTCAGGGGAAAATTCACAGACCGTACTCTTCTGCCTCTGATCGTCACCAGCAGAGCTACTGAGGGACTCCAGGGAAGGACACGGCAGTTGATCACCCACCGCCATGGTAGCAGAAGCAGCGAAGTTCCCGCCAAAACTGCCGGCTCAGAGATTGCGGCCCCCCACTGGCAATCGGGGTCTCCCCCAAGTGAAATCTGCCTGCCGCAGAAAGCACTCCTAAACTGCAAACAATATTTGCGGTTTTTCAAAATTCATGGGTGCTCCTGGAAAGGAACCCCCATGAATTTCGGAGGTGGACTGTATTTCTATTACTGTTTCAGGTTTAGATTTTGCTATTTCTAAGCTAAATACAATAACCCCTCCTTTTACAAAACCGCGAAGGGGTAAGGCAAGGAGTGTGCGCGCACGGCATGGAGAGGAGCGGGAGGTGCGGAGAGGAGGCTGGGTACTGTGCCCTTCGGAAGACTGCGCCTGTGGGCAGACCGCTTCCCCTCCACCCGCACTCTCCTTACTACGCCACTGATCTGAGAGGTCCACTACTGATATATTTGCTATATTTTGTAAATGCATTTTGATGAATATTATTATTGCTAATAAAAAAAACTGTTTAGGAGAATACTCTAATTAAATACCGAATTCCCAAAACCTAACAATAATTTTTGCTGGAATTCAAAAAACTAAGCAAAAATTAAAACATAAACATAACAAAACAAATTAACGTAAAACATAAATTTTTTAAGTTATAATGTACTCAGTCAGAACCACCCATCCAACACAGGCAGCAGTGTTTATATGGATATTATTCAAGCATCATAGCATGCCCTACCTGCCTGCCAATATTATCACTAGATTGTCACACTCTCAATATCCATGAATCGCAAATCAAAACTTATTGAAGACTTGCCCCCTCTTCTACTAAACCGCGCTAGCGGTTTTAGCATGGGGAGCCACGCTGAATCACCTGCGCTGCTCCCGACGCTCATAGGAACTCAATGAGTGCCGGGAACAGCACGGGCCCTTAGTACTTAGCTCATCTCTGTGCTGTAAGAGTGTTTTCAGACGGTCAGGCGGAATGCTGTCCATTGAAAGATGAATCGCTGCCGGGATAGCCCACGTGATCAATTAATTAAATCCCTCAAAGTGATACTCCATGTCCCCAAAGAGAAAATGTTGAAAATTCATGTGCAAAAATCTTCAAACAATCCACGATAGCAGCTTCCTCAACACCAATCGTGTTTCCCAAAACCTGCTTCATCAGGACTGACTGCGCACATTATAACTTTAAAAATGTATGTTTTGCGTTATTTTGTTTTGTTATGTTTTTGTTTTAAGTTTTGCTTAGTTTTTTTGAATTCCAGCATAAGTTATTATTATTATTGCTAGTCGTTCTTGGTCCATTTTGGATGATGGGGGCATATCCATTGAAATGGCAAGTAAGAGCAGTTTTTTTGGAAGTCTGTGGCTACTGGAGAGGATTGTAGAACACAAGCAGGAATGGCCTGTGGGGCTTCAATATACAATGGCAATGAAACGGTCTTTAGATTTTCTAATTAAAATGTCCAAGAACAGAATTTCCAGATTACTCACATGCCTTTTAAGCTTTACATAGTGTCCCTGGAGCTCAGCCAATCTCTAAGCTGCTATAAGTCATCAGCTGTGCCTTTTCGGGGAATCTAAATATCATCTGTAATACCTTCCCCAGTGCATTCAATGCCTTTCCAGAGAACCAAAATCTCATATGTAGCACCTTCTCCAACGAACCAAATGACCTCCAAAGCACCAAGGAAGCAACTCTATATGTCCCTCCTATCTGTACCCTTCTCCTCTACTGCCAACTCCAGGCTACCTCCTTTCTCTCTTGCTGCACCTCACGCCTGAAGCAGACTACCTGAGTCTGTACGTTAAGCTCCGCCTCTGGTAGTATTCAAATCTAGGCTAAATGCCCACCTTTTTGAGATTGCTTTTAAGTCCTAATTCCCACTCGCTTGTAAAGCTCCCATGCCTGTTTTCATCATTCCCTCTCTGAGAAACTCCCTAAGCCCCTCGTCCTGTTTGTACGCTTGATTAGCTTGTAAGCTCTACTGAGCAGGTACTGTCTCTTGAATATGTATTGTACAGTAACATAGAAACATAGAAACATAGAAATAGACGGCAGATAAGGGCCACGGCCCATCTAGTCTGCCCACCCTAATGACCCTCCCCTACCTTTGCCTAGTGAATAGAGCCCACGTGTCGATCCCATTTGGCCTTAAAATCAGGCACGCTGCTGGCCTCAATCACCTGCAGTGGAAGACTATTCCAGCGATCAACCACCCTTTCAGTGAAAAAGAATTTCCTGGTGTCACCTCGTAGTTTCCCGCCTCTGATTTTTCACGGATGCCCTCTTGTTGCCGTGGGTCCCTTGAAAAAGAAGATATCTTCTTCCGCTACAATGCGGCCCGTGAGATACTTGAACGTCTCGATCATGTCCCCCCTCTCTCTGCGCTCCTCAAGCGAGTATAGCCGCAGTTTGTCTAACCTCTCTTCGTACGGGAGATCTTTGAGTCCCGAGACCATCCGGGTGGCCAGTCTCTGAACCGACTCCAATCTCAGCACATCTTTGCGATAATGTGGTCTCCAGAATTGCACACAGTATTCCAGGTGGGGCCTCACCATGGATCTATACAATGGCATAATGACTTCCGGCTTACGGCTGACGAAACCCCTGCGAATGCAACCTAGGATCTGTCTTGCCTTGGATGAGGCCTGCTCTACCTGGCTGGCAGCCTTCATGTCCTCACTGACGATCACCCCCAAGTCCCGTTCTGCAACCGTTCTTGTTAGGATCTCACCATTAAGAGTATAAGTCTTGTATGGATTGTGGTTGCCTAGGTGCATGACTTTGCATTTTTTGGCATTGAAGCTGAGTTGCCAGGTCCTAGACCAGCGCTCCAGTAGGAGTAGGTCGTGCATCATGTTGTCGGGCATTGAATCTTCGTCCGTTGTGCATTTTCCCACTACATTACTTAGTTTGGCGTCATCGGCGAATAATGCTATTTTACCTCGAAGCCCTTCTGCCAAGTCTCTTATAAAGATGTTGAATAGGGTCGGTCCCAAGACCGAACCCTGTGGCACTCCACTGATCACCTCCGTCATTTCTGAGGGGGTGCCGTTCACCACTACCCTTTGAAGCCTACCACCCAGCCAGTTCCTAACCCATTTCGTCAATGTGTCACCTAATCCTATAGAACTCATCTTGTTCAGCAACCTGCGGTGTGGTACGCTATCGAATGCTTTGCTAAAGTCCAGGTACACGATGTCCAGGGACTCCCCAACATCCAGCTTCCCCGTCACCCAGTCAAAGAAGCTGATCAGGTTGGATTGACATGATCTTCCCTTAGTAAATCCATGTTGACGGGGGTCCCGTAGATTTTCCTCATCCAGGATCTTATCCAATTGTCGTTTGATCAGAGTTTCCATAAGTTTGCTCACTATAGATGTTAGACTCACTGGTCTTTAGTTTGCTGTCTCCATCTTTGAGCCTTTCTTGTGGAGTGGAATGACGTTAGCCGTCCTCCAGTCCAACGGGACGCTTCCCGTACTAAGGGAGAGGTTGAAGAGTGCCGACAGTGGCTCTGCCAAGACATCACTCAACTCCCTAAGCACCCTGGGGTGTAGGTTGTCAGGCCCCATTGCCTTGTTAACCTTGAGTTTTGACAGCTCATCGTAGACACTGCTGGGCGTGAATTCGAAGTTACTAAATGGGTCAACTGAGTCTGCCCTTGTCTGTAGTTGAGGGCCAAGCCCCGGCGCTTCACGGGTGAAGACTGAGCTGAAGTATTCATTTAATAGCTGGGCTTTTTCGGAATCCTTTTCCACATAGTCTCCGTTTGGTTTCCTTAGACGTACAATCCCGCCAGAGTTTTTACTTCTATCACTGATATACCTGAAGAAGGATTTATCTCTCTTCTGGATGTTCTTTGCCAGAGACTCCTCCATGTGAAATTTAGCCTCCCTGACTGCTGTTTTGACTGCTTTTGACTTGGTCAGGTAGTCTGCCCTAGAGTCTTGTTTCCCCGATTGTTTGTAAGAGATGAAAGCTTTTTTCTTTTCCTTGATGAGGTCCGAGATCTCCGCAGTGAACCATTGTGGCTTGTTGTTTCTTCGCCGCTTACTTACTAATTTAACATAGCGGTTTGTCGCTTCTTGTATGGTGGCTTTCAATGTCGACCACATTTCTTCCACGCTATCGGTTTTTGCTTGGCTTAGTAGCGCCTGGTGAACAAAGGAACCCATGTCTTGGAAGTTTGTGTCCTTGAATTTGAGGACCTTGGTCAGCGTGTTAGATTTAGTGAAACCTTTCCTAAGATTGAACCATACCATGTTGTGGTCACTGGAGGCCAATGTGTCGCCCACCGAGACCTCTGTAGCGCTCTAGAAATGAGCGAGCACCTCAATTCTGGAATGGCATCTCCTTTTCTCTCTTTCAGATGCCGAAGTTGTGGCTGTGAGTGGAAAACGATGGGACGGTAAAGGCCTAGCGCTTCATTTTCTCCAACCGGGTTTCATAAACCGATTGTATTTATAAAGAGCAGTTCCAAGTAATCTTCTTCAACACAGAACGATGTGGTCAGTTTTGGATACTGACAAAGTAGAAAGAAATCCCCCCCCCCCCCCCATGAATTGAAGCTTATAATGACTTCTGATTACAGAAATGATTTTCTTGTGATGGACATTGTTATCATTTTCCCATTCGGAGCAAATTTCCTTAACTAAGTGCAGAAGGCGAAGAATGAGGGATGAGAAAGAAACAAGTTTACCTCGGGCCACTTGCCAGTCAGCTAAATGGCTATTTTATTTTAATTCACTGTGCTTCTGGTGAGGCTCAAAAGCTGCCCAATTTGGCACGAGATTTGATGTTTTCTTGGAAGCTCTTAGGATCCTTTATAGCGACAGAGGTTTGTTGGGTTTTTTTTTTTTTTAGCACTACCAAGGAAATATTTCATCCCATTTTTATACTGCCTTCTTCACTAAAGACTGGTTTAAAAATTCTAAATAAAAAATGCTGATTGGAATTGCTGTTTACTTCCTTATGTATTCATAATCTTCTCTGTTTTACATTACGATGGACTCCACAAGAGAAAGACTTCCCTTCCTCTCCCTCTTACCTATCCACCTCCTCTCTCCCCCTTCTCTTTCTCTCCCCTCCTACCTCTCTTTACAGTTGCCTTGAGCCTGTATAGGTAGTATGAGCCACACACAAATAGAAGATTAGATTAGAAAGGAAAACTCAACCCCACGCAGAGCAGAACAGAGCAAAAAACAAGTGGGGAAGGGACGGTGCACATCAACCTCTGGAACAATTGCAATTTATTAAGAATAATCATAAGATAAAAAGAATATTGCATATATTAAAATCCAAGCCTTTTATAGAGTCCTTTTGCTTATATCTTTGGACCCAATATGGCCCCTGTTTCAGCTTCCACTAGAAAGCCTTCCTCCGAGGTAGACATGTAATCCAGTAGATGGCGCTGATTTAAGGTGTGTCTAAAAAAAAAAATGGTACACCGTCAATAGCGTGCAGAACATTGGTGCGCCGACAATGCCGCTCAGTCAAATGTGCGCAGTGACAAGTGCGTGCATGAAGGAAATTGAATTGTCGAGGCAGAATTGTCCCCCCGGAGCGAGTTTTACGTGATGAGAGCGTGAATTGTAAGTGTAGTGGGAGGGGGGCGTTTCCCCCACACCCTCCCTGAACGAAAGTGTGAGTATAGTGGGGGTTCCCCCCCCACATCCCCCATCAGAGCACGCGTGAGTTGTAAGTGTAGTGGGGAGGGCGTTCCCCCCCCCACACCCCCTCAGAGCACAAATGGGAAGGCATAAAGGCATAGAGTGGCATGCGCATTAATCCTGCGTGCAAATGTCGGGGTGGAATTGTCAGCACGCCAATGTCCTGCACGCATTTAACAGGTCACCAAAGGTACACCGTCAATAGCATGCAGGACACTGGCGCGCTGACAGTGCAGCTCGGTCAAAAAATGGCTCCAGGCATGTAATACAGTGCTAATGACTCCGTCCAAACGCCGCAAGAAAATGCTGCCCGTGTCGTAACAAAAACTTTTATATTAAGATGGTCCAGGTAGTGACCAATAATTAGCTATACTAGAATGCTTGGCTTTATTCTTAAGAGGTGTACGTGGTTGGAGCTACAGCCTCAGCACCCTGGGGTTGTGGGTTCAAGTCCCGCGGTGCTCCTTGTGACCTTGGGCAAGTCACTCAGTCCTCCATAGCCCCAGGTACGTTAGATATATTGTGAGCCCACCGGGACAGATAGGCAAAATGCTTGAGTCCCTGATTGTAAAACCGCTTAGATAAACCTTGGTAGGCGGTAGGGGGGAGTGTGTGACACAGCTAGTGGTTAAAGCTCTAGCCTCAGCACCCTGGGGTTGTGGGTTCAAACCCAGTGCTGCTCCTTGTGACCCTGGGCAAGTCACTTAATCCCCCCATTGCCCCAGGTACATTAGGTAAATTGTGAGCCCACCAGGACAGGGAAAAATGCTTGAGAACCTGAATAAATTCATGTAAAACCATTCTGAGCTCCCCTGAGAGAATGGTATAGAAAATTGAATAAATAAATAGTGTGAAAAGTTTCAGCCTCTGATAAGCAGAGCTGGTATTGTGATGTCATAATGCCTCTTTCCACCAATGCCTAAGAGCCAACCTCATCAGTGATGTCACAATGGCTTCACTGTCCTATACTTGGCTCACTTTTACTACATTTTGATTTCTAGAGTGGTGCAGTGGTTAAAGCTACAGCCTCAGCACCCTGGGGTTGTGGGTTCAAACCCACGCTGCTCCTTGTGACCCTGGGCAAGTCACTTATTCCCCCCAATGCCCCAGGTACATTAGGTAGATTGTGAGCCTACCAGGACAGGGAAAAATGCTTGAGAATCTGAATAAATTCATGTAAAACCATTCTGAGCTCCCCTGAGAGAACGGTATAGAAAATTGAATGAATAAATAAAAAATAAAATAAATAGAAACACCTAATAAACTTGAAGGCAAAAATAGTATTTTTAAAAATGCTTTCCTTCACTTGTTTCTTATTCAAGGACTGAAAGCCTTTCATGGGTCCATTCAGGCTGTCTGTGGTACAAGAGAGCACAAGAGGTGTGACAAACCTTCACAATAGGTCAACAGTTGTTCCAAAAACTATTTTATTTTGAATGTTGAGCGGCAGAAAGGATAGAGCATGGAGAGGACTGGCTAGGGGCACTGGGGGAAGGAGCAAGGGGATGGGTGATTGGTGGAAGTAAAAGCGTGGAGGTGAGTGGCTGCTGGGAGGAAAGGAAATGGGTCTTGATGTACCACCGTTCTGTGGTTACAGTCAAAGTGGTTTACATATTGGGTAATCGGAGGAGGGAAGAGCCGGGGAATTGGCTATTAGGGAGCAGGAAAGTGGGAGTGATAAACTGGGGGAAGGGGGTGTGGGAGTTGAATGACGAGTGGGGTGAGAGAATGGGGCTGGGTGACTGAGAGTGCGATGGGGAACTGGAGCTGACTACGCCACTGTCTTTGTGTGCTGTCATGTATTGTATTACTATGATTTCTAGTCCAGGAATTTCTCAATGGCGCACTAGGGGCTTGGAGCATGGCGGAAGCAGCATTTAGAGGACCCTGGACTAGGTGGTAGGGAAGACTTGCACAACAGAAACACCAATAAAATTCAGAATGGGTATATAATGAGTTCTAATCTAGAGAATAAGGGGAACTCAATTTCCCCATCCTGTTCCGTGAGTTTTGTCACTATCGCTGTCCAATTCCTGTAAGCTCTGCCTTAACTGCACAAGCCTGGAATACTTATAATTTTAAAGTGTTTGAGGCTTGTGCAGATGAGGATGGAGCTTAGGCATTGGTGGAATGAGGCATTATGACATCCAATCTGAGCTCTAGAATGTTGCTGCTTATGATTTTAAAGGGTTTGAGGCTTGTGAAGATGAGGACGGAGCTTAGGCATTGGTGGAATGAGGCATTATGACATCACAATCTGAGCTCTAGAATGTTGCTGCTTAGGATTTTAAAGGGTTTGAGGCTTGTGCAGATGAGGACGGAGCTTAGGCATTGGTGGAATGAGGCATTATGACATCACAATCTGAGCTCTAGAATGTTGCTACTTAGGATTTTCAACTGTTTGAGGCTTGTGTTTGAGGATGGAACTTGCAGGAATCGGGCAAAGACAGGAAAAGAACTTGCGGGGATGGGATGGGAAAATGAATTCCTGTGGGACCGGGGAGAAATTTGTCCCCATGTCATTCTCTATTCAAATCTGAAGGAGAAACAAGGCCTTGGCCTTTAGAATACTAAGAACCGTTAATGCAATGACTGGGTTATGATATTACATAGAAGGGATGTTTGGGGGATTTTTTTCTTCTCATTTATATCATATAAATAATGTGCTCTGTAACCCTGCCAGATTGCCAGTAAATATATTTTGTAGGAAATGGCAACCTAATTCGAAACATAAGTGATTGAAGGCAAAGACTCCCATATTCCCAAAATGTTTCTGTTCCCTGGCTGCAGCACTGAACTTTTTCTTATTTGCACTGCTGAGAGGCTCGTGCATAATAATAAGCCAGAAGAATTCATCAGCGTCAATGCATTAAATTTAAATATGAAGCAGATACGCTTTTAGATTGCCTTAGATAAAGACACTGTAGAATTAAATGAGCTCTTGTCTATTAGATGAGGAACAAATGGCGCATGCACATAAAAGATTGTAATGTGAATATGCCCATATATTTCACAGACAATTTCCGAGATGAAAAAATGATTGGCCTTTATAAGTAATTTGGAAGGATCTTGTTTCTCTCCAATCACGTTAAATTATCCTTTCAGCTTGAAGCAGCCTCCGGCTCTGTGCGTCTGTTGCTTTGGCAGATTTTCCTGCATGTTAAACAAGTCTGATCTCAGCAGTGTTATGATATGGTTTAGAATAATAATTGTTTTTATGTTTAATAACAGCTGTGAGTACTCTAGGTTATTTGTGCAGCCGACTTCAGAATGTGATCTTACCCAGCAAGGGTGTATAAGTTCTGTACATGAAGGGAATATGTGATTTCCTCTTTTTTTTAACAACAGGAGTACAATAAAAACGGGGGTGATATAAAGCAACATGTTGTAATAATCAGTGCAGTAGAGGAAAAAGACATGGTTAGAGGAAGAGTTTGTTTAGTGGGTTATAAGGGTAGGGGGAGTTATTAATATGTAGTATGGCTCTAATGTGCGTTATTTGCCCCTTAAGTCTCTTTTTACTAAGGTGCGGTAGATTTTTAGCGCATGCAGGATATTACTGCGCGCTACGTGGCTAGAACTAATGCCAGGCAATTCAGCGTGCGCTGTTCCGCACGTTAGTGCCCTAACGCACCTTAGGGCTCCTTTTACAAAGGTGCGCTAGCGGTTTTAGCGCGCTAACATACCACGCGCACTAGCTGCTACCGCCTCCTTTTAAGCAGGCGGTAGTTTTTCAGCTAGCGCACACTATAGCATGCGTTAATCTTGTGCGTGTGCTAAAAACGCTAGCGCACCTTCGTAAAAGGAGCCCTTAATGTGTGTTAAAGGGCAATGATGCACGCTATATTATCAACTCCCCAATTACTAAAATATCCGAATAAAATATGAATGTATTGCACGGCCTCAGCCCCACCACTCCACCGCCAATTATAAGTTTATAGCGGGAAGCATTACGTGGACCTTCATCATTAGTCAATAAATAATCTTTTTCTTATATAAATATTTTTTCCTTTAATTTAGGTGTAATATGAAAATCTAAATTAAAGGAAAAAGTTAAGAAAAAATATTTATATAAGAAAAAGATTATTTATTGACTAATGATGAAGGTCCACGTAATGCTTCCCGCTATAAACTTATAATTGGCAGTGGAGTGGTGGGGCTGAGGCCGTGCGATACATTCATATTTTATTCGGATATTTTAGTAATTGGGGAGTTGATGTACATATTGCGGATTTAAAGATAAGATTGAAGAATTTCACATCATTGTTTTGGTGATATATTAGCAAAATACATGCTAATATTAGGTACTGCAGAAACCCTGGCCTTGTTGTCTCAGCTTTTAAAGTTATCCTCTGGAAACCGTTTTATTTTCCCTTTTCTAAGGTAAGCATTACAGTACTGTGTGGTGCAGTTTCCTGAACAACCCCTATCACTTCATTTGTGATGGTTCAATGGCTCGGCTAGCCAAAGACTCCTATTCTAATATGGTACGATGGTTGAGTTACCCAACTCTTTATTGCTTATTCAGTTTTCCCTCCAAAATGAGGTTTCTTCCTATCAGAACCTCCCAAGGCGAGCTCTCTGTAGTTGTAGAAACACTGGGTGGCAGAGAAAAATCACATTACATTAATTAGAAGGACCACAAGAGGTGTTTACCCCCAGTATAATAGAACTTTAGAGCAGTGATTCCCAACCCTGTCCTGGAGGAACACCAGGCCAATCGGGTTTTCAGGCTAGCCCTAATGAATATGCATGAGAGAGATTTGCATATGATGGAAGTGATAGGCATGCAAATTTGCTTCATGCATATTCATTAGGGCTAGCCTGAAAACCCAATTGGCCTGGTGTTCCTCCAGGACAGGGTTGGGAACCACTGCTTTAGAGATCCCTATGCATATAATAAATAATAATAATAATAAATTTATTTATATTCCACAGTACCTCACGGTTCAATGCAGTTTACAATAAGAAATAAGAACTGTAAAAACACAGAGAATTTACACCACAAGACAATACATTATATATAAAATATAACATTAAGAAACTATTAACTTATCTAGTTTATACATATTTATCAAACAGATACATTTTTAACGATCTTCTAAAAAGACCTGGTAAGAAGAATTAAAGATCAAACCACTAAATTTCTCTGACCCCACTTCAACCTGATGTACCTCAGCCTGATGTACTTCCAAAACACTTCCAGATAAACCTGACTAAACTTAGCATGCCAATGTAATTTCGAAAGTTCTCTGTAATGTCGCTGTCTATATACAGTCTCTTTCCTTGTAAACTGCTTAGAACTGTTTGTGGTATATAAAAATAAAGTTATTATTATTATTAAAACTTTTGTTCCAAAGTTCTGCCTGAAAGGATAGGGTTCTATTTAAGAAATATTTTTGTATACACAACCTTTTATTGAGGGGGAAAATAAAAAGATTGTGTATTGTGAAGAATGTCTGTTTTCTACTAGTTTAAAATGATCTCAAAAGTAACTTGGTACAAGACCATATAACGTTTTATAATAAATACGAACCATCCTTTCTAATTCTTTTTGAAGGTGCAGCCTCCAGAATTATACACAATATTCTAAATGGTGAGACCTTATTTAGAATATTGTGTACAATTCTGGAGGTCGCACCTTCAAAAAAATATAAAAATGATGGAATTGGTCCAGAGGAAGGCTACTAAAATGGTGCGTGGTCTTCAACATAAAGCGTATAGGGACAGACTTAAAGATCTCAATCTGTATACTTTGGAGGAAAGATGAGAGAGGGGAGATAATGATAAAGATGTTTAAATATACATGAGTCAAGTCTTTCATTTGAAAGGAAGCTCTGGAATGAGAGGGCATAGGATGAAGTTAAGAGGTGATAGGTTCAGGAGTAATCTAAGGAAATACTTTTTTTACAGAAAGGGTGGTAGATGTGTGGAACAGTCTCCTGGAAGAGGTGGTGGAGACAGAGACTGTGTCTGAATTCAAGAAAGCCTGAGATAGGCACGTGGGATCTCTTAGAGAGAGGAAGAGATAGTGGATGCTGTGGATGGGCCATTTGGCCTTTTTATCTGCCATCATGTTACTATGTTTCTATAACCATAAAGTTCTATGACATCACAATGCAGGTGTAAAGAGCCTTAGCCTATAGGAAGAGGAGATGCAAATGTTAAGAGCCTTAGCCAATAGGGAGACGAGGAGATAGTGGATACTGCGGATGGGCCATTTGGCCTTTTTATCTGCCATCATGTTACTATGTTTCTATAACCATAAAGTTCTATGACCTCACAATGCAGGTGTAAAGGCCTTAGCCAATAGGAAGAGGAGATGCAAATGTTAAGAGCCTTAGCCAATAGGGAGACGAGGAGATAGTGGATGCTGCGGATGGGCCATTTGGCCTTTTTATCTGCCATCATGTTACTATGTTTCCATAACTATAAAGTTCTATGAAATCACAATGCAGGTGTAAAGAGCCTTAGCCTATAGGAAGAGGAGATGCAAATGTTAAGAGCCTTAGCCAATAGGGAGACGAGGAGATAGTGGATGCTGTGGATGGGCCATTTGGCCTTTTTATCTGCCATCATGGTTCTATGTTTCTAATTTAAAAATTATTCTTGCCTCTACCACAAGCCAATGCAACTTTCGATAGTATGGTGTTACATGTTCTGATTTAGATTGAAAATTAGATGCACAGCCATATTTTTGGATGATTTGCATCCTCCTAATGATTTTTTGATGAGAACCAAGGACTGTGCAATCGATCTAAAAGATGAACAGTCAAAATAAATGAACAAATTATATTTATATTGACTTTATTTTTCCACTGCAAATCCAAGGGCTTCTTTTACAAAGCCACAGTCGTGATTCCCACGTGGCAAATGCGACAAAACCCATTCAGTTCCTATAGGCTTTGTTGCATTTGCTGCACCAGGAATTGCTACCGTGGCTTTGTATAAGGAGCCCAATATCATAAACATCATTTATGGTTGCACTACAGGACAATATTAGTTTTTGTGCTGTATCAAACTTTCATCTGATTCAAAATCAGATACAGTAGTTAGCATTAACCTAAATCTTATTTTCAGAGCCAAATGCATGTATGAACAGTAAGGGGGGAATGTATCAATGTGTGCTACCATTAAGATGAGTTATTTTTATCACAAGTTGTGCTGTTTTAACACATGGGACCATTTTCTGCAATGAGATCTAACTCATCTTAACAGTAGCACACATTGATACATTCCCCCTTAAGTCCTATTTTCAGAATTTATTTGTTCAATTTTCTCTACTGTTCTCATAGGGGAGCTCAGAATGGTTTGCGTGAATTTATGCGGGTCCTCAAGCACCTTCCCTGTCTGTCCTGATTGTCTCACAATCTATCTAATGCACCTGGGGGGGATTAAGTGACTTGCCCGGGGGTCACAGGGAGCAGTATGGGCTTGAACCCACAACCTCAGCTCTAACCACTATGCCACACTCTCCCCTTGAGCAAAGCTTGTTTAAGAGCAAGACTTATTGCATTTTCTGTTGAAGTGAAGCTCTGTCTTTAGGTTGCCTTGCTGTCATTTGTACATACTCGTATATCCTTCCAGATTAAGCCTTGCTCATTTTCTGGCTTGATTCAAGAAGTCGTCATGTTAGCATCATCACCAGAATGTGTTTTACACTACTATGGACAGAGATGTCAAAGTAAGGATAATAACATATTTTTGGGCATATGTTTGTCAAGACTTTTTTGAGATATGTTGCTATGGAATCATTCACGGTACTGACTTCTTTATATATCTGGCTGCTCGAGTGAGACACGATTTAGTGCAGCATTTATAAGAGCTCGGTTCACTCTAGATCAGTGGTCTCCAACTCAAACCCTTTCCAGGGTCACATTTTGAATCTGTAGGTACTTGGAGGGCTTCAGAAAAAAAACAGTTAATGTCTTATTAAAGAAATGACAATTTTGCATAAGGTAAAACGCTTTATAGTTTATAAATCTTTCCTTTGGGCTAAGTCTTAATAATAATATTGTACATAAGAACATAAGAATTTGCCACTGCTGAGTCAGACCAGTGGTCCATCATGCCCAGAAGTCCGCTCACGCGGCGGCCTTCTGGTCTAAGACCAGCACCCTAACTGAGACTAGCCCTACCAGCGCACGTTCTTGTTCAGCAGAAACTTATCTAACTTTGTCTTAAATCCTTGGAGGGTGTTTTCCCCTATAACAGCCTCTGGAAAAGCGTTCCAGCTTTCTACCACTCTCTGGGTGAAGAAGAACTTCCTTACGTTTGTACGGAATCTATCCCCTTTCAACTTTAGAGAGTGACCTCTCGTTCTCCCTACCTTGGAGAGGGTGAACAACCTGTCCTTATCTACTAAGTCTATCCCCTTCAGTACCTTGAATGTTTCGATCATGTCCCCTCTCAATCTCAATTTATAGCTAAAGAGACATATGATCAAGAAACTGTTTTATTTTACTTTTGTGATTATGATAAACATACTGAGGGCCTCACAATAGTACCTGGTGGGCCGCATGTGGCCTCCAGGCCGTGAGTTTGAGACCACTGCTCTAGATACAGTGAACTAGAAATACCGACACACTTCCCTTAGCTATGAAAAGGAAAAATCCCCAAGAGCCTAAGGTGGTTAGGTTGGAGTAGATACCAGCACTGATCTGCTAAGTTTAGTGACGGATGTTAAAAGTGAGAATGAATATGTTATAAAAATTATTATTAATCTCCACCAATGAAATTATTATTAATCTCCACCAATAAAATATATTCCTCATAGAGAGGAATATATTTTATAAAGAAATATTAATTGGGGGTGGGGGGGGAAGTTAGCTTGCTTGGTTAAAACAACTCTGTAATAACAATTAAATATATATAAATACTTATTCAAGACCTAAGAGCTCTTTTTACGAAGGCGTGTTAGGGCCTTAACGCGCAGAATAGTGCACGCTAAAATGCCGCGCGTGCTAGCTGCTACCGCCTCCTCTTGAGCAGGCGGTGGTTTTTCAGCTAGCGCACGCTATAGCGCGCACTAATCTGGTGCATGCGCTAAAAACGCTAGCGCGCCTTCATAAAAGGAGCCCTAAGACTCAGAACATTTATAAGCAAACTGAAACTTTAATCAAGCAGGTAGGCAGTTGTTATAGATAGGACCTTTTGAGCAAAGACAATAAAGATTGCACAAGGCAAATGTTGCTAAAGCAGAAGGAATAATTTATCTGGATTCCAAAAAGTTACTCACAATGTGAATAGTCCTTAAAATGGAGCAGAAGTTGCATGGCCTAGTGAAGCAGCATGATGATCTATGGAGGAGAACATAAGAACATAAGAAGTTGCCTCCGCTGAGGCAGACCAGAGGTCCATCCTGCTCAGCGGTCCGCTCCCGCGGTGGCCCATCAAGCCCATTGCCTGAGCAGTGGTATATATCTATCTGTACCCTTCAATCCCTTTTTCTTCTAGGAATCTATCCAAACCTTCTTTGAAACCATTTAATGTTTTCTTGTCTACAACAGCCTCTGGAAGCTCGTTCCATGTATCCACCACCCTCTGAGTGAAGAAGAACTTCCTAGCGTTTGTTCTATACCTGTCCCCTTTCAGTTTCTCCGAGTGCCCCCTTGTACTTGTGTTGCCCCTTAATTTGAAAAATCTGTCCCTGTCTACTTTTTCTATGCCCTTCAGGATCTTGAAGGTTTCTATCATGTCTCCTCTAAGTCTCCGCTTTTCCAGGGAGAAAAGTCCTAGCTGTTTTAATCTGTCGGTATATGGGAGATTTTCCATTCCCTTTATCAGTTTAGTCGCTCTTCTCTGTACTCCCTCTAGTATCGCCATGTCCTTCTTGAGGTGCGGCGACCAGTACTGGACACAGTACTCCAGATGCGGCCGCACCATTGCACGATACAGCGGCATGATGACTTCCCTCGTCCTGGTCGTGATACCCTTCTTAATGATACCCAACATTCTGTTAGCTTTCCTTGAGGCCGTGGCGCACTGCGCCGATGCCTTCAGAATTGTAACTTGATCCAGGCTGGTTCCAGAGGGAGAGTGAGCATCTTCCCTACTGAGAACGGATTCCACTTTATGTTTATAGGGTTGAGACCTGTTCTAAAAATAGAATCCATTCTCTGTTCCTAGGTGGATGATGGTTGAATTACAATGGCTTGGAAAGATGTCCCAATATAGAGAGTCCTTGCTGAATGTGGTGTGAATCTATGTCTGAGTGATTTAAAACGATGTGATAAGCTTCTATTGTTCTTGCTGATTGGAGTAGCCCAGAGATGATTTTGGTGTGAAGAGCTTCTATTAATCTATTTCCACTGATGCTTAGCTCTGGTATGCACCCTGGCCATGTCTTTTGTCTTATCTGAATACGTGTACTTAACACTTTCTGAAGGTGATGGCTCAGTCCATCCTTTTGTGTTCTATTGAATGGGGGCATTTAACACCCTTCTAAACAGATGGTTGTACTGACTTAAAGACCATATCAGAAATTCACTTTTAAAATCCATCAAATTAATAATTATAAAACCATCTTAACTCCAAGAAGAACTATAAAAACATTTTAACTCCAAGCAAAATTATAAAACCATATCATTTTTACTTTAAGTCCCTCAGAATAAAATGATCTATTGGGTCAGGCAATAATTAAAATTCAAAATTCATAACCCCAGCAACATTAACTATATCATGGTACATATTTTAAGATCTTATCACAATTATAAAATCATTTCATGCTACAACCCCATTGCACCCCTCAAAGTTCAGAATAAAAATATATATACCTGCCTACGGAACATCAGCACCTGGTATAGGAAAGCCTAGTAGAGCTGCACAGTGTAAACCACAGAGATCAGGACCCAGGCCCATAAGTCACTACATTCATGGTGGAAAATATGAGCCCACCAACCCCCCAAACCCTACTGTACTGCTATATAGGTGACACCTTCAGCCATAAGGGATATTGGGGTTGTAGACAGGTGGGTATAGTGGATTTGGGGTGTTTTGGGGGCTCACCATGACCTATAAGGGAGTTCTGATGAGATGTTTATCTGTCATTCCTTTGTGAAGTTCACAGCAGTGCCCTGAAAGGTGCCCCATTGCTCTGTTCCCATGTCTGGGTGGCCAGTCCATCACAATAATGACCCCTCCCACATCCAAAAGGACTTGTTCTGAGCATTTGGGACTTGGACAATTTTTTGGTTGAGAAAGTGGTATAAAGATAGACCTACTGGCGTTCTGTATGAACAAACGCCTGGATGTACAGATAGATGATTTTCAAAAAAAAGGAATAGTTTAGACGTGTTTTTCAAGAATGGACATTTTACCGGTGCCAACTTTGGGCGACTAGCGCCCCACATCCAAATCGGACTTAGATGTATCTTTTGATTTTGCCCCTCATAGGCTATAAGTGGTGTACAAAAAAAAAATTAAATTAAATTAAACAAGAGTCGTATGGACATTTTCTAAGAGAAAAATTGTACACATAGAGAGAACTGGTGAAATTTACCACAGGGATAATACTGAGAGTGAAAGTCCTTTGTCATGAAAAATGGTAGAAATAAGCTGATTTCACATGCCTGGTTTTCTGAATGTTAACATTAATGAGACATCTTTAAAGAATTTGCACTGAAACAGCTCATTAATTTTTTTAATTTAGATACAATTTTGCATGTAATGAACTACCTTTTCCTGCAAATGCAGCTTTGAATTAGCATTTTGTCCCTTTTGACATCAGCTTCTACCAAATGAATTGCAGAAAAGTATCGGGGAGGGAAAGGTTAAGAGGTGGAACCTGGGGAGAAAGAAGGACCGAGGTCTATCTTCAGTCTTTGGGTACTAAGATCACCCATGAGCAGACAGGAAAAGAAATATAGTAGGAGCATAGGGTGACTCTACAGACTCAAGAAGGCTTAGTGAACCCAGAGATAGCCAGAAGAGGACCAGAAACAAAACAGCCCTCCCTCTGGGGTTTCAGAAAGGAAATAAGGGGAAGGGAAGTTACTAAGCTTTGACATGTTGTATTATAGCACAGTTTAATTAACTGATGGAAAAACCAGTGCTGAAGGCAGGTAACCCCCATAGTAAATTAATAATACAACTTAGAATAAGCTTCACAAAATGTTATCTATCTTATTGAAGGAGTTGGGCCATGAACAGGGTTGGTATATAAAGTAAAACCCCTCAATGTGACTCCCCAGCAGAAGGCTTCTACACCCCTCCCAGAACCTCAACAAAGACTCTTTATCTCCTGGGAGTAGAGGGATCGTTTTTTGTGTATGTGTGTGGAGTGTGTGTGTGTGTGGGGGGGGGGGGGGGAGTTTGCAAGGTTTTATTCTTTGTGCCTGTTCCTAATGTCAGCTCTGAGATGGCATTACTTTTCCATGAATAACACCACTCAAAAATTTTGTATACAAATTGCATTATTCAATTGCATACCAATTATGTGCTCTGAGTGGCATAAACTGTAGTAAACGATCATGTGTTACAGTAGAATAATCCAGCAAGAAAAATGCTGTGAGCCAAAAGTGGGATGAAGGAAGTACTTTATTGGAGCTACTCAAATGATCTGACATGTGGCATGTTTCAGCAGACTTGCCTACGTCAGGGTCTGTTTTTGAGCAAAGAATCAAGATCACGTAAAAATCACTGCGCTTCCTTTCTAATATCGGTATCAATTGAACCTCTCAAAAATCAGTGCAGAGTGGTGAATGAGACAATATCTTCTAGACACCTGATATTCCATAAACACGGCTGATGCTGGGTGAGAATAATTCTAGATGCGATAAATGGCCAGGATTCACTTACCTGCCCAATCGGGGGCAGGTCCGACAAATTCTGAAAGGAAAAATATGCAGATGGGGGCGATCGGAGGAATGCCCCCATCTGCCCGCACGGATCGCTGTTGCGCGATCTGCATGCATGCTGGTCTGCGCATACCTGTTCGAGCCAGGGCCGTTTTTAAAAAAAACGTAACTTTTTTTCTAGGGCAGAGGGAAAGGGAATGTGAAACAGGACATTTGGAGCCCGTGGTTTTAACCCGCTTAAGTCTGCGGGTTAAAATCACGGGCTTGCACTACGGGGAATCGATCTTGGTGGTGCTGGAGTGGGGCGAGGCTTGAGAGAGACCCGCCGGGACACTACTGTCCCTACTACTGTTCCCTCTTCTTAAGGGAAGGGTTTTGTGCACACACAGGGAAGGGTGGTAGAATCGGGGCAGCAGGAGAGATCGGGCTGCAGGAGTTCGGGGCTGGCAGGACTTCGGGGCTGACAGGGCAGAGAGTGGGGCTGCAGAAGGCAGGGCAGTTGCAAAAGGCTTCAGCGACTTTTTTTTTGATCGGCCAGCCCAGTCGGTGTTGCAGGGTTTTGCTTAGTGAATCGCATCCTTGCCTACTTTGCATGCTGTAGCCCTCATTTGCATGTGCGGATCGGAGGTTGGTCGGAAGACAGGTAAGTGAATCGTGCCGGGGTTGCTAAGGGGTCGGTTTGCTTAGTGAATTTGGGCCAATGTTGCCTCTTACCCAGTACAATATAAACAAATCAAAATGAGTAGACAGAAAAGTCTGAATCAAACTTTTTACAAAGGAAAGTCTCAGTTGATTTATGGAAAATGATTATGTCAAGGAAATTTAGCAGCTATAAGTAGTAGGAGGTGGTGTAACAAAAATAGGAGCCCAAGACCTTGTGTCGACGGGCGGAAGTAATGCGGGGCTGGTAGAGCCCTCGCGCTGCCCGTCGGCTGGGGGAGTAGGCGGGTTAGGGTAGTTAGGGGGAAGGGCAGAAATAGACAGGCATCGATTGGTTGTAGAGCCTGTCAGGGTAGATAGTTTAAATTAATTGGTGGATCGGCGCGGGGGCGAGGGTTTATAGCCGGCACCCTGGAGGACTCGACTCCTCCTCAGGTCCTCCAGGGCGGTTTTTTCATCCGGCACGTGTGTGCAGAGCGGGCTCGTGCTGTTGCCAAAAAATAAAAATAAAAAAACAATAAACATTATGGCTGCTCGTCGGGAGTCTGAGTCGGCGTCGGAGGAGGAAGTAGAGGTCTCCCTGTTGGCGGGTTCCTCGTTGGTGGAGGACCCGTCCGAGCAGGTGGGTGGCAGTGGGGTTGGTAGGCCGGAGAGGCGGTCGAAAGCGGAGGCGTTGTCGGCCATCGCGATCGCCAGCTCCGGTTTGGGTTTGCGTGGGAGGGCTTCCGTTGGGGCTGCGGGGCCATGTGCAGGGTCACAGTCTAAGAAGAGGAAGGGGAAGTCGGGCGGGAAGAGTTCTGCCGGGCCGGCTGGCTGCAGCTCAGGCACTTCTAGTGCACTGTTGGAGGAGACTGGGTTAACTGTGGAAGGTGGCTCTGGAGGGGTGTCTGCTGTTCAGGCTGATGTTGGGGGGTTAGTATTTGCTGGTGGGTCTGCAAGGGGTGGTGAGTCCTTACCGGTTGGTGGGAGGGGGGAGCGGGGCGGTGCGTTGGGCGCGGTAGTTGAAGGGGCGAGGCCTCAGACCCCTTTGGGCGGAGGTCTGGGCCCCTGTCCTTCTGGTTTGCAGGGTACATGGGGTGCTCCGTGGGGTTTTCCTCAATGGTGGGCGGGTCCGGTAGGTTGGGGGCCGGGTTCCTCTTGTTCCCCTTGGGGGGGAAGTGGCTACCCTGGTGGTTTGGGGGCTTCTGGTTTTGGGGGGCCGGGTTGGCAAATGCCTGTTGGTGGTTTCCTGGCTCTGCTTTATTTTCACAGGGTTCGTCGGCGCCTGAGCGCCCCTACAGCACTGAAGCAGCCTGGAGCCATCCGTCCAGCTCAGCTGGAGGCGTGTCGGAGATGCAGCGGGATGCAAGAGCGGTGGCGACGGTGTCCTGCGACCCAGAGACGGCGAGGGCAGGGGCTGGTGGTGGCACTGCTGGTTTTTCTGCTCCGGTGGGGGCTGCTGGGGGCAGCGCCTCTGTGTCTATACACGGATCTACTTCGGAGGCCGGTCCTGCTGCGAGTGGCGTGTCGGCTGCGGAGATCGTCGCGGGACCATCTACATCGGGTAATGTGGCGCCTGCGGTGGTTGCTGGGGGGAAGAAGGTCAGGAAGCGTGGGAGGGGTAGACGGAGGCGGCGTAGGGGGTCATCTTCTTCTGGGTCTTCCTCTTCTTCTTCATCGTCTTCTGCGTCTTCTTCTGGGCATATTACTGGCGGCGCGAGCGGTTCAGTGGTTGGCGGTGGCGAGGCGCCGGCTGGGCCGAGTCGGGGTGCTCCGGCATTAGTAGCGTTGACAGAACTCTGGGAGAAAGTACCGAGAGCACTGCGGCGCAAGATTCGGCGGCGTTCCTGTATTGATATATTTCAGCTTATGGAGGGCAGAGTTCATCGTCGCAGTCGGAAGAAATCGAAGCGTGGGATTAGTGAGTCTAAGCAGTTACCAGTAGCTCGGTCCATCCTTAATTGGATGCGCTCCTTTTTGCGGCTGGCTAGTGTTTGGGGGCGTGCGCGTCCAGGGGACTATGGGCTGTTGTTGGCTTATGCGGACTCCGTACTTGATTCTTATCAGCGTTTTGGGGGCTGGTCGTGGCTTAACTACGACGAGGCTTTTAGAGACAAGATGGAGGAGAATGCCCACATGTCGTGGGGCACGCAAGATGTTAACTTGTGGCTCACACACATGTCAGCCAAGCCTTTGAGTGCGCCTGTGGTGAGTGGCCGTGGCCCGCCAGGGAGTGCGGGGGGTGGTCGGCCCTTTCGAGCAGGGGTGGGGGCGGGGGCGGGAGTGGGAGGGAGATCAGATTTTTGTTGGAGATTTAACAAATCCAGCTGTCCGTTCCCAGACTGCAGGTTCCGCCATGTCTGCTCTCAATGTGGACAGCCGCATTCCGCCCTCAAGTGCCCAAAACGTCCAGCAGGGGGGTCCGGCCGCTGCGAGCAAATGAGGGTTTGCCGGGGCAGTTGCCCACTCCTATTCGGGTGGGGGCCTTGCGTCCGTGGTTGCGCCGTTATGGCAAGGTTCGTGCGGCGGAGATTTTGGAACGTGGTTTTTCTTTTGGTTTTGAGATTCCTTTTCAGGGTGAGATTTCGGTTGCACGGGTGCGCAATGCGGTTTCTGTTTCTCAATTGTCTGCGGTGGTTCGTGATAAGTTGAGGGAGGAACTTAGCTTCGGTCGGATTGCAGGGCCTTTCCACGAGCGCCCTTTCCCGGAAATGATGGTTTCACCATTGGCGGTGATCCCTAAAAAAGAGCCGGGCAAGTTTTGCTTGATTCACAACCTTTCGAGACCGGTTGGCGCCTCGGAGAATGATGGTATTCCCCGTGACCTGTGTTCTGTGCGTTATTCGTCTGTGGATTGTGCCTTGCAGTTCATTCTGAAAGCTAGTAGGGGTGCTTTGTTGGCAAAGGTCGATATTGCATCTGCTTTTCGTCTGTTACCCATTCATCCGCGGTCTTATCCTCTTCTCGGTTTTCGTTTTGATGGCGCTTATTTCTATGACCGTTGTTTGCCTATGGGCTGTTCCGTTTCTTGCGCCTATTTTGAACTCTTCAGTTCTTTTTTGCATTGGGTGGTGGTGCGGCAGGCGGGTTTGGATTCGGTGGTACATTATTTGGACGATTTTCTGTTCATTGGTGCTGGGGGTTCTAATGATTGTGCTCGGTTGAAGGAGGTTTTTGAGCAACTGGCAGAGGAGTTCTTCTTGGCCCAGGAGAAGTCGGAGGGTCCGGTGTCCTCCCTGTTGTTTCTGGATATTGAGTTGGATACGGTGGCGTTGGTGACGCGCCTGCCGACGGCCAAAGTTCAACAGTTGATAGGTTTTATTGAGCTCGTGTTGGCTTCGCAGAAGACCACATTGCAGGCGGTCCAGTCACTGCTGGGCTCTCTCAATTTCGCATGTAGGGTTTTGCCCATGGGAAGAGCTTTTTCCCGCCGCTTGGCTGCGGCCACAGCAGGGGTGCGCGACAGGAAGCATTTTTTGAGGCTCCCAGCGGGTGTGCGGGCGGACCTCCGTATGTGGGTTTGTTTTTTTGCGGGATTTTAACGGCATCTTGCCTATGCAGGCGCCGGGGGTGTCTAATGGAGATCTAGAACTGTACTCTGATGCTGCGGGTGGAGTTGGTTTTGGTCTGTATTGTAAGGGTGCTTGGTGCGCTGCGCAGTGGCCTGCGGATTGGGTTGAGGGGGGGGTCTTACCAAAAATATCACTCTTCTGGAATTATTCCCCTTGGTAGTTGCCTGTGAATTGTGGCCTGACCTGTTGCGTGATCGCAAAGTTGTTTTCTGGTGTGATAACATGGGTGTGGTGGAGGTGGTTAACAGACAGGCTGCCCGCTGTTTAGCTGTTAATGGGCTGATGCGGGCGTTGGTGCTGCGCTGCTTACGGCTCAACTTGTTTATTAGAGCGCGTCATGTCCCTGGGATACAGAATGGAATTGCTGACGCTTTATCCCGTTTCAATTTTCAGCAGTTTCGTCGGCTGGCGCCAGAGGCAGCGGAGGAAGGTACTGCGATGCCGGAGCATTTGTGGCGCCTGGACGTGAAGGAGTTTGGGAGATGCTCCGCCTGTCGGTAGCTCCTGCCACGTGGTCCCGGTATTCTGCAGGGTTTCGGGTAGTAGCGCTCTTTTTGTCTGGTAGAGGTTGGTCCCCGGGGGATGTGGCCGAGTCCTTCCTGGAGGACTTTGTGCTGGATTCCTTCAGAGCTGGGGTTTCACGGGGGGGGGGGGGGTGCGTGGGCGTTTGGCTGGTTTTTCCTTTTTCTGCCGGGCTCTGGGTTAGGCTTGCCCTTCGTCCAGTTTCATGCTGCAGCGTTTGCTTCGGGCCATGGGTAGAGCAGTGCCTGAGAGGGGGGACACTAGATTGCCGATTCGGCATGAGCTGCTGGTGCGGTTGCTTCAGGTTTTGCCGGAGGTTGCTAGTTCCCCTTTCGAGGCCTGTTTGTTTCGGGCTGCCTATTCTTTGGCCTTTTTCGGTGCGTTTCGAGTGGGCGAGTTGTTGGTCAGTGCCACGGATGGGGCCAGAGGTAGGGGGTTCTCATGTGCATTTGGGTTCTCAGTCGGTACATGTTTATGTGGTCAGTTCTAAAACTGACCAAGAGGGTCGGGGTCAGTGGGTTTTGCTAAGGCGTGTGGCCGGGTGTATCTCTTGTCCCGTTGAACGGATGGGAGCTTATTTAGCAGTGCGTAGTGGGGATTCTCCGGTCCTGTTTATACATGCGGATGGGGCTCCGTTGTCGCGGTTCCAATTCCTGGCTGTTTTGCGGCGGGTATTGGCGAGATGTGGAATGGAGCCTGGGCGGTTCGGGACGCACTCTTTCCGAATTGGTGTGGCGACGAGTGCTAGTGCAGCTGGCTTGCCAGAGGCCGGCATTCAACGCATCGGGCGCTGGGTTTCTGGAGCTTTTCGGGGTTACATTAGACCTGGGAGCGACGTATCGGGAGCGGAGGAAGGGAATAGGGGCCAGTGAGTGGGGAGAATCTGGGTGTTGCAGTGTGGGCGGGTGTGTGGTACTGTACTATGCTGAGCTTGTTGTTTTGCTTTTCAGATGCCAGATGGAGGGGTTATTCCGTTTGGATTGTGGGCCATTCGTTCATTCATTGGGCCGGTGAACGAGCAACTATCCGCCCAGGGGGACGTCATCTTGGCTTGGGTCATCGCGGAGTCCCGTGTGTCCTGGTGGGGTCAACGCGACATGCGATGGCGTCATCTGCTGTCTTTTTTGGCGGATCAGCGCGGTTGTACCCGTCATCCGGACATCATCTTGTTACATTTGGGGGGTAATGATTTCGATAACATGTCTGGGAGACAACTCATCAACATGATCAAAGATGACTTGCGGGTAGTGTTTCAGTGGTTCCCGAGGGCTAGGGTGGTTTGGTCGGACGTTGTTCCCCGGCCTCGGTGTCTAGCGTCTAGGCGTTGGACCAGGGGGCTGGGGAAGTTTAATCGGCAGGTGGGAAAATGGGTGGTGGAGTTTGGGGGTGGTCAGATCCTGCATGACTGGGTGGATGTCACGTGTGCGGGTCTGTATCATAGGGATAGAGTACACCTCTCTGATGTTGGTTGGGATCTCCTGTTGGATGATTTCTCCGTAGGTTGTGAGAGGGTTCTTGGGTTGGGTGTGTAGCCTCAGCTCGGTTTATTGGGGGGGGGCCTGTAAGGTTACAGGCCTGTGGCGGATTCCTGAGCTACAGGGTCAGGAGGCTCATCAGGTGATGAGTGTTGGGACGGCAGGGAGCCGTGCCCGGTAGGTCAGGTGACCCGGGAAAGGGGCATGAGGGTCATGCCACCCCTCTGACTCTTGCTGTGGTGGCAGGGTTGAGGGAATAAATTAAGACACTCTGTAGCTCGGGAGGTTTTGGTTTATTCAAATTCATTATGTTAATGAAGTTAAATTTTTATATGTTTGGTTAATAAACTGAGCTGCGGCTAATTTTACCAACAAAAATGACTCTTAGTGGTTTTTGAGAATGAAGAAAGGGGTAAAGATAAGGGGTTGGTGATTATGTGTATATATATATATATATGTAGGCAGACAGCAGGGTCTATCCAGATCCCGCTGTTAATGCGCCTGCAAACAACATCAGAGTCTTAAACAGATTTTTAAGTTTATTTGAGGGTATGAAATCTACTATGCGTAATTTTCCTGTGTCATAGGCTGCAGGAAATTCTATTGACTATTCTTTTTTCTGCTTCACTTAACCATAACCCTAGAAAGTGACACAAAAATACTTTCCACATTAAGATTCCTGCTTCTTTTTGAACCTTGGAATTATTCTTTTTCCAAATCTTCTTTGTTTTTATATACTTCTGTGCATATTTAATCTCCTGATCTGATGATTTAAATTACGGTTCCTTTTCTGCTTTGAAGTATTTAAATTGAAACAGAGTGAGCACTTTTAAAATCTAGAAAAGGACAATACCATCAATTTCCTTTTGGTGCTATAGTTCAGGGGTAGGGAACTCCGGTCCTCGAGAGCCATATTCCAGTCGGGTTTTCAGGATTTCCCCAATGAATAGGCATTGAAAGCAGTGCATGCAAATAGATCTCATGCCTATTCATTGGGGAAATCCTGAAAACCCGACTGGAATACGGATCTCAAGGACCGGAGTTCCCTACCCCTGCTATAGTTGGAATAAATTCTTTGAAAATATTTCTTTCCCCCCCCCCCCCCCTGGTTAGGGTTACCATATGGCTCCAGAAAAAGGAGGACAAAATGAGACAATGGAATTAAAACCGGATGTCTCAATCTGTCCTCCTTTTTCTGGAGCCATATGGTAACCCTAACCCTGGTCCCTGTGTAATTGGTTTAGTTTTCATAAGGTGTGAGTAATATTGTATCCACCAGGGAGAACCCTCCCAGCGAACATGGAACACTTGAAGATGTACAAATTGTAAAGGCATTTGAACTGAGTATATTCAATATCATGAATGAAATGCATCAAAACCTCGAATAACCTGGTCAAAGGTTTGAAAACTTTCTCCTTATTTGCGTCATTATTTTCTGTTCTTGTCAGACAGCAGTCCAGATGTAGAATTTGTTATTGGGGATGATCTTCTGGAAATATATTTTCTTGGAAAGGATGAAAAGGTTTCCTTGCTTATGCTGTAAAGTAGAGAATGACCCCACGGGAACTCAATTTTCCTGTCCCGTCCCGGCGAGGGGAAAGGGTAAAACACGGACCTCAAGGACCTGACGGACCTCGCGGATCTTAAAAATCTGAGGTCCGTTTCCATGCCACTCTTAGTTTCTGTCTCTTACAGACCTCTATGAGATTTTAGCACTCACGGATCCGTCTCAGCATAGAGAGGGAAAAGTATTAGGATCCATCAGCGCTAAAATCTCATCGAGGTCTGTCAGAGCCAGAGACTAGTGCTGGAGCGGCAGAGCAGAAGCCTTCTTATGTATAGGTTTAAGTCTGCCGAATCTTATTATAGTTTAAAATAAGGGTGCACTATAGTGAATCAGGCTTCCTGGATCACAAATTGGAGGTCTCTTTCAGGAGATCCAGAAAACCCGGCGCTTAACAGGGCTGTTTAACCATTTTGCGCTCTGCTTATCCTTTAAGCCCGACATAGAATTTGGCTCTGACAGACCTCTATGAGATTTTAGCGCTGACGGATCCTAATACTTTTCCCTCCCTATGCTGAGATGGATTTGTCAGAGCTAAAATCTCATAGAGGTCTGTAAGAGACAGAAACTACGAGCGGCATGGACACGGACCTCAGATTTTTAAGGACGTGCGGTTTTAGATCCGCGAGGTACGCATTTTACCCTTTCTCCCCGTGAGTTTTGTCCCTGTCTTTCCCCATTCCTGTAAGCTCTGCCTTAACTGCACAATCCTCTAACACTTATGATTTTAAAGTGTTTGAGGCTTGTGCAGTTGAGGACAGAGCTTGCAGGAATGGGGCAAGGACAAGAAAAAAATCTGGCCTGGACTGGATGGGAAAATGAGTTCCTGCGGGGACAGGGAAAAGTTTGTCCCCATGTCATTCTCTGCTAGAAAGCATGCATATGTAGCTACTCTGGGTCTTGAGGAAGCAAAACCTTTTTGCCCTCACCTGCATCCTTCAAGTCCCAAAACGGGTATTTCAACATAGTATGTCTTGGAAGAAAAATCTGCAGCACCGTTCTTTAGTCAAAGACCTCTTCCAGCTGCTGTATTACATGGCACAGCTCTTAGAAATGATAATGATCGAATCAGCAAAATATTAGCTGCAAAGAATGACGACGATCCTTTCATGGCAAAAGGGGTCCCTCCCTCTAAAACTAGACCATTTTGCTTCTAGCCCATGAATCCATGCTATCATTTTCCAGAAAATCTACACATTGAAGACTTGGTGCAGAGATTAAAGAATAATGCCATTCATTTCATAGGCTTGCTTTCTTAAAAGTATCGCCCTCTCCACACACATTTCAAGAATCCGAAAAGCAGCAAGGCAAGCTATTTGCTGCGGCTGTTTCTCTAGGGCACGGGAGCTGTCCACTTCATGGTGCTGAACCTCAGCTAAAAACGCTGCTAAGAAAGCTCTATTAGTCACTCTTGCTTAAAACCACAGTACTTCTAATTGCAGCTGCAGCAACACCCAGGAGCTCAGCCCACTTCCTCTTATTCCCTCTTAGACAATTTAATGTTCAATCATTTTTATTGAGTTTTAAAAATAAAATATACATAACAAAAATCTTACAAAGAATATCATCTCAACTCAGTTAATGCATTGTAGATATATAAATTCAAGGAAATCAACAATCAATTATCATCACAACTGAAACACCGTAAAGTACCTCCCAACACACCCTCCCTCCTTCCCATCCCATTTCTAAATATTACTAATAAATAGTGCTTCACTTTATGATTACAAATGTAATGAATTTACTGCAAAACTGCCTGCTCTGACTGATAATTGCTGTATATAAGGTTCCCAGGTCATCCAAAATTTACTCTGTTTTTTATAAGATGGGGAGGTCGCCCTAGTCCACGGGTAGGCAATTCCGGTCCTCAAGAGCCGGAGCCAGGTCAGGTTTTCAGGATCTCCACAATAAATATGCATGAGATAGATTTGCATCTCAAGGAGGCAGTGCATGCAAATCCATCTCATACATATTCATTGTGGAGATCCTGAAAACTTGATCTGGCTCAGGCTCTGGAGGACCGGAATTGCCTACCCCTGCCCTAGTCCCTTAGACCAGGGGTGTCCAATGTCGGTCCTCGAGGGCCGCAATCCAGTCGGGTTTTCAGGATTTCCCCAATGAATATGCATGAGATCTATTAGCATACAATGAAAGCAGTGCATGCAAATAGACCTCATGTATATTCATTGGGGAAATCCTGAAAATCCGACTGGACTGCGGCCCTCGAGGACCGACATTGGACACCCCTGCCTTAGACAATTTACATCAGTGGTTCCCAACCCTGTCCTGGAGGACCACCAGGCCAATCGGGTTTTCAGGCTAGCCCTAATGAATATGCATGAGCAGATTTGCATGCCTCTCACTTCCATTATATGCAAATCTCTCTCATGCATATTCATTAGGGCTAGCCTGAAAACCCGATTGGCCTGGTGGTCCTCCAGGACAGGGTTGGGAACCACTGATTTAAATAACTAGCCATTCCTTTTCGAATTCTATCAGGACTGAATCCCTACTTCAAGGTGCTTGTTAGGTTTGCGCATACCATGCAGGAATTTCGTGACGACGTGTAAACCAGTGGGTGATAGTTTCTCAGATTCCCTGCTAATTCTCTTCTAAATATTACATAAATGGGTGCAACACGTCAGGATTTGCTTGGCTGTGTGTTTACAGTAGCAGGTGAAGTCGCTGTATTATGTATTCCGAGAAACCTCTAATCATAAGATACTCAAAGCCAGGGGTGCCCAACGCGTCGATCGCGATCGACCAGTAGCTCAGGAAGGCAACTCGAGTCGATCGCACTCGTGTTGCCGTCCTGATCTACCGGCCGATCAGCCTTCCTCTCCAGTGTTCTCCCTAGGGCCTTTTAGCTGGGCGGTCCGCCCAGCTGTCATCTGCCGCTGCTGAACATTAAACCCCCCCCCAAAAAAACCGGCTTGGAAATTTCAGCCCGTAGCGAACTTATGCTCCGGGCTCTAACGTGTGCGTGCAGGCTTCTCTTCTCTTCCCTCCGAAACCGGAAGTTATGTCCGGGGAGGGGGGGAAGAAGGGAAGCCTGCACGCACATGTTGAGAGCCCTGAAGCAAGCGTTCGCTATGGGCTAATGCGGGAGACAGGCTAGTGAAGCATTTGTTCTTCTTCCTGCCGGGTCCTGCCTACTTTCTGTTTCCGCGAAGGCAGGACCCGGCAGCATTTCCCCCAATAGGTTGATCACGATCTTGGGCTGATCAGCCTTCCTCTTCCCGACAGCAGAATTGACGTCGGGGAGAGTTTGGGGCCTGTTATTGGTGGCGTTTGGGTCCTGGTCCCCGATGGCAATGGCAGTGGCTTGGGGGAGGGCAGGGAGAAAGAAAGAAAAAGGGCAGGCAGGGAGACAGAAGGAAAGAAGAGAAACAGAAAAAAATGAAAGGGAGGCAGAGAGAAAGAAAGGGCAGGGAAGAGGAAGGAAAAGTTGGGGGGAAGGAATGAGGTCTGGAGGAGAAGAAGCATACAGGCTAAAAGAAGGGAAGAAAGATTGTATGCACAGTCAGAAGAAGAAAGTGCAACCAGAGACTCATGAAATCACCAGACAAGGTAGGGAAAATGATTTTATTTTAAATTTAGTGATCAAAATGTGTCTGAATTTATATCTGCTGTCTATATTTTACACTAAGGTCCCTTTTTACTAAACCGCAATAGAGGTTTTTAGCGCAGGGAGCCTATGAGTGTCGAGAGCAGCGCTGGGCATTCAGCGCAGCTCCCTGTGCTAAAAACTACTATCGTGGTTTAGTAAAAAGGGAGGGGGTTATATTTGTCTATTTTTGTATGGTTGTTACTGAGGTGATAGTGCATAGAGCCATCTGCTTTGACCTCTTTGACAAATCCTGGAATAGGAATGATAATTAACATTTTCTATGCATACAGTGTGCTTGTGGGTTTTTTTTATTTTATTGTTGGTAGATCATTTTGACTTGGTCATTTAAAAAGTAGCTCGCAAGCCCAAAAAGTGTGGGCACCCCTGCTCAAAGCTATTTAGTGAGAACAGACATTTGAGTTTCAAGTGATTTTACTTTGCCATTTTGATTCCCTCGTCTGCTAAGGAGGATTTGTAATCATTAGAATTGCTCACTATCAAGTTGGCCAGGTTGGCAACGAAAGCAGAGAACGAAAGCAATTCAGGGTAACGAAAGCAATTCAAGCTTACTCTTTAAAGCAGGGGTGTCAAAGTCCCTCCTCGAGGGCCGTAATCCAGTCGGGTTTTCAGGATTTCCCCAATGAATATGCATTGAAAGCAGTGCATGCACATAGATCTCATGCATATTCATTGGGGAAATCCTGAAAACCCGACTGGATTCCGGCCCTCGAGGACCGACTTTGACACCTGTGCTTTAAAGAAATACAAATGAAGGAAGCCATCGCTGGTCGTGCATTTCACGTCTCTGTTCCTGAGCCCCGTCAGCCCGCCTGAAACTCCCGCCTCGCCCTAGCGAAGTCTCTGGAGGCAAAGGCAGGGGTTAAAAATCTCCGCCGCCCCTTTAAACTGTTTTGCCGGCGGCTTTTCTGCCACCCCTGCCGGCAGGCACCGCCCCCCTCGCCCCATTGGAGGACTCGCTTCCCGACCGTGACGACATCGCCCCCGCCCGCGCATACACGTCACGGCGGCGGGCTGTGAATGAAGGTGCCGAGCAGAAGCGGCGCGCGGAGGGAGTAGCGGTGCTCGCGCGCCTGACTCTTGCTGGACCTGCAGCGGGGCTTTTGGGGTGTTATTTGCAATTGTCCGACGGTTGCATCTCCCGCCGCCGGTGCATTGCCGAGACCCGGGAAAGTGGGACATGCCTCGGCGCCTCTGACTCGCCGGAAGAGCTGGGCGAGCAGAAACCGCGCGCTTTCCTCTTCGTCGCGAGGGCCCCGCCATCCCGCCAAGACGCCGCGCGCCGTGCTTCGAGTGAAAAATGCGGCGGCGAAACTGGCTAAGCCGTCGGCGGAGCCCGGGAGCGCCCCCGGCGGCCTCTTCATGGAGCGGTCCCAGAGCCGGATCAGCCTGTCGGCGTCCTTCGAGGCTCTCGCCATCTACTTCCCCTGCATGAACTCTTTCGACGAGGATGACGGGGGTAAGTGACGGAACCGGGCGCGGGGCTTGTGCCTTGCAATGGAGCTCTCCAACATTGCCACCTGGACCGAAAAGAACGAGCGTTAGTGGGTTTTGCCAGGTACCTGGGAACTGGGTTGGCCACTGGACCATTGGTCTGACCCAGTAAGGCTGTATTCTGACGTAGCTCTTCTGATGGGGGATGGGAGGGGATAATACTGGTAGAGTATATTGGTTAATATTGGGTTTTGCCAGGTACCTGGGAACTGGGTTGGCCAGTAAGACTGTATTCTCATGTAGCTCTTCTGATGGGGGATGGGAGGGGATAATACTGGTACAGTATATTGGGCTTTGTCAGGTACCTGGGAACTGGGTTGGCCACTGGACCATTGGTCTGACCCATTAAGGCTGTATTCTGACATAGCTCTTCCGATGGAGGATGGGAGGGGATAATACTGGTAGAGTATATTGGTTAATATTGGGTTTTGCCAGGTACCTGTGAACTGGGTTGGCCACTGGACCTTTGGTCTGATCCAGTAAGGCTGTATTCTCATGTTCTTATGTAGCTCTTCTGATGGGGGATGGGAGGGGATAATACTGGTAGAGTATATTGGTTAATATTGGGTTTTGCCAGGTACCTGGGAACTGGGTTGGCCAGTAAGACTGTATTCTCATGTAGCTCTTCTGATGGGGGATGGGAGGGGATAATACTGGTACAGTATATTGGGTTTTGCCAGGTTCCTGAGAACTGGGTTGGCCACTGGACCTTTGGTCTGATCCAGTAAGGCTGTATTCTGACGTAGCTCTTCTGATGGGGGGATGGGAGGAGATAGCATTAGTACAGTATATTGGTTAATATTGGGCTTTGTCAGGTACCTGGGAACTGGAATGGCCGCTGGACCATTGGTCTGACCCAGTAAGGCTGTATTCTCATGTTCTTATGTAGCTCTTCCGATGGGGGATGGGAGGGGATAATACTGGTACCAGTAAGGGTGTATTCTTATGTAGCTCTTCTGATGGGGAATGGGAGGGGATAATACTGGTACCAGTAAGGGTGTATTCTTATGTAGCTCTTCTGATGGGGGATGGGAGGGGATAACACTAGTACAGTGTATTGGTTAATATTGGGTTTTGCCAGGTACCTGGGAACTGGGTTGGCCACTGGACCATTGGTCTGACCCAGTAAGGCTGTATTCTGACATAGCTCTTCTGATGGGGATGGGAGGGGATAATACTGGTACCAGTAAGGGTGTATTCTTATGTTCTTATGTAGCTCTTCCAATGGGAGGTGGGAGGGGCGGAAGAGAAAAGGAGCTGAAATGTGCAGTAGTTAATCCGTTTAATACTATCCCACTGTAGACTTTTAGCCTTGCTTGAGGGTGGCAGTAAATCAGCTGTTGGGCTATGATGCTAAGAGCCACCTGCTCTCTAAAGCAGTCGACAGCACTTTATACATCAGTTTTTAAGAAGGAGTCACATTTTTATCCACTATTTCTTTACTAAAGGACAGAGTTGATGCAGAAAGGCATCGTATTTCTGTCCTCCTGAAGTAAATGTGATGCTTCGATGGCAAAAATGTATCGGAAACAAAACAAAAAACTGCCCTTCTGCTTATTCGATCAGAAATGCAGACATTTAAATCACTAAATGAAATTCTTGTAGTCGATAAAGTGACAGCGGTGAAAACAAATACCTATTTGATCCTTTTGTCTCATATAGCACGAGATCATTATAAATGAGGCATATCCTTTCAAGCAATACTGTTCCTTTGCACACCTGAGAATGATGATTTCTAGCTTTATGGGCATGTTTTTTGAATCCAAGAAATGCTTGCAGATTTGTCTGTGGTAGTTAATGTAGGAATCGGTATTTTAAAAGTCGTAGCCCTTGTCTCTGATTACACATCAACCAACTCTCGATCCTATAACTTCTTTGTAAGATCAACATTTTTGCAAAGAGAACAATGGATGCAGTTGTAATAAATATACTTTAAACTGAAAACATGAATGATATTTTCCATTACACTGTAGTTGCAGCACTTAATAGCATTTGGATTATTCATCATAAATATAACATCACAAATATGTTTGACTTGGCGTATTTAAATAATGTATAATAATTTGAACCTGATAGGGATTTAGAGGCATAATTTATTCTTATATTAAATTGTAATGCATGCTGACCACTGGACTGAAATGACTACATACAGTACAGAATTAATTACAGTGGGATTTATATCAAAAACTAAAAAATATTTAGGCGTCACTGAAATATGCTGACTCTGGATGAAATGGCTTTTTTTTTTGTTTCTACAGTATCGACAAAGATTAACAACATGTGGAAATCAAAGTATGGGCTTCTAGATGGCCGATCCCAATGTGTGCAGGTCTAGTAACTAGGACATTGGGTTGGAGCAATGAGAAAATCAGTAGACTACTCTTTGTCCACAGGACATTAGGACACCGGCTCTAGATACTTATTGACCAGAAATTGCAAGTGATACAGAATACAGCTGCTAGGATGATTGAGGGGCATTATGTTTTGAACATGTACAACCTTTGTTGAAACAATTGCGTTGGCCGCGTGTAATATGTAGAATTGAATATTTAATTATTTTTTTAATTTATGTACCATTTATACCAGGGGTCTTAAAGTCCCTCCTTGAGGGCTGTAATCCAGTCAGGTTTTCAGGATTTCCCCAATGAATATGCATGAGATCTATGTGCATGCACGGCTTTCAATGCATATTCATTGGGGAAATCCTGAAAACCCGACTGGATTGCGGACCTCAAGGAGGGACTTTGAGACCCCTGATCTATACCTAGACGGTGTCTATATAAACATACGTAAGCAACAACAAACAAGATCTTATCAATTGTTCATCAAGTTGTGTATGGTCAACCCTCTTGGTATTTGATTCAAATGTTGACCAAATATGTACCATGTAGCTGTTTACGATCTGAATCTGCTATGAGGTTATCTGTTGAGATACAGAGGGAAGTGAAGCATATGGCTACTCAGGTCCTCTCTGATTTCTGTTGCTGGTCCACATTTGTGGAGCACCTTACCAGGAGCTCTTAGACTGTGAGGCAACTTGGGATCATGTTTGTGAAAGAGATGGCTGTGTTTGTTTTACAGTTTTGTGATGGCATCGTTATACATTGATGGTGTATATTGTTGCTGTGATTCGCTTAGATTTTAAGTGGAATGTAAGTTTTTAAAATAAATAAATTTAAAGACAAGGCAGAACTTAGCAAATTTGTAGATCTAGAGGCCCCTTTACTAAACCTTAGCTCTGTCCCCATCCCTGCGGTTAATTGCGAGAAACCATTTCCATGTCATTCTTTAAGGAGAGAAGGAAGAATCGGAGTAGGAATGGGCACAGTCATTGACCTCAAGCCTTGCATTGAAGAATGCTGGTGAAGAAGGTCTGAGGTTGATGGACACACTAAAGAATGACTCAGGATGTCATTTTCTGCTTAGCACGCATTAACCCCCAGATTCTGTAATGCTGGACACTTAAATCCCGTAGCACATAACTGAAAAGGAGGCATGGCCAAGGGAGAGGCATGGTTTGGTCTGGGGCGTTCAAAAATGTTGGACATGCTGACCCATTATTCTTTAACACTGCGTGCAACTTGGACACCAGAATTTACGCCAGGTTTCAGCAGGTGTAAGTCTGGTGCCCGAAGCATCAGCACTAAATATTCTATAAGGGGCGCACTTTTCTGGTTCCTGAGTGCCACGTATATAATTCTTCCCTAAATGCTAAGAAGCTCATAGATGCAGAATGGACCTCTTGGTACGAACAAAGTTTTAGTAAAGAGGGACCCTTAGTGACATACTTATGTTTCTAGTAGCATTGTTACATATGAGTAATAACAGGGCCTGAATTTACTATGGGTTCCCCCCCCCCACTGTATCTACAGTGAAAATAAGTTTATGAAATTGAGCATGGGCTTAATTCTCACTAATCAGTTCTTCTATATATTAAGAAAGGTTAGGAAGTACAAAAACATAATTATCATGATATTAAATTAACTCAACTTGTACGTCAACTCAACTTGTACCCCACTAATCTTCTGTAAACCACATAGAACTTAACGGTATTGCGGTATATAAACTGTTATTATTATTATTATTTTTTTTTTCTGGACTAACTTCATATATTACGTGATTCTCCAAACGGCATCCCATCTCAGAAGCCAATTGGGATGCATATTTTTGAAAAAAAATTCATGCCGGGAAGGACGTCTACAAAATAGGCGTTTTACTCATGCCTACAGAAGTGTTCAGACATGCCTACCGATGCTCAAGGCCGGCGTGGGCATGGCTCCACCCGAAGTGCTCTTGTGCATTGATAAACATCCCTATGTGTCTCCTTAGGTGTGAGACAGACACCTTAAACCAGGGGTGTCAAAGTCCCTCTTTGAGGGCTGCAATCCAATTGGGTTTTCAGGATTTCCCCAATGAATATGCATGAGATCTATTTGCATGCTAATAGATCTCATGCATATTCATTGGGGAAATCCTGAAAACCTGACTGGATTGCGGCCCTTGAGGAGGGACTTTGACACCCCTGCCTTAAATGCTGGTCTACATTTAAGGCGTCTGTTAGGAAAACTAGATGTGATTCACTAAAGGACGCCAATTGACGCACAATCTGTGTGACTGCTTCATAGGCAGCCACCAAGATCGACGTCTTTTAGAGAATCTGGCCCTTCTTGACTACTTTTTGGATGCTGACACTTGCTTTTGAAAGCTATTTAAGAGAGGTGGTCAACATTTGTATTTAATCCAATAACATGATATTATAGTGCATGAAAATAAGGTTAATTAAGTGGGCTAACACTGCGGCCAACTCTTCATTATGAATGCTTGGATTATCCGTCAGATCACTTATTTTCTCTGATGTAATTCTTGTACTCATGAATCTGAAATGTTGAATTAAAGTGGGGTTGTCTCTTAGCTGTTTCTGTAATCAAGACACAAAGCTTGGAATGTCTTCCTACCTTTGTCACAAAGGAAAAGCAGAGATTGTCTCAGCCTGCAAGGTTCTTTTCCATTGTCTGATGCTATTAGCATGATCTCATCAGTAGCTGGATTTACAAGCAGTGGAAGGAATCTCAAGGTTCATAAATTTTATGATTAAAATGCATGCTCATGTTGTGCCCAGTTACTATAATTATTATTATTTTTTTTTGGCAATAGATATTTAAAATAATCATAGCTAACTCCTTGTGGTTTATTTCTTTGTGCAAAAATGTGTAAAAAAAAAAAATCTGTCACTTGTTTTTGTGTTTTGATGTTGGCCACCGTGAATCGTGTGATAATGGTAGGTTAGATATAATTTTAAATAGGTAAGAAAAATGTATGGATCAGCCACAAAATAAAGTAAAGCAGCTTTACTTACTCAACAGAGTAGCCTATGTATAGGGTTACCATATGGCTCCAGAAAAAGGACGGGTTTTAGTTCCATTGCTTTCAAGGGAAATAAAACCCAGATGTCTCAATCTGTCCTCCTTTTTTTTCTGGAGCGATATGGTGACCCTATGCTATGTAGGAAATGGAAAATATCCCAGGTACCCTAAGATTTTCTTGGAATGGGAAAGAGATAGCATAAGAGCATCTTTCTCTGATTCTATATTATTGATTTGTCCTTATCATGAGATCCCCGTCTTCTGAAGTAGTAAGAAATGCCATTTATAAAATCTTGATTATGATGTTAGAAGAAAAGGTGATATTTCAAAAGTGCAAGTGAATGTTCCAATCTGTGCTCTTCTTCTTCAGTCATTATAGCAATTAATCATGGGGTAAACCAGCTGAGAAAGAAATCGACAAGTGATTGCATGAATATTAATAGTACTAGTGGGCTCTAGTAAGTAAACCAGTATTAGGCAACTTTGGTCCTTATAGGTCATGAACCAGTTGGATTTTTCAAGATATCCACACTGTATCTGCATTAAATGCATCTGTATATTATTACTTCTTCCATTGCATGAAAATGCACCTCTGTGCACATGATTTATGGGTTTCCCAAATATCCAAGTTCTTTGTGGAGTAAACCTTAAAACCTGTCTCCTGAGAACATAAGAATAGCCTTATTGGGTCAGACCAATGGTCCATCAAGCCCAGTAGCCCGTTCTCACGGTGGACAATCCAGGTCACTAGTACCTGGCCAAAACCCAAGGAGTAGCAATATTTCATGCTACCGATACAGGGCAAGCAGTGGCTTCTCCCATGTCTTTCTCAATAATAAGACTATGGACTTTTCCTCCAGGAACTTGTCTAAACGTTTCTTAAAACCAGCTATGCTATCCACTCTTACCACATCCTCTGGTAACCTGTTCCAGAACTTAACTATTTTCTGAGTGAAAATTTTTTTTTAAAGTATTTCCCTGTAACTTTAAGTGTTCCCTCATCTTTGCAATTTTTGATGGAGCGAAAAATTGATCCACGTGTACCCGTTCTACTCCACTCAAGATTTTGTAGACTTCATTCATATCTTCCCTCAGCCATCTGTTTTCCAAGTTAACAAGCCCTAACCGTTTTAGGCTTTCCTCATACGAGAGGAGTTCCATCCCTTTTGTCATCTTGTTCACTCTTCTTTGAATCTTTTCTGGCGCCACTATATCTTTCTTGAGATAAGGAGACCAGAATTGAACGCAATACTCCAGATGAGGTCGCACCATGGAGTGATACAGGGGCATTATAAGGTTGCCTGACACAGATGAGAGGAATCAATTTAATGGATCCATCAGATCTGAACAGTGATTTTCAACCCTGAGTTCAGGATACAGCCAACCACTCCAGATTTTCAAGATATCCACAATGAGAAGGCATGAGGTGAATTTTCATGCATTATTTCCATTCTATAACACTCTCTCATGCATAGCATACCTGTTGTGAATATCATGAAAACTCAACTGGCTAGCTGTGTCCTGAGAACTGAGAACCCTCAAACTAGAGAGAGGAAAAATGTGTATGTGAGAGGATGCCTAGAATGAAATCAATCTGTATTTTTTTTTTTTTATGTTGTTCATTGAAATGATTTATGTGCAATTTCTGCAAATGTCTCTTTGAAGGATTTATATATTGTATCCATGCTTCAGGTTAACCCTTTCAGGACCAAGGGACATATTTGTCCCATAACTTTAAAATCCTATAAATTTTGATTGGGATAGTCTACAGTTCTAAATTTGATATGTACGGATTCCATATGATACTGCCTTTATGTAAACAAACTGGTTCCGACATTCATTCATTAGCGTCGTTGCCAGATTGACGAGAAGATTCACTTGCCACACTGTCCATAAGCCAGAAGTGTGATTTAAAAAAAAAAAAAAATGATATTTCACAAAAAAAATCAATTTTTTGGCATCTGCAAGCCCTTTTTACCATAAAAATGTCGTCAAAACCACAAAAATTGGCCTAAGATCCTTATGGTCCTGAAAGGGTTAAGGGAAACGTATACAAAGTAATATTTTTATTTATTGTCGTGAGTAGCCAGGGCTTAACTCCCAAAATATTGATTATGATGTTATGGGGAAGTGTGTGGCGCAGTAGTTAAAGCTTTAGCCTCAGCACCCTGAGGTTGTGGTTTCAAACTAATTCTTGTCTCTGTGACTCTGGGCAAGTCACTTAATCCCCCCCCCTTTGCCCCACATACATTACATATAGATAGATTGTAAACCTGTTGGGACAGACAAGGAAAAATGCTTCAGTACCTGAATAAATTCATTTAAACCATTCTGAGCTCCCCTGGGAGAACAGTATAGAAAATTGAATACATAAATAAACAAAACAGAAGAAATGTTGGGGAAAACCCCACCTTAACTGAATCGGAACCTGACATACTTACTCCTTAAAACTTCAGTAAGGGGACTGTGAACAAATATGGCTACCAGGAGGGACTACATCTCCCATGAGACCATGGAGTAAGCCTAGAAAGAGTAATATATGGGTGGAGCTAGCTCATTAAGAACATTTACAAATATGAGGTTTTTCCTCAAGGGACAGACTGGTGTTTGCAACAGGAATTTTCCCTCAGGAGGAATTTGCCTGCCCCTCAAGAAGGAAAGACTGCAACCAAATTTGTAGAATTTGATTGTTGTTCTTATTGTGAGAAATAAGGAAACACTAATTTAATGTCAGTGGGCTGTTGACAGCGCTTTGGTCTTTTGTTCTGCTGAGGGTGGTGGCATAGCTAGTCTTTCTTCCCTTGGTCAATGTGAGAAAGTCTGCACTTGAATTTGATTTAACGGAAAACCTGCATTAGATTACAGTATTTGGACTAGAATTGTCTGCACTAGTGCTGCCCGATTCGGGGAAAAAATTTCGATTCGATTCAGCTTACTGAATTGGTTTTTCGATTCGATTTGATTTTCCTGCCCAATTGGGTGTGTTTTTTTTTTTTTTTTCCCCAAACATCCTGGTGGGTTTATTTTATAGCTTCTTCACCCCTTTTACAGCTTCTTCACCCCCTTTGCCCTCTCCTACCCACACTGGTGCTGTGGTGTAAACAAAATAAACAAACAAAAAAGACTTTTTCTCTCTCTGTTAAATCCTAGCTCACGTTTGCAATCTAATACCAGCTCTGGCAGGATACACGTTTCAAATCTGACATATTGTAATTACAAAATGGAAAATAAAATTAATTTTTCTACCTTTTGTTGTCTGGTCATTTTTCAAATCTTGTTGGTCCCAGGCTCTGGTTGTCTTCTGATAACTTGCTTGCCAGGGTCTCCTTCTTTCTTCTTTCTCCTTGCTAACCATCCATCTCTGTCCTCCCCTTCTCTTTCCCTTCCCTCCTCTGGAGGTCTGGCATCTTTCTTTTTTTTTTCGTCTCCATCCACAGATCCACCTTTTCTTAACTACCCTTTCATCCAGCATCTCTCCCTCCTTCCCCACCACCCCAGGGTCTATCATCTCTCCCTTTCTTTTCCCAACTACCATCCTATCCAGTATCTCTATCCCCCCTCCACACCATCCCTTGTGTCCAACTTCTCTCCCTTTCTGTTCCTTCCCTCCCTAAATCCCATTGTCCATCATCTCTCTCCCTCTCCTCTATTTTTAGACCCATTATTTCTTCCCCCCAAAGTCTGGCATATGCACATCTTTGAACCCCCCTTCCCTCCCTCCATGTACTTCTACACCAGGGCCCCCCCTGAAGGCCTGTACCACCATCCCTGAAGGCCTGTCCCACCTCCTGAAGGACTGGCCTCCTGAAGGACTGCCCCCCCGAAAGACTGCGCCCCACCCCCCGAGGAAGGCCTCCGTGTTCTCCCTGGCCTCCCCGAACCGTTTACCTTACAGCTTCAGCCGAAGATCGCGGTTACAGCTCTTTGCACTGCAGTGCTTTGAGCTGTTTCCTCTGCTGCGGCCTCACCCCCCTCCTCTGACGTCAAAACATTTTGTCTTTCTGTATTGTTACAGCAGCTAGTTGCATTTCTGGATATCCACAATAAGTATGCAAAATTTATCTAATGCATATTTTGGAGACTTGTTATATGCAAACTTATCTCGGCCATATTCATTGTGGTTATCCAGAAAACCCAGTTGGCTGAGAGATCACAAACCTGCACAGCTTTGTGCTCTGTTCTGATACACAATGACAACGCAACAAGTTCTTGTCTTGACTTTTGCCATGGGCTCTTTTTGTGACTATTGTTTGTGTGCATTATAGCTTGAATAGTAGAAGTAGCATCACCTTCTCCTTGCTTTTTTAATTTATTTTTTAAATTTTAGCATTTGTTATTGCTTTTACATAGTAACATAGTAGATGATGGCAGATAAAGACCCGAATTGTCCATCCAGTCTGCCCAACCTGATTCAATTTTAATTTTTTCTTCTTAGCTATTTCTGTGCAATAATTTTTGTTAATCGCATCGAACCTTACGGTGTATCATGGTATACAAATAAAATTTTGTGCATCTTATATTATTCCACACTGATGATGAAGCAAAATCTCTAAACTGGAATGGCATGATACAGCCGAGATCTTAAATGCCCCTAGAATAGAGCTGATGATGGAAAATCTATCTTATCCCAATGATTTCTTTCATCCCTGGGGCTAGCGATAAAGGATAGGGTGTGCACATAGCTTCCTCTGTAGCCAGATTGGTTTTTATAAATGGGACCAGTCCCAAAACTAAACTCGGAATAAAGGCTAATTGATACTGCCAAAATCTGGAAAATTAACGTTCCTTTCGTCTTAGATTTGGACTTTTTAAAATTTGGCTAGTATTCTTTCCCATCCACAGAAAACTGAGCAACATCCTTTCCACTTTCCTATAAACCCATCTTGAGAAGGTTACTGGAAAGAGTCCCCAAAATAAATTATATTTTGAGTATATGATTTGTACTGTATTTTCTTGGCCCCACCAGGATAAAGAAAGATGGGGGGTCATTGGATAATCAACCATTGTTTTATATCCAAAATATATTTGATCACTCCATAGTCTCGGGGTACAAGCATAGTTGATCCTAGGTATCTTGGACCTCAATGCACCAAAGTCTGTTATGCACATAAGACTGGTTATAATATAGCCAGTCTTACTTGCATGGCAGCTCGGCCTCCGATGCTCAAAAGGGTTCTCTCTCTTTTTTTTTTAATTTTTTTTTATTTTAACCAATTTTGCTGTAGCAGCCACTGAGAACCTTATGCAAATGTATTACAAGGAGCTCATTAGTATTTAAATGAGCTTTCCTTGTAATGCTCAAAAGGGAATGCCTACCTTTTAGCGAGATAAATTTACTGGCAGGTCTGAAGCTGCTGGTAGCTATTTGTGGAAAGTATTATGCGAGTGTGTGGTGCAGTGGTTGGAGCTACAGCCTTGGCACCCTGAGGTTGTGGGTTCAAATCTTGCACTGTTCCTTGTGACCCTGGGCAAGTCACTTAATCCCCATTGCCCCAGGTACATTAGATAGAGTGGGAGCCCACCAGGACAGTTAGGGAATAATGCATGAGTACCTAAATAATTGGTAATCTGCATAGAATTGTAGGATATACGGAATATAAATTTTTTTTTTTTAAGTATGTTCTATGCCTATGGAACACACACACACACAACAGTTGCACTCATATCCAGTGTTAAAAAAAAAGCGCAAGTGCAATCAGTTGAGCTAGTAGGGGGAGAGCGGAGCCACGATCAGCTGAGCTGGCACCGGTACTGCTCTCCCCACTGTCGGTTCGGTCGACCACAGCTCTGGTGCCGGCTCGGCTGATCGCATGCAGGGGGGGAGAACAGTAGCACTGCCAGCAATCAGAAAGGAAGAAGCCAGAAGAAGTTTGGAACTATGGTGGCAGCAAGCAAAGTTGGCAGCGGACAGGGGAGCTTGGGGACCACCGGACCTGCTCAGAAGAGCTGTGCCTATTGCCTTTTACCAGGCTACTCTGCATGAATAGCATGCATTTGATTTGCATGCTATTTGTGCTGAGCATTACCCGCTAAAGAAAACTCGCTCTCAATCCAGTATTTTTTTGTTAGTTTGCTGGAGCTTTGAGCAATAATGTTGGTCTGGATGAAGGGTTTGTTTCTTCTTGGAGAGGAAACATAATATCATCCACATATATTGAAAGCAGTGGTGTACCAAGGGGGGACGGGGGACGAGGGGGGGGGGGCGATCCACCCCGGGTGCAGCCTTAGAGGGGGTGCACAGCCAGCCCGGTCCCTATCGCGCTCCCACCCTCCCAGCGAGAGCAGCAAACCTCCCTCCAGTAGTGTTGGCTGCTTCGCAGCTTTCTCCTCCCTCTGCCGCCTCACTGATGACATCATCAGTGACGCTTCACCGGCAGGAGAAAGCCACGAAGCAGCCGACGCTACTGGAAGGAGGTTTGCTGCTCTCGGTGGGAGGGTCGGAAAGGTTCACTGGGGGGGAGAGATAGGAGGGTCAGCATGGGTTCGGTTGGGAGGGGGGAGAAGTGGTCTGCCTCGGTGCTCCATTACCTTCTTCGGGCAGCACCAGCTTTTACAATTCGCTGCTGTTGCCGGCTTCAGCCCTTCCTCTCTACCGGGTCCTGCCTACTTCCTGTTTTCATGAAGACAGGACCCGACAGAGAGGAAGGCCTGAAGCGGGCAACAGCAGTGAATTGTGAATGCTGCTGCTGCCCGATGAAGTTCAGGACATCAGGCCTTGGGTGACAGAAGGAGGAAAGGGAGCAGAGGGGGAGAGAATTGGGGAGAGTGTGGCTGTACCCAACTAGAGGGAATGAAAGGAGATGCCAGAGCTTGGAGGGAAGGAGGAAGGTATGCCAGATCAAGGGAAAAGGAAGGAGGAGATGTCAGAGCATGGAGGGGGAGGGAGAGATGGAAGTAAAGGAAAGGAGAGAGATGCTGGGAATCAGGGAAGGGATGATGCCAGACCGTGAGGTGGGAAGGAAAGAAAGGAGAAGAGAGAGATGCCAGAGCATAGGGGAGGGGGTGGTGACAGAGAGAAAACCAGAGAGGTGATAGAGTTGAAATCAATCATGTACAAAGGAGAGAAGGGGCAAGGGATAGATAGTTTATGCAAGGAGCATAGAAAGAGGGAACATGGCATATGGAAGAGAGAGAGAGGGAGCACAGAGGGCAGTGAATGGAAGGGGCGAGATAGAGGGTGAACAGTAGATGGAAGGGGTAGAGAGAGGGAAACAGACACTGAATGGAAGTGTGGGGGAGAGGTTGGACAGCTGCTGAATGGAAGTGTGAGGGAAAGGGGGAGTAGATGCTGGAAGAAAGTGGGGAGGAGAAAGAAAAAAAGGGCACATGCAGGATTGAGGGAAGAGGATAGTTACGGAAGGGGTGAGGGAAAGAGGTGGCAAGCTATAGGTAGTCACAGTGAAAGAGGGAAATTGAGGACTGAATAGTAAAAAAGAATTTAGACAGAGGCAGAAAATAAATTGAGAAGGAAGACCAGGGAAGAACAGGTGGAAGGGAGCGGAGAGAGAGAGAGATGCCAGAGCAGGGGGGAAGGAGAGGAGACAGATACCAGACCAATGGGGGTGAAAGGAGAGATGGAAGGGGGAGGCATACAGTTTCTGGAAGGGGCATAGAAGGAGAGAAGATGCCATATAGGGACAGAGAGATGGCAGACAGTGGATGGAAGGAAGAGAGTAACAAGAAGATGAGGAAAGCAGAAACCAGAGAAGACAAAGGTAGAACAAACATTTTCTTTTTATTTATTGCTTTAGGAGACATGTGTCTCTGTTTCTGTGGTGTTGCATTGTATGCAGAGTCCAGCTTCTTGCTGGTTCAATTTAACCTTTGTCTATGTATTTCTATTTTATCCCCCCCCCCCCTCCTTTTTACAAAACTGTGGAGCGTTTTTCAGCACCAGCCATGGTGGTAGCAGCTCTGATGCTCAGAATTCCATGAGCGTCAGAGTTGTTACCACCGTGGCTAAAATCCACACTACGGTTTTGTAAAAGGGGGAGGGGTAAGTTTGTGATGTCATTCCATACTAGGTGAAGGTGTTTTCTGTGTTCTGTGTGTTCGAAAGACATGGTTTTTTGTTAGGATTGATTACAGGATTGATCTGTACTAGTCTGGCTTGTTTAGTTTTATAATGGGTGTATTGATGTTGTATTTCTCACTGCAGTATGTAAGATGCTGCCTTTTCCTAGGTATTCATGTGTGGCTTGTTACTAAAAATCATGTTTGATGGGGAGGGGGTGTGTGCCAAAAAATGATGGGCCCCGGGTGTCGCACAAGCCAGGTATGCTGCTGATTGAAAGCTTGCAGGGAATTTCCTCCTGTCTCCACTCCTTGTATATCTTTATTACAGCTGATAGCTGTAGCCAGAGGTTCTAAGACTGGGTTGAACAAAAGTGGTGAAAACGGTCTGGATCCTCTATGTAACAGCAGAAGCTGAGATGTCATACCACGATAATGAGTAAGATGTAAATCAGTGGCATAGCTTTGAGGGACTTAGACCCTCTCCACTTTGGGATCAGGGCCCTCCCCCCAAATTTTGGCACTGTCTGCTGCTGTCTGGCAGGGATCCACAACCCTGCCAGCAGAGGTCCTCCACTGGCATCCTGGCAGTCAGTAGCTATCTCCATGGACGGCTACCACCTTGATGCAGCCCACACCACACACAGTCAGTTTTTGTGCGTGCACATTGTGTGTGTGTGTGTGTGTGTGTGTGTGTGTGTGTTGGGGGATGGGGGTGGCACGATGGTGGCTCTTGGAAAGAGCTGATGACTTCCAGACTGTCAGTAGAGGACCCTCTGGTGGCTGGACTTGGGGTTCCCTGCTAGCTGAGATACTTGCACAGAGAAAGGGGGTGGGGGACAGGGCAAAGTTTTGTGCCCTTCTCCCAATTTGGGCTCCGGTCCCTACCCCAATTTAAGAACTGGCTATATGAATGGTGCAAAGTAATTGCACCGTGCCCATGTAATTAGGGTCAAAGCTATATTGAGCAAGTATTTGGAAGCTATAACACCATCCAGTATGTTCTCTTAGGCTTCTGCGGCTGGCGTCATGATTGATGCAATTGTCTGGGTCTTGCCGTGTCTGGGTAAGTAGAACTGACGTTTCAGCTATCATCCCTCCATCTCAAAGTTTTCAGCCTCTTTTTTTCAGACAGAATTTAAAAATGTGACTAATAGACTTTCCTGACAGAATTTAAAAAACTGTGTCCAACAGACTCTACCGCCAGAATTCAGATTCATGACTAGCGGACATTCCTGTCTCAGTCACCTCAAACCCCAGCCAGTCAGGTTAGAGGTCTCACTATATATAAAGACAAACTGCAGACCTCACAGCTTTACCCTGAAGAAAGCTGCAACATGGTGGCTGAAACTTTGGTTCTGCCTACCCAGACGCGACGAGACCCGGATAACTGAAACAATCGCCATCTAGTATGTTTGAATGCTTTTTTTCCTACATCAAGGGAAACTGCTGCAAGTGGCTCATTTAGATGTTCTGCAAAAGCATGCATGTTACAAAAACAAACAAACTCCTAGCATTATATGTATTAGACCTTCCAGATTTTTTTTTTTTTTTTATCATTTAGTTTTCCTTATATTGTTTATTTTTTTTTTTTTCTTCTGTCTACCTATTCCTGTTTTGAAATTCTGAAAGGTGGGATTTGAACAATAACTTTATTTGATCTAAATACAGGTCTACTATTTGTGCTGCTGTCTCTGATTTTTAACTGGCTTTATATCCATTATTTTTTTGTCTGGGTGGGAAATCTCATGATTGATTAGCTTGTCTGTGAGGGAGCGCAAGAGGAGCGAGGGAAAGCATGGTTGGAAGATGAGGATCTCAAGATTAATAAGAAGTGCCATTTTTAATCATTGATAATGATGTGAAAAGAAAAGATGATATTTCAAAAGTGCAAGTGAATGCTCTAATCTATGTCTTTCCACCTCAATCACTGTAGCCTGTAGCTTCAAATGCACATAGCAGAAAATGAGAGATGAAGACTGGCTAATCTAGACTTCCACTTAATCTTCCGAGCCTTTATCATCTACTCTGCAGTTATCAAGTGAAAGAAGCACAAAATGGTTTTAGTTCAAGTGCTTGTAAGATATTGGGAAACTTGGAGGCTCAGTCCTGGGACCTCCTTTCTCCATCTACATGTCCTCCCTTGGCACTCTGATCTCCTCCCACAGCTTCCAGCACCATCTGTATGCTGATGACTTGCAAATCTACCTCCCTATGCCTGAAATCTCTACGGGAATCCGGAGCCAAGTCTCAGCCTGCCTGTCTGACATTGCTATCTGGATGTCTCGCCACCATCTAAAATTAAACATGGCCAAAAATGAACTCCCCTTCTTCTTTCCTCCTAAACCTGCCTCTCCCCTTCCTTCATTCTCTATTTCAGTAGATAACACATTCTCATCCTTCCTGTCTTGTCAGCTCACAACTTCAGGGTCATCTTTGACTCGTCTCTCTTCTTCTCTTCATATATCCAACAGACCACCAAACTTGTCGCTTCTTTCGGAGGAGTGTGTGGCGCAGTGGTTGGATCTACAGCCTCAGCACCCTGGGGTTGTGGGTTCAAACCCCGTGCTGCTCCTTGTGACCCTGGGCAAGTCACTCAGTCCTCCATAGCCCCAGGTACGTTAGATAGATTGTGAGCCCACCAGGACAGATAGGGAAAATGCTTGAGTACCTGATTGTAAAACTGCTTAGATAACCTTGATAAGCGGTATATCAAATCCTAATAAAAAAACTTAATAAAAAAACATTCCTAAAATCCGGATTTTCCTTTCTTAACACACTGCCAAGACCTTCATCCATGCTCTTGTCACCTCTTGCCTAGATTACTGCGATGTTCTTGTCACAGGTCTTCCTCTTAAGCCTTCAATCGGTTCAGAATTATGCTTCACACCTCGTATTCTGCCAAGGCTGTTATGCTCATGTTACCCACTCCTCAGTTTGCTTCATTGGCGTCCTATCCGCTTCCGCATACAGTTCAAACTCCTCTCACTGACCTACAAGTGTATTCACTCAATATCTCTCCTCTCTTATCTCTCCCTAGAAACTCTGTTCATTGGGTAGGTAAGTGTCTCTTGTTTGTACCCTTCTCTACAGCCAACTCTCGACTCCATCTCTTCTGCCTTGCTGTGCTGTATGCCTGGAACAACCTGCCTTACTCGATACATCGGGCTCCATTTCTGGCGATATTCAAATCCAGGCTGAAGACCCACTTTTTCAAAACTGCGTTTTAAGTCTTGACCCTACCAATTTGTAAAGCACCACATTTGTTTGTCATTCCCTTTGTAGCCTCCTGTCCTCTCTCCCTATGTATTCTCCACATGAGCAGCATATATTGATTCACCATTTTTGTCCAGTGGTCTTTCATAATTAGATTGTAAGCTCTTTCGGGCAGGGGCCGTCTCTTGTGTGTTTCATGTACAGTGCTGCGTGCATCTTTTAGCACTATAGAAATAATAAAAGGTAGTAATAGGGTCAAGGTTTTCAAAATGTATATGGATACCTTGAAAAATTAAGCAGTATAATTTATTTCTGTAATGCTGGAAGGTACCGTACTCGCATGTCAGTGTGTTTTTGCATGTTCAGTTGCTTTGGCTCATGTTTTTGAAATAAATCAATTTAGTACATTGGCCTCTTTGTAGATAAAACATTTTTCTATTAAAACCCGATGCATTTACATGAAACTGGTGAATCTGGTGAAACTTGGATCATCTGTTGTTCTATTGTCCATTGTCACTTAAGTTTTGGAAGTCAGCTTGGGGACAAATCAATGTTGTACTTGGGTCATCGATACCAATGACTTATGAAGCCATAATTTGTTGTACTCTATTTTCATATTAAACCTTCTTTGGATCGACATAAAAGCCGGCTTTTCTTGATAATGACAGGAATAGCCATCCAGATGATTACACGTAACTGGAAGAGTTATGATCGACTGTATTACACTTTCTGGTGGGCAAACCTATGTTCCAGTTACAAGTATGAAAGAGTGAACGCGGAATGTTTGGGATATAGTAATGCATTCAAAATGGTGTGGAGCCCATTGACTTCATTTATTGAGTTACAAGAACTTTCCTTTTATTTGACTTCCTTACACATCCAGGGATGGTGGGTGGGGAATGTATTATTGTTTGCTATACTTAATTATCTATATTATTGAAATTAAATATGTACTTCTATTAATTATGGGGAGAAGGGGGGAGGAAATGATTGTTTTTTAATTATTTGTGTATTTAAAGTGCATTCTGTGTAGTGTTTGTTTAAATTCATTGTATGGCACTGTTAACATTTGAAAATCAATAAAGATTTATTAAATAAATAAAATAAAACCCGATGCATTTACATGAAACTGGTGAATCTGCATCCAGGTTCAAACAAATCTACTTGATTTGCAGGGTTTTTGATAATCGAATTAACAATTTGTGACAAATGCACCTCGGTTCTGTTTGGATGTCTGTTAGATGTACTGTGAAAATTTTCAGTGATCTCGGCAGAAAATCTGAGGTAAATCCAAATTTGCCAAATCTAGCCAAGCCGAAATTAGCTGAAATACAAATTCAATTCTGCCACACAGCTCTACTAAGAACAGCTGATTTGTCATGTGTTGAACAGGTGTGGTCTACCATTTAGTATCTTGTGTATCATAAAAGTCCATAACAGTTCTGGTTGCAATGGCTTGGTTTATGAACAGAACCTAGCATGCCTATATTTGTACGATTTTTAGAAAACTAAAAAGGGCTTTATGATTACTCTGTTGGTCGCTGGGTTGTCTAGTTTCTGACTCTTTGTGAACCGCATCGATCCGTGAGGTCTAGACATGAAACGTAATGTAATGATGATTTGTGAAGCTGTCAAGAGATACTTAGGGCTCCTTTTACTAAGCTGCGATAGTGTTTTTAGCGCGTGCAGAATTTTAGTGCGCGCTAAACCCACGCTACGCAGCTAGAAGTGACGCCAGCTCAATGCTGGCGTTAGCATCTAGCATGCGTGGCAATTCTGCGTGTGTTAAGCACGCGCTAAAACTGCTATCGCAGCTTAGTAAAAGGAGCCCTTAGGGATCCTTTTATTAAGACGCGCTAACCGATTTAGCGTGCGCTAAATATTAGTGCGCTAAATGGGCGTCTTAGCATTTAGCATGCGCTAATTAGCACGCCTTAATAAAAGGACCCCTTAATTTGCTTATTAATATGAGTTGGTCAGAAAGAGGAAAGTGGAATGAATACTCCAATTTGATAGATTTCACATCTAAAATGAATGGTTCATAGACAACCCCGCGAAAGACAAAGGCGCACGCCGACAACTGAGCGCAAGACGGAGGCGCGCGCCGAAGAAAATTAGTTTTTAGGGGCTCCGGGGGGGTTTGTTGGGGAGCCCCCCCCAGTTTACTTAATAGAGATCGCGCCGGCGTTGTGGGGGGGGTTTGGGGGGTTGTAACCCTCCACATTTTACTGTAAACTTAACTTTTTCCCTAAAAACAGGGAAAAAGTGAAGTTTTCAGTAAAATGTGGGGGGTTACAACGCGGCGTGATCTCTATTAAGTAAAGTGGGGGGGGGGTTCCCTCCCATCCCCCCCGTCAGAGCCATAAAAACAGTAATTTTCTGCGGCGTGCGCCTCCACGCTGCGCTCAATTGTCTGCACGTGCCTTTGTCCTGGCGCGCTTTTGACCTGACACCAAAATGAATAGTAGTGAGAAATTAATTTCTGAGAAATTCAGGTCTGTGGAAGTACTCTGTCAAAGGTACTGTTGAGTTTGGGTGAATAAAGCTCCGCCAAGCGCTGACACATGTCGGAGTCAGAGGAGGAAAAGTTTCCAAGAATGGTCTCTCTGGGAATAGTCGGCTTCATTCTAAGTGAAGAAGTGAAGCCAAGAGGCATACGCATCCCTAGGTTCTTTTGTAGGCCCTGTTTCTAGAACATAGTCTGGAGACAGCCCAAAATACGCCTGTATGCGAGATTTTAATTATGGGAATAAATGAGTTCACAGTTTGGAAGCAGATTCACTGTTTAAAATGATTCAGCTCTATTGAAAATAGCTTTAATGAGAACATATTTGCAAAAATATTTCTCGTTGATTACAACTTTCCCAGTGCTAAGAGCTCTCGATGGGTGGTCAGTGTGTGCATGAATAAATTCCTTGAATTCCTGTCATGAGATTTCATTTTGAATTTACCCTGTTCTAAATCTGGCACAAATTTTCTTCTAGAGAACAAAAAATGATGACTTTTTAAAGATTTTATTTTATTACCTTTTTGAAGAAATGAATCCAAGGCAATATACAACATGAATAAGCTGAACATAGAGAATAGACAATTACAGCAATAAATATTCATATAATGGTACACATTATGATGTAATGTACAAAGGCAACACAATGCAATTACACTCTGTGCTGTCTATTAAGATTTTTAAGTGGAGGTGAACATATGAGTGTCTGCACTTTTATTGTTTTAAACACTATTAAATTTCTAAACTAAACTAAACTAAACCTTAAGTTTATATACCGCGTCATCTCCACGGAAGTGGAGCTCGACACGGTTTACAGGGATTAAAAATAAAGAGGAGGAACTACAATGGAAGGAGAGAGAGGTAAGGTGAACAAGGACGGAAGAGGTACATAGAATAATGGAGAGGGAGGGAGTAGTTACATTTTGGTGAAAAGCCAGGTTTTCAGATGTTTTCTGAAATGTTGGAGGGAGGTCGAACTCCGAAGATGGGCCGTAAAGCTGTTCCACAGCTCAGTGATCCTGAAGAGGAGGGATGTACCATGTTTTCCTGTATGGGAGATGCCAATTAGAGAAGGGAAGGATAGTTTGAATTTCTGAGTGGATCTGGTGGAGTGAGTGCTCGAGAGCCAAGATAGTGGGAAGAGGGGAGGAAGGATGCCGTGAAGAGATTTGAAGGTAAGACAAGCGCATTTGTAGCGAACCCTGAGGAAGACTGGGAGCCAGTGAAGCTTAGACAGAAGCGGGGAGACGTGGTCAAATTTGCCTTTTGCGAAGATTAGTTTAGCTGCGGTGTTCTGAATCCGCTGAAGTCTGAGAAGATGTTTCTTTGTTAGGCTTAGAAAGATGGAGTTACAGTAATCGAGTCGGGATAGAATGATGGATTGGACAAGGACGGCGAAATGTTGTTGGTGGAAGCAGGATCTAACTTTTCTTAGCATATGGAGATTGAAAAAGCATTTTTTTACTAGGGAGTTGATGTGGTCGTTAAAGGACAGTGTAGAGTCAATGATGATTCCCAGAACTTTGCTAGAGTGCTCAAGCTGCAGATTGGTGCCAGAGGAAAGTGGGATGTGGGAGGGTAGCTGATCCAGTTTCGGGCCGAGCCAAAGTAGTTTTGTTTTGGCCTCATTTAGTTTCATTTGAACAGTGAGGGCCCAGGATTGTAGACTTGTTATACAGGATGAGATGTTAACCGAGAGGTTGGTGAGGTTAGAGTCGGTCTCAATAAGGACGAGGATGTCGTCGGCGTAGGTGTAAAGTGTCTCCGAGGTGGAAAGTTGGAGGAGTTTCAGGGAGGACATATAGACATTGAAAAGAATCGGGGATAGAGGTGAACCCTGCGGGACTCCGCAGATCGGTTTCCAAGGGGAGGATGAGGAACCCTTCATGTTAACGAGGTAGGAACGGGACCGTAAGAATTTTGAGAACCAATCTAAGACCGTGGAATTTATGCCAATTTCAGAAAGTTGGAGGATTAGTATGTCATGGTGGACAATGTCGAAAGCTGCGGAGAGGTCAAATTGGAGAAGGACAGCAAATTTGTTGCAGGAGTGAAGTTGTTGGACCTTTGAGATTAAAGAGGCTAGAAGGGATTCAGTGCTGTAGTTGGGTCTAAATCCATGTTGGTAGGGTAGGAGAATGGAGAATCTCTCGAGATAGGATGAGAGTTGGGTGGCTATGATGGATTCCAGCATTTTGGTCAGGAGAGGGATATTAGCTATTGGGCGATAGCTGGAAGGGATGGAGGGGTCGAGATCAGCTTTTTTCAGAAGTGGGGACAGGGAAATGTGTCCCATTTCTGTAGAAAACAGGCCTGAGAGCAGGGCGGAGTTTAAGATTTTGGTGAGAGATGAGATGGCCTGTGCTGGAATGTTCTCATATAGGTAGGAGGGGAAAGGATCCAAGGAGCAGTTGCAGGCTTTTAACTTGAGGCAGAGCTTAGAGACCTGAGAGTCGGAAACAGGCTCGAAGGCGGTCCAGGATCTGTCGGCTGGGATATGGTTCACCTCGGTTAAATTGGGGTTGGAGGTAGTGGGCATCAGAGAGTTGTAATCGGGTGTAGGGGGGAAGGAGCTTCGTAAGGTAGACACTTTCTCATTGAAAAATTTTGCTAGATCGTTCGCGGATGGAGAAGAGGGGAGTGGGGAGGAATCGTGTTTGGAGGATATGGAACGCCAGATGTTGAACAGAGTGTTGCTTTGGTTGTTGGAGCATGAGATTTTGTTGCCGTAGTAGTTCTTCCTTGATTTTTTTAATTCGGTGTTATAGAACCTAATGGAGGCCCTCCAGGATTGTCTGTCCGTGGGGGAATTGGATTTTTTCCATTTTCGTTCCAGTGATCGACATTGCTGCTTTAGTTGTCTGTGGTAGGGAAGGTACCAGGGGGCCTTGCGGGAGTAGGAGACAGTTTTTGTGGATAGGGGAGCGAGGGAGTGGTAGGTGGTCTCAGAGAGGGTGATCCAATTGTGCCAGTTGGATTCAGGGCTTGAAGGGTTGGGGGTAGTGGTGAGTAGGTTGAGAAGTTTGGCCCAGAACAGGTCGCTCGCAATTTTCTTTCGGAAGGTGATAGTATTGGGGGAACGGGAAGGGGGTTCGAGGTGGGACATGAAAATGGGGAGGCAGAAAGCCCCTAGGAAGTGGTCGGACCAAGGGACGGGGTCCCAGCGAGTGTCGCTGATTAAAGTTTTGTGTTCGGTGAGGTCAAAAGCAAATTAAATCACTACCTGCAAGGTGAGCCGGATTGCCTGACTGACTAGTCACATGACACACCCTCTTATTACTTCTCCCGCCCCCAACCCTTTTCTGCAAAAATATGAAAGTGCAGAAGCTTTTTGAAGAACCCTCGTATATCCAGATGTAATGAATTATAGGACCCAGTGCAGCATGGCTTTACTAGAACATAAGGATTGCCATAATGGGACAGACCTGATGTCCATCAAGCCCAGTACCCTGTTTTTTTAACAGTGGCCAACCCAGGTCACAGGTACCTGGCAAGATCTCAAAAGAGTAGCAACATTCCAGAGCTGAGATCGTGATGTCATAATGCCTCATTCTACCAATGCCTAAGAGCCAAACTCATCAGTGAAGTCACAAAAGACTTGATTGTCCTATACTCGGCTTACATAAGAACCTAAGAATTGCCATACTAGAACTAGACTGAAGTTCCATCAAACCCAGTATCCTGTTTTCCAACAGTGGCCAACCCAGGTCACAAGTACCTACTAGATCCCAAGTAGTAAAACAGATTTTTTTGCTGCTTATCCTGGCAATAAGCAGCGGATTTCCCCAATCCATCTCAATAATGGCCTATTGGCTTTTGAATTGACATGTAGTTTACTATCTGAGTGTGTGTGGTGCAACGGTTAGAGCTACAGCCTCATCACCCTGACGTTGTTGGTCCAAATCCCCCCACTGCTCCTTGTGACCCTGGTCAAGTGGAACAGAAGAGAAATTTGATAAAGGAGCCAAATGAAAATACCACATAGGATATAAGTGGTATATAAATAATTAAAATATAAATTTAAACATATATAATAGTGGTGCCAGCCTTTTTACAGCATACAATTTTAATGTAAAAAAACCCAGCATAAAATTGCCATTTTAATGATGTCATGATGCTAACACATGATAACGTTATAGATGTTATTTGGACATCTATGTTAACGCCTAAAAGCCAATCTGTAAAGGACGTCTAACAATATAGACGCGCTTAGATTTGCTCAACACTGCTGAGCGCAATTCTCTATAGTGCATCTATGCATTATAGGGCTCCTTTTATGAAGGTGCGCTAAGCGTTTTAGCGCACGCTAGCTGAAAATCTGCTGCCTGCTCAAAAGAAGGCGGTAGCGGCTAGTTTAGGGGCAATTTAGCACGCGCTATTCCACGCGTTAAGGCCCTAACGCGCCTTCGTAAAAGGAGCCCATAGAATCTCCCTCAGCATTCTGCTGCTGGATATCTTAAAAAAAAAAAAACGCCTAAATTTGACATTCTTTCAATAATCTGGCCCTTAGCGCCTTGTAAATAGGAGGAGGTTTGGATAGGTTCCTAGAGGACAAAGGGATTGAGGGGTATAGATAGGTGTAGATATGGGTTGTAGGGATAGGAGTATAGAGGTAAGTTACAGGAATAGGAGTAGAGATAGGTTATAGAGCTAGTCAGGGACCACGGCTCAGGCAATGGACCGCCGCACGAGCGGACCACTGGACGAGATGGACCTCTGGTCTGCCTCACCGGAGGCAACTTCTTATGTTCTTATGTTAGTGATCCCACTTTAACTTTTTGCAGGTAGCATGCGTTAATAAGAACATTATTGTACGATCTAAAAGAAAAAGCTTTACAAAGTGCAACATTAAATCTGGGAAAATCCTACGTTAAGCCCAGATTATATCGCCTTTTAGTAAAAGGTCCCCTAAAATATTTTAAAAATCTGTTCCAGAGCTTGAAAACTCAATCGTAGGTGGAGTTTGCATTGGCTATTCTTAACACAGAGGCCTGCAAAACGGATGAATTGTCTTGGCTCTGCCTCTTTATTTTAGGCTGTATCATGGCAGTCCGGCAGTTGCAAGCAATCTGGGACAGATCTGGACTATATTTAAGCCTGTGCTATTTCGATATGACAACTAGAGCAGAACACCTACACCTTGGTTGCGAGTGTGATTTGTTCCCAAACTGACGTCATAATATATTATTAGCTCTAATAGCTGCAACCATGTTTCATGGCAAGTTTTTATGATGAGTGCCCCAAAAATACAAAAATTTAAATAGTTGCACCCCAGGAAATGTTTGCGTGAGGAAATAAAATAACAAGTAATGGAAGTTTAAAACTTGGGGTCTGTTGAATTTAAAAAAAAAAAATTTATAGTCAATCAAAATCTTATCAGACTTCTGTGCTATGATTTTTTTTATATTTTTATTGCTTGATCTAGGCTATTCTATTTCGCTCTGCATTTCCTGAAGATTCATAGCTTGTTAATTAATTTTTTATTTTAACAAAACTCCCCTCCTTTTATTGAGCTGCGCTAGAGGTTTTTAGCATGGGCCAGTGCGGTAAATATGCCGACGCTCATTGAATTCCTATGACCATCGGAGCATTTACCTTGCTGGCCCGTGGTAGAAACCTCCTATCGTGGCCTTGTAAATGGGGGAAAAATGAAGTCTGTGACATACTGGACACGTAGAAAACAACCATGGAGATGACGCTGGAGGACCTTACTGGACTAGCACAAAACTGATTTCTTTAATTCCTCTAGTCGCTAGTACTCAAAACACGAGTCGATGGTGCCTAACCAACATACTAAGGAAAGATATCCTATTGCAGTGGTAGGCAATTCCGGTCCTCGAGAGCTGGAGCCAGGTCAGGTTTTCAGGATATCCACAATGAATTTGTATGAAATGGATTTGCATGCACTACCTTCTTGAGATGCAAATCTATCTCATGCATATTCATTGTGGATATCCTGAAAACCTGACCTGGCTCTGGTTCTCGAGGACCGGAATTGCCTACCCCTGTCCTAGTGCTCTTTGAAGTTTGTTTTAATCAAGCTCAGGGTACTCAAGACAACAGGGACTTCTGTATCTTTCCACAACCTATTTGTTTATTTATTTGGCTTTATATTCTTTTGTGGTTGTTGGTTGCATTGGTTGGTATTTAAGGATCTTCCCTATCTCTACACATTCTCCAGAACAGGGGTGGGTAACCACAATCCTCGAGGTCTATAACCCAGTCAGTGTTTGTTTGTTTTTTAAGATCTCAACAACAAATATACTTGAGATTGATTTGCATATACTGTTTCCATTGTATGCAAATAATAATAATAATTTATTTTCTTATATACCACCCTATCAGCAGTTCTAGGTGGTTCACAACAGAGAGAATAAACATTTCAATTAAAAAATGCAATCTCATATACATTACATCTAATAAACAGATTAATACAACATAGTTAAAATGCAGTTTCAAACACACTGCAGAATACCGTATTTGCCGGCATATAGGATGCACCCCCTTTTTTTAAAACAGTTTATAAGAAAAAAAATACTTATGCACCTGTACAGTGCTTTGGTGCTCCTGCTCGGCGCTGAACAGCTTCTTGACTAGCTCCCGCAAATTCTTTTTTTCTTTTTTTAATAGAATCAGGGCCATGGTGCTTGTATTATCATGGGTTTTCTCTTTGTGTGGCCAGTAAAAAAATAGCACTAGGTAAATTGAGGCTGGCATGATTGAGCACTGTTTATTGTCGGGAGATAGAGCTAGATTTAAATACTGCAGCTTCCTGATACTGTATAAGCAGCTCTGGTGCTACATCAAATGAAGGGATAATCAGTTATCCGATGTGAAACAATTAATCTTCATTTAAGTTAAGAAGGCATAGAAGGGCTGGCCTGGTAGCTTAATGGCGGTGCTACACATTGCCGTGCAGAGGGATCAGAGCTCATTCCATCTCAACTACTTCATTCCTGAGTTTGACTAGGTCTGGAGCAGCTGAGCACAAAAGCAATGCTACCGATTGCATTTAAACTGATGATATGCTGAGTTTCAAATGGTAATGGCCTTACTGGGTCAGACCAGTGGTCCATCAAGCCCAGTAGCCTGTTTTCAAGGTGACCAATCCAGGTCCCTAGTCCCTGGCCAAGACCCAAGGAGTAGCAACATTCCTTGCTACTGATCCAAGCCACTCTGGGATTCTAGAATCTTGCTACTCTTCAGGGATTCTGTATAGAATGTTGCTTCTATTTGGGGGTTCCGGAATCTTGCTTACTCTGCGATAATGGAATGTCGCTACTCTTTGGGTTTTGGCCAGGGACTAGGGACTTGGATTGGCCACCGTGAGAACGGGCTACTTGGCTTGATGGACCATTGGTCTGATCTAGTAAGGCTATTCTTATGTTCTTATGAAACTTGGTGCGTGATCCCCAGCCACAGGTTGTCATTGCAGTGGTTGGGCTAAGTAAAATTTGTTATTGTTTCCTTATCCTGCTAGACCATTCCAAATGAGTGGTTATAACACTCAACCAACAGAAGGAGGCAGAGACACACTGATCCGTAAGTGATGTCGCCACCTGAATAAAGAGTGATGCAGTTCTCTAGTCTGCCAGTATTTTTATGCCTCCAGCAGATGGTGGCAGATAGTCTGGGACAGCAGAATGGTTTGTTACTGGGTCTGTCTCCCAGTGATTCAGGCTGTGACCTGTAGTCGTTGGTGAGTCTCTTGGGTGAGATCTCTGGCATCAATCCACAGATCTTTGCCTAGATGAATTAGGAGGGTGGGTCCCTCCAGGCCCCCAACTTCAATCTATGGACCTTGACTTCTTAGGCTGGAGCTGGGTTCGATCCTGCAAGGCTTTGACCAACAGAAATGTTGGGTGTTAAGCATCTGTTTATGGATGATATCTGAGCAACAGCAGAGAATGAGTTTTCTGTGGATGCCTAATGTCCCTGGACTCCAGGGGCCTTCCCCCTCCTTGGTTCCCCTTCCTTCTAGCTCCCCTCAGGTTCTCCACTCAAATTTAGGTGTTTTCCCCTGAAAACTTAATATTAAATGGAGGGGAGAGAATACATGTATTGATTTGCTTTGAAATAATTACTTGATACATTAATACACTTAATACACTGAGTGCGCTGCAGGTAGCCCGGAATGCGATTGTTTGAACTCTGTTTCGATTATGAAAGAGTGATCATGTGACAGAATGCTATATATCTTTGCATTGCTTAAAATTAGAACATCGAATCCTTTATAAATTACTAGTCATGGTGCATCTTTGTATACACAATAAGGCACCAAAACATTTGATGGATAGCATTCTGCCATACGAACCACAGTGCATGTTGCCCTCGGCGACTCACGATGACCTACATATTCTGACAGTGAAACAGCTGCGGCTAGCCGTGTCTAGAGCCAGCATATTTTCGTGTGTGGGTCCTCGGAAGTGGAATAAGCTTCTGGGATATTTACGACAGCAAACATGTTTGAGTCATTTTAAGAAAATGTTGAAAAAAACACCTTTTCTGTGCGATGAAATATGGGACTTGATGTATAGTTTTTTGATGTGAGGCGGAGGTAGCCTCTTTGCAATTTTAGGATCATGTTCGATTTGCTGTACTGTATGTGATTCTGTTTGTGTTTGTACTCTATTGTGACCCGCCTTGGGAAAGGGATATAAATGCTCCAACGCTCATAGAATTCCTGTGAGCGTCAGATCCTTTAACTCCCTGGGCTGCAATAGAAACCTCTATCGTGGCTTAGTAAAAGGGGACCTAAATTTTACAAAACAGAGAATGTAAAAAAAAAATTTTTAGTTGTAAAAACTCATAACAAGTTCAAGCAAAATCATAAAAGAGGTACAGGGAATTTTTTTTTTTTTTTAATATAAACCAAATCTATTCTAGTCCACATTAGTTCCATAGAAGGCTTTAGAGAAAAGAAACAAATTTTAGTTCAACAAACTAACTATAAACTAAAACTTAAATTTATAGACCGGGTCATCTTCATATAATAAAGCTCAACTCGGTTTACATCAATTAAAAAATAAAAGCTAAAAACAAACAAAAGTCCACAATTTAGAGAATAACCACGTTTTCAAGTTTTTGCGAAAAAGTTGAAATAAACCTAATTCTCTTAACCTTAGGGGAATATCATTCCACATTTCTGTGTGTTAGTTTCTGAAACATTATTTGGGAGCCCGAGACCACCTTGTTGATGTAACACAGGGCTGGTTGGCCCTCATGTTGCCGATCGGCCGGGGTTTGGTAGGTTAGTTGGGGTGGGGGGGAGTAAATAAGCGAGGATTGGGTGGTGGGCCCATCAATGTAAGCAATTTTTAAATTGATTGGTGGGAGGCAGGGAAGCGGACAGGGGCAAGGTTTTAAAGCCGGGACCCTGGAGGACTTGGCTCCTTCCGGGGTCCTCCAGGGCAGCTTTTTCCCACCCACCAGCCTGTTGTTTTGGCAGGTAATTGTAGCTCGGGGGTGCGGATCTCCCGAGCTACTGGGTCACGGCTGATCAGGTAATGAGGGGTGGGCCGGCGGGGAGCTGTGTCTGATGGGTCAGGTGACCCAGATAAAAGGAGCATGCAGACCCTTGCTGAGGTGGCGGGGTCGAGGGCACTGAACTATGTATTTTGGTAGCTCGGAAGGAGCTCTTTTGGTTATGATGCTAATTGCAGTTACGATATGTTAATGTGTTTTGGATTAATAAACTGAGCTGCAGCTAATTTTCACCATCAAAAGACTGTAGTGCGCTTGTGGTAAAAGAGGATTGGGGGAAGGTCATGAGGGTAAAAGGATGGGGATGTGAGTATATAGGCAGACAGCAGGGCCTATCCAGATCCCGCTGTTACAAGTAAAGGCTTATCTTGAAGAAAAGTTTCCAATTGAGATGGATCAACAAATACAAACTTATTATTTCCATAAGATATTAAACAATTTGCATGGCAATTTAACGAAAAAAAAAAAAGTAGCTCCCACAGCCAAGACCCTAGTCTTAAGTTGTAGAAACTGGAAACGTCTGGAAAAACATTTAGGGCTCCTTTTTCAAAGGTGCGCTAGCGGTTTTAGCCGGTAATTTTTCGGCTAGCGTGCGCGTGCTAAAAAATGCCTTTGTAAAAGGAGCCCTTAATTGTTGCCTTCTTACAAAAATAAAGTTTAGGAATAGCTTGTTTTTCCAGTTCAGATTTAAATGTAACTAACAATGTTGCTCCTTTAGTTATATAATCCTGATGATTCTAGGAATTGAGAGACATTCATACTATCAGGAGATACTAATTAGTCTATTCCTCCTTCTTCAGCAATACCCTTGGACCTCCTAGGAATATAATAAAGATTATCAGGTGTAAAATCATTCACCCGAGTATTGAATATCTTTTATATACATTCTCAGGAGTTCCAATCATAGAATGTAAATTTAATTAAACAAAAGAAGATTTTTTTAACAGAGCAGCATATTTTAAAATGAAACCCAAAAACAGCAACATCAGTAAAATAATTTCTAAACTCAGGAAGTTTATATTCCAGTAAAAGCTTATTTAAAAAAAAAAAAAAAAATCCAAGTTTTTCTTTTTAGAAACTTGTGAAATACAGAATAAGCAGAAAAATCATGAACATTAGAGGGTCAAGGGATTCCATAGAGAAGGGACTGAGATGTAAGTTTAATAACCTGAAGAGATAGAAGTTGCAAAAAACCCCCCCCAAAAACCAATGTTGTGAAGAACGCAAAAGATAACGACGATCAAGTGTTAAAAAAAAAAAAAAAAATCAGCAAAAATAGAAAACCCCAAAAGATTTGATGTGGGAGCCTGACAGGAGTTTTGGTACAGCCAGGGCTCTGGGGAGAACAGTGAAGCAAGGGTGGCGAGGGGAATCTCTGTTTCTTGGGCTCGGTGAGGTCACGGGGCAGAGTTCGGGTTGGCGGAAAAGGAAGGAGAAATCCCCTTTCTGTTGTCCTCGGTGCAGTGGTTGGATTTTCTGTTGGAAAGAGGCCATTTCTCTTTGGAGGCTCCGGATTCCTAATGTATGGAGAGCGTGAAGGCATGGAGGAAAAACCCTGGTAGCATATGTTGGTACTCGGGATACAGATTAAAAAAAATATTTAAAGAAAGAATAGAAAAATTGATCTTAAGTAGTAACTGAGGGAGACAGGTAATAGTAGGACTTCCTTAGTATCTTGTAAAGCATTTTTTTTCCTCATTTGTCATTATTGTATATATGTGTGTGTGTGTGTGTGAGGGGGGGGGGGTGAAGAGTTATCACTTGGTCCTTGTAAAGATAATATAATAATTGTAATTTCTATTTGTAATTGTAGTTTATAATCTATCAGGTTTTATTATGTTAAATTATGTTTACTCTGGTTGGCTTTTCTTTTAACTGTTGTCTGCGAACTGCTTTGAAAGTGGGGTGTTTCTGCCATTATATTGATCATAAAATAGACTTGTGGGGTCTTTTACTAAAGCATGCTTGCTGATTTAGCATGTGCTAAATGCTAACGCTTCCCTAGAATATAATGGGCGCGTTAGCATTTTGCGTGCACTAAATCGGCTAGCGCGCCTTTGTAAAAGACCCCCTTGGTTTGTCTTCCCCTCTTACCCAGGTCTGTCCTAAGCCTGGCCCCTAGTTCAAAATATATGCAAGATAAAATACACTTCCCCCTCCCCATTCGCGGTTTCAGCAATCGCGATTTCACATATTTGTGATTTTGGGGGGAGGGGGAAAAAAGACCCCCCCCACACAGTTTAGCCTTCCCCCCCGGCATCCCGGCCTTACCTGGTGGTCTAGCGGGCTTTCGGGGCAGGAGCGATCTTCCTACACTCCTGCCCCGTGTAGATCGCCAATAGGAAATGGCTGTGGGGAGTTCCCGTCGTAGTTTCGGTAGACTACGGGAACTCATGGCAGCCATTTCGTATTGGCGATTTGCATGGGGCAGGAGCGTAGGAAGATTGCTCCTGCCCCGAAAGCCCGCTAGACCACCAGGTAAGGCCGGGAAGGCAGGTGGGAGGCGGGGGTGGGTCAGAGCCGGACCAGAAGATATTCACGGTATTTCACCATTCGCGGTCTGGCTCTGCCCCTATCCCCCGCGAATCCAGAGGGAGAAGTGTAGCCTATACTATTAGAGCCTATCTAAAAATAGGACAGCGAGCGTCCAGTTGGTGAACCAAGGCTTTTAACAGGAATATTGGGGGAGAGAGTTTCTGATTATGTAATGCTCCCTTCTTCCTCTGGCTGGTATTAGATTGGAGTAGCTCTAAGGTCTTGCAAGCTCAGGGGTTTCATCCTAGCCAAAACTGAAGAACTTCTCCTCCTGTGCAGTGTTAGTTGGGTGGGGCGGGGGGATAAATTTGCCTAATTGATTTGGATGAAAGGGAAATACTAGAGGCCAGTGGGGTAATTTTGTTCATTTGGGGTGGGGGTGGAATCTTGATTTCACTTTTCTTACTGCCGCTTCTAGCGATGTACAGTTGACGTGTTCCATGCTCTAGGACTCATGTGTTGGCTGAAATAGTCCAGATAAGGGCCAGGACGTAGGAGGAGTCGGTGTCCCCCCCACCTCCGAGAATTCTAAAGATTTCTGGAGGCATTCTCTCCCAAGGGCTATGACCAAGATTGGTCAATCTCTCCCCACACCCCCCAAAAAAAACAGGTTCTCTACTCAGTCTAGAGCCCATTTGGCATTCAGGCCTGGTGGTCCAGCATACACTTGATTTAATTGCCATGGTATTGAAGGGGTGGTCTCTACTGTCTCTCATTGTATGTTAATGAGAGAGAACATTGATGAATCAGGCTGTAGATAAGGAGTGTCAAAGTCCGTACAATGAAAGCAGTGCATGCAAATAGATCTTGTGCATATTCGTTGGGGAAATCCTAAAAACCCGACTGGATTGTGGTCCTCAAGGGGGTACTTTGACATCCCTGCTCTAGATAGTATTTTGGTAACTGATATATGATTTAACGTATATTAATGCACAATGGGAGTTTATTTTCAACAAAGAATAGACATGGAAGTCCCACCTCCACGATATTTAGGATCATTTTCTGAGCTCAGCTAAACTGCACCTGTGTACAAGAAATACATTTTTAAAATGTATAGTACCTAATTATTTAATCTATTTTAATTCAATGAAAGCATTTGAAGTTAGCTCGGCCTGTTTTCCTTATTGTGAGATAACAACACATCAATACGTTCATCTCTAGGGAAATCAGGTTATACATTAAGTAGCTTCCTGCTTATAATTCCTAGACTGACTAGCAAATCATTTTCCGCTCAATAATTCATCCACCCCCAGCTGTGTTATTGTCATTTCAGTTTATTGTCTAGTCCACTGAAAGCCACAATGTACTAAAGCTCTTATTTAGGTAAAGAAAGATGTTTTTCAAAACCCTTTTTATTTTGTAAGAAAGCTGTGGAAAGCGAACTGCTACTGTTTGTTTTTGACGATTAGCACTGATTTTGCTGAAAAGAAAGAGCTTTGATTACCCGAATTGGGGAATGGAAGGAAAATTATTGTGGCAAGGTATTCATTGAAGCCAGTTAAACAACAATGATTGTATGAAGTCTTTTAAAAAGTGGGCTTCAGAGGCCAGGCATAGCAAAAGCAAAGCCTGTCGTGCAAGTCTTGCTAGAGAATTGCTTTGTCTCTCCCAATTTCCTCTCTATGTCCTTTTTTTTTCCATCTTATGCGTTCTCCTCTTCTCCAACTGCTCCATCACAGATTTCTCCACTGAGGATTTTCCCCTCTCCGACCATCAGCTGATAACTTTCGTGACTCGTTACCCCCCTATTTAGGAATCTCCGGACTATTGACCCCTGCGCTTTCTCCACCACTGTTTCACCCCCTTCTCACAACCACTATACTACACAAGTCTGTTTAATGAGGCTGCATCCTCCTATAATACCATTCTCTCTCCTCTGTTCTAGACACCCTTGCTCCCCCCCCCCCATTCCACATCCTAACCCCAGCTCTGGCTGAGCCCTAAAATCTGCTACGTATATTCATGTGCCAGATCTGTTGAACATCTTTGACTCAACTTGCACACTCATGCTGACTTCATCCACTTCAAATTCCTCTTGACCTTCTTCCAGCCTGGTCTTTCATTCTGCCCCTTCCCACCTCCCTAGTACCCCTCCCCATTTCAACTTACACTATAAATACTGAGCTGGCCAGCTGAAGATTTCCTCCAGAAGCCCTGGCGTAGTGAGGGTGAGACGTGCCCCTCCCCCATCCTCTTCTCCCCCCCCCCTCCTGCCGCACATGCTTGCTTCCCTTCCCCCGTACCTCTGTAACGTTCCAGGCGCGAGCAGTAACCCCAACCTGCTGTCAGGCCAGCATCTGCTCTTCATCTGACATCACTTCCTAGGCATGGGTCCAGGAAGTGATATCAGAGGAACAGCCGAAGGTGGAGCGACAGCAGGTTGGGGGTTGCCGCTCATGCCAGGAACATTAGTGATGTATGGGGGAAGGGAAGCGGTGTGCATGCACGGCTGTGGGGGAGGGGCAGAGAGGAGGACGGGTGCCTGCACCCTCACCAAGACCACCGTCCTCGCACCATCCCTTACTATGCCACTGCCCAGAGGTACTCGGAACTCGCCTGCTTGGGAACTCAGCATTTGTGGGGTGCCAGCGTTGGCGGCTCAGGAATGCTATCGCTGACGGCCAAGCTTGGCAGCAGGGGAGATCTGGGCACCTTCAGAGGAGGTCTTCAGCTTTTGGGGTTTGGGGATCCCAACCAGCTGCAGCAAGGGTGCACCACTTTTGAGTGAACCCCCCCCCCTGCCCACAAGGGCCCAGAAGTGGCTTCATCGCTTCTGTTTGTAGAAGAATTAAAATGTAGATGCTAAACATTTGTTATTACAGCTTTAGCAGTGGCATAGAGAGGATGAGAAGCTTCCGGGGCGGTGGCGCCCCTTCCCCAAATCCCGTCTACCGCATGCGCTCCCCCCCGCTCCTTCCTCGATCCCACTTGCGCACATGCCTCCCTCCCTTCCCTTGTACCTCCAGTTGAAGTTGTTGCTCACGGCACCTGAAAGTTGACATCAGAGGGAGAGCTGACGGGGTCGTGAAGAGCACGTTATTGACGGCCACGAACAATAACTTCAACTAGAGGTATGGGGGAAGGGAAGGGGCGCGCGTGGAGAGGAGGAATGGGAAGAGGTGGTAGGCGGAGAGGAGGAGGGGCATCCCTTGTCATCCCCCCTTACTACGCCACTGAGCTTTAGCTAAGTGTTTTCTGTTAACACACATGCTAGCATTATGTAAATTGTATGGAGGCTTATTTTTAGGGCTCCTTTTACGAAGAAGGAGACGGTAGCGGCTAGCGTGCACTATTTCGCGCGTTAATGCCCTAACGCACCTTCGTAAAAGGAGCCCTTAGTGTCGGCCTGAAGTTTTGTGCATCGCTCATTTTCTAAAAGTATTTTACCCCCCCCCTGCTTTACCAAGGCGCACTATGCGTTTTAGCGCACGCTAAACATATGTGTGCGCTAACCGCTAACGTGTCCGTAGGCTAACATGCGCGTGGTTAGCGTGCGCAAAAACGCTTAGCGCACCTTTGTAAAAGGAGCCCTTTGTGCACATGCTTAAAGTTTTATTGTTGCGCATTGTTAAAAAAGCGTTTCGGTGCACGTTTTAGTGCCTGAATTCCATAATGAGTTTAATTTCTAGAAGTACCCGAGACGGGTTTAATTAGGTCTTCATTTGTCTAAATAATGAAACATTTCTCATTGACAATTCAAAAGCTTCTCAACATCGTAGCCAATGATAAATATTCAAAACCTAGAGTAATGCTTTGGGCATCTGTTGTGAGAAACAGGCTTTACGCAATCTAACGTGGTCGATCTGCAGGAAAGAAATTGGAGGCGTTGCCAGGTGTTTTTTTTTTTTGCATACGTTCTGGTTTTATGTCTCGTGTGTACTGCTCGAAAATACTGCAGTCGTCATGGTGTGCGCTCCAAAAAAGCCATCAACACATTAGTCACAGAGTAGTGTTATAGCTATTAAAAACAAAACATGTTTAGAGCTGGGCTGAGATTAACTGAAGAATCATTGCATTAAACTTTAGTATTTATGTCTCAGTTTATGAACCTATGAACTTTGGAGACTTGTATTAGTTCTGCATTATGGGGTCCTTTTTACGAAGGCGCGCTAACCACTTTAGCATACGCTAATATGCTAACACGTCCATTATAGTCTATAGATGCATTGGTGTTTAGCGCGCCTTAGTAAAAGAACCCCAGCATTTAAAGGGTTAAAAAAATTGTGTGCTTGACAAGGCTGGGGGGGGAAGGGAAGGTCACAGTTTTTCATAGGTCATGAACTTTGGAGACTCGGCGGCGTTTTTGTTTTTGTTAGCAGAGCAGCCTGATCAGCAGGAGAGGCAGAGGGGAGACAGCCTGATCGGGAGGAGAGGCAGAGGGGCGGAAGCCTGATCGGGGTCGAGGCGAGAGGAAGCTCCGCCCACCCCCACCGCGTCAGAGGTCATATCGGTGCCCGGGCTCCCCTTTAAGAGCAGGGAGCCAACGGCACACAGCCGTTCGGTGTGCGGCAAAGGCGCTCGCCTTAGCGCGAGCGCCTTTGCGAAGGAGCCTAAAGAAGGAGCCAGGAGACCAGGCCGCCCAGCAGGCACACCTAGAGCGTAAACCACAAGCACTTTCTCTTTTCTTCTCTCATTCCTTCTTTTTCTTCTCTACTCTTTCAGATAACTGCACAGCAGGGACCACCTTCACACACCTCATACCAGGAGGCAACTAAGAGAAAGAGAGATGGAGGCAGAAGGAACCCAGAGGTGCTTCCCAGTGTACTGCACGGAGTGCCGTATGTATGACTATCTCCCCTCGGGAAGGCAGGCATACATATGCGGTCGGTGTCGGGAGCTGGAATGCCTGAAGGATGAGGTCGGTAGGCTACAGGACAGGGTCCAGGATTTGGGACTCCGCATCTCAGAAGAACCGTGCTGGGCAGCCGAGGACCCCTCAAGAGAGAGCCACATCGAGGATCAAGTGAGGGAGCTCGAGAGATTCATCGAGGAGGCCTACAGGAGGGTAAAGGAACAGGAACACCAGCAACGCGGACAGGTACCAGCAGATGGAGGACAGGAGCCACCAGACACCAGGGGAGGAGGACCTTATGAAAACATCGAGCAATCAGAGGAGGCCAGGGGAGAAGGACCTTATGAAACCATCCAGCAACCTGAGGAGGCGAAGATTCATCAGAACCCTGAGGGAGCAGTATCGAACCCCACTAAGGATACAGACTTGAGACCTAAGAGGAAGTTGAGGAAGGGGAAATCTGCAATCGTAGTGGGAGACTCAATCCTGAGAGAAGTGGACAGTCACGTAGCAGGAGGAAGAGAGGACCGGCTGGTGACATGTCTCCCGGAGGCGAAAACGAAGGACATCACAGACAGAATCGAGAGGATCCTGGAAGGAGCTGAGACAGCAGTGACAAATGATGTCAACAGAAGGAATTACAGCAGGTCCACACTAACTGAGCAGTTCGAGATCCTGGGAAAGAAACTGAAGCTGAGGACACAGAATGTAGCATTCTCAGAGATCCTGCCAGTACCGAGGGCAGACGTGAAGAGGCAGACTGAACTACAAGCAGTAAACGCATGGCAGAGGAGATGGTGTGAGGAGGAAGGCTTCCACTTCGTGAAGAACTGGACAACTTTTTGGGGAAAGAACAAGCTCTACAGGAGGGATGGACTACACCTGAGCACGGCGGGAACAAGATTGCTGGAGAACAACATCGAGAGGGTAATAGAGAAGGCTTTAAACTGAGAAAGAGGGGAAAGCCGACAATCGACCAGACGTCAACGTTTCAGACAAAAGTATCCACCGAAGATACTGAGTGGGAAAACTGCTGGGAGGAAACAAATGAGAAACTGCAGGGGTCCAAGGGTCATGTGGAAATAGAGACCAAAAAGAAGAGCGATCAGCAAGAGATAGAGGAACAGGTGGAAATGGGGAGACAGGCTGAGGACAAAGAAAATGCGCCACAGGAGGAGGAAGAACAAAATGAAATTCAGGAGCTGGCAGCCCGCGAGAGGGACGGCAAGAGGAACAACCCACAGGATAGAGCAGCAGGGAAGAGGAAAAATCAGGACTTAAACTGCTTATACCCAAATGCGAGGAGCCTAAGGACCAAAATGGGAGAACTGGCCAAAAACGAGGACCTTGACATTATTGGAATCACAGAAACATGGTGTACCAAGGACAACAAATGGGACATAGTACTGCCAGGGTACAAACTTTATAGGAGAGACAGGACCTACAAGAAGGGAGGAGGTATAGCACTTTATATAAAGGACACCATTCACTCGACCAGAATGGATACGGCGACGAGGGTGGTAGAACTGGAATCCTTGTGGGTTAAGTTACCAGGAAGAAATGGAGCAGACATAAAAGTAGGACTGTACTATCGCCCACCTGGGCAAACGGAAGCAACCGACAAAGAACTTGAAGCAGAATTGAGGCGAGAATGCAATAGCGGAAGTGTGATGGTAATGGGGGATTTTAACCACCCCGGGATAGACTGGAGCATTGGAAGCTCAAGCTGTGCAAGGGAAACAGAATTCCTGGAGACGGTGAGAGACTGCTTCATGGAGCAGCTTGTCAAAGAATCAACGTGAGGAGATGCCACCCTCGACCTAATCCTCAACGGGCTAGGGGGACCTGCAAAGGAAGTGGCAGTAGTAGGGCCACTAGGAAACAGCGAACACAACATGATCTGGTACAAATTAGAAGTGGGAACATCCAAGATGAAGAGAACTACTGCGACGACACTAAATTTCAAGAAAGGGAACTACGAAGCTATGAGAACAAGGGTGAGAAAGAAGCTCAAAAACTGCCCAAAACAGATGGAGACAGTAGAGAAAGTCTGGTGCTTATTCAGGGACACGGTGCTAGAAGCACAAAACCTATACATCCCCAGGTTTAGGAAAGGGTGCAAAAAAATTTGATCAAAAGACCCGGTATGGATAACAAATGAAGGCAAGAAGGTGACAAGAAAAAATCGTTCCGAAAATGGAAAAAGGACCAAACCGAGGAAAACCGGAATGAACACAAAGACTGTCACCGAGTGGTTAGGAAGGCAAAAAGAGAGTACGAAGAAAGGCTGGCCGGGGAAGCAAGAAATTTAAAAACGTTCTTCAGATACATCAAAGGGAAGCAACCGGCGAGGGAGGAAGTAGGACTGTTGGATGATGGAGACAGAAAGGGAGTGGTAAAGGAGGAAAAAGAGGTAGCTGATAGGTTAAACGAGTTCTTCTCGTCGGTCTTCAAGAGCGAGGACACATCCAATGTACCAGAACCCGAAGAGGTCATAAGTGGGGATCAAGAAGAAAAACTGGCACATATTGAGATAAGCCACGAGGATGTCCTCCAATAGATAGATAGATTAAAAAGCGACAAATCACCGGGCCCGGACAGAATCCACCCAAGGGTCCTAAAAGAGCTAAGAAACGAAATAGCAGAAACACTACGACAAATTTGTAACCTGTCTTTGACAACTGGGGAGATCCCGGAGGACTGGAAAATAGCAAACGTCACACCTATCTTTAAAAAGGGATCGAGGGGGGACCCCGGGAACTACAGGCCAGTAAGCTTTACTTCTGTTCCGGGCAAGATGATGGAAGCACTGATAAAGGACAGCATCTGTAACCACATAGAATCAAACGGACAACTGAAAGCGAGCCAGCATGGCTTCTGCAAGGGAAGATCGTGCCTGACGAACTTACTGCACTTCTTTGAAGGAATAACCAGCCAGATGGACAAAGGGGAACCCATAGACATCATTTACCTCGACTTCCAAAAGGCCTTCGACAAAGTACCCCATGAGCGGCTACTTAGGAAACTGTGGAACCATGGGGTGGAAGGGGACGTATACAGATGGATTAAGCACTGGTTGGCAGGAAGAAAACAAAGGGTTGCAGTGAAGGGCCAATATTCGGACTGGCGGGGAGTCATGAGCAGTGTTCCACAGGGGTTGGTGCTCGGACCGCTGCTGTTTAATGTATTTATAAATGACCTAGAATCAGGGATGAAGTGTGAAGTTATAAAGTTTGCAGATGATACCAAACTCTGCAGCAGGGTTAGAACCGCGGAGGAATGCGAAGACCTACAAAAGGACCTAAGCAAACTAGAAGAGTGGGCAAATAAATGGCAAATGCAATTTAATATAGAGAAATGCAAGGTCATGCATATTGGGAGAAAGAACCCAAGGTTCAGCTACAAAATGGGGGGTTCAGTGCTGGGGGACAGTAATCTTGAAAAGGACTTGGGTGTTCTGGTGGACACAAAATGAAGCCAACGGCACAATGCGCAGCAGCCTCCAAGAAAGCCAATAGAATGTTGGGAATTATTAAGAAGAGCATTACAACCAGGATGAAGGAAGTCATCATGCCGCTGTATCGTGCAATGGTGCGCCCGCACCTGGAGTACTGTGTCCAGTATTGGTCACCGTATCTCAAAAAGGACATGGCGATACTTGAAAGGGTCCAGAGAAGAGTGACGAAAATGATAAAAGGTATGGAAAACATTTCATACGCAGACAGGTTGGAGAGGCTGGGGCTCTTCTCCCTGGAGAGACGGAGACTCGGAGGAGACATGATAGAGACTTACAAGATCATAAAGGGCATAGAGAAGGTGGGGAGGGACAGATTCTTCAACCTATCGGGAACCACAAGAACAAGGGGGCACTCGGAGAAACTGAAGGGGGACCGGTTTAGAACCAATGCCAGGAAGTTCTTTTTCACTCAGAGGGTGGTGGACACCTTGAATGCGCTGCCGGAGGTTGTGATAGGACAGAGCACACTACGGGGTTTTAAAGAAGGATTGGATAAATTCCTGACAGATAAAGGAATTGAGGGATACAGATAAGGGTAAAGATAGGATATAGAAAAGGTATCAAGATGAAATTTAAGGGATCACATATAGGTCATGAACCCGATGGGCTGCTGCGGATGCGGACTGCTAGGCGCGATGGTCTGACACAGCAGAGGCGACTTCTTATGTTCTTATGAAGTTATCACGGGATTATCTGGAGAAAGTCATTGAGGGGCCACAGAATAGGGTTACCAGATTTTTCCACAGAAAAACCCGGACACATGGCTCCGCCCCATTCTGCCTCCAGCCCTGCCCCCACAAAACCTCATCTTTCTTTTCTGACCTATGGACCACATCTGTAGGACCTCTGAGCATGCGCAGCAGCATGTGATGTCATCCGCGCAAGCTCAGGGGCCCTCCAGACATGGACGAGGCTTTCCAAAACCCAGACAAAGTACCAGGTTTTGGAAAGTCCGCCTGGGCACCCAGATAGTCCTCTAAAAAGAGGACATGTCTGGGTTTTCTTAGACGTCCAGTAATCCTAGCCACAAAGTCGCTTAATTCTCTACTACCCTGAGTACATTAGATAGATTGTGAGCACACCAGGACAGATAAGGAAAATGCTTGTAAATCACTTTTGAATGTGGTTGTATAACTACAAAAAGGTGGTATACAAGTCCCAATCCCTTTCCCTAAATCTTCCCACCCCCATCCCCCAGATCTCTAAGAACTTACAATTTTAGGGTCTGTAGAATGATCAAGTAAGCATAATCAATTATCCTGTTACTGGTGACCAGAAGGAATACCCTGGGACAGGGGTAGGCAATTCCGGTCCTCGAGAGCAAATCTCCTTGAGATGCAAATCTATCTCATGCATATTTATTGTGGCTATCCTGAAAATCTGACCTGGCTCCAGCTCTCGAGGACTGGAATTGCCTACCCCTGCCCTGGGATAATAGAACTTATATTGGTTATTTTATTGTGGAGAAAGTCAAATATTTTGCTGGGCAGGGCTTGGCAACCTCGCTCCTCGAAGGCTGCAACCCAGTCAGGTGTTCAGAATTTCCCCAATGAATATTCGTGAGAATATTTGCACACAATGGAGGCAGTGCTCTCGTAAATAGATCCAATTCATATTTATTAGATCTTTGAGGACTGAGGTTGCCCACCCATATGCCAGAGAAAGGTACTGCAATGATTTAATCAAGCAGAGGTCAGTCTTAGATGTCATAAGCCAAGATAATGTTGTTAGTAGGAATTCCAGGGTTTTGCACTCCTTTTATGAGTATTAGGGAAGGAGGAAAACTTGAGTAAGAGGATGCATGATGGCAGGGAAGAAAGGAAGGAAAAACCAGGACTTTTGGCACAGGAGATGATTCTCATCTAAAAAAAAAAGGAAATGAGAAGGAAAGAAAAGTAGACATAAAGACCCATATTCTATAAATGGTGCCTTAAGTCAGGTGCCTAACTTAAGTGGTAACAGCTATTTAAACATGATTAAAATTTTTATTTTTTAAACTGGAGGCTTTCCTTTCTGATGCCTAACACTACAGAATCCACCCAAAATGTTTGAATTTATTACTTTTATACTTGAAATATCACATGTCCTGCCCAAGTATGACTCAGTATTTCAAGTGTTCTATATAACTCTTATAAAAATATAAACTCTTACATTTTCTATATTATCTTCAGGATCTCAGCGACACCTCAATATATCTCATAGCGGCCTAGCCCTGCCTTATCGTCATAGATTCTACTGTATATTTAAAAAAAGAAAAAAGTCCCAAGTATAACCATGCTTATTTTGTGTGTACTGCCTGACCCTGTAAACCCATTCAAGTACTTATGACTCTGGGCAAGCCACTTAACCCTCCCTTGCTCAGGTGCAATATAAGTACCTGTATATAATTTGTAAACTGCTTTGATTGTAGCTACAGAAATGTATTTATGTATTTAATTCGTTTTCTATCCCATTGCCCCAAAGAGCTTAGAACTGGTGCATGCTTATTACATACTTAACAGGTTACAATTTGACATTTACAGTACAAGTTTACAATAAAAGGTTGTATCCTAACTTAATTCGAACTAAGGGTCTAGTACAGTGGTCTCAAACTCAAACCCTTTGCAGGGCCACATTTTGGCTTTGTAGGTACTTGGAGGGCCTCAAAATAGTTCATGTCTTATTAAAAAAATGACAGTTTTGCATGAGGTAAAACTCTTCATAGTTTATAAATCTTTCCTTTTGGCTAAGTCTTAATAATAATATTATAATTTATAGCTAAAGAGAGACAAATGATCAAGAAACTGTTTTATTTTACTTTTGTGATTATGATAAACATACCGAGGCCTCAAAATAGTATCTGGTGGGCCGCAAGTTTGAGACCACTGGTCTAGTACCAACAAATAAAGAGTTTCCAGGTTACGATTTGCCATAGTTATCCTTAGCAGTTTATATCCTAATGTGACACATATTGGGATCTAGTGCCAATGTACATTTCTCTGTAATCCATTGGTCATAGGCAGTCATTGGCCGTCCAAACAAAGATGTTCTTGACGCTGATTTTATTCAACAAATCCTTTTAAAATACAAAATCCACATTTATGATAAAAGGACAATATTTCTCTCTCGCTTTTCACCCCTATCAACCACCATTACCATTTCTCAACCTTCATCACCAAGTTTCAAGATTCTATTCGTTTGATATACAGCGTTCCCACCCTGAATTTGCGATTCGCGGACTCAGTTATTTTCGGTATTTTCTGACTGCCTCTTCCAGTCAGAAAATATAGGGAATGAGTCTGCGAATCAGCCTTCTTCTCAGCCAGTTTCTCCTCCTCTCCCCCCCACCTGATCAGCCAATCAGCCTTCTGCACAGCCGATTCCTCCTCCTCTTCCCCCCCCCCCCCCGATTAGCCAATCAGCCTTCTGCACAGCCGATTCCTCCTCCTCTCCCTCCCGGTGCATACTGGGTATAATTTATTGCACCCGTTGGCGCCCCAGCTGCCCTCTCCTGCTTTTTTACAGACTCAAAAACGCATTCGCGGGAGTTCTGTACCGCAAATGCAACCACAGTTAGTCTAAGTGGTTTACAATAATAATATATTAAGAACAAAAAAAATTAAAAAGACATAAGGGAGGCAATAAGCAAAAACAGAAATGGGCACAAGGGGGATGAAGAAAGGGGAAGTTACAATAAAAATTAAAAAAAGCTGGGGAAGGGAAGGAGTGCAACAAATGGGAAGGGAAGTCACAGTGAAATTCTGCTCAAGCAATTAATGCTATAAGCTAAGAAGTCAAGAAGAAAGGGTGATCCATAACACGAGTAAAGTAAGGGAAAAAAGGTCCAGGGCGGAAAGCCAAAGAAAAATAGTGTGACTTCAATTGCGCCTTAAAAGTCGCAAGAGATTTTTTGACATGGAGGTGGTAGGGTAAGGAATTCCAAAGGGCGGGTAGCCGTAACGGAGAAAGAAGAATTCCCTCCCCTCCTCTGGGGATTCTCAGAGCGGGCAGGAGCCTGCAGGCCTTGAGCAAGCACAGAAGCCAGCCAGAAGCAGGAATTGCGACGATGCTGGAGAAAGAAAGTTTTCTTTTCTGTATCATCTCTATGCTGATGACTCATCGACTTCCATCTCTATACCTGACATTTCTACATGACTCCAGGCCCGAGTCTCAGCCTGCTAGTCCAGCATTGCTGCCTAGATGTCTTTTTGCCATTTAAAACTAAACATGGATAAGACTGAGCTTCTTATGTTTCCTCTCTTCGTCTCCCGTTCTTTATTCCTGTGGATAATACTCTTATCCTCCCTGTCTCCTCAGCTCACAACGCCAGCGTCATTTTTGACTCATCTCTCTCCTCTGCACAAATCCAACAGACACTAAAGCCTGTAATTTCTTTCTCTAGAATATCACCAAAATCCAACCTTTCCTGTCTGATTACACTACAAAAACCCTTATCTGCACTCTCATCACTTCTTGCCTAGATTACTGCAACCTGCTTCTCGCAGGTCTTTCACGAAACCATCTCTCTCTCCTTCAATATGTTCAAATTTCTGCTGCACACTTTATACTCTGCCACTGTCACTATGCTCATGTCAAACTCTCCAAGTTTCTCTATTGGCTCCCTATCTGCTTCCCTGTTACAGTTCAAACTCCTCTTATTGACCTGCAAGTGCACTCATTCTGCAGTTCCTCAGTATCTCTCCTGCCTCCCACCTCTCCTAACACCCCCTCGGCAGCGGGAGAGATGCCCACTCCGATGACCTCCACCCTCTTCCCCTTACCTTACTTAGATGGTTGGCCGGAGGGATGCCTACTCCCTCCGGCTACGTTGGTCCGTCTCTTCAAAATGGTGAGCCTTCCCCTCCCCGGTGCATCCTGGGATGCACGGGGAAGATGCCTGAGGCTCTGATTGGCCCAGGTTGTTTAAGGCACCGCCTATGGGTGGGGCCTTAGATGTTTGGGTTAATCAGAGCCTTAGATTCCATTCTGGTGCATCCCAGAATGTGGGGGTAAGATATGGGATATCAGGGGATTTGGGGGATGTCAGGGGGAAGGGTGTAGGGCTCCGTGGCTCAGCTGATCCTGGCAGGGGGAATCCCCATCAGCTTAGCTGCCAGAAATTCCCCCCAAAACTGGCTCAGTTGATGGGGATTCCTTCTGCCGCGATCAGACAAGGTAGTTGGTAGGTACATCTGCAAAACTTGCTTTTGTATGTTTTTCGCATGGATATTTTTATTTTTGAAAATGGGCAAAATAGATAGATATGCTAAGGACCAAAACCTTATACCTGGCTCATTTTCAAAAATAAAAGATAGATATTTGGCAGCTTTGAAAATGGACGTTTTTCCTGCTGGGTTTGTGGACGTTTTGCACAAAATCTCCAACCTCAGACTTGGGGCGCTTTTTGATTATTCCTCTCCACATGTATTGAATTACAATTGGGTTTTTTTTGTTTGTTTTTTTTAAACTTCTTTGTGCCTTGTTAGCAACTACGGAGTCGTGCTCCGAGACTGGTGTGATGCGTAATATAGCAATATATATTTGTGCAGACAGGCGGAAGATGCATGGAACAACCCACCCAGCAAAGTTTCCAAGTTTATTTAAGATTTGATGGATCGCTTAATCAAACTTCAAAGCGATGCACATAACTAAAATCCATACAACTTTCAGGGGGACAAAACATGCCACATCTATCCACAAATAAGACTTACGCATAGTGAGGGAAGAGGGAAAGAAATACAATATTTAAAGAAAATAAGACAAAAAGGGAATGGGCAAAAGGGAAGGTGACATTAAAAGAAAGAAGGTCGCAGGGCAGACCCTAAGGAGCAAAGATGTAGAGTGTAAAAATAATGGGTGCGGAGTAAAGGCAAGAGACAAACACTGAGGTATCCACCAATCCCTGTGGGTGCCACATAACTGAGATTCTACTGTATTGTATATTCCTGCAAACGACTTAATACCGCTAGCGCCTTCCCACTTCCCCTCCCTAATACCATCCCGATTCCCCAAAGCAACCTCATCTACTCCGTATCTCCCCTAGAAATTACCAGATATCTTCTTCATGCAATACCTTTTTTGTAGTTCTTTTGTAATCCGCCTTGAACCGCAAGGCAATGGCAGAATAGAAATCTTTAATGTAATGTAATATTAAAAAGTGGGAATTCCAATTGGAGCTACCGTAGATAGGGAAATAAAGCAGAAGGGTGCCTTTTTATTTCCCATTTCTCGTGTGTGCACGCCTTTGTTTCTTGGCAGCATCGTGTCAAAATGAGTTTGCAAAGCTGGCGTTGTCATCACCACAGACATAGCAGAGGGGGAGGGGAAGGAATTATTTTGTGACACAGAAGGTGACCAGGAAAATGCCATGCCCTTTAGAAATGCTGCACCTGGGTATATTAATTGAGTGTAAACAAAAAATTGTTTCCATTAGGATGTGAGACGGTGGGGTTTTTTCCCCCCTTATGAAGAACATGAATCACTGGTATTAACACATGCCGTGCTTCAAACCGACGTCTGTATATTTCATTTGGAGAAAATGAATCTATTTAAGTTCAGTCGATATCAGCTTCTCTTGAATCAATTTCAATTAATTTAAAAGGTACAATACTGGTATGCATCGGAGCAAAACATTCTACATAGGGGAGTGTAAGTTATTCCTTGCTGTACAAAAAAGTAAAGGTACTGAGGGGAAAGACTTTTGTTCTCATCTTTTTCACTCACATTAAAATCTAATTTTTGCCTTTTCCAGCCAAATGAAAATATGAGCAGAGTCCGTAATGCAGCGCGTCTCAAACTGTTTTTTTTTTAGCTCCAGCATGCTAAATGAATCAAATGCTTTTGTGGTACATTATAATTGAGAGTTATTTATTTAAAGTTCTTTAAGCTATGTATGGGTAATTGTAACAACGGTGAAACTAAAGTAGATTGAATTGCTAATCAATGCGATGGATGTGCTTGTTTTTGAGTGCAAATTAACTCACAATGCATCACAATTGTCAACAAACACACACATTTCATCATCCACTATCTGCATTTGTTTTCTCTCTCTCGCTCGTTTTTTTTTTTGTATATAATTTTTATTGAAAAAGCAGTCAATACACACAACAGTGGTCAGGCATATGACCACGGAACTGGTACAACAGCAAAGTATTGGAGCAGAAAATCCAAGTTCGTAAAGATAAGAAGATCCAAATGGTGACAAAGCCTTGATGGTTTTGTTGCTCAAGTTAGGATAACTACTGCATAAAAAAATAAAAATAAAATTACTTGCTGTTAGTTTTCTAAGACTAATCCCATCAAAGAATGATGCTTGTCTGGGCGGTTGCATCCTTATGCACGCAGACGCTCATAACATTGACAGACTCTTGCGTACTGTGGCCGGGCCGGTTACTGAGTAGGTGGGAAGCCAGGCTCGGACCACAGGTAGATTTAATGTAGCGCCTTTTATGTGGCTGGATGAATGAAAACCCGGAAGACGGATTTTCTAGAAACTGCACTCAGGTTTATTAAAGTTTTCAAAAAAAAACAAACAAACATGTTGGAACATGTAATTAGTTGTTCACATTCTCTAAGGCAAAACATGTGCTCAAGTCCCCGTGACCTGCCTGGAGCTTCCTGGTCAAACTAAACAGTGCGGGTTAACACAAAAAGGTTTGGTTCTAAACCAATAATTTCACAGTGTGTCCTTAGTTACTTGGTGCAGCCAGGCACAACCTGTGCTAGCTTTCAGATTCCTCATACAATTGAATCAGTCCAAGAGGAAAACAAAATCATTTACTTTTCTTTCATAAGTCCCCCCAGAAGTATGGCAACTCAAAACTTCTCACAATATCTTTTCTTAATTAGGCAGAGCTGCTTCTGCCCTGCTCCAAACCCTGCTTTAGTTCGGGGTTCCAATTAACCCGGACTGGATTTCTGTGAGGACTGGCAGGACCTCTCATATCTCACTCCCTCCTATATCCATGTCCTCTCCAGGTTCACTCTCATCGGGAAGGCTGCTCATTTCCCAGTCATTAGCCCCGTAGCCACGGTTGTTTCTCCACCCGTTGACCTCAGGCTGTTCCCCCAATCCCCCTCCTTGCCTGCGTGTTAGCTCTCTGCTAACTTTTCCTCTCCAATGCAAATCTCCTGGATCCCCCCCCCCCAGGGTTTGTCGGGCAAGGCAAGATACCTTCCAGGGATTGCAATTAGAAAATGATACGGTGGCGGTTTACCCGCGGCCACCGCGTTTAGCCGCAGGTAACCCGCCGAAACGGGGAACGAAAACTAGCAGTCGCTGTGGGGATGGGGACAAGGCCATTCACCGCCCCGTGGAGCGGTGAATGGTCTTGTCCCCGCAGTGAGGCATGAAGGATCGCGCGGTCCCTGCAGCCCACACCCGCCTGCCCAGTCGATCCTAGTGTTTAGCCAGCTCTCTCCCTTCTCCTCACCTTAGTTTGTAGGTTTTCTTTTTCGGCGACCCGCACGCTATCAAAGAGCCGCGCACCCGCTGCTGCTCAGTTTCAATCTTCTGCTCTGACGCAACCGGAAACAGGAAGTTGCAGCAGAGCAGAAGATTGAACACTGAGCAGCCGCGCGTGCAGGTTGCCGAAAAAGAAAGCCTGCAAACTAAGGTGAGGAGAAGGGAGAGAGCTGGCTAAACACTAGGATCGATTGGGCAGGCGGGTGGGGGCTGTGGGGACCGTGCGATCGCCCATGTTCCCGGCTCAAACTGGAAGGAGGGAGTGAAAGGGAAAAGGATTCTGGGCCAAGGGGATGAAGACAGAAAGAAAAACCCACAGCAGGAAAGAAAGGGAAGGACAGGCAGGTGAGTCAGATGCTAGAAGCAGGGGGGGGGAAGAAAGAGGGAAAAAAAGCTAGATGGGGTTGAAAAGAAGAGACACACTGGTATGGAAGAGGAAGATAGGGGAAATCTGGACACAGGAAGGTAACAGAAAGAGGGGAAATTATGTGCATGGGGCATAGGGACAGAGACATAAAGGGGACATGCCATGGGGATGGTATATGGACACAGGGTGGGGGGGGGCAATGGCAGATACATAGGGGAGATATTAGAAATGGGGAAAATAGGAGCACAGAAGCGAGATGGTTTGTGGGGATGGGACAGGGACCGAACTCGCAGGCTCCAGTGGCTTGCACAAATTACATTGTAACGTGCCATGAAAATAAGAGGGAGGAAGGTAGATAGATAGATAGGCCACGCGAGAGGAGCTGAAGGGTGGTAGAAAGGAACAGATGGTAAAGGAGGGAGGGAAGGGTGGTGGTGGTGGAAAGGAATAGGACAGATATTGAAGGAGGGTGGAGAGGAACAGACCCTGAAGGGAAATGTGGAAGACAGAGTGGGAAGAAGACAGATGCCAGACTATGGGGGAGCGGAGGGAAGAAGATGGGTGCTAGACCAATTGGGGGGGGGGTGAAGGGAGAGGCACAGTAACAGCAAATGGAAGACGCAGAGAGAAGACACACAGTGGATGGAAGGAATTGAATGAGAAGATGTGGAAAGCAGAAACCAGACAACAAAGGTAGAAAAAAAAATTCTATTTATTTATTTATTTTTTGCTTTAGGATAAAGTAGTATATTAGTTGTGTTGATAAAAATTTATAAACAAAGCCCTGCCAGCTGACCATCTCTTTCTCTAGTTCAGCAGCAGGAACTTTGATTTATAAGAAAGGAATAAGCTAAATATTACAGTACTAAGACTTATATGGATGCAGCGGGGACGGTGACGGGACGGTGAATGGGATGGCAGTGGCGGTGATGGGGCAGTGAAAGGGATGGCGGTGATGGGGCGGTGAAGGGAAAGGTGGTGACAAGGCGGTGCAGAGGATGGTGGGCCGGGGATGGGGCGGTGACGGGGACAGATTTTTTTCCCCGTGTCATTCTCTAATTACAATCTCCCTCCTGCTGGGCTGACCTCTGGATAGCGTTCTGGGCTGGGGAACAGGAAAACCTTGGAACCTGCAGTCCCTGCTGGTTGCTGGCTGCTCTTGATTAGAACCAGCTGAGCTTCCCTGCTGACCCTGCCTGTTTCATATTTGAGGCTGTCTTACCTGCACACCACGAGTGCTAACCTCACCCCCTCCTGGGTTGGTTTTATGTTTCAGAGCTTGAGGAAAGGAGTAATAGGGGGAATAATTAGTTTTCAGTGCCCTCCCTATCTGGCCCTTGGGCTGTGCTGTGACCTGCCTTTTCTCTCTCACTCCTGGCTTCATGCCAGGTTTTGCAGGGACCAGGGCTGTGTGCCTGCTGGGTTTAGTAGTTCTTTTCGCTGGGACAGGAGCTTCCCTGTCACAGTAAGCAACGTACATGTCATCTATTCTTGTGTATACATAGGAAGGGAATTCTTACAAATAAAGTAAAATTCTGGAATCTCTCGTGACACGCCTGGAATCTCTTCGGGGCACACCACTGTGCCAAGGCACACAGTTTGAGAGAGACCGCCATAATGGGAAGGTGAGTAATGACAATGAGAAGAATGGTAAGAGGGTAATTTTATAAGGGTGCACCAGGGCCAGCTCAAGGAATTGTGGTGCCCTGAACCAACTTTTGCTTCAGTGCCTCCACTCCCCTTCCTGCCCATCCAGTATCTCTTCCTCCATTTCTTTCCTTCCCACCTACGATTTGGTATCTCTCTCCACTAGTGGCTATTTTGTAAACATAAGAACATAAGAATAGCCTTACTGGGTCAGACCAATCAATGGTGCATGAAGCCCTGTAGCCCATTCTCAGGGTGGCCAATCCAGGTCACTAGTACTTGGCCAAAAACCCAGCAGCTTAAGTGAAATCAATCTATATAATAATTCAATTGTGGCAAACGTATGGATTGAACAAGAATTTTAAAACTGCGTTCACTCGGAGGAAGATTCTCTAATATTGGCAGTAAAATCAGACGGGCTGCTATCGTGACCGTAAATTTAACAATTTCAAAAAGACGAGACATTCTTGAAAAACCGCAGACACAAATGAGGTTTGCGGAGGGTCGCCAGATTTGCATGAGATGAATCACTGGCAAGATGAATCATATGGTAAGAGGTGTACATGTGCCAGGAAAAGTTACACCGGAGGCAGGCATATCTATGAGGGCCTGTGGGCAGAGTTAAAACTTGTGTGTGTGTTATACATGTGTGCCAAGTAAACTAGGATATTCGTGCAGGCCCAAGAGCAGTATAAGTGTGTATTGGAGTACAATGTATGCTACATCGTTGTGCCAATCATAGGTGTGCCAGTGCTATTGAATGAAGGGAAGGTGCAAGCTTTGGCTTTCAACAACAAGTGCGCATAAGACACATCTTTAATACACCAGCTTGAGAATTCTTTTGAGATCATTTTATCTCCCCAAGGCGACAGGTAGTAAAATTGTAATAAGCTTGGAAACTTAGTAACATAGTAGATGACGGCAGATAAAGACCCGAATGGTCCATCCAGTCTGCCCAACCTGATTCAATTTAATTTTTGTTTTTTTTTTTCTTAGCTATTTCTGGGCAAGAATCCAAAGCTTTACCTGGTACTGTGCTTGGGTTCCAACTGCTGAAATCTCTGTTAAGACTTACTCCAGCCCATCTACACCCTCCCAGCCATTAAAGCCCTCCCCAGCCCATCTTTAACCAAACTTGGAAACTAATCTCTTATAGATGGGGAAGGATAATAGAACTTTTTGATATAGAATATATGCTCTCTATTGTAATTGCTGACAGATTAGAATCAAGTATAGGTTCCATTGCCATATCATCAGGTGTTATACAAGTCTGCTATTAGACTGTTTTTTGGGTTTTTTTTTTTTTCATAAAACCTGGCACCATTATCCCTGCCCCCCTTTTTCTAAATCGCAATAGCGGTTATTAGCGCAGGGAGCTGCGCAGAATGCTCCGTGCGGCTCCCTATGTTTTATAGAGTTCCTATGAACTTCGGGAGCCGCGCGGAGCATTCAGCATGGCTCCCTGTGCTAATAACCGCTATCACGGTTCAATTAAAAAAAAAAAAGGGGGGGGGTTATTGCGCTAATGTCTGAGGACTGCCTAATGATATATTTCTGTTATTCTTAAACCTACTGTGTAGCATGTTTATTTAGGGTCCAATTCAACATCTATTAGAATGTTCAACTGTTGTTATTGTTTCTCTTATGTGAAATAAAATCAATAAAGATATTTGAAAAAAAAAAAAAAAAATTGTATCTGTTTATTTCAGACACTTAAATCTAACCTGATTTTTTTTTGCAACTCCTCTAGGGAACAAAAGGTATATAAAAATGCACAGGGAATGCAGAACCTTTATTTAAAGAACCTTTATTTAATAATGTAATAAACTTATATCCTGTCCAACTACACATAGTTCCCAAATTTCACCCCAGCTACCGAAAGAGCCTTAGGGCTCCGTTTACAAAGGCGCGGTAGCAGTTTAATGCGCATAATAACCACACGCTAAACCGCCGGCCGCGCTAGCCGCTACCGCCTCCTCTTAAGCAGACGGTAGTTATTAGGCCAGCGTGGGGATTAACGCATGATGAAAAGTCATGCGCGTTAACCCCGCTAGCGCAGCTTGATAAAAGGAGCCCTTAGTTCTGGTTTCAGCTTGTTTTTCTTAAACACCTATACGGACACAGAAACACCGGAGGCTGTTCCACAAATTTATCACCCTTGCCAAGAAGAAGTATTTCCTTGGGCTACTCCTGAGTCTGACCCTTTCACCTTCATCCTACGCCCCCCCCCCCCCCTCATTCCAGAGTTTCCTTTCAGTTGAAAGAAACTCGCCTAACAGAGGTCTCTTAACGTCTCCGTTATATCTCCTTTCCCAACTAGAGAAAAGCATATTGTATTTGGCAGTCTTCCCCCTTCAACGTGTACAGAGGAAACAGCCATTTTACGAAAAGAAATGCTCAAAGGAGAGGGCATCATCCAGCACTCTGTACTTGTAAATGCTGGGCCTTACCATGTGTAAATAAGTGCTGGATTTTCATAAAACTGGATTTCTAAGAGGTAAACACATTTAACCCTCCAGAGGTGTAGAAGGGGGGTTGGGGAGGCCTCTTCTCTTCTCCACCCCCCTCTTGAAATGTTCGTCGGCGCGAGCAGCATCTTCCGGCCTCAGCACCCTTTTGACATCACTTCCTGGTCACAGGACCAGGATGTGATGTCATAAGAAGTGATGTCATTAGAAGGGAGACGAGGCTGGTGTGAACAGCAGGTGGAAGATGCTACTTGTGCTGGCAGATATTTTAAGAGGTATGTGGGTGTGGGAGGGTGTACGACAGTGGGAAACAGTAGGTAGGTGTACGGTGATGCCGGGCGCCAGCCTCCCTTGCTGCGCCACTGTGCCCCTCAAACATTTCTTTGAAGCCCAGGCTCAGATGAACAGTTAGTCCACATTTACGCAAGACTTGGGAGCAGGTTTCAGTGTTGCCGAGAGAATTTCTTTTTGTCATGTGCGTTTTTTGTCAGGTGCGTTTTGCTATTGTAAAATAAGAAATGGATAGGTTTCAGGCCCGTCCTAGCTAGACCCGGAACATGCCCTATTCAAAACCGTGTTTGCCATGAATATACACGGGATAGAAAAAATAAAAATAAACAAATAAAGCTATTATTACTTACATGCACATGGCAATTTGCAAGTGCATATTTCAGGTAACCCTTTAGAATGACCTCTTATGTAACTTTATCTTGGCTTAGAGTTTTTACAGTAGGCACATATGTGACTGCTTAATTGTCTACCTTTTCCTAAGGCTCTGCAGAAAATGTTTGCAGATTAAAGAATACCTGTGGGGGGATTTTCTGCCTGGATTGGGAATAATACTTCATTCCCAGCTATTAGTTATTGTGGCAATAATGGATAGAGTCACAAATGATTACTTCAAGGCCCAGGCAGCGTTGAAACCTCACTACAGTATCATCTCGGCTGCTGAGCTGCACTGGGAATTGTTATGACTCGCCAGCTAAGCGAGTGCAGAATTCTTAGACAGAACGTGTACCCCATAAGTTTCTTCATATTTGTTGCACTGTGCCTTAATTTTTTTTTTTTTTTCAGAATACAATGACCCAGGTAGTTGATATTTTGTGCTGTTTTAGCATGGGGGGGGCTCATTTTATGCAATGAGGCCTTGTTTTAACGTGACTTACGGTAAAAATAAGCCGTCTTAACGGCAGTCCAAATTGATAGTTTTAGTAAGCGGCATTAGACGCTGATGCATAATGCAGCATAAAATGGCTCAAGTGTCCTACGATGACTAAAATTTAGTGTTCGCTAATCCACATTAGCTGGTTAGCGTATGATTTCCACGTGAGCCCTTTGGGCCTGATTTCTGCCCTAATCACAAACACCTAAGAACTTAAGAAATGCCTGCACCGAATCAGACCTGGGGTCCATCTAGTCCGGTGATCCGCACACGCGGAGGCTCAGCCAGGCGTACCCCGGCGAATACCTTAGTCACTCATATCCCTCAATGTGTCCTGCAAGAAGATGTGCGTCCAATTTTTCCTTAAATCCTAGAATGGTGGTTTCCTCCACCACCTCTTCCGGGAGAGAGTTCCAGGTGTTCCCTACTCGCTGTGTGAAGCAGAACTTTCTGACATTTGTCCTGGCCGTGTCCCCTCTCAGCTTCAGTCCATGACCTCTGGTCCGAGTCACATTTGCCAATGTGAATAAAGCTGTTTCTTGCTCACCATCCTTTCCCCCTGCTGGTGAATGAGCTTGCTCCATTTTGTTGATTCCTTTTAGTAATTTAAAAGTCTCTATCAGATCCCCTCTCAGTCTTCTCTTCTCAAGGGTGAATAATCCCAGTTTTCTGAGGCGATCTTTGTAGCTCAAGTTCTCCATACCTTTTATCAGCTTCGTTGCTTGCCTCTGCACTCTCTCCAGCCTATCTAAAATTTGCTTGCAACTTAATTCTTTTTTAATGGATTAAATGGCCTGGTAATTGATTTTTTAAAAAAAAAATTGATAATTTAGGTTGCGCATGGAAATCTGTGCGACACCTAACAACACCTAAGTCGAAGTGCCCTCCAACGCCTAATGATGCCTATCAGAAAAGTAAGTGGTGGTGGGCACTGGTAAATTAAGCTATGTAAAACCTAGCTTATTTATTTATTCAGTTATCTATACTGTTCGCCCAGAGAAGCTCAGAATGGTTTACATGAATGTACTCAAGCATTTTTTTTTCTGTTTGTCCCAATGGACTCGCAATCTATCTAATGTACCTGGGGCAATGGGGGGATTAAGTGACTTGCCCAGGGTCACAAAGAGTAGTTGGGATTTGAACCCACAACCTCGGGGTGCTGAGGCTGTAGCTTTAACCACTGCACCACACGCTCCCTGTCCTTTTCATGGTTGGACTGAGAACCTTTCAGCGGTCCCTCGTATTGTGATGTCATAATGCCTCATTCCACCAATGCCTAAGAGCCAACCTTATCAGTGATGTCACAATGGCTTTGTTTCCCTCTACTTGTGCCCATTTACTAGATGCATTTGCCTCATTCACATGAAAAATGTCAAGAAAAGTGTGGAATAACTTGTAAGTTTCAAGGCTCCACGTCATATTTATTTATTCAATTTTCTAAACTGTTGTCCCAGGGGAGCTCGGAACAGTTTGCATGAATCGATCATTTTTCCCTGTCTGTCCTGCTGGATTCACAATCTATCTAATGTACCTGGGGCAATGGGGGGGGGGGGGTGAGGATTAGGTGACTTACCCAGGGTCACAAGAGCAGTGTGGGTTTGAACCCACAGCGTTAGGATGCTGAGACTGTAGCTTTTAATCACTGTACCACACTTTCCCTCCCCTCCCCCCCCCATGCCTACCATATGAATGCCTAACGATGCCTAAGCATGCCTTGGCACTGCTAAGCCTGATTCTGTTAAGTGGTGCCTAGCGGTTGGTTGATTGACAACTGTGCCAACTGGTGTCTAGAACTTAGGTGTCATTAGGCACCATTTATAGAATCGGGTCCCCTTCTGCCTACAAAGTGGGTGTTGGTATGGACTGTTGCGGTAATTTATTAATTTTTTTTTTTAATGCTAAAGGCAACATGAGCACATGGTCATTAATAATAAAGAAAAGAAAGAAAATCAGTTATTTTACAATTGCAGTAAAAATGGCCTTAGTGTGCTGGGCAAAATCTGCGCAAGGGTACAACAAGGTCACTTTTTGTCGCAGCCTAGTAAAAGGACCCCCTTAGTGTCTGCAATCACAACTCGTACGACAAGATTCCTATCTGGGCCGGCACTGTCATTGCTATTTCCACCAAAGTACCTCCCCCCCCCCCAAAACAAATTTTATTCTCGGCTGTCCACCATCTGTCCTGCGTTTCCAGTTTTCTGCAGTCTCTTGTCACTTAGCATAGTAACCCACTGTGTTGAAACTGCAGGAGGGCTTAGGCTGTTTGGAAATCTTTTCATCTTTCAGACGTTAATGTTTCGGCAATTTTATTTTTGGCTGAATGAAAATTAAAACAGTTTCTTTCCAGATGGGTAAGTGAGAACGAGGGGGAGAGGGAGGAAATATGGGCATATTTAGAAGCCAGCTCCACTATATTCAGAGTACAGTTGGCCCCTAAATGAAGCGTCTGATGCATCGTAGTAAAATAAAGATGGTGGTGTTTACAGTAAGAGAAAAAACAAACAAACCCAAATGCTTGCAGCTGTTTTGCGAAGGCCACAACCCAGCTGGATTTTTCAAGATTTCCACATGAATATGCATGAGTTTGATTTACTGCTTTCATTGTATGCAAATAGATCTCGTGCATATTCATGGTTGAAATCTTGAAAATCTGACTGGGTTGTGGCTCTCACCCCGGGTGAAATACAAAAAAATTGTTTCTCTGTTCAGCTGCATGGTTTGTAGGTGTCCCTTTCTACGTTGAACAAGGGACACTGTAAAAACATACAACATGTAAATAACATAAAATGGTAACATAAGATTAAAAAAAAAAAAATATATATATATGTATATGTAAATATGCAGTGTAGCATATAGGATATATTGGATGCGTTAACGTTAGCGCTAAAACGGCTAATGCACCTTAGTAAAAAGACCCCATTATTTTTACAAAATGCTAGAAAAATATAAAATCAAAGAAAACAATCATAAAAACATAAAATCATCAAAACATTAAAGCATAAAAACACAATCATAAAACCATCAAAACCAATGGACTAGCATTCAATTTATACAGCATAGATTCAAATAAACCATGTAAGAGACATTTTTATGTTGCCTACATGTTATGCGTTTTTATACGCCAAAACTGGGATCCCTGTTGGGACCACTGTTTCTAAATCAAACCCTAAATCAGACCCTAAATAGGTCTTCATTACTGGGTAGAAAGACTCCTCCCTTGCCTTTTTGCTTGACTGCCTATACCCTAAGACAAGGTGCTCTTTGCCTGTTCCCTTTCTATGTTCACATCGTTAGTGCTGTCTGTTGCACCCAGCATCATAATAGGATACTAGTATATTTCTTAAACCCTGTCCTGGGGGACCTCCAGCCAGTCAGGCTTCCAGAACCCTATGAGAATTTTTATGCTTAACTATGTAAGGTGGTGGAATACCAGAGGAAGACTCTCAACTGGATAGATTGGTTTTTTGGAACTCATTGACAGGTCAGTTATGGTTATGTAAACCCAGGGATACTTTTAAGAAACTTTTGAAGACACAGTGATACTTTTAAAAACTCATGAAGATTTAGCATTAGCAGTTAGCGCGTATAGATTTAGCGTGCGCCAAATGTGCGCTAAAATGCTTAGCGCACCTTAGTAAAACAGGGAGTTAGAGTATTTCTATGATACTTTTAGAAACTCATGAAGATTTAGCATTAGCGGTTAGCGCGTATAGATTTAGCGTGCGCTAAAATGCTTAGCGCACCTTAGTAAAACAGAGAGTTAGAGTATTTCTATGATACTTTTAGAAACTCATGAAGATTTAGGGCACTTTTTACTAATGTGCGCTATGCTTATTAGCGCCCGCTAACCATGCGTTAACGCTAACACGTGCATTTTAGTCTATGGACGCGTTAGTGCGCTGAAACACTTAGCACACCTTAGTAAAACAGGGGGATTAGTAAGTATTTCTGTGATAACTTTTAAAAACTCATGAAGATGTAGTTATAGGGCAATGCATTTATGTGAACGAAAGGAGGATGTTTGTAGTGGAGGATGTAGGAGAGTCTAAGGGCTCCTTTCTTAGCGTTTTTAGTGCGCGCTAACCCCCGCGCTACGTGTAAAAACTAACGCCAGCTCAATGGTGGTTTTAGCGTCTAGCGCGCGCACTAAAACCGCTAGCGCAGCTTAGTAAAAGGAGCCATATGAGTCTGTTGTATTTTTCTTATTTCTTTTGTATGTTGTTTTGTAAACTGCCTAGACTTTAGGCTGTCATTGGCTATGTTACTATGATAATACCCAAAATAAGGCATATAGCTTAACAGTATTCTATTATTACTATTACTACTACTATTAAATATTTCTAGAGCGCTGCCAGACATATGCAGTGATGCACAGAGCCACGAAGAAGATGGTCCCTTCTCAAATGAGCTCACAACCTAATTAAGACAGACAAACATGAAGGCAGGGTAGGGGTTACAGTTAGCGGAGATGGTTAAACCACTGGCTAGGGCAGAGGGCAGTGGGCAGAACAGAGGGCAGTGGAGAGTAGGGTTATGAGTTGAAGGCTATCTCAAAAAGGTGAGTTTTCAGCCTACATGAAGAACCATTGATATAGAGCAGTGGTTCCCAAACCTGTCCTGGGGGACCCCCAGCCAGTCAGGTTTTCAAGATATCCCTAATGAATATGCATGAGAGAGATTTGCATATAATGGAAGTGACAGGTATGTAAATCTCTCTCATGCATAATCATTAGGGATATCTTGAAAACCTGACTGGCTGGGGGTCCCCCAGGACAGGTTTGGGAACCACTGATATAGAGGATGAAGGAATGGGTGGGGTTCCTTGCACAAAAAGTACAGTGTAACTGAACGTATAATTAAACTCTGGCATTCATTGCAAGAAAATTCCATAAGCTGTTATGATAGACTTGGGAAAATCCATTGCTTATTTCTAGGATAAGCAGCATATGTATTTTACTCTCTTTTTTTTTCTTGGGGGGGGGAATCTTACCAGGATTCGCCATTCTTAGAAATAGGACAGTGGACGATAGGCCTTTGGTCTGTCCCAGTAAGGCAGCTCTTAGGTTCTTAAGAATAAAGAGAAGGAAAGAAGGTCAATCCACTGAATCTGTCCACATAGGTCAATGAATAATCCCTAGTTACTACTCAGATCTAGGAATAATATAGGCAAAGATGCATTATGTTATTAACCCTCTCTTTTATAAAGGTGCGCTATGCTTTTTAGCGTGCACCAAACATGCGCTAAACACTAATGCGTGCATGTTATCCTTTGAACGCATTAGCGTTGATTTAGCGCATGCTAAAATGCTTAGCACACCTTTGTAAAAGAGGGCCTAAATGTTTTTATATTACAACTCAACTGGATAGAGTTGCTTGATTGATCAATATTAAAAATAGTGTAGCCGAGGATAACAAATATGCATCTATAGCAGATCCGTTTTTGCACAGGACTCAAAAGTATGTACAGATGCTTATAATTCCTTAGATTAATTGCTGTATATTTTGATCTTTTGTTTGATATACATTTCACTGTTTATGTATTTTTTTTGCATAAATTTTAAAACGAATACCATATTTTTTCCACTCCATAAGACGCACCTGACCATAAGACGCACCCTAGATTTAGAGGAGGAAAACGAGAAAAAAATCATTCTGACTCAAATTCTCTCTGCCAGGCTTGCACCTTGTCCCCCCCCCCTCTGGTGGTCTAGTGGTTGGCCAAGACAGGGCACAGAGCAGGCAGGTATAGTGGCCTAGTGGCAGGCAGACAGGCAGGCAGACCTAGTGGCAGGCAGGCAGGCCTAGTGGCAGGCAGGCAGGCCACATACCCCTCACGTACCCCCCAGTACCTTAAATCATCCCCATACCTCCATGTGCCCCCCAGTACCTTAAATTATCCCCCCATACAACCACATGCCTCCCATATCTTAAATCATTCCCCCACATACCACCCCAGTACCTTTTTTAATCATTCCCCCCGTACCTTTATTCATATCCCTTCGGTACCTTTTTAAATTCCTTCCTGCTTAGATGGCTCTCATTTTTCCTAGCCAGCAGGCGCACAGGCCAGAAGCGCAGAGATCAGAAGCAAGCCCTCCACACTCCTGTCTGGGCCCGCACTGATCTCCGAATGGCTGCAGTCAGTTTTTGCGAGTCCCGCGAGAGCTGACTGCAAACATTCAGAGATTGGCGCGGGCCAAGGCAGGAGCGCGGAGGCTCCTGATCCCTGCGCTTCTGACCTGTGCGCCGCTGTCCAGGAAATACACTGGACCACCAGGTACAATGGCAGCAAGCGGACGGCGGGTTTTAAAGATGCAGCAGTGGCAAGGTTTAAAAAAAAAAAAAAATGCGGCAGGGGGTGTTTAAAAATATGCGTTGGGGGGGGTTTAAAAGATGCAGCGGCTGCAGGGGGATTTAAAAGTTGCGGTGGCAGCGGGCTTAATTTGTGTCTTCACTTCATAAGACGCACTTACATTTCCACCCCCTTTTTAGGGGTGGAAAAAGTGTGTCTTATGGAGCGAAAAATATGAAAGGTCAGATATATCTTCTCTCTGAACCATATGCCATAACCATACACCTACATGAACACAAACCAAATCATCTGTGTCATGATCACCTAATGAAATAATGTAGTCCCTGGATACCGCCAGACTTTTCTAAATTCTAAATTGCTTTGAACTCCTTCTGGGGCATATTAGCGATCCATAAACACAAACATAATATAATATAATTTATATTTCGCACTGAACAAATGGCAAAGTCTGATCCCGCGTGGTGGTACTTTGAATGGCCAAAGTATATTTAAGGAAAAAAATAAAGTTCCGGTGTGGTTAAATTTGAATGTGCATCTTTATCATACCACAGTTCTATCTGACTGCACTAAAGGAGTATTTTTGAAATCTATCAACCCAGAAAATGTTTTGAGATCTGAAAATAGCATGAAGTTGAATTTGAAGGGTAAGATGTTATTCTCTCATGTTAAGATTGGTGCAAAAATACTGTCTATAGCAGGTGCTAAGCTTTGGAATTCGCTGCCTGGTATTCTGTGATTTTGTGATGGGAGACTGAATTTTAAGAAAATGTTGAGAAAACAATTATTTGTTAATGCCTTCATGTGCTAATTCTTTTTGCTGCTGAAGCTTACCGTCCTGTAAATGTTTTTATAGGATTTGTCTTTCTATCTTGTTGGATGAATATGAAAAAAGGTTTTAATAACGCGAATGTTAATGTTTTATTGTGTTTGTTCTGTCGAAGCATGTTTTAGTATTTTTAATATATATGCATGCAATTTAATAAACCGTATAGTATTTATGTGGTATATAAATTTTTAAATAAAGAAATAAATCTTAAATGCCCCATTTAACAACCGAACGCTTAATCTTAATGGAGCAAGAAGATCAAATTGGGTCAGAATATGAAAGCAACAGTCTAAAACAGTGGTTCCCAACCCTGTCCTGGAGGACCACCAGGCCAGTCAGGTTTTTGGGATAGCCCTAATGAATATGCATAAGAGAAATTTTCATATAATGTAGGTGACAGGCATGCAAATCTGCCCCAAGCATATTCATTAGGGCTGTCCCCAAAACCTGACTGGCCCGGTGGTCCTCCAGGACAGGGTTGGGAACCACTGCTCTAAAATGCCAGAAAAGATAATGCACTAATAGAACTGCAGTGGTCGTTACGGTTTGCCCCTATATAATCTACAATGCATATGCCTTAGACCAGTGTCTCGCAAACTTTCTCGAGCCACGGCACACTAAACGCAGGCCACGGCTCGAGGCATCCGGAAGTGCACGACCGTTGCTGTGATGACATCACATACATGTGTGACATCATCATGTCAACATGTGTAAAGGCCCTGAGACGCCAGTAGGGCGGGGGGGGCCAGCAGAGAAGAGGGCCGGAGAGAAGGAGAGGCGCCAGCTGATTGCCTACAGAACGTGCCTCTTGCTGCGAGAGGCACGTCCTGGTGGCAGTCGACTAGTGCTGGTGCCTCCCCTCCTCCCCAGTGTGCCGGGGCACACCTGAAATCTCAGGAGGCACATAGTTTGTGACCATTATCAGCTTCATAGTTCTAGATGGAATTGAACATTGAGATTGTCTAGACCCCTGTCATGCCAAGGCTTCTCTTTTAACTACCTTGACATTGCTTTGGTAATTATATACGATTATAGGAGCGCGGAATAACATAGGTTTAAAAAAAAAACAAAATAAACCCACCCAAAGACATAGCGCTCCAGTTCTAAAATCTTTACCCTGGCTACCTGTACAGCAGTGGATATGTTATAAAATGTTGTCAGTTCACCAAATATTGTATTCTTCTGCTCCCTCTTGTTTTCTTAATTTGTGGGAAATTTATCGACCAGCGAGAAATTTGCAATCCCCGGGGGGGGGAGAAGTTATTATGTAGTTTAAAAGAAGATGGGATTTACTATGTGAAATCTAGAATAGCTATTTTCTCCATTGCTGGGAAAAAATCTTTGGAATTCCATTCTGGGAGTGATGAGATTATGGGCTCCTTTTATTAAGCTACGATAGCGTTTTTAGCGCACGCAGAATTTCCCCGCGCGCTAAACCCGCGCTACGCGGCTAGAACTAACGCCAGCTCAATACTGGCGTTAGCGTCTATCGTGTGCGGTAATTCTGCGCGCGCTAAGCGCGCACTGAAACCGCTTTCGCAGCTTAGTAAAAGGAGCCATATGTAAGGATTATACGTCCATTCCAGAAGTTATTCCAGTATTATTTGTAGATGCCTTTCTCTAAGTTCAGTAGGGTTTTGATGGTTCCAGGTTTGAGTGGCTTTAATTTTAAGGGAAGATCAAAACAGAATGATTTGAATTCAGTATAGTATTTTATGATGATTCGTTCACTATTCGGTTTATGTGTGTATTTTTTTGTTATGATATTTTTGTTTTTATCGTTTGTGTATGTGTAATATATGTACACGGCTTAGAAATAAGCCATTTATACATTTTAAATATAAATGAATGACACTAAAAACAAATCAAAACAGAAATAACAAACAGCCCCCCTTCCCAAAGAAAAAACCTCAACCTCAAATCCTGGTTTTTTTTTCTGTCGTAGAAGGTGATGGCAGACGAGGCAAAGGGGTTATTCAGCGCAGCACAGAGACGGGTCTGGCGGTTGAGATGCCGAGTCGGACCGTGCGTCAAGCGAGCCACGAATCCATCGAGGACAGCATGAACAGCTGTGGCTCTGAAGGAAAGTAAGTCAGGTTGTGTCGTTCTACGCTGTGTACTGTTAAGCATGTGTGTTAAAATGTGGCACAGGACTGCATTTGGATACCCCCAAATACCCATTTCGCAAACTGAAATGCCCAAAGTATGAAGGGGGAAAAAAACAAGAGACATATAAACATCCATGCATGTAGCCTATTGGTTAGAGCAGTAAGCTGAAAGCCAGGAGATCCTGGTCCAAATCTGCTGCAGTTTTATGATTTTTTTTTTTTTTTTAATTGCAAGCCCTCCATGGTCAGAAAAATGTCTACTGTACCTTCAATAGCCTTTGGCCTCGTATATAGGGTTACCAGAGGTTTTCGAGGCCATGTTTGGGGCACCGGACAGCTTTACAAAACCTGGTATTTTGTCCGGGTTTTGAAAAGCTTGCTCGAAATCGTGTCGGGGCAGGAGGGCATCCGCGATGAGAGCAGGCAGCGGGGGGAGGGGGGGGCAGGACTGAGATGTAATGGTGCAGGGATGGGTAGGCAGGCCTGGGGGTAGGTCTAGGGGGTTCAGATTTTACTAAAGTAAAAATATATAAGAAACCTACAAGCCTGAAGGCGAGTGAAGCTCTGTTTTCAGGTGTAGTGGGTATTTTTCTGTCCCTAGAAAGCTCACAATAAACAAACAACCCCCCCCCCCCCCAACAAAGAACTGCAGTAGGATTTGAACCATAGTCTCAACCATAGTTTCAACTTGCTGCTGTGACCAGTGGGCTACTCATGTGTGACCGTTTACAACATGAATGTCCATAGTTTCTGAGGCTGTAACAGAGTCCAGGATCCCTTCTCAGTTTCACATTTCGAGTGAGCAGCAATCGCCAGGGGACTGAAGGGTGATTTCCCTTAATTCCTCCAGTGGAGAACTGCTCTATCGGAACACTTTCTGTAACACGGATGTGCTCGGTACCAGGTCTGAATATCAATGTGCATCTTTTGGGACATAGCGCCCGTTCCTCTTCTCAAACTGGAGTTGAATGTCTATTTTGGCCCTTCTCTATTCCTCACACCCTCTTGCCATAATGGCATACTATAGTTTTAGATATCCATATCCTGGCTTTATAAAATCAGGATTTCAATGTCCGTGCTCCATGGATGTCTAAATGTCGAATTTAGATATTCAAAACTTGAATAGAACAGCTAAAATAAAGGGCATAATGTCAAGCTAAGTATGGACACACATGAAAAAAATATGTTCAGTTCTTTTTTTTTTTTTTTTTTTGGTTCAGTTTTGGACATCCTATTTTCATATTTGTTGGAACAAATTTTAAACGCATATTAATAGTAGGAACATGCTAATTCAGTTTAGTTGCACTGTATTTAAGAAGAGCATGCAAATTTAGGCAGTACAGTAATTGCATTAAGCTGTACACTTTATGCTAATTAAAAAAAAAGAAACCTGAATAGTATTGCAAGGAATTTTTAATAGGGTGTGTGTTTCTCATTCCCCCCCTATACCTTATAATCAACTCCAGTCTTTGCCTGGGTAGCAGCAGTGGCACTCTTAAGCTGCTTGTGGCCTGCACTAGGACTTTTTCTCTGAACCGCCTTGCCCCCTTCTGACGCAACTTCCTGTTTTGTGAAGGGTGGGACGGTTCAGAGAGAAGGTCCCGATGCAGGCTACGGGCAGTCTGTGAGGCCCATTGCCACTCCCCAGGTGAAGACTGGAGGTGATTGTAAGGCACAGATGGGAGTGGGGTAGGAATTGCAGAACTTTGCGTGGCTGGGAAGGGAAGAATGCCAGACTGTACGTAGCGGGCAGGAGGGAGAATGCAGTACGACTCTTACAGGGGTTGCATACAGTGTTCCCTCTAAGCGGGCGGGTGTTGTGAGCAAACTTTTTTCACCGTGAGCCAAAAATATCGGGCGCCAGCAAGTTATGAGCCAACTCGCCCGATTCTCCTCTCGCCGCCCTGCCATCTGCCGTACGCCTCTTCCGATTGTGCGCTGTGACGAGAAACGTGTGCGCTGCGATGTAATATTTTGTGCGCCAGCGCAGCTTAGCGGGAACACTGGTTCAAATGGTTTTATTTATTTCCCCAAATTTATTTTTGTTATACGCATTGAAAATATTTGATATTGCGTTTAAATCAAAATCTCAATAAACTTGAAACGAGTGCCCGTGAGATTGTGGGAGGGTTAAATACTCAAAACTTAGAAGTTTTTGCTACGCCAGCTTTCTGGTATCTTTACATACAGTGGCGTACCTAGCATATGTAACATCCGGGGCCCATCATTTTTTGGCACCCCCCCCATCTGTAAGAAAAACATGATTTTTAGTAACAAACCACACGTCACACATGAGTACCTAGGAAAAGGCAGCATCTTACATATTGCAGTGAGCAGTACATCAATACACCCATTGTAAAACTAAACAAGCCAGACCAGCACAGATCAATCCTACACCGTCAATCCTAACAGAAAACACACAGAACACAGAAAACACCTTCGCCTAGTAAGGAATATGTAATCACAAACTAACCCCTCCCTCTTTTACAAAACTGTAGTGTGGATTTTAGCTACGGAGGTAACAGCTCTGATGCTCATAAAATTCTGAGCATCAGAGCTGCTACCACCAAGGCTGGTGCTAAAAACGCTTCACAGTTTTGTAAAAGGGGGGATAAAATAAAAATACATAGACAAAGGTTAAATTGAACCAGCAAGAAGCTGGACTCTGCATACAATGCTTCACAGAAACAGTGACACATGTCTCCTAAAGCAATAAATAAATAGAAATTTTTTTCTACCTTTGTCTTCTGTGGTTTCTCCTTTCCTCATCTTCTTGTAACTCTCTTCCTTCCATCCACTGTCTGCCGTCTCTCTTCCCCTATATGGCATCTTCTCTCCTTCTATGCCCCTTCCAGAAACTGTATGCCTCCCCCTTCCATCTCTCCTTTCACCCCATTGGTCTGGCATCTCTCTCCTCGCCTTCCCTCTCCCACACCTCTCCTCATAGTCTGGTATCTCCCCTTCCCTGATTCTCTGGCATCTCTCTCCTTTCCTTTTCTTCCATCTTTCGTTCCCCCTCCATGCTCTCACATCTCCCCCTTCCTTTTCCCTTAGACTGGCATACCTTCCTCCTATGCTCCAAGCCCTGGCATCTCCTTTAATTCCCTCCCTCATCTTCCTTCTCCCTCCAGCTGGGTACCGCAACACTCTTCCCTGCAGCTCTGCACTTCCCCACAATTGCCATGCTTCGGTTCCTCTTCTTCCTTCCTTCCTCCTCCCCCCCCCCCCCGCGGGACCCTGCGGCACCATCAACTCTTACTCCCTCTAATGTCGGCCCTGCAGCTCCAGACTTCCTCGCACCTTCTCCCCTCCCCCTTTGGATCGCTATTATTTTAAATGTTATAGCCGCAGAGCTGTATCCATCAGTGGAGATGTCTAACCTCGGCCTGCCCCGGAACTCTTACTGCAGCAGCCGCCCGTCTAGGCAGGAACAGGAAGTCACTGTTGCAGTAAGAGTTCCGGGGCAGGCCGAGGTTAGACATCTCCACTGATGGATACAGCTCTGCGGCTATAACATTTAAAATAATAGCGATCCAAAGGGGGAGGGGAGAAGGTGCGAGGAAGTCTGGAGCTGCAGGGCCGACATTAGAGGGAGTAAGAGTTGATGGTGCCGCAGGGTCCCGCGGGGGGGGGGGGGGGGGGGGGAGGAAGGAAGGAAGAAGAGGAACCGAAGCATGGCAATTGTGGGGAAGTGCAGAGCTGCAGGAGCTGTTATAGCCTCCCCTTACCTTTGCGACGCGTGTGTGCGCTGTGAAGAGAAACTTGTGCGCTGCGATATAATATTTTGTGCGTGAGCGCAGGCCAACGCAGCTTAGCGGGAACACTGGTTGCATACGCAACACTTGTACCTCAAGAAGTATAGTTAACTGTTTTTGAGAGTAGTAGCAAAATAATGTTCCTGCTGATTTCTGTAACCCAATCCTCCTCTCCTGTTCTCCTGGAATGGCTTTCCGTTGCCCAATATATTTCTTCTCCCTTAGACTTACAACACTTCCACGCTAGCAAGACCTTCTCCCCCATAGTAACAGAGCACCATCTGTGCTGTGCAATAACACATAGTATCTCATTTCCCCTAAGAACACACTCAAACCTAGACACACAAAATCCACTCTCCTTGAGGAGATTTAAGGGGCTCTTAGCCCTGTTTTCTTCACCTTCCCCAAGGATCTGAAAGATTGAAGAGGTGCTCTGAAACCTGCAGGCTTCAGAAGCCTTAATATACTTGTAGTTTGTCAGAGAAAGATAGCTATTAGAGAAGCCAGTTTCCCACGTAAAAAGCTATTTACTTAAGTAAACAGTTTGAAAATTGTAGCCAAATTCTCTTGTAGAACAGCAAACTACTCTTGATAGATTTTTTCATGCCAGCAGGTGAGTTGATAATGGCATCCAAGCCACCAGGCTGGTCCTTGTGTTTCAATTATGATTTTGTACCAGATTCTGCAGCGTGCAAGTTGGAAGGAAAAGGAATTATACGTTAGGTTCACAGTTTAATTATCCTCTCCCATCTGCTCTAAGGCATGTTCTTTATTCTCATGTATATTTTGTTTCTCTTTATCCCTCATCTCGTGAAATTTCATTGGGATGATTCTCTGTTTAATGAAGATGTATACAGTCGCAGTGTTATATAAACATGTTATATGTGAACTTATATCCTGCTAAATCCTCCAAAGCGGAGTTCGAGGTAGCATGTAAGTTCTCTGCTAGTGGTCCAATCCAACAACAAATTAGTAGACCACACTGAAACAGTTTAGTTATTTTAAATCACTTTTTTAGGGTTCTTTTACAAAGCTATGGTGACAAAAAGCCCTAGCATACCCTTAACTTGGGCTAGTCCCAAACGATAAGTCCATTTTTACCATGGCATAACATTCTCGATAAGCTAGGTAGCAGTAGGTGCCCTACCACCAACTGTTCTGCCTGGTCGTACCGTATGACAGGCCAGTGCAAAACTTTTGACAACCCACCGATTTCTATAAAGAGAATAGAACAACACACATCAACTTCTATTAAAACTAGATATAATATTTATTAGTAAAAGATACATTTCTGTGGATAGAAACTGCATCCTTTAGCCTCTCACAAACCAGGTAGCCCTTCAACGGTCAAGACTAGGAACCATTTCTGTGGGAGGGGTATCGGGGCAATGCATGTGTTCATTCTGCAGATGAGCTACGAGTTTTAACATTGAATAGCTTTTTTCATAGTGATATTCGCTTTTGTTTATGTTTGTTTTATTAACATTTGATACACTGCTTAAGCATATTACAGATCTAAGTGGTTTACAGTAAAATACAGAACTTCCCTATCTGTCCTGAAGGTTCACAATCTAGCTAAAGTACCTGAGTAAACAATTATTAAAATAGAAAAGATATACCAAAATTCTAAGAATTGTGAGGGAAAGGTGCGATTCAAATAATAAAAAAAGATAAAAGAAATAAAAAGAACAAAATTAAAATATTCAAATAAGTTTAAGAGATTGGAGATTGAGCAAAATAAATTCCAATCTGGTGCCAAGTCCAATCATCAATCCGGTCCAATAGAGCTCCACATCTGCAAGGATGGATCGACACAGAGAAGTGGTGGTGGGCTGTGGGGCCATCCCTGCCAGAGGTGAAGGAATCAACGGCTGCAATCTGGGCCCAAGAGCAGAAGGCAAATAAATCAGGAAGAAGAGGCAGGCCACAAAAGATCATCCGATGCTGTCACCAAACCACTGCACACCATCCAGGCAGGGCCCACCAATGCAAGCCAACAACACAGCCTCCATCAACTGTCCTTGGTCCCGGCCTGCCAGAAAAGTGGTGCACAGCAATCTTTGGCGCCAGAAGGAAGGAGCCAACAACGCAATCCCGCCAGCACAAAAGGGAAGCTGCGGTCCCCAAGAACCGCTCCAACTCAGTGCCCAAAGCAAAGCAGCGGCATCCACAGCGCAGCCAATAAGCAGAAGACGAGAAGAGAGCGCGCAGGGCAGAACTGGGACCAAGCACAGCAGCTGCTCCACTCACAGTCATAACCTCGGCATCCAAAAGAGAGAAAAGAAGAGCTGCGATCCTGCAATGATCCTCAGTCACCAAACGCAGGTAGGAAAGGCCTTGGGTAAAGATGAACCATTCAAGGCCTTTAGGTTCTCTAACGGTCAAACTCCTACATTCAAAGATGTTAGTGATTTTCTGACTCGGCCAGAGTAAAATTAAAAGTAAAATGGACAGAACCACATAAAACCATAAATAAAGTATATGAAAGAAACAAAATAAAGTTAAAACCAGCAAAATAAAACTAAAAATTGAAAAACAAAAGACGGAGACACTGACGCCCAGGTCTTAATTGGACAACATTCTAGAGTGACCAGAATGACATTCAAGAAAAGTGGAAGAACAGAAAGAGAAAGAAATGTGAGCTACTTTGCCTGTATCAATCAGGGTCTTCTGAAGCAGCTGATTGCGAAACGCGTCAGGACCCAAGACCCATTTGTACTTACTCACACGTTCACATGCAGCTAAGTTTGAATGGTTTACTTTTTGATGTGGTGAATTGACCTTTTGTCTTTCCATTAAATATATGAAGTAATTTTCAAAAAAAGGCCTTTATATACTCGCTGTTGTGCAATGATTGTGAACTTGAGCCGTTTCCAAAGGTGGGCTTCCTAGCTCACTGACAGGGTGTTTTTACCTTGTAACGGTTCTCTGAGCACAATATAAGTGTGACTTAGGGTTCCTTTTATTAAGGTGCGCTAGCGTTTTTAGCGCACGCAGGAAATTACCACGCGCTACATGTCTAGAACTTAACGCCAGCTAAATGCTGGCGTTAAGGTCTAGCACGCATGGCAATGCAGCGCGCGCGCTATTCCGTGTGTTAAAGCCCTTAGTGAATGCTGTGAATGTTTTGGTATATGCCTAGAGTGTATTTATTTGATCTATTTATAGCAGTATACGCCTGGTTTTACATTTTTTGATTTACCTCCGTTTTGCTTTGGGAAGCTATCATCATGTAGCCATTTTTTAAAAAATTACTTGTTCCTTCTGTACCTTATTGATTGCCTTTTTTGATAGTTTGTCTAGCGATCTCTGTAAGTTGATTTTTTTTAAAAAATGTATTATTTATTTAATAAGTGTAAACCGCTCAGATATTTGATGTGTGGTTTATCAAGACTTAAATAAACTTGAAGTTCTGAGATCTGGGAGAGCACTTCCATCTCGGTGCCGTTTCATATCATCACCGGCTTTTTATGCAAGATTCAGCCATTTTTATTTAATTTAATTAGTTAATTGAATTGAATTTAAATTTTTATTTTTTCAGAAGCAAGGATTCATTTGACCCGCCTCTTCTTGGAGTGACAGCTATGGAAACTGATGGTTACCAGCCAGCCAGCCCTAAAAATGGCCTCGTTGACCAGTAAGTGGACTTTCTTGGCATCTCAGTGCGGATCAGTTGCCCATATTGGTAATTTAAGTGTAAGAAAAAAGTAATTCTATACAAAATGAAGAAAATTACCTGCTCCTGAATAGGATTTTTTTTAAAAAATGGAAAGGTGTTCTTTTGAAGGATGTAGGGTTAACTCTGTCCTCATTCCTCTTTTTTTTTCCCCCCTGTACGTAACCCCACCACCCTTGTCACTGACAATGTGATGAGATTACTGCTTACTAATGACTACTAGCAGTGCTCTGCTTGAGCCATACAGAGATGCTGGCAACACAGGCTTAGGGTTACCAGATTTTCCATTTGGAAAATCCGGACCCCCCCTAGACCCACCCCCCAGGCCCGCCCAGTTCCACTCATCCCCACCCCGTTAAGCCCCAGTTCCACCATAGCTCCGCCCCCGCTGCCTGCTCTCACCGGGCAGGAGCACATCCGTGCGCGTGCAGATGCAACGCGATGACATCATCAGATGGCATTTGCGCATGCGCGGATGCGCTGCAGCCTGACTGTGATTTGGTCCAAGCTTTTCAAAACCCGGACAGAGTGCCAGGTTTTGGAAAGCTGTCCGGACTCCCGGGCACGTCCTCAAAAGGAGGACATGTCAGGGGGAATCCGGACGTCTGGGAACCCTGCCCAGGAAGTGATATCGGAAGGAAAGCCAACGCTGGTGCCTGGAGAAGCTGCTCACGCTGGCAGATATTTAAAGAGGGGTTTTATACCCCTCCCAACTTAGGTTTGGTCCAGTCTTTACAATATCAGAACAGGCTAGGGCTGGATCCCTAGAATCATCCACTAGAGCAGTGGTTCTCAACATTCCTACTACCGTGACCCTTTAATACACCTCATGTCGTGGTGACCCCCCAGCCATAAAATTATTTTTGTTACTAGTTCATAACTGTCATTTTGCTACTGTTATGAATCATAATGTAAATATCTGATATGCAGGATGTATTTTCATTGTTACAAATTGAACATGATTAAAGCACAGTGATTAATCACAAAAGCAATATGTAATTATATATTGTGAAATATTTATTTCTAATTACAAATAAATGTATGTGGACATATCTGCATGTGGGCGGACCCACCTGGAGACGGATAGAGGAGCAGTGTCTCGGTTCCTAAGACCAGTGTTCTTCAACCTTTTGACACCTATGGATCGGCAGAAATATAATAATTATTTTGTGGACCAACATTGGTCCACGGACCGGCAGTTGAAGAACACTGGGCTGAGTCATGCCAATCTCCGCCTCAGACCCCGCCCCCCTAATAGTACTAATTGTAATACCATTTTTCATATATACACACAATATAATTCTATTAACACTTAATGATTAACCACAAAATTAAAATACACAAAGCACACTGTATGCTTTTTAACATTCATTCCTACCAGAACACAGATAACCCCATGCAAATACGGGACCAAAAACTAAAAGTATTAATATATACAAACAAACCCTAAGATGCAAGACTCTGCAAGCAGTACAACCCCAGAGGAAAAGAAACAAATGCATTTCTTCCTGAACAGACAAATAAATCACTAAATTAAAAAAAATAAAAAGCATTTCCCCTACCGTTGTTGTCTCTCTCCTTCCATGTACCTTGCCTTCTGGCCTTCCCCCCGGTGTTATGTTTGAGCTGGTCCACTGTGCGATCAACGCAGCACCTTTGGGCCGGCTCCCTGAGTGCTGCATTACACAAAGCTGTGGGCAGCGGCTCCTCGCACGCGTCCCTCGCCTCATCTGGAAGCTTTCCCTCTGACATTGCGATGTCGGAGAGAAGGCTTCCAGTTCAGGCACAGGCCGCGCATAGGAGCCTTTTCCCATGGCTTTGTGCACTGCATCACTCAGGGAGCCAGCCCGAAGATGCCGCGTTGATTGCACTGTGGACCAGCAGCTGAAGAATGCTGTCTTGGGCCCGATGGACATGCCGAGGGCCGGCAGAAAATTTCTGCGGACTGGCACCGGTCCATGGACCAGCGGTTGAAGAACATTGCCTAAAGCCATCGGAAATATGTGTTTTCCGATGGTCTTAGGCGACCCCTGTGAATGGGTTGTTCGACCCCCAAAGAGGTCGTGACCCACAGGTTGAGAACTGCTGCACTAGATACTACCCTTGAGCAATGGCTGTGATTCCCTTTGTACTGGGAACTGTGAGTTTTGCCTCTGCAGGATCCCTAGTTCCAGGTAACCTGGGGAACAGTTGCCTAAATCCAGAGATTTAATCAGGGACCTTCCAGTTGACAATACAGAGCAAAATAAGAGGCAATGGGCCAGCCAAAGATAACTGCAAATAAGAGGCTGACCAAATTTTGGGATCAGTTTCAGCATCAAAACTGGCCCAAATCAATATTTGGCCGCATTTCAGTTATGGCTCAAATTGTCAGTACGTTTTTGGCTAAAACCGAAACTTTGCATCATTTCCCTCGCTCCTTCCATCTTTCTCTTCTTCCCTGAACATGGAGAGCTATCTCTCTCCCCTCCTGGACTCATCTGTGAGCCCTTCCCTCCCATCCTACCTTAAACTCTGGAGATCTAGTGGCCTAACAGAGGAAGGACTTATACCTGTATAAAACATGTAAACTGCTTTGGTTGTTCCACAGAAAGTCAGTATATCAAGTGCTCCTGCCCTAGCTGTCTGTACCATCTAAATGGCTGCTCATATCTGCAGTGGTAGTCTTGTGAGGCTGCTTTGACTGCTGAAGGTTACAGCAGCCATTTTGAGATTGGAGCTAGCATAGGCAGGAGTGACTGAATCACCTGCATATGCCAGATCCAATTTCAAAATGGCTTCCACTGAAGATCATGGCAGCCATTTTGATAGTGGAGACTTCTGCTCCAGTTAGCCCACTTGTTTATCAGGATTTAAGGTAGGGATGGAGGTTGGGGAGGGGGGGCTCTAGTCACAAGGGGAAAAAGTAGGTGCTCTTCAGGATGTGGAAGTTTCGCCCCCTACATTTTGCCCCTGCTGCCCATCATCTCCATATCTTTTGCTCCTTCACATTTCATCCCCCACCCCTCCATTTCACCTCAGGTATATTCGCTTCTGCCTTCCAGAATTTATGCCACAGTAAAATTCTGACCCGGTTATAGTAAACTAAACTAAACCTTAGTTTTGTATACCGCGCCATTTCCGCAAGCGTAGAGCTCAGCACGGTTTACAGGGTTAGGATAAAAAGGAAATCCAATGAAGGGTTATAGGAAAGGAACTGAGAGGATAGAGAGGGGGCCAGGGTACCAGAGAGCGGGAGGTGTTAGATTTTTGAAAAGAACCAAGTTTTCAGGTGTTTGCGGAAGAATTGGAGGGAGCTTGAATTTCTGAGTGGGGATGTGAGGTTGTTCCAGAGTTCTGTGGTTCTGAAGGGGAGGGATGTTCCTAGTTTTCCTGCGCGGGATATAACTTTTGTAGAAGGGAATGATAGTTTCAATTTTTGGGAGGATCTGGTGGAGTTAGGGTTTGAGGAGTTCCAAAAGAGTGGAATAACGGGAGGAAGGATGCCGTGCAGGATCTTGAAGGCTAAGCAGGCACATTTAAAGAGGACTCTGGAGTGTACTGGAAGCCAGTGAAGCTTGGACAGGAGTGGAGAGACATGGTCGAACTTGCCTTTTGCGAAAATAAGCTTAGCCGCGGCATTCTGAATTAGCTGGAGTCTATGGAGGTTTTTTCTTAGTTAGGCTTATATAGATGGAGTTGCAATAATCCAGTCTAGAGAGGATGGTGGATTGAACAAGGATGGCAAAGTGAAAATGATGAAAGCAGGATCTCACTTTCCTCAGCATATGAAGGCTAAAGAAGCATTTTTTTACCAAGGAGTTGAGGTGGTCATTGATGCCCAGGATTTTGCTTGAAAACTCAAGCTGAAGAGTGGGGCCGGAAGATAATGGGATGGAGGTGGGTAAATGATCTAATATTGGGCCGAGCCAAAGTAATTTTGTTTTGGACTCATTCAGTTTCATTTGTACAGATTGGGCCCAGGATTGGAGGTTCATTATACATGCGGATATGTTCTCAGCGAAGTTAGTGAGGTCTCGAGGAGGATGAGGATGTCGTCGGCATAGGTGTAGAAAGTTTCTAGGGGGGATAGGTGGATGAGTTTCAGAGAGAACATGTAGATGTTGAAAAGGATAGGAGAGAGGGGTGAGCCTTGCGGGACTCCACATATCGGCTTCCAGGGGGAGGAAGAGGTACCGTTTATGTTAACGTTGTAGGAGCGGAAGCGTAGGAATTTCAAGAACCAATCTAGGACTGTGGAGCTTATGCCTATTTCGGAGAGTTGGAAGATTAGGATATCATGATGGACGACGTCGAAAGCTGCGGAGAGGTCGAATTGTAGAAGAATAGCAAATTTGTTGCAAGAATGGAGATGTTGCAACTTAGAGATTAGTGAGGCCAATAGGGATTTGGTGCTGAAATTTGGTCTGAAGCCGAATTGGTGGGGTAGGAGAATAGAGAATCTTTCTAGATAGGATGAGAGTTGAGTGGATATGATAGATTCTAACATCTTGGTTAGGAGAGGGATATTTGCTATTGGACGGTATTTGGATGGTATGGAGGGGTCAAGGTTGGTCTTTTTCAGTAGAGGGGTCAGAGCAATATGTCCCATTTCGGAGGCGAAAAGGCCCGATGTTAGGGCATAGTTTATAAGATTGGTGAGGGAAGCGATGGCCTGTGTAGAGATATTCTCAAATAGGTAGGAGGTGCACTTGCAAGTTTTTAGTTTGAGGCAGAGTTTGGAGACTTGCGATTCGGAAACAAGCTCAAAGACAGTCCAGGATCTGTCAGCTGGAATGGGATTGGAAACAGGTAGGGTAGGGTTGAGGTCAGTAGAAGCCAGGGAGTTATAGGAAACTGTAGGCGGAAAGGAGCATCTTAGGGTGGTAACCTTTTCATTGAAGAATTTTGCTAGGGCATCGGCTGACAGAGACGAGGGGAGCAAGGATGGGTCCTTTTTTGTAGTTAAGGAGCGCCAAATGTTAAACAACGTACTAATCTGGTTGTTGGATCTGCAGATCTTGTCTCCGAAGAAGTTCTTCCTGGCTTTTTTTAGTGTAGAATTGTAAAGTTTAATATTGACCCTCCAGGTCTGTCTATCTGAAGGGAATTTAGATTTTTTCCATTTGTGCTCCAAAGCGCGACATTTCTGTTTCAGTTCTCTATGAAGCGGGAGGTACCAGGGGGCCTTTTGTGGGTAGGAGATGGTTTTAGTGGATATTGAAGCAAGGGAGTGGTAGGTGGATTCGGAGAGGGAGATCCAGTTGCGCCAGTAGGATTCGGAATCTGTAGGCTTAGGATTGGAGGAGAGTTGATTGAGGAATTTCGACCAGAATAGATCACTCGAAGTTTTTTTGCGGAAGGTTATGGAATGGGAGGAGCGGGATGGGGATTCAAGGTGAGACATGAAGATGGGGAGACAGGTAGCCCCTAAGAAGTGATCAGACCAAGGGACTTGTTCCCAACGAGTGTCGTCGGTTGAAGTTTTGAAAGCGGTAAGATCAAGGAAAGTGGTGAAGTCTAGTGTGTGCCCCTTTTCGTGGGTTGGAGAGGAGGTAGGTGGGGGGAAACCTAGAGAGGTAAGGAAGTTGTTAAATTTGATCGTGTCCTTGCTAATGGTATCGTCAAGGTGGAGATTAATATCACCAATGATCAGTAGTCTTTGAAATTTTAAGCCATAGTATGAAATTAAAAATGGAACAATCAAATAAAGTCAAAACAACAAAAGCACAAAAATCAAAACAGGCCACTTCTAGAAATCAACATTGTAGGCAATACCTCTTGAGATTAGTCAACCAGATTTTGGTTAACCTAACCTTGCACAATGAGTTTGATCCCTGTTGAAATTGCAGCATATTTCTTGTTCTTCAGAGGGCATGGCCAAGCCAGTTTTGACTTTAATTTCAGCCAAAACCAAACAGTGAATGTTGGCTACAGATTTGGTTTCAATTGAGATAGAAGTGCCTTGTTTTCGGTCATCCTCTACAGTAGTTGTAAACTGGCATTCAGTGGCGTAGTAAGGGGGAGGGAGGGAGGACCGCCCCGTGTGCCGTGTCAGTGGGGGTGTCACGCCATACCTCTATAGATCTTCACTAGCGTGAGCAACTTCTCCTGCCTGTTGCTTGCGCCAGCCTTGTTCCCCTCTGAATCACTTCTGGATCAAGAGGACAGGAAGTAACATCAGAGGAAAATCCAAAGCTGGCGTGAGGAGCATGCTGGAGAAAAAGCCACTCACACTGTCGAAAATTTAGAGGTACGGAGGGGAAGGGAGAGGGGTGGGGGGATGCGGAAAGGAGGGGGTGGGGGTGGGCACCACATACCCTTACTACGCCACTGCTGACATTTGCTGACATTTGTGCATGAATGATAAATATGCTGCTTCATCTAAATCCATTTGCTGCTGTCTGCAATTGATAGTACTGTAAACAATAGGTCACAGATGGCCATACAACCTATAAGGCATTCTTTTCCTCTTTTCTCAGAGAATGGTTAAAAGGTCAACAATAGGTGAAAAATACCCCACACCGCTCCTTGTGACCCTGGACATGCCACTTAATCCTTCACTGCCCCAGGTACATTAGATATATTGTGAGCCCACCAGGACAGATAGGGAAAATGCTTGAAGTACCTGTATGTAAACCGCTTTGTGTGTGGTGGTGTACAAGTCCCAATCCCTTTCCCTGATGTCATAATGCCTTATTCCACCAATAAAAGTCAACCTCATCAGTGATGTCACAATGGCTTCATTGTTCTATACTTGGCTCACTTCTGATATTGTATTGGAGGAGAGTGTGGCACAGAGGTTAGCGCTATGGCCTCGGCACCCTCAGGTTGTGGGTTCAAACTCCACGCAGCTCTTTGTGACCCTGGGTACGTCACTTCATCCTTCACTACCCCAGATACATTAGATAGATTGTGAGCCCACTAGGGAAAATGCTTGAAGTGCCTGTATGTAAACCACTTTGAGTGTGGTTGTAAAGCTACAAAAAGGCGGTATACAAGTCCCAATCCCTCTCGCTTCTCTTTAATGCACATTTGTAATTTGGTTTGATTGCTCTACATTCCTGTGGCCTCTAATCACAGAGTTCTGTTGACAAAGTAGGTTCTTGCTCCCCTCAGATTCTGAACATGCTTTTTTTTTGTATGCTTTAAATTGGCTTAAAAAGGCTACTTTGAGGCATTGTTAGCTGAATGGAAAGCATCTGGACGAAGCAGAAAAGCAGTAGGCAAAACTGAAAGGAAGTGTTTTAAAGGCTGCAAACCTTTCTGTTGGGAAAGGAAATAAGAGGATAAAGTGGCTACTATGATTCTCAAAAGAAGAAGCTGAAAAGATAAAGCAAAGAAGTTAGCGAGATAAACGACAAGAGATTGCAGAAAGAAGAAGATAAGCAACTGTATCTGGAAAAGCTAAGTGAAGTTGACAGACAAGTGGGAAGAAAGGCGGGAGACGAGTCTCTTAAATTGAAAGGAGGCTTGGGAACAAACATCGGCAACGCCGGTCCTCAAGGGCCGGAATCCAATCGGGTTTTCAGGATTTCCCCCATGAATATGCACTGAAAGCATTGCATGCAAATAGATGTCAGGGATGTTCATTGGGGAAATCCTGAAAACCCTGTTGGATTCCGGCCCTCGAGGACCGGAGTTGGCCATGTCTGCTCTGGAATAAGAGGGCATAGGACAGGGGTGTCAAAGTCCCTCCTCGAGGGCCGCAATCCAGTCGGGTTTTCAGGATTTCCCCAATGAATATGCACTGAAAGCAATGCATGCAAATAGATGTCAGGGATGTTCATTGGGGAAATCCTGAAAACCCTGTTGGATTCCGGCCCTCGAGGACCGGAGTTGGCCATGTCTGCTCTGGAATAAGAGGGCATAGGACAGGGGTGTTAAAGTCCCTCCTCGAGGGCCGCAATCCAGTTGGGTTTTCAGGATTTCCCCCATGAATATGCATGAGATCTATTAGCATACAATGGAAGCAGGGCATGCAAATAGATCTCATGCATATTCATTGGGGAAATCCTGAAAACCCGACTGGATTGCGGCCTTCGAGGAGGGACTTTGACACCCCTGGCATAGGATGAAGGTAAAAGGGGACAAATCCAGGAGTACCCCGAGGAAATACTTCTTTGTGGAAGGTGTGGTGAATTCATGGAACAGCCTCTTTGTGGAGGTGGTGGGAACAAGGAGAAAAGATGAGGAAAACTCACAGCAGGCGTGCTGCTTCTTCACGACAATCGCAAGCTGCCATCCGAGAATGTGGGTTTCAGCAACTGAACCATCCACCCTACAGTCCTGACCTGGCTTCCTCGGATTATTTCCTGTTCAGAGTTTTGAAGAAATCTCTCCATGGACAACAGTTTTCAAGTGATGAAGATGTCAAGGAAGCTGTGACCTCCAGGTTTGAAAGTCAAACAGAAGAGTCTCCCCGAAGAGGTGGTGGAAACAGAGACTGTGTCTGAATTCAAGAGGGCCTGGTATAGGCACGTGGGATCTCTCAGAGAGAGAAAGAGATAATGGTTACTGTGGATGGGCAAACTAGACGGGCCATTTGGCCTTTATCTGCCGTCATGTTTCTTTTTCTTTTCAAAAGGGTTAAAGTTATTGCAGGAAAAGTGGATGATGTGTATGGCGTTATCAGGGAGCTATATTGAAAAATAAAAAAATTTTTGAAAACTCTTTTCTTTCCTACTGAGGTAGGTAAATTATTGAACTTGAACCAAATAAAAAAAAAAATTTTTGCATGTCTATCCTTATTCTAAATCACTTGTGTCAAACACAAGGCCCGTGGGCAGAATCTGGCCTGCCTGGCCATTTTTAGTGGCTCGCTCCAATGCTTTCAAACTTCCCCTTCTCACAATGTTGTCCGTGGCTCCCCTTCCTGCTTTCCATCTGCCTTGGTCCACCTGGGCGAAAACAGGAAGTTGCGCGTGATTGGAGACAGACCGCGGCAGATGGAAAGCAGGAAGGGGAGTTGCAGACAACGTTGCTGAATCACTGCCAAGCCGGCAGATTTTTCAGCGTGAAGGCGACATCAGACCGTGGTGGGAGAGAACACATGCTGGGCTATGAGGAGAGAGACCGGTGCAGGAGGGAAGACATGCTGGGCTGTGAAGAGAGAAGAGAGGTTGGACCTGGGGTGGTGTGGAGGAAGAGGGAAAGAGATACGTGAGAGAGAACTGTTGGGAAGAGAGAGGGAGAAATGATGGACCTGAGGGGAGGGAGGGAGGCAGGCAGGCAGGCAGACAGGGGAAGAGATGGGATGGTGCAGTTGGGAAGAGAAAGAGAGAGAAGCTGGATCTGGGGATGGAAGGGAGGGTGAAATGTTAGGCCTGGGTGTGCAAGGGAAAGAGAGAGATGCAGCATTTTTTTTTTTCTTCCATCTCATTGTTCAGCATCAAGAGGGGAGGGAAGAACAGAAAAGAGAGGGAGCAAAATGTTAGACCAAGGGGAGAGAGGAGGAGAGATGTGGTAATGGGGAATATATAGAAGGAAATAGGAGGCTGGGAAAGGAGCGAGATAGGAAATGGGAGAGCTAGGGACTGAGAGGAGATGGAGAATAGAGATGTAGCTGAATATTTAAAAAGAAGGGTGAGAAAGAGGGCAAGATTTGAGTGGACAGAGGCAAAAAAGAAAAGAAAAAGTTAAAGCTGAATGGGAAAAATCAATATGTTGGAGACAGGCATAAGGAGGGAATGGAATAAGAGAGAAGAGGAGAAAAAATGGACAGCAGCCACTGGAAAGAAAATTAGTAGAAGATAGACAAAAAGCAGAAAGAGAAACTAGGACCAAGAAGATGGAAAAGCAAAATGACCAGACACCAAAAGGTAGAAAAAATAATTTGATTTTCTATTTTGTGTTTACAATATGCCAGATTTGAAGTGTGTATCCTGTCAGAGCTGGTGTTAGACAGCAAGCGTGAACTAGGCCCTAAAAGAGAGAGGAAAAGTCTTTTATTGATTTATTTTTATACCACAGAGTCGGCGTGGGATTGGAGAGGTTGTGTCCCTATACTTCTAAGACTAAGGGTTCCTTTTACTAAGCTGCGGTAGCGTTTTTAGCAAACGCTAACCCCAACACTACGCAGAGAAACCAACGCCAGCTCAAAGGAGGCGTTAGCGTCTAGCACTGCTTAGTAAAAGGAGTCCTAAGTATCTTAATAAAAATAAATTTGGCCTGCGACTTAGCCTGTGATTTAGATTTTGGCCCCTTAAGTGATTTGAGTTGAGTGATGTGATTAGATAGTCTAGTACAGTGGTTCCCAACCCTGTCCTGGAGGACCACCAGGCCAATCGGGTTTTCAGGCTAGCCCTAATGAATATGCATGAGAGAGATTTGCATATAATGGAAGTGACAGGCATGCAAATCTGCTCCATGCATATTCATTAGGGCTAGCCTGAAAACCCGATTGGCCTGGTGGTCCTCCAGGACAGGGTTGGGAACCACTGGTCTAGTAGATTGTCAGACAGATTCAGAGATTTGGATCCCCTCCCCCAACCTTTTTGGTTTTTTATTGAGTCCTGGTGGGTTGACTGGAAAAGTGAGGGGTATATGTTTAAAGCCGAGCTTGTTTTTCAAATCCCCATTTGAGTGTTTAACTCGGGGAAAACCTTTTGAGTACAGAACTGAAGTGGTTTGTCAACAAGTTTTTAGTGTTCTTTTCTCGGAAGGCTGCATGTGTGCCATTTTCCTGTATTGTGCACATCCCCTCAGGTATCAAAGTGGTTTACAATCGAATGAGAAAAGCATACCAGAAATACAATGAGGAATGCTTGAGCAAGCTCTGACCAATTATGGCTCATGCATAACAAATTAGCCAAGGTCTGCTGTGCTGACTCTAAATAAGAGAAGGGCTTACTCCAGTGTTACCAGCAGTAGTTAAAATAGGCCAGATCTTCTGAGCTCCACATAATGCCCCGCGGTAGGGGGCTAAATATGAACTCAAAGCCAGGTCCAGTGAACTTCGAGCAGCATTTTTGGACTGGTATAAAATTGACCAAACGAAAGGCAGCATTGCGTGCAACAATTTATATGCATGTAATGGAAGCCTTTGAATGAGATTGCCCCATGTTTTCATTCTGTTGTGCAAATGTGTTTATGCATGCAGGGAGCGATCTGTATATCCACGTAGATTTCACATTATTTTTTTTCTTTTCTCAACTAGCCTGTAAGCCTAACGTGTAGAGGCAGTCCCTGGGTTAAGAACGAGTTACGTTTTTAAAGCTGTTCTTAAGCTGGATTTGTATGTAACTCAGAACTTGAGGATTTTAAGATTCATGCTGCTTACCTCTGCTTCCAGCTGACAAAAGGGCCAACTGTCCCTACCGGTATTCCCTGCGTCATTCCTGAATCTGCTACAGGAGAAATGTAGGAGTCTATGCCACTGGAAATACTGCTTAGTGAAATCAAATGAAGCCACAACTGCGTTCTTAAGTACAAGTCGTACTTAAATCGGGTGTCTGTAACTCAGGGACTGCCTGTATTATACAGCACCGCATTCCTGCAGAAATGTTAAGCAATGGTAGTAATAATTAACTGTATTCATGCATTTGGATGCCATTAAATTTCAGTAAAGTAATCTCATTATTTATTGCATTACAGGGTTTACAATTTGGGGATTATGGAGTCCTTTTACTAAGCTGTGGTTTTCTGCTTGCTAAGGTCATTTTTTAAATACAGCTGGAAAATGGTCAAGCGCTAATGTTGTCATTAGCGCATGGCCATTAAAAAGAATTATCACAGGAGCATATAACTAACACCTATTAAGAAGGCCCAATGTGCGGAGATGGCCAAAAAAACAAACAAGATGCTAGGAATTATTAGAAAAGAAATGGTATATAAGACTAAGAATTTTATAACACCTATGTATCGCTTTATGGTATTACGTTCAGTTCTTTCTCCTTATCTAAAAATATATATATATATAACGGCACTAGAAAAGCTTCAAAGAAGAGCAACCAAAATGATAAAGGGTATGGAACTCCTCTCGTATGAGTAAAGACTAAAGAGATTAGGGCTCTTCAGCTTGGAAAAGAGACGGCTGAGGGGGAGATATGATTAAAGACTACAAGATCCTGAGTGGAGTGGAACGGGTACAAGCGGATCAATTTTTTTACTCTATCAAAAATTATGACTAAAGGACACTTGATGAAGTTACAGGGAAATACTTTTAAAACCAATAGGAGGAAATATTTTTTCACTCAGAGGAGTTAAGTTCTGGAACGCGTTGCCAGAAGACGTGGTAACAGCGATTAACATAGCTGGTTTTAATAAAAGTTTGGACAAGTTACTGGAGGAAAAAGTCCATTGCCTGCTATTGAGACAAATATTTGGGATTGGTAGCATGGAATGTTGCTACTATTTGGGTTTTTGCCAGGTCCTAGTGACCTGGATTGGCCACTGTGAAAACAGGATGCTGGGCTAGAAGGTCCATTGGTCTGACCCAATATGGCTGTTCTTAAGGACTTATGTCCCACGGCGACAAGAGGGCATCCACTAAAACTTAAGGGAGGAAGACTTCATGGCGACTTCAGGAAATACTTCTTCACCGAACGAGTGATTGATCGATGGAATGATTTTCCCCGCCAAGTGGTTGAGGCCAGTAGCGTGCTCGACTTCAAGAGTCGATGGGACAAACAGGTGGGAGTACTACAGAGTTATGCTGAAACGATAGATACTCCAGGGAAGAAGGCTTCTTGAGTAGGCAGACTAGTTGGGAGGGAGGGTTCTTGAGTGGGCAGACTTGTTGGGCCGTTGGCCCTTTTCTGCCGTCATATTCTATGTTTCTATGTGCTAATACTGTGGTAATCCCAGTTAATACACAGAAATGCTCATTCTCCACACTGCCCCCCCAACATGCTTCCTCCAAGAAAAATGAAATTGTTCTTTAGCATGCAGTTACCGTGTGCAGATTTGTAAATTATCGCAAGACACCTAAACACATCCCTTGATAAGCCATAAAGAGCTCCTTTTACAAAGCCGTGGTAGCAATTCTCTCCCCCTTCCCCCCCACGCGCAAATGCATTTGCTGCAGGAGAATCACCACAGTGGTTCTGTAAAAGGGGTCCTATGTTTGGTAAGCTTGCTCTAGCGCTTACTGCAGCTAATAAAATGACACCTATATTTTCTAATGCTACAGGACCTATGTCTGTGATGTATTTCCCATTCACACAGTCAAATCAAAATATAAATCTTAGCTGACTGAACCTCACTGTGGCAACAGCTAACTCTTAGGCAGCAGAATGGGCTGGGCACTGGGGCAATAGCCCCAACAAGCATCAGCAACTAAAGACATTGAGGCAGGACAGAAACGTATTTGTTTGCCCCCTTCAACCAAAATGATGAAGAGCTGTATTCCAACTGATTTACGGTATGGAGGCATCTGCTCCTCATCTGGTCATCTTCAGGATTCCTGTCTCATGCCACTGATTTATAAATTACTTGGGGAGTAGAATGGTAACATAAAATCTCTTTTCCTACTTAGGATCTAGCTAGATACTTGGGATCTGGGCTTGATGAACCTTCGATCTGTCCCAATATGGCAACGCTTATGATCTTATGTTCTTATGTGAGCCAAATATAGGACAATCAAGCCATTGTGACCTCACTGATGAGTTTGGCTCTTAGGCATTGGTGGAATGAGCAGTTATGATGTCACAATCTCAGCTCTGGAATGTTGCTACTCTGGGTTTCTGCCAGGTACTTGGGACCCGGGTTGGCCACTGTTGGGAATAGGACGCTGAGCTTGATGGACCTTCGGTCTGTCCCAGTCTGGCCATTCTTATATTCTTAATGTTCTTAGAAATGTGTTCTACTCATCACTTTAACACCGCATAGAGCTATGCTGACTTTCTGAGATTCTAGGTGAATCAATAAATGTGAATAAATAAAAAGCAAGAGGCAGATGTTTTATTAAAATGTGTTCTATAGGATTTCCTGCAGCTTTGCAAGATCTTTGCTGTTTCAGGATTGGCTATTAATGAGTATTCAACCCATTAGAAACTAAAGTTCAAAATATAATGAAGCATATTGATGCCATTATATGTGTCTTCCTGCTGAGATGCTGGGAGCACAATTAATGCCAGACAAACACAGGCAGAAATGTCAAATTATTCTTATGAGAGAGATATGAATTGAAAGCAATAATAACAGCATTTTGCTGATTAAATGTATGTTCATCTTGCACTAAAATGCTATTTTTGCACTGATACCTTTTGACTTTTTTTAAAAAAAATTTAGGAACGTTTATTTGGCAGCATTTTGAGCTTTGTCATTTGCAGTAACTGGCTTTAAGGGATGGATGTTCCTTCTGTGTATGAATATAGTTTAAGGTTGGTTGCCATAATAATAAATTCAGATTGGGATATTTTTTTTTTTGTTGTTGTTGTTACTACAGCTCTGCAATAATTTCCAGGTTTAGAGAGTTTCTGATTTATAATGGTCATGCAGTATTTTTAGGGTTCAACAAAGGAGTTGTGAGAATGAAATGTCAATAATTCAGCCACGGGTGCAAAGTTCACTTTATTGATAGTAGCACTGCGAGGACTTGAATACGCGACGCTGACGGTGTTTCGGCATCCATGCTTTGGACACCAGATATTTTCCTATTTGACCTGCATTGAATGCTCTATTTATGCGATAGAACTACCAGCCGTTGAGACACTTGACAAAGGCCTAGATGCCGAAACACTGTCGGCGTCGAGTCTTCGAGCCCTCGCGGTGCTGCTATCAATAAAGTGAACTTTGAACTTTACACCCGTGGCTGAGTTACTGACATCTCATCCTCACGACTCCTTTGTTGTGCCTTGATTGTCTCATCGTTGAGGCCCCCCTGGAGACTCCCTTTTTGGTATTTTTAGGGTTACTATATTTGGTTAAGTTAAAAAAAAAAAACAACAACCCAGAGGACACACGGCTCCGCCCCATTCTGCCTCTGCCCCACCCACACACAAACCTCATCTCCTCTCCTTCCCTGAGCTCGGTGCCACTTCTGGAAGGCCTGTGAGCATGCACAGATGTGACACACGTTTGCCCTTGGTGCGCCTTATCTTTTTTGATCATTTTTGAAACAGAAAACAGCCAAATGAAAAACACACCAAACAAGCCATTTGGGATGTAGGAGAGGGCCAACATTTTTAGTAGCCTGGCCACAAAGGCCTCCCAGCAGAGCAGTGGGGCACTGCAGTAAACGTCACTTCAAAGGTCCCAGGTCTACATCTCACCTTAACCCCCCTTATAGTGTATGGTGAATCCTCCAAAATCTTCCCAAAACCTACTGGACCCAACTGTACACCACCCGAATAGCCCTTATGCCTGCAGATGTTTTGGTGGGCTCACATTCTCCACCACAAGTGTAGTATACATGAAAGTAATTTGCATGCCAGGAAGGCAGTGCATGTAAATCTATTTCATGAATATTCGTAGTGGGATATCCTGAAGACTTGACTGACTGGGGATTTTCCAGGACATGTTTGGAAACCACTGGTGTGGTAGTAACTGTTAATTTGCAACTAAAGTTTACCAGTGTGTTTTTCCGTAGCTTGAACTACAGTGGAATGTGTTTGGCCTCTGATGGACAGTTCAGTGACTTCCTCTCTGGCATGGGTCCTGCACAGTTTGTTGGCCGTCAGACTCTCGCCACCACATCAATGGGTGAGTAGTACAATATATCTGCAAGCATAAAATGAATATACAGTTTAAAGAATGAAAAAGGTTTCCCTCTAGTCAGATAGTGGGCATCCTGTGAAGACCACAGGCTCTGATTACTCACAAAGCCCTATCTGGGCATATGCATTTAAAAAAAAAAAAAAACTGTTGCTGACACAGGAGAGAGAGAAAGGGGATAAGATTTTGGTATAATGCCTTCCTGTAGTTACAATCAAAGTGGTTTATATATTATATACAGTTACTTATTTTGTACCTGGGGGCTGCAGTGGGAATTGAACCCAGTCTTGCTGGTTCTCGGGCCACTGCACTGACCATTAGGCTCCTCTTCCACTCCAGGGAGGAGCAACGGAGAAGAGTTCACCGAGTAAAAAATATAACATAGAAAACACCTCAAAACCAAAAGCCCAGCTCTCTCTCTGAGTGTTTGCAAATGTGCAGTTCCCCTTCGTGCAAAGGTCCAGGAATAAACCGATTATCACAAATGAAAACAAATGATTCCCTTTTCAGGGTTCTAGGAAGAGGTGCAGCCAGGTGTCTTATAGAGAAGCACGATTCTCCCTGCACCTTCCAAATGGTTTAACAGCGACTAGGGAAACAATTGACTTAAGATATAAAGTTCCTCTTATCTTGTGTCTCTCTGCTGCCTCTCAGCTATTAGAAGGGATGTCAATTTGTTAGTTCACATAAAGGACCTGATTCTGGAAACAATGACAGAAGATAGGCAGTGGTAGGTGCCCTATTGACCCCTAATTTAATTGGTTTAATTGCCTTTAAGTGGCACAGTAATTGACTGCGTCATTTAAAAGCAATTGAAATCACATTAAAAAAAAAAAAAGAAAGGCGCCGGAATCTTGTTTGCAGAGGTGCCTATTGGCGCCTAAGGTCGACATAAATGTGGTTAACGCCAGAATAACCTTAGGCACCTAAGTAGATGCAATTCATGTCAAACACAGGCGCCAAAAATGTCGGCCTTCGAAACCCTGGACTAAGGGCTCCTTTTACTAAGCTGCAATAGCGTTTTTAGCTCGCACTAAATCCGTGCTATGCAGCTAGAACTAACGCCAGCTCAATGCTGGAAACTTTGTTTTGTTTGACATATGGTACATATAGTTTACATATGGTACATATACATATGGTATGTGTGTGTGTGTGTGTGTGTGTATATATATATATATATATATATATATATATATATATATATATATATAAATTGCTATATGTGGTAGTTTAAAAAATCAGCACAGACTAGAATGGTGCTCAGTACGATTCTACAAGACGCATACACCTTGTATGCAATCACGCTTAGCGCAGGAGTGTGACACATAACTTAGGTGCATGCATTTAGACCAGCTAAAAACAGGCCTAAATGCCAGCACCTAAGTTATGCACGCATCGGGTATATTCTGTAACAATGCACTAACTTTCAGGAAGGTCTCCTTTTCAAATTCACGCATTTCAACTGGTGCGTACATTTTACAGAATCGTGCTTTCCGACTCGTGCGTGTAAATTTTAATTAAAGCCAAATATCGTCAATTATGAGTTGTCAATTACCAATTATCAGCACCGATTAGGCCAATGAATTAAGTTGTGCGCGTACATTGGCTACACGCACTGATGTGCGCACACAACTTTAGGAACCCTATACAGACTTCAGGGGGTAAGCACATGGCAATGTGCTAAACATTTTTTTATTAAAATAAATGTGCGAGTGAAATCCACCATCAGGAGGAAGAGAGAAGGAGAGTCTGGAGATGGTGAGGTCTTTGGCAGTGTGGTAACCCTACTGATGTCATCTGGCAGGACTGCCAGAAGACTACAAAATCGCACCCTTTTGAGGCATATACCCAAAAGGGCGCACTCTGTCCTTTGGAGCCTGGAGAGTATCCTTGAAGTATTTTTTTGTTGTGGAAAGGCAAGAGTAAGAGGGGCATCAGATGCCATTGCAAAACACGGTAGTGGGTAAAAAATGCTTTGGCAATGCCTTTTAAACTCTACTAGCTCTGGAGCCTCTATGAGCTCTGGAGGTTGTCCTAACTATTCCCTCTTCCACTTGAACCTTGCTTAACTTCCTTTACGGGGGATGAGGCTCACTAGAAGGTTTTCCCTCCTTGGTGTGTTCTCCACAGTCAAGCTCTTTATATCTTCAGTTTCAAGCAAGGTTCCTATACCCAAGGCTATTTCTTCTCCATATACTGTTTCATAGGCCACTGACTTATCATAACAAGTGTCTATTGGATGTTGTGAGAGAGTGTGAAGAATAAACCTAGTTCTCCTTAAGTACACGTCGTCTCTGTGCCATGTATTTAAAAAATACATAGCTCTAGACTGCTTAGCTAGATGGGCATAGCCGAGTCGAGGGAAAGTGAAAACCCAGAGCAGGAACAAGACAAAAGCCCAGAGCAAGAAGGAACACCCCATTCATGGTAGGCTTCCATGGGTTATGGGCGAAGAATCAAAAGATTGGCCAAAGTAGGAAAGTTCTCAGTTGAACACTGTGAAATACTGATCTTGTGGCCTTTTCCTTGTATGCTTAATGCTGAACTTTCAGTTAATACTCCTATGAGCAAAAGTGCTTCTGGATTTAAAGAAAGTTTAATACTGCACAGGAAAGTAGAGTTTTTGGCGTATTGGTTAAAGCAAAGACATTTTGTTTTAAATTTTCTTTTGTGTTGTCTCTTAGCTCCAAAAAACCTTGTTGAGAAAATATTTTAAGAAAGTGTTTTTATTACCAGATCCAGAAGAAATTTGTATTTTGAATTGCTGTGACCAGGGCCGCCATCAGAAATTTCTGGGCCCCTTACTGAGCAATCCTATTGGGCCCCCCACGCACCCCTTCCCCCCCCCCCAGATCCCCTCCCCTTCTTCCATGGGCCAAATACACACATACTTTTCTCTGTCGCCGCACTCTTTGACCAAAAGATTTGTAAGCCTTCAACCACGTCAAAGTAGACTCTTTCAGCAGGGCCCTAACCTTACCTAAACTAAACTAATCTATACCTTTCTATTCTAAACTAACATATGTCTAATACTGAACTAATAACAAACTAACATACATCTGCATAATAAATAACTAATAAATAATAGTGCTAGTAGCTATAATTCACTTTTGAATGTAAAATCTCAGTTAAGGATTTCTTTTGACCTTTGTAGGCCAGAAGTAGATCACAATTGCACAATATTTTTTTTTAACAAGTATTAAATGTGTTTTTATAAATACTGTAAGCTTAATAAATATATCAGAAAAAACTACACATCTGAGTGCATATCTGAACATACACATCTGTATGATCCCATCCTCCTCAGCTTGCCTATAGCTGCATCATGCATGTTAAAAATGTACAATATGTTGATATGTGCACCTTCCTTCCTTCCCATCCATCCTCCTCAGCCTGTCCTTACACATCCACAGCTGCATGTTAATGATGATGTATATGTTATGATGAAAAATAAGTGCATATGAGCACAACATGCAGCTATGTGCAAAATAAGTGCATATGAGCACAACATGCAGCTATGGATGAATATAAAAAAGAAACAATATTCAGTACAATTGTCAATTTATAAATCAGCGTCTTCTCCCCACTCTCTCTTCCCCATTTCCCTTCAGCGTCCTCAGCCCACTCTCTCTCCACTTTCCTTCAGCGCACGCACGTAAAAACAAGCAAGTAATTTATATCATTTTCATTCTATTCATTCATAGAAATTAAAGTCTAAATAATGCCAATCACATAACAAAACATGATTTTACAAAAATAATTCCCTGCACAGTCAAGCCTGCAAGGATTACTAGATGTCTTTCAGCAGCTCCCCTCCCCCCCTCCCCCTTTACCTTTGAGGCTAAGTCAAAATGATCTACCAACAATAAAATTTTAAAAACACAAAGCACGTTGTACGCAGAGAAAATGTTAATTATCATTTATAACGGATGTAGCGGTATATAAGAAATAAATTACATTACATTACATTACATATTCCGCGGGTTTTCAAAGAGGTCAAGGCAGATGACTTTATGCAATATCACCTCAGTAACAACTATACAAAAATAGACAAATATTCCCCCTCCCTTTTTACTAAAACGCGATAGCGGTTTTTAGCGCAGGGAGCTGCGCTGAATGCCCCACGCTGCTCTCAACGCTCATAGGCTCCCTGCGCTAAAAAACACTATTGCGGTTTAGTAAAAGGGGGCCATAGTGCAAAATATAGACAGCATATATAAATTCTCAAAGCAGACACATTTTGATCACTAAATTGAAAATAAAATCATTTTTCCTACCTTTGGTAATTTCATCAGTCTCTGGTTGCACTTTATTCTTCTGACTGTGCATTCAAATATTTCTTCCCTTTTTTCAACCTCCTGTATGCTTCCTCTTCTCCAGACCTCATTCCCTCCCCAAACCTTTTCTTTGTTTCACCCTGCCCCTTCTTTCTTTTTCTCTCTCTCCATACCCCCTTTCTTTCTGTATGTCTGGTTTTCTCTCTCTCTCACCCTGCCCCCTTCTTTCTTTCTCTCGCCACACCCTCTTTCGTTCTGTTTGTCTGTCTTTCTCTCTCTCTCCGTGCCCCATATTTCTTTGTTTCACTCTGCCCCCTTTCTTTCTTTCTGGCTTCCTGTCCCCCCCTTTCTTTCTTTCTCCCTGCCCTCCCCTATGCCACCACCATTGGGAAAATGCTGCCACCGCCACTGGGAAATAGGCTGCCACTGTCGCCATCGGGAACAGGCCAGCGCCGAGTTCACCCTGCTTCTCTTCCCCGCGGGGCCAACCAACTCTCGCCCCCCCGATGTCAATTCTAACGTCAGAGAGGACGTTCTAGGCCAGCCAGGCAGCAATTGGCTGGCCCAGAACGTCCTCTCCGACGTCAGAATTGATGCGAGTGGTGAGAGTTGGTCGACCCCACAGGGAAAAGCAGGGAGAACTTGGCGCCGGCCTGTTCCCAATGGCGGCGGTGGCACTCAAGTGGCTAAAGAGCCGCAGCTTGCCGGCCTAGGGAGAACACTGGAGGGTGGCCAGCTGTGCACCCCTTTGGGACGTAAACCCGGGGCGGGGTGGACCGCCCCTCCCCCCTCCCCCACCTTGGTATGCCACTATCTGTACCTCACTCCCTCCCTATGACCAAAAATTCTCCTTTCTTCTATTTCCCGTGTACACAACCATCTCTTTCCCTCCCTTCCTCTCTCCAAGTCCATGCCTTCTGTGTCCAAAAATCCATTCCCTCCCCCACCTCAGCATCTCTTTCCCTCCCTTCCTCTCTCCCAACTCTCAAGTCCATGCCTTCTGTGTCCAAAAACACATTCCCTCTCCCACTTCAGCATCTCTTTCCCTTCCTTCCTCTCTCCCAAATCCATGCCTTCTGTGTCCAAAAACCCATTCCCTCCTCCACCTCAGCATCTCTTTCCCTCCCTTCCTCTCTCCCAAGTCCATGCCTTCTGTGTCCAAAAACTCATTCCCTCCCCCACCTCAGCATCTCTTTTCCTCCCTTCCTCTCTCCCAAGTTCATGCCTTGTGTCCAAAATGCACTCCCTCCCCCCTTTTGTGTTCCAACTTTCTCAGCAAAACGGAGCTCGAACCCGAGAGGCTTGTCTCCTGTTTCCTGCCTGCCCCGCTGCGCACAAATAGCCGACCGGAAGTATTCTCCGAAGTCAGCACTGACGTCGGAGGGCAGGCTTTGCTTAAGCCCTCCCTCCGACGTCAGCGCTGACATCGGGGAACACTTCCGATCGGCTATATGTGAGCTACAGGGCAGGTAGGAACAGAAGACGAGCCTCACGGCTCGAGACGTATTGAACTCCGCGGGTCCCCCGTCCAGCTCTCTCCTGTGCACTTGGGGCGGACCGCCCCCCCTAGGTACGCCACTGTGGCCTAGGACCCTGGGGGAGCCCGGGCCCCCTGTCAGCTCCGGGCCCCTGAATGCAGGACTGGTAGTACTGCCCTGATGGCGGCCCTGGCTGTGACTTGCCTAGGAAAGGTGTTTATGAGGAACAGGAGGAAGGGGTCTTTGTGATGCAAGACTTTGATTCCTTTGATTTTTGGAGACTTCACAAGATATTACCCTCAATGTCTACACTTTTTATTTTCTTGTTCTCCGAACAAGATAAATTGAATATTTTAAAATTTTACTTTAAGAAGGAAGAAATGGTGTTTTTTGGTCATAGGATCCAATATTTCCTGATGTGTCCAGGGTAACGCAGTTGTGTTGGAAATTAGTTCTCCAGTTGAAGAGTCAGGCATTTGTGATAGGAGTGTCTTTTCTTTTTGAAGTTTCCCTGAAAGAGTTGAATTCAACCTCAGAACATTGACTGTTAATTATTTTCTTTGACCCTACACAGAAAAGTTGCTTGTTGATAATGAATCTGTTTCAAGTGGATTGATGAGGTGAGGACTGTGTTATCATCAGACCTAAATTAATATAGCATGTTATTTTTTTTGGATTTATATTTTCCATATTGTTATTTAAGACTTCGTAAAAATTTGAAAACTTTTTTTTATATGACTTGTAATATTCATGTTATTATGATATTTTAATTATTAATTGCTTTTGTATTTTCCCATAGATTGTAAGGCCTCTTTGAATGAACCTTTTGGGTATAGTGTGATTAATAAATTGTGTATTAGATTAGATTAGGTTGTTTTGTTGTTCCTTCTACTCCCCATTGGTATGGAGCACCAGTTGCAGTCCCAGTCACTTTAATGGGCAATGCTGGTCTTCATGTGCCATCGTTTACCGGAAGATGAGCTGGAACGGATGGATTTTTAGTTCTTTCTTAAAGGCCGAAAGAGGTGTGACAATTTAGGGCATTTGTTTATGTTAGGAGAAATTTAAACTGATACCTATGGAAAGACAAAAAGAGAGCTCTCTAGGTTGTCTTTTGAAAGAATGGAGAAATTAATCTTTCTCATAGATTCCGTATTACTAATGTCCCTCAAGACCTGACCAGATTAAACATTTTAAATTGCTTCTCTAACCTCTGATATCCAGAACTAATAGAATGTGCTTATACCATTAAAAAAATGTTTACTAGAGCACAAATGTTAACACTGATTTAACTATCTGTTGACTGAGCACTGACCTTGAGTGAATTACATTAACAATATCGTACAATGAATCATAACGGAGGGACACAAACTTTGAAATGTACCATGGCAGAATATTTTCCTAGGTTTCCTTTTTTTTCCGGGGGGGGGGGGGGGGGGGGAGGCAGGCAGGGAGGAGATTAAGAAGGCCATTCCAGCAATCCTGCCCCCTCTTTTACAGCAGCCAGAAGTGCAGGCCGGCGCTGTAAATGCTCCGATGCCCATAGGAATTGAATGAGCGTCGGAGCCTGCGGCTTTGTAAATGGGGGCCCTATTTATTTTTCTGGAATTATTATTATTTGCAATATGGGCTTGATTCTATAAACAGCATCTACATCGGTAGGCGCTGTTGAAAACTGCACCTTCCGAATATCATTCTAAGTTAGGCGCCTTTTTATAGAATCACACCTAGTGGTGTCCAACGACGCAACGGGAGGTGCTAGCCTGCGTTGCGTCCCACGGCTTCCCCTCCGCTGCTGCAGGCGGCTGTTTTGTTTGGCGACGCAGCATCAGGCCCTGCCCTTCCCGCTGGGGTGGAGCTTTGGGATCTTGTTGCCCCAGCGGCGGGCCTGTTGATCTGGAGACAGAGGGACCGATGCTGTGGCGACGCTGTTGAAGATCGATGCTGTTGTCGCTGTTCGCCGGGTGAGCGGGCATTCATCCATTGGTCTTGCCTGGAGCTGCCTCCCACAGCAACTGCGAGGAATCTGGCTGGAGACTTGAGTTGGAGTTTCCGAGGGTTTGTCACTTCTTTCTGGAGTAGCTAAATCTACATAGTAGTGTGGAATCTGGCAATAGTGTGAACCCATTTGGGACAGAGGGGGAAGTTCACTGTGCCTAGTGTACTAGGCCTCTTTTTACAAAACTGTGATAGCAGTTTCTAGCGTGGGGAGCCGCGCTGAATGGCCCATTGAGGTTCCTATGAGACGCTTGCCATTCAGCGCGGCTCCCCCCACGCTGGAAACAGCTAACGCAGTTTTGTAAAAGAGGGGGGTTAGTTTTGTAAACTGCTTAATACTTACCTACAAGCGGTATATCAAATCCAATCCAATACCGTGCCTACCAAGCTAGATGCCTACCTGAAAATTAATTTTTTAATCGTATTTTTAATGGCGCTGTTCAATTCATAGCGCTGTTTGAACCAATTAAAAAATTAAGGTCCCCCCCCCCTTTTATCAAGCTGTGGCAGTGCTGCTTCCGCGTGAAATGCTCCGAAGTTCGTTCAGTTCCTATGAGCGTCGGAGCATTTACCGTGCCGGCCCTGCGCTAAAATGCTTGATAAAAGGGGGCCTTAGTTAGGTGCCTGGATTGGCTAGGCATGTTGATCTAGACGCCCGACATTGGATGCTTTTTTAAAAATTTTTTTATAGAATCGGGGCCTATATGCTAAACAAAAGCAGCCTTTTTTGATGAATAGTGATAGCAGTGCATTGGGAGGCATAGTTCTAATTAAGATGCTTCTGTTTTCTACGTGCTGGTATGTAGCATTTTTTAATCTCTTGAAGTAACGTAGATATAGCGCCAGATTCAGTAAATGGCGTTCAAAAGAAATCGGCACTCAACGCTACTCTATAATGGCCACTCAATGATGAGAGCCCGTTATAGAACGGCATTGTGTTAACTTTAGCACCCCAGATTTGGGCGCTGAAACCAGGCAACCACCTGTTCTCAGCCAGATTCTCGATCTATCTGCTGCTTTTGACACGGCTGATCACCACTCACTCCTTGATACGCTGTCCTCGCCGGGATTCCAGGGTTTCGTTCTCACCTGGTTCTCTTCCTATCTCTCCCACCACACCTTCAGTGCTATCCCACCATCAATCAGTGTACCCCAAGGCTCTGTTCTGGGACCTCTCCTTTGCTCCCTTGGCGCACTGATCTCCTCCAGTGGTTTTCAGTATCTCCTCTAGGCTGATGACACCCAGATCTACCTGTCCACACCAGAGATCTCTACAGGAATAGGGTTTGCACTGCACAGTTTTACAGAGATGCCAGTATTGCTTCAGGAAGTCGGCGTAGCGAGCCCTCCTTCACTGGGGTATCCATTTCGCCTTTAACATTATAATCTACTTTCATGTAGTATTATACGAGCATTTGCTGAAATGATTGCTATGTTGTATTATTATGCCTGGCACCCCGCTTTCTTTGTAGAATGGTGGCTGTCATTTATTTTCGTTGTAACATGTGAATTTATTTAACATCTTCAGTCTTTTAATATGAATATTTTTATTTGCTATTGCCATATAACTGCTGTGATCTTCTATGAAATTGTTGATCTAGATATCTTTTTTCCTTTATAAATATTTCAAAATGAACTAGGTAGCCAGTTTATCATGATTAATTGGTGACCACTGGCCATATATGTATGTACACGTCACCGAGGCATACCTCACCTCACACTGGCTTCCAATTCAAACAAGAATACTATTTAAATTCTACTGTCTATTATTTAAATCCAGCCTACTTGAACAACCGCCTAATCCTAACTACGACAACCAGACACAGGAGAACCCAGACACCATTCACATACCCTCCAATCAGAGACATCAAACGGAAAAAACTGTACGATGGCCTACTAGCCACACAGGCAGCAAAACTAGACCACCAAATCTCCAATCGACTAATCGCGACCCCAGACTACAAAACTTTCAGAAATAAAATAAAAACCCTGCTATTCAAGAAATCCATGAAGACAGACTAACACCTTATGAAACATTTCAGTCCTCTGAAGCAACCCGCTCTACTCTGTAACACCTCTAGACATGTCCAGAAATCCCCTTCTGTAATTCTGAAATCCTCTTTTGTAATCTGCCTTGAACCGCAAGGTAATGGCGGAATAAAAATCACTAATGTAATGTAATGTATGTGTATCTGTATGTTTGTTGTGTATGTAGGAACAGAAATATATAATTTCATAAGAGATTATCATAGTTATATAGACAAAATACTGATATCTTTTTTAAAAAAATGAATGCTTTATAGCAACTCTAGATTCTAAATATAGTATCTATCTTTTTATTTTATTTTTTTTTAAACTTATGGCAGCCATATTGACTATGGGGTCATGGAGGCGCTTTTTGTTAGTGAGTCATAAGTTTCTGAGGATCATAGTTCAATTCTTAAGAATGCATGAAGTGAAGTTCAGAAGATTGGTGAATGTACGTGAAAATGCGTGGGGAGGGGTGAGATACAGATTAAAGAGAAGATATTGATACAGGGCAAAGTGTGGAATGAGTTAACTGAACTATGCTGCTATTATCATTGTGCGAGAGAGAACAAAGACAGGATGATCTCGGAAGTATTAGGGCCTTTTACGCCTGTAATAAGCCATAAATCATTATCCCTAATCAGGCTTTAAGGTACTGATGATAAGATTTCTGATGAGTTCCAGTTTGGCAGTTTCAGGTGTGGGTATCTTTTGAAGTTCTTTTTAGGATTATGGTAGCGAGCCCTCCTTCACTGGGGTATCCATTTCACCTTTAACATTATATGGCTTAAGCTTTTATGTGAGTGTCCTGTAAGGTTGACATGTTCTACTGTTTTTTGAGTGTTGCCATTTCAAATGTCTGAACTATAAGAACATAAGAATTGCCATACTAGGATAGATTGTCTATCAAGCCCACTATCCTGTTTCCAACAGTGGCCAACCCAAATCCCAAGTAGTAAAACAGATTTTATGCTGCTTATTCAATAATGGCCTAAGGACTTCTTTTTTAGGAAATTATCCAAGCCTTTTTTTTAAACTCTGCTAAGCTAACTGATTTCACCACATTCTCTGTCAACGAATTCCAGAGTTTAATTCCACGTTGTATGAAGAAATATTTTCTGGAAAGAGCGAACAAGCGATTCACATCTACCCTTTCTCAGTATTTTATACTATCCTGCTGTTATCACTCTTTCCACATCCTACCATGCACTATTCAATACTTTCTCTTTACTCTGTATCCCACCCACTCCCCATGTTTCTTCATGTGTATTTGCCCACCTCCTGAACTTTGCTTTGTGCATCTGATGGAGTGGACTCTGGTCCTCGAAAGCTCACGCCTCGATAAATTGCTCAGTCTAAACAGAGGTTTTCAATCCAGTCCTTGGAAAAAAAAACTAGCCAGTAAGGTTTCCAGGATACCCACGATGAATGTGCGTGAGAGAGATCTGCATACTGTGAAGGTACTGTAATCAAATTTAACTCATGCATATTCATTTTGAGTATCCTGAAAAGCCGATTGGCTAGATGTGTCATGAGGCCTGGGTTGAGAACTGGTGGCCTATAAGATGCCCCCTGACTCTATCATCTTTATTAGATCAGTCTGGCGCAGCTGCTACTTTAAAACGTTTTGATATAGTGAATGAAATTTAAGGAATATGGACTTGCCTTAAATCAAGGACTGGACATATTCCAGGCATGAACAAATGCAGATGGTAGAATTTGCCGTAGTTTGACAGGTTGCCTGGGGGAAACAGCATTAGTCAAGAAAATAATAATAATTTGGTTTGCCAATTGGCACTATGTATTACTTTCCAGTCTGCTTCTGTTTGTTTCAGTGAGTAATATTTTTGATTGGTTCCCCTTCGCTGAGTAATTTTTTTTTAGAAAAAGTAAAATTCTCAATTGCTGCAAAATAGATTTTGCGTTCTTCCTGCACTGGTGGCTGGATTGAGGGCTGTTTGTTAATTTCTTTAATGTCTACAGTTTTTCATTCAATTTTCTATACCGTTCTCCTTGGGGAGCTCAGAATGGTTTACATTCAAGTATTTTTCCTTGCCTGTCCTGGTGGGCTCACAATCCATCTAATGTACCTGGGGCAGTGGGGGGATAAAGTGGCTTGCCCAGGGTCACAAGGAGCAGTGTGGGTTTGAACCTACAACCCCAGGAACATTGAGCCGTGGGGTAGCTCCAAGTGGTATTATTTATCTGTTATATACCACAGGTTGGTGAATGCCATGGTAAATCAAGGTATGAGTAAAAGCTCACCTTTTCCTTGCACCTTGATAACGTCCCCTCCATGTGGCTATGATTGTATAGTTTTCAGGGATTCCTGCCATCTATATAATAAAACCGTAGGCGGCGCATGCGCATTCTTATCGGCGTGCTTCCATGATCCGTATGTCCGTGGCCGCCAAGAGTGCAGCATGCCCCGCGCTTACTACGGCCCCACGCGCAGCTGAGTTCGGCACGGCGCTTTCCCCAGATAGGGGAAGTCGAACATCTCACTCCCGACGCGCAGCTGACTTCGGCACGGCGGTTTCCCCAAATAGGGGAAGTCGGAAAAACTCACTCCCAGCTCTCCTCGGCACGGCGGTTTCCCCAGATAGGGGAAGCCGAACAGCTCACTCCCGCCTCATGGTCCTGCCGCCGCTCCTGTTCACAGCGGCTTGCACGTCAACAACTCTCCCCCCCCCCCCATCCTCCCGCAACAGCCACTACCGCTCATGTTCAAAGCGACCTGCTGAGGTTCGCGGCCGGCTGTAGCGAACCTCTCAGGCTGCACTCCACATGGTAGCACGAACATGCTACTGAGGTGGACAGCGGCCTGCGAGGTTCGCTACAGCCGGCCGCGAACCTCAGCAGGCCGCTTTAAATAGGAGTGGCAGCGGTGGCAGAAACCATGGATGCACAGGCACAACTAAACGCCAGCTCCTCCTGAACTCACACACACACCTAATTGTCAGCTCATTTGAAGAGCCTGAACTCACAGCCACACCTAAACATGCAGACCGGGGTCGTGGGAGGATGCGCCCTGGCAAGTGGTGCACAGGGACTTGAGAGGGAGGGAAATTGGCTGGGGAAAAATACAGGCAGACAGCTTTGTGATGTTCCCAGAACAAATGTGGCAGCTCAACCTAACCTGAATGGAAGTAAAGAGGTATGTACGTTAGACACTCACAGAAGGACAGGAACACTGGACAAGGACAGAGAGACACACACAGACACTCACAGAAGGACAGGGGGCTAAAGAGACAGATTGAAAAAAAAAAAATAAAAAAATACAGTGGACAAGGAGAGAGAGAGACAAAGACACTCAGAATTTCTGGACAGGGATCTAAAGAGACATTGAAAAAAAAAACACAAGAAACACTGGACAAGGAGAGAGACACACAGACACTCAGACTTATACAGATTTGCCGAAAAAATGGACAAAAAAACAATTTATTAAGCACAAAGTATGCAACAAATAGGAAAAATATAAAAACTTTAAATAAATCAACCATACGATGGATATTAAAGCTCTCACATTAAGTTTTCAGTAATTTTCACATATATTCTAGCACCCGTTAATCTAACGGGCTTAAACACTAGTATTGTATATAAATATCTTAGAATATACTGTTTTAATTCTGATGGTAGCATGCAACTTTTAAAGCAATTCTGATTAATTTTATCACAAATTTTAAATCTTGATCTCAAATAAGGAAGCCTATTAGGATATGGACTTTTAGCGTGGTCCTTATTTTCAGCTCTTCCTACTCTAAACATTCATTTTTTTTCCCCCCATTTTCAGGCGATGTTGAGGTTGGTTTGCTGGAGAGGAGCGGACAGCTGGAAGTGGAGATCATTCAAGCCCGGGGATTGACGGCAAGGGCTGGCTCCAGAAGCCCTCCAGGTGCTGAAAATTGAAGGCAGCAGAATCTCTTTTTTTTTTTTGAAAGAGAAGATGGCTGTAAAGCATAAGAACTAGATCTTGCCTCTAGATGGCTCTTGGAACTTAGAAAGAATCCAGTTTTCTCCAGGACCAATATGATAACTTGGAGTCTCCATACCAAAATAGTTACTGGCCAGACTTTGTTCTGCACAGTTTCAATTGAATCGGTGTTAAAGTGGATTAATGTGCCTAGATTTCCCTGACTGAAAATTGTACTCCACCTGGCTACAAGGTTAAGGGAGCTTCTGCAAGCCATGTACATTTAGGTGAACCACGAAAAGCGTTTCCAAGGGTAAAGGTGGGTACACAGTGTCTGGAAAAAACGGGACCTCCAACATTTTCCTAATAACCTTAAAATAAATGTGCTTTTATTAAAAATGTATCACTATTACTGACAGGTGTTACTGCAAGATACTGTAAAAGCTGAACAATCCCTGTTTTCAAAATGACATTCAAGAAGTGGCCATTAAGATCTGTTTTACCAAAATGGCATTTAGCAAAGATGATGAAGTTGCGATAAATGTTTTGTGACAAAATAAGGCTTAAGGTGCAAAGCATTTGCTAAGGGAGTTTCCTAATACAGGTATGGACTTAATGTATTTTCAAAGGTCTTGTTAAATGTTTAAACAATTGCAAAGTATTTTGATACTATGTTAGTGGCTCCTGTTTTGTCCCAGACACTGTGTACACAGCATTTTCAAAAGTACACACATTAAATTACCCTCCTCAGCCAGCCACGGGTGCAAAATATGCCGGGGCTTTTAGCATGCAAAAGTTAGGGCAATATTCAAAAACCATCTACCTGTCTAGCTTGTCTTCAAAACTTAACACAAGTACATGCACTTCTGTATTTTGCAATTTCATAGGCTGTTTTGAAAATTGTCCTGCCCCCCCCCCCCACCCTCCAGAATTTTGGCTTTCAGTACTATATATAAATGAATTGCTAAAGAATGTTCAGTCAAAAATAAGAAGGTCGTGTGGAAACCAAGAATTCTTGCTCAGTTTTTTATTTTGGATTCTCAAAGAGCTCATGGAAATCTCTCAAAGGCCTTCACTCTTACTCAACACGGCTGTGTTTCGACAGGTCAGCCTTCACCAAGAGAAATACACTTCTCCCTCCGTATTCGCGGTTTCAGCAATTGTGGTTTCGATTATTTGCAGTTTTTAGCTTGCTGGCTCCTCCCCCCAAATTACATCAGCTTGCATAGAGAAATCGGTGATTCCAAGCGTTTACAGAGAAAATAACTGATTCCCAGCACTTTTCTTCACCATGTTTTTCCTCTCCTTCGGGAACAGGCCAGGTCTCCCGCGGTTTCACCATATTCATGATGGTTTTTGATAGAAAACCGCGAATAACATATGAAAAAGTTATTTGCGGTTTTTCTGTATTCGTGGGTCTGTTAATCCCCTATCACAGCGAATACGGAGGGAGAAATTTATTAACCTTTTTTGTATGCAGTGCAAACTGCATATGGTAAAGTTCATGTATGACATCACTTAAGAGAGCCAGCTGAAACACGGCAGTGTCGCGAGTAAGATTGAGAGCTTTCCATGAGCTCTTTGAGAAACCAAAATAAAGACTGACCAAGAATCCTTGGTTTCCCCACAAATTTCTTCTTCTTTTTTCATTGTTGTTGGTCTCACTGGAGAAATATGACACATCACCAAAACCTGTATTGGAATGTATTTAAAGTAGACATTGCTCTTTATGAATAATCATTTATTGAACATATAATTGATGCAATATCTGTTGCTCGTTTGCTGAAGCAGTGCTATTAATTGGAAGGGCAGTTTTCAAAAGATACGAGTATTTACCTATACAGTATAAATGGCTGCTCACATGGGTAAAAGGACTATCTGAAAATTTGCTAACTGTACCCACATTTTCATAAAGATATTCCCAGTGTAGGTTAGGCCAGAGCTGGCAATGGGGTGCATAGCTTTTCAAACCTAAGAAGTTTGAGGGCAATATTCAGCCACACAATGAGTCTATAATAATAAAACACTAAGCGTGCATGCGCACTCTTAATGCCGTGTTGCCTGATCTGAAGTTCCGTGGCCGGCAAAGTGCACATGCGCGCTTACCATGCATCTCTCTGTCTCGCAGCGGGCTTGCCGGCTCCGGCCAGACAAAGTTCATTTTTTTGTTCAAAGCCCCCGCCGCGGCTCCTCTATCGAACCTCACCAGAGTCGGAGAAAATTGAGGCGGGGATTGAGAGAGGAGACGCAGCGTCGGCTTTGAACTAAAAAATGAACTTTGGCTGGCCGGAGCCGGCAAGCCCGCTGCGAGACAGAGACATGGCTCCCTTACTGCCCCCTTCCCTTCCCGCGGTCCCGACTACAAACCTGACGATTCCAGCAGTGTGTGCAGCACTCTACACACGCTGCATCGGGGCCTTCTGATTTGCTCTGCCGCGTTTCTGATGATGTCATCAGGGACGTGCAAGAGTAAATCAGGGCAGTAGAAGGCCCCGAAGCAGCGTGTGTAGAGGTTTGTCGGGACCGCAGGAAGGGCAGGGGGTGGGCAGTAAGGGAGCCGATCAGACCGCAGGAAGAGAAAGGGAAGGTAGGGGAAACGCTGCTGCTGCTGCACAGGGAAGTGGTGTGGGGGGAGGGAAATTGAGGTGTAGGGAATGCTGCTGCTGCTGTGGCTGCTGCACAGGGAAATGGAGGGGGAAGGAATACTGCTGTGGCTGCTGCACAGGGAACTAGGGGGAGAGAAATGATGCTGCATAGGAGGCAGGGAGAGAGACAGATAGATAGAAAGAAAGACAGCGGGAGGAAGGGATACAGAAAGACACAGGGGCAGGGAGAGACTCAGAAAGACAGACAGACAAAGGGGGGCAGGGAGAGAGACAGACAGAAAGAAAGACAGCGGGAGGGAAAGAGAGAGACAGAAATAGACAGACAGACATGTATTCTAGCACCTGTTAATGTAACGGGCTAAAATACTAGTGTATTAATATGAGATTTGGATGTATTAATGCATCCAAATATTTAAGTTAGATATTGCAAGCAGTAGTGACATTTTAATGTCATGTTTTTTTTTTGTTTTTTTTTTTTTTTTGCTTCTCTCCTACCAGAGATGCCTGCCCTCATCTGGTGATAATATTAAGAAGTACATGTCATACACTTTCAAATGTATATATTAGATTTCCAGGGTTGGAGCATTTTTGAGAGGGGAAAAAATAGTTGCCACGACTTATGAATAAACCCTTGTAGAATCCACTTATTCACGCTTTCCAAAAATACTAGGACATGCAATGAAGCTACTAAGTAATAGATTTAAAACAACCAGAGGGAAATATTTCTTTACACAACATGTAATTAAACTCTGGCATTCATTGCCAGAGAATGTGGTGAAATCAGTTAGCTTAGCGGGGATTAAAAAAGGCTTGGATAATTTCCTAAAAGAGAAGTCCTTAGGCCGTTATTGAGATGGCTTGGGGAAATCCACTGCTTATATCCTGGATAAGCAACATGAAATCTGTTTTATTACTTGGGACCTGGGTTGGCCACTGTTGGAGACAGGATAGTAGACTTGATGGACCTTCAGTCTGTCCCAGTATGGCAAGTCTTATGTTCATTCATTTGAATATGCAAGTTGTATGATAAGTGTTACTGCTCCAGAAATGCCGTCTCCTGGATGCAAAATTTTGGGTGCGTAACTTATATGTGCAAAGTTACAAACTCCCCTCCCCCCTTTTTTAAAAAATCGTAGCGTGGTTTTTACTGCTGGCCACGGTAGTAACATCTCTGATGCTCATAGAATTCCTATGAGTGTCTGAGCTGTTACCACCGCGGCCAGCACTAAAAACCGCACTACAGTTTTGCAAAAAAAAAAAAAAAAAAAAGGAGGGGGGGTTGCTAAATTATATATTTCAATTAAGTGATAGCATGTAAAACACCTAAAAAGAGTAAATTGTAGAAGTGTAACTAATTAGTACCCACTTCAAAACATAAACAGTTTTCTTGTGGAACACATTGTGTACAGTATTTTAAAAAATAAAAAAAAAATTAAAATTAAAAAAAAAAAAAATTAAAAAAAAAAGATTTTATATACCGCCTATCAAGGTTATCTAAGCGGTTTTACAATCAGGTATTCAAGCATTTTCCCTCTCTGTCCTGGTGGGCTCACAATCTAGCTAATGTACCTGGGGCTATGAAGGACTGAGTGACTTGCCCAGGGTCACAAGGAGCAGCACGGGGTTTGAACCCACAACCACAGGGTGCTGAGACGGTAGATCCAACCACTGCGCCACACACTCCTCCATAATGAATTATTTTTAGCCACGGTTGATTTTATATAGCAGCCAAATAAAGTTGCTAGGTTACCAGGCTGTTTTGAAATTTTTTTTTTTTTTTTAAGAAATTAGAGGTCTTTGCAGTGTGGCGCGCTCAAAGAGCTATGCTGACGTCTCCAGAGGCTAGTTTTGCACTGCTGTGTGTACCCTTCAAGGATTAAAACAAACAGGTTGTTAATTTTTATTTTTTTTTTAATTATAAAGATTGCTGAATTTAAAGGAGACTAGAGTTTGATTCTGGCCATCAAGCTTATATGGACTTATATGGAAGCCCCATTCATATAGCTGAGACTTTTTAGGGCTCACTGGTGGCTTGGAGATTCTCTCTCTCTTTTTATTTTTATTTTTTGCGATTTTTAAACCTAAATTATAGGAATCTACTTTACAGAAATTGATTGAAAAATAGAAAAAAAAACGTTAAATCCCGACTCAAAGAATCCTTAATATTTTAACTTATCTCTAATCCACAGTCTAGGAGAGATCCAAGAGCTTATAGGAACAAGATGTAATTAAATACGATGAAATTATTGGGTCAGAATAATGGTCCATCTAGCCCTGTATCCTGTTTCCACAGTGGCCAATCCAGGTCATAAGTACCTGTCAGAAACCCAAATAGTAGCAACATTTTATACAGAATCCCAAAGAATATCAGGATTCTGGAATCCCAAAGAATAGCAAGATTCCAGAATCCCAAATAGTAGCAACATTCCATGCTACCAATCCTAGAGCAAGCAGTGGCTTCCCCCGTGTCTGTTGTAATAGCAGACTATAGGCATTTCCTCCAGGAACTTGTTAAAAACCTTTTTTAAAACCAGCTACATTAACTGCTGATACCACATCCTCTGGCACCATGTTCCAGAGCTTAACTATTCTCCGAGTACAGTGCCATAATAAGGGGGGGCACCGTGTGGGCAGTGGCACCACCAGTGGCACATCTGCCTACCCACCTCTTGACATCTTGACAGGCAGCGAGTTACACCTCCACCCTGTTGCTTGTGTTGGCCTCTGCTCTCCTTCTGAAGTCACTTCCTGGTCATTACATTAGAATCCATAACACTTCGATGAGGTGTTTCATTCATTATAGGCTACACCACTCAAGTAGTAGAGTTTCTCCTAGGACAAGCAGGATGAGTCAGCCACATATGGGTGTTGTCCCAACAGCTCCCAATTTGCTGATAAGCTCTCCAATAGCTCAGAGAGATTTTTTTTTTTTTTCCTCTCTGAGCACTTACAGTGCCCGGGCCCCACTGGGCATGTCCGAGCACTACCCATTACCCCCTGCCTCCCCCTAATCCCCAGTCTTTAGTCTCCGCCCATTCCCATTGGTTGGATTTCTACAGCTCTCCACTTTTTTCGACCTTTACAAGCTTTCTACTTACCACTTTGAAGATGCCAGATACATCGAAGAAATGTCCAGGATACAGGAAGAGGATGAGTACACTGGATCCTCATGAACTGTGTGTCCACTGCTTGGGTCCGGTGCACAAGAACCAGTGTTGCTTGCTATGTGCGCGCATGTCTATGCGAGCACGCAAGCTAAGGAAGAGGGCACTAAGAGACTTCGTCAAGAGAAGTGAGGCCCGAGAATCTTCCTCCCAGCAACCATCCTCATCAGAAGGCAGTAGTGGGGGAGACGCAGACTACAGCGGTAAGAAGCCTCCAGGATGCCATGGCCCAACTACTCCCCCCATCTGCACCCGGCCTTGCAGAGAATTCTCTCCCGGAGCCCCTGCATGCTGCCGAGCATAGTCAGCCTCTGCAGGCAACCGATCGGGGTTCTCCCTCCAGCCTACACCTCCCGAAGTTGGTGGACACTCCTGAGGCAGGCCATATTGGCTGAAAAACGTGCGTGTCGAGCCATCGCATAGATTTTTTATGGCTATTGAATAAATTACATACCAACACTTTGCAACACTACTGCATATATCCACTGTGGTTTGTTTTGCAGTGGTTAAAGCTCCAGCCTCAGCACCCTAAGGTGGTGAGTTCAAACCACATTGCTCCTTGTGACCCTAGACAAGTCACTTATTCCCCCCATTACCCCAGGTATATTAGATAGATTCTGAGCCTTCCAAGAAAGATAGGGGAAAATGGTTGAGTACCTGAATAAATTCATGTAAACTAATCTGAGCTCCCCGGGGGGAACAGTATAGAAAATTGAATAAATATGATGTGGAGCCATGAAACTTACCAGTTATTCCACACTTTTCTTGACATTTTTCATTTCAATGAGACAAATGCATCTAATAAATGGGCACAAGTATAGGGAAACCAAGCCATTGTGACATCACCGATGAGGTTGGCTCTTAGGCATTGGTGGAATGAGGCATTATGACATCACAATGCGAGGGGCTGCTGAAAGTTCTCAGCCCAACCAAGAAGAGAATGGGGAGAGTGTAGCACAGTGGTTAAAGCTACAGCCTTGTCACCCTGAGGTTGTGGGTTCAAACCCACACTGCTCCTTGTGACCCTGGACAAGTCACTTAATCCCCCCATTGCCTCAGGACAGAGAGGGAAAAATGCTTGAGTACCTCAATAAGTTCATGTAACAGGTGTTCTGAGCTCACCTGGGAGAATGGTGTAGAAAAATTGAATAAATAAATGAATGGCTGTTCATTTCCAGGAATCATCAGCAGTTTTGGGTGAGATGTGAGAGTCGTTAGTTGCAGGGGACAGACTGGATGCCTGGGGAAAACTGACTGGCAGGGGGATGGGGGCTGGATGACTATGGTGAGGGCCGGGAAAAGATAGCTAATTGGAAATAAAGGGATGCAGGACAAAGGGAACAAAAGCCTGGACAGTCATGCTTTATCTCCTGCTAATAAAAGATGTTCATCGCAAGCTGCGTTATTGAATTCATATAATAAGTGTTTTGCTTGCTTAGCATCTTATTGTTATGTATCCTGCAGTAACTAAAATTATCATTGGTTGCCATTTAAAGCTCATTAAGGGGAAAATAACTTACGTTATTAATTCAGTTCATCGATCTAAGTGATCTTTGGTTGCTTTTAGGTAAAACTATCTTAAGAACTAATCAAGGGTTTTATAATCCATATTTCTCACTGACCTGAGAGAGGCATACTGCGTAATAAGGCACTCCCTCTACCCATGCAAATGGCTATTTACTTAAGTGAAGAGGTTATTTGAAAATTGTCCACCATATGTGTGACACAAGTATGTGGTTATCTGCATTCAGTGGAGGCATTTTCCAGGGGCAGGATAAGGTAGGGATTACAATAACAAACCCATGTCTATATTATTTTGTGAATCTCTAAGAGGACTTTCTCTTGCAAGTCTCAAACTGAAAACATGCATGCGCAGTTTTACTCTGAAAATTAGTACAAAGGCCGCATGTATTTATTTATTTATTTTTTTTAAGGAAAGAAATCTGTCCCCAAAACACGTAAGTTCTTTTGTTCCTCTGACTTTGACTTGTAGCGTAACATCCCCGAACACTTAAACCCTGTGGAGGTTCATGCTTAAAGAAGTTTGGCTGCAAGACAATCACATTTTGCAAAGGCACAACTTCCACTAAATGCTTATGTCTTTGCTTTACAGCTGCCTACATCAAGCTTTATTTGCTAGAAAATGGAGTGTGCATTGCAAAGAAGAAGACGAAGATAGCCCGCAGATCCTTAGATCCCCTCTATAATCAAGTGCTGGTGTTCACGGAAAGCCCACAAGGCAAAGTTTTGCAGGTAAGAGCAACATGGGAGGTGAGGGAGAGGTGACTTTCCCTTTTTTTTTTCTTTTAAATTTACTGGTGGGTTTTTGTTTGTTTTTTTTAATTGACCACCAACTATCCAATCTACTGATCACAACACCAGACTACAAAACCTTTCAGAAAAAAATAAAAACCCTGCTATTCAAGAAATCCATCAAGACAAACTAACTCCACAGGAAGCATTTCAATCTCCCAAAATAATTCACTCAACTATATAACTCTTCTGAGATTGTCCAGATAACCTCTCATGTAATCTGCCTTGAACCGCAAGGTAATGGCAGAATAAAAGTCACTAATGTAATTATAACAGATACGAACGTGTTTGCAAACATCAGTAAACTCTTCAAACAAATAGTCACAATGCAATGTTCCCCTCTCCATCAGACATAACATTAAGCACCCCCAAACTCCTCCCCACTTTCCTTTGTCTCCTCCCTCTCAATACTTGTAGAGCAGGCTTGCCCAAGTTCACTCCTCAAAGGCTACAAGCACACCAGGTTTTCAAGATATCCCTAATGAATATGCGTGAGAAGTTGTTCTCATGCATATTCATTAAGCATTTCCTGAAGACCTAGCCTGTTGCAAATTGTGAGGGCTGAACATTGACAACCTTGCCTTAGAATTTGTCAAGCCTCTAAATATAAGGTTACCAGACGTCCAGGAAAACCCGGACGGGCTTTTCAAAATCCAGCATTTGTCCTGGTTTTGGAAAGCCCTGACAAACTCCCACCGCATATGGAGGGCCTCTGAGCATGCGCGGACAATGTCACACACACCACACATGTTCCAGGCCTTCCAGATGTGACAGGAGCTCATTGCAAAAAAGAGGAAGCTTGCTGGGGACAGAACTGGGCGGGGATGGGGCTGGAGGCAGAATGGGGCAAGGCTATGTGTCTGGGGTTTTCCTTTGTAATATATGGTAACCCTATCTAAATATCAATTACAGCCTTCAGATTTATTACACTTGTATATGTACTTAGTAAAAGTTTTATAGACGTACCCACAAACTACCTTGTCTGATTGCAGCAGAGGAATCCCCATCAGCTGAGCTGTTTTTGGGGATTCCTGATGGCTCAGCTGATGGGGATTCACCCTTGTAAGGACCAAACACTTGCTGACTGCTGTAGGCAAACCCCCTACCCTACCCCTATCGTTCTTCCCTTATTTGTTCTCTTTTCTCAAATTATTGTAGTTCTTTCCCTTTTTCCACATGTTTCCTTTCATTTTTGTCCGAGTTTTTCATCCTTCTAAACTCCCTTGTCATTTTTTTTTTTTTTAATTGTCAAGTTTTATCTGTTGAAAACTGTACTTTTTATTGTACACCCCTCAGAAGCCTGATTGAGCGGTATAAAAAATTTTCAAAATAAACTTGATAAACAGTCTCCCCATGGAGGCGGTGTTGGAATTGAAGACTGTATCTGAGTTCAAGAAAGTTTGGGACAGGTACACAGAATCTCTAAGAGAGAGGAAGGGATAGTGGACTGCATAGGTGAGCAGACCTGATGGGCCATATGGGCATTATCTGCTGTCATTTTCTGTGGTTCTTACGTATTCTATAATTTCAGTAGAGAACAGACATAGGACCAGTGATGTTCTAAGGTTTATGTTCACTTTGTACACTGGGTAGTTTAAAGTCAAATTAAACTATCTCATTACAGAAAGTTGTGACTGCTGGTCAGATGGAGTAGCCCAATGATTCAGGATAAAACCCAGGGAATACATGATTCAAACTTCTTTCTTTGCCCTAATTACCAACTTGGATTGCAAACCTCTGGGGAAGAGACCTGAGCTCACTTTGACTATGTGTTTGGAAAAATGAATAATTAAATCTGAGTCATTTATAGGTTACCGTTGATCATAGCTCTGCCATCTTAGGGAATTTACTTCCTGTTGCCTGTGGTGCCGATAGAAGAGAAACAGGAAGTGGGTGCTTAGTATGAATTCCAGGTCATTAAAAGAATTATCCTGTAGCATCTTGCTACTCCAAGTTCAGCTTCTGCTTTGAAGTTCATTTCCTTAGGAATCTATAATTTTTTTAAATCAATAATCAGCCTCTTATATTTGTAGTAGACTCAATCTCTAAAGATCATGCTTTAATTGGTCTTTGTTGTTAGAACATAAAAATTGCCATACTGGGACAGACCGAAGGTCCATCAAGCCCAGTATCCTGTTTTCAACAGTGGCCAACCCAGGTCCCAAGTACCTAGTTAGATCCCAAGTAGTAAAACAGATTTTTTTTTTCTGCTTATCCTAGGAATAAGCACTGGATTTCCACAAGCCATCTCAATAATGGCCTACGCACTTCTCTTTTAGGAAATTATCCAAACCTTTTTTTAAACCCCGCTAAGCTAACTGATTTCACCATATTCTCCAGCAATGAATTCCAGAGGAGTTATATATTTAACTCAATCTGTGTAGCATCCATTGTCATTTGGACTGTTCACTCTTTTGCCAACTTGAGCTTGCTGGCATAATTATAAAGATAAGGAAGGTAATTTTCAAATCTATTGCCACAGGCAAAATTGTCTTTACTCAAGGAAATGGGTTTCTATGAAATTGGCTATCCTTAATATAGGAACACGTTTTCCAGCAGGTGTTCTTGGGTGTAGGGTTATGGCAAAAGTTGCATTTACAAACATATAGAAGCCAACCGAATTTTGGGTTTGATGCTGAAACTGGCCTGAAATTCGAATTTGGTTTTGTTTCAGTTTTGGTCATCAAAACTGAAATTCTGTGCTGTACCCATACTGTCCATCAGTGCTCTGTGTTATCTCTCCTCTACTAAACAGGAACTCTGCCCCCCTAGGCCCACCCGCAGGCCTCCCTTATAGTTCCTGGTGGTCTAGAGTCTAGTCAGTCCAGGAGTGATCCCTTGTCGCTCTTGCCCTGCCATCAAAATGCATATTCTAGTACTTTGTCAAAGTCTGGCAAAACTACATAGAGAAAAGTATTGCACATTTTTACCCATGTGCACAGTCATAAAATTACTCCTTTGTTGACCACTGGGGGAACTTTTCCATTTTCATTATCACAGGCAGAATGTTGTAAATATTAGCTTTCATTGTGCACCTAATGCCTATCTTATTTATTATGAAGAATAACATTAAAAATATTTGTCTTAGGTGATGGTCTGGGGAAATTATGGACGAATGGAGCGTAAACATTTCATGGGGGTTGCCAGAATTCTTTTGGAAGAACTGGATTTGTCAAGTTTGGTGATTGGCTGGTACAAGCTGTTCCCAACATCCTCGATGGTGGATCCATCCACCGGCCCTCTTCTGCGCCAGTCGTCGCAGCTTTCCTTGGAGAGCACAGTTGGACCTACTTGCGACAAATCTTAATGAGCAAGAGAATGACTGCTGCTTTTATACTACCTTGTCAAGGTTTTGTCTGCTGGATCTCTGACCTCGAGCATACTGCATGTTTGATCAGTTCCTTTGGATTCTGAAGCAGAGGTGATCTGATGACAGAAGAAAAGGGGAGGCCATTCCCCCTCCCAACCAAGTATGACGTTGGCGGTGGCCTAAGACACAAGTTCTAATTGTGAAACCATATGTATTACCTCTAATTTCTCTTCACATCTGTATCATATGTAGAGCTAAGCAGCATCTTTCACCTGCAAACTCCAGGCCCTTCCCTTAAAAAAGGGAAACATTTTCTGTTTAAAGAGGTAATTGTAGGCAAATTTCTGACTCTATTGATCAGGAAAATGAATTAAGAGAGTATATTTAAAGCGCACAGTAATTTTCATGTTTCCTTAAAAACAAATTCTTCCCCAAAAATAAACTGCAACTTTTCGAGTTAGGAGTGTTTAGTTAGGGACAGCAAAAATTTACTTACTGTGTTTTAAACTGTGCCAAATGACCAGAAAGTGTCTTTACTGCTTGGCCAATGTTGGTGTTAAAGCATTTTTGATGTGAAAATAAATATATTTGATTAGAATAGGTAATTGTAACAGAGTAGCATACATAGTTCACTGCTTAACTTTATCTTAATCGGGGAAGCACTGGAATGAAAAAGTCAGATGACAAAAAACATGCACGAGATGAACCATTGTTTTTCAGCACATGGTCTGGTCACTCCTTCCGCAGCTCCACAGGACTATGCTTGCTGCCTGTTTTCATCACATATCGTTCAACTTCTGTGCTTTTTAGTAGAATCACTTTTCTTTCAAATACTTCATTCAGATGACCCGACATAGGGTCTAATTTGGATTGTTAATGAAAGAACACGGGAAATTATAAGGGGAAATCTCTTGAAAGGGCTTTTGATAAGACAAGCGTTTGTTTTCCTTAGGGTGGGGAGAGATGGGAAGCTGCTAAAACGAATTGCTTTTTCTAAATTTAGGATGGTATGAAATTGAAACGATGTGCGACATAGCTGACAAGTTAGCGTCAGAATAAGAACATAGGAGCATGTATCCTTTTTGTACGTTAAAAAAAGTTTTTAAAAAATAACAAAAAAATGTCTTTTTACTTCAGATTTCAGAAAGAACAATGAGTAAACCTACTGAAAGACAATTGGGTTGTTAAAGAAGCTCCCCAAATCATGTCTTTATATAAGAATAATTCAAATTTGCTATATAATAGAGGAATAGTCCACTCTGTAAGTAGGTAATTTAAATGATGTGAATTTATACCTGGAGATTTCTACTCATAACTTAATTTAATATAATGAATAAATAATCTACTGGTCTAGATTAGTCACATACAGTAGAAAATACTTGAATTCTTTCCACGCTCTGAGTATTATATATTTTATGAATTAGGATTTTACTGAGTTTTTATATGTTGGTATTTATTTATTTGTTTTAAAAATTTCTATACCGTTTTATTCCAAAATGGTTTACAATAAAATTACATACATAAAATATTGAAACAGGTCAGAACAGATAAGAACAAAAGCAGAAAGATTCAATCTTTACAATAGGTCAAATGCTCAAAGAAATGCATCAACAAATAATTGCGTTTTCAGCAGTTTCCTGAATGAACTCTTATCCCCACGTTTTCAAATTGGGCCAACAAGGCCATTCCACAGTTTTACTCCTACACATGAAAGGTCATGACATTCGTTTCCACATACTTGAGATTGGCCTTTGTTTTCAACAGTGCTGAGTTTTCAGAGCGCAGTGATCTTGATGGTTGGTAACCGGACATCAAACTCTAAAAAAAATTTGGGGATTGTACCATAGAGAAATTGATGACAGCATAATTGCTTTGTATTACACTTCCCCCTCCGTATTCGCAGGGGTTAGGGGCAGAGCCGGCACACGAATATGGAAAAACCGCGAATAATATTCGGGCCAGTTCTTCCCTTATCCCCCGGCTATTTTTAGCCCTGTGAGCCCCCCCTTAAGCCTTACCTGGTTGTCTAGCGGGTTTTCAGGCAGGAGCGATCTTCCCACTTTCCTGCCCCATGCAGATCGCTCACAGGAAATGGCTGCCTTGAGCTCCCATAGTCTCTCGAGCCATTTCCTTCGTGAGCGAGGAAAATGAAAGTAATTTTTTTTGTTTAAAATAGCAAATAAGCGAATCCGTAGATACGGAATACGGAGGGGGAAGTGTAGAATTAAATGATGTCACCTAAAGAGCATTAGGAGTGGCTGTTGTATCGATGATGATAGAAGAAACGCCTTAGCATGTGGTCGTCTGATGTGATCTTTTTGGTTGGTAACCAGACATCAAACTCTTAGAGAAATTGATGACGTAGCATAATTACTTTGTATTAGTATTAAATGATGTCACCTAAAGAGCATTAAGAGTGGATACCTCACAAACGCGGCTATTCTTTCGATGACGATAGAAGAAACACCTTACCTCTGTTCATCATTCATATCAAACACAAAATTTTAAGCAAAGTAAAGGTTTTCACTCGGTTTTCTTGTAAAATTACCTCTGTCCTCAATGTATACATATTTTATAATTTAGTATCCAATTTATATATATATATATTATCTGAGAAAAGTTTATTGCATGTGGCTGCATATAGTTGAGTCCTTTTTTATTTTTTTAAAAAAGCACATTTACTGTAATTTTCTCAGTACCTTTTATTCTTAGTATATATCGTGCCACACCTATATGGATTAGATTAGGTTGGTTAGTGGTTTCTAGTATTGGATCTTTTATTAATTCTACTTAGAAAAAGTTAAAGTAGAAAAATAGAGGCGCATTATAGTGATGGTAGGGTCACAAAACAAAGTGAAAATCTGAATTGGAAAATGGCTGTCTGTTTGGATCAAGTGGAATTCCTGTTTAATTTTTCCAAAGTTTTGGTTTTTTTTTAACTTAAAAGTACAAAATACATAAGCAAGCAAAGACCCATAAGGTGGTGTCTGGGTGAAGCCCTCCTCTACTTTTGCACAGATGTCTTAATTTTTTTCTGGTTCCCTAGAGAGATCTCGCATTCAAAAGATGTCCGTCTTTTGTTGCAAATTTTGGCTAAGCTTATATGAATACAGCACGGCAGGTGTAGATTCCTATGCCTAATGTTCGGGTTATTTACAGAATTTTTGAAAGTTCTAGTTTAAATGTAATTTAATGCATGATAAGCATTCTAGAGACCCTGCTTCTAGGTTTCCTTTAACTTAGGAATGATGGGGCACATACAAGTGTATTTTCAATAGGTATGCATATAGCTTTGTGCACACACGAATGTAGCTAGTTTTCAAATTCAAGGTAACTGCACACCTTTATATATTTCAGAAGCATGATGCAAGTCGGATGCTTTGACAGCATCTACAACATAGTCCTTTTGGGGAAATTCATAGAGGTCTGTTTGCTGACTTGAGATATGCATTACAGATTTAGTAAATAGGTTCCAGAGCTTGCAATTCCTCTCATCCAGAACACATCTCTTCTGTGCAGCCAAATCAAGAACATGCTCCCCATACCCCATACTCTGTTTTACGTGCATAAAAGGCACTTGTGCCTTTTGAAAATATACCCTTTTCTTTTTGCTTAAGCATCACATTCAAAGAGTGAGGGTGAGCGACTTCAACTCTTACTATCACAACCAGCCACACAGAAGTCATATGGTCTCCCTATATACGATCCAACACTGGCCAATACTCATTTTGGTACCTCAAATGTTCAACCTGTTTCTAGGTTTATTTGACCTGCTGATTCCAAAAATGGCACAAGTTTTCTCCTATCGGCTCTAGTTTTTGAGATACAGAACATGTGCCATATACCACTCTACACTCTGCTCGCCCATTGAAAAATCAGGATATTTTAATGAAGGAGACATTAAAAATGAAAAGAAAAGAAAAGTGTATAACATGAAAATCTATTTATTTCATACCAAAAGGACAAGTTTATGATACAAACTTTCCAGTCATTCGACACACAAGAAGCTCCTATATGAACATAACTATTATACAGGTAAGTTACTTACCTTTTACAATCCAGTGTTTTGGATGTAAAACTACAGTTGGAAACACTCTCACTACATCTGCTAACTTGTACGCAAAAACACAAACCAGAAGACAAAATTGAAAAACCTATTAGCATTTAAATCTATGTGCGATTGTTTTAAACAAATCAGGTTGAGAAACCTTTGAAATAGAAATGTATGTAGTCTAAGGAACTGGAAGAAAGAGGCCTACTCTCAATTCTTGGAACTGTCTTGAACCTAAGGGCTTTCAAGTTTGCACTACTTAATTAATACTAGTTAGAAACACCAAGGGGTTCTGAAAATTTAATAAATAGCAGAGGGAGGCAATCAGCTCATGGGAACTTTTTGATAAAAAGTCAGATGTTCACCAGGGTTAGTCAAGCATACAGCACCCTAGAGTGCCTGCAAGGTTACCCACAAACATATAACGCCATCCTCTAGCTCAATAAGCTTTTTTTTGTGTGTATATATATATATATATATATATATAAATCTAATAAATATGAATTCAGAAGTGCAAAAATTGATAATAGTCATAATAAAGTGCCCAAAGTGTCAAGTGCAAAATCGCAACGTTCCAGAATTTCAAAAAGCACAGAAAAGTGCAAAAATCACTACTTGATGAGCCTTGTGAAAGCAGGAAATCACATATGTCCAATGAACTTAAACTATCATTTACAAGGACTTATCTCAGAAGCTGCCAACACCCATCTAATAAGAGGGTCTGTTGTCCGGGAGTGCCAACTGATCGCCCTACAGAGCCCCGTTTCGTATCCTTCATCCGCGGCAAACTCAGGGACGTCTCCCACCAAAGGTTAAATCAAACGCTGTTCCTCTCCATCTAAATTTCATGCACATAATTATGTAATATAACAGAATCAAGGCGATTTTGTCATCTGAGCTTGACATTTTTATGTCAGTGTGCATTATAGGAAAGGAAGTAGGCGAATAGTTGTACAAAAAATAAATGTGGGTAATTTAAATACATAACTTTCCCATTCAAAAAAGAAAGCTTGTTATGACCTCCCGATTCTGCAGAAGAAATCTTTTAAATAGCGGTTAAAAAAAAAATTAATAAATTCAACCATATCTAAGAAACTTAGAGCTGATGCGGTCTATCCAGTGCAAATTTTCTGAATCAGCGCCCCAAATAACCTCAGGAACAGGTCAAAAAATCCAAGGCACCAAGAAAAAAATGTATTTTTGCTAGCCTGTGTTATTAGACAAGAGGCCGGATCAATTGCACATTTTAACATGTAACAAGTCAAAGTGGAAATTTCCTGTATCCTGTTTTGCCATTTCTTTACTGCTTTGGTTAATAATAAACTAAAAACTAGAGAATGACACGGGGACAAATTTGACCCTGTCCCCACGGGAACTCAATTTTCCCGTCCCCGTGAGTTTTGTCACTGTCACTGTACCTATTCTACCCCTTAACCGCACAAGCCTCGAACACTTATGATTTAAAAGCGTTTGAGGCTTGTGCAGTTGAGGACGAAGCTTAGGCATTGGTGGAATGAGGCATTATGACATCACAATCTGAGCTCTAGAATGTTGCTACTTATGATTTTAAAGTGTTTGAGACTTGTGCAGATGAGGACAGAGCTTAGGCATTGGTGGAATGAGGCATTATGACATCACAATCTGAGCTCTAGAATGTTGCTGCTTATGATTTTAAAGGGTTTGAGGCTTGTGCAGATGAGGACGGAGCTTAGGCATTGGTGGAATGAGGCATTATGACATCACAATCTGAGCTCTAGAATGTTGCTGCTTATGATTTTCAACGGTTTGGGGCTTGTGCAGATGAGGACGGAGCTTGCAGGAATGGGGCAGGGGCAGGAAAAGAATTCGTGGGGATGGAATGGGAAAATGAGTTCACCAAGGACGGAGAAAAATTTGTGTCCCTGTCATTCTCTACAAAAAACAAAATGGCATACATGGGTAAATCAATGGAAACATAACTAATAACCAACTCTAATAAACATTAGATAGATATAGAACAGCACCAGAGGAGTTGACATATGGGTGAGGGTTTGCAGGAAAATTTTGGAATGCTTATATATATTCACCTATACAGCTCCTACCGCCAATATATAATGTTGGGTTCTAAGGATTTAGAGGTCATTTTATTAAACTGCATTAAGTTCTAATGCATGCTTCATGTGAGAAAAGAGATTTACTGCAAAATGCATTAAAGCGTTTTATGATAACTTGCCTGTAAGAATGTGGTAATTATGTGTTTGGTGGGGGGGTTATGGGGGAAGGTGGTATGTCATGGGCAGGGCATTGGTGTGGAAGTATTGTAACATGCTACAATTGGCTTAGACAGAGTTAATTTGGGAGCCCTTAGAACCTTCATAATAGGTCCCTTTTTTAATAATTTGGCAGATCTCATATATTAATAGAAAAATTAGTTTGGGATCTGAAACCCCCCCCCTCCCCCCCTATTTTAAGGATGTGCTAGAGATGCAGGAAGGTCCTGTATTAAAAAGCACCATTTCTTAGTACATGTTAATACAAGGGCCCCTTAATGATGAGTTTCAGAGGTTTGTTAATGAAATGCCAAGTTGCCCATCCTAGTTTTGCGTCTGTTAACAAATCATTGGCTTTGGCTTGCTATGCTATGTAGACAAAATAAGGGTGTGTTTTGGGGGGTTTGTTGGTTTTTGGTTTTTTTTAAAGAAAATCGGCCTACATTTTCTTTCACAATATGAATATTGTGAGACAGAAGAGAGCTTTAACAAAATGAGCATATGCTTTTCAACATAGCCATTGCAGGATTGTCCTCGGGCTATATGAAGCTTATTCATAGCTTGTTGTGTTAATTGTTGTTAGAGAAGTACTTTTTTTAAAAAAAAAATTGACACTAAATCAATATTATCTGTTTCATCAAGGGTCATTTCCCAACTGAAATGAAAGAAAAAAAAATCAATAAAATATTTTTTTGTTTAAATATGTACTAAATTGTGTTAGCACACAATCATTTTAGATTGCATTAAAACTACTTCAAAAATAAAATTTAAAACATCAAGGAAAAGAAATGAAAGCTTTTTTTCCATGTACACTCCTATGTGCCATTAAAATAGACCACTTTTGGGGAAAAAATTCACACACCATTATTTCACGAGTCAGACAGAAGATTTCCTATTAAAGTAGCTACTTAGCTGCTGTTTCAATAAGGAGTAGGAAGTACTTAGGGTGATAAGAATTTAGCCAGTGTCAAAGGCCCTATTGAACCAAAGGTGATCGAATTCACAGAATAGAGATGGCTCAACCAGTTCTTTGAAACTCTGTACAGTTCTTCTATAAAAACTACAGAAAGCCCTGATAGGCTGGAAAGCAATAATCCATCCAATTCTGTGTACAGGCTGGTTTTTTTTAAAGACCTTCCTGGTGATGGTAACTAGTTTAAAAAAGCAAAAAAAAAAGGAAGATGAATTTGATTTACTCTTTCAGGAAAAAGCTCTGTTCTAGACTGTAGTCAAGATTAAAAAAACAGGGTCTAGGAAGAGCATTCATTTATCAAGGTATTGATCCAGTGGGAGTTCAGATAACACAAAGCCAGTTGAGTACTAGAATTCATGCTGGTACTTCCTTGTAAAGTGTTTTGCCAGAGGTGCAAAAGAGGAAATAAAACCTTACTGAATGAGGCCTGTCATTGTTAAAATGATATCAAACGTTGTACAAAATCTTGTAAATGTATTTCTGTGAACAGGCCTGTCAATATAAATCTAAAAATAGGGTGTTTTAGATACAAATGAAAAACAAATTATAGAAGTTTGTATAAAACAAAATGAGCCTGTAGTTAAGTTGAACAAAATATGTACATGTAAATTTCCGGAACATTGCCGTCTCTATTTGCATTAATTAAAATATTTAATGTTTCAATGTCTTTCTACTGTAGTGTATTGGTCAGCTACAGTATACCGTACCTCTACTGAAAATCACAAGGACTCATTCAGTATGTTACATATTCTGTACCTTTGTTAATAATTGGTCATCACCACTTGCAGTTTCAGCTGGTCCTCCATTTCCTATAAGGTCATAGGAATGAGCTGACATTACTGCCTTTTTGCTGCTTTCAAAATGGCTGTCATAATTGACAGAAGGAACATTATGCTGAGTATTAGAGACATCTTTAGGCAAAGTTAAAATATTTCACTTGGATGAACAATGTCTTTTCTGTCAAAAATTTCCTTTCACGGCAAATGAACAAAGGCTATAGAAAACAGTATGTTTTCAATACTGAATTGATTGGGTGGTTAAAGGCAAATAGCAGGTTAGTATCAACTAACACAGAACAGTCTAAAATATTCCCAGACTTGCCTAGAGTTGGAAGAGTCAAGTTGTTTGCTGTTCATTATCATTAAACCCTAGGATGAGCTTCAGGCTAAAAAAAAAAAAAATTTTATGGTTTTATATAGCCAGAATAATTCCCCAGGACCTAATACTGTGCTAATCAAAATATTATTCTAAAACGTTAGGAAGGAAATGGAAACTCTTTACAGATTCATTTTAGAAATCGTCATAAATCCTTCAAGAACACTGGGTCTGATGTATGAAGGGTTGCCGTCCATTCTTTGCCCAAGGGGAAATCTATGCCTTGCTTTTCTTAAAATTCCCATCTGCCCATGTTTCTCCAAAACTTAAACATCATTGATTTTAAGTGTATTTCTGCTGTGAAACTATTCAAAAGCAGTATTCTTGAAAATAAAAACCATACTTCAATTTGTATTGGACATCAGTCCTGGATGGCTACGGCTAGATGTCTGTGTTTTATCCCAGCTTACTCTTAATTCCTTCTTGCAATGCTGATTGCTCTACGCATTGGACCACAACAATGCTTGAGACTTATTTGATCGAATCCTGCTTTGCTGGTTATGACACAATAAAATCTCCATATCCCAACCAACTCCTCGTAGAAAGAGGCATGGCGGAAGTGCAGAAGTACAAGATAACTCCTCAAAAAAGTTGCCAAAAGATACTTAACAAGATACACAAAAGAGGCAAAATAGTCTAAGGATTCAATGAGTGTAAAATGCTAGCCAATCACCCAAAACAAATGAGATGAACCGAATTAAATTAAATTTAAATGTGTTTAAAGTAAGGAGCAATCTCAGTGTGAAGATTCAGCGACGGGAGAACAAACTCCAGCGCTTACACTCAAGAGACAGAGGTGAGTCACCTCCGCCTGCACACCATCATGGATAGCCCCACGTGTGCAAAATCAAATGCAAGTGAATATCAAACACAAACCATAAAGTGTCACAACGAGTGAAAAAATAGCAAAAAACACTCAAAGAATCCTCCCCAGCCTACTCCCCAAGATACAAAAAGGCCACCGCTGACTTAGCTTGAATGAGCCTGAAGAATGGAAGAAACAGACATACTATCCAGTTCAACCAAGCCCGGTTTCGGGAGGAAAAATCCCTTCATCAGGAACGTTGAGATGAGTTGGAGCTGGCTCCTCCAGCCCTCCTCCAGCCGGCTCCAACTCATCCCAATCTTCAAAAAAGGATCAAGAGGAGAACCGGGAAACTATACACCTGTGAGTCTCACATCGGTCCCTGGGAAAATGATCGAGACTTTGAATAAAGATAGCATAGTCCAGCATCTGGATACCCATGACCTGTTGAGAGGTAGCCAGCATGGATTCAGGAAAGGGAAGTCATGCTTGATGAACCTACTTCAATTTTTTGAAACGGTGAACAAACATGTCGATAGCGGAGAACCGGTGGACATAATATACTTGGACTTCCAGAAAGCGTTCGACAAAGTACCACACGAGAGACTTCTCAGAAAACTACAAAGTCATGGAATAGAAGGGGATATACTAAGATGGATAGGAAATTGGCTGTAATACAGAAAACAAAGAGTAGGCATAAATGGGGAGTACTCGGACTGGAAGCAAGTAACTAGCGGCGGCGTGCCTCAGGGCTCGGTTCTTGGGCCTATCTTATTCAATATCTTCGTAAATGACCTGGATGAAGAAACGACCAGCCTCATCACCAAGTTTGCAGATGACACAAAGCTTTGCCGGGCAATCAGATCACAAAACGACAACGAGGAACTCCAGAGAGATTTGAACCAACTTGAGAGATGGGCAGAAAATTGGCAGATGAGTTTTAATGTAGAAAAATGCAAAGTGATGCACCTGGGCAGGAAAAACAAGGAGCATGAGTATAACATTGGGGAAGAGCGAACAGGAAAAGGACCTGGGGGTACTGATAGACAGGAATCTGAAGCCGTTGGCTCAGTGTGTGGCGGCGGCGAAGAAGGCTAACAGGATGTTGGGCATGATAAAGAAGGGAATCACGAGTAGATCGAAAGAGGTCATAATGCCGCTTTATAGAGCAATGGTCAGACCACACTTGGAATACTGTGTCCAACACTGGTCTCCGTACCTGAAGAAGGATATAACATTGCTGGAGAGGGTACAGAGGCGAGCGACGAAGCTAGTAAAAGGTATGGAGAACTTGAGCTACCAAGAACGCCTCAGAAATCTGGGATTATTCACCCTTGAGAAGAGAAGACAGAGGGGATCTAATAGAGACTTTTAAAATATTAAAAGGAATCGACAAAATGGAGCAAGCTCACTCACTGACAAGGGGAAAGGATGGAAAGCAAGAAACAGCGTTATTCACTTTGTCTAATGTGACTCGGACAAGAGGTCATGGACTGAAGCTAAGAAGGGTCAAGGCCATGACAAATGTCAGAAAGTTCTGCTTCATACAGCGGGTGGTGAACGCCTGGAACTCTCTCCCAGAGGATGTGGTGGAGGAAACCACCATTTTAGGATTTAAGGTAAAATTGGACGCACATCTTCTTGCGGGACACATTGAGGGATACAAATGATTAAGGTATTCGCCCAGGTACGCCTGGCTGAACCTCCGCGTGTGCGGACCACCGGACTGGATGGACCCCAGGTCTGATCCGGTGCAGGCATTTCTTATGTTCTTATGTTCCTAATGAAGGGATTGGCTAGCATTTTACACTCATTGAATCCTTAGACTATTTTGCCTCTTTTGTGTATCTTGGAAGTGCAGAAGTGGCATTTTCAGGTTTTAGTACACTTCCGCTGGTCAGTGTTCTGAGATGCGTGGTCCTTTGGCTTTGCAGCGTTGAGATAAGGTTGTACTGTACATACTGACACTGCAGTAGGTGAAATGTAACATAATTTGCAGTATTCGGCGCATTTAGTTGAATGCTGTAATTTGTATTCAAAGAGGAGTTGTACAATGCTGTTTTACTGTCGGTAGGTTGTATTCAGAAACTGTATGATGGTTGATGACCAATTCAGTGTCAATGTTGAGATAATATTCATACTAGTTCAAATAAAGATTTTTTTTTTCCTATGCGGTGCTTGCGGTTTTCAATTTATACTTCGGTGACTGTTTGTTTCACATCGTAATCCGCTGTAGAGATGGGCAATAAGCCGTTTCCTACCTTGAAGTTGAAAAACAACACACTCATTTGTTTTAATCACTTCTTTGTTACTGTGGGAAATAATTCCTGTTCTGCAAGCAGTGGCGTAGTGAGGGTGAGAGGTTCTCATTGCGGTGGCACCCCTGCCCTTATCGAGACCCCCTCCCGCGCTCCTTCCCTTCTCCATTCCTCTAGTGGAAGTTGTTGCTCGTGGCAGTCAAATATGTGCTCCTCGTGACCCCTTCGGCTCTCCCGTTGATGTCATCTCCTATGCATGGCACCCGGAAGTGATGTCAGTGGGAGAGCCAATAGGGTTGCAAGGAGCACATGGTTGACAGCCACGAGCATCAACTTCAACTGGAGGTAAGGTGGAAGAGAAGAGGGTGCATGCGTGGGGAGGGGTGAGAGGAAGAAGGGGTGCTGGCATCTCTACCAACATGGCGCCCGGGATGGGCAGCCTCCCCCACTCCCCTTCCTACCCCACTGCCTGCAAGGTTTGCAATAGCTATTATTGATCTTCCACTCTCGGAAAAATTCTTTGGAAAGCAGTGAACGGTTGTACATCAGCCATGATCGTATGTCCGGTAAGTAGCACAGAATGCAACAGTATTTAGCAACTAGAAGGCTTATCTCATCTTTGTGTCTTCCTGCTATTTATTTATTCATTCATTCTAATTCCTGTTCTGCTTGATCTAACAAGAAATCTCAGTGGATCTTTAAACAGATGAACACCAATGGCTATGTATGAGATGGATGTGCATGCACTGCCTCTTTGAGATGCAACTCCATTTCATGCATATTTATTGTGGATATCCTGAAAACCTGGCCTGCCTGTGGCTCTCGAGGACCGGAATTGCCTACCCCTGAGCTAGAACAAGCAATTTAAATGTCCAGGAGCCTCTCGAGGTTTGTTAAATTGCTGTGAATATTGAGGGGGGGGTAACATTCCAACCAAGAGACACGCCCATGTTCATGCTCCACCCATATGGAAACCCCCCCCCCCGCAGTTAGGTCTGCCATAGGCACCTATCAATTTGCTGACATCTTAGATGCTATTTAAATAGCATCTATCTATAGGTACCACTTTGTAGGATTCCTCCGTACATTTCTGTAAATTACGCACACTGTTATAGAGTATGCCCAATCAGAACACACTTTAAATGCGGGTATTTATATGGGTTTTTGTTGAGGTAAATGTTCACGCTTAGATTTTAGTCATGGAGCCGGCCACTATGCATATTCTGTAAACCGCTTCTAACTTTAGGTGTGGTTTATTGACTAGCACGCTTCTTTTCTGTGCTGATTTTTCCGACGTCACATATAAAATCTGGCCTATGTTGTGTAGAAAGAGACAGGTATGTTTTGGTCTCATCAAAGTCTCAGGCCCTTTTAGTGGCCTTTATTGATTTAAAAAATAAAAAATAGGCTTTATATATAGAACAGCTCGTGTAAAGGACCCCGTTGTGGTCGCATTTTTGCGAACACCTGTATCGGGGAAGGATAAAATCATTACGTTCATCTCTTCTTGCAATTTTCACTTCGTTGTCCAAGATTTTGGCTGATGTCATATACCGAAATGCAATCAAAGCTACTTATTGTGGGGCAGATATTCAGAGCAATTTAAGCGGGCCAGAGAAGTCCTGGCCGGCTTACATTGCCGATCGGCAGCCAAATACTGATATTAAACAGCATTAACTCGGGCAGTGATGCTGAATATCGGCTCTGACCAGCCCCCCCAAAAAGTGGGCCAGATGAGGGCAAGTGCTGGGGAAGAGCCGGGGCTTCTATGGGCACCAGTGATGTGCAGCTGGTCCCGCATATGATAAGCGAGTGAATTTAGGACAGCATAACTGGCTGAATATTGACTGGGCCTGCATTAGCTCTAGGCATCCTGGCCGCCGAGACTTAGCCTCCAATTTTCAGTGTTGGTGCCTGGACATGGCCCAGGGCTGAATATTGAGGGCAAAATTAGATGATGATAAGCATTTAAAACAAAAAACCACCAGCTAAATATTGGGGGTCAGGGTTGTACCTGGGACACTGAAGAGTTAAGTGACTTGCCCAGGGTCACAAGGAGATGCAGTGGGAATTGAACCCAGGTGCTCAGGCTACTTCCTGTTTCACTATTTTTCCTCAGTGACTGTCATTTCTCTGATAACAGGCATTTGCCAACAGGCCCTTTATACGTTTAAACACGAGATGCTCAACTCATAAAGGCCTATTTGCCCTATTGGACCTTCCGCTTTAGGTTGGCACCGCTTCCTCTGATCCTATTCACCTTCGGTGCTGTCCAGCTGACCTCTTGTTACTTCCCCTTTTAATAACCTTGCAAAGGAAAAGGGTAAATTCAGCCAGACCATTTAACAACTCTAAATTCCAGGTGCTCTAAGCTTCTTCCTCGATGAGACGTAGCATTTTTTTAGCTACTCAAGTATATTTCAGAAGTGCTTTGCAGTCCACATCGAGTAGGAAGCTGTCTGTGATGGCTGTAGGTTTCTGACCAGCAGGTTGAGAACAATTATTGTTTCAAACAGTGCTCCAGGCATATAAGGGCAAGGAGTTTTACTGCTTTACTGTGGTTTTCAAAGCATAATTTGCAACCGAAAACCTATTTCTGTAAATGGAGACAAAGAAAAATGGACCGAGCTGCAGGGGATGATGAACTTTTAAGTGCATGCCAGTGAAAATTTATGATTATAATAGAACAGTTCCGTGCAGCCCCTGCGGTTAGTTGCAAGGCTGCGGGCCAACTACATGTCAGCAATATTGGGAAAAGCTGAATAAGTCATTCAGGCTACCTACATCTTACGTCCTGACTCAAATGTTTCAGAGGCCCCAGGAATTGCAGGGCATTATGTTCAATTGGCACATGGTTTTGAATGAAGAAATTGGGCAGGAAATAGGATCGTTACAAAGGAGAATAGCCCGAATCTTGGGAACAGAAAGTGTCTGTGTAGGTTCTTCCCCCCCCCCCCCCCCGCAAAAAAAACACAGCTACCAAACATTAGAAATGGTGCCTTGTAACACACTTTAAGATCTCACTAAATAAATAAAAAGTGTAGCTATAACCCGCAAATTACTCTATTGGCAAATGAGTACTGTATTTTCACCCATATATCGCGCACCCGTGTAAAATGCGCACACGGGTATAGCGCAGGGGAAACACAAATTTATGTAAAAAAATTTAATATAGTGCGCACACGCGTATACTGCGCATGCTAAAACCTCCTCCCGCCTACTCCGAACCGGCATCCTCCCCCCCGCTCGCGTACCTGAGAGAGCATTTTTTTTTTCATTCGAATCCGGCATTCCCCCTGCGAACCGGCATCCATACCCCTCCCGCTCGCGTCTCCCCCCCTCCCCCGCGATCCTACATCCCCCCCAGCACCGCAAAACATCTCTTACCCGATTGGGCACCAGCACCAATGCACAGGATGTGCCAGTGCCAGTACCCAAAGATCCTCCCTCGTTGGGTTGGGCTGGGCTGGGCGGTGCGGTGCGAGAGAGATCCTCCTTCTTCCTGCGCCGGGCTGGACTAGGCTTTGAGCATGCGCAAATGCTCAAATCCTAGTCCAGCCCGGCGCAGGAAGAAGGAGGATCTCTCTCGTACCGCACCGCCCAGCCCAGCCCAGCCCAACCCAACGAGGGAGGATCTTCGGGCACTGGCACATCCTGTGCATTGGTGCTGGTGCTGGTGCCGGTGCTCAATCGGGTAAGAGATGTTTTGCGGTGCTGGGGGGGATGTAGGATCGTGGGGGAGGGGGGGTGACGTGAGCGGGGGGGAGGATGCCGGTTCGCAGGGGGGATGCCGGATCGGATTGAAAAAAAAGGTTGTAAAATGCGCTCACACGTATAACGCGCACAGTTTGTAAAATCGTGTATAACGCGCACGTTAAATGCGTGAAAATACGGTAAATATTCCTAATCACTTGCGCGGCTCAACAATTCACATCAGATCAGAAGGAAAAAGCCTCGGAGCTCCGCCACTACCCTCCAGAGATTGCATAATGTGTGTACAGTATCAATGCGACATCATCGGCATTAAAAAAAAAAACCTCCTGTCTTCATATATTTAAATTTTTTATTTTTAATTTTTTCTTAAATTTCTGAAAAAATCTGACCTTGACCCTTCCATACCATCCAGCTATCGCCCAATTGCAAATATCCCTCTCCTAACCAAGATGCTAGAATCCATCATTTCTTCCCAACTCTCATCATACTTAGAGAGATTCTCTATTCTTTTACCCTATCAATATGGCTTTCGTCTTAACTTCAGCACCGAATCCCTACTGTCTTCCCTGATTTCAAGGGTTCAACAACTTCACTCTCGAAACAAGTTCGCCGTCCTCCTACAATTTTACCTTTCCGCTGCTTTCAACGTTGTTCTCCATGATATTCTTGTTTACCAACTCTCTGAGATAGGTATCAACTCCACAGTCCTAGGTTGGTTCTCTAAATTCCTCCGCTCTCGTTCTTACATTGTTAACATGAATGGCACCTCATCCTCCCCCTGGAAACCGAATTGTGGAGTCCCGCAAGGCTCTCCACTATCCCCTATCCTTTTCAACATCTATATGTCCTCCCTAAAACTCCTATCCCCCCTTGAAACAATTTACACTTATGCAGACGACATCCTCGTCCTCCTCGAGACTGATTCGAATCTCACCGACCTGTCTAAGAACATATCCTCTTGTATAATGAACCTACAATCCTGGGCCTACACTGTGCAAATGAAATTGAATGAATCCAAAACAAGACTTCTTTGGCTCGGTCCAAAACTAGATCACCTACCCACCTCCATCCCACTACCCTCTGGCTCCTCTCTGCAGCTTGAGTTCTCGAGCAAGGTCTTGGGCATCATCATTGATTCCACATTGTCCTTCAATGACCACCTCCAATCCTTGGTAAAAAAATGCTTTTTCAGCCTTCACATGCTGAGGAAAGTTAGATCCTGCTTCCATCAAAAACATTTTACCCTCCTTGTCCAATCCATCATCCTCTCCAGATTGGACTATTGCAACTCTATCTACTTAAGCCTAACTAAGAAAAACCTCCACAGACTCCAATAACAACACGACCTCTAAATGCTCTTAAGATCTACAACTTACCTCTCTAGCTAATCATTGTAATTCTGTCTTTTTTAAATTAACCTTTTGTAATCCGCCTTGAACCGCAAGGTAATGGCGGAATAGAAATCCCTAATGTAATGTAATGTAATGTAATGCCGCGGCCAAGCTCATCTTCGCTAAAAGTAAATTTGACCATGTCTCCCCGCTCCTGGCCAAGCTCCACTGGCTTCCGATAATCGCCAGGGTCCACTATAAATGCGCCTGTTTAACTTTCAAAATCCTATATGGTATCCTCCCTCCCTTTATCCCTCTTTCTTGGAATTCCTCAAACCCTAATACCACCAGATCCTCCCACAAATTAAAACTATCCTTCCCCTCGCTAAAAGGCATTTCCCACACAGGAAAGCTAGGGACCTCCCTCCACTTCAAAATCACTGAGCTCTGGAACAACCTTACCTCCCCTCTTCGGAACTTGAGCTCTCTCCAAGTTTTCCGCAAACATCTGAAAACCTGGCTTTTCTCAAAAAATGTAAGTCTCCCTCCAACTTAGGAATCAAATCCACTGCGGCCCGCCCTCTCTGATTACTTCCTGTTTCCGCTAGGGTTGGCCGCAGTGGATAGAAGACGCCAAAGCCGGCGGTAGCGCGGTGCAGCGCTTTTCTCTCAATGCTGCTTCTGCAATGCGTACAGTGGTGGAGCCTGTGGCAGTTTATGGCACGTGTGGCAGTTCCGGAGAACAGATGGAAAAAAGGGCAGGACAGTGATAGTGACAGCAACACTGGTGATGACGTGAAGAAGCAGCAGTCCGAGTCAGCAAGGAAACCAAATCAGAAGGAAAACAGCGGTGCGGCGCTTTTCTCTCCATTTAAACGCAGGTGAGCTGGCGAGAAGGAGGAGGTGGTGGTTTTGGCAGTGAGTGAGGGCGGGAGGGGGTAGTCGCCGGCTGTGCTGTGCTTTCCCGATCTGGCCGCCGCATACGTACTCTGGCCACGGACCTATGGATCAGGGATTACAGATCACGCAGGTCTGAGTGCGCATGCATGGCTAGCGTTTTATTATATAGGATTAGAGAGTCCATGCTTTTTTTAACTTTGTCACTAGTTTTCCTCTCCATCACCTCCCTCAGGAGCACATTCCAGGCATCAACCACCCTCTCTGTATACATATATATTCTCTATAATAAAACCCTGAGTGCGCATGCGCACTTAGGAGGCCGTGATCTCTGCCGCCATGCTGTGTGCTTCCGTGGCCGTGTTCAATTTGCGTCACGTGTGGCCTGGATGAAGCGGACGTCTGGCTGCTACTGCTGCACAGGGCAGTGGACGGGGAGAGCGAAAGGGGGCTGCTTTGGGGGGAGGGGTGTGCTGGGGGCAGGCAGCAATCTTGGTTTGCTCGGGGGGAGACAGAAGGGGGCCACGGAGAGACAGGCAGGCATGGCGCAACAGAGAGAGATAGGCAGGCAGGGGGTCAGGGAGAGAGAGACAGAAAGGCATACAGGGAAGTGGAGGGGGAAAGAGAAAAGGGGCTGCTTTGGGAGGAAGGGTATGCTGGGAGGCAGGCAGCAATCTTGGTTTGCTTGGGAGGGGAGAGACAGAAGGGGGGCCATGGAGAGACAGGCAGGCATGGCACAACAGAGAGAGAAGGCAGGCAGGGGGCCAGGGAGAGAGACAGACAGAAAGGAAGACAGACACATCTATTCTAGCACCTGTTAATGTAACGGGGTTAAAGCCTGGTGTACATAATATATGTTAATATCTGTATATGAAAGGTCTCAATGCCAACAGAAGTGCTCGAAATTAACAAAAGCTCTTTAATTGCATTTTTTGCATTGCATAAGGTTCAAAAATACACATTTTAATATATGAAGACAGGAGGGTTTTTTTTAAATCCTGATGATGTCGCATTGACCCTGTACACACACTATCCTATCTCTTGGGGGGGGGGGGGGGGGTGGTAGTGGCAAGGCTCCAAGTCTTTTTCCTCCTCATCTGATGTGAATTGTGTGATCCTTGCAAGTGATTTGCCACAGGATAATTTGTGGGTTATATCCACGCTTTGATTTATTTAGTGAGATCTTGAGTGTGTTCCAAGGCTCCGTTTCTAATGTTTGGTAGCAGTGTATTTTGAGGGGATTCTGGTTTATAATACAATTCTTGGGTTCTCAGGTTCTTATTTTTGCCATGCAAACCCCCCCCCCAAAAAAAAAGACAAAAAGATCCAGCCCCTGGTTATCGCTGCCGTAACTACTGTTACAGCTGCTCCTGGGTCTTATCCAAAAGTCCATACCAAGTTGCTAGGTGACACGGTGTTAAAGTTCTCAGTTGCTTAGCAACCAGCTGATGACATGTCAGCATCTCGCATCACTGTTCGGAATTTAGAAATGTTGATGTTGATGCCTGCAAATCCCTCCGAGAGCCACATTGCTTCCACGTCGCTGCTGCCCTGCAGTGGTCTTCAGCGTGGCATGTGAGAAAAGAGCTAACACATTGAGTGTCTCGGGACAAGTAATTCGTTCACAAGACTTGGGCCTCTTTATTAATAGATCTCCTGTGTCATCGTCCCCTCCCCCCCCCCCCCCGGCATTACAATTTTCATGTCACCAAAGCATGCTCTAAACTGAGTATCATCTATTCTAGCTATAACAATTTTAGAGCACAGCAACTCGTATATCGGAACATTTGTGGATTAATTGCTTGCTTATTTATTTAAAAAGAGCCCAAGAGCTTGTCTCGATGGGCGACTATAACGATGGCCTAAGTAGTCGCCCATGTTGAGACGGTTTGTTAGGGTCTTGGGGAGGTGGAAGGAGGGGCGTATATTCCCGCCGGGAGGCCGGGAAAGGATTGGCTGACAAAGGAAGCTGGGAATGTTGGCAAGGGGTTTATTGGACATCCCTCCGAGGGACAGTGTGCATCCCGGTCCCTCGGAGGTAACATTCAGGTGACTCCAGGGGCTTAATGGGTAGGGTGCTGGATTTCTCAGTCTGGGTTTGTGGGTTCGAGTCCCATCTGGGATGGATGTGTACCAAAGGTATTTTTGTGTCGGGTTTGATTACCTTGCCGTACCACGTTGTTGGTCCCGCCTGGGGGCTCGTGGCTTGTTGGGTGGTGTTCGTTGGAGATTTGGCTGGGTGTGCGGTGGCGCGTATGGGCTTCCTGACTGCGGTGGTTGGATGGCTGCTCTTCCACATAGCTCGGGCTTCGGGTGGTGCGCGGAGCCGGCTTTGGGTAGGGCTTTGGCAGCATTGATTGTGTTCGCCCACGTGGGTGAGGCGCACGGCTGCTCGGCGGTGGGGGGGAAGGCCTTCGGGTGTGGCGAGTTTAGCATATGTGGCTGCGTCGGCAGGGCCTGCGGAGCAGCGCTGTTGGCGCTGATTTGTTTGTGGGAGGGGGGGGCCTAGCATGTATCGGGCGCGTGGGTGTTAGGAGCTGGGGTGAGCGTCGGACGTAAGGCTCGGGTGGCGAGGATATGGTCTCTGAGCCGGCGGTAGTCTGGTCACTTATGCAGGCCCCCTCACACTGGGTCTCCATGCTGTATGCATGTGCAGTGCGAGAGCCGGCTGGCCCTGCCTCCTATTCTCTGCCGTGTGTGTCTCTGCCACCGGTTCTGTCAGCTGGCTAGGCCCAGATGGTTCCTCTAGGTAGGGGGCTTTGGGTTTTCTTCACACCCCCCCTTGAGACCCTTCGGGGCGATGTTGGTGAGGCTCCACTACACTTAATGCTCTCTTCCCCACTGCCTGGACAGGGTTGGGAGTGGCTGCGTGTCGGGCGTGCTAGTTGCTCCTGGCTGCAGGTGTTGCCCTGAGTGCATGTGGGGTTCACGCGGGGGCGGGCTGCTATGGTGTGGTGCCTGCCTTTCCCTCCTTCCCCTCTTTTCTTTCCCCCTTTCACGGTGGGTCCCGGAGTGCTTGGCGAGAGTATAGGAGTTGCCATCGTACTCTGTATTGGGCTGTGCTGCCAGTGGGAGGGGGGCAGGTCTGCTACCTTGGGCGCTTCGCTGGCGACTCTGGCGCTAGGCGGTACTCACTGGTCTGTGCTTTGCCGGCAGTTATGGGTGGCCTCTCATGGGGAAAGGGCCTTGGCAGTGCAGCTCCTGTGGCGGCCTGGGCCCCAGTGGGGGATGTTCCTCATCACTGCTTTTAGTTCCCTACCTCGTGATTGCACGTACGCCCTATCTATACCTCAGAGCGTCAAATACGTGACCTATCTTTAGCTGCATGAACTTCTGGGAATGGCCCCTTGGTGCGGCATGACTCGCTTCCCAGGGGTGGGGTCATTCGCTTGGGTTGTTCACATTAGCCCGGGGGAGCGGGAGTAGAGGGGCCCCAGGGCCTGTGGCCCTCTGCACTGCATCTTTGTCTGGGGCGATTGGGGTGTTGATGGTGGTTGGTTTCTCAGGCCCATCCGCCCCCCTTTGCTGTTCAGCTCTTTCCGCTTTCCCGGTTGCTTGCCTGCAGTCTCGGTTTAGGGATGCCTAGCTTCCTACATAGCTGCTTGTGGGGTCTAGTATTTGGGGGGTGGCGATGGGGTGTGGTTTCTGTGGTGTACCGGGTGGTAGGCGTTCCCAGCTGGGGGTGCATAGTGTTGGAGGGCTCCCCCTCTCCTATGTGCCCACTTTACCAGGGGTGGTGCGGGTTGCGTAGGGTTCCCCTGGTGTAGGCACTCGGGGACTGGGTGTTATCCCAGCTTGCTCTTGGAGCGGTACTCATAGTGGGTGCCCGGTTCTCCCTGGGTAGGGATGGGGGTGTTCAGGAGCCTTCAATGGGAAACACAGTTGCGTGGCGGATGGTACATCTGGCCCTCGGGGCGACCCTCTCCTTGCTGTTGTGGCACCCAGGTGAGGGATGTTCCAGGCGGGGTCCTGGGAGGCCTTCCGGGTCAGTTTCCCTGGGGGCGCATTTGAGTCCTTCGTATTGTCCGAGGTCGGACGATGGCCGGTGATGCTGGGTAGGTCCTGGGGGTGATTTCAGTAGAGGGCTGCTACAGGGGTCCCTGTTTGCTTGTTGCTGCTGTTTTCTTTTCTTTCTTTTCAGGATGGGTGCCTGCAGCAGCAGTTGCTGGTGGGTTCTGAGGACTGTCCCAGAGTGCTTCAGTGTCGGAGGTGGTCGGGGCATTGGGCCCGGAGTTGGAGGCAGCTGGGAGACAGATTGGTTGCTGCGGAGGGCGCCATTTCCACTGCATTCTTGGTCTGGAAGGGGTTTGGTGTCTGCTTCTATGGCACCACTGGTCAACAGCTTGCCCTTTGCCAGCAGATCGCGGAGCTGGAAGCAGTTCTACGACTGGAAAAAGTGGCTGCTGGAGCAGGACTGGGTGGTTCTGCTGGTTTTCTCGGGCGGGGACCCGGCTGTGTGGGATGCACACTGGTGGCTGGAGCGAGCCGTGTGGCTGCTGTTAGGGCTCCACTGGTCTGCGCCCGCCCCCCCCCCCCCCCCCCCACCTTTGCTGGTGGTTGTTCTGCGGCGGTGGTCGTGGACAGGGCCGGTTGGTCCTGGATATACTGCCTGCTGGGCTCGTCAGGGATGAGCGATGGGCTGGTGGCCAGCTGCGCCTGGTGGGATGGCAGTCCTTGGACAATGGGGCATGTGGAGACATGCCAACCCTCGGACCCTTGCTAGCATGGCGGGTCGGGGGCCACTTCCTGGTTCTAGCCTGGACCCTTGCTTTTACGGTGGGGTTGGGGACCATTTACTGATTGTAGGGGCGGGTTCCGGCGGTGCCGGGGAGCCCGAGGGTGGGTTTCGCCGGCTGTGTGGTTGCTGACAGGGCGACACCGGTCGGCGGCCTCCCCCCTCCAATTCTTGGCCTGTTGCAGAACAGGTGGCTGCGCTGCGGCGGTGCCTTTGGCTGTTTCATGGGGGTGGGGAACAGGGGGAGGCAGAGCAGACTTTGGGGTTGCTGTGCGGGTGTATGGGTTGCAGCCCCTTCCCCCCCCCCATTTCTGTTGGCTGGTTTTGATCTGGTGGTATTTTGGTGGGTCTGTGGGGGGGCCTGTCTGAGGTGGGCGGGGGCTGTGCGGTTGCTGTGATGGCACCCCGGGTAGCAGCTCCCTTCCCTCCCTCTTCGTCCGGTTGGCTGGCTTAGTCTTGCAGTACATTGGTGGTTCTGGGGGGTGGGGGGTCAGCACTAGTGGGGAACGGGGCTGTGTGGTTGCGGTACTGGCGCTGTGGGTGGCAGCTCCCTTCTCCCCTCCCCATTTTGTTTTCTTCCTTGTTGGCTGGCTCGGTCTGGAGGTATTTTGGTGGGTCTGGGGAGGGGGGCCCGCGGGTAGCTGGGTTGCTGTTTCTGAAAGCTGCTTCTCCCCGGTTGGCTTGTAGAGGGTTGGTGATGGTTGTATGGCGACGTTGGTGGGTGGTCTCGGGATGGCCTTGGTGTTGCAGCGTGGAGTTATGGTGGGAGTCGTGTTCCGGCTGGATGCTATGGTGGTTTGTTCTGCTGCGGGGTAGCATTACTGTGGTGCTCGTGGATTGCCGAATGCCATACTGTGTCATGGGGCAGGGGTCTAGGCCTCTTTTCGGTGTGGCCGGCTGTTGTTTGTGGTAGCAGTCTGTGACGGGTTTTGGCTCATCAGAAGATGAGCGAGTATTTGGCAGTCAGCTCAGTTGAGTGGTGATGCCGCGGGTCAGGTGACCCTGTAAAAGGGGGGCATGGGGATCCATGCCTAACCCCCTAGGCTCATCGGGGGATGAGCGTTAAGGGGAAGCGAGCTCAAGTGAGCAAATATGTCTTGAGGCCTGGCACAGAATAGGGGCATGGAGATCCATGCCACCCCCTAGGCTCTTGCTGAGATGGCAGGGTCCGGGGAATACAATTGTGAATTTTGTAATTACAATGTCTTGTAGCTCGGGGTGAAGCAATTGTTCATTGCTTCTTGGTTTCCCAATAAACAAAGCTGCGGCTTGATTATTACCATCAATAAAGTGTCTGTGTTTTATTTATCATAGATATTATTGCTGAGGATATAAGGGAGTAAGTGGGACACAATGAGGGGTGTTGTAGTTCGGGGGGTTGGGGATGGTCTGTCGAGATATGAGGGGGCAACAACTTGGCCATTCCAGATCCATATGTTAAAGTATTTATATACCACTTATGGTCTAAGTGGTTTATATTCAGGTACTCAAGCATTTTTCCCTGTCTGTCCTGGTGGGCTCATGCTCTGTCTAATGTACCTGGGGCAACGGGAAGATTAAATGACTTGCCCAGCGTCACAGGGAGCAGCATGGGATTTGAACCCACAACCTCAGGGTGCTGAGGCTGTAGCTCTACCCACTCCACCCCACAGTGTTCCACAGGTAAACTTTAAGTGAAATAGACTAAAGAGCTACTTAAGAGCACTGGCATAGTAAGGGGTGGGGGGGGGGCATTCTGCTCAGGGCTTGGTCTTTGTAAAGGGTAATAATAATAATAACTTTATTTTTGTATATCGCAATACCACAAAACAGTTCAGAGCGGTTTACAGGAGAAGAGACTGTACATTTACAGCGAAGATGCAGAGTCAGATTAACCAGGGTAAAGTAACCAGTAACAATAACAATTAAAATTAAAAAGTAAGATAGGTACTTAGAAATTCCCTTACTGTCCCGAAGGCTCACATCTAACTAAAGTACCTGAAGAATAACAAAGAAGTGAAAAATAGAGATAGAGGAAAAATAAGAAATAAACATTCTAACAAGACTACATTGATCTAAAAATACTTTGGAAGGATGAAGAGAGGAGAGAAAGGAATATATACAGTTACAAGGGAGTGCAGGATGAGGATAGTAAGATCCGGGGAAGGAAGGAAGGAGAGGAAAGGAAGGAAGGATGGGGTTAGAGAAATTTATCAAAGAGGTAAGCTTTGAGAGATTATCTGAAGGATAGGTAGGATGGGACAAGATAAATGAGGGTGGTAAGGCAATCATTCCATTTGCCAGCTTGGAAAGAGAGGGTTTTGTCCAGGAATCTTTTGTAAATACATCCCTTTGGCGAGGGGAAGGCAAACAGGTGGGCATTGCGTGTTCGGTTAGAGCCTGGGAACACAAAGTGACGTGACAGGTATATCGGGGATGATCCAGTCAAGGTTTTAAAGCAGAGGCAGGCGAATTTGAAGATGACCCTTGCTTCAATTGGAAGCCAATGAAGTTTTCTGTAGAAGGGGCTAACATGGTCAGACTTTTTGAGGCCATAGATGAGGCGGACGGTGGTGTTCTGAATAAGTCTAAGACGTTTAATGGTTTTCTTGTAGGAACCCAAATATATGATGTTGCAATAATCCAAGGTGCTTAAGATTAGGGATTGGTACAGGAACCCGTCCTCTACGCCCCCCCCCCCCTTTCCTCTGTACCTCTTTAATTTTTCCTGGGTGAGCAGCATTACAAACATGCTGCCCGCGTTGGTGCCTCCTCCCTCGGACACCACTTCCGGGCTCCTTGCCCAGGAAGTGGCGTCGGAGGGATAGCCGTCACGACGCGGGCAGCAGGTTCGTGCTGCTGCTCTTGCTTGGAAAATTTAAAAAGGTGCAGAGAAAGGGAAGGGGGCGCACGTGTGGCAGGAGGGGTCGGAGAAGAGGGCAGGGAGGGGCGCCTTCACCCTAGGCCAATTGCCTTCGCTACATCACTGCGTAAGAGGTTAAGCATTGTTCAAATATTGTTTCTATTGTAGGGTGGGGGGAGATTAGCTAAATTTTTATCACAGTTGAGTCTTTAAATGATATTAAGCAGTCCCATACACTTTTGAATATTAGTACAGTTATGAGATGTACCTATTAAAGAAAAAAAGAGTTCTAAATGGATGTTGCCTCTGCTCTGAGCCTTAGAAAAGAGAGGAAGTCGTATTGGCCATTTGAAGAGGTAGGCAGTTCTTGAGAGACCCTCAACTGTGCGGAATAGAGAATGACACGGGGACAAATTTTTCCATATGGGAACTCATTTTCCCATCCTCTCCCCGTGAGTTCTTTTCCTGTCCCTGCCCCATTCCTGCAAGCTCCATCCTCATCTGCCCAAGCCTCAAACACTTGAAAATTTTAAGTAGCAACATTCTAGAGCTCAGATTGTGATGTCATAATGCCTCATTTCACCAATGCCTAAGCTCCATCCTCATCTCATAAGTAGCAACATTCTAGAGCTCAGATTGTGATGTCATAATGCCTCATTCCACCAATGTCTAAGCTCCGTCCTCATCTGCACAAGCCTCAAACGCTTTAAAATCATAAGTAGCAACATTCTAGAGCTCAGATTGTGATGTCATAATGCCTCATTTCACCAATGCCTAAGCTCCATCCTCATCTCATAAGTAGCAACATTCTAGAGCTCAGATTGTGATGTCATAATGCCTCATTTCACCAATGCCTAAGCTCCATCCTCATCTCATAAGTAGCAACATTCTAGAGCTCAGACTGTGATGTCATAATGCCTCATTCCACCAGTGCCTAAGCTCCGTCCTCATCTGCTCAAGCACTTTAAAATCATAAGTGTTGGAGGCAGAGCTTACAGGAATGAGATAGAAACATAACTCTCAGGGACGGGGATACTGAGATCCCATGGGGATGGGGGACACATTTGTCCATGTTATTCGCCTACCCCTGAAAAGAGAACAAATGTGAAAGCAATGGAAGTAAAACCTAGATATCTCAATCCGTCCTCCTTTTTCTGAAGCCATGTGGCAACCCTATGCATGTAGGACTCGTAAAACAGCTCAAAACTCAAAAGCAGGGTCCCCTGCCTGTTCCCTGTGACTCTTGGCAAGTCATTTAACCCTTCATTGCCCCAGAAACCACAGCTAAATTGTGAGCTTGCCAGGACAGTTTGGGAAAATTCTTAAGAGTACCTGCTTAGTATTCATAAGAACATAAGCATTGCCGCTGCTGGGTCAGACCAGTGGTCCATCGAGCCCAGCAGTCCGCTCACACAGCGGCCCCCCCCAGGTCAAAGACCAGAGCTCTAAATGAGTCCAGCCTCACCTGCGTACGTTCCAGTTCAGCAGGAACTTGTCTAACTTTGTCTTGAATCCCTGAAGGGTGTTTTCCCCTATAACAGCCTCCGGAAGAGCGTTCCAGTTTTATACCACTCTCTGGGTGAAGAAGAACTTCCTTACATTGAATCCCTGGAGGGTGTTTTCCTCTATAACAGCCTCCGGAAGAGCGTTCCAGTTTTCCACCACTCTCTGGGTGAAGAAGAACTTCCTTACGTTTGTACGGAATCTATCCCATTTCAGTTTTAGAGAGTGCCCTCTCGTTCTCTCTACCTTGGAGAGGGTGAGCAACCTATCTTTATCTACTAAGTCTATTCCCTTCAGTATCTTGAATGTTTCGATCATGTCCCCTCTCAGTCTCCTCTTTTCAAGGGAGAAGAGGCCCAGTTTCTCTAATCTCTTGCTGTACGGCAACTGCTCCAGCCCCTTAACCATTTTAGTTGCTCTTCTCTGGACCCTTTCGAGTAGTACTGTGTCCTTCTTCATGTACGGTGACCAGTGCTGGACACAGTACTCCAGGTTTGAGTGAAAAGGCAGTTGATAAATCCCAATAAATAAAATATCCTGAAAAGCAAAGGGACCAAGGATGCTCCCAAGACCTATTTTGGGTTACTTTTGATATACAGACAATACAGACACCATTTTGGATCAGTATTTTAACATTTTGTCCACTAGATGGCACCAGCTTCTTGGGTTTAGAAACACAACAGAAAGAATGAAAAGATGACTTACCCACTCATTTTTGACTGCATTAATTAACTGCTGCCAGACAGCTCTGTTATACATTTATTTTATTTATTTATAAATTCTTATAGACTGTCCCTTCTGTTCTAAAGCTATTCAAGGCAGTTCACAGAACATCAAAATATAACATTAAACCATAGAAACATGATGGCAGATAAAGGCCCATCCAGTCTGCCCAACCGCAGCAGCCATTATCTCTTGCTCTCTCCAAGAGATCCCGCATGCCTATCCCAGGCTTTCTTGAAATCAGACACAGTCCCTGTCTCCATAAAATATATTTAAAATAAAATAAAAAAACGACACATTTCTTCATATCCCACAAGCCGTTTCTCCAAACCCATTGCCAACTGAATGCTGAGAGGGCTTTGGCGTGGGAGCAACAAGCAGAGCAGTGATGACCGCAAATTGTACTTAAAGGTAGTCAAATCTATGTCATTGACATCGTTTGCCATGCCTTCCCAATTTTCAGAGAACAGTGCACAAACAAACCCAACTCTTACCGCTGGGAAAAATTACTACTACTACTATTTATTATTTCTAAAGCGCTGAAAGACATATGCAGCACTGTACATTTTAGGATATATATCAAAAAACATCCGGTTAATATGATCTTCACACACTCATAAATAGGTGTTCATAAAGGAAATACTTTGATACTCGATCCTCAGAGGGTTATTCTCCCGTTGGTTCCAGTGGACAAAATCAGCATGATAGCACGACAAACGGAGTAACACAATATATTAAGGGAGCCTCGACCCTGAGGAAAGCGTGTGAAACATGGACATGTTGGTGGAGGCGCTCCCCTCTTTAAAATAAAATTCACAAGCTAAGTGAAAGTTTTATATTCACTATTTATATGAAAATTATTGAATTAAAAAAAAGATTAAATAAAAAAAATACGTTATATTTTGATCCTATGAGATCCTATGAAGATCGGGTTCGGTGGGCTTTGTCCACTGGAACCAACGGGAGAATAACCCTCTGAGGATTGAGTATCAAAGTATTTCCTTTATGAACACCTATTTATGAGTGTGTGAAGATCATATTAACCGGATGTTTTTTGATATATATCCTATGAAGTAATTCCGGTTTTCATGTATAGCCATTAGAGGTATTTCTATATTTAGGCACTGTACATTTTAACATACAATAGATAGTCCCTGCTCAGAAGACCTTAACAATCTAATTTAGACAGGACATTTCAGGGTCGGGGAAATTATACTGGGTCTAGGTATCTGACAGCCGTGAGTGGGAGTTAGGAGTTGAAAACAGATTCAAAGAAGTTGGCCTTTAGCTTGGATTTGAACGCTGCCAGGGACGGAGCATGGCGTATTGATTCAGGCAGCCTGTTCCAGGCATATGGTGCCGCAAGAAAGAAGGGACAGAGTCTGGAGTTGGCAGTGGAAGAGAAGGGTACAGATAAGAGGGGCTTGCCCAATGAACGGAGATCTCGGGGAGGAGCATAGGGAGAGATAACTAAAGAGAGATGGGGGGGGGGCTTCAGATCGAATGCACTTGTAAGTCAGCAGGAGGAGTTTAAACTGTATTCAGAGACAGACGGAGAGCCAATAAAGCGACTTGAGGAGAGGGGTAATGTGAGAAAAGCGGCTCTCATGGAATATGAGTGACGCAGCATCATTTTGAATGGATTGAAGAGGCGTGAGGTGGGCACGCGGGAGGCCCGCGAGAAGTCAATTTAATATCCAATTTGCAAGTTCTTCCAGAATTAATCCAGGTACCTCTCCTCCCTTGTAACCAAAAAAAAAAAAAAAAACCAAACCCAAAGCTGTTGTAACTTCACTGGAAATGTCCAGTTAGCTCTTTTGTAATCCGCCTTGAACTGCAAGGTATAGGCGGAATAGAAGTCCCTAATGTAATGTAAGTACGAGCTGGTGGTGGAAGGCTCAAAGACAGCACTTTTCATCTATAGTTGACCATCAAAAAGAGTTTTTGTTAACATCCTGTTGTGCCTTATGTAGCCGTTTTGGTACTCTCTTATGCTGCCAGTCTTGGCATGCACAGATTGCATCAGTGGCGTAGTAAGGGGTGGGCAGGGGACAGTCTGCCCAGGCTTCTGTCTTGGGGAGGGGGTGTCGGCACTTGTCCTCCTCTCCATCCACCCCCCCACTACCATGTGCCCCTTCCCTTCCTCTCCATATCTCTTTAACATTCCTGACGTGAGCAGCAACCCCAACCTGCTGCTCGCACCAGTGTTGGCTCTTCCTCTGACATCACTTCCTGGACCCTTACCTAGGAAGGCCACACAGGTTGTAAAGGCTATGGCTAAAGCTAGAAGGATGCCAGGGGACATAGGGAGCGGTATGGCCAGTAGGAAAAAGGAGGTATTGACTGGTGAGACCTCATGTAAAATACTGTGCGCTTTTTGGAGACTGCAGTTTCAAGAAGATATAAATAGGATGCTCCAGAGGACTAAAATGGCTGGTGGTTGATGTCATAAGGCATATGGAGATAGACTTAAAGATTTTAATATGTATACTTTGGAGGAAATGTGAGAGAAGGAAGATGTTTAAATACCTACATGGCATAATTTGGTGAGTCTCTTTCAATTGAGAGGAAACTCTGGAATGTGGGGCCATAGGATGAAGGTAAGATTGAGAAGTGACCTCAGGAAATACTTTGTTATAGAAAGGGTAGTGAATACATGGAATGGCATCCTGGTAGTGACATAAAGAGTATCTGAACTCAAGAAATCTTGGGACAGGCTTGTTGGATCTCTAAGGGAGAAGAGGGAATAGTAGATGGCATGGTTAAGCAGACTAGATAAAAACAATATGGCCGATCTGCCTTCATTTTCTGTTTCTATACAATAACATAAAGAACTGATGAGAACCATAATTCTATTCAGCCATGTATGTCTGCATTTTTCATCCTCTTAACATCTCCCAAACCTTTCTGGATGCACCGTGCCCCCTTCCCTCTCTCGTCTTCCTCTCTGCTGTCGATGTGGAGCTACAGGGATGTTGCCATAGCAACATGCATGTGGGAAGAGAAATTGCCGTTACTGTAAGCAAAACCCAACATTTTTAAATGGACCGGCTTTTACTGTTTGTTTATGGTAATGTTCTGATGGGAGGACCTGGGCAATCGCTTTTTTGAAATGTAACAAGCAAAATTTGCGGGTCTCGTCTATCCAGATGGCAGCAGCCACACTCGTATGCAGATGAGTTCCCTATCTGTCGATTTTCAGCTCATTAGCTGGATAGCGCCAAGGTGTATAGCCAAGTGGTTTAATTTACGTCAGCAAAAAACGCTTTCTAAATTACATAATATAAAGCGACCATAAAATTGATTCCTAGACCGCATCACCTTGCCGTTCCATGCAGTTTACAAACGAGTAACATAAAATATAGCAAATAGGAAATTAAGATGAAAGTTAATTACCCCACAACTTAGGCCTCTTTTTACTAAGGTACGCTAGTGTTTTTTAGCGCACGCTGCATTGCCGCATGCGCTAACCCCACGCTACGTGCCAAGAACTAATGCCAGCTCAATGCTGGCGGTAGCGTCTAGTGCGCGCAGCAATGCAGCGTGTGCTAAGCGTGTGCTAAAACCGTTAGCGCAGCTTAGTAAAATAAGCTTTCCAGTGTCTCCTGACTTTTAAATAAGAAAATGAAACTTTGAACAACCGCTTAAAATCCTTATCCCAAATAGCTGCCTGATTCGAAAGCATATAATGTAATGTAATGTAATGTAATGTAATTTATTTCTTATATACCGCTACATCCGTTAGGTTCTAAGCGGTTTACAGAAAATATACATTAAGATTAGAAATAAGAAAGGTACTTGAAAAATCCCCTTACTGTCCCGAAGGCTCACAATCTAACTAAAGTACCTGGAGGGTAATAGAGAAGTGAAAAGTAGAGTTAGAGGAAAAATAAAAATAAAATAAACATTTTAACAAGACAGCATTGATCTAAATACTTTGGAAGGTAGAAGAGAGGAGAGAAAGGAATAGAAGCAGAAGGGGGAGCCGTTGAACAGTAGAATTCTGGAGAAATTTAAATGATAGAAATAGAACAAAACAAAGACAAAAGGCAAAACAATAGATAAGATTAAAGATAAATCATAAGCTGGAAAGAAAAATAAAATAAAACTTTGTCTTCAATCCACGGTTTCAGCGTCAGTGATGAAGTGGAGCAAGTAAGTTTAGGAGGAGCGATTGACGTTTCCAGAAAGGGCTTCTTCAGGGAAGAGACTTGGCCGACAGTCCCAGGATGCCTATGTCTCCTTCCCTGCGATGTTCTCCCATCCATGCATTCCCTCCCAGACACACTGCCCGTGCCCCAGCCGCTCCAAGGAGGCTGCCCCAGATGAGGCCCACGGTGAATGCAGGATTCTCTCCTCTGTGGGAAAGCCGCCCGGAGCCGACAGTCGATCTTCTTAGCGGATTGCATGGGGGGAAGAGTTCACACTCTTGGTAGGATCGGGTCTGTGTGCTCTCAGTGGTTGTGGCTGGTCTCGTTGCTGCTTAGGTGTAAAAGCAGTTGATCTCCACTGCTGCTGATATTTAAAATCAGGCAGATTGATCTCTCCAATGGACTGCAGGGGGAGGAGTATGTGAATTAAATCATGTAGCTCAAAGGGATAGTACCTAATTATGGGGTCCGATTTAGTGCACGCACGTCCATTATATTCTTTTTTTAAAATTATTTCTATTGTAATTTTCACAAAAAAATTCTTTATACAGAATACAAGAACGAAATATACAACTAAGAACAGTTGAACCAACCCGTCAATTTCCATCGAGCCCACTTTTAGGGCTCCTTTTACGAAGCCGCGTTAGCAGTTTAATGCGCGTAATAGCGCACGCTAATTTGCCGGCCGCGCTAGCCGCTACCGCTTCCTCTTGATCAGGCGGTAGTTTTTCAGCTAGCACGAGGGGTTAGCGCACGCTAAAAAGGTGCGTGCGATAAAGCCGCTAATGCGGCATCGTAAAAGGAGCCCTTAGGGAGACTCTCATTTAAACCAAAGGAATTATTTTCAGAAAGGAAGATTACGGATAGTAAATTAAATCCGATAAGTAAATAAGAACATTTTTTTTAATCCTCTAATCAAAATGGTATCAGTTTTACTAACTCCCAAAAGGCAGTTTATGTCTCATGAGATTCTTGATCTAATAGAAATTGCTCTAATTGTAAAGGATCCCAAAACAGATATTCTTTTTCCTGATATTTAAGTAAACATTTACATGGAAACTTTAAATAAAAAGATGCCTCGATTGCCAAGACACGAGGTTTCGATGTCAGAAACGCCTTTATTTATTTTTTTTATGTTCAGTAAATTTTTTATTATAATTTGAATAATACATTATCCAATAATACAAAGGAAAAAAAGGGATCTCTAAACAAAATACATAATCAATCATACATAATTCCTTTTTAAGCCCACTAAAAGGGGAGACATGATACATTTACAACGAAAAAGTATAGGAAAAGATAAAGGAACTAATTCTCAGTTCACCTACGCGAACCTTCAGTCATTCCTTACTATAATAGGGATACATTGCTCCTCACGTTTCTTAGTGATGAAACATTAAAGAAAATTAATCTTATTTCTGTTCTCGGGCAACTAAGAATTGTTGTAATTGGATAGGATCCCCAAAAAACGTGTTTCTTTTAAACTGAGTTGCCTTGGCAACATCCGGAAAAACAAGAGCGTTGTCCCCACAGAACTTCCTGTTTTTATTTTGAAAATAAATTTCTCGAATCGGCATTTTGTCAGACTCATTGGAACATTTTACCAATAATGTAGATCAAATTCTGTGGGGGGCAAGTTCTTATCCCGATGCAGAAGGAATTATCTTTATCCCAGGACAAGCAGGCAGCATATTCTTAACGTATGGGTGACGTCACCGACGGAGCCCCGGTACGGACACTTTTTACTAGAAAGTTCTAGTTGGCCGCACCGCGCATGCGCGAGTGCCTTCCCGCCCGACGGAGGAGTGCGTGGTCCCCAGTTTCTTCGTTTCTGCGGAGCGAAGAAGACGCATGTGGTTTCAACGGCCGTTGAAAACATCCTTTTTTGCCTTCCCGCTCACATTATTTTCTTGTTTTTTCTCCTTTTCCCTCTTCGGGTTCTCTTTTTTCTTCGATTTAAAAAAAAAACAAAAAACCTCTTGATTTCTCTATTTTTTTTTAATCCAGCCCAAGCGGGGCCTGTTGTCACCATACAGGCCTCCGGTTTTGATTTTGCGGAGGCCGTGTTTCCCTTCATGCCCCCACAACCGGGCTTTAAGAAGTGCCAGCGGTGTGCACGCCCGATCTCTCTCACTGACTCACACAATTGGTGCCTACAGTGTTTGGGTCCAGAGCATCGGGCTGACACCTGCACCCGCTGTGCCACTCTTAAGAAACGCACATTAAAAAATCGGCAGATCCAGCAGAACATCCTTTTCGGTACCGGATCTGCTATGGAACCTGCTGCGACGTCGACAGTACCGCAAAAGGCGGCACCGACTACTTCGACGACGCCCGATCCTTCCTCGGGGTCGCTGGCACCAGGTAAGCCGGCTAAGAAGCCTTCCACCTCCCTTGAGCGCCACCGGCCACAGTGGCGACGCCGGTCCTCCCAACCTCACGCCGACCCCGCAAACGCTCCGCCCCGATCTCGGTGAGTGCCTCGTCATCGGCCTCCTCATCGCCGGGGCGTGGAGCAGCACCTATGGAACCGAAAAAGAAAAAAGCGGTACCGGTGCCACCCTTAGATGACCGCATCGCGGCCATACTCCAAGACAAATTACAGGAACAGCTGCAGCACCAACTCCAGCACCTGTTACCGACTCTCTTGGCACCACTTCTTTCGGTACCGGACCGGCCCGAGCCTCGCACCATTCCACCGGTGTCCACCCCCTCGGTGCCGCTCAACACTTCTATGCCAATCCTCTTGGCTGAACCACTCCGTTCTCATCCTGTGGTACCAACCCAATCTGAGGCCGATCCTCCTCGGGACCAGGAAGGGCACCGCTCTCCCCGGGACCGAGAACGGCACCGCTCTTCCCGGGACCGGGATCAACACCGGTCTTCCTCTCCCGATACCGCCTCAATGTGTTCTGGCAAGTCTCTTTCTAAGACCCGCCACACTGAACCTCCCACCCAGACATCTCGGCGTACGCACACTGATATCAGGGACCCAGACTTATGGGAAGAATCCCCACCCGGTACCGATGATGAGACTTCATCAACGGACGAGGAACCCTCGATGGTCGATACCAGTTCCAAACCTGAACAGTCCTCATTCACAAAATTTCTAAGAGAAATGTCGGCGGCTCTGTCTATCCCTTTGGAGTCCAACTCTAAGAAGTCCCAGGCTTTCCTTGACGCCCTGGACTTCGAACAATCCCCCAAAGAATTTTTAAAGTTACCCATCCACGACATCTTACGGGAAACTTTTTACAAAAATTGGGAAAACCCTCTCACGGTAACGGGTGCCCCTCGAAAACTGGATGGTTTATACAGGGTCATTCCTATCCCGGGGTTCGACAAACCTCAACTACCCCATGAATCCCTTCTAGTGGAGTCCACCTTAAAGAAAACCCAGGGCTCCAGTGTTTATGCCTCCACCCCTCCTGGCAGAGAGGGCAGAACGATGGATAAATTTGGTAAGCGCCTTTATCAAAATTCCATGCTTGCCAACAGGGCTAATAATTATACCTTCCACTTCTCCTTTTATATGAAGCATTTGGTGCAACAACTCTCCTCCTTACAAAAGTACATCCCTAAGCGTAAGGTCCCGATTTTTCAACAAGAAATTTCCAGTTTGCTCCAACTCCGGAAATTTGACAGACAGACAGCGTCCAGGGAGAGAGAGAGAGACAAATAAAAAACAAAAAACAGACATACAGACATCTACTCTAGCACCCGTTATTGTAACGGGCTTAAACACTAGTATTTAAAATAAAGCACATCGTGCCCAGCAGTCCGCTCACGCGGTGGCCCAACAGGTCCAGGACCTGTGCAGTAATCCTCTGTCTATACCCCTCTATCCCCTTTTCCAGCAGGAAATTGTCCAATACTTTCTTGAACCCCAGTACTGTATTCTGCCCTATTACGCTCTCTGGAAGCGCATTCCAGGTGTCCACCACAAGTTGGGTAAAGAAGAACTTCCTAGCATTCGTTTTGAATCTGTCCCCTTTCAACTTTTCCGAATGCCCTCTTGTTCTTTTATTATTCGAAAGTTTGAAGAATCTGTCCCTCTCTACTCTCTCTATGCCTTTCATGATCTTGTAAGTTTCTATCATGTCCCATCTAAGTCTCTGCTTCTCCAGGGGAAAGAGTCCCAGTTTCTCCAATCTTTCTCTATCTCTATCTCTCCCTTTCTCTCTCTCTATTTCTGTCTTTCTCCATTTCTCTCTCTCTCTCTTTCTAGCTCTCTCTCTCTATTTCTCTCTGTCTCCCTTTCTCTCTCTCTTTCTGTCCCTCTCTACTCTCTCTATGCCCTTCATGATCTTGTAAGTCTCTATCATATCCCCTCTAAGTCTCCTCTTCTCCAGGAAAAAGAGACCCAGTTTCTCCAATCTCTCAGCGTATGAAAGGTTTTCCATCCCCTTTATCAGACGCGTCGCTCTCCTCTGAACTCTCTCGGGTAACGCCATTTCCTTTTTAAGGTACGGCGACCAACATTGGACGCAGTACTCCAGATGCGGATGCACCATCGCCCAATACAATGGCAGGATAACTTCTTTCGTTCTGGTAGTAATACCCTTCTTGATTATACCTAGCATTCTATTCGCTCTCTTAGCGGCCGCTGCACACTGTGCCGTTGGCTTCATTGTCATGTCCACCATTACCTCCAAGTCCCTTTCTTGGGTACTCTCATTCAATAATATTCATTCCCATAGAAACCCAAGTTACAACTATACTATGGGAGGGATGTTATTGCATGGAGTTAGTTTATTCTGCACGGGGATACAAATGTCCATAATTACAACATAATTTCTGTGATGAAACAGACCTGGCATGACTTGGCTGTTACACACAACCCAGATTTGTCAGACATAAAACATGCTTGACCTAAATTTTATTTATTTTAGCATTTATATACCACTTAAGCTTAAGTGGTTTAAAATCAGGTACTCGGGCATATTGATCTTAGAACGGGAGGGGGGGGGTCTCAATCCAATCCTCAACACACCCAGCCAGACTGGTTTTCAGGAATATGCGTGAGAAAAATGTGCATATGCTACCTCCATTGTATGCAAATTCATCTCGCACATATGCGAATAACATGAAGATAGACCTGGCGATGCTTGAAGAATGGTTTGAAATTTGGCAGCTGAAATTTAATACTAAGAAATGCAAGGTCATGCATTTGGGCTGCTAAAACCCGAGGGAACGGTACAGTTTAGGGGGTGAAGAACTAATGTGCACAACGGAAGAGCGGGACTTGGGTGTGATTGTATGTGATGATTTTAAGGTGGTCAAACAGGCTCAGAGGGGGAGGGGCAGACCAAAGATCACAATATTGGGTCCTACTGGTAGAGGACAAGAGCTGGCTGGATCAACAAGGAGAAGGGGTTGTTGCCTAGCAATACAGAAACAGCTGGGGCTAGGGTATCCCTGACTCTCTCATCACTAGGGGGGCAGGAACCTCCCTGGAAGGGATGGAGTCCCAGGACTAGTTAAGCTCGGGTTAGATGCTGAGAGTTTGGCTGAGGTTGAGGCAAGGAATAAGAAAGGACACTTCAATCCTTCTTTCCCGGACCTGGAAGGGGAAGAGTAAGCAAAATCCTTTAGGAATTATTCGGGAAAGCAGCCGAGTTAGTTCAGCCATTGTACCTCAGCCAGAATGTGGCAGTCCTTGAGGTTTGAGAGAAGCTGAACTGAAAACTGTTCTGAAACAAACTGAACAAAACCCTCGGGGGGGAATTCTAGTGAAAAGCAGCCAGATCAGTTCATGCATTATAACTCAGCATGGTAGAAGCTGTGGTGCAGTGGTTCAAGCTACAGGCTCAGCACCCTGAGGTTGTGAGATCAAATCCCACACAACTCCCTGTGACCCTGGGCAAGTCACTTAATCCCCTATTACATTGCACTAGAGTGTGATCCCACCAGGACAGATAGGGAAAAATGCTTAGAGGCGTATTTTCAAAGACACACAAAGTTCCATAGGTTACTATGGTACTTTGTGTGTCTTAAGTGCTTTGAAAATTAGCCCTCTTAAGGTATAAGTGGTATATAAATAAACAAACCTAGCAGCTGCCCATCCTGACCGAGAGGCAGGGCAAAGGAGCAGCTTAGATGTGTCTGCTAGCTTGGAGATGAATTGGAAAAGCTAAGCTTCAGGGGGCAGTTTTGCATTCGATTGTAAAGAAAAGTGGTGCCCTGATTTGGGGGTTTGTTCAAATTTCAAAGACAACCTTTTGATGCAGTGAGAGAAGGAAGTTTGCCCCTCTTGTTTCAAAGCCTGAGCGCACCTCTACAGTGGGACCCTCGGCACCGAGCCAGGCACCCAGAATGGAAAGAATGGGTTTGGTTATATATAGCCTAAATAAAACATTAACAGAAAGGGGGAGGGGGAGGGGGAGCGACTTACCTCAGATGAACTGGTTGTTTTCTTGGCTTGGCTGGGTTTTTTTTCCCCCCCTTGTGTTAGGGGCTCTGCCCTTCTCCCTGTTTTCAGAGGGAAAGAGAAAGGGAAGCCCAGTACTCCAAAAGGGGTGGGGGCAGGGCTGGATTAATCAATAGGCCAAGTAGGCACATGCCTAGGGCCCGAAATGGTCAGGGGGGCCCGATGAAGGAAGGCATCAACATTGTTTTTTTCCAAACAGCGAAGGGCCCCTCCAGCATCGATCGGCAATGTGCCCCCCCTCCCCCCCCCCCCCCCCGACGGAAAGTAAGACAAGCAAGCAACGTGGGTAAGAAAGGCAACGGGAACTGTAATTTTGGAAGCGGTGCTGCTTACCCAAAGCTTCCTTCTGATGCAGCTTCCTGTTTCCACCTGGGCGCATGGTGGGGTGGGGCGGGGCAGGGGGCCCAGTGTACTTGTGTGCCTAGGGGCCCTCGATGAATTGATCCTGCCCTGGGTGGTGGTGGTTGGGGGGGGTACTTTTTAGACCAGTGGGACCAGTTGGTTCGTCACATCTCTCGCTCAATGTCTTGACTTCCTTGAGCTGAGGAAAATGACTTTTTAACCATTTAAGTCTGGTCTTGCCATCTCTACAGCAGCAGCTCAGAGAATTATCGGTGATCAAAGTATTATTTATTTAAGTATTTATATACCTCTTATAGCCTAAGGGCTCCTTTTACGAAGGTGCGCTAGCGGTTTTAGCGCACACTACAATGCCACGCGCGCTAGACGCTAATGCCTCCATAGAGCTGGCGTTAGTATTTTCCGTGTAGTGTGGGGTTAGTGCACGCGGCTTTGTAGCATGCGCAAAAAATGCTAGCGTACCTTCCTTAAAGGAGCCCTAAGTGGTTTACATTCAAAGCATTTCCCCCTCTCTGTCCCATTGGACTCACACTCTATCTAATGTATCTGGAGCAATGGGGGATTAGGTGACTTGATACCAAAAATATTCACTGCACAAAATTTTTTTTAATTTATATTTGTGCCATGTTGCAGCTTAGACATAGATATAACAGTGCAATTATAGTATTGGAAGGAAAACCTCAGGTCCCTGTTTGCCGTTAGCTATTTGACTTAGCTTGCAAACCATAGTGGGACAATCATCACTGGTTAAAACCACCCCCTACCATTTAACTTATAGCTTTTACAAATGATGCACTGTGTAATTTAGTACTTAGTTTTAGCTTTCACGCCCTTGTTATAAAATTGTTGCTTCTCAGTCACCTGTCCGTTAGGTGACTTGCCCAGGGTCACAAGGAGCAGCGTGGGATTTGAACCCACAACCTCAGGGCGCTGAGGCTGTAGCTCTAACCACTGCGCCACGCTCTCCCCGTATTATTTTTTTTTAAAAAAAAGCCAAAAACGCATATGAAGCTGTGTTGCAGAGCGATTGCACATAATCCCCGTTGCTAGGATACCTCTAGACCCGTGAACCCGCTCAACTCTTGAAATTTTTCAGCAGATAATTAAAGAGGACTCCTTCCCTCTCAACTGATTGAAAACGAGACATCGGGGAGGAAATATGTTTGACAAAAGAAGCATTATAATCATATTGACAATTGACAGAGACGGTCACAGAGGGTTTACTTGGAATCTCAGAGGATACAAATAATTTGATTCTCTGCTAGTCCTTCAACTTCAGTGACTGATTATCTCGCCGAGAACCCTGAAGGAAGCCGAAATGCTCAATATCAAGTGATTAAATCAAAATGACGATTTTGCTTTTTCACTGAAGCTGCTTTTTTTTCTTCTTTTTTTTTCCAGAGGGCGCTTTAGAAATAAAGTTCAACAACTGAATAAAAATGACAGCCCTGTGCTACCCAATCGATCTTCTCAAAATAGTTTTTGGGAGTTAGCATCCCCCCTTCCTCAGGTCCAAATACTTAGGGCTCCTTTTACTAAGGTGCGCTAGCGTTTCTAGCGCACGCACAAATTTACCGCGCGGTACGCTTCTAGAATAACGCCAGCTCAATGCTGGCGTTAAGGTCTAGCGTGCGCTATTCTGCGTGTTAAGGCCCTAACGCACCTTAGTAAAAGGAGCCCTTAATAAGAGCAATTTCTGGAAAAAGCAGCTTCCAGAACAAGAGTTTCGTTCGGTGCCCTTTTCTCCTCTTCATCTGCTTCCAGTCAAAAGGGCACAATACTTCCAAAAAAACACCAAAACCCCCCAAACTGTAGAAAGAATGATAAATAATGCAGATAAAGTAATTCTTTCGCTCGGAGAAAGGAAAGAAAGAAAATCCGCCAAATAAGTTAAACCTTCAAAACTGCATGCATCGTTCACTGTATACTTTACGGAAACTCTGCGGCTCTTCTCCAAGGCATGATCTACTTCCCACAGAACCCTCAACAGAATACGTCTAAATCTCCTTTCCACAAAAAATCTGCAATACAAACATGTTTTCCACTCCATGTTCACCTTTCTAGGCGTAAAAACTTAGAATGACCTTACTGAAATGACCAGGATGGAACCTAAGTACACCATATTCCGGAAGAAACTGAAAACTCATCCATTTGACACTTAATCACCTGTATCCTCTCCTCCCCCCTCCCCCCTCTCCCTCCCCCCTCCTACCCTCCTCTTCTCTTCTCCTGCCCCTCCTTCTCCTTCCCCACCCCCCTCTTTAAGTCACCTTGAGACTACCTAGCTATCAGCGACGCAAAAATAGAAGATTAGATTAGATTAAATATTGTGGGATGTAATAAGATGTAGAAAGGTTCTCAGTAATCACCACTCACATGCAGAATCTTCCTGCTTCAAGAATATGCCCATAATCCCCTCTCCCCCATTGCCCTAGGTAGATTAGATAGATTGGACAGACAGGGGGAAATGCCTGAATAAATACAGGTAAACCATCCTGAACTCCCCTGGGAGAACACTGTGGAAAATTGAATAAATAAATAATGTGAAAAGTTTCAGCCTCTAATAACCAGAGCTGGTATTGTGACATCATAATGGTTCCTTCCACCAATGCCTAAGAGCCAACCTCATTAGTGATGTCACAATGGCTTCATTATACAGTAGTCCCCTGAAATTCACGTGGGTTCCAATCCAGGAACACCCGCAAATGCAGTTTAGGAGTGGATTGGAGGCAAGAGAGGGCATCTGGGGCACCGGCGAGTGCTGAAAATCGGGTGCGGGATCATTCTTAGTATTTTCCGACCCCCCCCCCCCCACCCCATCTTCTGGGAACTAAAGTCAGGCTACACCAATCAGGAGCGGCTTTGAATGGTGAAGCTGGAGAGCTTCCTCTTAAAGGCTGGACTCCAGATGAAAAACCTTGGAAACAAATTTACATTTTTCTGCAGTGCCCGTTTTCATTATATAGAAGCATTCCCAGCCACTTCAAAGGGCGAAAGCTCGTTTCACAGACACCTCATAGCTTGATATAATGAAGTGCTTTCCTTTGCCCTTATCTCCACATGTAGCAGTAGAACCTAGGAGTTTTCCTTATTTAGAACATAATTATTACTGCCCGTGTCACATTCATTACCTTCACACTTGAGAGCTGAATTATACTTGCTGCATCATTAAAAAGAGTGAGATCTTTTGATTCCAATTTAGGACACAGGATCCCGACAAAAATGATGAAAAATTCCATCCTACTTGGCTTCTTTGAGGCAGTGGGATTTGTTAGTGGAAATCCATCTTTATGAAAATGTGTCACGGCTTGTCTGGACAGGATGTCTATTTTGATACATGCCACATGGGCCGTTCTCCATGGATTAGCACATCTGGAGCCCATTCTTGAATTTCTGTAGGAAATTTACTTTGGACCAAATCTATTACCCTGGCTGGACAGGACATAGTAACATATAGTAGATGACGGCAGATAAAGACCCGAATGGTCCATCCAGTCTGCCCAACCTGATTCAATTTTAAAAATTTTTTTTTTTTTTTTTTCTTCTTAGCTATTTCTGGGCGAGAATCCAAAGCTTTACCCGGTACTGTGCTTGGGTTACAACTGCCGAAATCTCTGTTAAGACTTACTCCAGCCCATCTACACCCTCCCAGCCATTGAAGCCCTCCCCTGCCCATCCTCCTCCAAACGGCCATATACAGACACAGACCGTACAAGTCTGCCCAGTAACTGGCCTAGTTCAATCTTTAATATTATTTTCTGATTCTAAATCTTCTGTGTTCATCCCACGCTTCTTTGAACTCAGTCACAGTTTTACTCTCCACCCCCTCTCTCGGGAGCGCATTCCAGGCATCCACCACCCTCTCCGTAAAGTAGAATTTCCTAACATTGCCCCTGAATCTACCACCCCTCAACCTCAAATTATGTCCTCTGGTTTTACCATTTTCCTTTCTCTGGAAAAGATTTTGTTCTACGTTAATACCCTTCAAGTATTTGAACGTCTGAATCATATCTCCCCTGTCTCTCCTTTCCTCTAGGGTATACATATTCAGGGCTTCCAGTCTCTCCTCATACGTCTTCTGGCGCAAGCCTCCTATCATTTTCGTCGCCCTCCTCTGGACCGCCTCAAGTCTTCTTACGTCTTTCGCCAGATACGGTCTCCAAAACTGAACACAATACTCCAAGTGGGGCCTCACCAATGACCTGTACAGGGGCATCAACACCTTCTTCCTTCTACTGACTACGCCTCTCTTTATACAGCCCAGAATCCTTCTGGCAGCAGCCACTGCCTTGTCACACTGTTTTTTCGCCTTTAGATCTTCGGACACTATCACCCCAAGGTCCCTCTCCCTGTCTGTGCATATCAGCTTCTCTCCTCCCAGGACAAAATGAAATGTAAGTAAACCAGAAATGTATGTCCAGAATACAGATATGCCCTTAGGGGTTCTTTTTATTAAGGTGCGTTAACCGATGTAGCGCACGCTATATGCTAAGACATCTATTATATTCCTAAGGGCATCTTAGCATTTAGCGTGCGCTACATCAGTTAACACGCCTTAATAAAAGGACCCTATAATCTGGTCCCTATCTCTATCCCTTCCCCACTCAATTCTTTTCCATCCCTCTCATGTTGCTACTGTCCCCAGGTTCCTCCCCCCCCCCCCCTCCTCCCGTCCTCATACCCAACCTGCACTTAAAAGATCTTGGAACAGGCATAACTTTTATTAAATATGCAAGAAAACAATATTCTTCTTATTAACAGGGTATCTTAAATGTCAAAGTCCCTAATGTTCCCGCAGTCCTTCATTTCAAACTGTGATAAAATAATTACTCGTCTAAAGTTCCATTCGACTTGCCTGGATTGTCCATCCTGCAGCTAGACAAGAAGGTGATGATGAAGGCAAGAAGACCAAGAGAGATGAAAAAATAAATCAACAACCGGAGCAGGGGAGTTAACCTCGCAAAATATGAAATACTTGGAATGCGCTACCGGAGGAAGTGATCAGGCAGAATACGGTACAAGGATTCAAACAGGGATTGGATGGATTCCTGAGGGATACAGGGATCGTGGGATACTGAGGGAGGAGCTGGGAGGTAACACAAGTATAGGAAGTAAATCAGGTAATGTGTATAAACAAACCTGGTCGTGCATGTGCAAGACCGGTGGGCTAGGACTTCGATAGGAAGGCAGGACTTAAATGGGAAACCAAGGTGGCAAGGGAGCCCCTTCTGATGATTCAGACAGGTCTTGACCTGTTTTGGACCTGTTTTGGGCCGTCGCGGGAGCGGACTGCTGGGCGGGATGGACCTGTGGTCTGACCCGGCGGAGGCACTGCTTATGTTCTTATGTTCTTATGTTATTTATTTATTCATTCAATTTTCTATACCTTTCTCCCAGGGGAGCTCAGACCAGTTTACAGTGGTGCCTCACACAACAAACTTAATTCGTTCCAGGAGCAAGTTTGTTATGCGAAAAGTTCGTTATGGGAAACGCGTTTTCCCATAACAATACATGTTAAAAAAAAATGATTCGTTCTGCAGCATAAAATATGCTAAGATGACATAAAAAAAGATAAATTTGTCAAAATGGTGAAAATGGTGGTCTTGCCGAGGCCAAACTCTTTGACGAGGTCACACTGTTTTACCCCCACATTCACTCCTTCTAATTATGTCCCGTTTCATTTCAACAGAAATCACCTTCCTGCTTTTTTTAGAAGCCATGATCTATAAAAAATATTGAGCTTATCTTAAAAGGACGACTGCCGTGCTACGTGCGTGCGTGCGTGATTTAATTCGTAATGAAGAACGATTGCCGCGATACGTGCTTAAGTTAAGCGCAGTGACTAACGACTGCCTGCAGTGCCTGCGCGGAAGGATGCAATACATCGGCAGCGATCGTGGAAGCTCGGGCGACGTCGTTGTGTGAAACGAAGTTCGTTGTAGGAATCATGACATGAAGTTCGTTGTGTGCAGCGTCCGCTGTGCGAGGCGTTCTTTATGCGAGGCACCACTGTATATGAATTGATTCAGGTTCTCAAGCATTTTTCTCTATCTGCTCTGGTGGGCTCACAATCTATCTAATGTACCTGGGGCAATGGGTGGATTAAGTGACTTGCCCAGGGTCACAAAGAGCTTTAACTATTGCAACACTCTAGAAATCAAAATGTAGCAAAAGTGAGCCAAGAATAGGACAATCAAGCCATTGTGACATCACTGACGAGCTTGGCTCTTATTGGTGGAATGAGGCATTATGATGTCACAATACCAGCTCTGGTTATCAGAGGCTGAAGCTTTTCACACTATTTATTTATTCAGTTTTCTATACCATTCTCCCAGGGGAGCTCGGAACAGTTTACATGAATTGATTCAGGCTCTCAAACATTTTCCCCTGTCTGTCCCATCTGGCTCACAATCTATCTAATGTACCTGGGGCAATGGGGGGATTAAGTAACTTGCCCAGGGTCACAAAGAGCTTTAACCACTGCACCACTCTAGAAATCAAAATGTAGCAAAAGTGAGCCAAGAATAGGACAATCAAGCCATTGTGACATCACTGACGAGCTTGGCTCTTATTGGTGGAATGAGGCATTATGATGTCACAATACCAGCTCTGGTTATCAGAGGCTGAAACTTTTCACACTATTTATTTATTCAGTTTTCTATACCATTCTCCCAGGGGAGCTCGGAACAGTTTACATGAATTGATTCAGGCTCTCAAACATTTTCCCCTGTCTGTCCCATCTGGCTCACAATCTATCTAATGTACCTGGGGCAATGGGGGGATTAAGTAACTTGCCCAGGGTCACAAAGAGCTTTAACCACTGCACCACTCTAGAAATCAAAATGTAGTAAAAGTGAGCCACGAAGAGGACAATCAAGCTATTGTGACATCACTGATGAGGTTGGCTTTTAGGCATTGTTGGTCTGAAGCATTATGATGTCACAATACCAACTCTGGTTAGCAGAGGCTGAAGCTTTTCACACTATTTATTTATTCATTCAGTTTTCTATACCATTCTCCCAGGGGAGCTTGGAACAGTTTACATGAATTGATTCAGGCTCTCAAACATTTTCCCCTGTCTGTCCCTTCAGGCTCACAATCTATCTAATGTACCTGGGGCAATGGGGGAGGGGGGATTATGGGCATAACTGCAGCAAAGTGACTAATGCATCCTTACAAAGTAGCACTTAAAGAAATATGTGCTTCCATTAGAAGCCAGTGCAAGTCCTGTGAGCACTTAGTAACACTCTCGCACCTGGTCAATTGAAATATGAAATGGCCTGCGGTGTTTTGAAAAAGCTGTAAAATCAAGGTAACATTTAAGCCAATATAGAGAAAGTTACAAGAATCCAAATGGGCTAATGGTCAGTTAAATTGTCCTTGAAAGGTCAATCATACTGCAAAAGCATCTTTAAAAAGCATTGTTTTTAAGCTGTTCTTGAAATGATCTAACGCGTGGATCTCTCGCAGGTGAGCCGGTGCTGAATTCCAGAATGTGGGGGGCGGTAACGGAGAAAATATTATTGCGCATAGTATTAATAATTTTCAATAATGGAATTGTTAGCAGATTTTGACTAGATGACCGAAGAGTACGTTGAGAGGTGAGGGATATTAGAAGTCTAGTAATAAATTCAGGCTGCCCCGTTTGTCTAGTTTTGAAGGTTAATAGCAGTATTTTGTAGGTGATACGGTGGGAGATGGGCAACCAGTGTGCTTTGACCCTCAGATTTTTTTTTGCGTTAAAGATAAGTTTGACAGCGGTGTTCTGAATAATCTGAAGGCGTCAAATTTCCTTTTTTGTAATTCCCTTGAATAGAGCATTGCTGGAATGTCAAAGGAACAGGAGGCGCAGTCGGTGTATCAGAAAAGAAGATATTTTTCAGCAGCCCCAGGTAGATTTAGGATCCAATTATTTCCAGAGTGCAGAGAATGATATGAAGCCCTTTCAAAATTAAGGCCCTTCATAGTCAAGCGAGGCATTTCCACTGGAAAAGAAATATGTCCTAGAAACAAGGAATCAGATTTTCAAATCCCTCTTTTGCAGTACAGTATCTGCCCATAGCAATGGTCGACATGAGACCTGAAGTGTTTAAAAGCAGAAGAAACGTCACTAGCTTAAAATCCTTTCCATTCTACCGTCGGTCTCTTTAGTTACATTAGCGTAATATATTTTTTCAAACTTCTTCCGAATGTGACCTCATAAAACCCCAGTGAATGTAGAATCCATCATCGTTTACAACCAACGCGGGGTTGTTGGGGGGTTTTTTGAGGGGAGGGGGGTTCTATTCTAGTTTTCATGTATTGGATTTGAACATCTGCAATGCTTTTCACATTATTAAGTGTTTCCTGTAAAAGTGAAAGAGCTCATTACAGGAAGGCAGCAGCCGGTCCTCCGTTTAGCACAAGCTGTCCTCTGTCCGTCCATGTAAAAGCGAGGCAGAGCAAAGGAGGAGCGAGCAAGGCCAAAGGACGCATTTGCATCCCAAAAAGGACCATTCCTCTGCCAACTTAAATTCTAAAATGAACCAGGATTAGTGTTGTATTAACCCTTTGATGGCTTAGGCAAACAATGCACTAAGGACTAGATTCCATAAAAGGGATTTAAAAAAAAAATCAGCACCGAAAAAGATAGCGCTCGACATTTTTCTATAAATGAGACGACCTTCTGCAGTGCTGACTCAGCTTTTTCAGTTGCTACAGATTTCTTAAGCCCCTTACACAATATACATTATTACTACATAATGCATGGATGGGTTTTTTTCTTTTTTATTTAATCAGTCTTTTCTACTAACACCTTTATACAGGGTGCCACAAAAACACTCCTTGATTTTAAATGGTTACAAAATCAAAACTTATTGGAATATTTTTATAAATAAGATGACAGCAAATACAAGTCCCAAAAAGCACAGTTAGCAAGATCTTACCCAATCGCTGGCACTTTCACCCTTATAAGCTGCAGTTGGTGCAGAGGTTACAACCTTCAGACAATGCAACGCGACAAAATGACCAGGTGTTCCTCAAATGGCCCCCGAGATCACCGGACATGACGGTTTGTGACTTTTTCCTTTGGGGGTACTTGAAAGACAGAGTGAACGCACCTCCACTACCCGCAACTATGGATGATCTGCAGGAACGCATCACTGACGCTATAAACGCGATCACGCCGGATGTGTTTTGGAGAGTCTGGTCCGAGCTTGATTATCGCATCGATATTTGTCGAGTAACAGGTGGGGCGCACATCGAGTGTATGTAATCAACAGATACCATATGAAACTTTATGAGTTGATGAAACTGTGGCCTCAAAGGTGAAAGAATATTCCAAGAAATTTTGGTTTTGTAACCATTTAAAATCAAGGAGTGTTTTTGTGGGCACCCTGTATACACCGAGATATTTTTAACGCCTGAGGCAGGCGGCTCCGAAGACCGTTGTCCTGACCCTACTTTTTTTGTTTGTTGATTTTGACCTAATCATGGGGTCTCCATTTCCTTGTGCTTTTTTTTGGCTCAGAGTTAGAGGCCATTTATAGAATGGTTAGTAGTACCAAGAATCAGGCCTAGCTTTAGGCGTGCTCATATACACCCACTAAAATGTGGTTGAAATCCTCACGCCTACCCCCCCCCCCCTTTTTACAAAACCATAGCGCAGTTTTTAGCACCATGAGAGATTACCATGGTCAGCACTGCTTTCTGGAATTTCTTCTCCTGCGTGTGGCTCAGATATTTCTTGAGCTTCTTAACCTCACGTATTTTCCATATGGACTTGTGATCCTTGATGAGAAGGCTTTTTTTCATGGCCATTCTATCCTCTTTGTAACTTCACTAGACTACAGCCTTATAAATGTACACACTAAAGGATAAAGTCAGGCAAGGACCAAATTTTAGGTGCCATACATTGGGATGTCAATTTGAATACAGTACTCCCCTGAAATTCATGGGGGTTTTGTTCTAGCAACCCCCACAAATTTTGAAAAACCGCAAATATGTTTTGCCATTCAGCTCCTGATTGGTGTTGCCTGAATTTAGTACAGGAAGAGGCGGTCGGCGAATACTGTGAATTAGTGAGTCTATGATTCGTGGAGGAACACTGTATGTCAGTTTTGCATGGAGTAGAGGAGTGGCCTAGTGGTTACAGCTATTGCCTCATCACCCTGAAGTTGTGGGTTCAATCCCAGTGCTCCTCCTTGTGACCTTCGGCAAATCACTTTGCTCTCCTTTGCCCCAGGTACCATGAAGACCAGTAGGAAAATCGAATACCTGACTGCTATTCAATGTAAACTGCTTAGGATACAGAGGCATAGAAAGGGAGGGGGGTGGTGAGGGGGTGGTTCACCACAGGCACATCCTTCCTTGGGGTGCCGGCATACCCCTTCCCATACCTCCCCCTGCCGCGCGCCCACACCTCTTTCCCATACCTTTTTAACTTTGGCGCGAGCCTATGTCGGCTTCGGCGCTTTCTCTGACATCACGTCTGGGAGCCAAGTATAGGACAATTGAGCCATTGTGACAACACTGATGAATTTGGCTCTTAGGCATTGGTGGAATCGGGCTTATGACATCACAATCTGAGCTCTGGAATGTTGCTCCTCTTTGGGTTTCTGCCTGGTACTTGGGACCTGAGTTGGTCACTGTTGGAAAACAGGATACTGGACTTGATGGACCTTCGGTCTGTCCTAGTATGGCAGTTCTTATGTTCATACCAGTATCTAGGGTGTCAAGGACTACAATTAGACACCCTGTGGCTAAAGTAGGAGCTTCATCATTTTAAAGCACACGCTCCCGCAGCATTTTTAATGCAGAAGCAGTTAAACACAGTTCGTGAACTTCACATTAAAATCATGCATTTGTGTTAATACTGGCAGGGGCTCTTTACATAATTTCCCCGCCCTTTCCTGCCCCTTATTTACATTAAATTCTGCATTAGCATAATACTGCTAGCTATAATGGTCCTGATTCTACAAACGGCGCCTAGCAGCTAGGCACCGAGCTGCGCGGTTGTCAATCAACTGCTAGGCGCTTTTTGTGGAGTCACAGTTAGTGGCGCCTAACTCAACTTAGATGCCGATGGGCATCATAACGTTAAGCGCCAGGGTCAATGTCAATTAGGCCAGGGTTTTCTTGGTCTAATTTACCTGCGCCTAAGGTAATCTATGCCCAAACTCCGCCCCTAATTACACCTACCTTTTGGGTAAGCACAGGAAAGTGCTAGCAGGTACCAAGTTCGGCACCTACCTGAAAATTAATTATTGAATCATTTCCAATTGGGTTTTCATAGCGCAGTTCTATTAGCAGCACCAGCTGAACCAATTAAAAAAATTAAGTTAGATCTCTAATCAGAAAATAACGGTGTATATTGAAGAACTAAAGCCAATACTGGGCGGATTTGCACAGTCTGTGTCCCATATGTGGCCGTTCGGTTGAGGACAAGCTGGGGGAGGGCTTTGACGGCTAGGATGGTTTAGATGGGCCGGAGTGAGTTATGACGGAGACTCCGGTAGATGGAACCTTAGCACAGTACCGGGCAGAGCTCAGGGTTTCTGGACCCCGAAATATCTAAGGAAAAGGGCAACGTAGATTAAATCATGAATTTATAGAGAGTGTATGGTTGGGCAGACTGGATGGGCCATTCGGATCTCTATCTGCCGTCATTTACTATGTAACTATCCCCCCCTCTTTTACTAAGGTCCCGTATATTCTATGGATGCGTTAGCATTTAGCGCGTGCCTTAGTAAAAGGACCCCTATGCCACTTAGATCGACTAAGTGTGCTGATCTAGGCACTTTTTATACAATCTGGGCCTTTTGTCAGCTCCCAGGCTGAAATATGCCTCAAAACGTCCCCTGGTCGTGCCTTGCAACTGCAGACTGCCAAACGACGTTCCTACTCCCACTACATACCGAGCCACTGGAATCGACTACCCCTTGAAGGACTCCTCAAGTTTAGGAAAGCAATAAAATCATCTCTTTACCTACTCGTGGACTACAAAGAAATATACATTGGTACCAGAACCTGTTATGTGTCACCTAAGGAAAGCTTATAAGGCAAAATCTGGTATTATAACTATGCCAAATCCCACCTATAAACTGTCTGTTAATTAGGTTAAAACTTGTATCGGAAACGTACTGAACTTATGGCTAATCTAGTGTAAATTGTAACCTATTAACTATACTGTATACTATGCATGTTAAACCTGTAACCCGTTCTGGGCTCTTTGGGGACAACGTGATAGAAATCAAATTTTAACAAGGGCTACTGTTAAGATGTACTATTATACCACAAGTCATGCTATTTCAGCACAGGGTCTCTTTGCATACGATAGATCCTGGGGTATAATAACCCATCTTAATGTTGATAAGTCCCTCCCCCCCAAATCTCAGTTTAAAAAAGTACTAACACAGTTTAGGAAAGATATGCCTCTCTCTGTCCAGAAGTTTCCTGTGGTTTATACCAGGGGTGTCAAAGTCCCTCCTTGAGGGCCGCAATCCAGTCGGGTTTTCAGGATTTCCCCAATGAATATGCATGAGATCTATTAGCAGAAAATGAAAGCAGTGCATGCAAATAGATCTCATGCATATTCATTGGGGAAATCCTGAAAACCCGACCGGATTACAGCCCTTGAGGAGGGACTTTGACACCCCTGGTTTATACGTAGAGCGATCTGCAGCCTCTATAAAATCAAGTTTGCAAGCAACGGTATTTTGATGAACCTTGCTGAAGTTTGCATTCGTTCAACAGGCATTTCTTTCATAAATTTGCTGTTGACACCCCTGAACTGGAGAATCCATCCTGGAGTTTGAACCAGTCACCCAAGCGGAAGGATCGGTGGCCCTGGTGATTCTAATTTGCATCTGATCAGCTGTTTTCTCGCATTTACTGGAGAGATGTTGACAAGTTTCCCCCAGTACATCTGCTTGGTTTGCGTTCAACCTCTAATTTTTCACACGTTTCCAGTCATATATACAGTTGCGGATGCTAATTTTAGCAAATTTTGTCTCACCAATAATAAACCCAGCTGTGCATAATTAACAGCAGACAGTGCGCACTGCTTAAAGTCAAGAATTGTGCAATAGCCAGATGAACTATGGAATGGTTTGCATTTGGAATTAACATTAATAAAGCATGTAATCTTTTTGTCTTTTTAAGCCTGTTTAAGCCTCAGTTCACAGCAGATTACGTACCGTAAAAGTGGCATAGATATCTTAACCCTTACATTCCTGAAGTTTGAACCTACTGTATCTAATATAGTAGAAGCTTCACAAAAAAATTATGACCTACCCGTGTACACTTCCGGCAGCTGCCGTCGTAATATTTCAAACAGAGTGTAACAGTAACACAACAAAACAGAAGGGGAGAATTGAGATAGACATGTGAGAACTAATTTTATGCTCTAAAACTTTGCTTCTCACTTGTTGAGGAGCCAACCTTATATTAAACAGCTTGCGAGGAAGAAACAAGTGTCTACCCCTAAGGAAGAGATGAAACGGAACTCCATCGGGTAGTTTTGGATTGTATCGCACTTGGAAATGTTAATCAGTTTAGTGGTTCCTATACTTTAGTTTACCGTATATACAGTATAACTTGTGGGGTGAAGCGAACAAATGATTGAACTTTCCTAAAATATGTTCTTTATAAGCATTATATGAGACTTCTTGAAAAAATTCACTTTTGATATTATATGGGTTTTTAAAAATTTTTTTGCATAAGAGAAAAATGATGTAGTGGTGGACCCGTATTAAACTTTGCTTTGGCAAGATATGTGTGATATGACCAGGGGCAAGAAAACCTGAAAAGATTAGTTTCCACTACTGAAATTCTCATCTCTTATAATTATTGTCAATTGTAGATAAAGTATGGTAGTAATCTCCAAGAAGTCTCCTACATACGAGGTTTTTTTTGTTAACTGAAGAACTAATTTTACAACTGGGCATCTATAAAACTTTCCAGAAATATGCTTATTTTATGCCTTTTTTATTTTTATAAAGGCACATATCAACACAATTTAGTCATCTCTCTGGAGAACAATAGTTTTTATGTTGGATCTTCAGAGGTGAAGACTAGAGGCCCCTTTTTACATGGTGGGTTGCAGTAATTGCTCTCTGACGCCCATAGGGATTCAATGGGCATTGGAGTGTTTGCGGTGTGGCAGCTGCTTCCGTGCCTTTGTAAAAGGGGAAGGTTAGAATAACATGGAACTGGGCTTCCAGCACCATCATTGTCATTGTCAAAATTATGACAAAAGCACTTAGAAATTCTTTACTTTTTCAAATGCATATGACTTAAATACTTACACTCATCTTAAATTGGAAGAAACTATTTTCATTTGTGGCAAATCTTGAGACTGTCATCTGATATGAAATCATGTTTCATCTTAGGTTGTATCAATAGCACTCCTTTAAAAAAAAAATATAGCAAAAAAACACACGTTAGAAAGGGACACTTTTACGAAGCTGTGGTAGTAATTCTCCCTTGGCAAATGCGCCAAAACCAATCCAATTCCGATGAGTTTCTATGCATTTGCCGCGGGAGAATTGCTACCATGGCTCTATAAAAGGGGGCTCTAAATTCTTCAGATCAATTAAAAAATAAAAAGCTAATAACATCAACAGGATTAAGACAGGGCTTGGCCAACATACATGCCAGATGCCATCTTGTTGATGTCACTTGATGCCAGCAGTTATTTTGACATGATTAGATTTATTAAAACTTGATTGATAACAAAGCAATGAATCCTATGTGGGGAGTTGAAAACTTTGATCTCCTCTCTAGTACTTTCAGAGCTGGAATGGGAAGTTGCCTTTCTGATGGAACCCTATCCATGTACTCCAAGGATTCCTAAGGTTCATGAAAATTTGGATTATCCCTCAGGGTGACCAATTGTGTCAACAAAAAACTGTTCTTGAGCCACTCTGTCAATTTATTAATTAATTCCTTAAGAAGGCGAGTGTGGTATAGTTGTTACAGCTACAGCCTCAGCACCTTGAGGATGTGAGTTCAAATCCTGCACTGCTCCTTGTGACCCTGGGCAAGCCACTTACTCCTCCACTGCCCCAGGTACATTAGATAGATTGTGAGCCCACCGGGACAGAGAGGGAAAATCCTTGAAGTACCTGTATGTAAACTGCTTTTGAGTACAAAAAGGTGGCATACACGCCCCAATCCCTGTCTCCCAATGAAAGTAACATCCTTTATGATGTATTAATTTCTTGTTCTTGATATAACACCTTTAATGCAAGGCAGTTTACATAATAAAAAATATAAATCAAGGAAAGGAACACTATAGATTAAAAAAAAAGGACAAAATAGATTTTTAAAAAACATAAAGGTTCAAGGTTTATTAATATTTGATGAATCGCTAAATCTGTTTACAAAGCGATGTACACAATTATAAAATAGGGTAAGATTATAAAAATACACAATTCATGAACATTTAAAATTAAGACAGGACAGACTTTAGTTGGGAGGGAAGGGGGATAAAAAGTTACATCTGTTATATCAAGAAAAACAAATACAGTGGTGCCTCACACAACGAACTTAATTGGTTCCAGGAGCAAGTTTGTTATGCGAAAAGTTCGTTATGTGAAACGCGTTTTCCCATAACAATACATGTTAAAAAAAATAATTCGTCCTGTAGCATAAAATATGCTAAGATGACATAAAAAAAGATAATTTTTTTGTTGTTATTTTTATTTAGATACATCTAAAAACATAATTGTTTTTTAAAACAACACACATTTTTTAAATTTAAAGACAGACTAAGTAGAGTCTAATTTTACAGTGAGAGAGGGCAGAGTCTCAGCGGCAAAAACTGGGACTTAACTGTTCATTTTTTTTTTTTACGTTGTTTCAAGATGCCCTAAATAAAGTTTTTAAAAAATGCAACTTTGGATATAACGGACTCTGAATATAACAGACTGGTATTCCAGGTCCCTTGAAGTCCGTTATAATGGGATTATACTGTATTAACTAAACCTCTACTAAAGCTTTGAGAGCTCTGATAAACTTCAGAAACCCAACGACATCATTTTTTTCTAGCATCGGGGAAGCGGCGAGAGTAGCTCCGCCCCCCCCAACGCATCAGCAGTAGGCGCCGGGCCCCTGCGAGCCGACGGTCCGCCACTGCACAGGGAGCCAGGCGGAGAGAGGGCAGTTAAGCGCAGTGCCTGCGCGGAAGGATGCAGCTCGGGCGACTTCGTTGTGTGAAACGAAGTTCGTTGTAGGAAGCGAGACATGAAGTTCGTTGTGCGCGGCGTTCGCTGTGCGAGGCGTTCGTTATGCGAGGCACCACTGTAAGGGAAAAACAAAAGGAAGCAGGGTAGTTAAAAGATTAAAAGTATCATAAAAGTCAAAAGAGTTTTAAATGTTAAAAGCATCTTTAAAAAGGTGCGTTTTTAAGGATTTTTTAAAAGAAGGGATGTCTTTTTCATTTTTAATGTGTTGTGGCAGAGAGTTCCACCATTGAGGACCAATTACAGATCTTCGTGTACCTATTATTTTTAGAGAAGGTACAGCCAATGGATTTTGAGAAGATGATCTGAGCGTACGTGCGGAACTGTGGGGAATTAACATTCTAGCTATAAACTGGGGTTCGTTGTAAGCCAAGCTTTTAAATATAAGCAGCATGATTGATGGTATATCTGAATCACTCTGGTTTGTCACTATAGATGTTCTTTCTTTAAATACACATATACATCAAGATGCAGCAATGGAGGTCATTTAGAAAGATCTGAGAGGACGTAAGCACCCTCGCCTCCCCAAAGGATTTCATTGGGTTTTCTTTTGAAATTTGAAGAAATTGAATCTAATGCAATTATTTTTGCTATTGAAATGAATATTATGAACAAATTCATGGCGTTGCGATGGGAGGCGTCTTTGGTTCCCTATGTTATATGGAGCTCAGTTTGAGAATACCTAGTTATAAGCACTTCCATAAGAACATAAGAAGCGCCATCTCCGGATCAGACCTTCGGTCCATCAAGTCCGGCGATCCGCACACGCGGAGGCCCTGCCAGGTATACACCTGGTTTATTTTATAGCCAACCATACTTTATATGCCTCTCTCAAGGAGATATGCATCTAGTTTGCTTTTGAAGCCTAGGACTGTCGATTCTGCAATAATCTCCCCTGGGAGAGTATTCCAGATGCCAACCACTGGAATACTCTCCCAGGGGAGATTATCCAGGTTATCCAGTTATCCAGGTTATATCCAGTTCTGCTATCTCTCTGCTGTACTGTAGAAGCAAATTTTGCTTGATCGTATATTTTTTTTCCTTCGGAATGATTCGGTTGATAGGGGAGAGTGTGGCTTGAGTACCTGAATAAATTCATGGAAACCTGAGAGAGCAGTATAGAAAATGGTTCATAGTCAGTGGCACGCAAAACACCAGCGTGCTGACAATTCAGCGCAAGAAAAAAGCACGCCGCCGAAAAACTTATTTTTAAAGAGCTCCGGCGGGGGTTGTGGGGGGGGAAACCCCCCCCCCACACTTTAATGCATAGTGTTCGTGCTGCCGTTGGGGGTGTGTGGTGGTGCAACCCCCACATTGTAGAGAAAACGGTACTTTTCTGATTTTTTTCAGGAAAGGTTCTGTTTTCTCTACAATGTGGGGGGGTTGCACCCCCCCCCACACACCCCCAACAGCAGCGCGAACACTATGCATTAAAGTGGGGGTTCCCCCCCACACCCCTGTCGGAGCTCTTTAAAAATAAGTTTTTTCGGTGGTGCGCTTCTTTCTTGCGCTGAATTGTCAGTGCTGGATTGACGGCGCGCTGGTGTCTGGCGCGCGATTATCCCGTCACCTAGAAAATTGAATAAATAAATAGTTTGTTGCAATTTTGTGACTGGCTTAATTCACTAGATTCTAGTCTTTCATTTGTATTGAGTTACCATCAACATCTGATTGATATTTTTGACATGCATATTTTTCGAGAAAAAATTGCTTACTACTTTATATTGCAAATGGAACTTTATTTGAGAGAGATGCAGCGCAGAGGGCAGGAGAGGCCAAGAGGGAACCGGAGGAAGCCAGGGTAAGCAGCAAGATTCGGGAACGCAGCGAGAGATAGCCCCCCCCACCGCGTCACAGGTTGCATCGGCGCCCAGGCTCCCCTTTAAGAAGAGGGGAGCCAACGGCGTCCGGCCGTTCGGCGCGCGGCAAAGACGCTCGCCTTAGCGAGAGCGCCTTTGCGAAGGAGCCTTGTGAAGGAGCCCAGGCAGCCCAGCAGCAAATCTGTTGGAGACAGGATACTGGTCTTGATGGACCTTCAGTTTGCCCTAGTATGGCAATTCTTATCTATATCACTATGTATCCCTACGATTTAGTATATGTAGGAAGGAGTACCCATTCAGTGCATTTGCATTTGGCATGAACATAAATCTTGGATCGTTACTGGTATTCTTTAAGTGCCTTTGGTTCAAGTACCTTTGGTTCAACATACAGTAAGTCAGGGGTGTCCAATGTCGGTCCTCGAGGGCCGCAGTCCAGTCGGGTTTTCAGGATTTCCCCAATGAATATGCATTGAAAGCAGTGCATGCAAATAGATCTCATGCATATTCATTGGGGAAATCCTGAAAACCCAACTGGACTGCGGCCCTCGAGGACCGACATTGGACACCCCTGCAGTAAGTGATATCTGATGGAGGATTATTGATTAAGCATCTGTGGGAAGGAAGGCTGGTAATTTTTTTTTTTTTTTTAATCTTAATTCTAAAGAACAATGTTGGATCTATATTTTGAACTCTGTAAACCCATTTGGGTTGAACGCTGAAATAGTTGGACCTGCCTTACGTTAATCCTTTTGAGGGATTTTAACCTTGAGAGATAGACTAGAGTCACCATATGGCTCTAGAAAAAGGAGGACAGATTGAGACATCCGGGTTTTACTTCCGTTTTCAATCCGTCCTCCTTTTTCTGGAGCCATATGGTAACCCTGGTCAAAGGCAGTCCTCATTGTTTGACGTAAAAGTAAGTGCCCAGAAAGGTTTTGGAGTTATCAGAAAGCTTAGGGGACGGCCCTGCCTCTATGGCCAGAGGCAATGTTGCAACAGGAGGCAGGATCATCGCAGAAGCTATTAGCTTTTTTTATATTGATTTGAAGAATTTTGTAATAAATTTCTAAACTTTTTTCTTCACTGTATTCTTCCAGGAGACCTATCCTTAATATTGTCTAAGGCACAGGTGTCAAAGTCGGTCCTCGAGGGCTGGAATCCAGTCGGGTTTTCAGGATTTCCCCAATGAATATGCATGAGATCTATGTGCATGCACTGCTTTCAATGCATATTCATTGGGGAAATCCTGAAAACCCGACTGGATTACGGCCCTCGAGGAGGGACTTTGACACCCCTGGTCTAAGGTAAAACATGATTTCATGTCAGATAATATTCTCCAGATTTGCCCTGAATTAAAATGGTTTCTTCCAATTTAAGGTGAGTACAATTGATTAAGTCTTATTTGTCTGAAGAATTAAAGAATTTATAAAGTGCTTTTTGTTAACAATTTAGACTGTTCACGATGCAGCTGCTGGAAACCTGGTTCCAAGTTATTCTACCTAGGCTGCAGATCTGAAGGGCTGACATAACAAAAGTTACTATTCTCTAGAGGGATGACTATATTGTGTTTGATATTTGTACCCAGTGGTGGAGGAGGAGGAGGGGCAGTCCGCCCCGGGCGTAGTCTTTGTAAGGGGCACAGGAACTGGTCCTCTTCTCCACCTCCCTGCTCCTTTCTGACACCCCTGCCGCGCACGTGCGCCCCCTTCCCTCCTACCTCTTTTAAGTTTCCCCGCGTGACAGCATTACGAACTCGCTGCTCGTGTCAGTGTCACCTCGCTCTGACGTCACTTCCGGGCCCCGCGCCTAGGAAGTGATGTCAGAGGGGCATGTTTGTGCCGTTGCTGGTGCGCGGAAAATTAAAAAGGCATAGGGGAAAGGTGCATGCGCGGCAGTGGGGGGGGTGAGGAAGGAGCGTGGAGGCGGAGGAAAGGGCAGGGGAGGGGCGCCGCTCACCCTGGCTACGCCACTGTTTGTACCTGAATATTCACTGTGCCTATTTAATAAAGGCTCTTATAGAATAGCTTTTCAGGTGCCTGCCCAAATTATGGTCCCAGGCAATGCATACATGTAAAAATGTGAAGAAAGTCATGGGCTCATTATAAAAAAGGAAACTAAGATCATACCTTTTATGAAAATACATTTTTAACTTGCTTTAGGAGGCCAGAATCTTCTTCCTCAGTACATGATGGCATGCATTGTACAATATGCAAGATAACGTGTATTTTATACTGTACATATGTAAATAAATTTACATGCTTACTTTAAAAAATATATGCCATTGTGCATATTGTCAATACAAGTTTATATCAGACTCAAAGGCTTTAGACCTCTTTAGAAATCAAAAGATAAAACATCCACTGAAAAGGTCTTCAAATGTTTATATATACTTCCAAACCCACAGACCTCAGAAGGACCGTATTGTATGTCTAGTTTCTTCAAAAGGCATACAGACTAGTTACGGCAACCATGGTCGTCATAGGTCTCTATAACATTTTTTGTTTTTATTTTAGTTTTTAATAACTATTTAACTTTAACCCCCCTTCCCTCCCAATTGTTGTTGGTCATGTTGGATTTCTATTGTTTATATATACTGTATGTATTTTAACTCAATTGTATTTTATTATTATGTACATCGCTTTGTATAAAGATATAGCGATTCATCAAATATTTAATAAACCTTGAAACCTTGAACTTAACAAGTACTTATCTTTTATCTACGCGGGTGGGGGTAGGCACTCCGACATAGACTATGTTTCGCCCCGAATGGGCTGTATCAAGGAATCCCCCTTATATCAAGCGACTCATGCTTCCCGCCATGCTTCCTGATTAAAAATCTATGGCGGGAAGCATGAGTCGCTTGATATAAGGGGGATTCCTTGATACAGCCCATTCGGGGCGAAACATAGTCTATGTCGGAGTGCCTACCCCCACCCGCGTAGATAAAAGATAAGTACTTGTTAAGTTAAATAGTTATTAAAAACGAAAATAAAAACAAAAAATGTTATAGAGACCTATGACGACCATGGTTGCCGTAACTAGTCTGTATGCCTTTTGAAGAAACTAGACATACAATACGGTCCATCTGAGGTCTGTGGGTTTGGAAGTATATTGTGCACATGTATATATTTGACATTTGCTCTTCATGGTTTGTTTCCATGATTTATGGAGGATATGTGCCTTTATCTAATAGGCTCCAAATATGCCCCTTTTTGTCCTCTCAATCCAGGTGACTAGTTATAAAATGACCCTCTCAAACTTTCTACAGAGCAATGACAGCACAAGTAACACTGCTGTATCTGGTTTGACCTAGCCCAGGGCTACTCAATTGCTGTCCTTGAGGTCCACAGGCAGGCCAGGTTTACAGGACATCCACAATGAATGTGTCATGTCTGTCTGTCCAAGTTAGATTGTAAGCTCTTCTGATCAGAGACCATCTATTAAATGTCAAAATGTGCTGTGCTACGTATGCCTTTCAGTGCTAAATAGTAGCATGAGAGAGAGAGCTGCATGCGCCACCTCCTTAGTATGCAAATCTCTTTCATGCATATTCATTGTGGATATCTTGAAAACCTGGCTTGTGGACCTCGAGGACTGGGATTGAGCAGCCCTGGCCTAGAGCTGTGTTTTCCCAAGTTGGTTCTGGAGTATTCCTTTGCAACTCAAGTTTTCAGGCTATCCACAGTTTAGGGTTACCAAATGGCTCCAGAAAAAGGAGCTTTCAATGGAAGCAAAACCTGGATGTCTCAATCCGGCCTCCCTTTTTCTGGAGTCATATGGTAACCCTATCCACAATGAGCATTCATGAACGAGATTTGTTTGGAAGAGGTGTATGCAAATCAATCGCAAGTGTATTCATTGTGGATAGCCTGAAGTACTGACTGGAAAGGGGGTATTCTAGGACCGACTTTGGAAACACTGTCCTAGAGAAACCGCCTCTATAAAAAAATATTAAGGGATCTGCAAGGTCTCAAAAGCTCATGTGAACCCCTCTCCTACTGGTCATGCAAAGAGTCCAGCTTTGTCCAGCTGGAACTCATTAGCCTCCTTCAATCAACGTGCTTACAAGAATATTGACCAATTATCTGATTTGCAGCCTTCCCGGTGGGTCACAGCATCATTAACTCAAAATGATGTAATGTATCTTTTCTCGATATCGTGCCATTGTTAAGTTTTGTGTTAAAAAAAAAAAATAGTAATTACACGGAACGCTTGGTTTAACAAAATACAGTATAGTAGCATCTTTTCTTCATGCTGTAAGCCAGTCAATAAATGAAATGCCGCTGCTCCTACCAGAGTACAGGAAAATCAATTCAGGCAGATCCTTGGCAGTGCAATGGAAAAAGGGGCACCCTGAAATAGCAAGGGTTTGTAGAAACATCAGTGCCTGAAAAAGACTGTCTAAAATCCTTTTTTGAAGTAAAAATGGAGCAAACGTTGAAAATTTACATTATTCAAGTAATGTATACGTAGAAAATAAATAACTGCCTTGAGTCAATCGTAGCCATGAAAACTGCGAACTTGATGACACTGCAGTTATTTTCATCGGTTCAGAAGGTACGAAATAACCATATGATCCTTTACAGCCAGAAACTGAAGTGTTATTAATTATTTCAGACTTTGAGCCACTTCCTGTTCAACATTTTACAGTCTGGTCTACTAACAGCATAAATTAAGACTTAGCAATTATTGGTAACAGTTACTGATGAATGATGAAGTGTGTTATGGTTGCTAGCGACTGTTGGCATGTAGAATTAGTCTAGCAGGATAAACTAAAGCACAGCATTTTACTCTGGCACTTTAGAACGGTATCGTCTTCAGAGAGAGAGCAATTATCCCAGTTCAGAATCAACATGGAAGGCCAATTTTAAACAGACTTTCTTCTTTGCCTAAGATGTTGCTCCCGGTAACTGTGGTTGCCAGGTGACAGGGTACTTCCAGGAGAAGAGAAGCCTGTGTTATCTCGGGTGCTTAATGAGATCTCATCTATTCTATAAGAAATGGAGTTATAGTACACAGGATTTATATGGCAACCCAATGTCTCGTGGTGCGATATAGCAGGGCTATCACAGAAATGAGAATGGTAACACATGCATGTACAGAAAGAACCTACTGGTGAGGTTGTATTTGAAGACCGGCATCTTTGCCTATCGGTGTCCTCCTGAATAAGCGGGATGAGGTTCATCTGACTTGTTCTGTCCCCTATGGGCAGAAAAATAGGACTTCTGCTTCTACTGTCGTCTTTAGGGTTCAGATTAATCTGGTTTCTAGCTCTTCTAAGTGACGCTCTCTCTTGTGCATCCCGCCGTTCGTCTTCTGAATTCATGGTCAAAAATCTAAGGACAACCAAATTAAGGAAAGCCCCGATGACGGTCAAACCCACCAAAATGTACATGAAACTGAAAACCACATAAGGTGGTTTCTTCTGCAGGGCTTCGTTTTTCTGCAAAGCCACAAAGTCTCCAAAACCAATGGTGGTCAGGGTTATAAAGCAGTAGTAATACGAATGGAAAAAGGTCCACCCTTCAAAGTATGAGAAAGCCGTGGCTCCAATGCAAAGAATCCCGATGCAGGAGAGGAAGCCAACTAGAACCATGTTTTCCATGGAGACGTCAGTTTTTCTCAAATGACAGCACTTCTTTAGTTTTTTCAGAAGGAACCTGACGAAAGTGTTCATGCGCTCTCCCAGACTCTGGAACATAACCAAGGTCAAGGGGATTCCGAGAACAGCGTAGAACATGCAAAAAACCTTCCCGGCGTCTGTACCTGGAGCCGCATGTCCATAACCTGCAGCAAAATAAGAGAAATAGGCACTAGTTTCAATCCAATCCATTTCAAACCAGCAAAATACATATAGACCCTGATCAGATATATGGTAAATTAAAGAGCTTAAGCAAATACAAATCTCAGTTCTACACATACTAGGTAAGGAATAGCAATCAAACAAAATTCTATGGCAGGGTGCCTAACTCCAGTTCTCAGTCTCTAGAACTAGTTTGGCCAATAAATATGCATGAGATTTTCTTGCAGTGTGCCAGTTGTATACAAATCTATATAATTCAGTTGGGATATCCCCAAAATATACCAGTTTGTGGGGTCTTGAGGACTGTACTGTAGTTGGACATCCCTGGGCTAAAGTGGCAACATCCTAATTCTAAACATTATAATTAGCAAGTGCTGAAGAAGATGCCTCCTTAATGGACCCATAACAAGGGACAGTCTGAAAATATGATATCATTTAGAATGCTGGAGAGAATTAGGGGCTGAATGAGAAAGGGGAAGCCCATGGAGCCAGGGGGGAACCCACTATGAAGCAGAGCACATTAGCATGTGAAGAAAATGTAGGGTGAAGGGAGGTGAGAGATGGGAAGTTTCTGGAGAACCTGGGAAGGGGTAGCTCACTACAAAACAGAATAGAAAAGGTGGTGTTGGTGGGGAGAGTGTGGATGAGAGAAAAGGAGGCTGGGAGTAGAATACAATAAGAGACAACTTTGAAGGCTCCTGGGGGATGGGTAGGGAATGACTTCATCACCTTTCCGGTTCCCGCGGATAACCACGGGAAACCATCCCCGTATCATTCTTTAAGGAGAGAGGGAAGAATCAGTGTATGAATGGGTTCAGCCACTGACCCTCAAGCCTTGCATTGAAGAATGCTGGTGTAGAAGGACCGAGGTTGAGATAGACATAAGAACATAAGAAGTTGCCTCCGCTGGGTCAGACCAGAGGTCCATCGTGCCCAGCAGTCCGCACCCGCAGCGGCCCATCAGGTCCATGACCTGTCAGTGGTCCAAGAACTCATCCTATAACCTATCACTACTTCTATCTGTACCCCTCAATCCCCTTTTCCTTCAGGAATTTATCTAAACCCACTTTGAATCCCTGTATTGTGTTCTGTTCAATCACAGCTTCCGGGAGTGCGTTCCATGTGTCCACCACTCTCTGGGTGAAGAAGAACTTCCTGGCATTGGTTCTAAACCTGTCCCCTTTCAGTTTCTCCGAGTGCCCCCTTGTACTTATTGTTCCCCACAGTCTGAAGAATCTATCCCTATCTACCTTATCTATGCCTTTCAAGATCTTAAAAGTTTCTATCATGTCTCCTCTAAGTCTCCGCTTTTCCAGGGAGAACAGCCCCAGCTTTTCCAGCCTGTCGGCATATGACAAGTTTTCCATACCTCTTATCATTTTCGTCGCTCTTCTCTGGACCCCCTCAAGTATTGCCATGTCCTTCTTGAGGTACGGCGACCAATACTGGACACAGTACTCCAGATGCAGGCGTACCATAGCACGATACAGTGGCATGATGACTTCCTTTGTCCTGGTCATTATACCCTTCTTGATAATATCCAGCATTCTGTTGGCTTTCTTTGAAGCTGTCGCACATTGTGCTGATGCTTTCATTGTTATATCCACCAGCACACCCAGGTCTCTTTCGAGGTTGCTTACCCCTAGCAATGATCCCCCCATTGCATAGCTGAACATCAGGTTCTTTTTCCCAACATGCATGACCTTGCATTTCTCTATATTAAAACACATCTGCCACTTTTTCGCCCACTCTTCCAGCTTCGTTAGGTCTCTTTGCAGGTCTTCACAGTCTTCCATGGTTCTAACCCTGCTGCAGAGTTTGGTGTCATCCGCAAATTTGATAACCTCACATTTCGTCCCCGTCTCCAGATCGTTTATAAATATGTTGAACAGGAGCGGTCCCAACACCGACCCCTGCGGAACTCCGCTCGTGACCCATTGCCAGTCTGAGTATTGGCCTTTTACTCCAACCCTCTGTTTTCTGCCTGCCAACCAGTGTTTAATCCATCGGTGTACATCCCCCTCCACCCCGTGGTTCCACAGCTTCTTAAGCAGCCGTTCGTGGGGTACCTTGCCGAAGGCTTTTTGGAAGTCGAGGTAAATGATGTCTATGGGTTCCCCTTTGTCCATCTGGCTGTTTATTCCCTCAAAGAATTGTAGTAAGTTCGTGAGGCATGACCTTCCCTTGCAGAAGCCATGCTGGCTCGCCCTCAGCTGCCCATTCTTTTCTATGTGCTCGCAGATGCTGTTCTTGATCAGTGCTTCCATCATCTTTCCCGGAACCGAAGTCAAGCTCACCGGCCTGTAGTTTCCTGGGTCACCTCTCGATCCCTTCTTAAAGATAGGCGTGACATTTGCTATTTTCCAGTCCTCCGGGATCTCCCCAGTTTTCAAGGATAGGTTACATATTTGCCGGAGTGTTTCCGTTATTTCCCTTCTCAGTTCTTTTAGCACCCGTGGGTGGATTTCGTCTGGGCCCGGTGATTTGTCGCTTCTCAATCTATCTATCTGTCGGAGGAGGTCCTCATGGCTTACTTCTATTCGCTTCAGCTTTTCATCTTGATCCCCTTGGTCTCCTCGGGTTCTGGTATATTGGATGTGTCTTCGCTCATGAAGACCGACGAGAAGAACTTGTTTAACCGGTCCGCTACCTCTTTTTCCTCCTTTATCACTCCCTTTCTGTCTCCATCATCCAACGGTCCCACTTCCTCCCTCGCCGGTTGTTTCCCCTTTACGTACCTGAAGAACGGTTTGAAGTTTCTCGCTTCCCCAGCCAACTTCTCTTCGTACTCTCTTTTTGCTTTCCTAACCACCCGGTGACATTCTTTCTGGTGTTGTTTGTGTTCTTTCCGGTTTTCCTCAGTTTGGTCCTTTTTCCACTTTCTAAACGATGTTTTCTTGTCTCCTACTGCCTTCTTCACTTCCTTTGTTATCCACACCGGTTTTTTTGTTCGATTTTGTTTGCACCCTTTCCTAAACCTGGGGATGTACAGGTTTTGCGCTTTTTGCACCGTGTCCTTGAGTAGGGACCAGGCTTCCTCTACGGTCTCCATTTTCTGTGAGCTGTTTCTGAGTTTCTTTTTCACCATTTTTCTCATAGCATCGTAGTTTCCTTTTCTAAAGTTGAGTGATGTCGCTGTGGTTCTCTTTACTTTTGATGTTCCTACCTCTAATTTATACTGGATCATATTGTGATCGCTGTTCCCTAGTGGCCCTACTACTACCACCTCCTTGGCGGGTCCCCCTAGTCCGTTGAGGATGAGGTCGAGAGTGGCATCTCCTCGAGTTGGTTCCTTGACCAGCTGTTCCATGAAGCAATCCTTTACAGCAGGGGTGCCCACACTTTTTGGGCTTGCGAGCTACTTTTAAAATGACCAAGTCAAAATGATCTACCAACAATAAAATTTAAAAAAAACACAACGCACACTGTACGCATACAATTGTTAATTATCATTCCTATTCCGGGGTTTTTTCAAAGAGGTCAAAGCAGATGACTCTATGCACTGTCACCTCAGTAACAACCATTCAAAAATAGACAAATACCCACCCCCCTCCCTTTTTACTAAACCCCAATAGCAGTTTTTAGCGCAGGGAGCTGCGCTGAATGCCCAGCGCTGCTCTCGACGCTCATATGCTCCCTGCGCTAAAAAACACTATTGCGGTTTAGTAAAAGGGGACCATATTGTAAAATATAGACAGCAGATATAAATTCAGACACATTTTGATCACTAAATTTAAAATAAAATAATTTTTCCTACCTTGTCTGGTGATTTCATGAGTCTCTGGTTGCACTTTCTTCTTCTGAACTGTGCATCCAATCTTTCTTCCCTTCTTTTAGCCTGTATGCTTCCTCTCCTCCTGACCTCATTCCCCCCCCCAACGTTTTCTTCCTCTCTCCCTGCCCTCTCTTTCTTTCTCTCTTCATGCCCCCTTTCTTTTTTTCTGTTTCTCTTCTTTCTTTGTCTCCCTGCCTGCCCTCTTTCTCCCTCCCTGCCCTCCCCCAAGCCACTGCCACTGCCATCGGATAACAGGCCGCCAGCCAAGCTCTCCCTGCTTCGGGCCCACCAGCATTCCTCTCCCTGACGTCAATTCTGCCGTTGGAGAGGAAGTTCCGCTGGCCAGAACTTCCTCTCCGACGGCAGAATTGACGTCAGGGAGAGGAAGGCTGATCGGCCCAAGATCGACCTATTGGAAAAAATGCTGCCAGGTCCTGCCTTTGAGGAAACAGAAAGTAGGCAGGACCTGGCAGCAAGAAGAGCAAATCGCAAGCTTCACTGACCTGTCTCCCGCTTTAGCCCGCGAACGGGGCTCTAACATATGCGTGCCGGCTTCCCTTCTTCCCCCCCCTCCCCGACATAACTTCCGGTTTCAGAGGGAAGAGAAGGGAAGCCAGTACAAGCACACGTTAGCCCCCGGAGCATAAGTTCTCCAAGCCGTTTTTTTAAAAAAAATGTTGAGCAGCGGCGGCAGCAGCAGAATTCAGGAGCAGGCCAGTCAGAAGGGGAAAAAAGAGAAGGGAAGAAGGGAACCCGCTCTGCGATCGACTGGGGTCGCCTGAGCGAGCGACCTGTCGATCACGATCGACGCATTGGACACCCCTGCTTTACAGCCTCTAGGAACTTGGTTTCCCTCGCACTGTTAGAGTGTCCAATACTCCAATCTATCCCAGGGTGGTTGAAATCCCCCATCACCATCACACTTTCGCTTATGCATTCCTGCCTCAGTTCTGCTTCTAGATCATTGTCGCTTGTTTCTGGTTGTCCAGGTGGGCGATAGTATAGTCCCAATTTGGTGTCAGCTCCCTTTCTCCCTGGTAACTTAACCCATAGGGATACCAACCCTTATGCCCTCGTTGCCATATCCATCATGGTCGACTGAATGGAGTATTTTATGTATATCGCTATTCCTCCACCCTTCTTGTACGTCCTGTCTTTCCTATAGAGTTTATACCCTGGCAGTACAACGTCCAATTTGTTGTCCTCAGACCACCATGTTTCTGTGATTCCAATTATGTCTAGGTCTTCTTTGTTGGCCATGACCTCTAGCTCTCCCATTTTGATCTTAAGACTCCTTGCATTGGTGTACAGACAATTTAAGTCTTGGTTTTCTGCTTTCCCTGGCGTGTGTCTTCGTGGTTTGATTCTCTTGTCGTCGTTCCCCTGGGCTGCCAGCCCCTGAGTTTCTTTTAGTTCATCGCCTTCCTGTGGTGCATTTTCTTCGTCCTCAGTTGGCTTCCTCATTCCTGCATGTTTCTGCTGTTTTTCCTTCTCTTCGCTCTCTGTTATTACTTGTTCCTTGGACCCCTGTAGATCGTCCTTGAGTCCTCCTTTGCCTTTTTCCCGCTTGTCTTTGAGGCCTAATTTGCATTTTTCCCGTGCAGTATCTTCATTGGATACTCCTGTCCGAAGCGTCGTCTCCAGATCGGCTGTCGGCTTTCCCCCTCTCATCAGTTTAAAGCCTTGTCTATTGTGCTCTTGACATTATTTGCCAGCATTCTTGTTCCTGTCGTGCTCAGGTGCAGGCCGTCCTTCCTGTAGAGCTTGTTCTTTCCCCAAAAAGTTGACCAGTTCCTAACAAAGTGGAAACCTTCCTCTTCGCACCATCTCCTCAGCCATGCGTTTATTGCTTGCAGCTCGGCCTGCCTCCTCACAACCGCCCTCAGTATTGGCAGGATCTCTGAGAACGCTATCCTCCGTGTCCTCAGCTTCAATTTCCTCCCCAGGATCCGGAACTGCTCGGTTAGTGTAGTCCTGTTGTAGTTTCTTCCGCTGACATCGTTTGTTCCAACGTGGATCATCACCGCTGACTCCTCTGTCTCAGCTCCATCCAGGATCCTCTCGATTCTGTCGATGATGTCCTTTGTTCTTGCCCCTAGGAGACATGTCACTAGCCGGTCCTCTCTCCCTCCTGCTATGTGACTGTCCACTTCTCTCAGGATGGAGTCTCCCACTACGACTGCAGATTTCCCCTTCTTCAGCTTCTTTTTCGGCCTCAGGTCCATATCTTTGGTGTGGTCCACTACTTCTCCCTCAGGGTTCCGGTGAGTCTTGGCCTCCTCTGGCTGCTCGGTTCTTCCACAAGGTCGTGGCCCCTGGGCGTCCAGTGGAGTCCGTCCTCCATCTGTTGATTGCTGTCCCCCGGTGTCTGGTGGATTCTGTCTTTCATCAGGTGGTTCCTGTCCGTACTGCTGATGATTTTGTGCCTCTACCATCCTGCAGGCCTCCTCGATGAATATCTCGAGCTCCCTAACTTGTTCCTCAATGTGGCTCTCTCTGGTGAAGTCCTCAGTTGCCCAGCACGGTTCTTCTGATGCACGGAGTCCCTCCAGCTCCTGGACCTTGACCTGCAATCTCCCGACCTCCTCCTTCAGGCTATCCAGTTCCTGGCACCGACTGCATATGTACGCCTGCCTCCCGGAGGGGAGGTAGTCGTACATATGACACTCCCTGCAGTATACTGGGGAGCTCCGTTGGGTGCCTGCTACCTCCATTTTTTTTTTTCTCCTTTCTTTAGTCTCTCGATGTGTGTGATGTGTGAGAGTGGTGCCCGGTGTGTGGCTAGGGTTTACGTTCTAGGTGTAGCTGCTGTGCGGCCTGGGCTCCTAGCTCCCTCTCAAGGCTCCCTCGCAAAGGCGCTCTCGCTAAGGCGAGCGCCTTTGCCACTCGCCTTTGCCGTGCGCCGAACGGCTGCGCGCCGTTGGCTCACCCCCTTTTAAGGGGGAGCCCGGGCGCTGACTCTGCCTCTGACGCGGGGGTGGGGGGTGGGCGGAGCTCCCTCTCGCCACTACCCCAGCTGATTTGCCTGCCTGCCTGCCTCTGTCCGACTCCCTCGGCAGCTTACTTCACCTCCCCTCTGGTCCTCTGAGCCTCTCCTGCTCTCCTGTGCTGCACGCGGTCAGAGGTGCAGGTCGCGCTCGGCTCTAGACTCTAGAGAATGACAGTTTCTGGTATCCAGAGCAGCGCAAGGTTGTGGCGGTATAGAAAAAGTAAAGTTATTATTATTATTATTATATTATGATGTCATAATGTCTCATTTCACAAATAAGAGCCAAGCTTCTCAGTGATGTCACAGTGGCATCATTATCTTATACTTGGTTCATATAAGAATCAGAGTATGAATGGACACAGCCACTGACCCTCAAGCCTTGCATTGAAGAATGCTGATGTAGAAGGACTGAGGTTGAGATAGACACTAAAGAAGGACACGGGATGGTTTTCCGCGGTTATCCATGAGGACAGGAATAGTGAGGGTAAGGGTAGATTATGAGAGAAAGGAAAACTGCCTTTCAGACTGGTTCTGACTAACCCCTTCTTAAGAAAGGGTAATGCACTTAGAAAAGTGCTTAGAATTGTATTTAATGATACAAAAATACCAATGTACATACTTTCCCTTAATAACTAATTGTCTTGAAAGTAAACACCTACAATATTCAATTAAAAGCCACCTAGAACCAGAAGTCCTTTGTACAAGTGATGCTTTCTATGGGCTGCCTGCCAGACTCAGAATATTAGTACTGAGCACCACTTAGGTTATGGGGTGGTTACATGTAATTGCTATTGCAAAGCTATCAGCAAACACTTATTCATTAATGCAAAGAGATTTTGTGAGTTCTCAGAGGAGAAGATGCAGTTTCAGGATTCATAACAGGCAAATAGCAGCAACCTTCATTAGCATGCCATTTGGGTCTATGATGGTTAAGTGATGAAGGAAAGGCAGTGCTTAGCTTTAAAAAAGCCACACGGTGTTTGACACGAGGGCAAGGTGGATGGCCTGGTAATTGAGTTCATGGGGAGAACGGTGTGCAGCTTAATTGGATAAGAGCTAGTGTCAGCGATTTAGAGGGTGTTGCAAGGACTGGGTGCCTTAAAGACAAAATATCCCCCCAAAACACTGTCATGTAAACACCTCTGGTGAAAAATATACACTTAATTTTTTGAAATCTTTTACAAATAATAATACTGTAGATAATGTAATGTGTTCTCAGATTACCACGCCAAGGATCATAGTAAAATTCTCCTTTGGATAATGCTGAATTTATTGGCCAACCTGTTAACCCTGAAGAAGCCACTAGTTCGTGGCAAAACGGGTCCCGTCGGACTTTCAATCTTTTTAGGCTTGTAACTTGATCCAACCGTGCAGCTTCAATGGCACAGATAACCACCTTAAGCATGAGATAAGTACTTTTTTCTCTATAACCTTTAATGCTGGTTGAGATTGTACACTATATAATATGGTGTTAAGTTATCAATAAAATATTTAAAAATGCAAAAAACATGGAACAAAAATTTGAGTTGTATTAAAAATGACTAAGGGTTCCTTTTATCAAGGTGGAATACCGCGCGTTCAACCGCCTGCCGCGCTAGTCGCTAACGCCTCCTTTGATGAGGCGTTAGGTTTTTGGCTTGCCGCGGGGGTTAGCACGTGATGAAATGTCTGAAGCGCTAACCCCCGGAGCGCGCCTTGATAAAAGGAGCCCTAAGATTTTAAATATAGAAAAAGTCACATTAGTATGAAGGTTTTTGATCTATGAAAGATACCCCTGCCGCGATATCCAAAGGAGAATTTTCCTATGATCCTTGGAGTGGTAATCTGAGCTTTTTTCCTTCACTTAAGCATCTGAATACTAAGGTTAACCTTATGAGGATCTAGATTTTGATTGGTTAATCCAAAATTTTTCACTACACTTTCCCCTCTGTAGGGGCAGAGCTGGCCCGCGAATATTGAATATTCGCGAATAACTTTTGGGCCGGCTCTGACGTACCCCCGCCTCCCTCCCGGCATCCAAGACCTTACCTGGTGGTCTAGCGGGCTTTTGGGGCAGGAGCGATCTTCCTACGCTCCTGCCCCGTGCCAATGGCTGCCGTGAGTTCCCTTAGTCTCTCGAGGCTACAACGGGAGCTCCCCACAGCCATTTGCTATGAGTGATCTGCGAGGGGCAGGAGCATAGGAAGATCGCTCCTGCCCTGAAAGCCCACCAGGTAAGGTCTGGGTTGCCAGGAAGAAGGCGGGAGGGAGGCGGGGCAGGTCCGAAATGCAGCTTTATTTATTTATTTATTTTTTAATCGTGAATAACTGAATCTGCGGATACTGAAACCGTGGGCTCACTGTATATCTTGATATACTGGGGTTTTGTACCCAGAAGGGGAAAAACCACAGCTATGACTTAGGCAATCACCCCCTCATTCTGTAACAGGCCACCTAAATGTAAAATGCCATATGCATGCTTGAATTTAGACATTTCAAGCACTTCTGCAGGTGAATGTGCATTTATTTATTGGGATTTATTAACCACATTTATGAAGAGATTCATCCTGTTTAACTGCACAAACAACTTGCCTTGTGTTTAGCCTTCCATCTGTTTACCCCAACGGACTCTGTACAACCCCTCTTGTCACCATCTAATAATCGCACTGAGCCCCTCGGCTATAGGATAAGCTGTATTGTAGGAAAGCATTAGTGTCATATCTATGATATTTGAATGTTCTGTTGTGTGCTTATTAGGTGTTTCATAAGTACAAGGGCCCGCTGAAAAGTTCTCAGCCCAACCAAGACGAGAACGACGTGGAGCCCTGAAACTGATGAGTTATTTCACACTTTTCTTTTCATTTTATATCATTAAAACAAAACGTGTCAAGAAAAGTGTGGAATAACTCGTCAGTTTCAGGGCTCCACGTCGTTCTCTTCTTGGTTGGGCTGAGAACTTTTCAGCAGCCCCTCCTATTGTGACGTCATAATGCCTCATTCCACCAATGCCTAAGAGCCAGCCTCATCGGTGATGTCACAATGGCTTGGTTTCCCTCTACTTGTGCCCATTTGCTAGATGCATTTGCCTTGTTGAAACAAAAAGTGTCAAGAAAAGTGTGGAATAACTTGTAAGTTTCATGGCTCCACGTCGTTCTCTTCTTGGTTGGGCTGAGAACTTTTCAGCAGCCCCTCCTATTGTGATGTCATAATGCCTCATTCCACCAATGCCTAAGAGCCAGCCTCATCAGTGATGTCACAATGGCTTGGTTTCCCTCTACTTGTGCCCATTTGCTAGATGCATTTGCCTTGTTGAAACAAAAAGTGTCAAGAAAAGTGTGGAATAACTTGTAAGTTTCATGGCTCCACGTCGTTCTCTTCTTGGTTGGGCTGAGAACTTTTCAGCAGCCCCTCCTATTGTGATGTCATAATGCCTCATTCCACCAATGCCTAAGAGCCAGCCTCATCAGTGATGTCACAATGGCTTGGTTTCCCTCTACTTGTGCCCATTTGCTAGATGCATTTGCCTTGTTGAAACAAAAAGTGTCAAGAAAAGTGTGGAATAACTTGTAAGTTTCATGGCTCCACGTCGTTCTCTTCTTGGTTGGGCTGAGAACTTTTTAGCAGCCCCTCCTATTGTGACATCATAATGCCTCATTCCACCAATGCCTAAGAGCCAGCCTCATCGGTGATGTCACAATGGCTTGGTTTCCCTCTACTTGTGCCCATTTGCTAGATGCATTTGCCTTGTTGAAACAAAAAGTGTCAAGAAAAGTGTGGAATAACTTGTACGTTTCATGGTTCCACATCATTCTCTTCTTGGTTGGGCTGAGAACTTTTCAGCGGCCCCTCATATTACGCTGACATTGTATTATAATATCTCTCGTCTGAATTTCAGAGCTGTTAATAAGTATATTTTTTGAAGTGGTTCATGGCTGACCTATTATGTTTCAATTTCCTGATTTTAAATTTATCTCATTCATTATATTTATATTTGGTCTTTTTACTACTGTTGGGCTGTTAACAAAATTGTAAGTTCTATGTTGAATTATACCGCCTTGTGCACTTGTGAGCTGAGCACTCAGGTTGAAATTCTATACAGGACGCCCTACTGTCGCCTAACCGACCAATCAGGGGACATGTTAAAAAAAAAAAATTAAAGGCACCATTCTAAGGCGCCGGTCTCATGCCTAGAGAGGCAAATAGGGATTGCTTACAGACACCTAAGGCTGGCAAGGGCATGCATACATTTAAGGTGCCCGTGTTAAAAAAAACAGCCGTGATTCTACAAACGGCGCCGGTGCACGATTGACACGCAGTCGGCGGCCTTTTTCTTAGGCGGCCACCGATACCAGCACCGTTTAGAGAATCCGTGCCTCGGTGCTATTCTCCAATATAGGCACACGATTTGCTCACGACTAGATTTAGTAAACAGCGCTCAAAATTCAGCGTCGGCAAAAAATTGAACCACTACATATACTGAATTGTATTCTCTTTCGTGGCTTCGGGATGGGCACTTGGCATCGGAATCTGTGCTCAACTCTGGGTGCCGGGATTTATGCCAACTACAACCTAGACTCCATCAAAGTCTACAGTATAATATCCTGTGTATCTTTAGTGAACAGCCCTGACCCGCCCATGCCCCACCCACGGCCACACCCCCTCTGCAGTTACATGGGCAAACAATTTACATGCACATCTTTATAGAACGGCACTTAGCGAGATGTGCATGCAAATCGAAATCATGGCCAATTAATGACAATAATTGATGACACCCAATTACTATTGCTAATGGCATGTGCAAATTGGGTGTGTGCCCAAATTTGAGCAAGCAATTCCGGGTGCCATCCATAGAATCCTTGGGTGAGTGCATAAATGCAAGTGTGTACCCGACTGGCGCATGGGGGAGGGGGGATATAAGTGATACTCCCATTAATGCATGTACCTCTGAATTCTACTTATGGTATTTTGTGTTGCAACATGCAAACTTGGGTCACACCCAAACAGTATGTGCAACTTAATAGAATAATGAGCCAAGCGCCGACAATTCAGCGCAAGACTTCAGCGCGCCGCAGAAAAACCTTCTTTTAAAGGGCTCCGACGGGGGGTGTTGGTGGGGGAACCCCCCCCCCCCCACTTTACTTAATAGTGATCATGCTGGTGTTGGGGGGGTTTGGGGGAATTGTAACACATTATTCTGGAAACTTAACTTTTTCTCTATTTTTTAGGGAAAAAGTTAAGTTTTCAGTATAATGTGGGGGGTTACACCCCCCACACCCCCCAACACTATAGAGAAACCCCCCACATTATAGAGAAAACAGAACTTTTCCCCAAAAAAATCAGAAAAAAATTCCGTTTTCGCTATCATGGAGGTTTCCAACCCCCCCGAACCCCCCTCCAACAGCAGCGTGAACACTAACCGATAAAGTGGAGGGGTTGCCACCCCAAACCCCCCCCGTCAGAGCTCTTTAAAAATGACTTTTTCCCCCGCGCGCTTCTGTCTTGCACTGGATTGTCAGCGCGCTGGCGACTTGCGCGCCACTGACTATGAACCTCATTGTGGATATCCTGAACACTTGACCTACCTGTGGCTCTTAAGGACCGGAATTATACCTACCCCTGTACTAGAACAAGGAACATCTGCGCCTATCCGATGGTGCAAGTAAACGCAGGTCCTGGACTTAAATGCTGTTCTATAAACATTACATTACATTACAGATTTCTATTCCGCTTGTGCCTTGCGGTTCTAAGCGGATTACAATTTAAGAGACTGGACAATTTCAGGAATATTACAGTACATAGAATCAGGAATGTATCAAGTAACAATTGTTAGACTGGAAGTTTCCAGGAGAAATTTAGAGTTCATGGTAGATGAATAGTAGGTTGATGAAGAGAGTTGTACAATGATTAGGTATAGTTATGGTGGGGTGTTCGTGTGTGTATATTCTAGTGCTATGTTGAGGTTAAGATGATGGAAAGTATTTTTTGAAGAGATGAGTTTTGATTTCTTTTCGGAATTCTTTTATGTCTGTTGATTTGATCAGTAGATTGGAAATGGTAGTGTCAATTTTTGCTGCCTGTGTCGCTAAAAGGCTGTCGTATAGTTTCATGCGTCGTGTACCTTTGAGAGGAGGGTAAGCGAATAGGTTTTGAGTTCTCTTTATTCTGTGTAAGAGATTACGGTGTAGTCTTTTGTTTAGGTATCTGGGTGCTGTTCCGTGTGTTACTTTGTATAGTAGACAGTAGAATTTGAATTGGGATCTTGCTTTTATTGGTAGCCAGTGTGAGTCAAGGTAAGCTTTGGTGATGTGGTCAAATTTGTTGAGGGAATAGATGAGTTTGAGGGCCGTGTTCTGAACGGTCTGTAATTGTTTTATCATGTAGTTTGGGCATGATAGGTATAGGCTGTTGCACCTAATTTTAAGAATAGTTGATAGACTGCCGCTCATTGGGTTTTTCTCAGTGCTGATTTTTTTTGGGGATGCCATATATAGAATTTAGTTTGTAATATACAAAATAATGTAAGTTATGTGCTAATGTGCTGCATTTTATTTATTTGATTCGATTTTTATCACGTTTTCCCAGAAGCTCAGAACGGGTTACAATTTAACATCCACAATCGAATTAAGTACAGAATCGTCATGACAACAATTAGGTTACTTTTAGACAATTACAGAATTATTCGAGGGTCCAGCCTGAGGAAGCTGTTCAGTTGAGGCCCAGTTGTTGGAAGAAGAAGGTCGTTATTTCTCTACGGAAGGACACATGTATTTACAACCGATCGTGATACAGCAGAAGTGGTATGTCTAACTTAGGAGCACAGATGCTGATTTACACCTAGGGCTCCTTTTTACGAAGGTGCGCTAGCGTTTTTAGCGCACGCTAGCTGAAAAACTACTGCCTGCTCGTGCACGCTATAACGCGCGTTAAGGCCCTAGCGCACCTTCGTAAAAGGAGCCCCTAGTATTTCAAAATGGAATCTTGGTGCCCAGATGCCATTAGGGAATTAGCGCTCAGTCCCCTAAGGCGCGCTATCTTATTTAGCGTGCGCTAAATGCTAACACGTCCATTATATTCTATGGCCACGGTAGCATTTAGCGTGCGCAAAATCGATTAGTGCACCTTAGTGCAAGGACCCTCCCAGTGTGTGGCATCTAAGCCTCTAACTCTGGCCCGAGTTGCAGACCTACCCCCCCTCGTTCACCAAAATAAAAAGCAGATCTTGCAACTAACTCCAACTCATTGGGGTGGGTGGTGGGGGTGGTAGGGTGTTCAGACAGTTCTATTTCTAAGCTTCTGTCCTTTTAACATTCCGATTAGTCACCCTACATTTTCATATCCATAATGCAAATTTTGATATTCCAGCCTATTTGCAATAAGTAGCTCTAGCCCCCCCCCCCCCCACCTAAGATCAGCTTAGTATCTCTGGTGGCATGGGTTGAATTCAGTGGTCTGTTTTTAGTGGCCCAGGTCATAGAGAATAGGAAAGTGAATTAGTTCATATTATACATCGTATTTCAAAACATTCTGGGTATAATTTTCTTTTGAAAGGTGGGCTGAACTATCAGGGGTGGGCAATTCAATTTATTACAAGGTAGGGCCAAGAGGTTGCTTAGTGGAGTACATTAATTTCCTTCATTAGACACATGATCTAACTCAGTGGTCTCAAACTCAAACCCTTTGCAGGGCCACATTTGGGATTTGTAGGTACTTGGAGGGCCTCAGAAAAAATAGTTAATGTCTTATTAAAGAAATGACAATTTTGCATGAGGTAAAACTCATTATAGTTTATAAATCTTTCCTTTTGGCTAAGTCTTAATAATAACATTGTCATTTATAGCTAAAGATACATATGATCAAGAAACTCTTTTATTTTACTTTGATAAAACATATGATAAAACATGCCGAGGGCCTCAAAATAGAACCTGGCGGGCCGCAAGTTTGAGACCACTGATCTAACTCAAGGGTGTGTGTCGAGGGCCGCAATCCAGTCAGGTTTTCAGGATTTCCCCAATGAATATGCATGAGATCTATGTGCATGCACTGCTTTCAATGCATATTCATTGGGGAAATCCTGAAAATCCGACTGGATTGCGGCCCTCAAGGAGGGACTTTGAGATCCCTGACATAGACCTCATGCTTATTCATTGGGGAAATCCTGAAAACCTGACTGGATTGCGGCCCTCAAGGAGGGATTTTAAGACCCCTGAGCTAACCTGATTTAAAGAAATGCAATCACACTTTTGCAAATGCATTAAACCAGGGGTCTCTAAAGTCCCTCCTTGAGGGCTGAATCCAGTTGGGTTTTCAGGATTTCCCCAATGAATATGCATTGAAAGCAGTGCATGCACATAGACCTCATGCTTATTCAGTGGGGAAATCCTGAAAACCCGACTGGATTTGGCCCTCAAGGAGGGACTTTGGAGACCCCTGCATTCTGAATGACTGATTCTGTCAGCCAGGAGTCAGTGAAGTTGCTCAAAGCACCCTTCAGTAATAAAGTTTCCCGGAGTAACCTGCCTCCACACCCCCGCCCTAGAGCCAGCAGATGCACGGGACAATATTTGGGGACTTACCAATCGTGGTGATGACCGTGATGGCAAAGTAGAAAGAGCCTGCGAATTTCCACTGCTTGCCCGCTCGGTGAGGCTCCGATTTCAGAACCACCTTCTCGATCTCCCGGTAATCTTCCTCCGAGAAGCGGTACTGCCGCTTCAGATCGCTTCGCTTCTGCTCCTGGAGCTGCTTCCTGGAGCTCTCCGACTCCGACTCGAGGGCGTCGAAGACGGCGGCTCCGACCAGCAGGTAGGAGAACATGCAGAGGATGAGCGACAGGGTCCGGAGGTTCTGCTTCTTCATCTTCTGAACGAGCAGCCCCAGGTGTGCCGGATGCATGCAAGGGGGGAGTACGGGGGGGGAGGGATCCGGATCAGCCTCGGAAGAAAATTCCCCTCTCACAGGTGAATCAGAGAAGGAGCTGGATCCTCCTCCCGGGCTTTTGGTGAGCGCGGCATAGTTGAGATGCCTTGCACTTGTTAAAAAACAATCAAATGGGATTTTTTTTTAATGTTGGATCAAGACACAGCTGCAGCGCACAGGATACCTGTTATAGGATCTCCTCCTCCTCGCCTGTCAGTTCTGCCACACACCCTGGTCCAACAGTTGCAGGTTAAAACTTAGACGTTTAATAAACGTACATATTGGATAGGTATAAAAAGATCGGCTTGACCTACAGCTCTCGTAGGAGAATTGCTGAACGGAACAGTGAAGGCTCCTCGCCCAGGACTATGGCATGCCTCCTGGCACACACGCCTGGTCCAACAAAGTTAGACGTTTAATAATCGCACATATTGTATAGGTATAAAAAGATCGGCTTGATCTAAAGCACTCGTAGGAGAATTGCTGAACGGAACAGTGCAGGTTCCTCGCCCAGGACTATGGCATGCCTCCTGGCACACACGCCTGGTCCAACAAAGTTAGACGTTTAATAATCGCACATATTGTATAGGTATAAAAAGATCGGCTTGATCTAAAGCACTCGTAGGAGAATTGCTGAACGGAACAGTGCAGGCTCCTCGCCCAGGACTATGGCATGCCTCCTGGCACACACGCCTGGTCCAACAAAGTTAGACGTTTAATAATCGCACATATTGTATAGGTCTAAAAAGATCGGCTTGACCTACAGCACTCGTAGGAGAATTGCTGAACGGAACAGTGAAGGCTCCTCGCCCAGGACTATGGCATGCCTCCTGGCACACACGCCTGGTCCAACAAAGTTAGACGTTTAATAATCGCACATATTGTATAGGTCTAAAAAGATCGGCTTGACCTACAGCACTCGTAGGAGAATTGCTGAACGGAACAGTGAAGGCTCCTCGCCCAGGACTATGGCATGCCTCCTGGCACACACGCCTGGTCCAACAAAGTTAGACGTTTAATAATCGCACATATTGTATAGGTCTAAAAAGATCGGCTTGACCTACAGCACTCGTAGGAGAATTGCTGAACGGAACAGTGAAGGCTCCTCGCCCAGGACTATGGCATGCCTCCTGGCACACGCTCCTTCCCATTTAATTTTTCCGCCCTCATTAAAATGCCACGGCGTGGTAGCGAGAGATAAGGAAACCAGCCGAAGCTTTGACACCCACCCCTCGGCTCCCGCAAGCGAGCCGCACGGAAGACGACCGTGGATGCCCCTGCGAGAGAGCGGAGATGGCAAGCGAGCGCCGCCCGGTGCCCGGGCCCCCCCTTCCCCGGGGTAGAAGCTCCCCTCTCTCCGCTTCCTTTTGAACTGGCCGCGGCAAGCTGCTGTCTCAGCACTCGCCGCTGCACTGCGCATGCCCGGGTCAGCTGGCGTGGGGGGAGGGGCGACATTACCTTGGAGACGCTCCCTAGCAACCGTCTGGGACAACTTCGGCAGCCGTGGGCCGGGGAGCCCGGGGTGGGATGCGGGCTGGATGGAGTCCGAGCTGCAAAGTGCTTTTTAAAGGCTGGGTTCTTTGGGGATGGGGAGGGGGAGGGGGTTGATGGACAGTATTTTTTTTTTTTTTTTATTCAACCCAGAGTTAAACAATGGAACTGGTTGCCGGATGATATGATAAAAGCAGTTGTTTAGACAAATTCCTGGAGAAAAAGTCCATAGCCCATTGTTAAGTCAGTGCTTGTTGCTACGGAGAAACAGCATGGAATCTTGCGACTTTTTGGGAACTTGTGACCTCAATTGTCCACAGTTGGAAATAGGATAAGAACATAAGAAGTTGCCTCTGCTGGGTCAGACCAGGGGTCCATCGCGCCCAGCAGTCCGCTCCCGTGGCAGCCCATCAGGTCCATGATAAGTGATCCTTTGTCTAAAACCTTTCAATCCCCATTTTTCTTCTACCTATACCCTTCCATAATCCTATCTCTACCTCTATCTATATCTCTCAATCCCCGTATCCTTCAGGAATTTATCCAATCCTTCTTTGAAATCCCGTAATGTACTCTGTCCTATCACAACCTCCAGAAGCGCATTCCAGGTGTCCACCACCCTCTGAGTGAAAAAGAATTTCCTAGCATTGGTTCTAAACCTGTCCCCTTTCAATTTCTCCGAGTGCCCCCTTGTTTTTGTGGTTCCCAATAGGCTGAAGAATCTGTCGCTTTCCACCTTCTCTATGCCTTTCATGATCTTGTAAGTCTCTATCATGTCTCCTCTGAGTCTCCGCTTCTCCAGGGTGAAGAGCCCCAGCCTTTCTAGCCTGTCTGCGTATGAAAGGTTTTCCATACCTTTTATCATTCTTGTCGCTCTTCTCTGAACCCTCTCAAGTATCTCCATGTCCTTCTTTAGGTACGGCGACCAATATTGGACACAGTATTCCAGATGCGGATGCACCATCGTGCGATACAGCGGCATGATGACTTCCATCGTTCTGGTTGTAATACCCTTCTTAATAATACCCAACATTCTGTTTGCTTTCTATGAGGCTGAATTGGGTTTTTCTGTCTTGCACATCCAAGCGTTGTCCTGAGATGAGTCTCCAGGGTGTGAACCATGTTCACTTTGGAAAAATACCTACTTTTCAGACATGTTCTGGCATTCAAGGGTCACTCAGTCGAAAGAATCATGTCTATTTTCTTTATCACGTTTTTATTACAATAAAAGCAGTGGTTGAAGGCAGGATATCTCAAACAGTAGTATTGAGGGAGATGTTTTGGGAAGGTTTCTAGAATTTCAAGTACCATAGCCAGATTCTTCAAAATTTCTGGGTGGGCCTAGGGTTGAAGTAAGTGAGCACACATTTCTCCATCCTCTATCTTTGACCTCCCCCAAATGTAAAAAAAAAATATCTATCTTGACTGGCAGGGATCCTTAAGCCCACAGCTGAAGACCTGCTTTGTCAGAACACTGTGGCTATTGGCTGTTTCTCAGTTTGTAAATGGTGAACCCCGACGCAGGCTTTCTCTGCTGAAGCACAGCTGTGTCGGGTCAAGCCACTTGTGCCACCTATCGCTGGACACAATACTTTGGCTTTCTCACTGTGTATTCCTGCTAATGTGGGCATTTACACCAGCTACAGGGGCTGGAGTAAGCAATTGTATCTTAAAAGTGAGATTGTTTTTGGCCACTTGTGCTAGTATTGTATAAAGAAAAATAGGTGCCTACTTTTCTTTTAAAAAATAGACTTCAAATAGACACCTTGTTATAGAAACCCTCATAAAATCTTTTTTGGGGCTTTGTCCAAGTATGGTTGCAAGGGGCAGGCTGAGGTTTTGCAATAAAATACGTTCACCTTTCATTACGGCCATAGCACCCTTTAGGGAAAATGCCCGTTTCAGCACCTTTATTGTGTGCCCTGTAACAGAAGAACCCTCATAAGATCTCTTTTTGTCGAAATATGGTTGGGAGGGGTGGGTTCAGGCTTTGGCATAAAGCATGTTACATTACATTACATTACATTAGTGACTTCTATTCCGCCTGTACCTTGCAGTTCTAGGCGGATTACAAAAGAGCTAACTGGACATTTCCAGGAAAGTTACAATTTTGGGTTACAAATGAGATGAGGTAGCTGGATATTTCCAGGAGATATTGCAAATTAAAAAGCCCGAGAGCCTGTCTCAATGGGCGGCTCTAACGCGGAGCTGGGAGGCCCGCGGAGCCGCCTGTTGGGTTAGAGTTAAGGGGGGTGGTTAGGCAGGCAGGGAATTTGAAATTGCAGGGAGGAGGTCTTTCCCAACGAGGGTGGGACCTTCGATAAGGCTAAGCAGGGGCTGCAGGGTAGGGTGGGTAGTGGCTATAAAAGTAGGGCTCTCGGAGGACCGTAACGGTTTCCGGTCCTCCGAGACAGCTTTCCCGCCCTCCCGCCCATTGGTTCTGCGAGGCGCAGTGGTGGATTTTCGGTTGGCGGTATCCCGAGCTACTGGCGGCTGGTCTCATCATGGGATGAGTGGTGGGCCGGCTGGGAGCCGTGCCTGGTGGGTCGGATGACCCTGGACAATGGGGCATGTGGGGACATGCCACTCCTCGGACCCTTGCTTAGACTGCAGGGTCGGGGGCCATTTTCATCTTAGTCGGTAGCTCGGGATCAGGGTCACAATGGTGTTACCATTGTGTTGGTTTAATTTGATAAACTGTTATTTAATGCTGTTTGTATAGCGATCGCCTTTGCGAAGAGCCTTAAGAGGAGCCAAATCTAGGGCGACAGGACACCGTAGGGCAACTAGCGGCAACTCAGGCACCCTTATCTCAATCTCACATCCTACAGAGACCATCATCTTACATCCTACATCTCTCACCCTCAAATCGTTTCCCAAACTCTTCACCTTACACACCCAACTGCTTAGATCTCTCTGACACTCTAATCAACTCTACCTTCAGACGACCTAATCTTGCATACACTCATACTACCATACTATCTCCCTCTCTCTCCCATTTACTCTCTAGCACTTACTCTCTCTCACTTACTCTCTCTCACTTACTTGTTAACAGGACCTCATATATTACCGGATATGGCAGGGCGAACAAGAAGTGCGAAGTCTGCAAGCAAAATTGGCATTCCCTCCACTGAGGGAATCTGGGAGGTGACCTCAGCCTGTGTACAGACGGAGGAGAACCCAGGACCAGGGAAGGAGGTCTCTGTGCAGACCGAGGGCATCCCACAGCAGTACAACACAGTCTCTACTCAGACTGAGGAGGTCGGGCAGCAGGATGATGACATCATGCAGGAACTACGGAGCCTCAGGGAGGAAGTGAAACGCCTGAGAAACATTAGGGAGGATGAGGCCTACATCGATGGAGTATTGCAGGAGCTGTCCCAAATCACCGAACAGGCCCATGACAGATCCCTCATTGAGACACCAGGAACGCCGACATTGAAACCAACTGTTGGAGTCCAGGAGATGGCTGGAGATGCTGACTCCTGGCAGCTAGTGACCTCCTCCACGGGCAAACATAGGAGACACCCCCCCCCCCCCCCCTATTTACACTCTCTTCACCTAATTCTTCTTTTTCTTACCAGGGTAGCTCCACAACGACTCCACAACTTAACCTGAAGAACAGATTCCAGGCCTTGCAGGAAGAGACTACCGACGCAACACAGGAACAGGTTCAACACACGGCTCCATCTCTGGGGACACCGGATCGACCCCCCCAAAAGAAGCGCAGGATAATAGTCATCGGGGACTCCATGCTGAGGGGCACCGAGGGACCAATCTGCAGGCCGGATATGGAATCGAGGGAGATATGCTGTCTGCCTGGAGCCAAAATACGAGATGTGACTGCCTGTCTTGATAGACTTCTTAAACCCCAAGATCACTTCCCCATGCTGCTCATCCACATCGGAACGAATGACACAGCCAGGAACGCCCCGGAAGACATACCTAGAGACTTCGGAGCTTTGGGGGAGAGGCTGAAGCAGTCAGGAGCACAGGTAGTATTCTCTTCAATTCTTCCTGTTAGGGGCAAGGGAAAGGCCAGGGACGAGCGGATCCAGAGAACAAATGAGTGGCTGCAAGGATGGTGCCGGGACATGAACTTCGGATTCCTGAACCATGGAGAGGCGCTACAGGGACTTCAGGGACCAGATGGACTTCACCTGACCAGCAGAGGTAAGAACGTCTTCGGACATAGGCTAGCCCGCCTGCTTCGTAGGGCTTTAAACTAGTTAGGTTGGGGGAGGGTACCCACTTATATACCAGAGCAGTATGTAACAATCCTGATGAGGTGAGCCAAATCTCCGCTTCTGGGTCCGAGGTAAGTACCCACATTGCAAAAGATTCACTAGGAGACACTTTGACTCAAATGGGAAATTCCCCACAGGGGTTTAGCAAATACAAAGCGTGGAGAGCCATGTATGTTAATGCGCACAGTTTAGGGAATAAATTTCTAGAACTGGAAACAGAAATAGTGAATGCCAACCTGGACATAGTGGCAATATCCGAAACCTGGTTCACAGACTCTCATGGGTGGGATATGACTATACCAGGATATAACCTGCTTCGCCAAGACAGAGAGGGAAAGTCAGGAGGAGGGGTAGCCCTCTACATCAAAGAGAACATCAAAACAACCAGGATCACAGATGTTAAGTACACCGGGGAATCCATCTGGGTAAACCTGGCCAGAGGCAGAGAAAAATGCCTGTATCTTGGAGTGGTATACAGACCTCCAAGACAATCGGAGGAACAGGACACGGAACTAATTGAAGACATAGAGAACATCACTCTACGGGGGGACACTGTTCTGCTAGGGGACTTCAACATGCCTGATGCAGATTGGAACACACTCTCAGCAACAACTTGTAGTAGCAGGAGGCTATTAACGTCCATGAAGGGAGTACGGCTCAATCAATTGGTACTAGAGCCCACTAGGGCCCAGGCGATCCTGGACCTGGTACTCACAAACGGGGAAAGCGTATCGGAGGTCTCAGTAGGAGAAACGCTAGCCACCAGTGACCACAACATGGTATGGTTCAACCTTAGGAAGGGCTTCCCTAGATCGCAAACAAAAACGAAGGTACTCAATTTCCGGGGCACTGACTTCGCACGCATGGGAGATTTCGTCCATCAAATGCTGCAGGACAAAGCAGTGACTGATAGTGTGGAGGATTGGTGGTCAACCCTGAAATTGACCCTACACGAGGCAACTGTCCGCTACATAAAATCAGTAAATAAACAACAAAGAAATAAGAAACCCCAATGGTTCACAGATGAGGTCTCGTACCTCGTCAAGGAGAAGAAAAAGGCATTTCTCTCCTACAAACATCCCGGGAAAGGGGAAGCTAACATTGAATATAAGACCAAGTCTGCAGCGGTCAAAACAGCGGTTAGGGAGGCCAAACTTCGAGTGGAAGAAACTTTAGCAAAGAACATCAAAAAAGGTGACAAATCCTTCTTTAAGTATATTAGTGACAGGAAAAAGAACACAGACGGGATAGTACGCCTTAGAACACCGGACGGAAATTATCTGGAAGCAGATTCTGATAAAGCCAAACTACTGAATGAATACTTCTGCTCAGTCTTCACCTGCGAGAAACCAGGGCATGGGCCACAGCTGGAAGCAACACCAAGCGCGGAAGACCCGTTTCAGAAATTTGAGTTCACACCAGCTGATGTTTACAGCGAACTGTCAAGACTCAAGGTGAACAAAGCCATGGGACCGGACAATTTGCACCCAAGAGTGCTCAGAGAGCTGGCTGATGTCCTGGCGGAGCCATTATCCATGCTCTTCAATCTCTCCCTAAGTAAGGGGAGAGTCCCCCTGGACTGGAAAACAGCTAATGTCGTCCCTCTGCACAAAAAGGGTTGCAGGGCAGAGGCTGCGAATTACAGGCCGGTGAGTCTCACATCAATAGTGTGTAAACTCATGGAAACACTACTTAAACGTGAATTAGACACGATCTTGGATGAGGGGAACCTAAGGGATCCCAGTCAACATGGTTTTACCAAGGGTAGGTCCTGCCAATCCAATCTCATAAGCTTCTTTGACTGGGTAACAGGAAAGCTAGACTCGGGAGAGTCTCTGGACGTCGTGTACTTAGACTTCAGTAAGGCTTTTGATAGCGTCCCACATCGCAGGCTGATAAGCAAAATGAAATCGATGGGGTTAGGCGAGACACTGACTACATGGGTCAACGATTGGCTGAGTTGCAGACGTCAGAGGGTGGTGGTCAACGGCACCCTCTCTGAGACTTCGGAGGTGACCAGCGGAGTGCCGCAGGGCTCGGTCCTGGGTCCACTCCTTTTTAACATATTCATAGGGGACTTGACTCGAGGGCTTCAAGGTAAAGTAACATTATTCGCCGACGACGCCAAACTATGCAATATAGTAAGTGAAAGCAACTTGCAAGACAGTATGGCGCAGGACCTGCTTACATTGGAATGCTGGTCCTCGACCTGGCAGCTGGGCTTCAACGCTAAGAAATGTAAGGTCATGCACCTTGGTAGCGGTAATCCATGCAGAACTTACACCTTCAATGGAGAAACATTGGCTAGGACTTCAGTAGAACGAGATTTAGGAGTAATCATCAGTGCAGATATGAAGGCTGCCAAACAAGTGGAGAAGGCCTCATCCAAGGCAAGGCAGATGATGGGTTGTATCAAAAGAAGTTTCGTCAGCCGGAAACCTGAAGTCATAATGCCACTATACAGAGCCATGGTGAGACCTCATCTGGAATACTGTGTGCAATTCTGGAGGCCACATTACCATAAAGACGTGCTCAGAGTCGAGTCGGTTCAGCGGATGGCCACTAGGACGATCTCGGGGCTCAAGGGTCTCTCGTACGAAGAGAGACTGCACAAACTGCAGCTCTACACTCTTGAGGAACGTAGGGAGAGGGGGGACATGATTGAGACATTTAAGTACATCACAGGACGTGTCGAGGTGGAAGATGACATTTTCTTTCCCAAAGGACCCTCGGCCACAAGAGGACATCCGCTCAAACTCAGAGGAGGGAAATTTAATGGCGACACCAGGAAGTACTTCTTCACGGAAAGAGTGATAGATCGCTGGAACAAGCTTCCGGTGCAAGTGGTTGAGGCCACCAGCGTACCTGACTTTAAGAATAAATGGGACACCTACGTAGGATCACTACGAAGATCAAGTTAAAGAATTGGGTCATTAGCACACAGACTAAATTGGGTGGGTCAGTAGAGTGGGCAGACTTGATGGGCTGTAGCCCTTTTCTGCCGTCATCTTTCTATGTTTCTATGTTTCTATGTTTCTATGTTGTTTACTATATGTAAATGTTATTTAAATATGTTTATTTTACAATAAACTGGGCTGTGGCCAGGTTTCTCCACTCAGGTCTATGTGTGTTTTTGGGGGGGTTGGATAGGGATTTGAAGTTTAGGAAGGGTATGCATCAGGGAAGTGGGCTGCTCCAGCTTCCGCTGTTATAGATAACAAGTAAGACAATTGGACATTTCTAGGCAATATTTCAAATAAAATAACAGATAAGGTAACAAATAAGATAGCTGGACGCTTCCAGGAGCATTACATTTTAGGGTACTGTATTCTTGGTTGATATTTTGGAGTGGAAAAGAATACCAGAGGAGCGGTGGAAATTGAGAGGGGTTTTATCAGGGAGGGGAGGGTAGATGGGTGGAGTTAAGGTGACCGGATAAATTTTTTGAATAGCAGGGTTTTGATTTCTTTTCAAAATGTTTTGAGGTCGCACGTTGTTGTCAGCAGGTTGGAGATGGAGTGGTCGAGTTTTGCTGCTTGCATCGCAACTAGGTGGTCAAACATCTTCTTGCGTTGAGTACCTTTGAGTGGAGGGTAGGTAAATGGGGTCAGAGATCTTCTTTGTCTAGTGGTGCGGCCATAGCTTCACTTGAGCTTCACTTGAGCTTCACTTGAGCTGCTCATGCCCGAGTCCCTCCATGATATGTATCAGGGTGATGCGTGCATAGGCTGCTTGAGATTCTGAAGGGAGCCAGAGCTGGGCCCCCACATAGGGGCCCCTACACTTACCCCCTCTTTTACAAAGGTGCGCTAAGCTTTTTAGCGCCTGCTAAACATTAGCGCACGCTGAACACACGCTAAATGCTAACATGTGCATGTTATCCTATGGACGCATTAGCGGTTAGCGCATGTGTTGATTTAGCGTGCGCTAAATCCGCGCTAAAACACTTAGCGCACCTTTATAAAATGCATTCTTACTGCTATTAATGGCTTAGTTTATTGGTCATTGTTGCCCAACTGTTACATATCTTAAAATGTCAATAAAGATGATTGAACTAAAAAAAAAAAAAAAGAGGGCCTAAAGCTTATGCTGCCTAGTCTTTTTAGATTCAAACAATTTTTATTGATGCATACAATATCAAAAAGAACATAAGAGTACCACATTATGTATAATACAACAATGCATCAAATAATCTAATATAATAAAGAGCTAGCCGCGCATGCACACTCCTATTTGCGTGTTCTGTGCGGTGTAGGTCTATGGCTGCAGGAGTGCGCATGCGCGAGTCCCCAGCCTTGGCCGCAGCTTGAGGCGTATGCGCCAGTTAGCTGCATCGGGCGACAGGAGCGGCTCTGGCAGCGGATGGCGGGAGGAGGGCTCATGGTCCTGCCGCCGCTGCCGCTCCTGTTCACAGCGGCCTGCACGTCGCCGACTCACCCCGCTCCTGTTCTTCCCCTCCCGGTGACTGGAGGAAGGGGAAGAACGGGAGGGGAAGAGGAAAAAGAAGGGCCATGGAGCAGGCAGGAAAGGGGGCTGTTCTGGTGGGAAGGTTGTGCTGAGTGCAGATAGCGGACAGTTGGGCCAACCTCTCCTTCCTCACCGACGCCAAAGAAGCTGCAGGCCCCGCTCCCTGTCGCGCTCTGAGCACTCACGATTGGCTGAAGGGTGTCGTGCCAGTGCTGCAGGTACAGGGGGATGCTTTTGTTGGAGAGGTATGATGGGGGGTAGACAGCTTTGCTCGGGGGGGGAAGACACAAGGGGGTCAGGGAGAGGGGGAGGGGGAAGACACAAGGGGGTCAGGGAGAGGGAAAGGGGGCTGCTTTGGGGGAAGGGGTATGCTGGAAGCAGACAGCTTAGCTCTGGGCGGGCGGGGGAATGACACAAGGACACAGACACAAAGAATGACACACAGGGGGCCATTGAGACAGACAGAAAGGAAGACATTCAGGCAGCGTCCAAGGAGAGACAGCCAGTGTCCAAGGAGAGAAAAACAAATAAACATAGACAGACAGACAGCGGCCAAGGGGAGAGAGAGAAAGAAAGAAAGACAGACACACACATCTATTCTAGCACCCGTTAATGTAAAGGGCTTAAAGACTAGTATAAAATAAGAAGCATAAATACCCTCCACCTCCCCACCCTAAACCCTCCCTCCCCCTCAATGGTATTCTCTAATTCACCTCACTATGACACATCAATACACTCTAGGAAACCCATCTTAAGACTGCACTACGGCCCTTAGGATGCAAGGTTTGTAAGTAAGGTTCCCATATACAGTGGTACCTTGGATTACGAGCATAATCCGTTCCAGGAGCATGCTCGTAATCCAAAATGCTCGTTTATCAAAGCAAGTTTCCCCATAGGAAATAATGGAAACTCACTTTGATACGTTCCCCCCCCCCCGATAACCGTCATCGCTCCCCCCCGCTCGCAAAGGCCCCCTTGCTCCAACCGGCACCCCCCCCCCCCCGCACGATCCATCCCCCCTGCCCGAACAACTTAAACTTACACACACACACACAACCCCACCCCCGTCTGGCACCGGCACTGGCACAGATGGTGCCGGTGCCTAGAAGATCTTCCGGCTTCTGCCTGCCTTGAGCACGCATCTGCACATGCTCAAGGACTTCCAATTCTCCCTCTCGCTGAGGTGTGGAAGAAATCACTGTAAGTAAGGAACCATAAAAGGAAAGAGTACCTGCATATGATTCTGATGCAGAACTTCCACTTCTAACAAACACAATTGGAGATATACCTCTAGCCCTTTTCCTTTCCTTCTTTTTCTGATCTAGAAAATGTGAAAAGATAACATAAGTAATCTCGACGAGAGGGAGAATTAGAAGTCCTTGCGCAGATGCATGCTCAAGGCAGGCAGAAGCTGGAAGATCTTCTAGGCACCGGCACCATCTGTGCCTGCATGCAGGTGCCGGTGCCAAACGGGGGTGGGGGGCAAGTTTAAGTTGTTCGGGCGGGGGGGGGCAGTTTACGCGTGGGGGGGGGGCGGTTGGAACGAGGGGGCCTTTGCGAGCGGGGGGAGTGAAGCTGGTTATCAGGGGGGGGGGAAGGTGCTCGCAAATCGAGTCAACACTCGGTTTGCGAGTGTTTTGCTCGTCTTGCAAAACACTCGCAAACCGGGTTACTCGCAAACCGAGGTTTGACTGTATTCATAAACATCAACTTTTGCTTTTTAGTCCTTCCAGCATCTCTCGCCTCCCAGATGGCCAACTGATGTAATTGGTTTCGCCAATGCCAAAATTTTGGGGGGTCAGGGACCGTCCAATATTGTAAAATACATTTTTTGGCCAATAAACTCATCTTCCTACACAGCACCCGATGACCCCTAGGCAAATGTGTGAAAGCCTCTGGCAAATCTAAAACAAAATGTGTCGGAAAACTACGTAAAGATCTCCCAATTATTTTTGACATATAGGATATTATTCTTTTCCAAAAATTTTGAATAATTGGACAAGTCCAAAATGCATGTCCCAAAGTATCTAGTCTTTTTTATACCTATGGCCACAAGGCACTTACCACCCCCCCCCCCCCTTTGCTAACACGTTGTAGCGCCGGCAGTGGCGGTAACTGCTCCAATGCTCATAGGAATTCTATGAGCGACGGAGATTAAACGACCACATCTGGCGATAGAAAAGCTTAAGCCAGCTTCGTAAAAGGGGGGCCTTGGGTAGAGAATTGATTTCAAAATTCGTAGATGTTACTTTCTTCAAAGTAATATCAAGTTGAGAATGAAAAGTGAATTCTAAGAATCAACTAGACTGACATTTTTTCCAGTATCACCTACTTTTTTTGTACAGTTTTTTACTTCCACTTTTTGAACTCTTTCGTAAGGTTTCCAGCTGCTCAAAGGAAGGAAAAAAAAGAAAGCTTGATGGATGTTTCCTTTCAGAATAGAAATCATAGCTCTGTCAGAACAAGGCATGGCTATAAATCAAAGTGGGTTTTTTTTTTATGAGCATTTTGAAATTATTCCATCAATACAGAATAAGAAAACTCGAAAGGAAAAAACAACAATACTCCCGTCCATGCAAAATACGAGACCAGCTCCCTGCCAAGCTCCTCCCACTCCTCCCACTCACACACACTCACACGCACAAACATTTTTTAAATCCACATCAAAGGAAAAGAAAATATGTCCACAGAAAATGTATGTTCAAATAGCAACTGTTTATTGCTCAATATTAATTTACCCCTTTATACCCTGGAGGACAATTTTTATCCAGTAGAAAACTTTCAAGGTGACCTGGATCCTTAAATGTAGATCTATCATCCTGATAAGAATTTAAACAAGTTACAGGACAACCTAAGAAAGAAAAGGGAACTTTCCCAGCAAGAGTCTTACGTTTCAAACTACCGCCTCTGTAACTAACGCATAGCCTGGGTTTTTAGCGCCGGCAGCGGTGGGAACTGCTCCGACGCTCATAGAATTCCTATGAGCGTCGGAGCAGTCACCGCCGCTGCCGGCGCTAAAACCAGCGCTATGCGTTAGTAAAAGAGGGGTTCAGAAAAGGGATCTTTTCTGCTTTTAAAAATGGCAAATTTACCCCTCCCCCTCCCTTTTAGACACCGAAGAGGGAGTGGAGAATATGAAAAAGGATCTGCAAAAGTTAGAGGAATGGTCTAATGCCTGGCAACTAAAATTTAATGCAAAGAAATGCAGAGTAATGCATTTGGGGATTAATAATAGGAAGGAACCGTATATGCTGGGAGGAGAGGAGCTGATATGCACGGACGGGGAGAGGGACCTTGGGGTTATAGTGTCCGAAGATCTAAAGGCGAAAAAACAGTGTGACAAGGCAGTGGCTGCTTCCAGAAGGATTCTGGGCTGTATAAAGAGAGGCGTAGTCAGTAGAAGGAAGAAGGTGTTGATGCCCCTGTACAGGTCATTGGTGAGGCCCCACTTGGAGTATTGTGTTCAGTTTTGGAGCCCGTATCTGGCGAAAGACGTAAGAAGACTTGAGGCGGTCCAGAGGAGGGCGACAAAAATGATAGGAGGCTTGCGCCAGAAGACGTATGAGGAGAGACTGGAAGCCCTGAATATGTATACCCTAGAGGAAAGGAGAGACAGGGGAGATATGATTCAGACGTTCAAATACTTGAAGGGTATTAACGTAGAACAAAATCTTTTCCAGAGAAAGGAAAATGGTAAAACCAGAGGACATACTTTGAGGTTGAGGGGTGGTAGATTCAGGGGCAATGTTAGGAAATTCTACTTTACGGAGAGGGTGGTGGATGCCTGGAATGCGCTCCCGAGAGAGGTGGTGGAGAGGAAAACTGTGACTGAGTTCAAAGAAGCGTGGGATGAACACAGAGGATTTAGAATCAGAAAATAATATTAAAGATTGAACTAGGCCAGTTACTGGGCAGACTTGCACGGTCTGTGTCTGTATATGGCCATTTGGTGGAGGATGGGCTGGGGAGGGCTTCAATGGCTGGGAGGGTGTAGATGGGCTGGAGTAGGTTTTCACGGAGATTTCGGCACTTGAAACCCAAGCACAGTACTGGGTAGAGCTTTGGATTCTTGCCCAGAAATAGCTAAGAAGAAAAAATTAAAAAATTTTTAAAATTGAATCAGTTTAGGCAGACTGGATGGACCATTTGGGTCTTTATCTGCCGTCATCTACTATATGTTACTATATGTTACATATTCTACTATGTAAGCAGTGGATTTCCCCACGCCATCTCAATAATGGCCTATGGACTTCTCTTTTAAGGAAATGAGCCAAACCTTTTTTAAACCCTGCTAAGCTAACTGATTTCACCACATTCTCTGGCAATGAATTCCAGAGTTTAATTGCATGCTGTGTGAGGAAATATTTTTCTCTGGTTTGAAGAAGAACTGAGGCAGGAGACAAGTTACCAGCAGGCAATGCAGATCCGGTGAGTTGGTGCTCCGACAAAGATGTTGCTTAAAGAGCACCCACGTCTGAAGGTGGGAACAAAAGTCAACCCAAGTACTGTGAAGCTCGAGACCATATAACATGCATAGGACACTCATGTTCCACAGCTCATCAGAATGAGCTCTTGTTCTCTCTTTTCTGCATAACTCAGCCCACATGAATGCAATTAAGCTTTTCCTCAAACACACAGGAGAAAAGCTTTAGGGCTCCTTTTACAATGCTGTGATACTGAATGTAAAGAGACCCTTTAGTGAATTGCAAAGGATTTCCCCTATTTTCCAAAAATCTTGATACTAGGGCCTGCAGAGTGTACCATGTACTTATTTTATTTTCTGAGATTTAGCTCAGGCCTCTTCATTGGATTTGGAATCTTCACGGTTTCACTCATTTGCGGGGTTCTCCGACCACCTCTTCCTGCACTAAAGTCGGGCTACACCAATCAGGAGCTGCGTGTCAAAGCAGCTCCTGATTGGTATAGCCTGACCTTAGTACAGGAAGAGGTGGTCGGAGCAGACTGAGAGTGATTTCCTTTACTCACCGGCGTTCCAGCTGCCCTCTCCTGCCTCCCCAGGCAAAAAACCGTATTTGCAGTTTTTCGATATTCGCGGGGGTTCTTGGAATGGAACCCCCCTCCCCCCCCCCGAATATCGGGGGAGTACTGTACATTCAGGCACAGATAGTATTTCCCTGTCCTTAGAAGGCTTACAGTCTAAGAGGACCTTCTGCTGAGCTGAACTGCATGAAGCAATTCATGCAAGGTTTATACTGCATTAACTGCTAACACAAAGCCATGGTTAAGAGGCTTTGGGTATTTTCCCAGTTAACATGAAGTAAACCATGTTTTTTTTTGTGTCAGAGGGTATGGCATGAGCAGAGAGTGGGTGTCGATGGCATTTGGCAGTGCATTTACTGCAAATTAACTGCCCAATGCAGAATTAACACAGGACCATGCATTAATTCAAATATTAATGCATTACCCGCAGTGCAAAATGCAGGAAACACCCCCCACTAGTTACTGCGTTAGTTTTGCACTTGGCATATATTAATTCTCTCTACTCTTACAATTCCTTATACGAACATAAGAATAGCCTCATTGGGTCAGACTAATGGTCCATCAAGCCCAGTGGTCCATCAAGCTCATAGTGGTGGCCAATCCAGGTCACCAGTACCTGGTCAAAACTCAAATAGTAGCAACATTCCCTGCTACCAATCCAGGGCAAACAGTGGCTTCCCCTATGTCTTTCTCAATAACAGACTATGGACTTTTCCTCCAGGAACTTGTCCAAACCTTTCTTAAAACCAGCCACGCTATCCGCTCTTATCACAATCTCTGGTAATGCGTTCCAGCACTTAACTATTCTCTGAGTGAAAATATATTTCCTCCTTTTGTAACTTCATAAAATGTCCCCTACTCTTTGTCATTTTTAATGGAGTGAAAAATCAATCCACTTGTACCCGTTCTACTCCACCCGGGATTTTGAGACTTCAATCATATCTCCCCTCCAGGAACCTGAGATCTCTCAACTCGCACCACCTCCTGTTCTGAAATCCTAAACAAGCCCACTATAGTCTCAAGACAATCTGCCTTTTATTTTTAAGATCCAAAGCTTTGGAATAATTTGTCCTTGCCCCTGCTTCTAGGGGATAATTTCCTTAAAGAAAAGTGCAAAACCATTATTAAGATGGACTTTGGAAAATTCACTGCTTATTTCTAGGATAAGCAGCATGAAATCTGTTTTATTCTTTGGGACCTTGCCAGGTACTTGTGACCTGGATTGGCCACCGTTGTAAACAGGACACTGAGCTTGTTGGATCTTTAGTCTATCCCAGTACGGCAACTCATGTATTCTTATTTAAAGAGTTGATTTTTTTCTCTGTGGCAACCTAATCTGATCTTACCCTTCTGCTGGTGCTTCTCTCCCAGACTTTCCTGCCATCTTGCTGACACTTTTGTTCATGTCCAGTCACTCAAGTCACTCACTAAACTGTCTTTTTCATAACCTCAGATATTGGATGAGGTGTCTTTAGCATGCTTAAAGAAACAGTGTACTCTAGAGTTCATAGAAACATGGAAACATGACGGCAGATAAAGGCCAAATGGTCCACCCAGTCTGCCCACCCGCAGCATCCACTATCTCCTCCTCTCCCTATAGGCTAAGACTCTTTACACTTGCAGTGTGAGGTCATAGAGCTTAATGGTTACAGGCTAAGGTTCTTAACATTTGCATCTCCTCTTCCTATAGGCTAAGACTCTTTACACTTGCAGTGTGAGGTCATAGAGCTTAATGGTTACAGGCTAAGGTTCTTAACATTTGCATCTCCTCTTCCTATAGGCTAAGACTCTTTACACTTGCAGTGTGAGGTCATAGAGCTTAATGGTTACAGGCTAAGGTTCTTAACATTTGCATCTCCTCTCCCTATAGGCTAAGACTCTTTACACTTGCAGTGTGAGGTCATAGAGCTTAATGGTTACAGGCTAAGGTTCTTAACATTTGCATCTCCTCTTCCTATAGGCTAAGACTCTTTACACTTGCAGTGTGAGGTCATAGAGCTTAATGGTTACAGGCTAAGGTTCTTAACATTTGCATCTCCTCTCCCTATAGGCTAAGACTCTTTACACTTGCAGTGTGAGGTCATAGAGCTTAATGGTTACAGGCTAAGGTTCTTAACATTTGCATCTCCTCTCCCTATAGGCTAAGACTCTTTACACTTGCATTGTGAGGTCATAGAGCTTTATGGTTATAGAAACATAGAACCATGATGGCAGATAAAAGCCAAATGTCCCATCCAGTCTGTCCATTCACAGCATCCACTATCTCCTCCTCTCCCTAAGAGATCCCATATGCCTGTCCCACATTTTCCTGAGCTCAGGCACAGTCTTTGTCTCCATCACCTTTACCAGGAGACTATTCCGTGCATCTATCACCCTTTCTGTAAAAGAAAGTGTTTCCTTGGATTACTTCTGAGCCTATCACCTCTTATCTTCATCCTATACCCTCTCATTCCAGTGTTTCCTTCTGCTTCTCTTAAGGGAACATTTAAAGACCCGAAACTCACGGTAAACCTCCAACAGTTAACATGTGCTAATGCCGTTAATGCATGTAGGAAGCCTCACTTAATTCAATGGGCCCTGCATAATAAGGCGAGTTAATGGTGTTAGCACAAACTATTAATGAATGACTGCCTTAATGTTCAGCATTTAGCCAGGATCCATCGTGTTTCCCTCTCACACGATCTGCGGGATTATTCAGTATTTCTGGCACCTGGAAACACATTCAGATGAGGATAAAAATCTAGTGGACAGAACCCATAGACCAGTGATTCCCAACCCTGTCCTGGAGGAACACCAGGCCAATCGGGTTTTCAGGCTATCCCTAATGAATATGCATGAGAGAGATTTGCATATGATGGAAGTGAGAGGCATGCAAATTTGCTTCATGCATATTCATTAGGGCTAGCCTGAAAACCCAATTGGCCTGGTGTTCCTCCAGGACAGGGTTGGGAACCACTGCCCTAATGAATATGCATGAGAGAGATTTGCATATGATGGAAGTGAGAGGCATGCAAATTTGCTTCATGCATATTCGTTAGGGCTAGCCTGAAAACCCAATTGGCCTGGTGTTCCTCCAGGACAGGGTTGGGAACCACTGCCCTAATGAATATGCATGAGAGAGATTTGCATATGATGGAAGTGAGAGGCATGCAAATTTGCTTCATGCATATTCATTAGGGCTAGCCTGAAAACCCAATTGGCCTGGTGTTCCTCCAGGACAGGGTTGGGAACCACTGCCCTAATGAATATGCATGAGAGAGATTTGCATATGATGGAAGTGAGAGGCATGCAAATTTGCTTCATGCATATTCATTAGGGCTAGCCTGAAAACCCAATTGGCCTGGTGTTCCTCCAGGACAGGGTTGGGAACCACTGCCCTAATGAATATGCATGAGAGAGATTTGCATATGATGGAAGTGAGAGGCATGCAAATTTGCTTCATGCATATTCATTAGGGCTAGCCTGAAAACCCAATTGGCCTGGTGTTCCTCCAGGACAGGGTTGGGAACCACTGCCATAGACAGCAGCCCAGGATAGCTCATGACAGTTCTCTGCATGTATAAATCCAGGTAATTAACTAGCTGTGTGTGCTAGGCTGAGTCATGTCTTGTCGCATCTCTCAAGTTATCCAGTTGGGAAATAGTAACTAATTTGTTTCCCTCCTCATCTCTCAGAAGCTTTTGTGAACACTGCCAGCTATTAAAATTGATAATGAGACTCAGAAGTCATTGGAAGCATTTTTCTGAAGTACTGAGCTATAAAGTGAATTAGACTGCAATTTAGATGAAAACAACAGACAAAAAAATGCTTCCTGATGATTAATTACTGTGCTATCTGAGTATCTTTCAAAATCAGTTCATTGTTACTAATTCTCTAGAGCAGAAGGGGTGTTAAAGTCCCTCCCGGAGGGCCGCAATCCAGTCGGGTTTTCAAGATTTCCCCCATGAATATGCATGAGATCTATTTGCATGCCCTGCTTTCATTGTATGCTAATAGATCTCATGCGTATTCATGGGGGAAATCCTGAAAACCCGACTGGATTGCGGCCCTCCAGGAGGGACTTTGACACTTCTGCTCTAGAGTAACTCTAAGAGAGGATTGTATAATGAGGGTGCCACAAGTTATCCAGTTGGGAAATAGTAACTAATTTGTTTCCCTCCTCATCTCTCAGAAGCTTTTGTGAACACTGCCAGCTATTAAAATTGATAATGAGACTCAGAAGTCATTGGAAGCATTTTTCTGAAGTACTGAGCTATAAAGTGAATTAGACTGCAATTTAGATGAAAACAACAGACAAAAAAATGCTTCCTGATGATTAATTACTGTGCTATCTGAGTATCTTTCAAAATCAGTTCATTGTTACTAATTCTCTAGAGCAGAAGGGGTGTCAAAGTCCCTCCCGGAGGGCCGCAATCCAGTCGGGTTTTCAAGATTTCCCCCATGAATATGCATGAGATCTATTTGCATGCCCTGCTTTCATTGTATGCTAATAGATCTCATGCATATGCATGGGGGAAATCCTGAAACCCCGACTGGATTGCGGCCCTCCAGGAGGGACTTTGACACTTCTGCTCTAGAGTAACTCTAAGACAGTGGTTCCCAACCCTGTCCTGGAGGAACACCAGGCCAATTGGGTTTTCAGGCTAGCCCTAATGAATATGCATGAAGCAAATTTGCATGCCTATCACTTCCATCCTATGCAAATCTCTCTCATGCATATTCATTAGGGCTAGCCTGAAAACCCGATTGGCCTGGTGTTCCTCCAGGACAGGGTTGGGAATCACTGCTCTAAGAGAGGATTGTATAATGAGGGTGCCACAGGACTGAGGGAGTGGTCACAATTATTCTAATTCCCAGAAAAAACAATCCATTGTTTTTAAGAGTATAGTTCCCTGCACGCTCCCCCACCTTCTCTCTGAACCGTCTTTCTGAGCTTCTTGTACGGTTATGTAGAATTATAGCTAAAGAACACTAGAAGCGTTCCTTTTGCCACATAACTACCTAAGGATAGCTATGCTGGATCGAACCGATGGTCCATAAAGCCCAGTATCCTTCTTTCAACAGTGGCCAATCAAGGTCACAAGTACCTGACAGAAACCTAAATAGTAGCAACATTCTAGAGCTTACATTGTGATGTCATAATGATCATTCCACCATAGCGCCAACTTAGATTGTGATGTCACAATGGCCTGACTGTCCTATACTTGGCTCATAGTAACATAGTAGATGACGGCAGATAAAGACCCGAATGGTCCATCCAGTCTGCCCAACCTGATTCAATTGAAATTTTTTTAATTTTTTTCTTCTTAGCTATTTCTGGGCAAGAATCCAAAGCTCTATCCAGTACTGTGCTTAGGTTTTAACTGCTGAAGTCTCCGTCAAAGCTCACTCCAGCCCATCTATACCCTCCCACCCATTGAACAATCTTGCGACTTCTAGATCCTGAAGGGTATAGAAAAGGTAGACAGGGACAGATTTTTCAGATTTTGGAGAACCACAAGTACAAGGGGGCACTCGGAGAAATTAAAAGGGGACAGGTTTAGAACCAACGCTAGGAAGTTCTTTTTCACCCAGAGGGTGGTGGATACATGGAACGCGCTTCCGGAGGCTGGATAGGTTCCTAGAGGATAAAGGAATTGAGGGGTACAGATAGGAGTAGAGGTAGGTCATAGGGATAGTCAGGGACCACTGCTCAGGCAATAGGCCTCATGGGCTGCCGCGGGAGCGGACCGCTGGGCGAGATGGACCTCTGGTCTGCCTCAGTGGAGGCAACTTCTTATGTTCTTATGATACAATTTAGGACCCCTGCGGAAGGAGTGTCCTTTTGGATAGAAACTGTTTTAGGCCTATATTTATATTTATTTCTCATGATTGTTCATTAAAGACTTGGCATCTTGTACATCACCACTGCAGTTTTTGGCTTTGTCTTTCGACTCGATATTTCACTGCAGTTCTGTTGGATTCTTTTTTTGTTGTTGCCTTTCTGATTTCTGAAGCATGATGGGAAAAGAAGGGTAGGACTACAATGTTTATTGGAGAGATAACAATAATAGAAAAAATATAGGGTTTGGGGACAAAACAAGATCAAAGTCTTTTAGAGGAGATAGTGAAGGGCAATGGAGTAAGCATTGTTCTGTTTGGACAGGATTGGATTAATGTTCTTAAATAAAAAAAGTTTTCAAGGAACGCTTGGATCTGTCTAAAGAGATTTCTTCTCTAAGGTGGGCTGGAAGCGAGTTCCATAATTGGGAAGCAGTGATCGAGAAGATTTTGTTACTTCTCGCGTTAATGATTTTTAACGAGGGCACGGAGAGTAGATTTTGCTTGCTTGAGCGTAAGGCTCTTGGAGGGCAGTGGGGAATTGATAGTCTGTCTAAGAAAGTAGGGCAGTGTGTTTGTTGAATTTTGAATGATAATATGGCAATTTTATAGGAAATGCGGTGGGGAATAGGCAACCAGTATTTATGAAAGAGATAAGTGAGCGTCCATAGAGGCATATAAGAGAACCCAAGCTATGAGTGTTGACTGAAAAGGCGTCTTCAGGATTATTCAAAGGATTTTAAAAAAAATCAGTTTCAATAAGAGCTGTTGACAAGAATCCTGAACCACTTCCATTGACAGTCTTTCCTCTCTGTCAGTTATGGTTTGACAACAACAAATCACTGTTAGCCCAATGTGGGAATCAATAAAGAAAAACAAGTCATATTAGCTACAGGGTACTGGTTTCTATGCAAGAACAAGTGAGGGAAAGAGATGAGATAAAGCAGGGGTGTATCCAGTCAAATAAATGCAGCGCCTGAGACACTATTCTTTTCCTTACACTGTTTCCATAATGCAGAAGCTGGCGGTTTGCCTTCGGCTGAGGTTCCAGTTTATTGAATTGCTCCCATAAATATGTGCATTTCCCAGTTACAGCAGCCATCCACTTGTATGCCAAACAATTTCTCCGTCAGCTTTTGCAGCTGCTCCAAAGCGAGTGCAGCTTTTCTGAGGGTACTCGTTTCAGGCAGAGCTTTGTGCTAGCATCCTTCTAGGTAAACAAAGCCCTTTGTAAAATATCCTGGGAAACGTGAACAACTTGACCTGGAAGTTCTGGGTCCTTCTTTGATATCCAATCCAAATGGGGCATCGCATATATTTTTTAAAAAAAATTTTATTTAAAAAAAACAAAACATTTTCTTACAAGATAATGGACCGATCATGGTGCATATTCTGTCGTCTCCAGCGGCACGCTTCAGCTTGGAAATCTGCAAATTAAATGTTACCACAAATGGGTAACAGCAAAGACTTTAAAAAGAAACTTCCTACAATGCAAAACAATGTGGTATCACTTCGCCATGACTAAAACTCAACAGCTAGAGGTGTAATTACATTCAGCTATGTGACACGGAACATTTTCTTTGTTATATAAAATTTACAGAGTTGGAGAAAGGCCTAATTTTCCAGATTCTGGGAAAAACGTAATTGGCTTGGTGCTCAAACTGACACATAGCATGACATAATCGTCTTTTCTTTCAGCCAACGGAACTAACATGTGAAAGGTGATTCTAGAAAGGACGTCTTAACGAAGACACCACTTGCACGTGCTATAGAATAAGTGCACGTAGCAGGTGAGTGACACCACAAATTGGTATTTGGGCAAAATTGACACATTAGTCGATGGGAAGGAATTCAGCAAACGGCACTATAACTTACGCACCCCAAAAATCTCAGCCCTATGCACTATTTCACAAAGCAGCGTCCCGCAATCTTTCTCAAGCCATGGCATACTAAACGCAGTGGCTGCAACTCAAGGCATCCAGAGCTGCGCAGACATCGCCATGATGATGTCACACATGTGCGTGACATCAGGTTGACATCCATGCACGTGCGAAAGCCCTCCAGACAAGCCTTGAGATGCCAGAAGGGGGTGCCAGCAGAGAAGAGGGCTGGAGAGAAGGAAAGGTGCTGGTGCCAGTTCATTGTCTATAGGACGTGCCTCTCCTCTTCTCCTGAAATCTCAAGAGGCACACAATTTGTGATGCACTGCTATAAGCTGTTGCATTCAAGTTTCAAGGATTTCTAGGCGAATTACAAGTATATTTACAAAACAGGTAAAACCAATACATAAGAACATAAGAACACAAGAACTGCCATCTCCGGATCAGACCTTCGGTCCATCAAGTCCGGCGAGCCGCACACGCGGAGGCCCCGCCAGGTGTACACCTGTCGTAATTTATAGTCCACCATATCCTTATATGCCTCTCTTAAGGAGATATGCATCTAGTTTGCTCTTGAAGCCTAGGACGGTCGATTCCGCAATAATCTCATCTGGGAGGGCATTCCAGGTGTCAACCACTCTCTGAGTGAAGCAGAACTTCCTGACATTAGTCCTGAACCTGTCCCCCCTTAGCTTCATTACATGTCCTCTAGTCCGTGTCAAATTGGACAATGTAAATAATCTTCTCTGCTCTATTTTGTCGATTCCTTTCAGTATTTTGAAGGTCTCGATCATATCCCCACGCAGTCTCCTTTTCTCAAGGGAGAACAATCCTAGTGTTATAAGTCTGTCCTCGTATTCCAGTTTCTCCATACCCTTCACCAGTTTTGTTGCTCGTCTCTGCACCCTCTCCAGCAGTTTTATATCCTTCTTTAGGTAGGGAGACCAATGTTGGACGCAGTATTCCAAGTGTGGTCTGACCATTGCCCTATAAAGCGGCATTATAACTTTCTCCGATCTACTCGAGATTCCTTTCTTTATCATGCCCAACATTCTATTTGCCTTCTTTGCCGCTGCCGCGCATTGTGCCGACGGCTTCAGGGTCCTATCTATCAGTACACCCAGGTCCTTTTCTTGTTCACTCTTCCCCAGAGTTGCACCTGACATTGTATACTCATATTCCTTATTCTTATTGCCTAAATGCATTACCTTGCATTTCTCCACATTGAACTTCATCTGCCATTTCTCCGCCCATGTTTCTAACCGAAACAAGTCGCTCTGGAGTTTCTCTCTATCCTCCTGCGATCTGATCGCCCGGCAGAGTTTTGTATCGTCTGCAAACTTGATGATCTCACTGGATGTTCCTTCCTCCAGGTCATTGATATAAATATTAAAAAGGATCGGCCCAAGTACCGAGCCCTGGGGTATACCACTAGTCACTTTCTCCCAGTCGGAGAACTTCCCGACTGGGAGAATATAACAAATATAACAAATACAAATACAATATATAATATATTATATTATATAATACAAATACAAATATAACAAGTACAGAACAAGTACATGGAACATTAATTTCCTGGGGGAAAACACACACAAAAAAAACGTGAGGGAGTTAAGGGAAGAACAACAATTCATATCAATGATCCTAAGAACAATTTCGTACCATAGAAACATTTTGATAAAACAAGTATGTTTTTAAAGATTTTCTAAAATCATTCAAGGACTCAATTGGTCTTGTCTTTTGGAAGTGCATTCCATAACTGAGGTCCACAACCATAAAAATTGAATCTCTATACATTTCTAATCTTATTTGCTTGAAATCCGGAACATCACGTAAAGCATGACTGCTTGAACGCAAAGGACACCCTGGAACACATAGTTTTAGAGTTGCAGCTAGACAAAGAGGTTGCTGTTCATGAAGAATCTTCAAGATCAATGTCATGATTTTAAATTTAATACACCGACAAATGGACAACCAATGCAATTGTTTAAGGATCGGTGTAATATGACCATAACAAGGACACCCTGGAATAATAATAATAATAATAATAATTTTATTTCTTATATACCGCCAAAGCCATAGTAGTTCGAGGCGGTTTACAACGAAGAAGGGCTGGACAATCAGCGAAAATGGTACAATGTTACAATCGGAGAAAATAGGTGGCAGAGAAAAAAATGGTACAAACAGAGAGAAAAAAATGGAACAATCAGCGAACAGTGGTGCAATCGGCGAAGGATGGTACAGTCAGCAAAGATGGGTACAATTATGGCAATGAAAAATGGTACAGGGAAGAAGGTCAAGACAATCTGCGTAAAGGACATGGTGAGATAGAAGGGGCCAGGGTGGGCATAGGGGTCTTAGGGTATGAATCGGGTGAAAAGATTAGTTTTTAGTGGTTTCCTGAAGTTTAAGTAGGATGAAGTGCGTGAGATGATGTGGGCCATCCAGTTATTGTGCTGACCTGCTTGGAAGGCAAGAGTTCTATTTAGATATCTTTTGTAACGGCAGGTCCTTAGGGTAGGGTAGCTAAACAGGTGGGTTCTATGTGTGAGTTTGGATGGCGGTCTAGGATAAAATGGGGTACTAAGTAAAGGGGGGCCGCGCCAAGGATGGATTTGTAGCAGAAACAGGCGAACTTGAATAGCACTCTTGCTTCCAGGGGTAGCCAGTGAAGTTTGTGGTAATAGGGAGTTATGTGTTCCCATTTTTTTAGTCCGAAGATCAGTCGGATTGCCGTGCTTTGAATGATTCGCAATCTTTGTGTGGTTTTTTTTGAAAGATCCCAGGTAGATGATGTTGCAGTAGTCGATTAGACTTAAGATGGAGGATTGCACAAGTAGGCAGAATGAGGGGGCGTCAAAGTATTTTCTGATGGATCTTAGCTTCCATAAGGTGGCGAAGCCTTTTTTGACCAGAAGGTTGGTGTGAGCTTCGAAGGTAAGGTTGCGGTCGAGAGTCACTCCGAGGATTTTTAAGTACCGGTAGTTTGTTAAGGGAAAGACTTGGCCATTCAGGGAGATTGAGGTGTCTTTGATTTTGTCGTTTGGGCTTGCCAGGAAGAATTTGGTTTAATCTGAGTTGAGTTTCAGTTTGAAGTCGGCCATCCATAGTTCGATTTGCGTTAGGACTGAAGCTAGGTGGTTGTTTATCTCGGGGGTTATGTTGGAGAGGGGGAAGACTAAGGTGATGTCGTCAGCATAGATGTAGAATTTGATCTTCAAGTTTAGCAGTAGATTCCCTAGGGCGACCAGGTAGATATTGAACAGCGTGGGGGACATGGGGGAGCCCTGTGGGACTCCGTAGGTGTTGGCCCAGCTGGCGGAATGGGAGTTGTCGCTGTAGACTTGGTAGGAGCGTTGACCTAGGAAACCCTGGAACCATTTTAATATGTTGCCTGAGAGGCCGATAGACTTCAAACAGTCCAGAAGAATGGCATGATCAACCAAGTCAAAGGTGCTACTAAGATCTAATTGTAGGACTAGTGCACTTGAGCCTTGGCTGAACAGGTTATGAAGGTAATCTACCAAAGAAGCAATGACAGTTTCAGTGCTGTGTCCAGGGCGGAAACCTGACTGGTTGTCGTTTAGGATGTTGAATTTGTCCAAGTAAGTTGTTAAATCTTGGTTGACCAGACCTTCCATCAACTTTGTAAAGAAGGGTATGTTCTCAATGGGTCTGTAGTTGGATATGAGGGAGATGGGATCTTTGGGGTTTTTAACGATAGGCGTGATCAGAATCTGGCCTAGGTCCACAGGGAATGAGCCTGATTGTAGTTGGGAGGAGAGCCAAGTATATAATTTGATTTTGAAGGAGATCGGGGCAACTTGCATTACATTTGGTGGACAGCTATCTAGTTTGCAGTGGGAATAGGCGTATTTTGAGTAGAATTTGCAGAATTGTTGCCAGGTGGGGGTGGTGAAGTTGTTCCAGTAAAAATCAGCCCTGGTTTCGTCATCATGGGACTGAATGTCCAGATAGTTCAGATGGTTGTTGGAGGTAGTAGGTAGGGTGGTTCTGAGATTGGAGATTTTGTTGTTGAAGAACGCAGCCAGGTCGTTGGCCGGTGGGGGTGAGTCTGAGGAAGGGCGGGTAAGGGATTGAGTATCGTAGAGGTGGTTGACTATTTTGAATAGGTTTTTGATATCGGGGTTAGGGGATCCGATTTTTTGGGCGTAGAAGTTAGTGCGTTTGGTGGTTATCACATGTTTGTAGTCTTTTAGTTTTGTTCTCCAGTTGGATCTGTCTTTGTTGTCATTGTTGTCATTACCTAGTATGTAATTGCTGTCAGTCTTGTAGTTTTTTATAGAAATGTATGTTTTAATTGTTAATTTTTTGTTTAAATGTTATTTTAAACCTTGTTCAATGCTTTGTAGTTTCAAAAAAGCGTTTAATCAAAAATCTAAATAAACAATAAACAATTGGATTTAAGCCAAAGTCTTTCCAATTTTCGAAGTTCCCATTTTACTGCTCCAAGTTCGGCATCAAACCAGCCGTCCAGAGTTTTGTTTCTCATTTTCTTTGTTTTCATGGGGGCCATTGTATTTAGGATCTGTGTGCTAGCGTTTGTCCAGTCGTCGACAGTACAGGAGTCAAGGTCAGGGTTGGAAGAGATGTCGTAGTGGGACCAGAATTCCACTGGGTTGATTAAGCCTCTTGTGAATATCACCTTTTTAGGCCTTTTTGCTGTCTTAGAGTAGGGTTGGTGGCATCTTGTTTGTCAGTTGAGGTGGAAGTTGCATAGTCTGTGTTCCGACCATAGTGAATCTGTCCAGGTAGCTTGTTCCCAAAGAATCTTGGGATGAAATTGTTCTTTGGAAGAAAAGGTTACTAGATCTAGATGGTGATCTTTGTGGTGGATTTTTACCGGAGTCGGAGTGAAAAAGTCTAGAGAGGAGATGAGGGATAGTAGGTCTTTTGTGTCATTCTGTTCAACCTGTTCTAAGTGGATGTTGAGATCCCCAATCAGAAGATTGTAGGGACCTGTAATTGAGTTGGTGAGGAGGAATTCTGAGAAGTTGTCTTTAGCAGTGGGCCATTTCTTGGGGGGAATGTAGAATAGGGTGAGAATTAGGCCATCTTCTAGTTGGTCAGATTGGAGTTGAGTGCCTGAATAAATAAATGTAAACTGTATATTATGCATAATAGTATTAGACCCCTAGTATGTGTCAAGTTAGAATGAAAACTTTTATCCTAAACTTGTAATGTAATTATGGCAAATCTAGTGCAAATCGTAACCTGTTAACTGTATATTATGTATGTTTAACCTGTAACCTGTTCTGAACTCTTTAGGGAAAGCGGGATAGAAAATGAATTAAAATAAAATAAACAATTAGAATTTACGGGTACATCTTCCGAACCAGGACTCTATAAGGATGTCTGCATACATTTTTCGGCATAGATCTGAAAAGTGGTGTGATTACGGGAGGCCAAAGAAACAAGTACAAAATATTTATTCCATTTTATTTTAAAAATTTCGATACCGTTTAAACCTAAATGATTTTCATAATTTTACATACATTATTTTACATACATAATTTAAACAAACCATATGCCTGACGTGGTCCACCTATCCCCCTTAGAAACACTTTACACTTACGCCGACGATATCCTGGTCCTCCTCGAGACCGACGCGAACCTCACCAATCTCGCAGCAAACATTTCCTCATGCATAACCAACCTCCAATCCTGGGCTCTCACTGTACAAATGAAACTGAATGAGTCCAAAACCAAACTACTTTGGCTCGGCCCTAAACTTGACCAACTACCCACCTCCATCCCATTGCCCACAGGCTCCTCTCTACAGTTGGAGTTCTCTAGCAAAGTTCTGGGCATCACCATAGACTCCTCACTATCCTTCAACGACCACCTCAACTCCCTGATAAAAAAATGCTTCTGCAGCCTTCACATGCTGAGGAAAGTGAGATCCTGCTTCCACCAAAAACACTTTGCCGTCCTCGTACAATCCATCATCCTCTCCAGATTAGATTATTGCAATTCCATTTACCTAAGCTTAACAAAGAAAAGCCTCCATAGACTCCAACTAATCCAGAACACCGCGGCTAAGCTTATCTTCTCAAAAAGTAAATTTGACCATGTCTCACCGCTCCTGTCCAAGCTCCACTGGCTTCCTGTAATCTCCAGGGTCCACTTTAAATGCGCCTGCCTAACCTTCAAGATCCTCCATGGCATCCTTCCTCCTCTCATTCCTCTATCCTGGAATTCTTCAAATCCAATTTCCACTAGGTCCACACAAAAACTAAAATTATCCTACCCCTCCTTAAAAGGCATCTCCCTCGTTGGTAAACTTGGGTCCTCCCTCCCCTTCAGAATCGCTCAGCTCTGGAATAGTCTCTCTTCCCCTCTCCGCAACTTGAGCTCCCTTCCACTATTCCGCAAGCATCTGAAGACCTGGCTCTTCTCCAAAATGTAACCCCGTCCCCTTCCTGGTACTCTTACACCTAACTCTCTTCTGATTACTTTATAATTCCATTGGAGTTCCGTTCATACCCAAACCATGTAAACCGTGTCGAGCTCCACTTGTGGAGATGATGCGGTATATAAACCCAAGATTTAGTTTAGTTTAGTTAGTTTGGCCAGGAAGCTGCGTCAGAGGCAAGACTGGAGGGTTATAAATTCAAATAGTTTGGGGGGGGTTATTGATCTGTAAGAATCTTGTAATATTTTAAGTGATGTCTATAGTATAACTGTTTTATTTATTGTTCTTTACTTATTGAAATTATTTTAAAATGAATAAAGATTATTAAAAAAAAAAAAAAAATCAAATAGCCTCTTAGAGCTCTGTGGAGACTTCCTGTTTAAATGCAGATAATGGCTTTTATGCTTTAACCTCTCTGGAAATTCCTAAATGCCAGCAAATCAATCCTCCTTTTTCTGCAGCCATATGGTAACCCCATGACATATACTAGTCATAAATGCACAAATTTAAATAACTCGAGATGTAACATATATTATAAATAGTCATCAGCTCACACTCATCCCACATAAACTTAAAGGACCTTCAGAGGTAATTTTCTGTTAGTGAGCAGCAATTTCACCAGATCATCTTCATCAGACCTCAATTCATTCAATCGTTCTGCATAAGGCCTCAAAATCATACTTTCAATTTCAGAGCTGGTGAGTGTTGCAATTACACGATTGCTTTCAGGAGCGACCAACAATTGCTTAATAATAGCGTCAAATATCTGGACAGACCATCAATCGACGGAGTTATCCAGATGAGGGCAACCTTCAGAGCCACTATGTAATAGCTGTCCTAGGTTGTCCGGATAGTGGTGCCGAATCTCATCTTTATCCAGGTCACTGTTCCCTCTAAGCCAGGGTTCCTCAACCTGTGCGCCATAGGGTGGTAGTGCGCCCTGAAGAGATTCCAGGCATGCCACGAGAGATTCCAAAATGTTACTTTATATTTAAAAATTCCCTTCCTAAGTATTGTGACAAACGGACGTCTTTCCCAAGGTTTGCCACAGGAAAAGGAAGGAAAGTATACAAACCCCAGTGCAGAAGGGCTGACCAGGTCAGTGCCCAGGACAATAAATTAGCTGACTACCTGGTGAATGACAATGAAATGAAAATAGAACAGGAAGGCTTAGACTTACCTGAAGCCCCAAAGCCAGGCAGGAAGAAGCTGCCTTGCTATTGTCCATTGCCTGTAAGGCAGAAAGTTCACAAGCAGTTTCCCCTCAGAGAAACGGCATAGGCTGAGGAAGGAATTCCCTTCCCCCATCCAAAGCCAAGGGGGAGTGGTTCTTTCCCTCAGCTTAAAGCCAGGCTCATCAGAGAGCAAAGGGAGGAAGGAGGAGGAGCAGCACGAGGCTTGGCAGTAGAGCAGAGGCAGGACGGGGCTGAGCAGTTCCTCAGCACTGACTGGGAAATGACTGAGGAACTGGCTGGTAATTTGGCCACCGAATTCCTTCCCCCAGAGCCAATGGTGTTGGAGGAAAGTGGGGCTATACAGGAAAGCTGGTCAGAGGAAATGGAGAGCTGAATATCCTGGAAAAGGTCTGTGAACAGAGGTTTTGTTTTGGCTGTATTTCTCTGTTTGCTCTTTGAACTAATGACTGTGGGAGTTACTAGGGAAAATAATCCTGTACTGCAATTTCACATGCTGGTTTGCTGGAATTTGTAAAGGATACAGTAATCTCCTCTTCAGGTTATGTTCACAGCTGAACCAAACGCCAGGCTGTAATGCTGGCTAGTTTAAACCCCAGAGTTTCCTGGCTTCAGGTCTCCGTGAAAATGCCCAGCTGTAAAGAGATTGCCATAGCAACTAACTAACTAACTCAATTAGTCTGCCTGCCTCGTAGGGAGAAGGAGATTAACCCTCTCAGGAAAAAGCCTGCTCAGGACTAGGGAGAAAGTCCAGCCCAGCTGGAGAGAGTAAGTGCACTGCAGGACAGCACAGAATATTTCTCAGACATGAACAGGAATGTCTCTTCTGTAAAGCTACAGTGAAAGTTATTTGTGCTAACTGTTTCACCTTCTAGCCTCATGAAATACTAAGGACTGTATGTGGTTTATCAACCAAGTCCAGAGCTGATTACTGGGTGACCAGGAGTGAAATGAACTTTTTCTGTTGGTTTTTGTATGATGTTCATGCTACCAGGAAAACCTGGAGTGGCACAGTAATTTCACGGCCGGTGGCCAAATAAAAGCTTATGTTTGCACCAAGGCCATTCTGACAAAGCGTGATTTTTTTCAAAGCCCTTGGAGAATAAGCTTAGTTGGGCATTTGCCAGCGGCTACCAACTTGAAAGGAGACCCTAATTCTAAAGGGACCATGCCAGTAACAAACTTCGTGTCACTACCCGACGGCTCAGGGTGTTCGCAGAGAGCATGGGTGTGACAGTATACACTAGACTAGATGACATGTACTTCGTGTATTTAAGAATCTGCCAATGTTTTGAGCGTCTCTGTGCGTAAGGATGCAACTGCCCAGATAAGCATCATTCTTTGATGTGATTGGTCCTTGAAAACTAATGGCAAATAATGTTATTGAACTCGTTTACTACTCAGTTGTCTCCAAACAGCTGAGAAAACAAAAAAAAAACAAAACTCTGTGGAGTGACGATGTTCCTAAATGGACTTTATTTGAAAGTGTCAAAGTTCCAAAGGTACAGTGAAATCATCCACATAAAAATAAATCATCCACATAAAAGCCTTAAAGGACCTAGTCCGCTAGGGATACAGGACCCAACACAGTCCGCGTTTCGACAAAAAGTCTTCTTCAGGGGTCCCTGGGGGTCCTTTAAAGGTGAGTTCATGGGAAACAATTGTGAAGTGAGACACTGCTTGCACCCTTTCTATTGCAAACGCAACCAGTGTCTCACTTCCGGCTCACCACACAATTGTTTCCCACGTATTCACCTTTATAGGACCCCCAGGGACCCCTGAAGAAGACTTTTTGTCAAAACGTGGACCGTGTTGGGTCCTGTATCCCTAGCAGACTAGGTCCTTTAAGGCTCTTATGTGGATGATTTATTTTTATGTGGATGGAATTATTTTATGTGGATGATTTCAGTGTACCTTTGGAACTTTGACACTTTCAAATAAAGTCCATTTAGGAACATCGTCACTCCACAGAGTTTTTTGTTTTTCTCTAGATTTTCTTCTTTGTGGATATTTTGGGGTCAATTCCTTTTGTTTTTTGCTTGTTCCAAACAGCTCAGAACAGGTCACGAGTTTAAAATACATAATTTCTGTACAAGTTTACGATGCAAGTTTTTTTTACCCTAATGATAAATTTACTGGTTACAATTTGCTATGCTTGTACTTACGATGCAAGGTTTCCAGTACCCGTTATATCTAATTTGACATACAGAAAGTTACAGTGTATGATACAAATTCTACCTAGATTTATTTTTTACTTGAGCAACAAAGCAATCAAGGCTTTGGATCTTCTTAACTTTGAATCTTGGATCTTTGGATCTTCTTATCTTTGCGAACTTGGATTTTCAGCTCTGACGGAAATTAAATTGAAAAAAACAGAACGACAGCAGATGGTGGATGGTGAAATGCGTGTTTGCTTGTCGACTATCGAGCTGTGCATTGAGTTAATTTGCACTCAAAAACAAGCACATCCATCGCATTGTTACAATCATCCATACATAGCCTAAAGAACTTTCAATAAATAATCCTCAAATTTAATTTTTTGTTAGTTTTGCAATTATATAATTTCAGTTATAATGTGCCATGAAAAACATTTGCTCCGCTTAGTGTGCCAGAGACACTGCGCTAAGCTCAATGGGAGTCCTCCACGTACAGTCCTGCCAGTGCTGTTTCACTGTTACAGTTTTAATAGTGAGGGATAGGTAAGCTTTGCAAGACTCCAGGGAACCTGCCTGTCCCTAGTGATAGAAAACACAATGGGTTCCTTTTACTAAGCTGCGTTAGCGTGCACTATTCCACGCGATAAAGCCCTAACGCAGCTTAGTAAAAGGAGCTCAGTATTTTAGCACTGGCAAAATGCAGGACTCCTGCTCAGATCAGAAGGAACAGATTATCCCACAGCCCTCACACTCCACCTCAGCGCTCTCTGACTAGCACCAGGGAGGTCCGTAATGATTTTCACTGGCAGTATCCAGACAGTGCTGCCAAAACAAACAAAATATAGCTCAGTGCTGTTATCCAGACAAGTGCTTAAAAAAATATCAGTCTCATTCATCGTTAGAATGAATTCAGTCTATAAAAACTGCAGTGCCTGACTGGAACGAGTTAAAATCGCAAGTCAAAGATTTGTGACTTGCATTTTCCCATATATTCATTGCCAAAATAGATGATATCTTAGCCATGTGTTGCTCAGCCAAGAAAAATACGCTGTATGAGCTGGAGTGCTATCAAAATACCTGGCTTTAAACATTCTTCAGCAAAAAGGACAAAAAAATAAAACCACTTTGTGAAAAAAATGCTACAAAATTAAATAAGTATGTTTATGTTAATCAGGTTTTCAATTCTACCTTAACCTATTCAGTTCAAGGTCGGATTACATTCCTGGGTCAGTTACCCAGGAAATTACAATGGACAGTTTGACATGGACATTCAATAGAGTTGCTAGAACAGGTATTAATACATAATTATAAGTTCAAGAAGGTCATTGTTGGCTCATCGTTATGTCCCAGGAGTTGCATTAGACAGTTTAGAAATGGGCTTTTACAGTTACCATTTGAGTTACTTCAGAGTTGGCTCCCTGTCTTGGTACATTAGTTAAAAAATAATTCACCACAATGTGTCAGTGCCTCATTAAACGAGAGCGAACTGACCCATTTACATCTCTTGCTCACACGGATAACAAGGAAGTATAAAGCACGAGAACAGCACTTTTTAATATGGTCCTTACTGAAAACGACCTCGACTTTATTAAGGTGTGGTCCAGCCTTCAGGAAAGCTCTTCCCTTCTCCCTTCCTGTTGAAACTTTGGGCTCCATTTACAAAGGTGCGCTAGCGTGTAACAGCGCACGCTAAACCGCCGGATGCGCTAGCCGCTACCGCCTCCTCTTGAGCAGACGGTAGTTTTTGGCCAGCGCGGGGATTAGCGCGTGATGAAAAGTCGCGCGCGTCAACCCCGCTAGCGTGGCTTTGTAAAAGGAGCCCTTTGACTTAGCTTTTGGGGGCTAAGGTGTGAGATTCCCAGTGACCTTCGTTCAGAGAAATCATTTGTCACCTTCAAGGCACGACTTCTCTTTGGCCTTTAGCTCTTCGCTTACTTCCTCCTGATGACTCCCTTTTTAAAAAAATTATTTGTTCCCTCCCTTACCACGTTGTTCATCCCTTTCCCCAACCTTTTTATTTTTATTGTAATCCCTGATTCCCTCTTTTCCCATATTCTCAATTGTTTTCCTTTACGTTTTGTCTTCTCTCTGTTCTTACGCTATTTAATTTGTATTTTTTAATTTTTGATTGTAAACCGCTTAGATTTACCTTCTGGTTTTATATTGGCGGTATATTAAATAAATTGAACTTGGGTATATTTTCTTTTGTGGGAGAAGACAAATAATATAATTTTATTTGATGTATTATTGACTAATTCGGATGTGAGGCACTCAGACATATATGCTTAAACACAATTAGTTCATTATATTACCTCACTGAAAAAGGAAAGCTTGACATTGGGAGTGGGATATGGACTGGGAACTTTGTTTGAACATCTGGAAGCTCTACCCTCAGTTTCATACTTTAAAAAGACCCTTGATTTTGTATATCCACATATCTATTATAATAAAATGCTAAGCGCGCATGCGCACTCTTACCACTGTGTTCCCTGATCTGTAGTGCTGTGGTCAGCAGAGTGTGCATGCATGCTAAGGCGCATATGAAAGGTGATGCGGAGCAGCGGCTGCCGGGAGGAGGGCTTTGCGGAGTGGCGCTGGCAGTGGCTGCCGGGAGGAGGGCTTCGAGCAGCTGAGGGTCGGGCGCTGCTCCCGTGAGGATCGCGACCAGCTGTACCAAACTTTGCAGGCCATACAGCGCCTCAGTAGAACGTTTCCTCCGACATACGCGATCGCGTCAGAGGAAATGTACTTCCGAGGGGCAGAGTGGCCTACGAGGTTCGCAAAAGCCGGCCGCGATGCTCACAACGTTGCATACTGGACCGGGGAAACAGGTATGGGGTGCTGCTGGAGCAGCGAAGAGGGACAGGAGGAGCAGGGAAGAGTTGCTACTGGACCGGGGGAGCAGGGAAGAGGGACAGGGGGAGCAGAGAAGAGGTGCTACTGGACAGGGGGAGCAGGAAAGAGGTGCTACTGGACCAGGGGAGCAGGGAAGAGGGACAGGGGGAGCAGGGAAGAGGTGCTACTGGGCCGGGGGAGCAGGGAAGAGGGACAGGGGGAGCAGGGAAGAGGTGCTACTGGACTGGGGGAGCAGGGAAGAGGGACAGGGGGCGCAGGGAAGAGGTGCTACTGGACCGGGGGAGCAATGAAGAGAGACAGGGGGAGCAGGGAACAGGTGCTGTTGGACCGGGGGAGCAGGGAAGAGGGACAGGGGGAGCAGGGAAGAGGTGCTACTGGACTGGGGAAGCAAGGAAGAGGGACAGGGGGAGCAGGGAAGAGGTGCTACTGGACAGGGAAATGGAGTGGGGAGGGAAATGCTGCTGGTGAGAAAAGGGGGCTCGGGCTGAAAGGGAACAGATGGGAGAATGGGGCTGGGGGAGGGGTAAAAATGGGTTTGGAGCTGGGACTGAAAATAGGGGACATGTGAGGGAAGGAGGCTTTACTAGTAGATCTGGCCAGCTCCCTTGCCGCCCCTCCCCTTCCCTTCTCGCGGTCTCAAAAAAAATGCCAACTGCTGCACAGGAAAATGGACAGGGGAGGGAATGCTGCTGCAGCTGCTGCACAGGGAAGTGGGGGGGGGAAATGCTGCACAGGGAAGTGGGGTGGGGAAAATGCTGCTGAACAGGGAAATGGAGGGGGAGGGAATGCTGATGTGGCTACTGCACAGGGAAGTGGAGGGGGGATAAATGCTGCTGCATAGGGGGCAGGGAGAGAGACAGACAGATAGAAAGAAAGGCAAATAGTGGGAGGGAGGGAGACAGAAAGAAAAGAAGAAAGAGACAGGGGCAGGGAGAGAGACAGACAGAAAGAAAGAAAGAAAGGCAGACAGACATATATTCTAGCACCCATTAATGTAACGGGCAGACTAGTGAGCTATAAACAGATTGCAGATAAGTGGACTGAGGAATTGGGAGTTGGAATTAGTGAGGTAATAATAGAAAAGGCTCTTCAATTAGGCATTTCCTCAATTTCTTGCACTTATTATAGAGAGAGTCTATTTTGAATGGTTATGGGAGCTTATGTTTCTCAAGTTCAGGCTTTACATTTTGGTTGTGTTGAGACAAGAATATGCCTAAAATGTAAAAAAAAAAAAATGGATAATGCATTGGGTCATGCTTTTGGTTATGTCCCAAAATTCAGAAATTTTGGAATGCTGTTTGTGTTTTTCTTGGGTCAATTATTTCTAGAATTGTGGTTCCTTCCCCCCCAGATGGCATTATTTCTTCAATGGGACAGGATTTTTAAGAAAGGGGTTAGGGAATTATTTCGTAAATCCTTTATTATAGGTCAAAAATGTATTTTACAACATTGGCTGGAAGAGAGTTCACCCTCATTTTGGCATTGGAGGGCAGCATTTCATGCTCTTATGATTATGGAAGCTAGGGCGACCTCCCCATCTTATAAAAAAACAGAGTAAATTTGGGATGACCTGGGATATTTTACCTGGGATATTTTAATATGTTTAGTAATAATTTTGTTAGTCATGTATGTTTCCCTTGACTTTGAAATGTTTAGCTGTACATCGCTTAGAATTTGGAATAGGCGATTAATCAAATCTTGGAAACTTGGAACCTTATATACAGCAATTATCAGTCAGAGCAGGCCGTTTTGGAGTGAACTCATTACATTTGTAATCAGAAAGTGAAGCACTATTTATTAGTAATATTTGGGAATGGGAGGGGGGAAGGGAGGAGGGAGTGTTGGGAGGTACTTTATCATGTCTGTATTGTGATTGATAATTGATTGTTGATTTCTTTGAATTTATATATCCACAATGTATTAACTGAGTTGAGATGATATTCTTTGTAAGATTTTTGTTATGTATATTTTATTTTTAAAACTCAATAAAAATGATTGAACATTAAATAAATAAATTGAACTTGAACGTCTGTGAAGAATGTATGTCTTTTCGTGCTGGCACTATTATTTTCTTGGCCTTATGCATGGTGTGTATGTTTCGCTGACTTTCCTATTGTGAATGGATTTCTGATGCTGGTTAAATTGTTTATGACGGGCTCTTCAACTTGGTTAATGATATTAGTGACGCATGCGCTTCAGGGTCAATCACTATGGGTGCAGCAATTGAAATCGCCAGTAATAACAATTTTGTGAATAAATTCCTTCATATGTTTGAATGTATCTCAGAGGGGTTAGGGAAGACACCTTAAGGTTCTTGTGAGCATAAGGTTGCTAGTTTGCAGCATTAGGGGAGAGTGTGGCGCAGTGGTTAAAGCTACAGCCTCAGCACCCTGAGGTTGTGGGTTCAAATCCACACTGCTCCTTGTGACCCTGGGCATAGAGCCACCTAAGCTCATCTAAGGCTCAGCATGGGCATGGTATTGCCTGGAAGTGGCCTTAGGCGGCCCTATGCGGCTCCCTAGGGCTGCGATAGGCACCTGAAATGTAGGCCAGCAGAACTGATCGCAGCAAAGGAATCTCCCTGCTGTGATCAGTTTAGCTGTCGCATTTAGCAGCCGCAGCAGGGAACCTGTCCCCCCACAAAGACTCCCAGCAGGAGGGATGCCCAGTCCCTCCTGCCAGAACCCCCAAAGCTGCCCCCCACCCCCAAATGTCCATGGCAGAGGAGTGTCCGGTTCCTCCTGCCGCCACCCTGCTGACACATCCACCAGCAGGAGGGATGCCCAGATCCCCCTTGGGGACCTGGTCAATCGGAATCCTAGGCCACTCCCAGTGCATCCCAGAATGCATTGGGAGAGAGGCCTAAGATTCCGGTTGGTTCATGTGCCTAAGACCCCTTCTAAGGGAGGGGCCTTAAGTGCCTGGGCCAATCTGGGCCTTAGGCCTCTCTCTCAATGCATCCCATTATGCACCGGGAAGTGGAAGGCCTGCCATTCAGTTGAGGTGGACCTGCTGGCTGGAGGGAGCTGGCCAACTAAAGAAGGTACTTATGGGGTCTGAGTAGGCTTGGGGGGGTTGGGGTGCAGAGGATGTCTCGGGGGTGGGGGAGGGGGGTTCCAGGAGCTTAAGACCATATGGCCTATCAACTCTGCCCATTCATGCCATCAACTAATCTCTACTATCCCTTCCACTCCCTTAGAGATCCTCTGAGCTTGTTCCAATCCAGATACAGTCCTGGTCTCCACCACCCCCATCAGGAGGCCGTTCCATGCACTTACTACCCTTTCCATGAAGACATATTTCTTTACATTAATCCTGATCCTATCCCTCTTCACATTCTTCTTTGTCACTCGCCATGTGCGGGACACAGACTACAAGCAATGCCCACCAGTATTTTTCTATTGTAGTCAGTTGTAGTGACAACGCTAGCTATGTTGGCAGACCACAGACAGCACACCACTGATAGCAGTAATTATAGCACTGTGCTTTTATTTTAAAAGAGATATATACTATACACATTTTCTTCCTGACTTTTAAAGTTCTATTTATAGAAAAGCTGAAATCAAAATGCCACGAGAGCTAGTCATATCTGAAATAGATCTTTGCCGGATGCAGAAAGATTAGCTAATCTCGGATATTTGTTACTTAGTAACAAAGCGATACATATCTACTGTCTCGAAACCTGGCTCCATTTTATCAAAAGCCTAAAATGATGAAAATATAGAAAAACCCATTAAACTATACTATTAGCTCAGAAATCATTGCCCAGATAGTTGCCAGCTTGCCAATGGGGGCTGAATTCATGAACCTGAGAGCTATTAATTATTTCTATAGCGCTACCAGATGCACGCAGAGCTGCACAGAGTCACAAAGAAGAAAACAGTCCCTGCTTGAAAGAGCTTACAATCTAAACAGGCAAGACAGACAAACAGGATGTCATGGATACAGTCAAGGGGAACGGTTAATCTGCTGGCTGGGTTGGAGGGTAGAGGGAAGTACATGACAATCAAGCCATTGTGACATCACTGACTAGGTTGGCTCTTATTGGTGGAATGAGGCATTATGACATCATAATCTCAGCTCTGCTTCCTAAAGACTGAAATTCATCACACTACTTCTATGAATTATTTCTATAGTGCTACTAGACGTACGCAGCACTGCACAGAGTCACAAAGAAGAAACAGTCCCTACTCAAAAGAGCTTACAATCTAAACAGCCAAGACAGACAAGCAGGATGTCATGGATACAGTTAAATGGAACGGTTGGAGGGCAGAGGGGAGTACAGAACAATCAAGCCATTGTGACATCACTGATGCAATTGGCTCTTATTGGTGGAATGAGGCATTATGACATCAGAGGAGTAGGGTTAAGGATTGAAAGCTATATCAAAAAGGTAGGTTTTTAGCCTGCTTTTAAACAATGGAAAGGGGCTTGACAGCATAGGAGGCAGCTAGATGAAAGGAACGAAGTCTTGAATTGGCAGTGGAAGAGAAGGGTAAAGCTAAGGGCAGCTTATCTGAGGAACAGAGTTCTCTTCACTTGTTGAGTTTATTGGGTATGAGACATGATCACGGTGAAGAAAGGAATGGGGAGGGGTGCACTCGAAGGGGTTAGGGAGAAGAAAAAGATAAGGTCTGTATGAGTGGATAATGAAGAGAAAATGCAGACATTAAATCAGGGGTGTCCAACCTGTGGACCGAGGGCCGCATGTGGCCCCGTGAAGTATTCTGTGCGGCTCCGGTCGAGGGCAATACAGTGTTTTCCTCTGCTGCCCCCGGGTGTTTACCGTCTTGCTGGCTCCCTCCTCTTGTCTTGCTGCAGCTTTTGCGCATTTGTCCAGCCCCAGAAACATTTTTTTATGGCCAATGCGGCCCAGGGAAGCCAAAAGGTTGGACACCCCTGCATTAAATCAAGTAGAAGAGAAACGGCACGATGATGTAAGATTGGGGACATTTATTTATTTTTTTAAATGTCCATACCGTCTCTATGTAGACGGTTTCCAAATGAAGGGGAACAAAGAGTAATGGGGGCGTGAAGGAGAAAGATGAGCGGATGAGTGGTAAGATGGGAAGAACAGATAAAGAGTCTGAAGTGGACGGAGAACGCTTGGAGAAATGAGACTATAATAAAGAGTTATAAAAAGCATAGGCAGTTGATGGATCAGCTGTTTTGGAAGGCTAAAGTGGGTGAGGCTGGGTGGGGCCAGGGCAGGGCTTGAGCCCTTAATTGTCTGACAATATGTAGAAAGAAAGATCAGCAAAATGGTTGCAGATAACATATATCTTTAATATCTAAATTTAAAGAAAAGTATCAAATGCCGAAAAGTAAAGTGACAGAAAATTAAACAATGTAAACTTCAGTACATATATATTGGTCTCTTCTTAGGCAACTAAATTACGGTAAATTGGATTTTAAAAAGTGTCAGTAGATCTTGCCTATGCCTCTATAGAGGCCTGTAGCCAGTCTCCTTCACGCTCGCCTCTACCACTTGCCTACAGCCAATATGTCCCTCTCTTTCTCTCTCACACACACATACACACACACACACATATCTTTCTCCCTCCCCTCCAACCGTTAAAGAGCTTGCCAATTTTGCTGGCTCGTGAGTTGGGAGCTACAAGATCAACAGGTTCATTATGAACCTCAGGTTGCTCCAGCTAAGAGCTCCTTGACTGTAGTTGGAAGGCATGGGGGAAACGGGGGTAAGGAAACTGGAGTACCATGGAAGTAGTGGTGGGAAGGAATATGCTAGGCCAGAAATGCCAAGGGTGGCCCATCCATAAGTGCAATTTAAGGTCAACGAGTGAAGTTTGTCTTGCACTGCATTGTGCGTTCAATGTATAAACTTGAAGTGACTGCGAAGGGACTGAAGCCCGAGGAAGGGCTGCTGGGTATTCATATTGACAAGTGCCTTCACGGATGACATATTACATATTTTAAACTCAGTTATTTGAAACAACAATTCAACTATATTTAAAAATCTCTAGTCCAAGATGGCTACCAAAATGTAGGCATGGTTAAGGGTGGATCGTGGGTGTGTTTTGCTTGTAGCTGCCTAAACTGGACTTAGGCACCAGTATTTTAGCCAAGAAAACCCTGGCATAAATAGAGGGCGCCTAAGGATTTTATGCCTCCCGGCGCTTGTCTAATTTAGGTGTGCTAAGCATGATATGAACAGTGCCTAACTCATGATTGACATGCACTATGCGTCGTGTTCCTCAGCGTTTATGTTTTAGGCGCCGTTTATAGAATCGGGGCCCGAGCGGCTTTTATTGATTCGGCGCTTAGTACGGATCTTAACGACATCTAACTCCGAGTGCCATTTACTAAATCCAGCCCTTACGTCAGAGAACACACTGATTTTAGCGATGGTCATTCAAATTCCCTGCATTATGGTGCATTTGTTTATTTCATTCAGCTTCTGAAATCTCACTGCAAATATGTACTCTGTCAGTTGGACAGTGAAACCATCATTTGGAGATCTCTTTTGACAGCCACCCATCTCATGAATTTTTAAGTGTCAGCACCTGTTCCAGTCAAACCACTGAAAACTAAAAATAGATTAAAAAAATGCCTGTTCCAACAGAGCAGTTTGCCAAAAATAAACTCCAGATGAAAGAAGGATTGTTTGCAATTAAGCAGCCTATAATTAAGACATCTAAGTTAGTCTTTTATGTGAGAGGAAACGTCTTTGGAATGGAATATTGGGTATGGAACGGTGATCTCCTGCTGCTATGTCAATTCTGCATTCTGGCCATTTTTAAGGTCATGGGGTTCTACATAATTGGATGTTTTTTTTTCTTGCAGTGCCATATGACTGGGAAAACACATGGAATAAAATGGGGAGATATCCAGCCATCTAACCTGGAGGTCGTTTACACTGAGCTTCCTTCAAAGAATGTAGTGACCTGGCTTCCCATTCCTCCACAAACAGCGCTTCTTTCTCAATTATTGCTCAGCCCGACCAGCAGTATCTCATTAAAGCTGCCCGTTTCTGCTAGCCTGACCTTGCACTCCAGAGGGGGTAGATCTGATAGGATGCTACTGCTCATGCTGAGTGTTGCTCGGAAAAAAGTGTTGCTTGGACAAAGGAAGCTAGACTGCTAGACCTGTTCACCCTGGATGTCAAACTGCAGTCCTGGAGGACTACAAACCAATCAGGTTTTCAGGATAACCCTAATCAATATGCAGGAAATATAGCTCTTGCACTGCTTCCACTGTTTGCAGCTATACTCATAAATATTGATCAGTTAGGTATGTGCTTTCATTTGAAATAATGTTGGAAATATGACATTTTCCAAGCATACTATTGCATAATACTTGTAGTTTGTACTAATAAGATAAACTATTGTGCATTAATTGAACACAATAAACCTTAGAAAAATGAAAACTCCCATATTTAACAATGGTAAACCAAAGGATTTTTGGCCTGCACACCTCTATTCCTCAGGAATATACTGATTATTGAGCTGATTTGCATATAAGGACAGATTTAAAAGATATCAATATATATATCTCATAGTGAAGAAGATATTAGGGAGATATTTATTAATATTTGTATATACCTATTATTTCCCAAGTGGTTTACATTGAATAATATTCAGGTATTTTTCCTATCTGTCCTGGCAGGCTCACAATCTAACTATGGTAACTGGGGCAATAGAGGGTTACAAGGAATGGTACTGGGATCAAACCCACAACCTCAGGGCGCTGAGACAGCAGCTCTAACCACTAGGCCACGCCTCCACTCAAATTGGTTCCAATTAGAACCCAATTACTGGCACCAGCTGGCTCATTAGCACATCTTGGATTAATGCCCACATATTGGCACCCAATGTTGGGCTGCATATATAGAATCCATGGTCAATTCTATTCTATAATGGGCACTCGTCTTTGAGTACCCAAGAATTGAGCACCAACGTTTGAGAGCCATTTACTGATTCTAGCCCTAACTGGATAGTGCCATGAGGGTTCCTGGCACTATCCAGCACCATCTGGTTATGTGTCACAGATAATCCAGGGATCGCCCAGTCAGTGGGAGAAAACCAGCTAGGAGCCGACAAGTACAGTTTTGGTGTTTTGAAAAGTAAATATGTTGCAGTTAGACAAGTCTTCCGAAAAAAGAAGATCCAACTCTCCATAGCTAGTTCTTAAGCTGTTTTGGAAAAGGAAAGTAAACCAAGCCATTTCCTTTCAAAATTTGGTGAAAAGCCAACAGACACCTAGATTCATGAATTTCAATCTACAATATTTAGGTGCTTTAAATCATAAGACACCTAAATTAAAGTGCCTTAAAAAGAGGCAGAACCGGGGAAGAGAAATAAAGATAGGTGCTCAGTGCTGGTTTCTAGCACTTCATGTTAGATGTCTCTATACCTAGCTTTGAAAGCACCCAAAGTTAAAAGTTGGGATTAGAGAATGACACGGTGACAAAATTCATCACCGTTCCCGTCCCCGCAGATAACCGCGGGAAACCATCTTCATGTCATTCTTTAAGGAGAGAGGGAAGAATCAGAGTATGAATGGCCACAACCACTGACCCTCAAGCTTTGCTTTGAAGAATGCTGGTGTAGAAGGACTGAGGTTGAGACAGACACTACAGAATGACAGTCTCTGGTATCCAGAGCAGATATTGTGATGTCATAATGCCTCATTCCACCAGTGCCTAAGAGCCAATCACATCAGTGATGTCACAATGGCTTCATTATCCTTGGCTCACATAAGAATCAGAGTATGAATGGCCACAACCACTGACCCACAAGCTTTGCTCTGAAGAAGGACTGAGGTTGAAATAGACACTAGAAAATGGCATGGGATTATTTCCCGCGGTTATCCGCGGGGACGGGAACGGTGATGAATTTTGTCACCGTGTCATTCTCTAGTTGGGATCTTAAATTCAGAAAACTTGTTTAGGTACTAGGATAGAGTAAGAGATGGGTTGGGATGGGATGGCGTGGGGCAAAAGGTTGGCATAAAGCCTAAAGATTTTTATTCAAACTTTGGCAGCAATGGGAGAAGAAATCTGACGTTGTTAAGATGTTGCTTTTCACATTTTATTCTTTCCGTGTGGTGTTTATTTCAATTGAGTAGCAATGACAACAAAAGAATAAAAAGGAAGAGCAAGCAAGACAAAAAGAAAAAGTGCAGTAAAACCTTGGTTTACGAGCATAATTTGTTCCGAAAACATGCTTGTAATCCAAAACACTCGTGTGTCAAAGCAAATTTCCCCATAAGAAATAATGGAAACTCAGACGATTCATTCCACAACCCAAAAACTTTAATGCAAAATACTATACGTACTTGTATTGCAAGACCTCGCTCATTTAGAACAGTCACTACATTCCCGCAGCGTCAGAGTGAGAAGAACCATCGGCTCAGTTGTGATAATGTGACGCGTGTATACTGTATGTACTCGTATTGCAAGACATTGTTTGTATATCAAGTTAAAATTTAATCAAATGTTTTTCTTGTCTTGCAAAACACTTTCAAACCAAGTTACTTGTAATACTCTTGTCACCTCTATGTCCTATGCAAACCTACTCTGCAAAGAAATCAGATGCAAAATTTATGGGAACTTTTGTATCCAGGAATCGTGCAGTTCAGCCATTTAAAGGGAAACTATGCTGATCATTTTCTTTCAAAAATTAGCTTGAAGGGCACACATATAAAAATATCTACACATTATCAGACTTGCCAGGATGCTGAGATTACCTCCCTCCCCCCTCCCCCTTACTGCTTAATGTGTGAAATGTGGAAATGATTACCGTATGTAAGAGAAAGGAAGTGATATTGCAAGGGTAAGGAAAATGCGGTTTAGTTTAGTTTAAGTGTGAAGGCAGGTATTTGTGTACATGGTTCTTGCCCTGTGGGATCAGCTTTTGCATAGAAGACAGGAAGGGTGGTGCATTTTCTTTTAAGTGACAGAGTAAAAGAGAATTTATTGCAGTTTTACTACTTTTTCAAGTTGTAAATCATTAAAAAAAAAAAAAAAAAGATCAGAGTGACTTCCTTGGGAAGTTATGGAAGTTCCATGGCTCAAACGTTCCTCGAGTTGGACTTAGGTCAGCACTGAGCAGGAGAACTGCAAACAGAAGGCAGATGTTCATGCGTGCAACCAAACTGCAATATTCAACCTGAGTTCATTGTGCCTGGGACGAATTAGCACCTGATTTCAGGGAACTGTCCGCGCTTTTTTTTTTTTTTTTTTCACAGATATTCCAGGGTGGAAAATGAAAATCAACCTCGCCCTTCCGTTAGCGTTGTCACGACCGTTAGAGTACTATCAATTGCAGCGGGCATTTTGTCGAATTTATTACTGGGATGTTGAAAGTTTAATACATGCACCTAAGACAAAGGTCGCGAGTCTACTGAAATCTTCATGGCAGTTTGTTTCATGGAGATAACTAGTCATAAAAACATACCCTCAACCCCCCCCCCCTTCTTTTTACAAAACTCTAGCTTGGTTTGTAGCGTTGACAGCTCCGACGCTCATAGGAATTCTGTGCACGAAACTAGTCAAAGGCACGGAGAATTTAAGCTACAAGGAACGTCTCGGAAAACTGGGACTGTTCACCCTCGAAAAGAGAAGACTGCGTGGGGATCTGATAGAGACTTTTAAAATATTAAAAGGATTTGACCAAATTGACCAGGAAGCAGCGTTACTGACATTTTCAGATGTGACGCGGACAAGAGGTCATAGCCTGAAACTGAACGGCAGCAGGTTCAGGACAAACGTCAGGAAGTTCTGTTTCGCACAACGGGTGGTGGGTGCTTGGAATGCTCTCCCGGAGGAGGTGGTTGCAGAGACTACTGTTCTGGGTTTCAAGTGCAAGTTGGATGCACACCTTCTTGCAAATCATATTGAGGCTACGGGAAATCCGGGTCTCCAACAAGGAGCACCTAAATGGGCCTCCGCGTGTGCGGATCGCCGGACTAGATGGACCTTGGTCTGATCCGGTGAAGGCGTTTCTTATGTTCTGTGAGCATTGCAGCTGCTACCGCTGCGGCTGGCACTAAAAACCGTGCTATATTTAGCACTATGTAACCGGCCAGCATCGGCTCCTGGCCAGTTAAATAGTATCTGGTAAGCTAACCACTAATATTCAGCTCAAGATAGGCTCTTAGACCCAGATTCTATAAAAGGCCCCTGAAGTTAGGTGCCTATTGCATGTCAATTACACGTAGATGTCTGTTATAGAATCATTCTAGGCGCCTTAGTCCTTTAGAGAATCTTGCCTAGCGGCGCCTAGGTCTTTTTCCACCCCTAAAGACGCCTAATTTGGTGTTAGGTGCCGACATGCGCCATGCGATAGGCGCCTATCATTTGTAGAATAGCGCCTAAGAAGATAGGTGCCTATGTCCCAATTACATTTTATCTTTTCTTCAATTACGAGCTTGTTAAACTCATTATTGAAGCCAATTTACTAATTAAAGTTAGATGCCTAATTTTAGGCACATCTTATAGAATTTACCAGATTTTGTGTGCAAAGTGTTACCTCATAAAGACATCATGTCGATGTTATAAGCAGACTAAGACAAAACCGTAGTGTGTTTTTTAAGCGCCGACCACGGCGGTAACAGCTCTGATGCTCATAGAATTCCTATGAGCGATGGGGTTCATAGAAATTTGCGCGCGAGACTTCAGCGTGCCGACATTGCAGCGCCGACAATTTGGCGCAAGACACCAGCGCGCATCCTAAAAAGTGACTTTTAAAGAGCTCCGACGCGGGGTGTGAGTGGGGAACCCCCCCAGTTTACTTTATACTCTTCGCGCTGCCGTTGGGGGAGTTGGGGGGGGGTTGGAACCCTCCATTATAAAGTAAACTTAACTTTTTCCCAATTTTTTAGGAAAAAGTTAAGTTTTCTCTATAATGTGGGGGGTTGCACCCCCCCCAACAGCAGCGCAAACAGTCTGAAGTAAAATGGGAGGGTTCCCCCCCACACACACCCGTCGGAGCTCTTTAAAAGTCACTTTGTAAGTGGCGCGCTGGTGTCTTACGCTGAATTGTTGACACTGCAATGTGGGCGCACTGAAGTCTCGTGTCCTTTTGTCCCGACACCGAGTGATGGAGCTGTTTCCGTCGCTGCTGGTACTAAAAAAATGTTTTGTACAGTTTTGTAAAAAGGGGGGGCGGGAGTGGTCCCTTTATTTTCTTGAATGTCCAGTGTGCAGGAATGAGGATGGATGCATTTATTTATTTATCTAATCTAATCTAATCTAATCCTTAGGTTTGTATACCGCATCATCTCCACGTTTGTAGAGCTCGACGCGGTTTACAGTAGGAGAAATAGGAAGGAACTACAACAGAGGGTTAGAGGTAGAAGTGTGAAGAAAATTTAGAGGACTTGGGATGCCAAGGTATAAGAGTTTCCTTGATTCCTAAGTTGGAAGGAGACTTACATTTTTTGAGAAAAGCCAGATTTTCAGATGTTTGCGGAAAACTTGGAGAGAGCTCAAGTTCCGAAGAGGGGAGGTAAGGTTGTTCCAGAGCTCAGTGATTTTGAAGTGGAGGGAGGTCCCTAATCTAATCTAATCTAATCCTTAGGTGTGTATACCGCATCATCTCCACGTTCGTAGAGCTCGACGCGGTTTACAGTAGGAGAAATAGGAAGGAACTACAACAGAGGGTTAGAGGTAGAAGTGTGAAGAAAATTTAGAGGACTTGGGATGCCAAGGTATAAGAGTTTCCTTTCAGGTTCTCTAACAGACATTTCTAAGAAACTGTACTGGCTCAAGAAGCCACCTGTGATGACAAGCTCCAGAGGTAATGGAATTATTATATTACATTACATTAGTGATTTCTATTCCGCCATTACCTTGCAGTTCATGGCGGATTACATTATTATAGTTTACAGTAGTACATATTACATATGAGGTATTAGGTCAATTGGAGATACATAAGAATTAGTCTGGAAATTTACTAAGATGATAAGGCTCTAAATGCTACATAGCAACTAAACACATCACATAACTTGATTGTACCTACACCTAGGAAAAGAATAGAAAGCCATGAAAAAGCTACACTTTTTTCAATATTGTTACGCAGGAGTCTCTCTCCATGAATAATTAACAGGCTGTGAAATGTCACATGATGCTGCAAATCTTAAATGATAAAATCTCTCTCTGGCATGGGAACCGGGATGGGCAGTAAGGGTTAGAGAATGACACGGAGACAAATTTTTCCCCCATCCCCGCAGGAACTCAATTTCCCCCATCCCTGCGAGTTTCGTCACTGTCCCTGTCCTCGCCCCATTCCTGTACGCTCTGCCTTAACTGCGCAAGCCTTGAACACTTATGAGCTTTCTTTTTATTGTTAACCTGCAAGCTAGATGTGTTTAGTTATAGTACTCCCCCAAATTCGTGGGGGGGTTCTGTTCCAGGAACCCCTGCGAATTTTGAAAAAACCGCGTATATGCTTTTTATAGGCAGGAGAGGGCAGTTGGGGAGCCGGCGGGTGCAAAATCACTCGCGCTATGCTCTGACCGCCTCTTCCTTTGCTACACCAATCAGGAGCCTCTTCCAGGCTACACCAACAGGATTTGCTACACCAATCCTGACGCCTCTTCCAGGCTACACCAATCAGGAGCTTTGACACACAGCTCCTGATTGGTGTAGCCTGAATTTAGTACAGGAAGAGGCAGTCGGAGAATACTACGAATTAGTGAGTCTGCGATTCGCGAACCGCAAATTCGCAGGGGAACACTGTATACAAATGACTATCCTAGACCCATGCTGGCTTGAGCCAATGGGAAAATCTGGCTTGAAAGATTTCTATTTGTGCAGGTAATAGATGGACGTGGGCAAGAAATGTTATACAGACTCAGCTGTTTGTAATGTTAAGGACATAAGAATTGCCATACTGGGAGATATCAAAAGGTCCATCAAGCCCAGTATCCTGTTTCCAACAGTGGCCAACCAAGATCCTGAGTACTTAGCTAGATCCCAAGTAGTAAGACAGATTTTATGCTGCTTATCCTAGGAATAAGCAGTGGATTTTCCCAAGCCATCTCAATAATGACCTATGGACTTCTCTTTTAGGAAATTATCCAACCCTTTTTTAAACCCTGTTAAGCTAACTGATTTCACCATTTTTTTTTTTTATAAGATTTTCACATTATTATCAAGCATTTTATCTTGTACAGAAAGTGTGATCAAGCAAACATATTTCACCATTTTCTATGGCAGCGAATTCCAGAGTTTAATTACATGTGTGAAGAAATATTTTCTCCAGTTTGTTTTAAATCTACTACTTAGTAGCTTCATTGCATGACCCCCCTCCACTCAATATTTTATAGACCTTTATCAGATCACTCCTGAGCCATCTTTAGGGAAGTCATCCCAAACCTTTTATCATTTCCATTGCCCTTCTCTGTACCTTTTCTAATTCTGCCATATCTTTTTTGAGATACGGTGTCCAGAATTGCATATCATAGTGATACAAGGGCATTATAACATTACTAGTGTTTAAGCCCGTTACATTAATGGGTGCTAGAGTACATGTCTGTCTGGTGTTTTTTTAATTTGTCTCTCTCTCCTTGGATGCTGTCTGTCTGTCATTCTTTCTGTCTGTCTCTCTGGCCCCCTGTCTGTATATCTTTATTTCTAACTCTATCCTCTTCCCTCAATCCTGCATGTGCCCTTTTTTCTTTCTCCTCCCCACTTCCTTCCAACGTCTGCTCCCCCTGTCCTTCAGACTTCTTTTCAGTGGCTGTCTCTCCTCTCCCCCACACTTCCATTCAGTGTCTGTCTCCCTCTCTCTACCCCTTCTATCTACTGTTCACCCTCTGTCTTGCCCCTTCCATTCACTGCCTTCTCTTCTCTTTCCATCCAGTGTCCGCCCTCTCTCTCTCTGTTCCATATGGCATCTCCTCCTTCCTTTTCCCTTGGTCTGGCATACATTCCTCCTTCCCTCCATGCTCTGCCATCTCTTCTTCCCTCCAAGCCATTCTCTCCCTCTCTGCTCCCTTTCCTCCTTGAACTTCATCGGGCAGCAGCAGCAGCATTCACAATTCATTGCTGTTGCCGGCTTCAGGTCTTCCTCTCTATCGGGTCGTCTTCCTGAAACAGAAAGTAGGCAGGACCCGCCAGAGAGGAAGGCCTGAAGCCGGCAACAGCAGCGAATTGTAAACGCTGCTGCTGCCCGAAGAAGCCAGGCCTTGAAAAACCTGCTTTTCTTCCCTCCCAGCCCAAACCCGCTGACTCGGCTCCCTTACCCTTTCCGATCCCCGCCTGCGTCGCGGAAGCGTGAAGACTGAATGCCGGCAATCGGGGTGGCGAAGACGCGGCTCAGGAGACTGAAGGTGTTGGCATGAGGCGGCGCTCCACGAAGCCCTCCTCCCGGCAGCTGAAATGAACAAGATCTGTTTCTTGGTCCCGAAATTGTCCTGCACACACCCTGTCATCTGGTACGGATATCCGGAGGCATTCTCCTTAGAGAGAAAAGATACGTAGACAGTGTTCTAAAGAGATTTGCCTGTTTTATTATCAGTGTACATTCATTTATATATCTTTAACATGGGTCAGTGGTATTAGCAGATGACGTAAGTACAGACCATATCTGGTGACAGGATACATAGGCTTCAAAGAAGTAATCAACACTAAAAAGGGGTGGGTGGGTGAATGAGCAGGATATGTACTTCATTGTTTAAATCAAAAGGTGTTAAAAGCTTCCTTTATCTATCTCAACCGGTACATGGCAGTGGGGGGTTGAGCCTTCATTGTCTCAGACAGCTAACTTCGTTAACATGATTAAATGACCTCTTCCCAAACATCAAGTTTTTGATTACCTCCAGCATAGACAGAGACAGAAAACTTATCCTTTCAAATGTGTCCTTTCAGCAGCCACCGCCAGAACCAATCGGGGCGGCGAGTGAGGGTGGGAGGAGGGGAGTGGCTAGAGTGATCCCTCCCTCCGCGTTCTAAAATGGAACGCGGCCACGGATCAGAAATCACAGCGGCAGGGATAACGAAATTTCAAGAGCGCATGCGCCCTCTAGGGTTTTATTATATAGGATATCCTCTAAGCTAGACTTTTATTATCTGGTATTTAAACCATCATATTTACCATTGGTAATAGAGTGGATAGTCATAGGCTGACATTTTATAAGAAGGGCAGTATGGTTTATATGGAAACCATCTAGAAATAGATGGTATATAAATGTTAAAAATGAATGAATGAATCTGTTCCAAGTCTTGGCAAGAATATTATATGGAAAATTGCAAAATGGAAGACTGATTAGAACTAGATGGCACAATATGTGTGATTGGTTACTTTTTTGGCTGTGGATTTTACTTTTATTTTTGGCCGTTCCTTTTCTTTATATTTATGTATAAATTGTAAGCCGCTTTGACCTTTTACAATTGGTGGGGCGTCAAATGAATGGTAAACATAAACGCCCTGCGATGGATAAGTGTAACTTTATGAAGAAGCCTTGGTTGTGTGCTGTGTAATTTGGACTTTTTTTTTAAAAAAAAGAACCTGCCTTAGTCTTTGTCTCTTCACAGGGCTGCTAGAACATATGTGAAGCACTGGAACTTGTGTCTGTGGAAATCAGCAGCTTTCTAGCAGTGCACTAATGAGACACAACCACAAAGAAGCCTTAATAGCCATGCCATCAATAATTGATGAAAGATATTCCAAAACATTTCCTGTATTTGTTTTGGAAAGAATCGCTCACAGTATATCAATAACCGCAGACCTTTACCTAGTGCGTCTGCAGTATCATTATTGCAAATTTATTTATTTATTCGATTTGGAGCCCGTCCTCCCAAAAGAGCCCAGAACGGGTTACAAAGTACATCCATAATAATCCAGACAGAGCAGAGATGACAGTTTACATAAATTACAATATAGACATGACAATAAAACATATGTACTAAGTAGCATCTGGTGAAATTAAGTGACAAAGGTGAGTTGACTGGGTGGCATTTCAGGGTGAATGACTTTAAGGCGCTGGGTTAGTAAAGAGGAAGATTTTCACGGCCTTCCTGAAGTTCCAGATAGAGAATGACACGGTGACAAAATTCATCACCGTTCCCGTCCCCGCGGATAACCGTGGTAAATAATCTTCATGTCATTCTTTAAGGAGAGAGGGAAGAATCAGAGTATGAATGGCCACAACCACTGACCCGCAAGCTTTGCTCTGAAGAATGCTGGTGTCGAAGGACTGAGGTTGAGAATGACAGTCTCTGGTATCCAGAGCAGATATTGTGATGTCATAATGCCTCATTCTACCAGTGCCTAAGAGCAGTGGCGTACCTAGGGGGGGGGGGGGGGGGGGGGGGGGGGGGGGGGGGGGGGGGGCGGGGGGGGGGGCGGGCCGCCCCGGGTACCAGCCCTGAGGGGGTGTTCCCGGCCTTGCCGCTCAGTCCCCCCCCACGCCCGAAGGACCGCTCGCCCCACTGACCTTCCAGCACACCTATGAAGCAGCCCGCAGCAGGATCGCGACGTAAGCAATCCCTCAGCTGCTTGGGCGCTGCTTCCTGCGCCGCGGTCCAGTCCCTCCTCTGACGTCAGAGGAGGGGGCGGGACCGCGACGCAGGAAGCAGCTCCTAAGTAGCGCAAATATAGCTGACGTCGCGATCCTGCTGCGGCTGCTTCATAGGTAGTGCGGGGAGGCCAGGGGGGCGAATGGTCCTTCGGGGTGGGTCGGGGATCTGACCCAGTTCTAATACCTCTCCGTCTCCGTGCCGACCGACCCCCTCAAGGACCGACCCTTGGAAACATGTTTTCAGGCTTGGAATCCAGTTAAAAGGCAATAGACGCTCTGTCTATACCTGGGACCAAACTGAAAGAAATTTGTCCAGCCCTGGCAAGTTCAAACCCAACTCAAACCAAATTCTGCACTCCTGGGGAAGGGGGAGGTTTTGCTTCTGAGAAAGTGCTCCTTAGTACATCAGAATCTCTGTCTGCTTCTTGGCACCAGCACTGGAGAAATAATGAGACGCCCTACTTTCTTTCTGCATGTGAAGCCATCTGGAGGGGGGGGGGGGTATTTGTGAGTACCAGAAGGCACTGCGAGGAAGGAACGGGGTATATTAGTAGATCTGTGTGTGATGGAGGGCACTAGGGCCAGCAGGAGTGAGGTACATAGTTAGAGCTGTAGAGGGGGGGGGGGGAGAAGGAGGGTGTCCCTATTGCAAGGGAGGAGTGAGGTTTTCCCTCGCCTTTTCTTCAGTCCTAAAGTTCACATTTTCTGGCTTTGGCTGCCTTCAGCAGTCATGCGACCGGTAACAAAGCCCCCCTGACCCTGCACGCTGTCTGATTCGGCTGCTGTTGAACAGTTTGCGTGCCGGAACCCTTCTCAGGCTGAGTGGAATTTGGGTTATGAGCTGCAGGGAGTGGTTGTGAATTTCTCCGTGAGAACCTTGTGCATCCTCCTCCAGCTTGAGTCCGCACTAGACGTCCCCACGTAGACGTCCGCAATAGACGTCCCCACTAGACGTCCGCAATAGACGTCCCCACTAGACGCCCGCACTAGACGTCCGCAATAGACGTCCGCACTAGACGTCCCCACTAGACGCCCGCACTAGACGTCCCCACTAGACGTCCGCAATAGACGTCCCCACTAGACGCCCGCAATAGACGTCCCCACTAGACGTCCGCAATAGACGTCCGCAATAGACGTCCCCACTAGACGTCCGCAATAGACGTCCCCACTAGACGTCCGCAATAGACGTCCCCACTAGACGCCCGCACTAGACGTCCCCACTAGACGTCCGCAATAGACGTCCCCACTAGACGCCCGCAATAGACGTCCCCACTAGACGTCCGCACTAGACGTCCGCAATAGACGTCCCCACTAGACGTCCGCAATAGACGTCCGCAATAGACGTCCGCAATAGACGTCCGCACTAGACGTCCCCACGTAGACGTCCGCACTAGACGCCCGCACTAGACGTCTAGTGCGGACGTCTACGTGGGGACGTCTAGTGCGGACGTCTACGTGGGGACGTCTAGTGCGGACGTCTAGTGCGGACGTCTACGTGGGGACGTCTAGTGCGGACGTCTACGTGGGGACGTCTAGTGCGGGCGTCTACGTGCGGACGTCTACGCGTGCGCGTCCTCGTGCGCGCGTCTTACATTCAGCACCAAGTGGCAGAAACCTAAACCCCAAACTCAGATAAATGCATTCCCAGGCCTTGTTCTCCCCTCCTCCAGGTCAGATTGCTGTTGAAAGCTGAGGCAACAGGAAATACGTCAGCCTCGGGGAGGATCGGAACTCAAGCTGGAGGAGGATGCACAAGGTTCTCACGGAGAAATTCACAACCACTCCCTGCAGCTCATAACCCAAATTCCACTCAGCCTGAGAAGGGTTCCGGCACGCAAACTGTTCAACAGCAGCCGAATCAGACAGCGTGCAGGGTCAGGGGGGCTTTGTTACCCGGTCGCATGACTGCTGAAGGCAGCCAAAGCCAGAAAATGTGAACTTTAGGACTGAAGAAAAGGCGAGGGAAAACCTCACTCCTCCCTTGCAATAGGGACACCCTCCTTCTCCCCCCCCCCTCTACAGCTCTAACTATGTACCTCACTCCTGCTGGCCCTAGTGCCCTCCATCACACACAGATCTACTAATATACCCCGTTCCTTCCTCGCAGTGCCTTCTGGTACTCACAAACACACCCCCCCCCCCCCCTCCAGATGGCTTCACATGCAGAAAGAAAGTAGGGCGTCTCATTATTTCTCCAGTGCTGGTGCCAAGAAGCAGACAGAGATTCTGATGTACTAAGGAGCACTTTCTCAGAAGCAAAACCTCCCCCTTCCCCAGGAGTGCAGAATTTGGTTTGAGTTGGGTTTGAACTTGCCAGGGCTGGACAAATTTCTTTCAGTTTGGTCCCAGGTATAGACAGAGCGTCTATTGCCTTTTAACTGGATTCCAAGCCTGAAAACATGTTTCCAAGGGTCGGTCCTTGAGGGGGTCGGTCGGCACGGAGACGGAAAGGTATTAGAACTGGATCAGATCCCTGAAGAAGCTCATTCTCCTTCTATCAGTTTGGTTCGGTGCAGTGGCGTACCTAGGGGGGTGCGGGGGGGGCGGGCCGCCCCGGGTACCAGCCCTGAGGGGGTGTTCCCGGCCTTGCCGCTCAGTCCCCCCCCACGCCCGAAGGACCGCTCGCCCCACTGACCTTCCAGCACACCTATGAAGCAGCCCGCAGCAGGATCGCGACGTCAGCAATCCCTCAGCTGCTTGGGCGCTGCTTCCTGCGCCGCGGTCCCGTCCCTCCTCTGACGTCAGAGGAGGGGGCGGGACCGCGACGCAGGAAGCAGCTCCTAAGTAGCGCAAATATAGCTGACGTCGCGATCCTGCTGCGGCTGCTTCATAGGTAGTGCGGGGAGGCCAGGGGGGCGAATGGTCCTTCGGGGTGGGTCGGGGCATCAGGCCTTCAGGGTGGGGCGGGCGGGCGGGCAGGCAGACTTTCAAGGGGGAGGGGGGTGACAGGCAGGCAGGCAGGCCTTCAAGGGGGGGTGCAGGTCTTCGGGGGGGGGGGTGCAGACCTTCAAGGGGGTGCAGGCCTTCAAGGGGGGGACAGGCAGGCAGGCCTTCAAGGGGGGGACAGGCCTACAAGGGGGGGGGACAGGCCTACAAGGGGGTGCAGGCCTACAAGGGGGGGACAGGCCTTCAAGGGGGGACAGGCCTTCAGGGGGGGTGCATGCCTTCAGGGGGGGGTGCCGACCTTCAAGGGGGTGCAGGCCTTCAAGGGGGTGCAGGCCTTTGGGGGGGTGCCAACCTTCAAGGGGGGGTGCAGGCCTTCAAGGGGGGGGACAGGCCTTCAAGGGGGGACAAGCAGGCAGGCCTTCATGGGGGGGGACAGGCCTACAAGGGGGTGCAGGCCTTTGGGGGGGTGCCAACCTTCAAGGGGGGGACAGGCCTTCAAGGGGGGACAAGCAGGCAGGCCTTCAAGGGGGGGTCAGGCCTTCAAGGGGGGGACAGGCCTACAAGGGGGTGGGACAGGCAGACCTTTAAGGGGGGACAGGCCTACAAGGGGGTGGGACAGGCAGACCTTTAAGGGGGGATAGGCCTTCAAGGGGGGGGGACAGGCCTTCGGGGGTGCAGGCCTTCGGGGTGGGTGCAGGCCTTCGGGGTGGGTGCAGGCATTCGGGGTGGGTGCAGGCCTTCGGGATGGGTGCAGGCCTTCAGGGAGGGACAGACCTTCGGGTGGGGGGTACAATCCTTCGGGGAGGGTGCAGGCCTTCAGGGGTGGGGTTTAGGCCTTCAGAGGGGGACAGACCTTCGGGTGGGAGGTAAAGTCCTTCGGGGGGTGCAGGTCTTCAGGGGTGGGGTGTAGCCCTTCGGAGGGGGGACAGACCTTCGGGGGAGGGGGGTCCTGGTGTAAAAGTACACAGAGGGAGAGAGGGAAGGGGGGGTTCAAAGATACGTGCATATGCCAGACTTTGGGGGTTAGAAATAATGGGTCTAAAAACAGAGGAGTGGGAGAGAGATGGTGCATAATGGGATTTAGGGAGGGAAGGAACAGAAAGGGAGAGAACTTGGAAACAGGGGATGGTGTGGAGGGGGGATAGAGATACTGGATAGGAGGATAGTTGGGAACAGAAAGGGAGAGATGGTGGATCCTGGGGTGGTGGGGAGTTGAGAAAAGGTGAATCTGTGGATGGAGACAAAAAAAAGGAAAGATGCCAGATCTCCGGGAGAGGGAAGGGAAACGGAAGGGGAGAACAGAGATGGCAGACGGATTGTTAGCACGGAGAAAGGAGACCCTGGCAAGCAAGACAACAAGAGCCTGGGACCAACAAGATTTGAATATTGATCAGAGAACAAAAGGTAGAAAAAATAATTTTATTTTCTGTTTTGTGATTACAATATGTTAGATTTGAAAAGTGTACATGAGACAGCTTGAAATGGGAACTTTTCTATTTTTGTGAATGGCAAGGCTGAGTTCAGTTAAAATATATGCTTTATAAGAAAATATAATAATGTGTTTTATAAAGTTTATAAGCATTGCTGGCATACTCGGTGAGGTGTTCCTAGTGTTGGTGGTGGTGGTAGCATGTCAGTGTGTTGAGAGGAAGAGGTAGTCTGGGAAATTCTGCTGAGCAAACTCTGGGCCCATTTCCACCCCCAGTTAGTCCACTCCACTCAACTGGTTCACACACTGAGTGGGTCTTTGGGTGTTATTTCTGGGTAGTTGTTTTAGAATCTCTTCCAGTGGTTTGTCAGTATCTCCTTCTGGTCCAAGGAAGGAAACTTTGTCAACCTTAGCATTGACCTTCAGAATATGTTTGTAACAGCGCTGCTTGTGTGGCATTAGGCTATGTAGTGATCGAAAGAAAAAAACAGACCTTTGCACATTTTTGCACTATATGGTGGGTGTATGAGGAGATTCATTTCCTGCACAGTTAAGTCCATGTGAAGTTACCTTGTGCTGTATTTGACATCTAGCAAGGTCTCTGTTTGGAAGGAAAGATCTAAGCTTAAAAATGAAGTGGCCAGAAGTTATGTTAAAAGTAGATAGCGTAGCTGGTTTTAAGAAAGGTTTGGACAAATTCCTGGAGGAAAAGTCCATTGTCTGTTATTAAGACATGGGGGAAGCGTCTGCTTGCCCTGGATTGGTGCACTCAGTTGTTCCCACTTGGAGAACCTATTGACTTTTACTGCTTTTCTGTGTGGCTTTAACATTTTTGCTATTCAGTATACCTAAACTATTATTCAGTAGAAAAAATTTGTTTGTTCAATCAAATCCTGTGTGGACATTGGACTTCTATGAGTGAATGTTCTGCTTGATTGAACAAACTAAATTTTTTCTACTGAATAATAGTCTAGGTACAATGAAAGTAAATAGCAAAAATGTTTGAGTAGATAATTAAGGAAATCTTTTTCATATTGCTTGCTTATGGACTGGGAAAAAAGACTGTTCAAGCAAATGTCTCCAGAACTGCTTTAATGGAAAAATGTGATTTTTTTTTTTTAAAGTACTTTGTGAAATTTATTGTTGTTGTGAAATTTATTGTTATACTTTGTTTAAACTTAAAAAGCGGTGTCATTAACAGTGAATCTAATCGAAAAATCGATTCAACAGGGTGAATCGGATCGAATGAAATATTTTTCTCTGAATCGGGCAGCACTATTGGCTACCATGAGAATGGGCTACTGGGCATGATGGACCATTGGTGTGACCCAGTTAGGCTATTCTTATGTTATGTTCTCATCTGTAGGGGCCTTTGTTTTCACTTCTTATTTTAATGTATTTTTTTCCTGGGAACTTATCAGTGTTTTTTTATAATGGGAACAAAAATGGAAGAGAATTAATGTGTGTGGAATGGGGGGGGGTAACTAATTTCTTCAGCTAAATAATTCAATCCACTTCAAACAGACATAGGAGAACTCACGCACCATTCACACACCCTCCAACCAAAAACGTCAAAAGAAAAAAACTGTTCGACAACCTCCTAGCCATTCGAGCTGCAACACTTGACCCCCAACTCTACAACCTATTGACCTCGACCACAAACTACAAAACCTTAAAAAAAGAAATAAAAACCCTTCTATTAAAAAAACACATAAAACCAAACTAACATAATCAGAACTGTCCCAAGCATCACCTGCAACTACTCCATATGTACTTCTGATGTCATGACAATTCAGACATAATTTATGTTATGTTATGTTTGGAATAATGGTTACATAAATGAGGTTCAATAAAAGAAAATTTTCTGTGGGAGCATTTGTTGGAACTTCTGTTATCCTGATTTCTTCTATCTGTGGGCTTTCTTTAGCTAACCTACTTATCTGGGGCTTTCCACTTCTGCAGCTGCCCTTTTCACGGTCCACTTTGCGCTTGCACTCTCTGGGGAGGGGGGGTTGGGTCTGGGCTTGGTGGGGTAGGTGTGTCTGGTAGTTTTGTCTGGGTGGTGGCTGGGTGTTTCTTGGGTGCTTGTTGTGCGGATTGGTGTGTCTGGTGAGCGGTCTGGGTGTTGTTGCTTGTGGGGGTTTTTTTCATTATAAAATATGGCTGAGGGTCTAGTCCGGCTTATTATTCTTGTGGGTTCTGGGGTGGGATTTGTTTGCTTGCCCCAAGTTTTGGCCTTTTGTTGTGTATTGCTATGCCTCTCATTGGCAATTTTCTCTTGGGAGAGGCTTGTTCATGCTTGTTGTTGCTGTTACTCTCATTCTGTGTTCTTTTTGATAATGTATAAGTTTCTGTACAGACCATGGTTGCTTGTCTGGACCTTTTGCCATTCTCAATAAAAATACTTTGAAAAAAAAAAAAGAAAATTTTCACTGCCTGTTTCTATTCTGACCATTTATTCCATTTCATGGTTATTGCAAAAAAAAAAAAAAAAAAAAAATTTACATGAGGGGGGGGGGGGGGGGGGGGGTGTCAAAAAATGAAGGGCCCCGGGTGCCACATACCCTAGGTACGCCACTGCCTAAGAGCCAATCACATCAGTGATGTCACAATGGCTTCATTATCCTTGGCTCACATAAGAATCAGAGTATGAAAGGCCACAACCACAGACCCGCAAGCTTTGCTTTTAAGAATGCTGGTGTAGAAGGACTGATGCTGAAATAGACACTAAAAAATGAAATGGGATTATTTCCCGCGGTTATCCGCGGGGATGGGAACGGTGATTAATTTTGTCACCGTGTCATTCTCTAGTTCCAGAGTCCATCTAGTGATCTGACAGATGGAGGGATTGTGTGCCAAAGTTTGGATATGAAATGTGAGTAGGAGCGTTTGCGGGCAGTTTCAGTTTTGAGGGAGCGGCCAGAAGGTATGGTCAGTCGTTTTTCTCCTTGGGACCTCAGTGGTTGTTTTGGGAAGTAGATTTGTAGTTTAGTTTTCATGTAGTATGGAATCGTTTCATGGAAGGTTTTGAAAGCGAGGAGCAGGGTCTTGAAGGTGCAGCGTTTTTGAATGGGCAGCCAATGTATGGAAGCTAATGCAGGGGTAACATGGTCGTGGATGCCTAGGTTTTTCAGAAGGCGGATTGCAGCGTTTTGCACCCTTTGGAGGCGGGAGAGAGTTGTGGTCAAATGGAATACGATAACACGTAGGACGCAATCCCGTAAATGGCGCTCAAATCTGGACGCCCCAAAAAATGGACACCAAGCGCCATTCCATAAATGGCATTCAAAGATGGATGCCATATGGAGCATAGTGCGTAGCACTGGGATCCACACTAGAGAGTTGCACGGGAACAGAAATCCCACCCATCCCCGCCCGTCCCCACCAGGATCCTCTCCGTCCCCACCCATCCCCGTCAGGATTCTTTCTGTCCCCACCCATCCCCGCAAGGAATTACCTCCATCCCCGCCCGTTCCCATAAAAAGCAGCAATTACTTCTGACAGGATCATCAGTTCCACAGTTTCTTTTGTGTTTGCGCTCCTGTTTTCCTTGTTTCCACAAGGAAAACAGCAGCGAATCAGACCTGGGGTCCATCCAGTCCGGTGATCCGTACACGCGGAGGCTCAGCCAGGCGTACCCTGGTGGAACCCTTTTTTTGTTTTCTGTTCAGGTAATTAACTTATAAACCCCCTCTTTTACTAAGGCTGATGTGTCCATTATATTATATGGACAAACCCTGCTTCCAAAGCCTTCCATCCCTGTGGGAGTCCCGTTGGCTAGAGGGGGGTCCCCGTGGGAGTCCCGTGGGCCAGATGGGAGTCCCCGTGGGAGTCCCGTGGGTTAGGGGGGATTCCCGCGGAACCCCCACGGGACCCGCGGGATTCCCGCGATCCCCGTTCCCGTGCGGACCTCTAATCCACACCCAATTTTGGGCAATGAGGATTTACACCAATTGAACCCTAGTGTAAATCCCCTCCCCCAAATTTCTACAAAACCGCATACAAATCCTAGAAATGCCCCTGGCACGCCCATGCCCCGCCCTTGGCAACACCTCCTTTTCAGATCCAAACAGATAAATTTATTTATGCATCTTTATAGAATAGGAACTATAAAGATTCATGTGTAAATTCCAGTGATTGCCATATATCTTTTGGCACAAACCTCCTATTGTTTTCATCGCCCTTCTGTGGACCGCTTCAAGTCTTCTTATGTCCTTCGCCAGATAAGGTCTCCAAAACTGAACACAATACTCCAACTGAGCCAAGTATAGGACAAACAAACCATTGTGACATCACTGGTGAGGTTGGCTCTTATTGGTGGAATGAGGCATTATGACATCACAATCTCAGCTCTGGCTACCAGAGACTGAAACTCTGCACACTACAAGGGGTGCTGAAAAGTTCTCAGCCCAAGAACAGAATGACGTGGATATGGTTCAATCAATGATCTGAAACAATTTCCAAAACATAGAATTTCATTTCTGAAAACTGGCACTTAACGAAATAAGATAATACTCTTTTCAGCTAACGCTCAGAATTTAGGAAGTTGCTTGGTTGGGCTGAGAACTTTTCAGCACCCCCTTGTATTGCTTGTTTCCCTGAGCAACTGAGCTAGTGAAAAAATTTACTTATGCATGTCTACATTCTTAAAACCAGGAAAGTTTCCTTCCCATAGCTAAGCTGGACGCACCGTAGCTAATGTGACCGACTGACATTTCCGTGTGCTTTCTGCTGTTTATCAACCCAATGCGCCAGCAGGTAAATTACTCACACAGCTGCCTGGAGCTGACCTCGGCAGATCTGTTTGTTTTATAGATTTGGAATCTGTCACTTTTTCTTCATTTGTTGTTCAAAGGCAATGTTGAGGCATGTGCTATGCAGATGGGTTTAACTTCACCTTTGCAGTAAGTAGAGTTTATTAATGGAATACCTGTCTTGCCTTGGTATAGCTCAGTGCCAGAGAGCACGTCCACACTTGGGTCCAAAGATGAAATCTGTTGTGTTTGCATAAGTTGCACTTACCCTATCTGGTGCCCAAAATAAAGATGAAACTCTCTCCTCAAGTTGTATGGCAATGGGAAATACAGTAAAACTTTGGTTTGAAAGCATAATTCATTCCAGAAGCATGCTTGTAATAATAATAATAATAACTTTATTTTTATATACCACAAACAGTTTACAAGGGAAGAGACTGTATACAGACAGCAACATTACAGAGAACTTTCGAAATTACATTGGCGTGCTAAGTTTAGTCAGGTTTATCTGGAAGTGTTTTGGAAGTACATCAGGTTGAATTGGGGTCAGAGAAATTTGACTTCCTAAACATTTGGTACGAAAGTGAATTTGAGATGAAGTCGGTTAAACATTTGTTCCATTTGCCTTCTTGGAATGATAGTGTTCTGTCGAGGTATCTTGTAGGTGCAGCCCTGTAGGGATGGAAAAGCGAACAAGTAGATACTGCGTGGGAATTCGAATTGGTGAGACAGATAGGTTGGGGATGAACCTGTCATGGTTTTGAAGCAAAGGCAAGCAAACTTAAAAACAGGCAGCCAGTGTAGTTTTCTGTAATATGGGCTTACATGGTCTGATTTCTTGAGGCCATAAATGAGACGGACTACAGCATTTTGGACGACTCTCAGTTGTTTGATGGTTTTTTTGGGAGATCCCAAGTATATAATATTGCAGTAGTCTAAGGTACTTAAGATCAGGGATTGAACCAACACTCGTATATCAAAGCGAATTTCCACATAGGAAATAATGGAAACTCAGATGATTCATTCCACAACCCCAAAACTTTAATACAAGATACTATACATACTCGTATTGCAAGACCTCGCTCATTTAGAACAGTCATTACACTCCCGGAGCATCAGAGAGAGAAGAACCATCGGCTCAGTTGTGATGATGTGACGTGTGGATACTGTAGTCGTACTGCAAGACTTTGCTTTTATATCATGTTAAAATTTAATAAAATGTTTTGCTTGTCTTGCAAAACACTTGCAAATCCAAGGTTTTACTGTACTTGTATTTCACTCCTCATGCTCTCAACAGAAAAAGAGGAGTTTTCCTTTGCCCAGCACAGCAAGAAGCAAAACAAAAGACAGGCAAAGCCGATGCGCAGTACACACTTTCGGTTTGGCAGTCAGTACTTCTTTATCAAGACTACCTGAAATAGAGGTACCACTGTAATATCCTGTTATTGGTTTGGTATGTCCCCTGAGGAAGGCAGTGTTCTGCCGAAACTAGGATCCTACTTGGGACTTCCCATAGGAACTTTCAATAAAATCCCTTGTGTTGTATTGTGACATCGGCTTTGCCTTTCTTTTGTATTACTTCTGGTGCTGTAGCACAGTGTTCTTCAACCACTGGTCCATGGACCAGTGCCGGTCCACAGAAATTTCCTGCCGGTCCACAGGGCCAGCATGTGCATCAGGCCCAAAACAGTGTTCTTCAACCGCCGGTCCACAATCGAAGCGGCGTTATCTTCGAGCCAGCTCCCTCTTCCTAACTGATTCAGTGCACAAAGCCACGGGCAGCGGCTCCTACGGGCATCCTGCGCCTGAACCGGAAGCCTTCTCTCTGAGGTTGCAACGTCAGAGGGAAGGCTTCCAGATGATGCATGGGACTTGCAAGGTGCAATTAGTACTATTATGGGGGCGGGATCTGGGGTGGAGATTGGGTAGAGATGGGCGGGGTCTGGCCCACGACTTAGCCCAGTGTTCTTCAACCGCCGGTTCACAGACCGATGCCGGTCCACAGAACAATTCTTTTATTTCTGCCAGTCCATAGGTGTAAAAAGGTTGAAAAACACTGCTGTAGCACACGGAGAATTTTCAGACTATTCAGACTTAAGCAAAAATGCCTCAAATGTTTTACCTGGTGGCTTTGCACAATTTTCACAATAAAAAGTGATCTAAAAATGACTAGTACATTTTGGATGAAGTACTGTGGAAAAAAAACAACATGAATTAACTTCAGGTTTTCACTGAAGATGCAAAATTAGTCATGCTGCAAACAGCTTGTAAAAATGTGGATGATCATTAATCACGGAAGTGAAGGTCATGGGTGTTTTTAAACTGTATTTTTTTTTTTTTTTGGTTCAGTCTTCAGTTTTTCAAACCTTTACATCTTTATGCCATGTACAGGATTTTTAAAGGTCACCTGTAAGCTTCTGAGATGAAAACACAGTCTAAGCTTCCTGCGTAGTCTGTTGATCTAAACCAATGTCTCGCGAACTTTGCGAAGCCGCGGCACACTCAATGTGGTGGCCGCGGCTCGAGGAATCTGAAAGTGCACGGGCGTCGGGGCGATGATGTCATCACATCGACGTCCGTGCATGCGCAAAGGCCCTCCAGATGGGGCTCTGAGCCGCCAGTGGGGGGGTACGTCCTTTAGGCGGTCAGCCGGCATCGGCGCTTCTCCTCCTCCCCAGCATCTTGTGGCACACCTGGACTCTCGGACGGCACACTAGTGTGCCACGGCGCACAGTTTGCGATACGCTGATCTAAATTTTTAGGGCTCCTTATACGAAGGTGTGCTAGCGTTTTTAGCGCACGCACCAGATTAGCGCGTGCTAGCCAAAAAACTACCGCCTGCTCAAGAGGAGGCGGTAGCAGCTGAACAAGGACGTACGCTGAAAGGGCTATTCTCAGTTAGGGCGCTGGTCTTTGACCAGAGGGCCTCCGTGTGAGTGGACTGCTGGACATGATGGACCACTGGTCGGACCCAGCAGCGGCAATTCTTATGTTCTTATGTCTAACTCTCCTGCAAGTACTTCTCCCAGCTTTAAACATAGCAATGTTGCTGAGTCAAGTTTCAAGTTTATTAAAATTTGTTAACCCGTTTATCACACTTCTAAGCGGCGTACATATTTTTTTTTTTTAAACCTCATAAAATCGGGGATTACAATTATACTTCAAAAGACTGTTAGATGACATGACAATATCATACAGACAAGATGAGACATAAGGATGAAGGGTAGAAATTTGACCCCAAGAGATCCACAGAGAAAAAAATCCAAGGGAAACAAAAAAAAAAACCACTGGAGTGACGATGTTCCCGAAATGGACTTTTATTGAAAATATCAAAGTATCAAAAATACAATTAAAAAATTCACATAAAGATAGAATAATCCACATAAAAACCTATAGGACCTAGTCCGCTGAAAGCGTAGGACCCAACACAGTCTGCGTTTCGACAAAAAAGTCTTCTTCAGCGGACTAGGTCCTATAGGTTTTTATGTGGATTATTCTATCTTTATGTGGATTTTTTAATTGTATTTTTGGAACTTTGAAATTTTCAATAAAGTTCATTTCAGGAACATCGTTACTCCACAGTGGTTTTTTTTTTCTCTGAAGGGTAGAAATACCATATTGAATAGGAGATTAAAACAGGAAAGGTTGGTGCGATAGGAGAGGGGATTCTGGTTGTGCTAGTCTAAATTGCGGATGAAGAGAAATCACAAGTCAAATTCATCTCTAAAAGCAAAAGTAGTATTATTTGGGAATGGGATGGGTGGAAGAGGGGAAGTGGGGGGATGGGAAGGGAGAGGGAGTGTTGGGAGGTACTTGTGGTGATAACTGATTGTTGATTTCTTTGCATTAATATATCTACAATGTATTAACTGAGTTGAGATGATAGTCTTTGTAAGATTTTTGTTATGTATATTTTATTCTTAAAACTGAATAAAAAATTATTGAACATAACTTTGTATTTTAAAAATTTGTTAAAGGCAAAATCAAAAACCTAAAGAGAATTTCAAATACAAAAATTAAAAAGGGCATCAATCCAGTTGATATGAATGCAACAAAATGGAGAGAACTATGGGAAGGATTTTTTTTTTTTTTTTTTTTTGAGAGGCACTGGCATAGTGAGGGGGTGCAGTCTGTCCTGGGCAGGGCCTTTGTAAACTGTGCAGGCACCCGTCCTCCTCTCTGCCCCCCTTCCTGACCCCCCCCCCACCCCCCCGCTGCATGTGCATGCGCCCCTTCCCTTCTCTTCCTCGTACCTCTTTCATTTATCCTGCGCAAGCATCATTACAAATTTGCTGTCGTTCCCAGCCATCTAAATAGTGTTCAATATTGGGCCCAATATACAAAGGTTCTTCAGAAAGTATCCGCACTTTCATATTTTGGCGGGAAATGGTTGGGGGTGGGAGAAGTGACAAGAGGGCGTGTCGTAGAAGGTCATGTCACTAGTCAGTCAGGCAAAACAGGGTGATTATGTGAAAAAGTAATGTAATTTGCTTTTGAGATATTTAATAAATAGTGTTAAAAAAATTAAAGTACGGAAACCTTTTGAGGATCTCTTGTATTTAGAATCTTATTGTTCGGTAACTAGAAATACTAGACCAGGATTGCCAACAGTCAGTAAAAAAAAAAGTAAAGAATTTCATGCTCTTAAGGTCTGTAAAAGGAATTTAATTTAATTTAATTTAATCAGAAATTGTATATCCTACTTTTATTCTCAAAATGGAACATTGAAAGCAGATTACATCAAACCAATGTACATTGCTACACAATAAAATAATTAGGAACAGAATAAAAATTCCCCATATGAGTGGTAGGTTTTTGTCTCTGGGAAGTGGAGAATGGATCCCACCCTTAGACAGTCACAGAAGGAAGGAAGGAGTGTAGATTGGTTTCTTTGGCCGCTATAGCCAAAAAGGTATTCCACTTCTCCTCGTTCTAGCTCATATCTCCAGTACCATGAATTCAGGCTCTGCAAGCACTCTGTCCCAGCCACTGTGTGCATAATTCTGGTGCTCTATATCTTCTCCTGCCCCCATACCTTTCACGCTCCTTTACAAGTTGCAACTGACCAGGAGCAGGTGTAGCACACATCTTTGGCTGAAACTTGGTGGAGTAGAACGGGTACAAGTGGATCGATTTTTCCCTCCATCAAAAATTACAAAGACTAGGGGGACACTCGATGAAGTTACAGGGAAATACTTTTAAAACCAATAGGAGGAATTTTTTTTTTTTTTTTGCTCCGAGAATAGTTAAGCTCTGGAACGCATTGCCAGAAGTTGTGGTAAGAGCGGAAAGTGTAGCTGGTTTTAAGAAAGGTTTGGACAAGTTCCTGGAGGAAAAATCCGAAGTCTATTATTGAGAAAGACATGGGGGAAGCCACTGCTTGCCCTGGATCAGAAGGATGGAATGTTGCTACTCCTTGGGTTTTGGACAGGTACTAGTGACCTGGATTGGCCACCATGAAAACGGGCTACTGGGCTTGATGGACCATTGGTTCTTATGTTCATGGCTGCCACACGACTAAAGGTCAAGCACTGCATTGTGCGTGGACGAACTATCCAACAAGCAATGCATGAGTACTTCAAAGAAGGTTTGGATAGGTTCCTAGAGGATAAAGGAATTGAGGGGTACAGATAGGAGTAGAGGTAGGTCATAGGGATAGTTTGGGACCACTGATCAGGCAATGGGCCTGATGGGCCGCCGAGGGAGCGGACCGCTGGGCAAGATGGACCTCTGGTCTGCCTCAGCGGAGGCAACTTCTTATGTTCTTATATGTTGCATTTTGCTAGCTCTGTTCCGGTTATCACATAAATTTAACAAATGCCTATACGTTTTGATTCTCCCTCGTAGTTTTCTGTTTTCAGTGTAGGACCTGATTGTTTGCTTATTACTCTCCTGCTATCAATAAAGATATAAGGGGGAAAAAAAATCTGACAAATTCTCCATAACCTCAAGATCTGGCAGCCCTGTAGTTGAACCTTTTCATACAAACAACCACTAGAGAGAATTGTACAAAACTGACATCAAAGTGTTGAAATGCTGAGAAAGCTCCATACGTCCTACACATACCTTCCAGATATCGAATATGTTTCTAAGCCAAACTACCCTTGAACAGCGTTCCCTTATTTTTATTATGAAATCATTGTACACACTTTTAAGAAATATTATGTGGTCCGTGTGACCTTTGCTCTTTCTTCCTGTCTGCAATTGTAAATCAAGGGTGTGGTGCTGTTTATTCTTCTGTTCCTGGGCTAGAAACATTCCAAGTAATCATATGTTTGCCATAAAAGGGGATTTTAACTAGTCCAAATTTGTGTTTGTGTGACTCTTAAACCGCATTCGGATGGAAAGCCTTATTTACCGTACTTGGGCATTAAAATGTTGTGGGTCAGTTCCCTTCAAGAGGAATTGCATGTTAAAATGAATTGAAAGGATTAAAGTTTGAATTGAAAGGATTAGATCTTGTATTGAGTTTACATACTCCCCTTGAAATGAAAACAGAGATCTTATGTTTTATATAAATATACCATACAAATATGTGTCTAATTCCTGTCTGTGTAGTTCAAAGCTGAAACAAGAACCCTAGTGTGCTGGCTTTGTGACTCATATTTGATTTAAAGAAGGCAATGAGTTCTTATTAATGTCCCTACCCTCTTACAAAAGTGGTTTTTAGCTCCAGCCAATGCGCTGAATGCTTCCACTGCTCCAATGGTCATAGAGTTCCTATGAGCTTCGGAGCAGCGCAGAGCATGTAGTGTTCTGGCAAGTGCTAAAACACCTCTTCCGTGCTTTTGTAAAAAGGGGTATTAATTATTATTTTTTTTTTTTTACTATAATGAAGTTGACAAAAAATTAACATTTGTAGAATTTTTAAAATGAAATAAATTGCTTCCCATGCTGTACGAGGGGGTACTGATAAGTTCTCAACCCAACCATGACGAGAATGGTGTGGATACAGTTCAATCAAAGATCTGAAACAATGATGGCAGGTAAAAACCTAATGGTTCATCCAGTCTACCTAACAGTCACATTCATGATCAACTCATGCTTAAACCAACTATCTAACATTGGCCCTCTTTTACAAACCATGGTAGAGGCTTCTACCACGGCCTAGAGTGCTAAATGCTCCAACGCTGGAGTGTGTGTATGTGTGGGATTATGATTAACATTTTACTAGCTAAATTCAACTTTAAAGATGTCTTTTCCTTCCCCATTGAGAAACACAGCCCCTTCACTCATAGCATATGATATGAATGCGATATAAAGTATGCAGACTTGATCCTAAGGTATCTTTGCCATTTTCAGGACTTAGACTGTAGAGGTCTGACCAGAACCAGTCCCATTTCCCAACTACTGGAGTTGCTGCTGAAGTCCAGTCTACTGCCTCTTCTCCCCTTAGGTGATGGTCCGTTCCCTTTCTGCAAGCTTGAGTAATCTAAGGAAATAATTTTTTTACAGAAAGGGTGATAGATGTGTGGAACAGTCTCCTGGAAGAGGTGGCGGAGACAGAGACTATGTCTGAATTCAAGAGGGCCTGGTGATAGGCACGTGGGATCTCTCAGAGAGAGAAAGAGGTAATGGTTACTGCGGATGGGCAGACTAGATGGGCCATTTGGCCTTTATCTGCCATCATGTTTCTATGTTTCTATAACCATAAAGTTCTATGACATCACAACTATTTACTATGACAACGTAAAGAGCCTTAGCTTCATCTAAGGCAAGACAATTGTTAGGTTGCATCCGCAGGAGTTTCCTCAGCCGGAAGCCTGAAGTCATAATACCATTATACAAACCATGGTGAGGCCTCATTTGGAATACTTTGTGCAATTCTGGAGGCCACACTACCGAAAAGATGTGCTGAGAGTAGAGTCGGTGCAACGGATGGCCACCAGGATGGTCTCGGGGCTCAAGGATCTATCGTATGAGGAAAGGCTGAAAAATTTGCGGCTGTACTCACTCGAAGAATGTAGGGAGAGAGGAGACATGATCGAGACGTTTAAGTATATTACCGGCCGTATCGAGATGGAAGAAGAGATTCTCTTTCTCAAAGGACCCTCAGCCACAAGAGGGCATCCGCTCAAACTCAGGGGAGGGAAATTTCATGGCGACACCAGGAAATATTTCTTCACCTGCAACGAGCTCCCGGTGCAGGTGATCGAGGCAAATAGCGTGCAAGAATTTAAGAGCAAATGGGATGCCCATGTGGGATCCCTTAGAGGGTTAAGCCAAGGGAACCTGTCACCAGGAGTGGGATCCCTAGGATAGTAGACTTGGGGATGGGTCAGTAGAGTGGGCAGACCTGATGGGCTATGGCCCTTATCTGCCGTCATCTTCTATGTTTCTATAGGAAGAGGAGTTGCAAATGTTAAGAGCCTTAGCCAATAAGGAGAGTAAAAGATAATGGTTACTGCGGATGGGCAGACTGGATGGGCCATTTGACCTTTATCTGCCATCATGTTTCTATAACCATAAAGCTCTATGACCTCACAATGCAGGTGTAAAGAGATGTGGAAGGGCATAATTGAAAGGAACATCTAAGTCCGTTTTCATCTAACTCGCAAGTTGTCCAAAGTAAAAAACAGCCTAGGACACATTTTCAAAAAATACGTGCAAATTTTTTGTTGTTTTGAAAATCGTCTAAGTATGCATCCTGCTGATCTGATTGTCCAAGTCACTAAATCGTCCATCTTTATACCACATTTCCGTCCAACTTTTCGTCCAAGTCAAAAACGCCTAGAACAAGCCCTGTTGGACGTGGGAGGGGTCTGCAAAGTGATGGACTGAACACCCAGACATGGCACCTAATAGTGGGGTACCTTACAGGGCACTGCTGTGAACTTCATAAAAAGGGTGTCATGTCTTTTCCTCACTACAGCTCCCTTATAGGTCACGGTGAGCCCCCCAAACCACCTCCAGAATACCCTAGACCCACTTATCTACCACCCCAATAGCCCTTATGGCTGCAGGAGCCACTTATATGCCAGTACAAAAGATTTTTGGGGGTGTACATGTTTATGTATCAATGCAGTGATTACAGTGGCTTATGGCATGGGTCCTCCTCTCCATGGGTTCCTAACCCACCCCCAAGACAGCTTAAGCCACCTCTGTGCTGGACGACTAGGCTTTCCTATGCCAGGCTGTCAGGTGATCCAAGTTTCCAAGTTTAATTAGGTTTTGATTAATCGCTTTTTCTTAATTCAAAGCGATGTACATTAAAAATTACAGTATAAGCATGTTAAAACATTGAAGATAGTTGACTGAACTTAAGACAAAAAAAGACAATACTAGAAACAATGGGAACGAGAAGGCAAGAAGTTACAATTTAAAATAAAGATGGGGATCACATTTAGGGAAAGAACATGAGGAAGGGGTAAAGCTTGATCCTGAAGTTGATATGATGAAATTATTATTAATTTAAAAATGCATCATTAAATAAAAATGTTTTCAGATTTCTCTTGAATTTCTCTAAGTTGACTTCTTGTCTCAATTGATAAGGTAAAGAATTCCATGTTTGGGGAGCAGTGACGGAAAAAATAAATTGGCGTCGTGTGTTAATTATTTTAAGTGAAGGGATTGATAGTAGATATTGGTCGGTAGATCTTAATGTTCTATTCGTGGTGTAAGGGATTAATGATTTATATATAAAAGCCGGAGTTTTGAGAGAAAGAGATTTGAAAGTAAGCAAGCTGAGTTTATAAATGATTCTGTGAGTAACAGGAAGCCAATGGGCTTCCTTAAGGAGTGGAGTGACATGGTCGAATTTTTTGGCTTTAAAGATAAGCTTGACCGAGGTATTCTGTATGATCTGTAAGCGTTTGATTTCTTTTTGAGCAATGCCTTTAAAGAGTGCGTTACAGTAATCTATCTTGGATATAACGAAAGAGTGGATAAGAATATTAAGTGAATTATTGTTAAGGAATTGTGAAACAGAACGAATTTGGCGAAGCCTAAAGAATGATGACTTAATGGCATTACTGATGTGGTTATGAAAAGATAGTTTACGGTCAAAAATTACGCCTAAGATTTTAATATTATCTACCTCTTGTATAGGATGATCCTTAATGGCAATAGGAAATTTAAGCTTTGGGTTATCTTTCCAGGGAAAGAGTAATGCATTAGTCTTATTAATGTTTAATGCAAGTCTATTGTTGTTTAGCCAAAGATGTATTTTTTCTAATTTTGCGTTGATCTCCGAAGTATCTGAAGGATTATCAATATCAATAGGGTGTAAAAGTTGTATGTCGTCAGCGTAAGCGAAGACATTAAAGCCTATTGATTGGCATAAGGTTAATAGTGGAGCGAGAAATATGTTAAATAATAGTGGAGACAGTATGGAGCCTTGGGGGACGCCGTTAGTTAAAGTAAAAGTATTAGAAGTAGAGTTATTGAAAGAAACTGATGAGGAGCGATCAGAGAAATATGATTGAAACCAGGAGAGTACTTGATCTGTAATTCCTATTGATTGAAGTCTATGAAGTAGGAGTTCGTGGTCAATTGTGTCGAAGGCGGATGAAAGATCTAAAGAGATAAGGTGATGATGGTTTGGAGGCTGAATTTTAAAGTTGTGATTAATATTTTTATGGGGGGGGTCAGTGATCACTGAGGTAGTGTGTGGGGGTATGTTTGATGTGTTTGCAGTGCTTATCTGGTGATTTTAGGTGGGTTTTTGTGACTTAGACCATGTTTTAAATGGTCTGTCACAACGTCCAAGTTCCGTCGATCCTGGACTGTATAACTTTTGGTTATACATACTGTACAACTAAGTCTAAGTCGGCCCATGTCCCGCCCAACTCCCGCCCTCGACACTCCTCCTGAAACGCCACGTTTAGCTTTGGTTGCTCAGTGGCACTATGAAGGCCTAGGTCGTTTAGAAATAAGTCCAAAACCCGTTTTTATTATCGGCACTTGGACGTATTTGGAAAATGTTCATCCAAGTACCGACTTAGGCCAGTTTTTGGACATTGTTCTCTTTCGATTATGAGCCCCTTAGCCTATAGGAAGAGGAGATGCAAATGTTAAGAGCCATAGCCAATAGTGAGTGGAAGAGATAGTGGATGCTACAGATGGGCAGACTAGATGGGCCATTTGGCCTTTATCTACCATCATGTTTCTATTTTACTGTGCAATGAATTGTGCGAAGAAACAGAATCAAGTCTTCAAAGCATTTATTCTACCTAATTGATTCAGATACCGTGAGCATCCCCTGAGGCAGGCTCGCCAGGCCCGAAACAAGGACCTTTTTGGGTCTAGATTTTTTGCATTAATAACGACTAATTGGAGCTTTTCCACTTTGCATTAAGGTCAATTGTGAACTCTTCCATGGTTGTCCTTTGTTCTTCCATCCCTACTTTTTGTTATTTATTTGAACGGGGACTTGATTCCTTGCTTTTTTCTGTCTGCAAAGCCCAGTCCAGCTCACCCTGATCTGTCCAGCCATATATGGGACACAGATTATAGAAATCTGTCCCTCATTAGCGTTACTTCCCAACTAAGAACATAAGAAGTTGCCTCCACTGGGTCAGACCAGAGGTCCGTCGCGCCCAGCGGTCCGCTCCCGCGGCGGCCCATCAGGTCTATGACCTGTGAAGTGGTTCCTGACCATTTCTCTGACCTACCTCTACTTCTATCTGTACCAACTGCTTAATGCAGTTTGGTGAAAGGACTCCTAAGAGCAGGGTAATATTAACAATGCTGGAAATCCCAAAATGCAGTAGATGTGGCCATGGTCTTTGTAAGGGATGATAAGAATTTTTCACAGAGATTATAGTATATGATCTTTAGGGATTTCAGTGGTCCCTACATCGGATTAAAATACATTAACTTTGACTCCTTCTTCTGTCAGTCTAATAAAGACCAGCAAAATAAGACTCACGTCCACAATGCTGTTCATTTGCAACACTGCAGAACTGCAAAAAAAGAAAAAAGATAGGTTAATGTGGTTTTTCAAAATCATTCTAGTTAAGTTTCTATAGATAAACAAAGTGCTAAATTTTGACACAAGTGCTTTTGGTTAGGGATGGATCTAAGAATTAGTTTCCGTTGACCTTAATACATTTAGGCCGTTATTTCAGAAAACAAATCCATGTGTAAATAATGACATTTCCCTGGAAATAATGCATGCATGTACAAATACCAGTTTCAGAAAGGCACTAGTTACAAGTGGATATCCACCCCATGTAGAGATTTTAAGGTGGCGATGGCTAGAATCCATTTTTCAAAGAGAATTCACATATATGGGGGAGGGGGAGGGGATGAAATTCCCATGATGGCATATATACCTGCTTTTATCACATTTATATGTTTTTAAAAAGTGCTTATTTTAGCCAGGGCTGTGCACACAGGGCCTGATTCTCAAAACACGTGTCCCAATTGCAACCTACCACCATCTAGCAGCCAATCGGAATGCATGGTTTTTGTTTTTTAAATATATATATATATATACTTTATTCCTTTTCAAGCCAACATAAAGTGCAACAGATAATGAACAAATATTTCAATAACCAGCACTCATTACATTCAAATATAATAACAAGAATATATTACCACCCCCCTCCTCCCCTCCCCCCTTCCTGGATGTATTCAACACTCATAGAGAAACTAAAGGGAATTAAGCAATTTCTGATCTGGACATCCAGTCTCTTTATTTTATGTAAAACAGGGCTCCATGTATATGAAAAAAATATGTTTTGCTTTGCTTGCTTTATCTTACGAGGGGGTGTTGAAAAGTTCTCAGCCCAACCAAGCAGAGAATGCCGTGGATATGGTTCAATCAATGATCTGAAATAATGTCAAAACAGAGAATTTAGTTTCTGCAAATTGGCAATTAACAATATAAATGGTCTTTTCAGCTACAGTGGCAAAATAATGCTCAGAATATAGGAAGTTGGTTGGACTGAAAGCTTTTCAGCACCCCCTCAAGTGTAATAAAAGTGAGCCAAGTATAGGACAACGAAGCCATTGTGACATCACTGATGAGGTTGGTTCTTATTGGTGGAACGAGGCATTATGACATCACAATCTCAGCTCTGGTTACCAGAGACTGAAACTCTTCACACTACGAGGGGGTTGCTGGAAAGTTCTCAGCCCAACCAAGAAGAGAAATACGTGGATATGATTCAATCAATGATCTGAAACAATGTTAAACATAGAATTGGCACTTAGTGAAATAAGATAGCGCTCTTTTCAGCTACAGCGGCAAAATAATGCTCAGAATTATTTTGAAACTGAAACAAGGGGGTGCTGAGACTTTTCGGCACCCCCTTGTACAATAACGGATGAGCCCAGGTGCAGTTTACAATGCACTCATCTGTTTCAAATCTTTAGCAAGTGACACTGACATTGCGCTCGCCATACGTAGCAGGGATTCAGAGCGCGCTTAAAATCATTCGCAGAGCGCCTCAGAGATGTGCTCAGTAACACCGAGATAAAGAACTGCTGGGGATTTTGCTACCTCAGAATCTCGTTTTGTGGGTAATTTGGAGCAACAAACCTCGTTCTCAATCAGCCCCTCGGTTCTGCAATGCACTTTGTTTCTCGGCAGGGGTGTTTTCTAAAATATTTCCGTCTGTCAAGGCCAAAGGCTGATGATGCGTCCGCATCTGGAATACTGCGTTCAGTATTGGTCGCCGTACCTCAAGAAGGACATGGCGGTACTTGAGAGAGTCCAAAGGAGAGCAACGAAAATGGTAAAAGGGCTGGAACACTGCCCATACGCCGAGAGGTTGGATAGGCTGGGGCTCTTCTCTCTGGAAAAAAGGAGGCTCAGGGGAGATATGATAGAGACCTTCAAGATCATGAGGGGCATAGAGAGGGTGGATAGGGACAGATTCTTCAGACTGAAGGGGACAACAAGTACGAGGGGGCATTCGGAGAAACTGAAGGGAGATAGGTTCAAAACAAATGCAAGGAAGTTTTTTTTCACCCAAAGGGTCGTGGACACTTGGAATGCGCTACCGGAGGAAGTGATCAGGCAGAGTACGGTACAGGGATTCAAACAGGGATTGGACGGATTCCTAAGGGATAAAGGGATCGTAGGATACTGAGGGAGGAGCTGGGATGTAACACAAGTATAGAAAGCTAACCAGGTAATAAGTATAGAAACCCAACCAGGTCGTGCATGTGCAAGACCGGAGGGTTAGGACTTCGATGGGAAGATAGGACTTCAATGAGAAACCAAGGTGGCAAGGGAGCCCCTTCTGGTGATTCAGACAGGTCGTGACCTGTTTGGGCCGCCGCGGGAGCGGACTGCCGGGCAGGATGGACCTATGGTCTGACCCGGCAGAGGCACTGCTTATGTTCTTATGTGTTTAAAATCATTCGCAGAGCGCCTCAGAGATGTGCTCAGTAACACCGAGATAGATAACTGCTGGGGATTTTGCTACCTCGGAATCTCATTTTGTGGGTAATTTAGAGCAACAAACCTCGTTCTCAATCAGCCCCTCTGTTCTGCAATGCACTTTGTTTCTCGGCAGGGGTGTTTTCTAAAATATTTCCGTTTGTCAAGGCCAAAGGCTGATTGTGTTTTCTTAAGAAAAACATGTTGTTTCTGAAACCACCCAAGTCTTTTATTTTGCATAAGATCTAGATTTATAAACCTTACGCTGATGCAGTTTGCATATGCAATGTTATCCCTTTGATGTGCAATGGGAAATAGCATGTTATCAAGTTTATTAAATAAATAACCTCTCCCTTTTACAAAACCGCGATAGTTGTTTTTTAGCGGAGGCTGGTGCGCCAAATGTTCTGTGCTGCATCGGAAGCAGCGCAGAGCATTCAGCGCGCCGGCCTGCACTAAAAACCGCTATCGGAGGTTCGTAAAATGGGGAGGGGGTAAATTATAAATCTACAATGATAGAAAATAACATATCAAAACAGTGTGGCAGATAGATGTTAGGGCGCATGGAGAAAAATATAGTCGGAACATTTACCTCGCCGGCCTGTGGTAGGATCATCTACCGATAAGAACAAAAAAAAAAAAGTGTGGATGAGGATGTTGTGAAAGATGATTAATTTATCACTCGTCACAATAAAACAAATGTTGGTCCTACTAGACCCTGCACGGTCCGTGTTTTGGCGAACACGGTCTAGCATTTTGGGGCGCCGGGTTTTGGGGCGCCACTTCGTCTGCACAACAGTCATTTTGTGACTTCTTCAAAGACACGTAGACTGTTTTTAGTCTACATTTTTATTTGAGACCTTTATATCCAACTGGATCCCAAATAACTTTAGGCGGGTTTTTTTATAGACTCAGGGCCAGAACGCATATCCAAGTGGAGTCACGCAGCAATCACATTACTTTATGCCAGGGGTGCCCACACTTTTTGGGCTTGCGAGCTACTTTTAAAATGACCAAGTCAAAATGATCTACCAAAAATAAAAATGCTAAACATATATATATTTATTTATTTATATATATATATATATATACACACCGAGTGTACTTTGTATTTATGTTCAAATATTTTTTTATTATACAGCCCCCCTCCCCCGAAGGCCTGACCCCCCCTGAAGGTCTGCACATTCCCCCTCAAAGGTTGACTCCCCCCCTGAAGGCCTGCACTACCCCTTGAAGGACTGCACTCCCCCCCCCCCGAAGGCCTACCCTCCCCACATCCATTTACCTAATTCCAGCAGGGAGCAGTCTGCAGAGAGGATCGCTGGTACTTTAGCAATCCTTGCAGGTTGCCATAGGCCTCAGGAGCTGTCTTCCCTCTGCCCCAAGCCTGTCTCTGACTTAGAGGAGGGGCAGGACCATGGCAGAGGGAAGACAGCTCCTGAGGCCTATGGCAACCTGTAAGAATTGCTAAAGTACCACCTGCCACCGGCCGTCTCCCATTCGTCCCCTTTGGAGATCCCCACAGGAATAAGGAAGTTAAATTAATAGAATACTTAGGCACAGAAAAACTAAGAAATACTTCCAAGAACTGCCCCATAAAAACTGCCTGTCACAATGCTCATTAGTGGAACTGAATAAAAGACAAGTACAATGGATTTAGAAGGGGGACGATCCGCCCGGGTGCACGGCTTGGAGGGGTGCACAGCCGGCCAGGTCCGGGTCATCCTGCCTTTCTTTTCCCCCGGTCCGCGTTCGGGGCTTGCACCTGCCTGGTCCCGCGCCTACGCTTGAATGGTGCCATCAACTCCCGCGAATCTCGCGATAACCAACAGCACCATTTGGGCGGCGGGTGCGAGCCCGTGCGCAGACCGGTGGAAAGGAAGGGCAGGAGGACCCGGACGGCTGTGCATCCCTCCAAGCCGTGCACCCGGGGCGGACCGCCCCACCTCGGTACGCCACTGATTGGGAGGCCGATTTTGGGGTTTTTAAAATTGTATATCGGGCAGCATTAGGCCTCGCTCTTACCTCAATCATTACAGGCGCTTCTATTTCTTGTGATGCGCTGAGCTCCGTCCCCCACCGACCTTCACCCCGCCCTTCCAGCACTCTGATTGGCCAGCGTTCTTTAAGAGGCGGGCCAGTCAGGAGGGGAAAAAAAGAGAAGGGAAGAGGGGAACCTGCTGTGCGATCGACTGGGGTCGCCTGAGCGAACGACCTGTCGATCGCGATCGACGCATTGGGCACCCCTGCTTTATGCAATGACAGAACAAAAAATTAAGATTTATGATTGGCTAGCATGGGATTCAGACATGGGCAACTCCGGTCCTCGAGGGCCAGAATCCAATCGGGTTTTCAGGATTTCCCCCAATGAATACGCATGCAAATAGAACTCATGCATATTCATTGGGGAAATCCTGAAAACCCGATTGGATTCCGGCCCTCGAGGACCGGAGTTGCCCATGTCTGGATTAGATGGTTTTATAGTCATTGGCAAGTGATTTGGGCTGTAATACAGATTGACTGATTTCAAAATCAAACTGCAGATTCACCCACAGGCTGCCTCTGTCAGCTGTAGATTGCCCTTGAGCGGCCAAGGAGGTCAAACATGTTTTAGTGAGCCACACTGTACTTGAGTGGCATCAGCTCCAGATGGGCCATGCACCAGTCCTGCTATCTTCTGTCCCATGCCTATGGCTGGAAAACAGCATGATAAGTGTTCTATTTTCACTCGGGCGCGACATGTTTTAAAAATACATTTAATGAGCAGCTGAACAGATACAGAAAGTCACACTGAAGACAAACATTACGCAACCGCAAGGTTGTGTGACAGCAGAAGGCTTCATGTCGCAGTCCACCACAGTTATGACATTATGCATTTAAACAAAAATCTCTGCATCTTTATTTCTCTCTGAGAGCCAAGAACTGCTGATTTGAGCGAGTGATTTATTAAGTGTGTTCTTCCATGCTGTGTCTGAAAGGAAGAAAATGAGGCTTATGGACTAAGAATCTTGCTCTCCCAGACAGTGACTGGAGGCACTTGTGGAAACGATCTGAGAGGAACACATGGGAAAACTATACACGTCGGCAAATTGTCTAATTTCTGTCAAGGTGCATGAAAAACAGTCAGACGTTGTGCTTTGAGTGTAGGCCCCAAGTGCTATGAAATCTGAAGATTTAATGTAATGTAATGTAATGTAATTTATTTCTTATATACCGCTAAACTCCGTTAGGATTCTAAGCGGTTTACAGAAAAATAGACAATAGGGTGCATTAAAATTATAAGTAAAATAGGTACTTAGAAATTCCCTTACTGTCCCGAAGGCTCACAATCTGAAGATTTAGTGAAGGCAGCAAGGAAAAGCAACACAAATTTAGCTTTATGGTGGAGAATTGTGCAGCACAAAAAAATAATAATATCATGCCCACATGCCAGTCATTTGCTAATTTTCGGCATTTGAGAGGGAGTTCAGAACATACTTTGAGAACTTTGTTCGGCCAGGGAAAGAAGTGAATCTGCTGGGGGATGTTGGAACGACACTGTAATTTAAAGAGACTTGTAGGTGATTCTAATCAGAGGGAACCAAAGGTTTTGTTCTCCTGCCTTTACAAAGGTCATTATGTCACAGGAATGTGTCGTTTTTTTTAAAAGGCAGGGAAATCTTAGCCACACCTACTTCATTTCCTGTCATTTCCCAACTGAAAACAACACACACAAAAAGCAACAGCAGAAAATTGTCAAATTCATTTCTATGCATCACCCTATCAATATTTTATTTATTTATTTTAAAAACTTGTGGCCCGCACATCACACCAATCTATGCCGGTCACAATATACACGCAAATAAATTAACAAACCACAGATACATATCAAAACCAAGAAGAAGAAATTGGAGTAAGACAATGACAAAATACTTTGGGCAAATTCAAACAAACCATAATGCACAAATGATCAACTCTCATTCCTTCTTAGGTAGTTCTAAAAGCAGTCAGTGGTCTCCGATTCAAACCCTTTGCAGGGCAGCATTTTGGATTTGTGGATACTTGGAAAATAGTTAATCTCTTATTAAAGAAATGACAATTTTGCATGAGGTAAAACTCTTAATAGTTTATAAATCTTTCCTTTTGGCTAAGTCTTAATAATAATATTGTCATTTATAGCTAAAGAGACAGATGATCAAGAAACTGTTTCACTTTACTTTTGTGATTATGATAAACACACCGAGGGCCTCAAAATAGTACCTGGCAGGCCACGAGTTTGAGGCCATTGGGTTAAGGAGAACAGTTAATCTGCTGGCTGGGTTGGAGGGCAGAGGGGAGAACAGGACAATCAAGCCATTGTAACATCACTGATGAGGCTGGCTCTTATTGGTGGAATTAGGCATTATGACATCACAATCTCTGCTTCCCAAAGAAAACAGGATGTCATGGTTACAGTTTAGCCAGTGGTCTCAAAGTCAAACCCTTTGCAGGGCCGCATTTTGAATTTGTGGGTACTTGGAGGGTCTCAGAAAAAAAAGAGTTAATGTCTTATTAAAGAAATGACAATTTTTCATGAGGTAAGACTCTTAATACAGTAGTTTATAAATCTTTCCTTTTGGCTAAGTCTTAATAATAATAATAATAATATTGTCATTTATAGCTAAAGAGACAGATGATCAAGAAACTGTGTTACTTTACTTTTGTGATTATGATAAACATACCGAGGGCCTCAAAATAGTACCTGGCGGACCACATGTGGCCCCCCCCAGGCCGCGAATTTGAGAACACTGACTAAAAGCCTTCTAAAAAAGATGCACTTTAAAAGTCTTACGAAAAGTTAAATATACAGTGGAACCTCGGTTTGCGAGTAACCCAGTTTGCGAGTATGTTCTGGTGTACGAGCACCTCCCCCCCGCTCTAACCGGCATCGCACCCCCCCCCGAACCGGCATCGCAACCACCTCCCCCGCGAACGCCCCCCCGCGAGAACCGCAAAGCACCCCAGTGCTGAAAGCGACATCCGCCCGCCCTTCCTCCCAAGCACGGTCCTTACCCCTTCTGCTCGTTGTAAGGGTGAATGCGAGCTCCCGCCTCTTGCCTGGGCTGGGCCTTGAGTATCTGCGCATGCTCAAGGCCTTCTGGCTCTCGTTCTCTCGGAGAGAACCAGATCTCCGAGAGAACGAGAGCCAGAAGGCCTTGAGCATGCGCAGATGCTCAAGGCCCAGCCCAGGCAAGAGGCGGGAGCTCGCATTCACCCTTACAACGAGCAGAAGGGGTAAGGACTGTGCTTGGGAGGAAGGGCGGGTGGATGCCGCTTTCCGCACGGGGGTGCTTTGTGGTTCTCGCGGAGGGGGCGTTCGCGGGGGGGGGGAGGGTTGAGATGCTGGTTCGGGGGATGCGATGCCGGTTAGAGCGGGGGGAGGGGGTGATGGAGCAACGCCGGTAGCCTCGGAGGGGAGGGGGGGTTGGTGGAACGTGGAATTAATTGTTCAAGTTTCCATTATCTTCTATGGGGAAAGTTGCTTTGATATATGAGTGTTTTGGTTTAAGAGCATGCTTCTGGAACGAATTATGCTCTTAAACCAAGGTACCACTGTACTTGGATCTGACGAATAATATCAGGCAGGGAATTCCACATTTGAGGCCCTACCACACTAAAAACCCTAGAACAAATAATTGCTTTGGCAATAGACCGCAAAGAAGGCGCCTTCAGCAACTGCCGTGATTCTGACCGTAATGACCGAATAGGCTCATACAGCGCACTAAGGTCTAGCATTGCCTTCGTATTACGTGCTGAAGGCTCTTAAACCCCAACACCAAGTTCTTGAATTGGACTCTCTAATACAGTGGCATAGCGAGGGTGGTGACACCCCTCTCCGCCCTCTTCTCCACCCGCCACTCCTTCCCGACCCCTCCTGCCATGCGCTCACCCCCTTCCCGGCCCCTCCTGCCATGCGCGCACCCCCTGCCCCGCACCTTTTTAATTTTCCAATGATGAGCAACATTACAAACTTGCTGCCCGCATTGAATCGGTTATCCCTTTGACATCACTTCCTGGGCACAGGGCCAGGAAGTGACATCAGAGAGCGGCAACACCAACACAGACAGCAAGTTCGTAGTATCGGCTATCCCTCTGACATCACTTCTTGGGCACAGAGCCCAAAAGTGACATCAGAGAGAGGCAACATCAACACAGACAGTAAGTTCGTAGTGTCGGCTATCCCTCTGACATCACTTCCTGGGCACAGGGCCCGGAAGTGACATCAGAGAGAGGCAACACCAACACAGACAGCAAATTCGTAGTGTCGGCTATCCCTCTGACATCACTTCCTGGGCGCAAGGCCTGGAAGTAACATCAGAGAGAGGCAACACCATCACAGACAGCAAGTTCGTAGTGTCGGCTATCCCTCTGACATCACTTCCTAGGCACAGGGCCCGGAAGTGACATCAGAGAGAGGCAACACCAACACAGACAGCAAGTTCATAGTGTCGGCTAACCCTCTGACATCACTTCCTGGGCACAGGGCCCGGAAGTGACATCAGAAAGAGGCAACACCAACACAGACAGCAAGTTCGTAGTGTCGGCTATCCCTCTGACATCACTTCCTGGGCACAGGGCCCGGAAGTGACATCAGAAAGAGGCAACACCAGCACAGACAGCAAGTTCGTAGTGTCGGCTATCCCTCTGACATCACTTCCTAGGTGCAGGGCCCAGAAGTGACATCAGAGAGAGGCAACACCAACGCAGACAGCAAGTTCGTAATGCTGCTTGCACAGGGAAAATTAAAGAGGTACAAGTGATGGAGCACAGACGAGAGCGAGTTGCCAGTGCCCCTACCAAGACCATGCCCAGGGCAGACCGCCCTAACCCCCATTCCCTCCCTACACCAATGCTCCACTGTGTCCCAAATAGGTCCAAAAGTAACACAGTCATGTCAATCCTGCTGTGGAACTGGTTACTTAACAAGCAACTTCCATCTGCGAAAGTTAAGGTAAGACCATTGGAAGGTAGGTTCAATTTTGGAAAATGAGGAGCAAATTTTTTTTCAGTTCATTTCACAGACTTGTGTTAATTAAAAAAAAAAAAAATGTTTTAACCCACGCTATAACTTTTTAATGCAGAAATTGAGTATTTACATGTTAATTCATATAAGGTGCATTAATAACAAGTAGATTGTGTTATTTAAAAGATTTAGGAGGGAATTCATCAAGGGACACCAACCGATTTAGCACACACTATCTAATGAGCATCTTAGTACTAAGGCCCAGATTCTATAAACAGTGTCGCTAGTTAGGCGCCAGTTTTAATTAGTTTAATTGATGCAAATAATTGACCACATCATTTAAAAGCAATTAAAATGTCATTTTAAAAAGATGGCGCCTCCACAAAAGGCACTGGAACTGCGACTACGGAGGCGCCTACTGGTACCTAAGGGTAAAATAGGCGTAATTAATGCCGGATATACTCTTAGGTGTTGGTAGGCCCCTCCGCAGTCATGATTCTCATCACAGAAAGGCAGCAGAAATGTCAGCTTTGAAAACCCTGGCGCCTCTCTGTGATGCAGCCACAATTCTATAAATGGCGCTGTCATACAATTCACACAATTGGCCATTTGTAGAATCTGGGCCTTAGTGCATGCTTATTTTTAGCGTGGACTAAATCAGCGCATACTATATAGGTTAGCGCCTTTTGATGAATCCCCTCTCCTCTTATGTTTACGTAAACCGCTGACAAACGCTGAGTAAGATTCAGCGGTATATCAAATGCGAATAAACATGAACATTATGCTCTTAACTAGAGAATGACACGGGGACAAATTTTTCCCTGTCCCCGCAGGAACTCATTTTTCCGTCCCGTCCCAGCGAGTTCTTTTCCTGTCCCTGTCCCATTCCTGCAACCTCTGTTCTCTTCTGCACAAGCCTCAAACACTTTAAAATCATAAGTGTTTGAGGTTTGTGCAGTTAAGGCAGAGCTTACAGGAAGGGGACAGGGACAGTGACAAAACTCATGGGGATGGGACACGGAATTTGAGTTCCTGCGGGGACAGGGACAAACTTGTCCCCATGTCATCCTCTAAACTGCACCACTCTAGAAATCAAAATGTAGCAAAAGTGAGCCAAGTAAAGGACAATCAAGCCATTGTGACATCACTGATGAGGTTGGCTCTTATTCGTGGAATGAGGCATTATGACATCACAATCTCAGCTCTGGTTACCAGAGGCTGAAACTTTTCACACTATTCATTTATTCAATTTTCTATACTAATCTTCCAAGTAGAGAATGACACGAGAACACATTTTTCCCTGTCCCCACGGGAACTCATTTTCCCGTCCCATTCCAGCGAGTTCTTTTCCTGTCCCTGCCCCATTCCTGCAAGCTCCATCCTCATCTACACAAGCCTCAAGCACTTTCAAATCCTAAGTAGCAACATTCTAGAGCTCAGATTGTGATGTCATAATGCCTCATTCCACCAATGCCTAAGCTCCGTCCTCATCTGCACAAGCCTCAAACACTTTAAAATCCTAAGTAGCAACATTCTAGAGCTCAGACTGTGATGTCATAATGCCTCATTCCACCAATGCCTAATCTCCGTCCTCATCTGCACAAGCCTCAAACACTTTAAAATCCTAAGTAGCAACATTCTAGAGCTCAGACTGTGATGTCATAATGCCTCATTCCACCAATGCCTAAGCTCCGTCCTCATCTGCACAAGCCTCAAACACTTTAAAATCCTAAGTAGCAACATTCTAGAGCTCAGACTGTGATGTCATAATGCCTCATTCCACCAATGCCTAAGCTCCGTCCTCATCTGCACACGCCTCAAACACTTGAAAATCATAAGTGTTCAAGGCTTGTGCTGTTCAGGCAGAGCTTACAGGACTGGGGCAGGGACGAGACAGGAAAATTGAGCTCCTGTGGGGACGGAGACAAATCTGTTCCCGTGTCATTCTCTACTTCTAATATTGAGAGTTATGCACATAAATTGGCCTCTTTGAAAATTTAGTCTGTGCGCTCAAAATTTCACCAAACTTTTAAAATTAGGAGCATAAAAAGTAGGTGGCAACAGGGGCAGATTTGGGGCAAGGAAAAGAAGTTAGGAGTTTAGCACTGATTTTCAGCACTAGGCTCACAAAGTAGGCTCGTAAATCTAGGTAAATGAATGTCTGACCTAAATTACCGTATTTGCCGGCGTATAAGACGACTGGGCGTATAAGACGACCCCCCAACTTTTACAGTTAAAATATAGAGTTTGTTATATACTCGCCGTATAAGACTACCCCTTCTTCCGATTCGCGACCCCACCCCAAGCCGGCAAAACCAGCTTTGCACCGCAGGCCCAGCCGCCCAAGACGAGTCGGAGGCCCCTACCCGCCGCATCCTGCACTTGGGCAGACTCAGCACAAACGCTGCTGATGGCCCCAATCGACACGCTGACCTCCCCGCGCACGCTGACCATCTTCTCTCTGCCTGCACTTTCCCCGCGGCCCTCTTCGGCGACTCAGCAGGGGCAGCGATCAAGACAGGCTGCCAACGTCGGGACCTTCCCTCTCTGAGTCCCGCCTATTTTGTTTCAACTTCCTGTTTCCGCATAGGCGAGACTCACAGAGGGAATGACCGCCTGTCTTGATCGCCCGAGGCTGGGAGGAACAGAAGATTTCTGCAAACACCATCGGGGCAGAAAATTTAACGGGTCCATCTCGCCGGTCCTGTGCGGAGCGGCAGGAATTTTCTGCGGACCGGCACCGGTCCGCGGACCGGCGGTTGAAGAACTGTGATGTAAACAGTACCCGGCGTATAAGACGACCCCCGACTTTGGGGAGGATTTTAAGGTACTGAAAAGTCGTCTTATACGCCGGCAAATACGGTAATGTTTTTCCTAAACTAGGATGAATTTTTAGCTGAAAACCTATGCTCCTAAATTTGGTTGACAATAGGACACAAATTTAACATACACCCCCCTCCCCCCCGTGGCCCAGAGCACCAAATGCTCTGATACTCACAGGAATTCTGTGAGCATTGGAAAAGCGTCGGAACACCTAGCGCTCCGGGCCGCGGCAGAAAGCTCTACTGCAGCTTACCCCCTCTGTTACTAAGGAGCGCTATGCCTTTTAGCACATGGTAAATAGCGCACGCTAATCACACGCTAAACTCTAACACGTGCATGTCATCCTATGGATGTGTTAGCGGTAAGCGCACGTGTTGATTTGGCATGCACTTAAAGCGCACTAAAACGCTTAGCGCACCTTTATAATAGAGGTCCTTAGTTTAAGGAAAGGGCTAGGGGGCTAACTCAGGGGGCCTGAATTTGGGAGCTCCGCATTTTCTGAATATTGAGTCTTAGGAAAATTTCCTAATATTTATAGTGCCATAACAGTGTTACGGTGATTATGGGAGGAGTTTTGCCGCAGATAGCGTGTGATAACAGTGTTCTTGCCCATAAAGCATTAGAAAATAGGGCCTAAACTGATTTTGCACAGACTATTTCTAAGGTACCTTAATGAACTGAATGTGCTCTAACAAATGCATGTCCCTATTGGAAGGATGCAGCCATTTCTCATATATCTACGAATTAAGTTCAGCAAACCCATACTCTAAGGCACTTATTAACTTGGTTTGTAGTTGAAAGAGTGATGGTGGATTTTTGTGTGGGTTTTTTTTTTCAAATAACAATAACAACTTCCTGTGATGGTAGAAAGAAAGGAGGACTAAATTTAGAGCTGTGGAAGAGTTTCACGGGGTAAAGAAATACCACACATGTCTTCACTTCCTTATTTGCAAAGGTATTTAGCAAAATCAGAAGGATAGCAAAATGTCCACCTTTTCTTTCTAAGTTGTGTGCATCTATCACCATTCACACGGAATTTGGGAAAGGAATGGGTAGATATTCACAACATCCCCAATTATAAGAAAAATCATTTAAGACTGGGTCCAGTTTAGGACAGAATTCAAACTTTAGGCCAGATGATTTACCGCTTAAATTGCACTTCTGTGTTTATGCATTGTAGCATTTTATAGAAAGAACTGTGTTCTCTGCTGCATTTGCATCACTTGGATCAGACATCAAAGGACACAACCCGCCCGGTGCACGAACCCCAAATTTAACAAATGGGTCACAAAAAGGCTGCAAGGAACAAGCACAGAGCAACATTTGAACTGCATTGGCTTGTTAGAACAAGTGGTTCCATCCAGAATAGGAGCCTTTTTGTGCACAGCCTGGCCATATACCCTTGTGGTCTGACCAAAGCCATCAGTGACACAATCTTCATGCCCCCCCTCCCTCCCCCCAACATGTCCTGAAATGCTGATGTGCCTAGGAGGCCACTCAAGAGTGATTTCAGGAAATATTCGTGCAACTTTGGACTTGAGCATCTTCCACACACATCCCCTGAGTTTAACCCTTTCAGGACCAAGGGACATATTTGTCCCATAACTTTAAAATCCTATAAATTTTGATTGGGATAGTCTACAGTTCTAAATTTGATATGTACGGATTCCATATGATACTGCCTTTATGTAAACAAACTGGTTCCGACATTCATTCATTAGCGTCGTTGCCAGATTGACGAGAAGATTCACTTGCCACACTGTCCATAAGCTAGAAGTGTGATTTTTTTAAAAAAAAAATAATGATATTTCACAAAAAAAAATCAATTTTTTGGCATCTGCAAGCCCTTTTTACCATAAAAATGTCGTCAAAACCACAAAAATTGGCCTACGATCCTTATGGTCCTGAAAGGGTTAAACAAGGGTAATAAGCAGACACCCGAGTCCCTAAAGCCCCTCAGAAAGATCTTCACAGCCCGCATCCTGCAGTGGACTTTGAGTCCTAACCCCTAAGTAGATGAAGGACTGCCAGGCTCTCTGCCGAAACGTCCTCACCCTTGACACGATGTTCTCGTTAGTCACCAGGTAGACCAGAGGGTTAATGGCACTGTTGAGACAGGCCAACCCTCGGGTAATCTGATAGGACAGATAGAGGTTCTTCAAGGTCTGGGTGCAAGTTCCTTCGAGCTGCCAAACCCTGGACATCAGGTTGAGGTTGCGAAAAACGTGGTAAGGGAAGAAGCAAACGGAGAACAGGACCAAGACGATCACGACCAAGTTGATGCTCCGCGCCTTCAGGTTGGGGTCCACGTTGGTGTTTCTGCGCAGCACCGCCAGGACCCGCGAGTAGCAGCCCAGGATGACCAAGAAGGGCAGCACGAAGCCGCTGAGGGTGATGACCAGGGTGTAGGGCCGGTACGCCTCCAGGTCCTCGTCCCCGGTCGAGTCGTGGCACTGCGTGCGGTTGGCGTCGGTTTTGGAGAACCAGAGGTCGGGGAGGATCTGGACGAGCACCCAGAGCCAGACCAGGGCACTGAGGAAGACGGCGGGGCGCAGGGTCTGCAATCGGCCCATCATGGCCAGGGGGTGCACGATGCCCAGGTAGCGCTGGGCACTGATGCATGCCAGGAAGCCGATGCTGGCGTAGAGGTTGAGCTGGAAGAGGCAGCGGGCCAGCCGGCAGAAGCCCGAGCCGAAGGACCACACCGAGCCGTTCAGGTAGTAGGAGACGAAGAAGGGCAACGTGATGGCATAGAGGAGGTCGGCCAGCCCCAGGTTGAGCACCAGCACGTTCAGGCTGCTCCACTTCCTCCAGCTGGCGCCGAGGCTCCACAAGCCCAGGCAGTTGGCCACCACCCCGATCAGGAAGGCGAGCAGATAGACGGCGGGCAGGAAGCGGTTGGTGAAGTCTTTGTTCACCGGGCACTGGTGGAGACTGGCATTGGGGGACTCGACGGTGAGGTCCTCCACCTTCATCCTCAGAGTCCCCGCCGCCCCCCCCCCCCCCGGCTGCTCTGTAAGCTCTTCTTGGTCCTGTGGGTGGATGCTGCTCGGGGCTGCGCCAGCCGGGGACTTGGACCGTGCAAGGCGGTCGCCTAGTCACCTTCTCGTTCCGCCATAGCCTTCCAGGTCGCCACGTGGAGGGAGAGAACTGCTCGGGCTCGGCACCCAGGCTGGAGGTTGCCGAGGCGGAATGGAGAGTGGGGGCGAGCTGCTCCGCCTCTTGAACAAGTGAAAGTTCTTGCGAGTCCTGGCAGGCGCTCAGCGGTCCGCCTTCACACTCCTTCCCTTCTCCCCTCCCCACCATTGGTTTTATTTCCAATTATAAGATTGTAATGAATGAATTAAGCAAATATACAATCCATACATATTACTATCATCCCTCCCCTCCCCAGAATGGAAGGTGACACCAATGGCCAGGTGGTTTGTGTTTTTTTTTTTTTTAACCAAATGTCTATATTTCCTCAGAAATAATTACGTTCTTCGTTAGTGAGCAACATCTTCTGAAAAAGGAAATTATCTTTAAAAACATGAAAACTTCCAGAAAGAAAGCCGAAGTAGCAGAAACAGATGGCACCGGTTTCAGGGACAGAAGTTCAGCTTCTTAAATGTAAGTGATGACATGGATTTGTCCTGGAAGGGAGCTTCAGTAAACTGGTTAGTCTACAAAGCTGCAATCGGTCTCTCATGTCTGTAAATAATCATTTATTTAAACAAGGTTAAATTTTAAATAAACTGCCATTATTTTCAAATTGTCTTGTTTTGACACTAATGAAGACAGACCTGCTCAACGGTGCCAGTCTTCACTGCTCTAGCAAAAGATATTTAGTAACTAACTAACCCCACCCCCATCCCTTTTACAAAACCTCAAAAATGTTTTTTTAGCACCGCTGGCAGCTGCTCCGATGCTCATAGAGTTCCTATGAGCGTAGTGCAAAGCATTCAGCGTGCTAGCCAGCGCTAAAAACTGCTTTCACAATATATGTAACTAGGAGGGATCTTCAAAAAGTTTCCACACTTTTATTTTTTTAAACACTATTTATTAAATATCTGAAAAGCAAATTACATCACTTTTCCACATTCACTTCTCCCTCCGTATTCGCTGTAAATGTTGCTACTTATGATTTTAAAGCGTTTGAGGCTTGTGCAGATGAGGACGGAGCTTAGGCATTGGTGGAATGAGGCATTATGACATCACAGTCTGAGCTCTAGAATGTTGCTACTTAGGATGTTAAAGTGTTTGAGGCTTGTGCAGATGAGGATGGAGCTTAGGCATTGGTGGAATGAGGCATTATGACATCACAGTCTGAGCTCTAGAATGTTGCTACTTAGGATGTTAAAGTGTTTGAGGCTTGTGCAGATGAGAATGGAGCTTAGGCATTGGTGGAATGAGGCATTATGACATCACAGTCTGAGCTCTAGAATGTTGCTACTTATGATTTTAAGTGTTGAGGCTTGTGCAAATTAGGACGAAGCTTGCAGGAATGGGGCAGTGACAGGAAAAGAACTCGGGACGGGAAGTTATAGGCTCTCAAAGGCTCTGAAGAAGATTCTGTGCGATGGATGGAAACATCTGTTCCATTAGTTGTTCTTGAGGGGGTAGTGTTGCCCATTTCTTTTTCTGCATGTTTGACATGTTAATCTGTGGAGGGAGCAGATATGATCACACAATGTCATTGTTGAAACAACTCCGTAGGCTATCAGTAAAATATTGTCTTGTTTACAACGTCCTTATGTTGATTTTCAAAGTAAAGCATGATGGGATTCCCTGGTATCTGACTCAGATGTTGAAGGTGTACCAACCACATGGGCCCTTGAGGCCAGAGGGGATGTTAAAGTTGGCTAGTGAAGAGCCCGTAAGTGAGAAAATGAGAGCTTCAATAATCTCTGTAGTAGGGGTGCTTTTAGGAAATAATTTGACTGGACCACTTAGGCTCTTTTCAGCCATTCAGAAATTTAAAAGGGTGTTGAAAACAACTTTATTTATGGAGGCGTTATGCTGAATTTTATCCAATGATAGTAACCCTAGAGAATTTTTGGTACATGTAAATTATTTTCTGTTGTACTGTTATTTATGTACTCGGGGAACCTCTTAGATTTAAGCAGAGGTATACGTTTTAAAATAAATAATAAATAAATAAGATGGCTGCTTGCTTCACTGATTTTTAGTTGGCTACACCCAGATCAGACGCCAATGGTTTCCTTCCTCTCTAGAGCTCTTTCTTTGATTTTGGTGTCAGACTCTGTGGGTGCCTGAGCAAATTCTTTAACTATGGTTAAGGGACTGGGGGAGTTGCCGTACAATGAAAGGCTAGAGAAACTGGGCCTCTTCTCCCTTGAAAAGAGGAGAATGAGAGGGGACATGATCGAAACATTCAAGATAATGAAGGGAATAGACTTAGTAGAGAAAGAGAGACTGTTCACTCTCTCCAAGATTAAGAGAAAGAGAGGGCACTCTCTAAAGTTGAAAGGGGATAGATTCCGTACAAACGTAAGGAAGTTCTTCTTCACCCAGAGAGTGGTGGAAATCTGGAACACTCTTCCGGAAGCTGTTATAGCTCTTTAAAGCCTGTTCCTCCAGCCAACCTACCCAACCTTACCTCCGACTCTTTCACCCCAGTCCCAACACTCCACTGTAAAGCCAGATCAGTCTGCAATAAGACCCAAATACTAAAAGACCTACTCGGAGACTTCGATCCAGGTTTCTTGTGCATCACAGAATCATGGATCGAAAAAGATGATTTATTCACACAAAATGATAGACGTCTGAACAAAGGATAGTCGCGTCCACGTTTCTAGACGTGGGCGTAACCTGGGCGTGGCAATGGGCAGGTACTAGTTAGACGCTACGTAGGCGGCCTACCGCATCTAAATATCGTCTATAATGTAGGCGTAAGAAATGCTGGTCTAACGTGGATTTTGCTTCATTTCAATGCAGTTTCAACTTTCGTAATTCCGGCTCCCTGATAGACGCGAGTTAGACGTCCTTTGAGCTTTTGCAACAATAATTCCAATAGTGACTTTGAATAGGTATTTTTCATCTTTTCTCTGTCCTAATAAATTTAATGACACCATATCAATAGAACACATTATATTGCATGGATAACAAACTACATTTCTACCCAAACAAAAATATAATTTACACATGGCTTTCCTGTTTAAAAACAACTCCCTTTTTTTCTCAACAAACAGCACTGCAATCGGCTCTCTTTTGAAAGCAAAGAAAGAACAGGAAACATATATCATTATTGCACACATTACTTCATTTCTCAGCACTTAAAAAGAGAATAAACAGATACACACCTTAACATTCAGCTTCCCTCATTGCAAAATGGAGGTCTTCAGCTGCATAAAGCTGACCTCATTGTGACCTCATCAATCTGCACCTTCAAAGTAGTATGCCACAATTAAAAGATGCGCTGGGTGTAGAACTCACAACCTCTGGATGACTAGCACAGCATATTTACCCATAGAGCTACAGCAGCTTCTACTTAGGTCCATCTCACCACCCTTTCATATCATACTTGACTGATCTGCCTATGTATCATCTCATTAGCTATCATGTCACACTCAGCTCAAAGAAAGCATTTCTAGCTCACCAGGTTAATGTGCCTGATCCAACCTCTCAAGGTCACCGGTTCAACTCCCACCATCAGCATACCTCTTTTTCACAGCTTCCTATTAGCACTCAAAATGGTATATATATATATATATATATATATATGGTGGACTTTGCTGTTTTTCATGGTTAGGGTTAGGGTTAGGATATTATGCTGCAGGAGTGTGTGTTGGGGTGGGGGAGGGGGTCTAGGATGACAGAGAACAGGCTGCTGAGAATTGGTGCAGATCATTTTAAGGATCAACTCAAATACGTTTAAGCAAAGGAATGCCTAAAGATTTGGAAGGTTTTCTGGTAGAAAACAAATATCAAATATGTATTAAGGAATTGCAGCACAAATGACGCCGATCGTTAAGGGCAAAGAACACTGCTTTTCCGCATATCACGCCTAAACGGAACAGATTACTTACAGTCATACATCCATTAGTACAGTGCTTAGAATGAAGATTAGCGTGTGAGCATGGTCTGGGTTTCACATTAGAAAAATGGAGTTTGCGTTCAATCAAAACAGCACTTTTGGACTCCACATCACATGTATTCAACCATACTTGGGAATATGGATTTGGGGCTCAGTGAAAGCAGCGCTTTTAACCATTGAGCTACCACTCTTTTGTCTCAGCCTACTATGAGATTATAGCTAAGCTGCTTTTACCTTAGCAGTTCACTAAGGTATGATATGACAAGGGAGCCAGAGACATTGGAGCAAAAGGTGCTGTAGCTCAGTGAGTAAAGGCGCTGTACCTGAAGCAGAAAGAGACTTAGGGGTGATTGTCAGGGAAGACATGAAGTCTGCAAACCAAGTTGAGCAAGCTTCATCCAAAGCAAGGCAAATCATAGGTTGCATACGCAGGAGTTTCGTCAGCCGTAAACCTGAAGTCATTATGCCACTGTATAGATCCATGGTGAGACCGCACCTGGAGTACTGTGTGCAATTTTGGAAGCCACATTACCGCAAGAATGTGCTGAGACTGGAATCGGTCCAGAGAATGGCCACCAGGATGGTCTCGGGACTCAAGGAGCTCCCATACGAGGAGCGGTTAGGGAAGTTGCAGCTCTACTTACTCGAGGAACGTAGAGAGAGGGGAGATATGATCGAGACATTCAAGTACCTCACAGGTCGCATCGAGGTGGAAGAGGATATCTTCTTTTTCAAGGGTCCCGCGGCAACAAGGGGGCATCAGTGGAAAATCAGGGGCGGGAAACTGCACGGTGACACTAGGAAGTTCTTCTTCACTGAAAGGGTGGTTGATCGCTGGAATAGTATTCCACTTCAGGTTATCGAGGCCAGAAGCGTGCCAGATTTTAAGACCAAATGGGACAGACATGTGGGATCTATCCGCAAAGATAGATAGGGAGGGTCATTGGAGTGGGCAGACTTGATGGGCCGTGGCCCTTATCTGCCGTCTATTTCTATGTTTCTATGTACCGATCTTCCGGGGGTTGTGGGTTCAACTCCCGGCTTGTCTTTTATTTGTGGCATATCTACCTTCCAGGTGCACCTTGATGATGCTTTACACTTCGTATAGGAGTTGATTATAACATTACTGTACAACTTTCTGTGTAGCAGAAAAATAAACTTTTCCCCCTTCCATGCTAAGAATTTGAGTTCAACTCATCTTATATTTCTCCTTTTAAACATGGCATACTTTGTTAGTTTTTATCATGGTAAAGTATACATTTCTGAAATCATGAAGACAATATATATAAAACAGCAGTGTTTTGTCTCCTAGCGGTATAAGCAAATCAAAATTGCTATTGTACGGTTTGTTATCTAGCACCTTCAAGGTATTATGCCACAATTAAAAGATGTGCTGGGTGTAGAACTCACCACCTCCGTACGACTAGCACAGGAGTTTAACCCATAGAGCTAAAGCAGCTTCTGCTTAGACCGATCTCACTGCCCTTTCATATCATACGTGACTGAGCTGCCTATGTATCATCTCATTAACTATCATGTCACAATAAGCACAAAGAAAGCATTTCTGGCTCACTAGGTTAATGCGCCTGTTCCAACCTCTCAAACTCCCCGGTTCAACTCCCACCTTTGCTCTTTTTAATAAGGTCCTAGCAGCTTCTTATAACAGGGTCTACATGGTGGACTATGCCATTTGTAAGGTACACATTTCCCTTTCCAGGCAAACCTATTTTCAACTTACCATGGCTCAGACATCCTAAGCAGTGATGAGAGGAAACCTTTCCTCTGACAGCAAGATGACATTTGTGGATTGCCTGGTTAATGTGCTCTATTACGCCTTGTCCATCTTCTCAAGCACCCTGGTTCAAATCCCATCCTCACCTTCACTTTTTCATCATTGCATCCTAACAGTTCTCAGAAGTGGTGGAATTTGCTGTTTCTCATCAGCATTCTGCAGCCACAGGTGCATGAGATACTTTCATTTGCTCCCAACTACAAGCCATTCTAGTAGGAATGTGTTTCTTTTGATGCAATATAGGCATTGGCCAACAGCTATGAGTTAAATCAAACTTCAGAGGGCTTGGACAGGTGTTGAAGAATGATACATTAGTAATGGTCAATGCAGTTTGGCTTGACAGTTAGGGGGGGATGTTGGGGTGGGGGAGGGTGTTCAGCATGAGAGAGAACAGGGTGCATTAAAAATTAGACAATGGCTGCAGATAATAAAAGCTGAATCAAAATATTTATATGTAAAGGCATGGCTAAAGAGTTACCAGGTGTCCTGGCTGTGAAATGAATATAAACTATTTGCTAACCTTATTCAAGACTTGAACCCCTGATGTATGGAAGATAAAAAAAGCAGTGTCTTAAGGCATAGAGCTATAGAGGTAACTTTGCTTAAAACATAGAGCTTCGTATCAAAGCTTAGAGATGTGAAGGAAATGACTACAACGTCACTACAGCTGTATATGGCAAAACGACATCCAATGCACGTCCAATTAGATTTGAATTATTTCGGCGGGAAGTTTTAACGGTTCCTATGACGTCAGACGCTAATTAGGCGTGCTGAGTATATAGAAAGCTTTGGCACAGCCATTTTTCCTATGTAAGACCCCTCATGTGAGTTGGTGTTTGTGGTGCTCCGTTTCCTCAATGATGAAACTTTGTGCTATGACTTGCCTGTTCTCCTTTATACTCCCTTCTGCCTTTGCCACTCCTCCCCACCCCCATTATCTGTATTTCTTTTGTTTATGGATTTTTCTGGGTGTTGGTGTGAGGGATTGTTGAGGACTTAGGTTTTGTGTTAAGTGTAGAGGGGAATCAATTGTTAGGGAAAAGAAGGGGCCAGGCCAGGTTACACACAGATGCCCACGCCCACCACTCTCCCTGCTTTCATAATGTCATGGTCTGCCCCCACCTCCATTTTCCATATCAGCAGAGTACACCAAAAAGAAAGAGCAGAGGGGGCCTACAATTTTCAATTAACTCCAAGTGGAATGGATGGGAACCTGTGTTTAAACATGGGAAATATGTCATCAACCAAGGCAGCTACTGCACCAAATGGGATAGATATTAATGAGATTCTTAAGTTGAATGCAGAAGAGGTGTTTAAAAATGGCCAGACTTGGGGGGGAGAGAGACTGAGAGATATGCTGGATAGTAGTCTGGAATGAGAAAAGATAAAAGCAAGAGATGGAGGATGTCATGGAGGCAAGGAGAGATTAGGGATGCGAGGGTATTTGCAAACAGAAAGGGTGAAAGGTTGACACTGGGGATGGAAGGAGGTTAGGGAGAAACACTAGGTTTTGAGGTGGAAAGGAGAGATGGCATGTAGGTTCCAGCCCCCCTCCCCCCCCCATTGGTATGCATCAAGTAAAATAACTGAAAAGAGAGGGACAGATGTTGATGCATAGGGAGCTAGGTTGTGAAAGGTGGGATAAGAGGATTGTAAGGGATAGCCCTAATGAGCATGAATGAGAGACCAGCATCTAATGGAGGTGTCAGCCATCAAATCTACCACTATGCATATCCATTAGGGGTATCCTCAAAACCTAACTGGCCTAGTGGTCGTTCATGACACTGTTGGGACATACCTCTGTAAACCATATGATACAGCAATGTAGCTCCGTGAAGCACCTAACGAATACAATATATGCAGAAACACAAACACACTGTCAGCTATATATGTTTCATTTATTTGATTGATTTTATTGTAAAACATCAATCCATTGGCTTGCCGTTATACATGATAGATGGTAAAATGCATAATACAGGATGCAAATAGATGGCACAGGTTGCAGCTGGATGAAGTGAGGCAAATGTCCAGGGTGCAAATAGATGGCACAGGTTGCAGCTGGATGAAGTGAGGCAAATGTCAAGGGTGCAAATAGATGGCACAAGTTGCACTTGGAGTGGTGAATGAAGGTGGCAACATGGCTCCTGGAGAGCTACAGATCCTTGGAAGGGTGTAATAGTTATTATCCAACTATGATGCCCTCGATGGGAGTTGAAGCTGATGAAGATTGGCACTCAGGCCAGGAGGCTATCTGGATGAAAGATCTGCAGTGACTGAACCGTGATATAGAGGCTGTGGCATGTACATGCAGAGGAGGTCCAGCGGAGCCCCAGGGTCCATGCGGCATGACTGGCCTGGGAGTGTTCAGAGGACATAGTGGGTCCTAATGGGGGCCCTTTCCTTTTCCCTTTCCCCGGCCTCGACCCCGGGCACGGGTGGCCGGGGGGGAACCCCGCCTGGTGGGGGCCTGGCTGGAGGAGGCCTGGGAGGTGGATTGAGCTCCAGGATTCCCAGGGGAGGCAGTCTGGGTGATGAGCTGGGGGAGAAAGTGTGTAAGAATGCCACACATGTCCTCCAGAGCACGGCGCGTCCCAGCCTGCTCCTCTAGCATGGCAGCCTGCTGGGCTCGTGTCGCAGCCTGCTCTGCTACCAGGGAGGCCAAGTGCTGGTTCATGGTTTGGACCTCCCTGGCGTGTGGATTCTTTTATCTCAGCCACCTCCCTGATCAGCAAACGTTGTCTTTGGTGGATGTGGTCACCCACCTCCACCAATTGACGGGTGACCTCATCAGGGGGGGCCTCCAGCTCATCACCCTGATGGAAATCCCCCTCCCCCAGGGCTCCGACCTCACCCACCTCTTCTTCCTCCTCCAACTCTTCCCTCTCCTCTACTGCCCTGTTGTCATCGTGGGGATGAAGGGGGGGGGCGCCGGTGCAGGTTGCATATCACTGTTCTGAGGAGGAGGGGTGGCGCACGATGGGCCAGCCACTTCTTCCTCCTCCTCCTCCTCATCCCCTTCATCCCTATCAGCAGCAGAAGGAGGATGGGACGCCTCTGCAAAAAGACAAGAAAATACACATTGGTATTAGTTGAAAGCGGTAACATCTGAGAACATAATTTGAATTGCATCACAGGTCACAATACTGTACATCTGGTCATTTACAAGGTATTATGCAGGCTAACATATGGAACATTAGCAACTTATTCCACATGTTAGGCTGCCAAGAGTATCAAAACAGGCAATGGCTTTTATTGTATTACTATGAATTGCATTGGTTGTATAGTACTGTTGTAGTTTAGAAAAGATAGTTTAGAAAGATATAAAATATGAGTTAAAACACCAACAAGTCAATGGCTTCTATGTAAAGTAATTTTACCTTGGTGCCCCAGGGAAGTATCAATGGCTCCCACAACAGGTGCTATTCCAGGACCCACTATGTCCATCACCTCACTCTCCAGGACAGTCAGTTGGAGATTGCCGCAAGCACCCTGCGCATCGATCTGTTCTTGCTTCCGCCGGACCTCTCTCCGCAGGGCATGCCACCATTTTTTCAGAGCCTCTATATCACGGCCCTGATGGTGTACTGAATCTATGTCACTGCAGATCCTTCTCCAGATAGCATGCTGGCCTTCTGTCCCAATCCTATCAGCTTCCCTCCCAAAGAGGGAATCATAGTTGGCCCTGACTTGGGCCACAAGGATCTGCAACTCTCCAGGCAAAAAATTCGATTTCCGTTTTGGAGCCATGTTGCAAGGTGCAGCCAGCTTTTCAGGCTACTTATAGAACACGTTCAAACACACACCCATAGGACACCCAATGAGGCGTGTTGGGCGTGGTTAGGAAGCGGGACATGTGACCGGCCCCAAACGGCGCCCTATAGGCATAGAGAACGTTTTCCCGCCAAAACCTACTGACGTCAGACGCTACATAGGCGTGCATGGGTATAAAAAGGTCCAGGTGAGCAGTGTTTCCTTTCTTTTCTGTCCTATTGCTTATGCAGACGTTTGAGACTTTACTCTGTCTTAGGTTTTACTGTACTTGTATTTCACTCCTCATGCTCTCAACAGAAAAAGAGGAGTTTTCCTTTGCCCAGCACAGCAAGAAGCAAAACAAAAGACAGGCAAAGCCGATGCGCAGTACACACTTTCGGTTTGGCAGTCAGTACTTCTTTCAGTACGTTCCTAAAGGTCTTTATCAAGACTACCTGAAATAGAGATACCACTGTAATATCCTGTTATTGGTTTGGTATGTCCCCTGAGGAAGGCAGTGTTCTGCCGAAACTAGGATCCTACTTGGGACTTCCCATAGGAACTTTCAATAAAATCCCTTGTGTTGTATTGTGACATCGGCTTTGCCTTTCTTTTGTATTACTTCTGGTGCTGTAGCAGTGTTCTTCAACCACTGGTCCATGGACCAGTGCCGGTCCACAGAAATTTCCTGCCGGTCCACAGGGCCAGCATGTGCATCAGGCCCAAAACAGTGTTCTTCAACCGCCGGTCCACAAGGGAAGAGATGCCTTCACTGTGGGCCCCCCTGGAGCTGAGGGGCACTGGTCAGCTTTCATGAATGCCCTCCCCTAATACCAGCCCTAGCTGTGCTGAAGGAAGACATCTGGACTTGGATTAAAGAACCCTCACATATCCAGCAAGATTCTAGCAGGTCCTATGCTTTTCATGGTGAAAGAGTGCAGGGAATACATATTTCATCACTTATAGGTTGTGAAAGATACAGAATCCAGGTATATACAACCCTTTTTGAGGTCAGAATTGCAGGATCCTGGCAGGTCCTGTGCTTCTGATGGGGAAAGGGTGCAGGGAATGGATGTTTCCTGTCTTATAGGTAGTGAAGGGTGCTGAATCCAGGGGGATACAGCCCTTCCTGGGGTCAGAATAGCAGGATCCTGGTACATCCTGGCATATCCTGTGCTTCTGATAGGGAAAGAGTGTATGGAATGGATGTTTTCTGCCTTATAGGTTGTTGAGGATGCTGAAATCAGATAGATGCAGCTCTTCCTGGGGTCAGAATTGCAGGATCCTGACAGATCCTGCTAGATCCTGGATATCCTGCAAATCCTGACACATCCTAGCATATCCTGTGCTTCTGATGGGGAAAGAGTGCATGGAATGGATGCTGAAATCAGATAGATGCAGCCCTTACTGGGTCAGAATTGCAGAATCCTGACAGATCCTGCTAGATCCTGGATATCCTGCAAATCCTGCACATCCTGACATATCCTGGTATATCCCGTGCTTCTGATGGGGAAAGAGTGCATGGAATGGATGTTTTCTGCCTTATAGGTGGTTGAGGATGCTGAAATCAAATAGATGCAGCCCTTCCTGGGGTCAGAATTGCAGGATCCTGACAGATTCTGGATATCCTGCAAATCCTGCACATCCCGGCATATCCTGTGCTTCTGATAGGGAAAGAGTGTATGAAATGGATGCTTTCATGCCTGATTGAAGGTGCTGAAACCAGATAGATGCAGCCCTTCCTGGGGTCAGAATTACAGAATCCTGGTAGGTCCTGTGCTTTTTATAAGGAAGGAGTAAAATATGTGGATGTTTCCGGCCACTGTCTCCGCCCCACCCCCACCCCTTCACTTTACTTTATGCTATTTTTATTTTTTCTTTCTGGAACATATTGATTATATTTTATGCCTCTTTCAGTCCCCCACAATCACTCCCTGCAGCAGCTTCTACTATTTAGCTCTGCAATTTGTACCAACTGTGTTGACTGATTTTCTGTCATTCTACAGGAAGTCCCCCTCCCCTTTTGCTGACATCGTTGTCTTCTACCAAGCCCACTCACAGAAGAATAGAACTGCATCATAGGGGGGCAGGACTTTACAGAGAAATTCCCCACTGAAAGACAGCCTGTTGCTGTCATTAAAAAATGAGCAATCTATTCTTAAGGTGGTCTGCCCTACATCCTGTAGATCCTTCAAATCCTGGTTTTTACCATGTTCCGTTAGAAACAGCATCAGCCACAGAGCTGGAATAAGCTAAAAAGTGGCCCTGCAGTCGTGAAATCTAAAACTGCAGCTAATTTTAACCGATGTGCGGTTTTAGATCCGCGAGATCTGTAAGGTCTGCGTTTTAACCCTTCCCGTATTAAAGAAGTAATTAGAAGATTTAACAAATTTCTTTTGTGCTTTGGAAATCCCAGTTGATTTTGCTGATAGTTAAATAGATCATTTATCTAACTGGGTAAAGCTTCAAGAAATAAAGGCACTGAATCATTAAGAACATAAGAGAAACAAAAACATGGGAGGCAGGCTCAGGAATTCACTTCCAGTCCTTCTTCCTACTCAAAGGCAAAAAGCCTTGACCATGAGATGAACCACTAGAGAACAGAGAATTCTCTCTAGCAGATTGATCCTATCTTTTGAGAACTGACCCATTTACAGCAAGTTAAGCCATATTTAAGCTAAAGCTAAAAAGCAGAAAACATCACAAGACAATTTCCCTATTAACAAACACTGTACCATGAAATAGGTATATGATGAAAACAGACCACCTCTTACCCTCTTTCGCTGCCTGGAATCGAAATTGCGCGAAATTTAAGGGAGGGTAACTTGAAGCTCTGCTACAATGCACTGGGGAGGTAAGCTGAAAAATAGGACAGACGTGAAAAGTGAGCAATTTGACAGCTATGGTACGGTGCAAGTATAATTTTGGTGTTTGTAGATGCACAGCTGGACGTTGTGAAACTGGGTTCAGCAGGGACAGTTTGAGTTTGAGTGTGCGCATGCTCTCAGACTGAGCATGCGCACACTCGATTTTCCGACCTAAACTAAATGAGAACTACAAATCCATGCATGCAATGGGACATGATGCAAGGCCCTGGTGACTATCCCGGGCGTGGCTATTATTTGGGTTGGATGTCCAGGAAATAGGGAGGTAGAAGTGATAGGTTGCATTGCGGAGTCTCGGCCGCTATGTACAAACACGTTTTCCTAACCGGGCCACCAGGTAAAGCAACCCTCAACTCCTCGAAACAGCGCCTTCCAATCTATTTCCCTTTACTGAGAGCAGACAGGCGGCGGTGTTTGTGGATTTTACTGTACGAGCGCGTAAATCCGGTGCCCGGCTCCTTTAAGGGAGGGACGAGGCCAGTTCAAGAAAAGGATTTCACTAATGGTTTGCTTTCAGAAGCTGCTTTTTTTTTTTGCTTTGAAGAATAAATCGGACCGTGTAAACAAGTAAATGAATATTACTGTTTGTAGATGCTAGTTTAGTTGGAGTCTAAGTAATATCTTAAATTACAAAAATACTTTTGTACTGTATATTTTAAATGTATTATTCACATAACATGTCAAATGTATCCTGAGTAAAAAAAAAGATAAACTTCTTAAAACTGTTAACTGTGTCAAGACTCGGTGTGTATTCCCAAAGAGTCTATACATGTTTTTTTGTAAAATTTACAATCAAATTAGAAAATAGTTAAATCATTACATTTCTAATAATATGATGTAAAGAAAACAAAAGAGCTTTCAATTAAACCAACCGTTTTTATTGGAAATTCCAGATTGGAATACAACAGGGCCATGTAAAGTCCCTTTTTTAAATAACATCTTTAAATAATATTTAAATAACTTAGAAAGTGTCTTAAGTGCAAACTGAAAACACTGCTTCATGTAAACATATGCATTGGGCATGCTCTGAAAAAAATTAATGTGATTTTTGTTGTTGCATGCATGCTGATAACTTGTCAATCCTTGGCTCATAGTGCGTTAATTTCAGAGCAACACATGCAGCACTCATGTCATCCGTTAATCTGTTTCTAGCATCAGATTTTATATGATTCAAAGCCGAAAACAGCTGCTCACAAGCATAGGATGACCCAAACAAAGTAAGAAGAGCAATCCCAAGTGCTTTCATGGACTTAAAATTGTCTGGCAGAGAATTCCACGCTTTTAGGATTTCATTTTCAGAACTGCTAGCAGTGATTTCATTTGTCACCCTTTCACACTCAATACGTTCAAGAGCCGCACGCAGGTCATTGAATTTACTTTTCCAGATAGAGCTTTCTTGAAATTCCAGTAGCTCCATTTCCAAATTTTGAATATCCAACCACTGTAAGCAGGAAAGATCAAGATCTTCAAATGTGGACTTTTCTGGGGAAGTTACAAATGAAAGGGTTGTCTCCATCTTATGGAACTGAGAAAATCTTTTACTAAAATTCTCCTTTGCTTCGGCTACAATGGTGGAATATGCTTTGTGGATTTCCTGGTGTTTTTTATGATTGTCCACAAATGTTGTAGAATTATCCAAATGTATTTTTAGGTTGGGAAAATATTTTAGCTGTCCACTCTCAAGGTCTTTTTCAAAAACATGCAATTTTCTCTCAAAAGCTTTGATGTCACTAAACAAGGGGATTGGTTATGCTCCCTAGATGTCAAAGAGACATACACTCATATTCCAGTCCAGCCTCTCGCAGATTCCTAAGATTTTGGGTGGGGAATCTTCAACTTCAGTACCGAGTTCTTCCATTTGGCCTCGCCTCATCTCCCAGGGTCTTCACAAAATGCCTGGTAGAGGTGGCTGCAACCCTGCAGAAGCAGGGTCTTCAAGTCTTTCTATATCTGGACGAATGGCTCATCAAAGCATCGTCTCAACAGGAGGTTATTGTAGCGACCCAACGAACTATAGTGTTTCTCCAAAGTCTTGGGTTCAAAATCAATTTTCCAAAGTCCCAGTTACGTCCCTCCCAAATTCTACAGTTTATTGGAACCATACTGGACACTGTTCAACTCAGAGCATTCTTGCCTCAACCACGTCACGATGCTCTCATTCACCTTTGTCAGTGAGTGTCTTCCTCACGTCAATCTCAGCAAGACACATGATGGTTCTTCTCGGTCACATGGCCTCTACAGTTCACGTGACTCCTTTTGCCCAACTTCACCTCAGAATTCCTCAGTGGACCCTGGCATCTCAGTGGCAGCAAGCTTGCGACCCACTCTCTCAACACATTAATAATAATAATTTTATTCTTATATACCGCCAAAGCCATGATAGTTTGAGGTGGTTTACAACAAGATGTGTTGGACAATCAGCGAAGTGGTTACACTATAGAGTTATCAAATATAAGCCATGTTTCGAGCCAGTTTACAACGAAAGGTGCTGGACAAACAGCGAAGTGGTCACAATACAAAGTCATCGAATACAAGCTTACAGAATGGAAGAAATGGAAAGTTATAAAATTCTTAGGTTACAAATTGAGGTAGGATGAGGAATGCGTGATAATGTTACCCAGCCAATCGTTCCATTTGCCTGCCTGGAAGGCGAGAGTTCTGTCCAGGAATCTTTTGTAGTGGCAGGCCTTTATTGTCAGATAGGTGAACAGATGAATTCTACATGTGAGCCTAATAGAACTATCCAGATTAAATTGAGAAACCAGGTATGTGGGGGCCAGACCAAATACTGATTTGTAACAAAGATAGAAAAATTTAAACAGAACTCGTGCTTCCAGGGGCAGCCAATGAAGTTTTTGATAATAAGGACTTATGTGTTCCCATTTCTTCAGCCCAAAAATCAGTCGAACTGCCGAATTCTGAATAACTCTGAGTCTTAGAATGTTTTTTTTGAAGAATCCCAAGTAAATGATGTTGCAATAATCAAGCATGCTCAAGATGGAAGATCGAACCAAAGTATTTTCTGATGGTTCTGAGTTTCCATAGTATCGAGAAGCATTTTCTAACCAGTAAATCTGTGTGAACATTTAGAGTGAGGTGGCGGTCCAGAGTCACTCCCAGAATTTTTATGGAATGGTCAATAGGGAAAGCCTGACCATTCAAGAAGATCGATGAGTCTTTAATTTTATCGTTTGGGCTTGCCAGGAAAAATTTGGTTTTGTCTGAATTGAGTTTCAATTTGAATTCGGTCATCCATAATTCAATTTGCTTTAGAATGGATGATAGTTGATCCTTTGTCTCAGAGGTCAGGGTAGTAAGGGGAATAACTATCGTGATATCGTGACTCCTTCGTTGGTGGATGCTCTCTTCCAATCTTTCCAAAGGTTTGCTTTTTCACATGCCCCCCTCATCAGAAGATTCTCACGACAGATTCTTCAACCTACGCTTGGGGGGTGCATCTCAATGGTCTCTGTACTCAAGGCCATTGGTTCAGCACGGATCGTCAATGTTATATAAGTCTGTTGGATCTCAGAGCGATCTTCAATGCTCTCAAAGCTTTTCAGCACCTTCTTCATGACCAGGTAGGGAGGAACGGGATCCTCCCTCTTTGTCAAGAAGCTCTGAAGCTTTGGAATTGGGCAATCCTTCACAACATCTTCCTGCGAGCTGTCTACATCCAAGGGCAGCAAAACTGTCTGGTGGACAAATTGAGTCTTCTTCTACAACCTCATGAATGGACACTCAATTCCTCGCCTCTACATCACATATTTGCTCAATGGGGAACTCCTCAGATAGACCTCTTTGCGTCTCCCCACAACAACAAGCTGCCTCAGTTCTGCTCCAGGATATATTCTCCTCACTGTCTCGAGGCAGATGCTTTCCTTCTGGAATGGGCGAATCAGTTTCTCTATGCGGTTCCCTCCATTCCCTCTGATTCTCAAGACTCTTGTCAAACTCAAGAAGGAGCATGCCATCATGATTCTGATAGCTCCTCAGTGGCCCAGACAACATTGGTTCTCCCTTCTATTTCAATTCAGCAACAGGGAACCACTCCTTCTACCAGTATTTCCTTCTCTGCTTACACAGAGTCAGGGTCTGTACTTAATCCCAATCTGCAATCTTTACACTTAACAGCGTGGTACCTCTCAACCTAACTGCCACTCTACAGTTCTCTCATTCTGTACAGGACATTCTAGAGGCTTTCAGGAAGCTGTCCACTAGGTAGTGTTACACCCAGAAATGGACTACTTGGTGTACTACTCATCACAATGAGTCGCAATCTACCTCCTTGTCTTCAGTTTTGGATTACCTGCTGCACTTTTATCTCACTCTGGTCTCAAATCCACATCTATTAGAGTCCACCTAAGTGCCGTTGCTGCTTTTCATAAGGCTATTGAAGGGAAACCCCTCTCTGCTCATCCTGTAGTTTCTAAATTTATGAAAGGACTTTTCAATGTCAACCCACCTCTCAAGCCGCCTCCGGTGGTTTGGAATCTCAATCTTGTTCTTACTCACTTACTCATTTGAACCAATAGATTCGGCTCATCTTAAATATCTCACTTGGAAAGTGGTGTTTCTCATTGCACTCACCTCTGCTAGACGAGTGGCAGACCCACTTTTCACAGTTTTCCATCATGACAAGGTGGTCCTCCATACTCATCCAAAATTCTTACCTAATGTGGTTTCAGAATCTCATCTCAAACAATCCATTGTCGTTCCAGTGTTTTTTCCAAAGCCTCATTCTCATCCTGGAGAAATAGCGCTTCATACTCTGGACTGTAAACATGCTTTAGCTTTCTACTTGCAACGCACTCAACCTCACAGAACTGCTCCTCAACTTTTCATCTCCTTCGATCCAAACAAGTTGGGACATTCTGTTTCTAAGCGAACCATCTCCAACTGGATGGCTGCTTGCATCTCTTTTTGCTATGCTCAGGCTGGTCTCCCTCTGTAGGGTCGAGTCACGGGCCATAAAGTTAGAGCTATGGTGGCGTATGTAGCTTTCCTCAGATCAACTCCTATTGAGGAAATCTGCAAGGCTGCCACTTGGTCCTCGATTCATACATTCATCTCTCATTATTGGCTGGATACTTTCTCCAGATGGCACGGCCATTTTGGCCAGTCAGTTTTACAACATTTATTCTCCTAAATTGCCAACTCTCCCACCATCCTATTCTGGTTAGCTTGGAGGTCACCCACATGTTGAGAATATGCTGCCTGCTTGTCCTGAGATAAAGCACAGTTACTTACCGTAACAGTTGTTATCCAGGAACAGCAGACAGATATTCTCACAACCCACCCACCTCCCATGGTTGGCTTCTTAGCTAACTATCTGAACTGAGGTACCTCACAGGAGACGCACGACCTATGTTTGGCGGGAAGGCATTCACACATGCGCGGTGCAGCACTTGTGAACTCTGAAAGTTCTACAAGCAAGTTTGCTTGCGAGGCTGTCCGCCACGTGGCTCCGTGGATGACATCACCCACATGTAGAGAATATCTGCCTGCTGTCCCTGGAAAACAAATATTACGGTAAGTAACAGTGCTTTCTAGTATTTCCCCTGTGCCGATCTCCCTGCCTTCATTATCTTACCATTCTATGATCCTCTCCTATGTACAGGGAGTGGGGAAAAAGAGAGACATCCAGGATGCATCTCTTCTACTCCCTCTCTCGTCCCCCAGATCATATGCAGAATTTTTCACCATACCCGACATTTCTCCTTCTATCACCCCTCTCCAGCACCATGTCACACCTCTTCCTCCGTTCCCACCTGTCCACCATTCCTCCCCCTTACATCCCCTTCAATCTGTCCCCTCTCCACTACCTTATCTAACATTTCTTCCTCTCATCCTCTTCGCCATGTATTTCTACCTCACTCCTCACTCTCTCTCTGCCCAACAGTTTTCCTCTTTCTTCCTTTCCCCATGTGCACCATCTCTTTCCCTCTCACACACTAATGCCCAACAATTCTCCCCTTTCTTTTCCCTCCTTCCCAAGTTAGTGTCCCCTTCCTCCCTCCCTTGTGTCCCAAGTTCATGTCCCCTCCCTTTTGTGTCCCAAGTTCATGCCCCCCTCCCTGCCTTCCAGCCTTTGTCCCAAATTCGTGCCCCTCCCATGTCCCAACGAGTTCTTTCCCCCCACTCCTTTTTCCCTTTGTCCCACATTGATATCCCTTCTTTCCCTTACTTGTTCCCATCAGAGCCGCATTCACTCTCTTTAAGCCATCCTGCTGGGCTGCTCCTTCCTGCCTTCAGCGGCATTTGATTGCATGGATGCAGCAGCAGCTCTTGCACGCTACATGTGGCTGACCCAGAAGTCATCTCTCCAATGTCAGGAGAGATGTCTTCTGGGTCATCCACATGCAGCATGCAAGAGCTGCTGCCTGCATCCATGCAAAGAACAAGTTCGGCTGAAGGCAGGAAAGAGCAGCTCACTTGGAAGGAGGACTGTTGAGGTATATGGGATTCCTGGCTGATCCACAAGGCTTCCCTCCATCAGCTCTGACATTGGAGGAAAGCTTTCCGGATCGGCTTCAGCGGAGGAGGGCATGCAGCTGGAGGGCATAAATTGGATCCCTAGTGGCAGTGGCTCCACATAGGGTGCAAGGGTGGGGGACTGTTGGACCTGTGATAGGGAGGGGAGGCTGAAGGATTCATGAGGGGGACTGCTGACCAGGAGGGGTGGGAAGGCAGATCCTTTACTGTGGGGACAAGGCCCTTCACCGTTCCACGGGGCAGTGAATGGCCTTTTCCCCATACCCGTGGCAATCAGTTGATTTTTTTCTCCCATTCCTGTAGGTTACCCATGGCTACCCGCAGGTAACAGTCATCGTGTCATTCTCTAATCAGTGCTTCAGGATTTGATTACTAATGAAACACTGTTCTCAGACAAAAAGGAAGTAAAACCTATACCAGGTAATGAAGAGTTGTTTTAATGTTTCTTTAGGAGTTGGAAAAACAACTTTAGTTCAGAAAAGCATTGAAATTCTAAAATCCTCTGGTATTCCTGTGGAAGGATTTTACACAGAAGAAGTGAGACAAGGTGGAAGGAGAACTGGATTTGACATTGTCACTCTGTCTGGACAACGAGGACCTTTATCTAGAGTTGGGTACTGACCTTAAGATAAATTTTTTTGTGTATCTGATTGTCTTGTTCCCTTTATGGATTTCCCATGTGAGATGTTTCCTGTCTTTTATTTTTATGATAAAATCCTGAGAATCCAGTTTAAACATATCATTTCACACAATGCAGGGTGGCAGTTGTCTGGGCAGCAAATGCAGCTGTAATGAAAGCAAGACAATAAATGCTGATATAGCCACAGGAACGGTGGACATTTTTCAAATAGCTCAATAGCCTATTTATTTTTTTAAAATAACTAAATAGCCGATTTATCTGGGTAAATTATTTTTGGAATTTGCCCTTATTATTTGAGTATGTATTTAATATTTAAAAGCATGATGTCTTGGGGAGGGGGATGCTTTAAGGGCCTGAAAATTAATTTTGAGGGGGTGGGGATGTGTGCCTAAGGCTGAAGGTTTGCCTAGAGCAGGGGTGCCCACACTTTTTTGGCTTGCAAACTACTTTTAAAATGACCAAGTCAAAATGATCTAACAACAATAAAATTTTAAAAAACACAAAGCACACTATACGCAGAGAAAATGTTAATTACTTTATCATTTGTATTTGGAGTTTTTTTCAGAGCTGGATCAGATTGAAAAACAACAATGTAAATTTAAAAAGAACATGACTACTGCCCAAGAGGTTGCCTTGTCTGCGCTATGTGAAGATAAAGGAATTGTGATCCGTAGGGCAGACAAAGGGGGTGGTATAGTTGTCTTAGATAAACAATATGATTATCAAGTGGCCTATTCTCAGTTACAAGACACTACCACCTATTCCCAACTCTCCCAAGACCCTTCTGATGACATTATGACTCAATTGTTATTTATTGTCAATGAAACTAAGAAACTGTTTTTTTTGACTAGTTCTGAATATAAATTCTTAACAATTCAATCTTTTCAAATTTCAATACTATACTTTCTCCCGAAGGTTCATAAAAATCTTTTGCAGCCTTCGGGACGACCGATCATCTTGGCTACTGGTTCTCTTTTGGAAAGGGTGTGCAAGTATACAGATAAATTTTTGGCCCCCTTGATGCCTTCATATTTATAAGATACTACTCAATTTTTACAAGAACTGGAGGCTTTTGATCAAATTCGGGATGTTACTTTTCTAGTTACTTTAGATGTCAAATCCCTGTATACCTGTATTCCTCAATGTGAAGCAATTTCAATTATAGAATAAAGACTGAATGAACGAGAAAGACCACATCTAGTCCCGACGGAGTTTCTTGTACAGCTTATTACTCTTGCTATGTCAAAAAACTATTTTTTGTTTGACAGAAAATTTTTTGAGCAGAAATCTGGTGTGGCAGTGGGTGCTTCATTGCTCTGTCCATTGCCAATTTATTTATATAAGTTTGCGGTGCTGCCAGATCTTATTTCTGAGTCTTTGCAGGAGTTGAACTTAGTTCCTCAGCCGACTCCATCCACCTCTTTTCTTGGCTTTGTGGTGTGCGCTCGCAGTCAGCTACTTTTCCCTGGCACCCTGATGTGAGTTTTCTGGTTTTGGAGCAGTTTGACTCCCTGGAAGGTCCTCTAAAGATTGCTAGAGCTATGTCACGCTTGTATCCTGTGGCACAGGAGTGTCAGCAGCCTCTGGCGCAGCCTTTAACATTCCTTGGTTGCACAGGTGACTAAGCACACCTCTCTGCCCAGTGAGGGTGGTGTGTTGTTGAAGGATATGCAGGATCGCAGGATGGAAGTGATCCTACGGAAACTTTTTGAAGCTGCTACTGTGGGTATTAGGGCTGCTTCGGCGATGATGTTCGTAGCATGCAGACTGTACGTTCAGCCATTGCTGCAGTGGCCCTAGGAGAGTTTCTGGATTCTCTAGATCTCACGGAAGCATACGTGCACTTTTCCATTTTTCCGGCCCCCTGCAAGTTTTTGCAGTTTCATGTTCTGGAACAGCATTACCAGTTTTCAGCCCTATCCTTTGGGCTGGTGATATTGCCCTGGACCTACCTAAGAAAGATGGGTCTCTAGGTTCACCCTAACTTGGATGACTGGCTGATCAGAGCGCTCTTTGGAAGAGGAGTTCCAAACAGTGGAACATATGCTCCTAGTGCTGGAGGAGTTGGGCTAGATTGTCAACTTCAGGAAGAGTCATCTAATGCCCACTCAATCGCTGGAATATCTGGATATTTTCTTTGACACATCAGCAGGACGTGTACTGCAGACAGAATCTGTGTGCCCAGATCTGCCCTACTTCTGTGGCTGGCTTCTTCAGCATGAGATTATCTTCAGGTTCTGGGATCCATGGTGGCAATGCTGGATGTCATCCCTTGGGCATAGGCGCACATGCGTCCTCTTCAGCATGCATTACTCTACCTTAGACTCTGGAAGCCCGAGCGAGCATGGACTGGTGGCTTCTCCCAAATTCACTTTGCAAGGGCATCCCATTACGCATTTCCTCCTAGGTCGTGGTGATGACAGATGACAGCCTTCGGGGCTGGGGAACACAATGCAATTATCCGGTTCAGGGGTGTTGGACACCCTCTCAGTGGAAGTGGTCCGTCAACCGGTTGGAGCTCCAGGACATTTGCCTAGCCCTGATGAAATTGCAGATGATCCTGGAGGGCTAGGCGGTCAGAGTCTTCTCTGAGAAGGCAACAGCAGAAGTCTATGTCAATCACCAGGGAAGGACCAAGGGCTCTGGCTCAGGAAGCCCACTTGCTGTTTCTTTGGGCGGAGCGTCATCTTCTATTACTGACAGCAGTGCATGTGGTGGGAGTAGACAATGTTCAAGTTGATTTCCTCAGCAGACAGACGCTGGATCCAGGAAAGTGGGCCCTGTCTCCAGAAGTGTTCCAAGCGATAGTGAGGCACTGAGGGCAGCCCCTTTTTGACCTCATGGCGACAGCAAGACACAGGAAAGCATATCACTTCTTCAGTTGATCCAAGCCCGGAAGCAAAGGGCTCAACGCTCTGGTACAGCCGTGGCCTCAGGAGATTCTCCTGTATGTGTTTCCTCCTTGGCTGCTGATCGGTCGGGTTCTTCAGAGGATCGCGACTCATCCAGGCCGTGTCATTCTGGTAGCTTCAGATTGGCCTCAAAGACCTTAGTACACAGATCTGATGCACTTGCTCAGAGTCACAGCCTTTACCTCAGTGTCTATCTGGACCTTCTCAAGCAGGGTCTGATTGCCATGGAAGACCCAGGTCACTTTTCTCTTACGGCATGACTCTTGAGCTGCGAGACCTTAGAGCAGTGTTCTTCAACCTTTTGACACCTATGCACCGGTGGAAATAAAATAATTATTTTGTGGACCGGCACCGGTCCGTGGACCAACAGTTGAAGAACACTGGGTTAAGTCTTGCCCATCTCCACCCAATCTCCGCCCCAGACCCCTCTCCCATAATAGTACTAATTGTAACATCATGTTTTCCATCCATTTTTCATATATACACACATATAATATAATCGTATTAACAAAATCACAAAATTAAAATACACAAAACACACTGTATGCTTTTCAACATTCATTCCTACCAGAAAACAGATAACCCCATGCAAACAAACAAACCCTTGCAAATGCAGGACCAAAAACTAAAAGTACTAATATTCACAAACAAACCCTATGAAACCCTACAAAACAAAAAGTACTAATATTCACAAACAAACCCTATGATGCAAGACTATGCATGCAGTACAATCCCCAGAGAAAAACAAACAAATGTATTTCTTCCTGAACAGTTAGGACAGACAATTAGGGCAAATGTAAAATCACTAAATAAAAAAAATAAAAGCATTTCCCCTACCGTTGTTGTCTCTCTCCCTGGCCTTCTGGCCTGCCCCCTGGTGTTAGCATCAGGCCGTCTACGGTGCGATCAACACAGGGTCTTTGGGAAGCAGCTCTTCGCGCGTGTCCCGCGCCTTATCTGGAAGCCTTCCCTCTGACGTTGCAACATCAGAGAGAAGTCTTCCGGGTCAGGCACAGGCTGTGGGTAGGAGCCTTTTCCAACGGCTTTGTGCATGGTAGCACTCAGGGAGCTGGCCCAAAGACACCGCATTGATTGTACCAAGGACTGGCGACTACAGAACAATCTATTGGGCCCGATGGAGATGCCGGCCCTGTGGACCAGCACCGGTCCACAGACCGGCGGTTAAAGAACTTCCAGTCTTTGTCCTCTTCCCCTCAAGATTGTTGTTGGGAACAGTGAATGGTACAGTAGGCATGAGGAGATTTCCACTCCAATGACATAGCTGGCCCAGTGGCTTCTTCCCCTTATGTAGACAACTTGGTTGTTTACACATATTTAGTCTGACTTGTTTAACTAAAAGTCTATAGATCTTAATGAAAGAGTATGGGAAAGTAATTGCCCCCTCCCCCCACATTTTCTATCCATGTCCCTCAGCTCCTCCAGCTCATCCATGTCCATCAGCTCCTCAAATCAGCCTTCACCATCCCATCTCTGCTCTCAAGCTCTTCAATGTGACCTTCATTCCAGTTTCCCCTACATTTTCTGCAGAGGCTATTTGGCCTCTGGAACAAATATTTTCTTCCAACAACACATGATTTTTCAGTGAGCTTGAATTGCATGGTGTCCTGATTCCTTCACTGCTCTTCCTGTCTTGTGAGAAAACGAGTCTGGAAAATACATGGTTCAAACTTACAGAGAGCAACATGGAATAGGCAGAAAACAGATAAGATGCCAGCAGCAAGTCTTGGAACAATATGGAAAAGTCAGGGGGCTGCAACTTGGGGTCAATGAGGGCTATCACTGGCCCTCAGGCCTTATATAGAACTAATTTACCTGAGTAAATGAAGTGCAACAATGGCTAGGGTTCAGTGTCCCTTTCTTTCTTCCTCCTATGTTCCCCTCACTGTCTACCAGCCTTTGTCCTCTTCTGCCCCCCCCAGCCCGCCCGCCGAATTCAATTACCTGCTGTTGCTGCCGTTGGGAGGATACATCAATGAAGTAGCAGCAGTGGGGGGTTTGAACTCCTGGCTCAGCAGCGGGTCAAGGGAGCCAGCATGGAGCGAATTGCAGGGAAAGGCCAGGCGGGTGCAGCGAAGGCTGATTGGCTGACTGGGAGGGGAGGAGGAATCAGCTTTGCAGAAGGCTGATTCGGTCATTCCCTGTATTTTCTGACCGGAAGAGGCAGTCAGAAAATACTGTGAATAACTGAGTCCGTGATTCACGAACTGCAAATTCACGGGGGAGCACTGTACTGTGTGCAATTTTGGTCACCGTATCTCAAAAAAGATATAGCAGAACTAGAAAAGGTACAGAGAAGGGCGACAAAAATGATAAAAGGAATGGGACAACTTCCCTATGAGGAAGAGGAAAAGGCTAGTCTAGACCTTCAGTCCGACGTCAGAATTGATGTTGGGGATAAGGCTTCTGGGCTGGCGGCATGCAATCTCTGCACCCACCTAGCCTTTCCTTTCCTCTTCGGGGGTTGCGGGTCAGCGGGGGGGGGGGGGAGGGGCGATCGGGGGTTCTGGGGGGCGTTCATTGGGGGAGGGGGGTTGCGTCGAGGGCAGGAGGGCCTGGGATCCCTCCTGCCCATAATGTAGTGGGGGGTGAGGGATAGGGGGTCGCCGGGGCCAGGAGGGCTTGGGCTCTCTCCTGGCCCGATGTTAATCGGCGGGGCAAGAGGGCTTGGGCTCCCTCTTGCCCCGTTGTCGGCGGGGCAAGAGGGCTTGGGCTCACTCTTGCCCCGATATCGTTGGGGAGTCGGCGGGGCAAGAGGGCTTGGGCTCCCTCTTGCCCCGATATCGTCGGGGAGTCAGCGGGGCAAGAGGGCTTGGGCTTCCTCTTGCCCCAATATCGTCAGGGAGTCGGGGAATCGGCGGGGCAAGAGGGCTTGAGCTCCCTCTTGCCCTGATGTTGTCATGGGGGGGGGGGTCGCGGTTGGACGGGGCAAGAGGACTTGAGCTCCCTCTTGCCCCGATGTTATCGGGGGGGGGGGGGGTCGCGGTTCGACATGGCATGAGGGCTTGGGCACCCTCCTGCCTGGATCGTTGTGGGGGGGGGGGGGGTTCTGTAACCGGTGTTGTTTTTGACAGACACCGGTTACAGAATCCAGCTTTTAGGCGAAGGACTGGCTCCTCCTTCACCTAAAAGTCCTTCTGTTGGACGACTTTTAGACGTAGTGGTGATCTGGGCGTTTAGTAGAGGCAGGCCATAATCAAAACAAGGACGTTTGTTTTGGTTATGGACACTTTCCCTGCTTCTGCTTTGAACGTTTAAGGACTTAGGCCAAAAGGGGACTTAGACGTTTTTTTTGATTATGCCCCTCTAAGCACTTTTGAAGAAATATTGGTTGCTAAGTGACACAGTTCAGTAAAATTATGCTATGCTGTGTACTTATTTGACTTTGGACTGAAGATACTGCAATATATCTTTAAGTTGATGCTGCAGTTCTTAAAACTGAAATCAGTGTGAAAAACTGATTTAGAAAAATGTGCTGTGTTGGCAGATGATTCAGGAAAAAAATTTTTGTTGCCTTGTTACGAAAGACTTTACTTTGGCTTATGCCACAATAATGAAAGTTTGAATATATATACACATTTTAAAATATTGAATTTAAAACCTGCTTTTGTTCTTCTTAGGTACGAGTCTTCCTCTGGTAGATGTGAGCATTGGGTTGGGCAGTATGTAGTAGACGTTGTGTCTTTTGAGCAGTTGGCTATTCCAGTGCTTAGAAACGTGAGTATGATATTACAGTTTGAAGAAGGTTTGTCTCTCATAGGCAGTATGGCCTCCTGTGCTTTATAGTAAACAGATATCTTGAGAAAGAGAAATAGTAGATCTCTTCAAATTGAGCTTACAAAGATGTAGAATATTTTCTCACACATTTCCCCTTCTTCCAAAATAGTATTTCAAACCTGAAGAACCTTGGGGGTGGGGGGGTTCATAAATATTTTGAACATGGAAAAAGCTTAACTAATTTTAGGTTTTGGTTGGCAGCAAGTCTGACAGATTTTGGCAGCAAAAAGGCTAAATTTTGCTCTGGCTGGGGATGTGTTATGTTAATCAAGTTTTCTATTCTGCCTTTACCTATTCAGTTCAAGGTTCAATTACATTACATGTATACTGTATACAGCACGTTAATAGAAAATGAAATCACATCCAGTATACATAGAGAATGAGAGAGTTTAAAGAGAGAGAATGATGTCAGTTTCCTGCTGTAGTTTACATATGGGTTTTTTTTTGTCGTTGTTAAACTGCTTAAGGACTGATCAGGATTGACTAGAATATGAACAGTGGACATGACTTCTCATGCTACCTCTCATCACCATGTCAGAGATGCTGAGTAGGAATTGCCTGGACGTGAAGCACAGTTAATTCTTGAAGTCGTCTTCGATTCTGACTTATCATTTTCTACGCATATCCAACAAGCTGCCTAAAACCTGTCGCTTCAAGCTCTTCAATATCACCAAAATTCGCCCCTTTCTCTCTGAATATACTACTCGAACCCTTGTCCAAGCTCTTGTAACCTCATGCTTAGATTACTGCAATCTACTTCCAACTTGTCTCCCACAGTGTCGCCTCTTACCCTTACAATCTATGCAAAACTCTGCTGCATGACTCATCTTCTATCAACCTCGCTACGCTCATATCACCCCAGTCTTTAAGTCACTTCACTGGCTCCCTATCCGCTATCGCATATAGTGCAAGCTCCTATTGCTGACCTACAAGCGTGTTCATTCTGCTGCCCCTCAATATTTCTCCTCTCTTCTCTCTTTATATATTTATTAATGACCTGGAAGCAGGGACAAAGTGCGAAATTATAAAATTTGCGGTCGACACAAAACTCTCCGGTAAGGTTAGCACAGTTGAGGAATGTAGAGAACTCCAAAGGGACCTGAACAAACTGAGTGAGTGGGCTAAAAAATGGCAGATGAGCTTCAATGTGAAGAAATGTAAAGTCATGCACATGGGGAAAGGAAACCCGATGTACAATTCCACGATGGGGGGGATACCATTGGGGGAGGGCAACCTAGAAAGGGACTTGGGGGTTATGGTGGATAAAACAATGAAACCGGCGGCACAATGTGCTGCGGCCTCAAAAAAGGCGAACAGAATGTTGGGCATTATCAAGAAGGGTATCGCTACCAGAAGCAAGGAGGTTATCCTTCCGCTGTATAGGGCGATGGTGCGACCGCATCTGGAGTACTGCGTTCAATACTGGTTGCCATACCTTAAGAAGGATATGGTGATACTGGAGAGGGTCCAGAGAAGAGCAACAAAAATGATAAAGGGCATGAAGAACCTTTCGTATGCTGAGAGACTGGACAGGCTGGGGCTCTTTTCCCTGGAGAAGCGGAGGCTTTGAGGGGATATGATAGAAACTTACAAGATCATGAAAGGTATAGAGAAGGTAGAGAGGGACAGATTCTTCAGACTGGCAGGGGCAACAAAAACTAGAGGGCATTTGGAAAAATTGAAGGGAGACAGATTCAGAACAAATGCCAGGAAGTTCTTCTTCACTCAGAGGGTGGTGGACACCTAGAATGCACTTCCGGAGGAGGTAGTAAAGCAGAGTACGATGTTAGGTTTCAAAATGGGACTAAGGCAGGAGACAGGTCAACGACGTTGGGAAGCTTACAACTTGCTGTTTTTACTTGCTTCGGGCCTTCCTCGTTGCCGGGTCCTGCCTTCACGGCAACAGAAAGTAGGCAGAACCCGGCAGCGAGGAAGGCCCGAAGCAAGTAAAAACAGCAAGTTGTAAGCTTCCCAACGTCGTTGACCTGTCTCCTGCCTTAGCCCGTAGCGAACTCATGCTTCGGAGCTCTAAGGCTTCTCTTCTTCTCCCCACCCGGGACGTAACTTCCGGTTTCGGAGGGAAGAGAAGGGAAGCCGGCACGTACACCTTAGAGCCCTGAAGCATGAGTTCACTACGGGCTAAGGCGGGAAATTTCCAAGCCGGTGAGAGGTGTTTTTTGAGGTTTTTTTAATGTTGAGCAGCTGCGACAGTGGCAGGATTCGCGAAAGATGGCAGCCGGGCGGTCATCTAAATTAGCGCCTGGCTAAAAGGCCCTAGGGAGAACACTGCATATAGAATGTATCCTTTATTTTTCTTTCCTGTGAATTTCCTTTTTTTACCCATTCAGGAGCAAGCTATTAAGAACATAAGAATAGCCTTACTAGGTCAGACCAATGGTCCATCTGGCTCAGTAGCCCATCTTCATTAGCCTTATTAGCTGGAATCAGAGCCTGCACACAGCCTTAAACACCATTACCCCTATTCAGACATTTATTCCTAATACAATGCGCAAAAAGTCCTGGTATCACAGCAGTCTTCACCTCCTGAAACAACAGTACAGAGTGAGTTTGGCATAAGCAACATAATTCCTCTGATCTACAAGCCTGTAGAAACCTTCAAAAGGAAAATAGCAGGATGCAAGATCTGATAACCCCCCAAGATGTCTTTTTCATTAATATTAAGACTCACTTCTTACCTTCCATTGTGCAATCTGTTTCCCTCAGCTGATGTTTTAGTGAATAACTTTCTCAATAAAATTGCTAAACTTAGACATTCATTGTTACCAACAAATTCTTCAACAGATACGAAACCATGTTCTACAGATTCTTTAGTAGTTCATTCTCCATCATTTACTACTTCTTGCCCCTATCAGACTGGTCATCTTTCTCACTTCAGTCTCTGGATAAATTATCCAAGATCCTCTCTTTAATGAGAAGTACAACTTGTTCTTTAGATCCGGACCCTTCCTCGTGGTTAAAACTGTCTGCTCACAGCCTTTTGCCACTTGCTTTAAATTTGATTAATGTTAGTTTATCATTAGATGTGGATAAAATCCCTTATCCATCCAATCCTCAAATCCAACTCTGGAGATCATTCTGACCCTAATAACTATAGATCTATCTCCAATTTGTGCTCTCTTTCCAAATTGAGTGAAAGAGCGTTTTTTGAACAATTATCATAATTCGCAGATCGAACTCATGCTCCACATCCACGACAAGCAAGCTTTCGGAAAGAACATAGTACAGTAACTGCTATTATTGCCCTCCTGAATGAAGTTCATGTCATCTTTGAATCGGCAGAGTCGCAAGCTTCCCTCCATTGCTGACGTATCTTCCAAAGGTCAACGACGGAGGGAAGCTTACAACTTGCTGCTCTTCCTTACTTCGGGTCTTTCTCGTTGGTAGGTCCTGCCTTCGCGGAAACAGAAAGTAGGCAGGACCAGGCAGTGAGGAAGGCCCGCAACAAGATGTAAGCTTTCCAACATCATTGACCTGCCTTAGCCTGTAGCAAACTCATGCATCGGAGCTCTAAGGTGTACGTGCCAGCTTCCCTTCTCTTCTCCTTCCCCCGGGACGTAACTTCTGGGTTCGAAGAGAAGGGAAGCCGGCACGCACACCTTAGAGCCCCAAAGCATGAGTTAGCTACGGGCTAAGGCGGGAAATCTCCAGGCCGGTGAGAGGTGTTGTTTTTTTTTTTAAATGTTGAGCAGCAGCGGCAGGATTCGCGATAGATGGCAGCCGGGCGGTCATCTAAATTAGCCGGGCGGAGCGCCCAGCTAAAAGGCCCTAGGGAGAACATTATGCTTGCTTCCAGGAAAGAACTAAAAGTTTAAAAAAGTTAAACAGAGGGGGGGGGGTTGATGAGTAAGGTCTTGAATGAGAGAATGGAAGGAGAGATGCCAGATGAGGGGACAGAGTTCTTGTGCTCACTCATTTTGGGCTTACGCCCACCCCATGCCAATGCTTTAAAAATTTTATTTGTATTAAAATTTTAGGGCCTGTTTTACAAAGCTGCGCTAGCAGCTGCAGTGCGGTAACGGCCCCGAAACCCATAGAGATTTAAAGGGCTTCGGGGCTGTTGCCGCGTGGCAGCTGCTAGCGCAGCTTTGTAAAACAGGCCCTTAATGCGTTAAATACCTATCTTCTAGCATATATAAATATGAATGTGATTTAATAGCACCAGAAGGCTTCTAATATAATGGAAACATGCAGACTTTAGAGATGTTTTAAATTGAGATTTTCCCATTTCCAACTTATAATAATCATTTTCTTCATGTTTTTTTCTGCAGACTGACCTAGGCAGTGGTACAAGGTCAAAGGTTTGTGTGATAGATGAGGTTGGTAAAATGGAGCTCTTCAGCCAAGCTTTTATTCAGGCTGTACGTCAGACTCTTGATGGCTCAGGAATTGTGATACTGGGAACCATCCCAATTCCTAAAGGAAAGCCTCTGGGCCTTGTAGAAGATATAAGAAACAGAAGAGATGTTAAAATGTTTACCGTAAGTTTTTTTAGCCCATCTCAGAACAGATTTTGCTGTTTTGTTTTGATATGCAGGATAAGATGATATGCTTATGGGGCAACTTTCAAGCATGTGTGAGTATAAAGTCCATGAAAGCAAAGGAGCATGTATCAAAATGGCACCCACTTGACTCCTAGCAGAGGACTTCTGATACTGATAACTTATTCACTTACGATAGTATTGTGAGACAATTGCTAAGAGCCTAGTGGTACCATTTTGACAGTGGCAACTAACAAGGCAAGAGTGAATGGGATCAGCTACCCCAAACATCCTCTGGACTCTTCAGATGATCCTCAGCTTTTGAGTATCTTAAGGTATGGGGATTCAAATAAAATTTTATGTCCTGTATCAGGCTTGGATGTTGGCAGGGTACTGCTAAATTACCAGGAATTAGAAGCCCTTTCCCATGGAGGTCTGGAGGACTTCCAATTCGATTATTAAGGTCTTTTAAGTCCTGCTGCTTCCATGCAAAATGGGGTCTTCTTAAAACATTTTTTACACTTTATCACATGTGAAAAATTTCTTATGGGATTTGTCAAGAACATTTACATCCCATTGGTTAGTATTTGAGGACTGAAACCAACTACTGTGTTTAGCCCTTAAGTGATGACTATATTCCCCTCCCTTGGGCACTGAATGCTGCTTCTACAATATTCCCATGCTCTGTCAACTTGTGGGGCTTATTATAAATACCCTTCTGGATGAGGTTTAATTTGGTAATGGAAGGAACTTGATCACAATTACCTAAGGGCTTTCTTGCTAAATTCTCATCAGAGTAGGAATTTACAGAGAAAAAAAATGAGAGAAATTTACATAAAAATTGCCATACTGGGACAGACCGAAGGTCTATCAAGCTAACCGTGACCAACCCAGGTCCCAAGTATCTAGCTAGATCCCAAGTAGTAAAACACGTTTTATGCTGCTTATCCTAAGAATAAGCAGTGGATTTTCCAAAATCATCTCAATAATGGCCTATGGCCGTCTCATATAGGAAATTATCCAAGCGTTTTTTAAAATCCCACTAAGCTAACTGATTTCACCACATTCTCTGGCAACAAATTCCAGAGTTTAATTACACCTTGTGTGAAGAATATTTTCTCCAGTTTGTTTTAAATCTACTACTTAGTAACTTCATCGCATCTTTTTTTTAGTTGTTTAAATTCATGCAGAAATAAATGGCTAGATTGAACCTAATGACTTCATTAACGCCTGTCCCTTTTTTTAACTTCTATACCATTTGAAAGAGGGCAAATACTTCTTAAATTTAGTAAAAATATTCTGGCACAAGTGTCAAACCTTAAAAAAGGAAGTCATATTGAGCATTGGAAAATAATAATAATAATTAACTAATAAAAATAGGGCTCCTTTTACTAAGTTACGATAGTGGCTTTAGCGTACGCCACGCGCGCTAGATGCTAACGCCAGCATTGAGCTGGTGTTATTTTTCCCACGTAGAGCAGGGGTTTGTGCGCGCTAGACATATGTTAGTTTAGAATAGATAGGTATAGATTAGTTTAGTTTAGGTTAGGGCCCTGCTGAAAGAGTCTACCTTGACGTGGTTGCAGGCTTACAAATCTTTTGGTCAAAGAGTGCGGTGACAGAGAAAAGTATGTTTGTATTCGGCCCATGGAGGAAGGGGGGTGGGGAAGGGGTGCATGGGGGGCCCAATAGGATTGCTCAGTAAGGGGCCCAGAAATTTCTGATGGTGGCCCTGGGTGCAATAAATAGAGCTACTGACCTGTAGGTGAAGAAAATAAATATAAACAAGAGAAAAAGGAAACCGATATGGTTTTCCAAATTAGTGGTGGAAAAAATAAAGGCAAAAGAATTGGCGTTCGTGAAATATAAAAAAATCAAAAAGAGGAGTACAGAAAGGAATATCGGATGAAACTGAAAGAAGTCAAGAGAGAAATATGTCTGGCAAAAGCGGAAGACCAAATGGCTATAAATATAAGAAAGGGGGGCAAAAAATTTTTCAGGTATATTAATGAAAGGAGGAAGACAAAAATCGGAATTATGAGACTGAAAGAATGTACGAACTGCTATGTAGAGAGTGATGAGGAAAAAGCAAATGTGCTAAACAAATACTTCTGTTCGGTGTTCACAGAAGAAAAACATGGAGAAGGACTGCAATTGGTCGGCAAAGTAACACCTGAGAATGGAATAGATACTGCACCGTTCACAGAAGAAAGTGTTTATGAACAACTTGAAAAATTGAAGGTGAACAAAGCTATGGGACCGGACGGGATCCATCCCAGGATATTGAGGGAGCTCCGAGAGTTTGGATCCTCTTGAAGATTTGCTCAATAAATCTTTAGTGATCGGAGAGGTTCCGCGAGACTGGAGAAGAGCGGATGTGGTCCCTCTTCACAAAAGTGATTGTAGAGATGAAGCGGGAAACTACAGGCTGCTAAGTCTCACTTCAGTTATTGGAAAAATAATGGAAACATTGCTGAAAGAAAGGATAGTGAAATTCTTAGAATCTAATGGATTACAAGATCTGAGACAACATGGGTTTACTAAAGGTAAATCATGCCAAAGAAGGAAACCTTAGTTAATGTTTGTGGGAAGGGTAACACCCCGATTGTCATGATGACAACTGATAAACTGGTTAATCATAAAGGTTCTTGTAGCCCCTGATAAAGCCAAGGGGAGGAGGTGTGTTTAAACCTGTCCAAACATGTCCCTGCCTACTGGTATTGTCATAGTGATGTATGCCTTAGCTCTTTAACAAGCAGAAATAAAAAATTCTGGGAAAAAACCCCCACTGTCCCTAACTACCTCTGTTAAAAGACAGAGTTGTAAGACATTTTTTTATTTAGAGCGAGGTTAACAGAGCTGACTGGAACAGGGTACAGATGAAGGAATCTTTGTTGAAGCATATTTATTATGATCCAAACGCAGCAGACAGCTATGGTGGCATTAACCCTCTACTTCAAGCGGCTAAAAAAGAGCAATATTACAGTCTGAAGAAAAGATGTGGTGGACTGGGTCGCCAGGCAAAACGCATACAATTTACACAGACCTGCTAGAATCCATTTTAAAAGAAATAAAAGAATTGTGTCAGAAGTTGACAGCCAGTGGCAAAGCGACTTAGTGGACATGTCAGCCTTAGCCCATTATAACAACGGTTACAAATACATCTTAACAGTAATAGATATCCTGTCAAAATATGCATGGGCCGTGAATTTAAAAACAAAAACCGGTCACGAAGTTACTAAAGCCTTTGAAACAATATTTAATTTAGGGCATACACCTGAAAAATTACAAACCGACAAGGGTAAAGAATTTTTAAATAAGTCTCTGAAGAATTTATTAAAACAAAAAGGTGTTCACCATTTTGTGACCCATAACGATGTTAAAGCAGCTGTAGTGGAAAGATTTAACAGGATTTAAAATAAAAAATGTGCTATTTTAAGGATCACAAAACAAAAGGAATTGACCCCAAAATATCCACAAAGAAGAAAATCCAGAGAAAACCAAAAAAACCTCTGTGGATTGATGATGTTCCTAAATGGACTTTATTTGAAAGTGTCAAAGTTCCAAAGGTACACTGAAATCATCCACGTAAAATAATTTCATCCACATAAAAATAAATCATCCACATAAAAGCCTTAAAGGACCTAGTCCGCTAGGGATACAGGACCCAACACGGACCCACGCGTTTCGACAAAAAGACTTCTTCAGGAGTCCCTGGGGGTCCTATAAAGGTGAGTACGTGGGAAACAATTGTGTGGTGAGCCAGAAGTGAGACACTGCTTGCATTTGCAGCTCTGTATGTGGATGGTGAACAAGTACCTGGGAAACCTCTACAACCCAACTTTGAAAATGGAAATTGTGTGAGAATTCTCTCACAAATTTCCATTTTCAAAGTAGTTGATTCAAGCAACCAGTAAACATCTGAAAGACAACGCTCTGCTGGTTGATCGTCAGGAGCTTTACAAAGGTTATATGCTGCTAGCCTTTGACCTATTGCCAGACCAGAAGTGCGCTGACCACTACTTGCTGATCAAAACCGGTAACCTGCGGGCTGAAATACGTTTTGCCAGAGCTTTACCTCACACTGTGAACATGATTGTATACGGGGTTTTCGACAATGTGATAGAAGGAATGTTCTTTTTGACAATTCTTGAACATGAATACCATACAGATCTTTCGTATTTTAAAGGACTCCTGTGTTGCAGAATCTTTTTTAGATGTACTGCCCAGTGACTGGTTAACAGGATTAGAAATACCAAGGAAACCTGTGGGAATTATCGTGAACACACACCCACACAACCTACCGTGAGAACACTGGTTGGCCCTCTATGTGACCAGGGATGGAACAGGAGAATTTTTGATTCTTACGGACAACCACCAGATAGTTTATTCTTTCCTAACAGCTTTATGAACTTTTTCAATAAACACTGTAAGACTGTATTATAGCATAACAGACAGTTAAAGCACCCGCTGTCTGAGGCCTGTGGCTATCATTGTGTGTGATTTTTACATCATCACTGTAAAGGGCAACCTTTTGAAAATATATTAGAAATGTATTCTAAAGATTTAATGCAAAATGATGAAATGGTACAGAAAATTGTAAAAAAACAAAACAAAAAACAAGTCTTGTGTAGATCTTTTCAAAACCCGTTTCATACTCCCCAGGGTTATATTTCCTACCATGAATGTCATGCTGTTTCTAAATAAAAAAGTAAACTTTAAAATCAAAATAAATGTCTGCACTCTTTATTTTCTTTTATTTTTTTAAGTATTATTTTATTGAAGATATATTTTTATACACTTAACCACCAGTAACTGGGAAATAATTTATGTTTTTTATGAGGAAGGAGTTCTTTGGTCTTGGTAGGTTTCGTATATAGTTAAGCAACCTTCATAGCTGGGTTCTCCTTGAGCGTAACAGTACATATCTGTTGGCAGCGTTACCTATAACTGTGGAAGGCATATTTAATTCAGCTAGGGTTTGCATGAACTCCCCCCATCCTATGGGCCTTCTTTGCTCTGAAAGAGCGTGGGTCTGCGTAACACAGCAAATGAGGTCGAGCAGGTTAGAACCACCGAAAGGATTTCCTTGGTATACGTACGTAACTTTGTGCACTGGATTGAGGGTCTTTATAATAGGCCCACGGCCCGTCTTCTTATTAATGGAGGCCTATCGTCCTCTTTTGAACTCTGCCGGGGGACACGCCAGGGATGCCCTCTTTCGTCGCTCCTGTTTGTCTTGGCCTTGGAGCCCTTGGCCATTAAGATACGTAACTGCCCTGATTTGCAAGGGATCCGGGTGGGGCGCACTGAGTGTCGCCTCACTCTATTCGCCGACATCTTACTTTTTCTCGACCAGGCTCCCATCCATTTGACGATAGCTCTTCGCTTGGTGACAAATTTTGGTGTTCTTTCAGGCCTCCAGGTCAATTGCGATAAGTCTGAGGTGATGCCCCTCACGGGACTTGGCTGGGAGCCTTGGCATGCGCCGGTGCAAAAGCCCATGCGGTATCTGGGTATATACCTCCACCCGGATCCCCGAGTTCTTTACAAGGCTAATATCCTGGACACCATCAAGAAGATTGGACTTCTCTGCGACACTTGGAGGGATCTCCCCCTGTCCCTTTTATGATGGGCTGCTCTCATTAAGATGATCCTTTTACCTAAAATTCTTTACCTGCTACAAACGGTGCCTTTTTGGATTTTGCAACGCGACATTGGTAAGCTTCGTTCTGTCTTTACCACTTTTTTGTGGCGTTCTCGTTCGGCACGCATTAGCTATGCCAAGTTAACCCTTCCTAAAGGGCCAGGTGGTCTCGGTCTACCTGATATTAGAGTTTACAATGTGGCGGCTCTTCTGCACTTTATTCATGAGGGGGTTTCCCGATCTGCTTGATTCTCCCCTCCAGGGTGGCTGAATGATTGGTGTGCTCCATTTATGTTTCTGAATGTGCTGCATTCTCCCCGTGACAGTGGGAGTGGGGGACTGTCCTCTAAGCTATGGTTTCTGAAGCCCTTTTGTTTGGCGTGGCGGTGGTGGCGTAGAGTCCAGGCGTCTCCGTTCTTGCAGTTGATGGGCAATCCGGCTTTTCCATGTGGTCTGGGATGTAGCCCTTTTGTGACTTGGGCTTATCGTGGGGCCTGTGCCCTCTATGAGATGATCGATGAGGATTCGGGCGCCTTCGCCTCGTTTGCGCAATTTAAGGACCGTTGGGCCATACCAGTTTTTTGCTTATTTCCAGGCCCGGCATTATTTCAACAGCCTTTCCCAGACCCATGGGTTGGCGTGGTTGTGTGGGCCTTTTATGCATGCCTGCCTCGATGGGGTCGCTCTCTGGTACAAAATAGCCGGTGTTGTTCCCTCCGCGGGCCATCTGTCTCAATTACGGGACCAGTGGAACCGTGATCTTTCTACTTCCTATATGCCAGATGCCTTTTGGGAGCTTTTTCAGGTTATACAGGTTTTCGTGAGATCTGCAGCTCGGCAGGAGACTCAGTTCCGGGTTCTCCATAGAGTCTATATTACTAGGCAGAGGGGGGCTCGGATGGGCCTGTGGGATGATGATTTGTGTAGTAAATGTGGGGAGAGCCTTGGGATGCTTTTGCACTCCTTTTTGGAATGTCCTCAACTCACTTTGTGGAATACGTCTTTTGCGCAGCTTCAACTGGTCTTGCAGAGGGATTTGGAATGGGATTATAAAACGTTGCTTTTGGGTGATCAATCCTTGCTGGACACTCAGGGACTCACGGAGCCTCAGCGACGTTTTGTATACCTGATTTTCTTGGCGGTCAAGTGAACTATTTTGATCCACTGGACACAAGATGGGCCCATCCCGCTCGACAGTTGGCTGGGTCAGCTGTCAGATCTGGCTAGCTTTGAGCTTTGTCATTACCGGCATTCTTTAAACCCTGAGAGGCTGGCATATAAGGCTCTATGGCATGTGTTTCTACAGCTACCTTTGGTTGCACGGTATAGAGGGGGGACTAGGGGGGATTGACTGGGGTGTGTGGTTGTGGTGTGTTTGTCGTTCTGGATGGTTGGTGTTGAGTGCTGTGGTGAGCGGCCCAGTAGGGGGAGCTGCGTTGGATGGCTGATTTTTTGTTGTTTGTTCCACTATTAAAAATTGTTGGGGGCCGAAAGGGTACCGTGGGATGACGCTTTCTGTGTCTATTCACCCCCTCTGGGGGGGACCCTTTTTTTGTATATTTTTCTCTTGCTGCTGTAGTGGGATGAATCTGCCTCCTCTTCCTCTGTTTCAGCTGTCAGCTCTTTCCCTGTCTCAGTATGTTGGCAGAGGCTAGTTCCCCGCGGGAATTCTATTGTCTCTGTACCATCTCTGTGGCCTTCTCCTAGGGTGCAGTTCTCGTTCTCACATTGCTGTTTGTACTTACATTTTTGTATTTGCACCTTTGGTGTACTTGTTGTCCTTGTTATCTTGTTGTTCCCTTCCTAATAAAAATGATTTACAAAAAAAAAAAGAGATGCTGTTTGCACCAGGGAAGCTAAACGGGGAGAGGGAGGGTGAGCATGCACGGCAGGGGGGCAGAGAAGAAGGCAAGGGAGGGCACCACCACCCCAGATGCCTCCCACCCTCGCTATGCCACTGGGAAGGCCCAAAATTTTGAAAAGGCAGGCCTACAGGGCATCCCTGTGTGGGCATCCCTGTGTGGGCATCCCTGCTGGGCATTACTGTGGGGGCATCCCTCTTGCTTGCTTTCTTCAACAAGGTATGAGAGGGGTTTTGGTGGGGGGAGTTGGAGTGGGTGTGCTCGAGCAGGGGAGAGTTCTGACCTGACACCCCAGACCTCCAGGGCCTTCTTTTGGGGACGTGGGAGTGTTTGGGAAGGGTCCAGGCTGTTAGTCAGGGGTATGGGAGTGGTCCAGGTGGCTGAGGCGGAAGGGAGTGGTCATCCTTCCTGCTGACTTTTTTCTTTTAAGTTGTTGGGGATAGGGGCCATTATCGGGGTGGTGGGGGGAGGCGGGATGTATGCAGGTGGCCGAGGCAGGATGGAGAGGCATCCTCCTGCCTCTCTTTTTATTCAGTGGCCGTCATCAGGAGGGGGCATCCGTGGGAGGGGGAGGGGGCAGCACGACTTTCGTTTTAATGTTTTTTTCTTTTTTTTAACATTGTACGTGTGTAACACATGCACATCTGTGCCCAAACAAAAAAGTCTTTCTGCCCCAAACAGCTAAGCGGTAGGAGGCTGCTTTGGGGCTTCTTCTGCCACTGAGCTGTTCGAACTTCCCCTGCTTTCGGGTGGGATTACAGCCAACCTCCACGAAACAAATTTGCATGCAAAGTCAGTCGTACTGTGGACCCTGAGGGCCACTAGATAAAGATAGAGGGCCCCCCCTTCAGAGAAAGATGAAAGATTTGTCAGAGCAGGATTTTGCATACACTAAAAAATGTTAGTCATGTAGCAGAGTTTTGCTATGAAATCAAATCCTTGAGAAAGAAATGTCATGTTTATAGTTTCAGTGCTCTTTGCTCTGATAAGAAAATAGAGCTGATTGTTTATGAAACACTGCTTGGACGTTTGCAGAAACCTTGAATCTAAAGAGGACAGAGGTTATTAGTTATTAAGCAGTGTAAAAAGAAATCGAGAATTAAGATTTTCCTTTAGGAACTTAGATACAGAGGCTTTTAGAAACGTAGATACAGAGAATTAAGAAAGGATGCTGCCTTTAGATGCAGAGTACTGTATAGTATATGCTTTATTATGTAATGTACTATTGATGGTTTTTACACAACATCATTACATCTAAATTCTGGTGCTGATCACATCTAAGTTCTGATGCCTATGTTATGATATAGGTTTTGTTAACATGAAAATGCCCTGATAGATTGTAATGAGATTACTGACGTATTGTATCAGGTGACATATTGTGTCAGATGACATGTTGATTGATAACTGCTTATTTAATTTTGATCTAATAAAAGGCAAGGGACTGCATGATTTCTTTAAGACAGTCTCGGTTGCATGCCACATTAGGCCAGCCAGAGCGTCTCCCTGAAGCTTCTGTGTTATTCAATATTGATCCATTTTGTGTACCAGTGTGAGTTTCTCTCTCTCCCTTCGCATTCCAATCTAGGTCCCCCTGCAAGGGTTGCTATCTAGATTTGTGTGTCCTTTTTGACAACAGTTCATCGATTGCCATTTTAAAATCAAATAATGAATCGGCAACCAGAAAACCACTCGGCAAGAGCAACCATTTTTTAGTGCATCTGGGTCCAAGTCTTGAGTAAGACTTCACTCTAGCCCCTGTAGCTGGTGGAAGCAAATTTAACACTAAGGCTGCACAAAAGAGAAGCAAATGTCAATTAGAAAAAAAATTCAGTAATAAGAATTTTGGTTTGTTTATTTCCATGCTAATTACAAGCTTGAGTATCTGGAATGCTTATTATTCTGCTATAAAGATTAATGATTTATTGTTATCATTTTAGGTTACCAAAGAAAACAGAGACAGCATTTTGCAAGATGTTGTGACAACAGTGCAGAACTGCACCAAGTAAAAATACGTAATATAGCAAACTGGAACTTTGGAAAATATGTGATGCTATCATGTTAAACCAAAATCTTTGCTTGTTGGAGATGTCTTTGAAATGTTTTTGTTTTAAAACTGTTTTGAACAACAGATTCTCTGATTGTTAATGCTTTAATAAACCACCCTGCATTGAGTTTCTATAGATTTGCTTATGATGTTCAGATGTTAAGGAGCCCTTAAACTAAAGCTTTCCACAAACTAATGGGTTGTGGGTTCAAATCCCACACTGCTCCTTGTTACCCTGGGCAAGTCACTTAATCCCCCAGTGCCCCAGGTACATTAGACAGAGTGTGAGCCTGCCTGGACAGATAGGGAAAAATGCTTGAGTGCCTGAATAATCTGTATTCTGCATAGAATTGTAGGATATGTGGAATATAAATAAACAGATAAATAAGTCTTAAAAAATAAAAGTTAAAAAATGTGCACTAAATGCTAAGAAGCGCATTTTCTACCAATGGGCTTCTTAGCATTTAGCGGGCTAAGTTAAATGGTCCCTAAATTTGGTTCAGTTTTACACAATGACACTGAAAAATGTATGACCACAAATTGATTATGAAGAAAAAATTTGTCAGTAAATGTTTTAGTGCATCCTTTTTCTTAGAGATTCAATTTTGATATATTTAGTGCTCGTAAGGTGTCAGATTTGAAACTTGGGACTTTAACACTGCTTGCCCATTCATTTGAGCCTCATCCATACCAAGCAAGTTTCTGGCCCCATTAGAACATTGAGACTACATTACTGGATATTACAATTTATCTTGATAAATATGTTTTCTTATCATTTGATCTTTTTTTTTTTTTAATTTTTATTTCTATTATTCAACAAAATTTTACAAGAATACATCTTGTTACATTAAATACAGGAAAGAAAAAAAAAAACAATACAGAAGTATTACAAATTCATACTCAAAAAAATAATTTTTCCTTTCTTAGACCACCATAATAGGGGAATGGTCAATCGAAACTTTTGAGAGAAATTTAACGAGGAACTTAATTAAACGATTTGGCTTTATGTTCTAAACACCAGCTATTAATTTCTATTTTTCCTCAGTCCTTGATGATTTTCTTTACATCCAAGAATTCCTTCAGATGATTAGGAGAAAAAAATGTGTATTTGACTCCCAAATACCTAACTAAGCATTTACAGGGGTATGCTAACAAGAAAGTTGCTCCCAATTTTATAGTATCTTGACGCATAGAAAGAAATTCTTTCCTCCGTTCTTGTGTAGTCTTTGCGACATCAGGATATATCCAAACTTTTTGCTCCCCAACATTTGTTCTTTCTGTTGTTTTTGATATAGTTGATCATTCCTTATTACAAAGAATGCAAGATATAGGTATATCAGGGGTCATACTGCAAAGCTTATTTTTCCTTATCTTGGTGATAGAAAGTACTTAGTTTTCAGTGTAATAATGTTCAATTCAAACAACACTGGTGTACTCCAGGTTTTTATTTTGGCATCACTTCTATTCAATATTTTTATGTTACTTCTGTCTAGTTTGATATAATCCTTTGATTTTACACCATTTCTATATGCAGGTGGCATATATGACCATTTTTGATCCTTCAAATCACCAAAATATACAGTCCATAAATGATAGACTAATGAACATATCTGATTGGTTTGTATACACAAATTATGGTTTAACCCAGATAAATTATAAAAAATATGACCTTTTCTAGAAACATGATGGCAGATAAAGGCCAAATGGCCCATGTAGTCTGCCCATCCGCAGTAACCATTATCTCTTTCCCTCTCTGAGAGATCCCACATGTCTATCCCAGGCCCTTTTGAATTCAGACACAGTCTGTCTCCACCACCTCTTCTGGGAGACTTTTCCATGCATCTACCACCCTTTCTGTAAAAAAGTTACTCCGGAGCCTATCACCTCTTAACTTCATCTTATGCCCTCTCATTGCAGAGTTTCCTTTCAAATGAAAGAAACTCGACTCATGCACATTTATATTACGTAGGTATTTAAACATCTCTATCATATCTCCCCTCTTCTGCCTTTCCTCCAAAGTATACAGATTGAGATCTTTAAGTCTGTCCCCATGCTTTATGATGAAGACCACATACCTTTTTAATAGCCTTCCCCTGGACCACTCCATCCTTTTTATATCTTTTTGAAGGTGCGGCATCCAGAATTGTACACAATATTCTAAATCAGGTCTCACCAAAGTCTTATACAGAGGCTTCAATACCTCCTTTTTCCTACTGGCCATACCTCTCTCTATGCCAGTGTTTTTCAACCGCTGTTCCGCGGCACACTAGTGTGCCGCGAGATGTTGCCTGGTGTGCCGCAGGGCCGCCGGGCCCGGAGCTTACAGGGGGCCCGAGGCAGGGGCGCCAGTAGCTCGCCAAGGCAAAGTGAGTCGATCACCCAGGACTCACTTTGTCTTGGCGATCTAATCCACAGTTCTTCAACCGCCGGTCCGCAGGAAATTTTTGCCGGTCCGCGCAGGACCGGCAAGATTGACTCATTTGAACTTCCTGCCGGTCCGCGCAGGACCGGCAAGATCAGCATCGGAAGCGTGCGCTGGGCCGGAGAGATCTTGGGGAGCCTCCGACAGTGGCTTTCTCCCCTCTCTGCAGCTCTTCTTACTTCCCAGCGCAGCGATTCACGAAGGCAGCCTCGGGGCTTTTGCTGAGTCGCGGCTGCCTCTGATGATGCAACTTCCTCTTTCCTCAGAGGCGGCGCGACCCAACAAAGGACCCGAGGCTGCCTTCGTGAATCGCTGCGCTGGGAAGTAAGAAGAGCTGCTGGGAGGGGAGAAAACCACTATCAGTCTGGGAAGCTGCTGGGCAGGGGAAAAAAGGGACAGCTGCTACTGGAAAGGGAGAAGGAGAGATGCTTCTGGGAGGGGAGGAGGGAAAGGAATCTGGGAAGCTGCTGGGCCAGGAAAAAAAAGGGACAGCTGCTACTGGAGAGGGAGAAGGAGAAGGAGAGATGCATCTGGGAGGGGAGGAGGGAAAGGAATCTGGGAAGCTGCTGGGCCAGGAAAAAAAAGGACAGCTGCTACTGGAGAGGGAGAAGAAGGAGAGATGCTTCTGGGAGGGGAGGAGGGAAAGGAATCTGGGAAGCTGCTGGGCAAGGAAAAAAAGGGACAGCTGCTACTGGATAAGGAGAAGAAGGAGAGATGCTTCTGGGAGGGGAGGAGGGAAAGGAATCTGGGAAGCTGCTGGGCTAGGAAAAAAAGGGACAGCTGCTACTGGAGAGGGAGAAGGAGACGGAGAGATGCTTCTGGGAGGGGAGGAGGGAAAGGAATCTGGGAAGCTGCTGGGCAAGATAAAAAAAGGGACAGCTGCTACTGGAGAGGGAGAAGAAGGAGAGATGCTTCTGGGAGGGGAGGAGGGAAAGGAATCTGGGAAGCTGCTGGGCAAGGAAAAAAAAGGGACAGCTGCTACTGGAGAGGGAGACGGAGAGATGCTGCTGGGAGGGGAGGAAGGGAAGAGAGTTACTGCTGGACAGGAGGCTGGGAGAAAGAAAGAAAGGGGGCAGGCAGGGAAACAGAAGGAAAGAAGAGAAACAGAAAAAAAGAAAGAAAGGTCAGGGAGAGAGGAAGAAAAAGTTGGGGGAGGGAATGAGGTGTGGAGGAGAGAAAGCATACAGGCTGATAGAAGGGAAGAAAGATTGGATGCACAGTCAGAAGAAGAAAGTGCAACCAGAAATCACCAGCCTGGCTGGGCGGAACTTCCTCTCCGATTGCAGAATTGACGTCAGGGAGAGCATGCGTCGGCTTTGGGGCCTGTTATCCATTGGTGGGTCCTGTTCCCCGATGGCAGCGGCAGTGGCAGTGGCTTGGGGAACGGCAGGGAGAAAGAAAGAAAGGGGGCAGGCAGGGAAACAGAAGGAAAGAAGAGAAACAGAAAAAAAGAAAGAAAGGTCAGGGAGAGAGGAAGAAAAAGTTGGGGGAGGGAATGAGGTGTGGAGGAGAGAAAGCATACAGGCTGATAGAAGGGAAGAAAGATTGGATGCACAGTCAGAAGAAGAAAGTGCAACCAGAAATCACCAGACAAGGTAGGAAAAATGATTTTATTTTAAATTTAGCAAAGTGGAGGCAGTATTACCACAGTTTTCAAAGGAATTTGCCCAAATAACTTAATAGTTAACTGGGTAAATTCCCAGAGATGAAAACTTCCCTTCACTTACTATGCACAGTTCTGAATTTATATCTGCTGTCTATATTTTACAATATGGTCACCTTTTACTAAACCGCAATAGTGGTTTTTAGCGCAGGGAGCCTATGAGCGTCAAGAGCAGTGCTGGGCATTCAGCGCAGCTCCCTGCGCTAAAAACTGCTATTGTGGTTTAATAAAAAGGATGGAGGGTATATTTGTCTATTTTTGTATGCTATAAAAACCAAATACAGAGAGAGACTGAGAGCTGTTGACGAAGAGCTACGTGTGTGTCTTTCTTCCATTCCAGCCAGAATATCAGCTTTGTGTTCAGCCAAACAGGCCCAGGTTTCGCACTGAATAAAGTATTTTATAATTTTTATTTCATAATAAAGTAATTATAAAATACTTTCTTTGTGTTTATTTGATTCCTATTCAAGAGAATTACTTTATATATAGTCAATATAGGCAGAGAGTTAAATTTTTTAACATTTTCTAATGGTGGTGTGCCTCGTGATTTTTTTCATGAAACAAGTGTGCCTTTGCCCAAAAAAGGTTGAAAAACACTGCTCTATGCGACCTAGCATCCTTCTAGCTTTTGCTATCACCTTTTAAACCTGTTTGGCCACCTTAAGATCATCACATACAATCATACCTAACTTGACCATTTATTTTTTCATCAAAACGGGACATCTATTAATATTCAGTCCCGCCCTAGCCCCGCCCCCAATTTCTTCCATTCATTTTTCATGTACACACAATATCTTATTATTTCATAATGGTAACCATAAAATTTTAAAAAAACCACAAAGCACCCTATACGCAGAGAAAATGTTAATTATTTATATTTGGGGGGTTTTCAACGATGTCACCTCAGTAACTATAGAAAAATAGACAAATATAGTGCAAAATATAGACAGCAGATATAAATTCTCAAAACTGACACATTTTTATCACTAAATTGAAAATAAAATCATTTTTCCTATCTTTGCTGTCTGGTGATTTCATGAGTCTCTGGTTGCGTTTCCCTCTGACTGTGCATCCTATCTTTCATTTCTTTCTGCACTCAGGCCCAACAATTGTCCCTTTCTATTCTCTCCCTCCTTTCTTGCTATGTCCTTAATGCCCCCAGTACCTTCCTATGTCAGTGTCCCCAGCGCCTCCTTCCTATGTCCTTAGTGCCCCCAGTGCCTCCTTCCTATGTCCTTAGTGCTCCCAGATCCAGTGTCAGTTCTCCTTTGTACCTTTGTTCCAGGTCTCCCTTTCTCTCTCTCCCTCCTCTGTTATGATCTTGCCTCTCTCTGCTCTTCCTCAGGGGCTCTCCCTCTCTGTCTGCACCTCCCAAAGTCCTGCTTCTGCCCCCCCCCTTCTCTGCCGTTTTCTCTCCTTCCTTCATCCCTCCTTCCTATGTCCCCTCACTGCTTCCAGCCTTTGTCCCACCCCTCCCCAAAAGCCTGCCGGCCTACCTCCCCAAAGCCAGCCTTCCCCAAAGCCAGTCTGCCTGTCTACCCCAGAGCCAGCCAGCCTGCCTGCCTACCTCCCCCAGAGCCAGCCTGCCTGCCTACCTCCCCCAGAGCCAGCCAGTCTGCCTGCCTGTCTCCCCCAAAGTCAGCCAGTCTGCCTGCCTACCTCCCCCAGAGCCAGCCTGCCTGTCTACCTCCCCCAAAATCTGCCTACCTACCTCCCTCCCCCAGAGCCAGCCAGCCAGCCTGCCTGCCTACCTCCTCCCCCCCACTACTGCGGAAAACAAAAGCCTCCCTCCAGGCCCGATTTAGGTCCGCCGCCGCTGCTCCTCTGCTGCAAACTACTCGAACCCGGAAGCCTTCTTTCCGACGTCAATTCTGACATCGGAGAGGACGTTCCGGGCCAGCCAGGCAGCGATTGGCTGGCCCGGAACGTCCTCTCCGACGTCAGAATTGACGTCGGGAAGAAGGCTTCCGAGTTCGAGTAGTGGTAGTTTCTTAAAAAGAGGCAGTTTCTTAAAAAGAGGAAGTTTTACAAATAGATAATTTTAACATGCCGGATGTTGATTGGGGTCTTCTAGAAGTAGGGAGATCCTGGATTCTCTACAAGGAAAACTGTTCCAGCAGTTGGTAATAGAAACCACATGAGATGGGGTCATACTTGACATAGTGCTTACAAATGGAGAAAGTGTTTCTGATGTTACAGTGGGTGACCATCTGTCATTCAGTGATCACTGCATGGTGTAGGGCAGCGGTCTCAAACCCTTTTGGATTTGTAGGTACTTGGAGGGCCACAGAAAAAATAGTTAATGTCTTATTAAAGAAATGACAACTTTGCATGAGGTAAAACTCTTTATAGTTTATAAATCTTTCCTTAATTGCTTCTGATAATTTCAGCTATACACAGCTGAAAGCAGTGCAATATGCAGAAAATGAAGTTTAGATAGTTTTTCACTGCTTTCAGCTGTGTATAGCTGAAATTATCAGAAGCAATTAAGGAAAGATTTATAAACTATAAAGAGTTTTACCTCACGCAAAATTATGATTTAGATTCTAAAGTATTAACTGCATGAGACAAGATTTTGGTGTAGTCCTCTAGGGGAGAATCAATATCCAACTTGTGCCTTAAGGCCTAGATTCTGTAAAGTGCGCCTAACTTTCGGCGTGCCTTAGGCGTCCTCATAGCACAAGTACCAATCTTAGGCAGTGCATAGATGTCTCCAATGCACAAAGCTGTGTGCCTCCAAGCACACCCCTCCCCCAAAGCAGGCCTCTTTCCCTCTTCCTCCCTCTTCCTCTTCCTTCTTCCCAGTTCCTCCCTGTCTCTTCGTGGCCCACCCGATTTTCTCTTCTCGCGGTCTGGCTAGCTCCCCTAGTCCCTTGCTGCCGCCGCCATCCCCTTCCCGCGGTCGACAAACCTCTTGGCTCGAGCAGCGGACGCAGCACTGTAAATACGCTGCTTCGCGGCCTCTACTGCCCCGATTTGCTCTTCCGTGTCTCTGATGACGTCATCAGAGACACGGAAGAGCAAATTGGGGCAGTAGAGGCCGCGAAGCAGCGTGTTTACAGTGCTGCGTCCGCTGCTCGAGCCAAGAGGTTTGTCGACCGCGGGAAGGGAAGGGGGTGGTGGCGGCAAGGGACTAAGGTAGCCGGCCAGACCGTGAGAAGAGAAAATCGGGTGGGAGGCTCAACGGGGATTGGGGGGGAGGGGCGAAGACGACGACGAAGATTGAGCCCTTGCTTTCTCCCTAGCTCCCAGTCCCCTACCGGTCTGTACACCGCGATTTGGAGAGCAGGGAGTGCAACGGTTGCGGCTGGCAAACAATGCGGCTGGGAAGCAGTAAGGCTCGGGACTCGCGCATGCGCACGTCTGCAAAGCCACGGACATACATCTCACGGAACAGGGATTTCAGATCACGCAGATCTGAGTGCGCATGCGCGTCTAGCGTTTTATTATATTAGATAAGAATTTAAGCTTAACGGGTTACACTTCATCTGTCTTTCTTTCAATTATCCCTTAATTTCCTGGGCAAGCTTCTTAGTATCCAAAAAGTCCTTAAGCGGTTCTGGAGCAAAAAAGACATATTTTATACCAACATATTTAACTAAACATTTCAATGGATAGCTCAACAAAAAAGTAGCACCCAATGCCTTAACTTCTTGTCTCATCTTCAGGAACAATTTCCTACGTTCTTGAGTGGATTTAGTCACGTCTGGAAAAACCCAGATTCTCTGCCCAAAGAATGCAGCTTGGGAAAACCGAAAATATATTTGCATTATAGAATTCAAGTCTTGTTCAAATACAAATGATACAAAAAGAGTAGTACAAGATTGAATTTCCAAGGATTTTCCAGCAAAACAGATAGGTTATTTAAGTCAGGAATTTATACATTTTCAGATTCAGGGGATTTTTCAATCTTTTTTTTATCTGGAAGATAATAAATACGATTTATAGGTGGCAAAACTTCAGATGGTATTTTTAAAATCTCAGAATCTCTATTGCTTTAGGAAAATTAAGAAACCGCAAATTTAACCTTCTGTTATAATTCTCAATCTGTTCAAATTTCCTTAGAGTATAAAGTTTGTCCTTTGCCATATTCCCGGTTAACTGTTGAAGGGATGATACTTCTTTGTTAATTAAATCAATTTTATCAGTTGTATCTAATCTAATCCTTAGGTTTGTATACCGCATCATCTCCACGTTCGTAGAGCTCGACGCGGTTTACAGTAGGAGAAATAGGAAGGAACTACAACAGAGGGTTAGAGGTAGAAGTGTGAAGAAAATTTAGAGGACTTGGGATGCCAAGGTCTAAGAGTTTCTTTGATTCCTAAGTTGGAGGGAGACTTACATTTTTTGAGAAAAGCCAGGTTTTCAGATGTTTGCGGAAAACTTGGAGAGAGCTCAAGTTCCGAAGAGGGGAGGTAAGGTTGTTCCAGAGCTCAGTGATTTTGAAGTGGAGGGAGGTCGCTAGCTTTCCTGTGTGGGAAATGCCTTTTAGCGAGGGGAAGGATAGTTTTAATTTGTGGGAGGATCTGGTGGTATTAGGGTTTGAGGAATTCCAAGAAAGAGGGATAAAGGGAGGGAGGATACCATATAGGATTTTGAAAGTTAAACAGGCGCATTTATAGTGGACCTTCCTTTACAAGTTCTAAAGATTTTGTTAAATAGTCAATTTTACTCGCAACCGTTGTAAACTCTGAAGAAGGTTTCGTTACAGCAGCTTCCAGCCTTTGTAGCATACACCAGGGTTACCACCGCGGGGGGAGGGGGGGGGAGAAATCCTCTCTCCCTCTCCACGAATGCCTCGAAACTCAGCGGCAGGCAACAGCTCGGCTCTCTCTGCCCGTGCTTGCAACAACCCTCCCGGGATTGGAGACGTTGCTGAAGTCTGACGCTGGCCGCGGTGGAGGCAGGATCCATGGAGGAGACAAAGATCTCTCAGGTCCAGAGGTTCCTTCCTCCGAAGCCAAAGCAGGCAGCTCAACTTCTGCTAGCAGATGGGGTTGCTTGTCGTGAAAGAATCCATCTTCAACTGTCCCGGCGTCGAGAGATTTCGTATGTGGCATCATCGAATGAGGTATAGAACGCCGATAACAACAGGCAGTTCTTATAGAAGAAACAGGAAGGTAAAAGTACCGATGTCTGACCCGCTGCCATCTTGCTTCCTCTCCCAGGTTACTGAAATTCTAAATTCAAAGTAGTTGTTCGTTTGTTTGTTTTTTCCTCTGTGTGATAAGTTATAGCCTATTTTTTTTTTACTGCCCCTCTGGTTGTCATTCTGCAGGGAATCCCGCTCTGACGTCATCTCCTTCTCTGCCGGTCCGCCCATCCAGGAAGAGAAGAATGTGTCATAAGGGGCGGGACTGGCAGAGAAGGTGAAGACGGCGTGGCAAGCCTATGTTTACTGCCGTCTGGTTGTCATTCTTAAACTAAAGGGAGTCCCCGCGTTGACGTCTTCTCCTTCTCTGCCCACACGGGAACAGAAGAGCATGTCCTAAGAGGCGGGGACCGGCAGAGAAGGAGAAGTCGGCGTGGCAGGGGGGGCTCCAGTAAATGCATAGCAGCAGCTGTGGCAATCTTAAAAAAAAAAAAAAAAAGAGGAGGTCTGCTGTTAAGGTGGACCAGGATCCGGGAAAATCTAGCAAATCTTGCTATTTTACCAGGATTTCAAAACAAAAGTCAATGAGGATCCTGCAAATCCTGGTTTTTACCCAGACCCCCATCTTAAACCTGCTATTAAATGTGGAGAAGGAGAGATGAGAGCAGAGAGGCTATAGCAAAAGAAAAAAAAAGTCATCACAATATCAAGGGAAAACGGTCGGTAAAAACAAAGTGGCGAAGTTAAAAAGCCAACTGCGGCTACTGGAGTGCCAAACTAAGGCTTGTTACTCACGGAAATACCAGTCCAACGCATTTCCGCTGACGTCGGCGTGACCTGTAGATCCAAGATGGCAGCAGCATCGGTGAGTATTCTTTTCGCCTACCGTAGTTTGTGTACTTTGTGAGCCCTTTGGGCCTCGGGGTCAGAAGTGTTAGTGCAGAATACTGACACTAGGGTATAATAGGAACTTGGATCGGAAGATCAGCAGGGGAGTGGAGATTGTGACGTAGAAACTTGTTCTAAAACGTCTTAACGTCTGTTCGTATAGTAAAGGTTCTACTACAGAACAAGGATCTGGTGAATGAAGGGACATTGAGGTTAGCAGTTTGTATTCTCGGGAACAAGAGGAGAGCGTTCTAGGGTAGGGCCGGGTTTTAGACATGTTGGAGCCCAGGGCAGAAATTAAAAGAGGGGGGCCCCTGATCTCTCTGCACTCTCCCCTTCCCCCAATATCCCCGCCTCCCATTACTACCACCTATAAAACAGCTTTAAATGACTTCTTTATAGAAAAACCACAGGCAGACCTTTACCAAATACAGAACAAGGGATCAGAAATTGAACTGGGAACCCCAAGAAATTAAACTCATTAAGTATTACAACACTGGAGAAATAAAAAAACAGATATGCACTACAGAACACTACTACTAATCACTTATATAGCTCTGAAAGGAGGAGTGTGTGGCGCAGTGGTTGGATCTACAGCCTCAGCACCCTGGGCTTGTGGGTTCAAACCCCGCGCTGCTCCTTGTGACCCTGGGCAAGTCACTTAGTCCTTCATAGCCCCAGGTACGTTAGATAGATTGTGAGCCCACCGGGACAGATAGGGAAAATGCTTGAGTACCTGATTGTAAAAACTGCTTAGATAACCTTGATAGGCGGTATATAAAATCCTAATAAACTTGAAAAGTACATTTTCACGTTTATAGATGGTCCCTGCTCAGAAAAACCTACAATCTAACTTGGACAAATATGACATATAGGGTTGGGGGTGCAGAACCCAAGGTGAGAGGAGTTAGAAGTCAAAAGCACTCTCGAAGAGGTGGGCTTTTAACTGGAACACTGCCAGAGACGGAGCCTGCCGTAGGGATTCTGGCAACTTGTTCCAAGCAAGGTAGAAGGGACAAAGTCTGGAGTTGGCTTGGTAGTTGAAGAAAAGAGCGCAGATAGGAGGGCCCTAGGCCCAGGCCCACCAAAAGTTAACCATCTCCCTTGCTGTGGCTGGTGGGGATCCCAAAACCTCCTCCAGTCTGACAGCCAGAAATCTTCAAGCTCTGTAGCTAGCAGCAGTGTTCCTGAGCCAGTTGCAAGATAAGTGCCTGAATTTAGCAAATGTTTGTTTGCTTTTAGAATTCACTAAATATTAGCACAGTGCATTTTTATTGCTTTTTCACATATATTGGACTCAACAATGAGTGGACACTGAGATATTGTATATTGAGACGGTATCATTAAGATAGAAAAATTATAATGTAACTGATGCTTTAGCGAATTGGAAATTTCCCGTATGTAGTTATTTTGAGTGACTCAAGGTTGCAGTTGAGCGACTTAACATTGCCAAAGTTACTGAAGTTCTCTCTTATGTTTAAGTACTTTTATTGTCTATAAACATTCCTAGTACCCCCTTATTTATGGAGCAGAGGTAGAATCCTGATTAACCGGTACTCAAGCAATCAGCACTCTCACCCAGCCAGTAAAAAAATAAAATAAAACTTTGGCAGTAGGAGTCCTGATGCGGTAGAGCAGGGTTGTCAAAGTCGGTCCTCAAGGGCCGCAATCCAGTCGGGTTTTTAGGATTTCTCCAATGCATATACATGAGATCTATTTGTCACCAGGTCTCCATGTCCTGTGCGGCTCCATCCACCAAGAAATTACAATGACGCCAGGCCAAGGGAGGTCTCTCTTCATTTCGGAAACAGACTCTTGGTGTTTCTGCAGGTGTGGGTTCATCTAACCGTTGAGTTCTGGACAATATTTGGTCCAGCTGCAAGCTGGCATTTGCTCAATCTCTAACAGATAGATTTGTTGGCTCTCCCACAGGGAACCCAGAAAAGGCGGTCAAAGTACAAGCCACTATGAGAAGGTTGCTTGATTATTCAGGTCATAGAGCATGTGCTGCCCAAAGCCTCGGGCTCAGGGAGATACTGCATATGCTTTATCATACTAAAGAAAGGCTCTGATGATTAGAGACCTGTTCTAGACCTTACTCATGTAAATGCAGCGCTCAGAGTTCAACAATTTTGCATGGTGATGATTTGATCTGTATTAGCAGTGGTGTCCCTGGGAAAGTTCCTAACTTCTCTAGATCCGACAGAGGCCTACTTGCATATCCCTATTTTCCTAGACCACAGAAAGTTTTTCAGATTTCATGTCCTGGAAAATCATTATCAATTTGCAACTCTACCCTTTGGCCTGGCGACGACTCCTTGTACCTTCACCAAAATGATAGTTATGGGCTTTAAGTGCTACTTGGATGACTGGCTGATCAGAGCCCCCTCGTTGTACAAGGGTTGGCGCACAGTGGATCAGGTGATATGAGTCCTGGAGAATGTGGGTTGGATTGTAAATTACCGAAAGAGCAATTTGATGCTGACTCAATCCCTGGTATACCTAGGAGTTTTGTTTGATATGGCTGCCGGCTAAGTCTTTCTACCAGAGGCATGCAGTCAGAAGCTGTTCTCTCAGATTTCTTGTCTGTTGGATAAATCTGCATGGGACTATCTTCAAGTCCTGGGGTCCATAGTGGCCACAACAGATGTGGTTCCTTGAGTGAAAGCCCAAATGCATTCTTTTCAGCACGTGTTACTCTCACGATGTCTCCACTTGGCTGGGGTGCTCATTGCAACCATTGTCCGATTCAGGAACATTGAACGCCCCTCTTAGAGGAAATAATCAATCAACAGGCTATAATTGTGCACCATTCGATTGGCTCTGGTGAAATTGCAGTAGACTCTGGAAGGTCAAGCGGTCAATCTTCTCTGACAGTGCTACAGCGGTGGCATATGCCAATCACCAGGGAGGCATCAAGAGTGCACATTTATGTCTGGAAGCCCACAGGCTCTTCCACTGGGTGGAGTGTCATCTTCAGGCACTATCGGCAGCGCATGTCACGGGTGTGGAAAATTTTGAAGCCGACTTCCTCAGTAGATAGACCTTGGATCCAAGCAAGTGGATGTTGTCGATGGCAGCGTTTAGGCCATTGTTCAGCGCTGGGGTCTTCCTCACTTTGACCTCATGGTGACGGTGAAAAACAAGAAAATAGACAGGTTCTTCAGTTGAAGATTCGAGCCCAGAAGTGAGGGTCTAGATGCTCTAGTCCAGCCAGGGCCTCGGGGACTACTCTTGTACGACTTCCCTCCTTGGCTCGTCATAGGCTGGATCATTCAATGGATTGCAAGTCATCAGGGAAAGGTCATTCTAGTGGCTTCACATTGGCCTCACAGGTTGTGGTACGCAGATCTGATGCATCTTCGAACAGGTCATGGTCTCAAGTTGCAGGTGCATCCAGACCTCCTTTCATAGGGTCCAGTATGCGTGGAGGATCCAGATCACTTTGCTCTTATGATATGGCTATTGAATGTGAAGCATTACAGAGCAAAGGCTATTCAGAAGTAGTAATTGTTACTCTTCTCAGGTCTAAGCAGTCAATCACAGTTTATGCCTATGCTAAAGTGTGGAAGACTTTCCAGCATTGGTGTGCCCAAGAACATGTGGAGCCATTTTCGGCTCTGGTCTTGGTTGTGTTGGCTTTTCTTCAAGCCGGCCTTGTGGCTTCCTTTCATCCAAGTAGCAGGGCTTTCTTGTTTCAGGGTTTGGGACCACAAAACTACTCTGGCATCTCATGCATGCATCTCATCCGAACATTGCCAGATGTCTGAAAGGTGATCTCTGCAACAGACCACTGATCACTCTACTGTTTCCTTTAGTAAGGGCAGATTCTGTGGAATGCAGCAGGCGAAAGCCTGACTGAAGCGGATCCAGAATATCATGGGATGAGTGGAAGTCCAGGCATCCACGATAAACAACATTAAAACTAGGATAAGAAGGGGAGGAGGGAGATGGGGTGATAATTGGAGGGACATGTGGGGTCCAGTGAGGGTTTCTTGAGGAGGGTTGTGACAACCACATGTTTGAAGGCATATGCAGTGGAGAGCGATAGGTTGAGGATGTGACAAATAGGATGGATGATAGAGGGTGAGATAGCACCGAGTAGGTGAATGGGAATCTGATCGGAGAAGCAGGTAGTGGGTTTGGAGAATGAGAGAAGTGTGGTTTTCTCCTCAATGATCTCAGAGAAAGAAGAGAGGTTGGCAGGTGTTGAAGGGGCAGATGGAAGGAGGGGAGGGGAAAGCAGTCTGATTGAGATCTCAAGGTGAACCAGAGTTCTTCTATGATGAGATTCAGAAGATTTTCAGGGGAGAAATTGAAGGGTGGATAGGCGGCAAGGGAGCTTTGGGACCTCAGTAAGAAGAGTCTCGGAGCTCTAGGCTCTGTCTTGTAGAGATGTTTTCCTTAAAATCTTGGAGCATGGGATCTCTCTATGCATTTTGCCTTCTTTTTTGCCAAAGGTGGTTTTGATGTTTCATGTTAAATAGGAAGTCCACTTACCAGTATTCCAGTCCACAGGTTCTAAGAAACAGGATCACATTTTCAAGAAGTCGGATGAGAGAAGAGTGTTTCGTTATCTGGAAGTCACCAATGAGTTTAGACTCTCAAACCTTTTGTTTGTGCAGACTCATTTGTCCAAATGAGGTGCAAATCATTTGCATGCATACTCCCTGACTCAGTCGCTCAGTGAGTGATTGAGTGGGGGCAGAGCCCTGACAGTAGTGACAGGAGAAGCAGCCTCCTGTCATTGCTGTCAGGGCTTCTGCTGTCTTTTTTTCATTTTTTTTAATGGGCCAGATATTTTGCATGTATTACACACACAAAATATCTGGCCAAGAAAAAAAAAGCCTCCCTCCAACATAGTTCCCCCTCCCTCCCCGAACCAAAAAATACACGCTGCAGTCGCTGCCAATGAATGGCAGGAGGGATTCCCACTCCCTCCTGCCAGAATCCCTCCTGCCATCGGCCCCTCTTCTTCCTGCCCCCCCCACACAAATGGCAGGAAGGATGCCCACTCCCTCCTGCCACCGGACGCCCTGTTCCTGTTCCCATCCCCCTCCCTGTACCTATAAAAGTTGGGAGCAGGAGGGGTGCTCAGTCCCTCCTGCTCCGTAGGCCTCCAGCAACACAACTGGGCCTTAGTCCCCGCCCCAGTGCATCATGTGATGCACGGGGAGGGACCTACAACCCTGATTGGATCAGGCGCCTCAGGTCCCTCCTAAGGGAGGAGCCCAAGGCACCTGAGCCAATCGGGGACTTCCTTAGAGAGTAGTCTAAGGAAGTCCCTGATTGGCCATTGCTTTGGATGCTTAATATTATTTGATTATGGTTTTTATTTCTAATTCTATAATTTACTGTAGATAAACAGTCGTCTTTATTGTTTGTTAACCACATCAAACTGCAAGGAGAGAAATAAAATTTTATGTTATGCTATAAACTCCTTCTAGTTATTGCTATTGTGGTTTGTTTTGCTAGACTATTAGAGACCACAGTGGTTTTTAATAAAATAATGTTAGGCTCTCACCTGTCTCTCCTTTGCAGGAAAAGCTGATTTGGCCTCTGGTGTGGTCCTTGACTCTATTAATTCATGAAGTGAACTCTTTCTATGTACCGGGTGTTGCACCAATCAACTTTCATCAGAATGATCCTGTAGAAATTAAGGTAAGTTATCAGTAGTAACTACAGAGTGGAAAGGTTAACTGATTATCACGCAAGTGGCTGTTGAAATATAGTGATTCATAATGTAACCCCCCCCCAAAAAAAATAAAACAACAAACAAACAATGTCCATTTCAAAAATTCACCATAATCTGTATCTTAAATTAGAAGGAAAGCTTTTTAGACAAAACCTGAAATGTAGCACATACCTCAATGGACGCTCGCATCTCAGTGGTCTCAAGTGTTCGACACTCCTTCGCTTCAACAGTCACTGTCCAGAGGATTGTTGTTCCATATCCCTTTTCATCAGAAAATTCTGACCACAGACTCATCCACCTATGCTTGGGGGGCTCACATGGACGGTCTTCACACACAAGGTCACTGGTCTGCCCAGGACCGTCTTTGTCATATAAATCTATTGGAACTCAGAGCGATCTACAGTGCTCTCAAAGCTTTTCAGCACATTGTGACCAACACCATCCTTCTTATCTGCACGGACAATCAGGTTGCCATGTATTACATAAACAAACAAGGAGGCACTAGGTCTCTCCGTCTTTTCCAGAAGATTTGAAACTGGGCCATTGCTCGCAATATATTCCTGAAAGAAATATATATTCAAGGGAACAGAATTATCTTACAGACAAACTTAGCAGATTTCTTCAACCACACGAGTGGACACTCAACTCTGCAGTTCTGCCTCCCATATTTTCTCAGTGGGGGACTCCTCAGATAGACTTGTGTCCCTCCACAACCACAAATTGCCCCAGTTTTGTTCTTGGCAGTACTCTCCTCACAGTCTAGAAGAGGATGCTTTTCTACTGGATTGGACTCACAAGTTTCTCATTGCTTTTCCTCCAATCCCTCTCAGTCTCACAACGCTTGGCAGGCTGAAGCAGGAAGGAGCCACCATGATCCTTATAGCTCCTCAGTGGCCTAGACAACCATGGTTTTCCTTGTGTGGCGCAGTGGTTGGATCTACAGCCTCAGCACATTGGGGTTGTGGGTTCAAACCCCGCGCTGCTCCTTGTGACCCTGGGCAAGTCACTTAATCCTCCATAGCCCCAGGTACGTTAGATAGATTGTGAGCCCACCGGGACAGAGAGGGAAAAATGCTTGAGTACCTGATTGTAAAAACCGCTTAGATAACCTTGATAGGCGGTATATAAAATCCTAATAAACTAAACTAAACTTCAACTCAGTGTGAAGGAACCAATATCTCTTCAAATTTTCCCGTCTCTTCTTACGCAGAATCACGGATCTCTTCTGCATCCCAATCTCGTACTGTTGCACCTGACAGCTTGGTATCTCTTGGCCTAACATTGGCTTCTCTTCAAGACATCATCTTTCTCAGGCTGTCAGACTGGAGGGGTTGGGGTGTTTTTTGGGGGTTCGTTGGGGGGGTCCAGCAGGAGGGATTGCCATCCTCCTGCCGGCGATATTCAGAGAGGGGGCTACTGGCATGAAGGGTTGAGCACCTTCCTGCCAGCGATTGTCAGGGGCGGGTGGGGGGGTCTTTCAGCAGGAGGGGTTGGGCACCCTCCTGCCGCTTTCGTCGGGCATGTGAATGGGGGGGTCTACCAATAGGAAGGGTTGAGCACCTTCCTGCCTACGATCTTCGGCGGTGGATGTGGGTCATTCGGCAGGAGGGATTGGGCATCCCTCCTGCCTCGTTCGTTTAGGGGGTGGGAGGAGGGGAGACTGGCGGCCACGGCCGCTATATTAATCATGGCAGGGAGATCACTTGCCGCGATAAAGTATAGCGGCCGCGCCTACTTACAATTTAGGCCAGCATTTTGCTGGCCCTACATTGTAAGCATCTTCCACTCTACTAGGGAGATGCATAGGGCCGCCTAGGTTCACCTAAGGCTACCACCTAGCCTTAGGCGGGCTTGCGGGCCTCCCTTGGCTCCCGGAGGCGCCTTCAATATAGACAGCCTGCCTGGGAGCATTTTTTTTTTTTAGAAAATGTACCTACCGATTGGCTGATTAGACAGCTGTAGGACGCCTATAGCTGCCTATAATCAGGATGCAGTTTACAGAATCCGGTCCTCAGTGTCCAAGAGAACGATTTCCACATGGTTGGCCTCCTGTATCTCTTTCTGTTATGCTCAGGCTGGGCTACAACTGGGGAGTCGTGTCACAGCCCACAAAGTCAGAGCTATGGTAGCTTCAGTTGCTTTTCTTCGCGCCACTCCTATTGATGAAATCTGTAAAGCTGCTACTTGGTCCTCAGTTCACACATTCACATCACACTACTTTCTGGAATCTTATTCCAGATGGGATGGTCACTTCGGCCAAGCAGTATTGCAAAATTTATTTTCCTAATGGCCAACTCTCCCTCCATCCCATTCTAGTAAGCTAGGGAGTCCTGTTTGTCCTGGGATAAAGTAGTTACTTACTGTAACAGGTGTTATACAGGGACAGCAGGCAGATATTCTCACAACCCACCCACTTCCCCTGGTTGGCTTCATAGCATGCTTAACGAACTGAGGAGCCACGCGATGCACATGTGAGAATATCTGTCTGCTGTTCCTGGATAACACCTGTTATGGTAAGTAACTGCTTTCTGTTTTGAGATGTGGATCAGAAGTTTCTCTATTTTGTAATCCTCAGCTTGCATTTTTAGGTCCAAGCCATGCCTTTAAGTCTCAGTATAGTTCTCTAAACCTTTTCCAAGGTGATAGTAGTGGTGGTAATAGTGATTTTCCTCCACAAGAAGGGGATTTTATTCCACTTATGAACACTAGGTCATATGGGCGAAGTCAGAGGAAGGCAGTCGTAGACACTCATCCAGGATGTTAGCCATTTTGGAGACTTTGGGATAGGCTCTTACTACCAGTGTCTCTAGAGCAGTAATTCTCAGCCAGTATGCCTTGTTTAGGTCTCAATCCCCCCTATTTTTATTTCTATTTATTTATTTTCTTTTTCTTAAGCTATTTTAAATATTCTAAATTTTTATAATTTAGAATGTAAACCGACCAGATACCTATCATGCCCAAACTACATGATAAAACAACTACAGACCGTTCAAAACACAGCCCTCAGACTCATCTACTCGCTTAGCAAATTCGACCACATCACTAATGCTTATTTAGACTCTCACTGGCTACCGATAAAAGCAAGATCACAATTCAAATTCTACTGTCTTCTATTCAAAGTAACCCACGGAGCTGCACCAAGTTACCTAAACAACCGCCTATACCGCAACCTCACACAGAACAAGGAAAACTCAAAGCCTATTCACATACCCTCCTCTCAATGGAACCAGACGCAAGAAACTTTACGATAACCTTCTGGCGACACAGGCAGCGAAAATTGACCCAACAGTCTCCAAACTGCTGACCAAAACATCAGACATCAAAGTTTTCCGAAAAGAAATCAAAACGCTTCTATTCAAAAAACACCTACCATCACTCCAACCTCCTGCCTACACACACACGCTTACTCCTTCATATCCATCACTCCTACAACACCCCTCAACGCCATGTAAGCAACCTCCGTCTGTAACCAATATTTCCTTAGCAAAGCAGCAGATGAATCCAGAGACCATTGGGATAGCTCACATCTACCAGCAGGTGGAGATAGAGAAACTGATTAACAAGTGTACTTATTTGCTGGCACTCCTCCTGTCTCATCAGTATTCTCTATCTCCCAGCAGGTTGAAGTCGCTATTCAACTAGCTCCTGGATTCTGGCTGTGACTGGAACTTTATTACCTCCTGTTGAGGTTTTCTCTTCAGTGAGACTGCCATTCTGTTTCTCCTGTTGAGATTTTTTCTCTTCAGTGAGACAGGGGTGTCCGGCTAAATGGTGCCGGCTTTAGAGGTTACACTTGGGCCCCCCCTTGTCCCTGCCTCACCCTCCCTCCGATGATAGAGGGTCTGCCTTTGTCCCTAATTTTTCTTCTTTCCCTTAAAAAAAACAAACAAAAAAACAAAAAGGGACTTCCAGCTAATGTTTTACCCTGCTAGTACTAAGCATTTGCCAGCACTACTAACAAGGTGGTGAGTATAGTGCCGGTATGAACGCTGGTGGTTCCCCGTAGAGTATTTCTGCCCTACTAGTGCTGAGCAACTGGCTCTCCTTACAAGGTTGTGAGTATATGTTTAACTCTTCTTGTATTTGACCTGCGGGTGCTGTTTTGTGCTGGGGTGAGCTCGGTTGTTTCACTGTTAAGTTGTTCTTCTGGCTAGTACTTTTCTTTTGTTAGCCGCTGTTTTCTTGTGGGGAAACGTTTGGTTTTCTCCAGAGTGGCTTCGGTGCAGGGCTATGCTTGGTTAAGGGAGCCGGTGCCTTCCCACGTGGTAGAAGCACACGCTTCTTTCTTTCCCTGGCAATAAGAGCTGCAGTGGTTGTGAGTCTCTAGGGCTGTTCCTCCTCAGCGTTACAAGCAGCCAGTGGGAGGGGGGGGGGCCATATTTGAGCGGCTCCCGGTGTTGTCTTGGGGAGACGCATATTTGCACGGCTCCCAGTGTGGCCGCGGGGAGGTGAGATCGGCTCCGGGTGTGTTCTTCGGTCACTGTCCGGGAGCCGTGTCTTTCCGGAGTGCGAACGGCGTACGCTTGTTCTCCAATGCTGTTGAGTTCATGCGCTGGCCTTTGTTTCTTTTCCTCCCCACGGTGTATTTCAGATATTTCGGCCATGGCGGGGCTCCGGTTCTGTGTTGCAGAGCGGTTCTGGGAGCCGACAGATTTTGGCGCGTAGCTTCCCGCGCTTGAGTCTCCTCTGAAAGCGGCGATGCCACTGTGTGTTCGGGGAGCGTTTTTATACTGCTGACTTTTCAGCATGTTCCTGGGCTTTTCCGGTTCGGGGTCCGGTCCATTGAGGCTGTTAGGGCAGCTTTGACCCTTGGGGCAGTGCTCAAGTTTGCTGTGTGTGTGTGTGTATTCCACTCATCTACTTCATTTGCTGATAGGCTGCTAGTTTTCTTGGGCCGGTCCTAGTATGTCTCAAGTGTATTGCCAAGGGCTTAGCGCTCAATTCCCTTCCGCTTCTGGAGCCTTTCTGGGCTTGTTACAAGGACTGGGTAGATTGCTCTTCGTTTCCTTCTCAGCTTTATATAGTTCAGTCCCTAAACAGAGTGCGGTATGTTCAGGCACCTCATGGAGAGCACGATTTGGAGTACATTCCTCACGTATTTCTTCGCAGTTTACCGAAGGCTTTATTTCCTCCTTGTCTTTTGGGGATTCCAAAGGGCTGTGCCGTTGAACAGGGTGTTCTTGTGGCCATGGCTTCAGCTCTGCAATCTTCTATGTGGCAGGCCTTGTTCAACGGGTATTCCTATTTCTGATTTCCAAAATATGGGGTATCAGTTTGGCTGGTACCACTATTTCTTTCTAGGAGGGTGTCATCCTTTCTTTTCCGTCAGGCTCGCTTTTTCCTTCCTTCTTCCTGGGAGGGGATATTGGGAGCAGTGCTTTTATTCACTGCAATTTTTGATACGTATGTCGAGTTCTCCGCGAGCTCGGTTCTATCAACTGTTAGTTGTTTATATCTCCTTTTGATATTCTTCAAGGGACGCCTCAGGCGTATGGCGGTGTACGATGCCTACTTCGCTCATTAGGTCCAGGAGGACATTCTTTATGCTTGCCTACTGGCGGGGGAGAGGGTGGCGATTGAACTTCATGACCATTCCGCTGGAGCGATGGCTGCTTCTTGGGCTTGGCCCAGAGGGTTTTGGCCTTGGAGGAGATTTGTCTCACGGCTAACTGGTCTTCCGAGAGTACCTTCTCTCCGCATCTCTGCATGGATGTGCGGGCACATGCGATAGGGGTTTTTTGATGCTTCGGTCGTTGCGAAGGCGGCGTTTACTTCCCACCCAGATTAAGGATTGCTTTGCTACATCCCATTGGATTCATCTGCTGCTTTGCTAAGGAAGGTAAAATTATGTTCTTACCTGTTAATTTTCTTTCCTTTAGAAGCAGCAGATGAATCCAGAGCCCCACCCTTTCTGGTATTTGGTTGTCGGTTTTTTCGTGTGCGACTTTTAGTGATTGGGTGTTGTTAATGATTGTATTCTGTATCGTTGCTGTTCGCGATGTGTTCTGGGAAAGAAGTTTTTTACATGCTATACCTATTGATGGTTAAATGTGCTTGGGCAAGGAGCTATACTGATGAGACAGGAGGAGTGCCAGCAAATAAGTACACCTGTTAATCAGTTTCTCTATCTCCACCTGCTGGTAGATGTGAGCTATCCCATTGGTCTCTGGATTCATCTGCTGCTTCTAAAGGAAAGAAAATTAACAGGTAAGAACATAATTTTACCTTCTTCCCTCAACGCTATGTAATAATCTCCCTAATTTGAATGTATTGCTATCCTTACCTGTGATTTAAACTTGATATGTAAACTTGTTATATTCCTGATATATAAACTTCCTGGAAATGTCCAGTTCTCTTCCAATTTTGTAATCCGCTTAGAACCGAAAGGCACAGGCGGAATAGAAATCTCTAATGTAATGTAATGTAATACCTGTGATAGTCGGTATAGCTATAAATAAACTTGAAACTTGAAGAACTGGTTGGTATTTCACCAAAAATTTGATAGATTAGACCAGTGGTTCCCAACCCTGTCCTGGAGGACCACCAGGCCAATCGGGTTTTCAGGCTAGCCCTAATGAATATGCATGAGAGAGATTTGCATATAATGGAAGTGAGAGGCATGCAAATCTGCTCCATGCATATTCATTAGGGCTAGCCTGAAAACCCGATTGGTCTGGTGGTCCTCCAGGACAGGGTTGGGAACCACTGGATTAGACAGTAAGCTTATAGTTTGCCTAAAAATGACCTGTGCTTGCAAGTTGGGGAGAGCAGCAACCGAAATCATCACTAACCAGTCCCTATTTCTACTTCCCTACTACCTCCAACGTTAACTATGCCACCAGCATTAACTAGAAATATTGCAGATCTACTGTTTATAGGTTCTGGGCAGCATATTTGCAGGGTTTTGTGTTACTGTACAGTATCTGGCAGTGGATGAATTTTATGTTATTATTGAGGCGACACCATAATTTTAATACATTTTTGTTTTGTATGGGAAGCTGTAGAGAAATACCCTCTATACTCTTGATTGGGTAAAAGTTTATTGATGTTGGCAGTAAGTTAGTATGAATTTGTCTCAACATTCAGCTCCATATCAAAAGCTATACACTGCACATTAGTCCCAGTTCATATACAGTCTGTATCTTTTTAAGAAAAAATAAAGTGTTCAATTTGTCACACATATAAACATCATCTGTCAGGTGTGTCACAGTAGAAGAAAGGTTGAGAATCACTGCTCTAGAACAGAGGTTCTCAATACGCGGTACGAGCCGTTTATTGGGGGCACGCACTGTGCAGGTCTCCTGTTCTTCTTACTTAATGGCCGCCGCGGATCCCATACCCTTTTTCCTGCCTGCCATTCTCTGCTGAAGCCGCCGCCGCTGGGGATCCCATGCCCTCCTTCCTGCCTTCTTTCACGCTCGCTCCCCTCCGCCGAAGCCGACACGGAAGGCTTCCCTACGATGTCAGAGCTGACATCAGAGGAAAACCTTCTGGGTCAGTGGGAGATCCCAGTTACCTCCTTCCAGGTGGGCTGCTGCTCCTTCCTGCCTTCAGTGGCACTTGTTGCAGGGACGTGGCAGCCGCTGCACGTGACTGACCCGGAAGCCTTCTCTCCGATGTCTCATTTGCTTTTGATACTAATTGCTTTAGCTTTGCTATGTACATCAAAAAATTGATAGTTTTATGTTCGTTAAAATATGACTTTTGTTTTTTACCTTGCATTCAAACTTTTCTCTTTTTTTCGTTTCTTCACCTCATGTTTCTCGCTTTCCCTACTTCTTTTCCTTGTCTTCCTGTGTTCATGCTTTTTAATACACGTTGTCTCCCTTTTTTCTCTTTACCTGCCAGGCTGTGAAACTGACTAGTTCCCGTACCCAGCTTCCTTATGAATATTATTCTTTGCCCTTCTGCCAGCCTGACAAGATCACCTACAAGGCAGAGAATCTAGGTAAGAAATCAAGAATGAAGGTGGGGGAGGTGAGGTTATAGATCATTGCTTCCCAACCTTTTTGTGACCAAATAAGTATGAAACCCCCCACCATCCTCTGGAGATGCAGAATAATGGAGCCCATCTTGGTCATGACCCCAAACTTAGGTTTTCTGACCCCCATTGGGGTCCTGACCCACAGTTTGGGAAGTTCTGCTTGCTTTGTCGTTCCCATACCAGACCAGCCTAGACCATTGGGTTATGTCCATCAACCAGCAGATGGAGACAGACTGAAAAAAAGTTCCATGAGAGTCGCCACTTAAGGATATAATGTAGCTTAGGAATGTTCAGTATTTCTTTCTGTCTCCAAGCAGATGGTTGACAGTACACGCAGCTCCTCTTTGGTGTTCCTTCATAGCTCCTGACCTGACATTCTACATGAAATCACTTGTACAGTAAATGTCATCTTTTGAGCAATATATACCATTGGAGCTTCTTAAATCTTACCAACATTTGACCAATGATCTTCTAGAAACCAGAAAATACATGGCACAGTCTACATTTGATGCCTTTGACATCATGTCCTGCTCCTCAACAGTGACTATTGCAATGCAGTGGTAGGCATGGCTGTGAATTTCAGAATTAGACACCAGTGTTCAAGACTCAATCTCTAATATTCCATGTATAGGAGATGATCTTTTTGTAAATAGTTTAGAAGAAGCAACACAAAAGATCAAAACTAGGGCTGTACATCAGTTAAAATTTTTAATTGCATAAAGCCCCCCCTCACATTTCCTCCTGTATAGTGCAATATATACATAGCAGATGTAATTTCTCAAAATTGACCCATATCAAGTCAGTTGTCCCACAGAAAGGTGATAAACCAAATCCCATTATCCCGTCTTACTAAACTAAAAATAAAAAATCTTACCTTTATTATCTGGTGATTTTATCTTTCGAATCATCTCGTTCCACATTTCTGGTTTGACTTCCCTGCTCTGTCTATTCATTGTTTCTTTTTCTATTTTCTTTACTTCCTGCTCTATATCCATCTTTCATGATCAACTTTACTTCCATTTTTCTTCCTCCTTTTCAAATCTGTCTAGTTTTTGTCTCTTCTCTTTTCTTCCCTTTCCTGCCATTCATGGGCACCATCATCTCCCTTCCCTTCCTTTCCTTTCTTTTCCCATCCATGGGACCCCTTCTCCCCTTCCCCCTCCCCTTTCTCCACCACTCTGTGCTCACTATTTCTTTCCTTCCCTCCTCTGTCACCATCTAAACTAAACTGAACTAAAACTTAACCTTATATACCGGGTCTTCAACCAAAGGAAGCTCGACGCGGTTAACAATAAATTAAAACAAAAATAAAGTAAACTGAAATACAAGAGTTAGTTTTCAAAATGTTTAGCGAATAAAAAAGTTTTTAGAAGTTTATGGAAGAGTTGGAAGGAACTGGGACACCTCAAAATTAGGGGAAGTTCATTCCAAAGTTGGGGAAATTTAAACATCAGAGAGCTGCTAAAATTCTCCCTTATTTTTCCCCTGCCTATTTCCACTCTTCTGTGATCCTCCCCTCCCTCCCTCTCTCTGTGATCCTCTCCTCACTCCTTCCCTTGTGATCCTCTCCCTCCCTCCGTGGTTGGGTATCTATCCTCCATCCCTCCCTCTGTGGTTGGGTTGGGTTGGTCGCTGTCTTTCCTTCCTTCCCTCTAACCTTTTATAGCATGCCAGCAGTGGTAGTGATTAAAGTAGAGCACTACCAGCAGGCTCGCTGCCTCCACAGTGTCTCATGATCTCTTCAGTCCCTGCTACACTGGAACAGCTGATGTAACTTCCTGTACCAGTGTAGCAGGGATTGAAGAGTCCACAAGAGGCTGGAGTTGGTGAGCCTGCAGGCAGTGCTCTACTTTAATTGCTGGTAGGCTATAAAAGGTTAGAGAGATGGAGGGGATATAGTGGACTGTGGTGGGTTGTGGCAGCGGCAGGTGGCTATATATCCTGCTACACTGGAATGGCTGATGTAACTTCCTGTTCTGATGTAGCAGGGATTGAAGAGACTGGAGCCAGCAAGCCTGCCTGCAATGCTCTGCTTTAATCGCTAGCACTGCCGGCAGGCTATAAAATGTTAGTTGGGGGGAGGGAGGGGATTATAGTGGATTGTGGCAGACAGCGAGTGGCGGGGCTATACTCAGCTATACTCTTTATCTGTGGCTTCCAGATATGTAGCTTGATTCCATCAGCTATTCATATTTCACTATTCAACAGTGCTTGGGGTTAATTCACAGCCAGCCAAATTTGTTGCAGCACTGGTCTGCTTACTGCACTAACAGCAGTAGGGCTCGCATCTGTTGATTGGCTGTAGATTCAACGTTGGCCTGATGTTGGATCCAGCCATGCTAGCCAGCCATTCAATTTTCTTTTGCTCACTGGTGGGCCTCAGCTCTTCCATCCATTGAGTAGCATGCTTGCTTATCCTTGTCGATTTCTTTCCTCAAGGTTTGGCTGAACTTGCAAGTACTTAGATGTCCAGTCAGTTGTTTCAGATTAGCATTCTGACCTTTCCTCCCCCTAGCACTGTTTCAGAGATAAGGAGAGCTTATTTTTGCCTTGCAGTTATTCTGCTGCATGGCAGCTCAGATGCTCTGCTTATTGTAGCAAAGGCTTTCTTGGCCATATAATGATTGTGCTTTTGCTTTTTGTTCTCTTTGGAAATTATAGATGGGCAAGGCATTACTTTTGGTGTCATTTTTTTCTACTATGATGTAGAGTGCGTTCTGAAGCAAATGGCTTGCAAGGTTCCTTTTCTTTCTTAGTTTCAAGGTCTGAGATCTTCTAAGGGTCCTATCCTTTCCATAGCCAGGAGATGTTTACCTGCTTTCTTTTCCTGTATGGCACCTGCTGTCCATTGTGGTGATCCTGACAATTGCGCTAGTTTGCTTCAAGGCATACCTGCCTCTGGAAATAGTGTAGCATAATCACTTGGAGGTGGGGGGTGGGTGGCATTGCTACTTCACCTGCTTTTTTCTGCACCTTGGGCTACTTTCTTATTACCTTTATGATGTCCTGAAAATCAGTGATACCTAGCTGCTTTGTCAGCTCCTTTCCACATCTTGGACGTTCTAGTTGTGGTTATTCTGGGCCAGAAAAATTGTTTTCTTGTCTCTCTTGTCTTTTACTACTTCAAGATGAGGAGACCACCCTCACTTCACAGACAACTTTTTCTCTCCCTGTTTCCATTTACTGGTTGATGGACATAACCCCATAGTCTGGACTTGGTGTATAGGACTAAAGGAAATAAAATTATCAAGTAAGATAATTTAAGATAATATAATTATCAATAATATATATCATTATCAATAATATATATAATATAATTTTATTATATTATATCAATAATATAATAAAATTATCAAGTAAGATAATATAAGTAAGATTTCCATAGATATTAGGCACACATATATAAAATTGTGACAGTTTTGGAAGGTATCGGTAGATTTGTTTCAGAGGGAAGGTATCATTAATGTTCAATTAGAGATGGAAGCTTGGGAAAATAAGATGAGCTGTCTTATGGTACTTCTGTTTACTTTGAAGGGGAAGTTCTGCGAGGTGATCGGATTGTGAACACTCCTTTTAAGGTGCTGATGCACAGTGATAAGAAATGTGAGGTTTTATGTTCCAAATCTGCCAAACCTACAAGCCTGAATGTGCAACAGAGCAAGCTGATTGCTGAACGCATCCATGAAGATTATTACATACATCTGTGAGTTTTGTTTTCTATTCTCTGACTTAGATTTGGATGGCAGTTCAGATCTGACAAGTAACTGTTTGCTTTTAGGATTGCTGATAATTTGCCTGTGGCTACCCGTCTTGAGCTCTATTCCAGCCGGGATGATGATGAAAAGAAGAAGGAAAAGGATGTGCACTTTGAGCATGGCTACCGACTTGGGTTCATGGACAATAGCAGGGTAAAGTCCACCAGGCAGATTAACAAAAAAGATACAGGTTGGCAATGGAACCAAGGCACTTTTCAAGGAAAGTGTTTGAAGGATGTGCAGTGGGGTTGAGAGGTTCATTATTTTGGGAAATGCATAACTGAGCACCTATCATGGATAAAACAATTACAGAAAGGGAGTGTAATAAGTGGGAGATGCATTAAAGCAAGCTATGTTGTTTCTGATTCTTGGTGAACTTCTCATTTCTGAATATGTGTGTTCCAGTTCTACCTGCACAATCATTTATCCTTCCTGCTGCATTATCATCATGAAGGTGTGGAGGAGAACCAGGAAGACATCTACAGGGTTGTCCGCTTTGAGGTAATTCCCCAAAGCATCAGGCTGGAAGGTGAGAAGGAACTTAATATCTTATCTGGGGACAAGGTTAAAAGTGTTGTTAATTTTTCTGGATTTATCTGTTTCCTTCGACACAATTGTCATCTGTTGTTATTATGTAGGCTGTCACTGTGGAGCCCAAAGAGCAGAATTTGTTCCCAGTAATCTTGTTGACTAGATCACAAAAAGGAGTTTAGGAGGATAGAGTCTAGAGCAGGGGTGCCCAATAGGTTGATCGCTATTGACCAGTAGATCGCCAAGGCAAAGTGAGTCAATCGTGGGGCCCATCCCAGGCTCCGTGATAGACTCACTTTGCCATGGCGATCTACCGGGCCGATCAGCCTTCCTCTCCCCAACGTCAATTCTGCCGTCGGAGAGGAAGTTTGGGCCAGCCAATCGCTGCCTGGCTGGGATGGAACTTCCTGTCCGACAGCAGAATTGACGTCGGGGAGAGGAATGCTGGTCGGTACGACACAGGGAAGTAGGGAGAGTTTGGGGCGATGGCGGCTTTGGGGCCTGTTACCCGATGGCAGTGGCAGTGGCTTGGGGGAGGGCAGGGAGAAAGAAAGAAAGAGGGCAGGCAGGGAGACAGAAGGAAAGAAGGGAAACAGAAAAAAAGAAAGGGGGCATGAAGAGAGAAAAAAAAGAAAGGGAGGCAGGGAGACAGAAAGGGCAGGGAGAGAGGAAGAAAAAGTTGGGGGAGGGAATGAGGTCTGGAGGAGAGGAAGCATACAGGCTGAAAGCATACAGGCTGAAAGAAGGGAAGAAAGATTGGATGCACAGTCAGAAGAAGAAAGTGCAACCAGAGACTCATGAAATCACCAGACAACAAAGATAGGAAAAATGATTTTATTTTAAATTTAGTGATCAAAATGTGTCTGAATTTATATCTTCTGTCTCTATTTTGCACTATGGCCCCCTTTTACTAAACCGCAATAGCGTTTTTTAGCACAGAGAGTGAGAGCAGCGCTGGGCATTCAGCGCAGCTCCCTGCACTAAAAACTGCTATTGTGGTTTAGTAAAAAGGAGGGGGGGGGGTATATTTGTCTATTTTTGTATGGTTGTTACTGAGGTGACAGTGCATAGAGTCACCTGTCTTGACCTCTTTGAAAAAAACCCAGAATAGAAATGATAATTAACATTTTTTCTGCGTACAGTGTTTTTTTTTTTTTTAATTTTATTGTTGGTAGATCATTTTGACTTGTTAATTTTAAAAGTAACTCGCAAGCCCAAAAAGTGTGGGCACCCCTGGTCTAGTGGTTTCCACTGGTAAAGCAGTTTGGAATATTATCATTTGTGGATGACATCCAGTTGGGGATAGAAGTAGATAACAATCAGATGACAGCATTGTGTAAGATGAATAAAATATCTTGAAGCAGTTTCAGAAATTGAAATTAAAGTTGAATCTCGGTAAACCAGAATTTCCTTATTCTGCACGACTAATTCAGACATATGATTATGCTTTCTTGTTAGCAGATGAAGGCAGAGATTTTAAAGATTGATGATATCACCAATGTGAAGATTAATGCCTCTGGGAACATTCCAGTATTCTCTGCCTTCAGCACATAATATAGGTCAATTTTCTCAATTCTATCCTAGAGTACCTCCTTTCCAGTCAGATTTTTAGGATATCCACAATGAATATGCGTAAACTTGATTTAATAATAATAATAATAACTTTATTTTTGTATACCGCCATACCCAGGGAGTTCTAGGCGGTTCACATCAATTAATCAGATTTACAAGCAACGAAGTCGTTAAGTTAAGCATGAAAGGAACGTACAAGTCATTGGAGTTAGCAGATTGGGAATGAACAATAAGAAGGAGTAAGAGGAGAGTTGGTGAAGGGATGAAAGAAGTGGAAGATGGGGGATTAGGGGTTCTGTCCATGGAATAAATGAGTTTTGAGTAGTTTTCTGAAGTCGAGGTAGGTGGGGGCCTCGAGCACAATTTGGGCTAGCCATGGGTTCTGTTTGGCCGCCTGGAAGGCAAAGGTTTTGTTGAGGAACCTTTTGAGGTGACATAGTTTTAGGGAGGGAAAGGCGAATAGATGGATTCTGCGGGAGTTCTTATTGTTACAATTCAGGTTGAAGTGTGGGTTGAGGTAGCTCGGAGATAAACCAAATACAGTTTTGTAGCAGAAGCACACAAACTTGAATAGGACTCTAGATTCAAATGGTAGCCAATGTAGTTTGTGGTAGAAAGGGGTGATGTGTTCCCTTTTGTTCAAGCCAAATATAAGGCGGACGGCGGTGTTCTGGATCAGTTTCAGTCTCCTGATGGTTTTTTTTGTGGAGCCCAAGTAAATAATATTGCAGTAGTCTAGGATGCTGAGAATGGAGGATTGTACTAACAGGCGGAATAAGATGTCGTCGAAGTAATTTTTTATGGTGCTGAGTTTCCAGGGCACCGAGATGCTTTTCCTGACTGTAATATCAGTATGTTTTTCTAGGGATAGATGTTTGTCTAGGGTGACTCCCAATACTTTTAAGGTTTGTTCAAGGGGGAAAACCGCTCCTTTCACTTGAATTGTGGTGTCTTTGATTTTGTCGTTGGGGGTAGCTAGGAAGAATTTGGTTTTGTCAGGGTTTAATTTTAGTCTGTAGGATAGCATCCAGAGTTCTATCTGAGTAAGTGAGCTTGAAAGAGAGGTGAGCAACTCTGGTGTGAAACTGGATAGTGGGATGACTATTGTAATGTCATCTGCGTAGATGAAGAATTTGAGCTTGAGGCTTTGCAGGAGGTTTCCCAGGGAGGCGAGGTAGATGTTAAACAGGGTGGGGGAGAGGGGGGAGCCCTGAGGAACACCGCAGGAGTTGTCCCAGCTATATGAGAAAGATTCGATCTTGAATACCCTGTATGATCTATTTCTTAGGAACCCGTGGAACCAATTGAGGACCTGGCCAGAGATACCGATGTAGGCAAGGCAGTCTAGGAGGATGAAGTAGTTGACAAGGTCGAATGCACTGCTCAAGTCAAGTTGCAAGATCAGGGCACTAGTGCCCTGGCTAAAGAGTGAGTGCAGGTGGTCGAGTAGAGAGGCTATAGTGGTTTCAGTGCTGTGGTCCGAGCGGAAGCCTGATTGGTTATCATTTAAGATATTGAATTTTTCCAGATATGTGGTGAGTTCGGCATTTACCACTCCTTCTGCTATTTTGGTGAACAGTGGGATGCTCGCGATAGGTCTGTAGTTAGACGGGGCATTGGGTGGTTATTTCGTGTTTTTTATAATAGGAGTTATCATAATATGGCCTTGTTCTGCCGGGAAATTTCCTGTGGATAGTAAAAAGTTAACCCATGCCAACATATTAGCTTTGAAGTGAGTCGGTGCAGTTTTCATGATGTTTGGGGGGCAGGAGTCCAGTCTGCAGAAGTAGTTAGTATATTTATTGTAATATTTGCTGAAGGTTTGCCAGTCGATGGTTGTGAAGTGGTTCCAGCTTAGGTCCGTTCTGGACCCAGGGTTAGGTTTAGATGTGTCAGTGTCAGTGAGAATAGGAAAGTACCCGTGGGGATTGGCCGAGGCCGTTATCATTGATCTTAGTTTTTGTATTTTGGAGTTAAAGAAATCTGCGCTTCCAGAGGGTGTGATAGGTCAGAGTACGGTATTGGGGTTCAAGAAGGGATTAGATGATTTCCTGAAGGAAAAGGTGATAGAGGATTATTATACAGGTCCTGGACCTGATGGGCCGCTGCGTGAGCGGACTGCTGGGTGTGATGGACCCCTGGTCTGACCCAGCAGAGGCACTGCTTATGTTCTTATAATAGCGTCTACCAGTTTCCCCGACACAGACATCAGACTCACTGTTCTGTAATTTCCTAGATCAGCTCTGGAACCCTTTTTAAAAATCGATGTCACATTGGCCACTCTCTCCTGCTGCACTAACTACCCACAGCAACCCAAGTGACCTCCTCACCTGACTGACCTCTTCCCCCCCCAGGCTTCAGGAGAGATGCCCACTCTCTCCTGCTGCACTAACTACTCACCATGATCCGACAAGTGAACCCCCTCCTCTACCCTATCAGAGCTGCTGTTGCATCATCTAAATGGGAATTCTCCTTCACGGTGCTTTTTGGATGCACCGGATAGAGGCTTGAAGCTCTGATTGGCCCAGACGTCCGGGCCAATCAGAGCCTTAGGATCCTTCACGATGCATCCAGGGAGGAGCCTGAGGCTCTGATTGGCCTAGGTTGTTTAAGGACTGTCCCATAGGAGGGGCCTTAAACAAGTTGGGCCAATCAGAGCCTCAGGCTCTGGGGAGGGGAATTCCCATTTAGACGATACAGCAGCAGCTCTGATGAGGATGTACAGGTCCCTCTGGCTCTTTGGTTGAGATAAGAGGGAGAGGGGTGGCGGAGATGGGGGTGGGGTTGGGGTCACTTGTCATGGCGGGTACTTAGTGCAAGAGGAGAGAGTGGGCATCTCTCCTGCTGACAGGGAGGGAGATTGGTCGGGTCACAGCAGTGCAGCAGGAGAGAGTGGGCATCTCTCCTGCTGCCAGGGGGTGGTCGGGTCGCGGTGGTTAGTGCAGCAGGAAAGAGTGGGCATCTCTCCTGCTGCAGGAGGATTAGGGGTGTTGTGATGCAGTGGAGAGAATGGGCATCTCGTCTTTTGTATCACAACACAGGCTTTCTAACAGTCTCTGACACTAACGGCACCTCTGGACCAGTCGGGTTTTTTTGTCACCCAAAGCCAACACTGCTTTTTGAAAATGACTCAACATTTTTTAAGAATCCGCTGGAGGGCTCATTTCATTGTTGGAGTCCATTTGCATGTCAGTGTCGGAGACTGCTAGAAACCTCGCTAAAGCCGGAGATAATCCCTTTTAATAATCCGTTGCTAACCGCCGGAAAACAGTTTAGCAACACCGTTAAAGTTTTGAGAATCTGGGCTTTAGTTTCTTCTTTTGTGTCCACCCATGCATCTACCCCTGTTTCTCTATCCCTACCACACCATTCAGCATTGCCCCCGCTTCTCTTTCTCTCCCTTCACCTATGCAGTATTTCCCCTTTATGCTGTCTTTACAACCATTTGGCATTGCCCCTCTTTCTCCCCACTTTTTATTCACTACTGCCCTGTTTCTCTCTCTCTCTCCTATTCTAGTATTGCTCTGTTCTCTGTCTTTCTCCCTCCTATCCTATTTCTGTCTGTCTCCCATCCTCCTCCATGCAGCACAATTTTCCTCCCTCTTATTATACCTCTGCCAGGCCTATTATAATGAACAATCAAGGACTTAGCATGGGTCTGCATCTCTGTTCATGTTGCTGCTTCTTGATGTAAATGGGACCAGAACAGGAAGCAGTAGGATTGCAGAGAGTCGTGGTCTTTACTCCTACCTTGTTTGTTTATTAGTGAAGACCCAGGGGTGGTACGACAGGAGAGAGAAGAGGCAGCAGCTCTGTGAGCTGGGAAGGTTGCAGTTGAGGCTAGGGAGGCTTAACCTTCTCAAGCCTCTTATACAAGCAGTTATGGATTTCCCACCAGAGGCAAAGCCAGCCCTCTGATTTTGGGGGGACCCAGAGGTGGACTGGGGGAGAAACATATTCTTTCTACTTCCTCCCTTACCCCTGTGTGCATTATAATTAGTACCTTTTCCTTCCTGTCCAATATGATTTGAGGAGGCTTTTCAAAACCTGGACAAAGTGTCAGGTTTTGAAAAGCTGTCCAGGGAAATCCGGACGTCTGGTAACCTGAATTGCAATAGCAGTTTCAAAATGAAACTTCATGCCTTTTTCTGTTCCTTTGACCCTCACCCTCCCTAGCTTTTTTTGCATGCACTTCTATCTCCCCATTTACCTTTTTCCCAGAATCTGACTGATTGTCCCTTTTTTTTTTCTCTCTCTCTCTCTCTCTCCCCTAACCTTTACCAGCTCTCTCTGTCTCTCATATGTGCTCCCCCCCTGCCTTTACTCTGTCTTGTTCCCTCACTTGATTGCTTAGATGGATACTTGCTACCCTGCTGGGTTCTCTGCCTCCTTGCCCGATGCTTCAATGGATTCTTCTTCCCTGCTGCAAAGCTTCGATGATCCTGCTTTCCTGCTGCAAGTGGTCCGAGAAAACCCTATGAAGTCCTTCGATGAGATTCCTGCTTCTCTGCCATGATTGATTTTACCATGAGGTTGAGCCGTGCTGAAACTGGAAGTTAGTTAGTCTGGAGGTATTAAGTCTCAAGATTTAACTTCCAGCATCGTATAACTCAAGCTCCTGGTTAGACCAGTCAGGGCATAGAAACAGGGAGGTTTGCGGACAGAGTTCTGGCCCGTGGGCTGTGGGTTAGACAAGCCTGTTATTAAGGGATTGATGTTGGGTTTACAACACACCTTGAGATGACATGACTAAGCTCTTTAACACTTTGTACTTGAGACTCAGTTGACCCTATGTGTTGTTCATTTGTCTGCAGATCTAAAGATTGATGAAAAAGGAGCTTGCACGCTACCTGATCCCTCTAGCTCTGCTCCTCAGGAGATTGATTCCACCAGGGAAAATCAGCTGTTCTTTACATATTCAGTCCAGTGGCAGGTAAAAAAAAAATAAAAATAGGAAATATTGTAGAACTAAGAGCCAAGTTTTTTAGTGGGAAACAATTCCTACTTCTATATTAAGGAGCTGCATGGGAATGGGGTTGACACAATCTCGCAGTGTTTGTGGGGATCCTCTCCAGTTTTATAGGGATCCCACAAGGATGGAAGTAGTTCCTGCAGGGTTCCCGCAGGAATGTACCTAACCAGGGTCCTCTAAGTCAAGATGTCCAAGCACTTCCTCCTCCTTAACTTCAATTTTAGTGCAGCCACACTTGCTTTAATAATAATAATAATAATAACTTTATTCTTATATACCGCCAGCAATCTTGCGACTTCTAGGCGGTTTACAATAAAAGAAACTGTAAATACAATAAAGAGAAACTGTACGTACAACGAATTAAAGAGTATAGCAGTGTACTTCTCGTACAACGAATTAAAGAGTATAGCAGTATACATCCGATAACATTAATAATGTTAACGACAGTTTGTGTGTTGCAAGGCCAGGAAGTGCCAAGCTGTTTACACAGAAGTAGAAATATTCCGTAAATTGAATAGAGTGTTCATAGTTAGTGATTAGGGGTTGGGGTTAACAGTTTGCAAGTTCAGGTATGTGATGATGTTACGAGGGGGGTTGATGTTCCGGTTCGTTACCTAGGTATTTCAAGAATAGGTAAGTTTTTAGGTGTTTCCTGAATTCTTCATAGTTGTTTGTGTGCGCAATTAGTTTTTCTAGGTCTTTACCCCATATGGCTGCTTGATATGATAGCAGTTGTTGATGGTGTCTCTTATATTTGCACCCTCTAGCCGGTGGGGAGACAAATTTCATGTGTGTTTTTCTTTCATGTCTGTTGGTTGGGAATGAGAAGAGGTCTGTAATGTATTTTGGGGCTAGACCATTTAATACTTTGAAGCAGAGACATCCTAGCTTGAACTTCGTGTGCGCCTCCATCGGCAGCCAGTGTAGGAGTCAGTAGGAAGGGGTTATGTGATCGGACTTCTTCAGCCCGAAAATCATCCTGACTGCTGCATTTTGTATCAGTTGTAGTCTTTGCATTTGCTTCTGGGGGATTGTCAGATGGGTGATGTTGCAATAGTCCAGGTGGTTTAGTATTAGGGATTGTACTAGAATTCTGAAAGCTGAAGTGTGGAAGTACGCCTTGATGGACTTAAGTTTCCAGAGAGTGAAAAACCCTCTTTTGATTAAGGAGTCTATGTAGTCTTTCATGGTTAGTCCTTGGTCTAGTATTACTCCTAGAATCTTCATCGTTGGTTGAATGGGGTAGTTTAGATTGTTAATGTGTAGTGATATTGTCGTATTCTGTGCGTGTGGCGAGGCTATGAAGAATTTAGTTTTTTCTGAATTGAGCTTCAGTTTGAAATCTGTGGTCCATTGTTCCATCGTGTTTAGCGCTTCAGTTGCTGTGGGGGTGATTTCAGAGGGGGATGCCGTAAACGGGATTATGATTGTGAAGTCGTCTGCATAGCTGAATACTTTTATGCCTCGCTGGGTTAGCTGCGTACCTAGTGAAGCTATGTAGACGTTGAAGAGTAGTGGGGATAGTGGGGACCCCTGTGGAACGCCTGATGGGTTTCTCCATGTTTTAGAGAGATTGCAATTGAAGCGAACTTGATAGGTGCGGGTCGTAAGGAAACCTCGGAACCTTTCTGCCCTTAACAGGCAAATGTATTCAAAGCAGCAGTTCAGACACGCTACCAGCAGCTGACCCAGAAGCCTTCCCTTTGCTGTGTTTGCATATCAGAGGGAAAGCTTCCAGGCCGGCTGCCAGCAGCTTGTAGGACCTGCTGCCCTTGTCCTTTTGAAGACATCTGTCTGTTAAATGAAGGAGAGGAGAGAGGGGTTGAGAAATCTGTTCAGGTGGGTAGGGAGGATGGAGAGAGGAGAACTATTGGGACATATGGTGGAGAGGAGGGCGAGATGGTGCACATAGGGAAAGGGAGAATTGGGCATTGGGAGGAAGGGATGAAAAATGCTGTACCGTGGGAGAAGAGGGAGTATTTTTGAACATAGTGGTGGAGAGGAGGGGGAAGAGATGAGAGAGGGAGAAATGTTGTACATAGTGGTGGAGAGGGAAGGTAGAACAGGTTCTGAATGGGAATGGAAACTGATGCAAGAAGGAGGAATGTTGAATATGATGGTGAAGAGAACGAAGGTGGAGACAGCATGGGGATGGAGGGGCAAATGGGGAGGGATAAGTGATGCTGCTTGGGGGCTTGGGATGAGAGAGGGAGAAATGTTGGACATAGAGAGTAGAGGAGAGAGGAAGAAATGTTGTGCAGGAGGGAGAAAGGGAGATGTTGGATCTGGGACAGAAGGGAGTGAGGATTCTTTAAAAGGAGAGGGAGGGAGATATGCTGGATAGCCATAGGAAGGACAGGAAGGAAGAAAGAATGGATAGGATGGATTGGAGGGACAAGGAGATTTCAGGCTTCAAGGATGGGGAGGGGAGAAAGAGGAAGCAGATGCTGGGCAGAAGGCTGAAGGGAGGAAGAAGCTAGGAATGGTGGCACCATGTAGGAGAGGTGGGGGGGGGGCAGGAAAATGAATGTACAGAGGATGGTGAGTATAGAGGGTAAAACAAAAAACCAACAGGACTTGCAGTAAAGCGAAAACAAAGCAAACAAGAACAATACTGCAAGAAAATGTACTGGAATTTATTAAAATAAAAACAAAAATCTAAAAACAAAATGCATAAGAGGTATATATCCAAAATGGCTGGTCCCAATATTCCTGTGAACCGGACACGGTCCGTGTTTTGAAGAAACACTCCTTCCTCAAGGGTCCTACAAAAGACTGTATTATAAGCAGATATGAGACATAAACAATGGAATTAAAAATAGAAGTCAAATTACAGGCCTATATCTTTAATTAATGTAGATGGAAAATTATTAGCTAAAATATTGGCAATTAGATTGGCTAAAGCTCTCCCTTTCATTATAGATGTACACCAAAATGGATTCCTTGTGAACAGACATTCTTCAAGTAATACACGATTGGCTTTTCATACATTAAATTTAACTAAAAATATGAGTGAACCGACTTTTGCTGTATCATTAGATGCGGAAAAAGCTTTTGATAGAGTAGAATGGACATTCATATACCAAGCTTTGGACTGGTTTGGTATAGGTTCAGGATTTATTCAAATGGTTCAAACTTTGTATAGCTCTCCTATGGCAAGATTATATATTAATAATAACTTGTCTGATCGTTTTCATTTGCATAGGGGAGTTAGACAGGGTTGTCCATTGTCTCCTTTGCTTTTTGATATTGTTTTAGAACCCTTATTGATAGCTATTCAACAGGCAAAGGGGATACAAGTTATTCCTTAAAAGAAATAGGAATATAAACTCTCTGCATATGCAGATGATATATTATTATATTTGAGAAATCCTGGCATTTCCATTCCTTTCCTGCTAGAATTGATATAAAATTTTGAAAAATTCTCAGGATATAAAATAAATTGGAGCAAATCTGAAATTCTTTCACTAAATGTACATTGTACAAAAAGTATGTTTGATACATTCTCGTTTGTATGGAAAAATGATGGTTTAAAATATTTAGGAATCTGGATCAAATCAACGTTAGACGATACAGTGAAGGAGAATGAAAAGTTATTGATGAAAAAAAGTAACAGAATTATGTGAACAATGGAATTCATTACATTTGTCTTGGTGGGGGAGAGTTCAAACAGTTAAAATTATGATCTTGCCTGTGGTTTGTTATCAAATGTGTATGATTCCAGTGTTTTTTCAGGGATCTTTTTATAAAAAATTGAATTCATTACTTATTAAATTTGTTTGGCTAAGTAAAACTCCCAGAATTGCTTTAGTAACTCTACAAAAATCAATTGAAGAGGGTGGGGCAAATTTCCCAAACTTTTATAGGTACCATCAAGCCTATATTTTACGTCAAGGTATGTATTGGGTCCTTAAGATTTGTTAATAACTTAACTGCTATTCCTATCAGCAAATCAACAAATCAGACCATTTAGCTAAATCCCAAGATTCAAATTGGCGGTTTTAAAGATCATCTGGAGGCATTGGATAATTGCAGGAATAAGGACTTTAAATGATGTTATTTTAAATGGTAAACTGCTTGATTTTACACAATTGCAACATAAATTTGGCATTAATAAATCACAATATTTTCGATGGTTGCAATTGAAGCAGGCCATTCAGGTAGGGTTCCCTGAGTGGAAGAGTCTAAATACTCAATTTAGTTTGGAATTCTCATGCTTTCAGGTAGATTTTCTGGGTCACCAGACTGCGCAGTGGTATAAAACTATTACTGATTTGGTTAAAAAAACCAACTAAAAACGGTCTTAGGGATATTTGGAGCATTGAGATTAAGCATCAGATTTTAGCTTCTCAATGGCCACAGATTTGTTGGTCTTGGAGGATAAGAGATACAATGTCTGCATCTATGAGACAAACATGGTTTTTTTTTATTACATAGAGCATTTTGGACCCCAGTGAGATTGGAGAAGTTGAATAGTTCAAAGTCTAATAGATGCTGGCATTGTAATCATGAAATAGGGACTTTAGATCACCTTTTGTTTTATTATCCCTATATTTTAGCCTTTTGGAATTCCATCTGGGATCAAGTAAATTGTCTATTGGAAAATCATGTAGCTCTTTCTTATGATACAGTATTATTTGGAACAGCTAAGAGATAAAAGAGTCAGATATCGTCATTTAACAATAAATTTTTATTAATCATGACTGGAGTCGCTATTCAACATATCACCAACAATTGGAAGGATTGCAGTAGGCTTAATTTTAACTTTTGGTGGAACTCATTATGTCACATGTTCAAAATGGAAAGATCGATAGCTATACAAAATGGGAATTATAAAACCTTTATTAAAATATGGGGGCCATTGACATCTTCTGTGATGATTAAACACCAATTATTCTATTATAATGAAATATACACCATGAATAATAGGGAGAGGGAAGGGTTATTATTGTATTGTGTATGTTAATAATAAGAGTGGGGAGGGGGGTGGGATGTTGGGTTTTATATATATAAAGTTGTTGTTATTCTGGATAGATTTGCAAGTGATGTTTTCAAAAGAATGTATGAATTTACTTTGTTCACTTGTTGAAAGTTTAAAAATGAATAAAGAATTAAAAAAAAAATAGAAGTCAAACATATATATATGTGACCCAAGTAGTGATGAAAAGAAAATATGCAACCAATAGTGAAACGAAATAAGGATCTGATATAGAGAAATGCCAGTGAAGATAACCATATGACCAATTGTAATGTCCCAATTACAAAAAGTGAGACAGAAGAAATAAAAATAATAAAGAAAAGAAAGATAGACATTACTTACTGGCAGTAAGTAATGTCTAAAAGACCAAGATGAAAAATATGCTATGTTGTAATGACCCGACCAAAAGGGCAGAAAGAGCAGAAGAGTAACATATATTAACAATAAAATACATGTGTCCAAAGTAAAAGACATACATATCCTACTGGTGGTACACAGAATATCAGAAAACCAGAATGGATAAGGTAAACAAAATCTATATCAATAAACGAAAAGGGCATTTTAAAATTGAGACCTTAAACACTGCACTCCTATAGTAACAACTGAGAAGGTACACACAAAGTGGAGAACATATATATCCACTATCCTATCATTACATTATAGATATGAGCAGAAGGTAATAAAAAGAAATTTTGTATGCAATATAAATTTGGCATGGCAGTGATCCATAAGAACATAAGAATTGCCGCTGCTGGGTCAGTCCATCGCGCCCAGCAGTCTGCTCATGTGGCGGCCCCCAGGTCAAAGACCAGTGCCTTAACCGAGACCAGCCCTACCTGCGTTCGTTCTGGTTCAGCAGGAACTTGTCCAATCTTGTCTTGAATCCCTGGAGGGTGTTTTCCCTTATAACAGACTCCGGAAGAGCATTCCAGTTCTCTTCCACTCTCTGGGTGAAGAAGAACTTCCTTACGTTTGTACAGAATCTATCCCCTTTTAACTTTAGAGAGTGCCCTCTTGTTCTCTCTACCTTAGAGTGAGTGAACAACCTGTCTTTATCTACTAAGTCTATTCCCTTCATTATCTTGAATGTTTCGATCATGTCCCCTCTGTCTCCTCTTTTCAAGGGAGAATAGGCCCAGCTTCTCTAATCTCTCACTGTACAGCAACTCCTCCAACCCTTTAACCATTTTAGTCGCTCTTCTCTGGACTCTTTATACTAATACTGTGTTGTCCTTCATGTACAGCAACCAGTGCTGGACGCAGTATTCCAGGTGGGGGTGTACCATGACCCACTATAGCGGCATAATAACCTCCGATCTGTTCGTGATCCCCTTCTTAATTATTCCTAGCATTCTGTTTGCCCTTTCTGCCACCGCTGCGCACTGCGCAGACGGCTTCATCGACTTGTCGACCAGTACTCCCAAGTCTCTTTCCTGGAAGGTCTCTCCAAGTACCACCCCAGACATCTTGTATTTGTGTATGGGATTTTTGATATCGACATGCATTACCTTACACTTATCCATGTTGAACCTCATTTGTCATGTCGCAACCCATTTCTCGAGCGTGGTTATGTCACGTTGCAAATCTTCACAATCCCCCTGCGTCTTCACTACTCTGAATAACTTTGTATTGTCCGCAAATTTGATCATCTCATTCGTCGTACCCATTTCCAGATCATTTATGAATTTGTTGAAGAGCACGGGATCCAGCACCGAGCCCTGCGGCACCCCATTGGTGATGTTCTTCCAGTCCGAGTATTGTCCATTTACTCCCACTCTCTGTTTCCTTTGCTCCAGCCAGTTTTTAATCCACATGAGTATTTCACCCTCTATTCCATAGCTCTCAATTTTCCGAAGTAATCGATCATGAGGATCCTTGTCAAACGCCAGATACGCAATGTCAAGTGGGTCACCCTTGTCTATCTGCCTGTTTACTCCCTCGAAGAAGTGCAGCAAGTTCGTCAAGCAAGATCGTCCTTTACTGAAGCCGTGCTGACTGGTCCTCATCAGATTGTGTCCGTCAAGGTGATCAATGATGCAGTCTTTTATCAGCGCCTCTACCATCTTTCCCGGTACCGATGTCAGACTCACCGGTCTGTAGTTTCCCGGATCTCCCCTCAAATCTTTTTTGATGATCGGCGTAACATTTGCCACCTTCCAGTCTTCTGGAATCTTTCCCAATTTGATCGACAGATTGGCTATTATTTGAAGCAGTTCAGCTATAGTCCCTTTCAGTTCCTTAATGACCCTCGGATGGATGCCATCCGGTCCCGGGGATTTGTCGCTCTTAAGCCTATCAATCTGCCTGCATACTTCTTCTAGACTGACTGTCAACCTTGCCAGTTTCCTGTCTTCGCCTTCAGCGTATTACCTGTTGGGTACCAGTATGTTGTGTATATCCTCTTTGGTAAATACAGACACAAAAAATGTGTTCAGTTTAGCGGCAAAGTTTTCATGTCTCTGATCACTTCCTTCACTGCTACAGTGAGCCAAGCTGGTTCCTTGTTCTTTTTCCTCTTGGATCCCTTGTTGATACGCGGTATATATAGATTTTACGCCTCGGTGATTGTGTCCTTAAAAAGGGACCAAGCTTGCTCTAGTGTTTTTACATTGCTTATCCTCTTCTTAATCTTCTTCCCCACCATGGTTCTCATCCTTTCGTAATTCCCTTTTCGGAAGTTCAGTGCCATTGCCGTTGTTCTAGACCGATGTTTCGCCCCTGCGTCCAGGTCGAAGCGGATCATGTTGTGATTGCTGTTTCCCAGCATCCCTTCTACTTCTACACCTTGTGCCAGTCCTCACAGTCCATTTAGAATTAAGTCCAGAATTGCATTTTCTCTTGTATTTTCCTTGACAAGTTGTTCCAGGAAGCAATCGCCTACAGCATCCAGGAACTTGGTCTCCCTAGCGCTGCTGGAGGTGCCTAGGTTCCAGTCTATGCCCAGATAGTTGAAGTCACCCATGATAACTGCATTCCCTCCCTTGCAGTTGCGTGAAATCTCATCCGTCATTTCTCCATCAATTTCTTTGGATTGCCCTGGGGTCGGTAGTAGATGCCGATCTTCGTTTCCAGTCCATTTGTTCCCGGAATTTTGACCCATAGAGACTCTAACTTATCCGTCTGTTGTGGCATGTTTTCTCCAGTAGATTCAATTCCCTCTTTGACGTATATGGCAATGCCCCCACCATTTTGAGCCACTCTGTCTCTGCGATATAGTTTGTATCTCGGTAGCACAGTGTCCCAGACGTTTTCCTCAGTCCACCATGTTTCCGTGATGCCGTTGATGTCCACATTATCTTTTTGTGCCATAGCTTCTAATTCACCCATCCTTAGGCTCCTTGCGTTCGTGTACATACACTTGAGTTTGCGGCCTGTTCCTTTCTTGCATTTTCTTCCCTCTTGTGTCTAAACACCAAAAACATATCATGACAATGTATAAGATGAACAGAAGATGATATGCAGTAGAATTATAACATGGCAGTGATTTACAACACTAGTATGCATGACATCCAAAGTCCAGTGATGACGTTATCCAAAATGAACAGAAATTGAATATTATGTTACCGATAAAATAGCAATGGTATAAATTACTTAATATACATCATATGACCTCATGTGCCAATCGATAAGATACTTTCAATGACCCGGCTGTGGTTGAGGGCTTAAGAGACGGGATCTTTATGAAAGTGAGAAATAGATGAAGAGATAGGAAAGAAGTCATAAAAAATAATAAGTAATAAAAGCCGGCGTGCCGGCTGTGCTTAGCGCGTCCTGCTAAAAATCTATGGTGAATAATAAAATACTATACTAAAAAAAGGCACAATTTTTTAGCCAGTGACCACAGCCTGGGGGAACATTTATGTGGGGAAAATGTTAATATGTCTCTATCGAGTATGTGGAATAAAAGATAATGCAAAATTGAACGTACATACGCCGAGCCCACAAAAGGTGGGTAGTGAAACAAAAAAATCCAAAAATTATAAAATCCGGGGCACAAAGGACAGCACGGAAACTAAAAACATGTAAAATAAGTGCAATAAGAAAACCACTCTGTTAAAGTGCTAAGTGTACAGCGAGGACGGAAAGCAAACATACCGGTAGTGAACAGGCATAAAACTCTCCAGGCATAAAACACTCTGTGAATCAGATAGCAAAGTAAATGCACGCCAAAAGGGATGGCAGGTAAAATGCACAGGGCGTGATGATGTCAAAGCGTCAACTGTAAAGAAAGAAAAGATTTGAATTGACATCCAGCGACCTGATAGAAAGGCAGATGTAAATGAACCAAGTATTGTGATGTGATAGAATCATGAATAAAGTAAGGGAATTGATAGAAAAATTAATAGATAAATGAACCAATGGAGGCGGAACAGAATAGAAGACTATTATGTGAATAGTAAATAATATAAAACCACACTTAATTGAGACAAAACATAACTCTAAAGCATTGAAAAAGAAGAAAGGAAAATGATAGGACATGTTTTTGACTAGGTAGGCTAAAAGGTTAGGCAAACTAGAACACAAATGTGAGGTTGTCAATTGTGTACATATGACATAACGGCGTCAAGAAATCAACTATAGAAAAGGGCAAGGATTCCAATAGTGGGTAAAAATATTGTAATAGGGAGTAAACTGAAGATGGAAGAGAATAGAATAGTGGATGCGAGAAGATGATGGAAATTTGATAGGTAGCTGAAAAGTAAAGAGGAAAAGGGAAAAAGAGGGTGAAAGTTGAGTAGACTGAGGTAGAAGAGAAAATATGAGAAGAAAGAGCTAAACAGAAAGGTCAGTATGTAGTGCGGGAATGGAACAAGACAGGAGAAAGAAGAAAAGATAATAAACAGCAGCCACTTGAAGGAAATTTTATGGAAGACAGGAAAGTGAAAAAGAGAAAGTGGACCTAACTTGGAAAATAAATGTCAAAACAATTAAAGTAAAAATAAAAAAATAATTTATTTTGAATTTATTGACTGAAATTTATTGCTGTACCTGGTGGGGATCCTCCAGCTCCTCCAGCTGAGGACCTCCTTCAAAGGTAGCTGGAATTATCTTATACTAAGTGTTGCAACATCCTTGAGCCACTTAGGTGCTAAGCATCGTAAAGGGAGTTCTTGTTCAATCCCGCTCTATTCCTGGATATGTGGGTTATGCATCTCATGTCGCCATCTCTTCTAGGAAGCTTCATTTACATACTTTTCTGACCCTCCCTCTTACTTCAAGGTCTGCCCTCAGCAAGCCAGTTGCTTTCCTACAAGCCAGACTGTAGGAGCTTGTCTTTTCTGCTCGTGTTTTTCTTTTCTTTAATTTGGAGTTCTTGCACCTTTTCGAGTCCTCGTGCTGCAGAGGTTCCCTGTGGGGGCAGCTCTGGCTGCAGGAGATTGCAGGCTTGGTTGGATCAGTTTGCTTCCTGGGGGTTTGGCTGTTAGGCAGTACTCCCACCTGGAGAGCCTGCTTTACCAGATCAGGGCTCAGGGTTGGTGCCCTTGGGAGCGTTGTTCACCCCAGGTTTGTCTGGAAAGCCAGAGCAGTCACAGAGGAAAGCCACAGAAGACGCAGAAGAAAGCCAGAGCAGGCGCAGAGGACAGCCACAGCAGACGCAGAGGAAAGCCAGAGTAGTTACAGAGGACAGCCAAAGCAGATGTAGAGGAAAGCCACAGCAGTCGCAGAGGAAAGCCACAACAGATGCAGAGGATAGCCACATCAGACCGGCAAGTGGGCAGCAATGGAAGCAGCAGCTAGAAGCAGAAAGTTGAGCTACCCAGTTTTCTGCACTGTCTACCATATGCATGACTACCTCCCCTCTGAGAGGTGGTCTTATGTATGCACTCAATGTGGGGAACTGGAGAGCCTGAAGAAACAAGTCAGACTCCTGGAGGGCAGAACACTGGAACTGGAAGGTCTTTGAGCAGTGGAGGAGGAGGACAGGGATGTAGAGAATGTCAAGACACAGGAAACTATCGAGGAAGAAGTCCTGGAGTTGGAGAAGTTCATCGAGGAGGCATACAGGGAGGCCATGGAAAGTCACCAGCAACAGTGGAACTGCCGAGATTCACCTACAGAGAGGGAAGACCATCTGGAGGACAATCACTGAGCATGGTTGCACACGCGTACTAAGCAGCTGTAAGCGGTTAGCGCTCTAGGTGTATAAAAAGTACATGAGAAATAACACGACGCAAATTTTATTAAAATAATTATGTCCGTTTAATAATTGTCAGAATGGACCTCAAAAGGGTTAATTTTGCGTCACCGGGAGGTCTTTATAGTTGCCAAACGCTGGCCTTCTGATAAAGATCTCAACTCGATAATTCGTAGCTCCCCAATGCATGACATCATTACTTGTCGGCCAATTCATTAACAGAGGCTGTCCTTAAATTTGGACAAAGAACTCTTTTTTTAACATGGAATATAAGTTCCAGAAAATCATATTTTTTGTTTACATTCATTTCTGAATATACATAAACCCATTATTTTGTCCTTCTCAAAACTTATTTCAGACAGTTTGTCTATGTAATCTGCTGAAAATTTCTTAGCTCTTCCTGTTAGCATCAGACAAAGGAGGAGGGATATTTCCCCCTCCCTTCTCTGAACTTTACAAGAACTGACAGGTTCAAATTACACTGGCACATTCCTAAGTGTGGGCTCCCAGTGCCCCCCTTCCTATGCTGGGGACTGATACAGTTCTCTGACTCTAACTTAATTATTTCCAGATGTTGCCTTAGCATTTTTCCTTAGTGTTCTTTCAGGTTTAAAATATATAAAATATTAGAAATTAAGTACACCCCATTCTTTCATATATATCTTTCATTCGTCAATCATTCCTTCGTTCGAGGCCCCTTGCACACATCCAACACACTTAATACATGTTATGCTCCATTTTGGGATTCGTAATCCAATATGCTCTTCCTAACCGGCCTTAAGCACATCTGGTATCAATTAGACCACGAGGGAAGCTCAAGGCAGGAAAAACCTAGACAGAGAAAGGGAGAGAATATAATGGAGGCAGTTTCATACCGCCATGTATTATATATATCCTGATTTCCTCTGTGGTCTTGCTTCACCAAACAATTCACATAAATATGAAATTCCCATTTTCCTATGCTACACACCGATTTCCTAGTCTCTTGTTAATTATCCTGACTTTTTCAAAGTTTTAAATGTGTTTGCATGTATATAAGACCCTCTGATCAAAACTAGGAAGGTCTCTGTCACGCCCTGTTAACGCTTCTGTGTAATATACGCCAACCCATCACCACAAGTGGAGACACAGTGGCGAGAACCCATAAGAAGACGAGTCCGGTGCAAGCCAACGACAGGATGTGGGAAGATGGAAGTGCACAGAGGACACGGACCTACTGATGGAGAGATGGCCATACACCAGGGACACGGATCTGTGACTAGAGAGGCAAGAGAAGATAGAGAGGACAGCAATAGTCATGGGGACTCCATCATCAGACAAGTCGACAGCCACATAGTGAGAGGAAGACAGGATCGGCTGGTGACCTGCCTACTGGGAGCCAAGGTAGAAGAAATAGTGAGCTGCATCGACAGGATCATCAACAGCGTGGAAGAAGAAGATACCGCGGTGGTGATCCATGGGGGGGATGAACAACGTGAGCAACAGGAACTACAACAGGGAAGTACTGAAGGACCAGTTACGGATGCTAGGAAGGAAGCTGAAGACCAGAACACAGAGGGTAGCATTCTCGGAGATCCTGCGGGTACCCAGGACCGACAAGTAGAGGCAGACAGAGCTACAAGCAGTCAACGCGTGGATGCGGCACTGGTGTGAGGAAGAAAGATTCCACTTCGTGCGCAACTGGATGACGTTCTGGGGAAAGAGCAAGCTATTCAGGAAGGATGGACTCCACCTCAGCATAGATGGAACGAGGCTACTTGCAAGCAACATCAAGAGAGAAATTGAGAAGTTTTTAAACTAGGAAGAAGGGGAAAGGCGAGCGGAAGTAGGCGGCATCCAAATGGACATCTACCCATACGGGCATATGATCCTAAATATTCAAAGGACCAATTTCCGCCGAAACTACAGAAGGAAATACTGTCAAAGACAGAAAGATATGATCAATACGAAACCAAGTGTTATGATCCCGGGAAAGGTGAGTATATTCCTGAACCTCAGGATGGAACAGGCGCCATAGTCCCGAACCTCAGGATGGAACAGGCGCCACTGATCCACCACCGAAAGAGTATCACAAAAATCAGAAAGAAGACCGCCTCTAGCTCCCAAGGAAGCAGAAGAGATACCCGACTTATCAGATGAGGGGTCCATGACTAAATTAAAATCACCCAAAAGAAGAAGTGGATCCTCTCAATAGCGAGAGCAAAGCTGCATTAACTTCTGTAGGAAAGCAGATTCCGACGAGTTGGGGCCATAAACCACCAAAAGAAGGTAGTGCTGGTCACCAAGAGTAAGACGTAAGAGAAGATAGCGACTTTCAACAGCTTTATCAAGGATCTGAACACCAAACGGGGAAGACTTACGGATTAACACAGCTATACCACCATGACGGCCGGAAGAGGAAGCAAAATAGACCTCCCCCACCCAGGAGCAACGCAATTTAAGATGTTCCGCATCCGTCAAACGAGTCTCTTGTAAACATGCAAAGCCGTTAAGATTTTAGACCGCTTAACCGGTGAGGTGATGCCCCCTAGGTTCCAGGATGTAAGTCTAAAAGGAGTGGTCATCAAAGAAAGTCAGAAGATATTAGTGAAAAGACATACAGAAAAGGACAGAACATTGACCCCCAGGAGCCCAGCCACCCCCCCCCCCCCCCGAGGCATTAGTGCAAGATACAATGCAAAATCCAAGAAACATAGCAGAAACAGTACAATATCCCAAAAAAGAAACAGAAAAATTGAAGGAGTACCGCCCACCCCCCCACCCAACATCCCATCCCACAAATCCAACTCCTACCCACCAGAAAACCCGCCCACCACAACCCAATCCCCAATCTCTTCCAAACCCATCACCCCCCAAAAATCCCTGCACAAAAACTCAACCCACTCCACTAATGCAGAGCAGATCAAGGGAGACACACTTCAATGTGAACAGGACCCCAGACCCTCCCCCACCCATCCAAAGAAACACTCAAAGGAAGTGGAAAGAATATCTACAAGCCCTAATAACTACAAATACCTGAACTCAAATATACCAGTCACCCAGCCCATGGAACCAAAATACTGAAAGAAACAGAATGAAACCAAATGTCCTCCAACCTCAACCACCACCCCATTCATACAACAAAAACCCCAAGACAAATTTAGAAAGTCGGGATACCTAAAAAGGCCTCCAGAAAAAGTAACAAACATGAAATTCAAAGTGGAAAGATCAGCATAGGGAGACTGATCGCATGCTCCATGGATGAGTGCTACAGGAAAAGCCCAGACCCATCTCATACAGTCCAAGAAAAAATCCAAGAAAAGAACACTCCGGTTCCACCACACGCTCCACACACAATTCACACATGGCTATCCATCATCCCTCCCAAAACCCCTCAGCAACCATACAAGCATACCTTACCATACAACCAAATAGGGAGTCCCGACACAACCCACTCACAAAAGGAAACGAGACAGCTTCCAAGAGCGAGCCTCAGCAAACTAACAAACAGGCGCTAAGTAACCCCAGCAATACAGCTGTTCAGGGTCGCAGTGCAGCTGAGGTGCTCAGTTCAGCAAATAGAGAATCCACAAAGGCCTGAGCTGATTCAACGGAGTCATAGTAACATAGTAGATTACAGCAGATAAAAACCCGAATGGTTCATCCAGTCTGCCCAACCTGATTCAATCTAAAAAATTTGTTAGGTTTTTTTTTTCTTCTTAGCTATTTCTGGGCAAAAATCCAAAGCTCTGCCCGGTACTGTTCGTAACATAGTAACATAGTAGATGAAGGCAGATAAAGACCTGAATGGTCCATCCAGTCTGCCCAACCTGATTCAATTTAAATTTTTTCTTCTTAGCTATTTCTGGGCAAGAATCCAAAGCTCTGCCCGGTACTGTGCTTGGGTTCCTACTGCCGAAATCTCCGTTAAAACCTACTCCAGCCCATCTACACCCTCCCAGCCATTGAAGCCCTCCCCAGCCCATTCTCCACCAAATGGCCATATACAGACACAGACCATGCAAGTCTGCCCAGTACTGGCCTTAGTTCAATTTTTAATATTATTTTCTGATTCTAGATCCTCTGTGTTCATCCCACGCTTCTTTGAACTCAGTCACAGTTTTACTCTCGACCAACTCTCTCAAGAGCGCATTCCAGGCATCCACCACCCTCTCCGTAAAGTAGAATTTCCTAACATTGCCTTTGAACCTACCATCCCTCAACCTCAAATTATGTCCTCTGGTTTTTACCATTTTCCTTTCTCTGGAAAAGATTATGTTCTACGTTAATACCCTTCAAGTATTTGAACATCTGAATCATATCTCCCCTGTCTCTCCTTTCCTCTAGGGTATACATATTATCCCAGGACAAGCAGGCAGGTATTCTCACTAGTGGGTGATGTCATCCGACAGAGCCCCGATACAGACGTCTCACAAGCATATTTTGCTTGAAGAAACTCAGAAGTTTCGAGATGCCCGCACCGCGCATGCGCCAGTGCCTTCCCGCCCGATGGTCCGGGCGTGTCTCCTCAGTTCTTTTCTTTCCGCAGAGCTGAGAAGTTTTACTTCGATTCTGCACTGACTGAATTCCCGTTTTTTGCCTTCTAACTGGCCGCGGTTTTGAGTTCTTTTTACTCTTATCGTGTGTTTTATTTCTTTTATTTCCTTTTTAAAAAAAAAAAAAAAAAATTTTTCCGGCGATTCGGCCGCATGGCTCAGGCCCCGCTCCTTTGATCTCGCGACGGAGCTTTTTCGGCCTATGTCCCGGCCAATTACCGGTTTTAAAAAGTGTAGCAAGTGCCAGCGCGTGATTTCAACGGAGCCTGCAGTGTCTTGGTCCAGAACATTTCCCGAAATCGTGCCGGCCTTGTTCCACTCTTACAGCGCGGGCGTTTAAGCGTCGCTGTTTTTTGTGGGAGTCGATGTTCAAAATGGAAGCTGCGAAAGAACCTTCAGCTTCGACTTCGGCTGCCGCTTTGCCTGCCCATGCAAAGCCCGCCACCACTCCTACTGCTCCGGGTCTCCTGAAGCCGGCTTCGTTTGTCCCGGTTTCGACCCCGACTTCGGCGCCGGTGCCTTCCTCCATCTCCTCGGATCAGGTACCGCCTTCTACCATTCCACCCGTGGTTATTAAAGTGCCGAAAGCTTCCAAGCAAAAGCACTCGACCACGAAGGAGCGCGAAGACCGTGCTGGAGGACCCCCTTTCGGTGCGGATCCCTCCATATCGGCTTCGTTGCGGTCCCTTTTGGAGGCTCAGTTTGTCGAGCTCATGCAAACCATGGGACCCAAGTTAATTGCCACCATCCAGGGTGACCTCCCGGTTCCGATTCCAGGGGGCCCCCTCCTCCTCCTCCTTGCCGGTCGGTCTCGCTGCTTGGCGAGGAGGAGCGGCGTATGGCGGCCGGTCCCTCGAGGCGGGCCTCCTTTAGTGACATGCCCCCTTTAGAGCCCATCACGCCTTCAGACGAAGAGGTCTGGAATACCTCTTCGGGTAATCGAAGCCCTGGGCATCGCAAGTCTCAGGAAGAGTTCTTCCGCACTCCTTACCAGGCCTGGACTGCATCTCGAGAGGCGTCGAATATCCCGCCTCTTCGCTCCACGGCCTCGAGTCCCATCTACTCGCTAGAGGCGTCGGGGGACCATGCTAAGCATCGTCATTCTAGATCCCCCCTCCAGACACCGAGAGGGGCATCGGTCCAGGCATTCTTCAAGGCACTCCTCGCGGCACTCTGAAGTTTCACCGCAGAAGAAGCTGGCGCGCCTGGGGTACTCTTCGTCTGACATGTCTCCTCCGCAGGGGCCGGAGTACGAGGAACCGTGTACCTCTTATTCCCCCTGTCGATCTCAGGTCTTTGTGGATCCCGAGGCCTCGACTTCGTCCAGTCCTTCTCGGAGGCCTGTGCTGGCGGATCAATTGTCTTTTTCTTCTTTCCTCCGGCAGATGGCGGATGACCTGGACATTACCTTGGACACCGGTTCTCGGTACTCCAAGGAATACCTCGACACCATGCATTTGCCTAATCCTCCTGCGGAGTCTCTTCGCCTGCCTCTACATAAACTACTCGATCAAACGTTTATGAGATGTTTTGAAACACCATACTCCATTCCTGTGGTACCGGGCAAGTTGGATGCACGATACCGCACGGTTCATCACAAAGGGTTCGAGGGCTCTCAACTCTCTCACCAGTCCCTGCTGGTCGAATCCTCCCTCAAGCGGTCTCATCCGTCCCAGGTGTACGCCTCGGTGCCTCCGGGTCACGAGGGCAGGACAATGGATAAGTTTGGGAGGAGAATATACCAGAACTCGATGATGGCTTCTCGAGTTCTGAATTATACTTTTCATTTTGCCACTTATTTGGAGTTCTTCCTGCCTGTGCTTCAGAAGTTCACACCTTACATTGAGTCTCAGGCTCGCTTCGAATTCGAGGAAGTAGTGGCCTCGCTGTCCCAGCTACATCTCCAGTTGATGCAATCCTCTTGCGATGCCTTTGAGCTTTTGGCACGGGCTGCCGCCTGTTCCGTAGCTATGCGTCGATTGGCATGGCTTCGGACCATTGACATGAACCCGAACCTCCAGGACAGACTTGCCAATGTTCCTTGTGTGGGAGCGGATTTATTTGACGAGTCCATCAAGACTGTGACGAAGAAGTTATCTGACCATGAAAAGTATTTTCAGTCCATCCTTCGGCCCAAGCCTAAGCCTCAACAGTCTCGACCTGCTAGACCGCCCTTGATCTATCAGCGGTGTTACACTCCAAGGCAGGCTCCGGCTGCGAGGCAACCAGCGAAGAGGCAGCCTCCTCAGAAGGCTCAGCAGAAACCTCAGCCTTCTACTGTCCCCAAGTCTCCTCAGCCTTTTTGACTTTCTCTCAGGGAGCATAACCAACCTCGTTCTGCATCCTCCTGTTTTTCCCATCGGGGGTCGCCTCCATCATTTCTTTCATCGCTGGGAGGCTATTACCACCGACCTCTGGGTCCTTTCCATCGTAAAAGAAGGATACTCTCTTAAATTCCATCGGGTCCCTCCGGACCACCCTCCAAGAGAGTATCCTTCCAACTTGACACAGACCGCCCTTCTTCTTCAGGAAGCTCAAGCATTGCTCCAGCGATTGGCTGGCCCAGAATGTCCTCTCCGACGTCAGAATTGACGTCGGGAAGAAGGCTTCTGGGCGCGATTAGCTGCAGGGAGGTGAGCAAAGGAGCAGCAGCGGCAGATCTGGAGGGAGGTTTAAATTGAGCCTGGAGGGAGGCTTTTTTTTTTTTTTTGGTGCGGCAGGGAGAGACAGGAAGCGATCGCCTGTCCCGTTGTCCCCGTGCACAGCTTTGGGATGCTGTCCCTGAAAATGGGACATTTTGACGTCCCGAAGCTGTGTGTGTGGACAACGGGACAGGGGATCCAAAAACGGGACGTATGGTCACCTTTACATTTACCACGCGTTCCAGGCATAGCATGTCACAAGTTTTCCTGAGTTTCTGCCCCCACATCAAACAATCGTGGTGTTTTTGCTCTCCCCCCAGCCTGTAATAAACAGGCTTCACAGTCTTCATTCTTCACACCTTGCAGACATTTCTTTATAATGCAGAATGCAGATACCCTTATAATTGATTTAAGTGCTGGCAGTGTTTTGGGAAGTCCTATGTCAGTCCACCAACCATAATCACGCACATCTTCAGGCCTTGATTTTCTGTTGTCCTTTAGTTTACGTTTAACCTTCATTGGTTCTCTTTGAAATGAGCAGAAAAAAACACAAACAGGATAGATTTATCACCGGTATGTACACCTTGTCCTCAGGTTCTTGTGATCGTGAAGATCCACCATTTCCCTACAAAAAAAAATACACAAACACATCCAGGTTCATAAACCCACCGACACCGACCCCTGACAATAAAAAGTGTTTCTCTCTCTTACCGTGGAAGATCCTGCTTTTATAACATATACGCTGCTTCATATAGTTCAATGTCGGATGCATTGTCATCTGGTAGTTCAAAGGTCGCATCTTCAATTTCTATGTCCGAATCATATAGCTTTTGGGCATCTGGAAGCTCTTGAATTTCAGAGTCTGTTCGTGCATTTGTTTCAGCCAATGGGTAACCTTCTTTCTCTGCATCACAATCTTTAAGAAAGTCACAAGACCTCTTGGAAGGCCTTTTTTCAGCTGTCTATGTATTAAAGGGGTCCACATTTTCTTTGTCTGATTCGTACAGTTTTTGTGTCCGTGATACATTCAGTTTTTTAGCCGGTGGGTAACCCTCTTTTTCTGCAACCCGGTCTTTAAGAAAATAACTCAATCTACAAACCCTCATAGAAGTCATTTTGTTCGGCTTGAGAACTTTTATTTCTGCTTGTCAAAGATTCCTATATGAAAGAGCTAAGGCATACGTCACTATGACAGCACCAATAGGCAGGGATTTTTTCATGTTTAAACCCCCCTTTATCCGGAGCTGTGAAAGTATTTATATTAACCAGCTTATCAGTTGTCACCATGAGAATAGGGCAGGGACCCTCCCACAAACATTAACCAAGGTTTCCTTTTGAAGTTCCTCTTTTTTAAAATAAAAAAAAAGAAGAAGAAAAAAAGGCATCTGTAACTGCTTGACTTTTCTCTTTTGTGTGCTGAAAAAAAGAAAATCTTAGCTCTAACAATTAGGTTTTTGAAACCTCTGTCTTATAACTATTTTTTTTTCTCTATGTTGCTTCAAAAGACAAAATCAGATGTCTTGAATCTCCGATGCCTTCACCCAGCTGTTAAATTTATCAGGCCACCCCTTCCATTTCACAAAACAAATTTTGTTCTTACCCCCTCCTTTTACCTTTAGAACCTTTTCGATACGGTATATTCTGTCATGTAGTGGTGTGACATTTAGTAATTCTTCAGGATAAAAAGAACCTTGTATAGCTTCATTATCATAATCCTGTATCTTGTATGTTGTTCTCTGACCCCTGTTTAAAATTTCTTTTATTATAAATATCTCAAACGTCCACATTTGCTCGTAACCTTTCTCAATTTTTCCTTTAGCTTTTGACAGCCTCACACGGTCTCCTTTCTTTAAGAAACCCTTGATGTTGGCACATTTAATGTTACTGCTGTAGACTGTTTTCCAAATCTGCAAAGATTTTGCGATCTAATCAAAGAATTTATTAAACTTGAAACTTAAACTTGTCACATCTACATGCCTGGCCTGTATCATTCTGTGAAAACTATAATTAAGCTGTAAAGTCCTGTTAAACCTTTCCACTACAGCTGCTTTAACATCATTATGGGTCACAAAATGGTGAACTCCTTTTTTTAAATAAATTCTTCAGAGACTTATTTAAATATTGTTTCTGAAGGGATACTTTTCATGTGTCTTGCAATTTTTCTTTCAACTGTGTTTGAAGCTGTAAATCCAGACACTGTTTGCCTTCTCTTGCTGAAATACTGCAAGGCCATTTTATGTTTGAGAAGATGTGTTCTTATCTTGTTGTGAAGTGAATTCAATTGTAAGCTGTATTTGTAAGCAGCTTTAGATAAGACAAAGGCTCTGCTGACCAAGGCACCCTTTGGACTTCAGCCTTTAGATAGAAAGATGCTTGTTATTTCTTTAAAGTTTCATGTGACCTGTGTCCATATATGGTTTGTATTTACGTCACATGCTGACAACATTGACTCATGTAAAATGATATAAAAGAGTGGTAAAGCCGACAATAAACTGGACATGTTTCAGAGATAATTTCTTGCCTCTAAGATATGTCCCCAGATGCATCTGTCTTGAAAATGACAGACAGAGACAGAAAGAGTGTGGGGCAGTAATTGGGACCTAAATCCTTTTCAGTTGGGGGCCCGCCCGGGATGGGACGATGGACATCACCAATATTTTGTGAGTATTTCTGAATTTTTTCTGTTCTTTAATACTCATTGGTATTGGCGTCCTGTTCCCACCCTTTATTTTAAGTTCAAGCTTTGGGTTCTATTACGGAGTTTTTTGGGAAAAATCTTGGGGTACTTTTGGGAAGCGCCCCTCGTGAATATAAGCAGCTGCCATTCTTTCGGGAAGAATGAAATTATTTATAGAACCCCCCCTGCCTACTCTGTCATTTGTGAGGTTAAAAATTTTATAGAGTATAAGATTTTATTGTCTCTTATTACTGTACTTCGCTTATAAGGTAAGGTAAGCAAATATTTTTGCATTGTTATATTGTTTTTGTAATGAGTCATAAAGGCACTTAGGATTCTCCCCCTCCTAGACAGATGAGACTTGTAAGGCTTATGTTGCCTGTGTGTGTGTGACATTCTTCCTTCAGCCTACATCTTTCTGTGTCACCAATCCTTTCCCGTATACGTTTGCACTGTTTATATGTTTAACACTGAGGTTTTGCGTTTGCCGCTTCGAGCTGTTGGTTGAAAGTTATACCGCTGCTCGACTCTGTGGCTAGTCATGGATGGTCCAAGAGTGTCTGTCCTTGACCAAATCCTTATTTTCTGAAGAAGCCTGATATAATATATTTCCGGGTGAAACGGAGATCTTCCGTCTTATTGGATATTGGATTTATTGGATTATATCTATTGAGCGGGCTGGGTTGTGAAGTTCGACCCAAGCTAAGTATTTTTTCAGTATTATAATCGACAATCACTTAAGCAATAAGCATTGAAAAAATTTGTCTTTGGTTATATCAGTCAAAATTGTTCACTCGAATAGTTTCTCTGAGGTTTGACTGCAGACACTTGAGATCTGTTCTCTTTACATAGTGAACTTTGACTGTCTGTATTCTTAAACAAAGTAAGCTTGACTATTTGTGATTTATTGTGTTTTACACAACAACCGTAGAGACTGTGTTAACACTGAGGTAGGACATGCTGTTATGTGGAATGAATTGCAAGCGGTGTTTGAATCAGTCTAAGATCTTTCCCTCGTAGTTTGTACACAAGAACTGTTTCTTGTCTTCCTTTTGAATATACAATAGTTTGATCCTGACTCATTTTGTGCGTTTCTTCTACGGCTTCTTCCTTTGTGTTCTCTGCTGGCAAAATTTTGTTTTGTTTTGTTTTTAGATTAGCAAGTTTTAAATTTTCTTTGTGCTTATTTGGATACCTAGTTACTGATCTTAAGGAATGCGATTCTGGTTTTCTCTTTCTGACTGTAAGCCTCATTTTTCTATTTGACAGTCTGAATTATATAAAGCACAAATGCACTTTTGATTGCCAGACTTGACTGTTGTTCTTTGCTTTCATTATCAGGGTCCGTGCATGAATGCTTTTTCCCCTCCCCCCAGACTTTCCGGTTTAGGCTTCCACTGACAATGTTGTAAGCAGTACGGTGAGAATCATGATTCCACTGATTGTCACTTTTCTTTCCTCCGGTATTATCAAAACCACCATCTTTTCTTACAATAAGCCCATCGCTCTTGTTGTCAAAGCTGATGGCATCCCCCGCTTCGTCCCAGACTTTAGGGCTGTTAATGTTTTTGTAATTCTCATTGCACCCATTGTCCCTGATGTTTCTTCCTTTCTCTCCTCCATTCCATCGGCAGCCAATGTTTTTTTTTTTCTGTCATTGTCCTAAAGAAAGTTTTTTTTAGTCCCTGTTGATGAGGCTTCTCAGCCCCTTTTTGCCTTCACCTTTAAGCAACAATATACCTGGTGTGGAATGCCCCAGGGCTATGTTGACCCCCCTGTGGTGTTCTCCATTGTCCCCCGGGCTATTCTACAGCCATGCACTGCCCCTCATGGTTCTGTCCTCATCCTGTACCTCTTTTTGTATTCCATAATTCAGGAGACCTGTCAGACTGATAGTTTGCACCTTTTACAATGGTTGTCTGTGTGTGGTCACAAGGTGTCACGAAATAAACTGCACTGGTATAAATCTGAAGTGAAATACCTGGGTTTTGTCCTGTCTCATGGTCAGAGGAAACTCTGCACTTCCCGCATTGCTGCTGTTCTGGGTCTGCCCCGCCCAGCTACCAAGAAAGACATGCTTATATGATTGGTTACTGCCGCCAATGGATCTCTGATTGTTCCTTCTATGACCAGATTTTGAGACAGACCCTGGGTTCTGAAATAACTGCTCTTATCAGATGGACTCATGAAATGTTGGACATTTGAGACGTGCTTTGGTTTCTAGCCCAGGCCTGGGTCTTCCTGATTATGACCATATGTTTTATCTCTTTGTTCGAGACCATTGTAACACCATGAAGGGAGAACATGGCAGTAAGTTACGCTCTGTTGCCTTTTTTCTTTAGTCACTCCTGTTCAAGTTCATGGCATGCTTGCCTGCTTGAGAGCCCTGGCTGCATGTGCTATGGTGGTAGAGATGGTTACTCCTCTGACCCTTGGTCACCCCACTACCCTTCACACTTCTCACAATGTTTAAGCCCTTCTTTTAAATGGGCTCCTGGATCTCAAGGGTGAACAGGATTCTCTTACTCTCTCTTTTTTCACAGCTTCAGTCCTTTGTTACCCCCCTCTGAACTTGATGCCTGGCATTTGGCAGGTGCCCAAAGCCGCCCTTTTGGACGGACTTTGGTGCAAAGAGGGGAAACCCTGGATACCAGCTGCTAGCTCTCCCTTATTCATTGCCCAATATCATGGTATTGGTTATCGTAGTGCTCGCTCGACATTTCAACTTCTTGCTAGTGATATTTTCATTCTTGACCTTTTGCTCCTTGATACAGATATGCTGGCACCAGTGTTCCCGCTAAGCTGCGTTGACGTGCGCACGCGCACAAAATATTACCTGGCAGCGCACAAGTTTCTCGTCACAGCGCACACATTGTAGAGCACAGTTCTTCAACCGCCGGTCCGCAAACAAAATCTTGCCGGTCCGCGAAGGATTCGGTCCCCGCCGCAACGAAAGGCCGGCGTCAGCTGACTTGCAACTTCCTGTTGCAGTCGCTGTGCCGGGACTCCTGCCTTCGCCGGGACTCCTGCCTTCCACCGCGTTTGCCTCCTGCCTTGTCTCCGCACCTCCAGACCAGCAGCGGCAGCTGTGTATGCTTTTAACTTCGGCACAGAGCTGCCCCTAATCAATAGTTTAGCGCGGTTTCATAAGGCAGCCTCGGGGCCTTTGCTAGGCCGGCCCACATCGCATCATCGAAGCGGGCCGGCTATCAAAGGCCCCGAGGCTGCCTCATGAAACCGCGCTAAACTATTGATTAGGGGCAGCTCTGTGCCGAAGTTAAAAGCATACAGAGCTGCCGCTGCTGGTCTGAACTCTTGGGCCGCTGAAGGAGGGCAAAAAGCAGCTATCCTGGAGGTTTCCCTTCCTCTCGCCTTACAGGTTCCTTTTTTCCACCTTTTTTTTTTTCCTTCAAACGGCAACGGGCCCCAGCATCGACATCAATCAAGTAAGTTCCACTGTCAATCAAGCGGTTCTGCTCGGCCAAAGCTTCCCCTGTGACATGAGCCACCCTCAGGGGAAAGAAAGTGACCCACAAAGGTGAGGGGAAGGGGGGCAGATGATGGAAGTTGGGGGGGGGGAGAGAGAGAGAGAGAGAAGGGGCAGATGATGGAATGGAGGAGATGAGAGAGAGAGAGAAGGGGACAGATGATGGAAGTGAGAAGAAGGGAGAGAGAGCAGAAGGCAGATGGATGTCAGTTGAGAAGGGAGAGCAGATGCTGAATGGAAGTGGGGAAAGAACACATACTGGATGGAAGGAGGAGATAAATAAAGGGGGAAGAAAATAGTAAGATAATGGAGGGGTGAGGGAAAGGGGTGACAAGCTGTGTGTAGACACAGTGAAAAGAGGGAAACGGGACTAAATAGTAAGAAAGAATTTAATTTAGATGGAGGCAGAAAATAGAGAAGGAAGACCAGAGAAGAAAAGGGAAGAGAGAGCAGAGAATGATCAGATCTGAGTGGAGGAAATGAGAAGAGAGATATGCTAAAAACCACAGGGGGGAGGGAAGGATAGAGATGCCAGACCATGAGGGGAACAGAAGGAAGATGATGGATGCTAGACCAAATTGGGGGGTGGGGGGGGCAGGAGGAGAGATGGCAGGGAAAGACAGACAGTGAATGGAAGGGGCAGATGCTGGACTGAAGAGACAGAGAAGGTTATCATGCTGCTGTACCGGGCCATGGTACGCCCTCACCTGGAGTACTGCGTCCAGCACTGGTACTTTAAGAAGGACACGGTACTACTCGAAAGGATCCAGAGAAGAGCAACTAAAATGGTTAAGGGGCTGGAGGAGTTGCCGTACAGCGAAAGATTAGAGAAACTGGGCCTCTTCTCCCTTGAGCAGAGGAGATTGAGAGGGGACATGATAGAAACATTCAAGGTACTGAAGGGAATAGACTTAGTAGCTAAGGCAGGGAGAACGAGAGGGCACTCTCTAAAGTTGAAAGGGGATAGATTCCATACAAACGTAAGGAAGTTCTGTGGTAGAAAGCAACATATTTATTTGGCTCATAACTTGCTGGCGCCCGATATTTTTAGCTCACAGTGAAAAAAGTTTGCTCACAACACCCGCCCGCTTAGAGGGAACACTGGCTGGCACATTTGTGAATTGAAAACAAATTGGAAAACACAATTCCTTTCTATTGTTTTAGTTGAAATTAGGATGTTGCTAATTTAAATGTTTTTTCTTTTTCTTAGCGGTAGTTCGGATATATACATAGCCATCCCAGATCAGTTTTGGCACAGATATTTCTAATGTTTTCCAAGGGTCCTCTTTATCACTGCAGAGATAGAGACGCTCCAAAGAGACATTAGCTTTATGCCTTTTTTCGAATATGAGATGGTTATGATATACATTATTTATAGTTTTGGTTTTTTTATATCAATGTGTTTATTTGCAGAGTTAAATTCAGCCCTGCACACTTGACAGATGGAATAATAGCTTCACGCTTAAAATTTTATGTTTTGTCTGTGTCATGTCTACTTGCTTTAGTTTAGTGGGTACCCCAGGATACATAACATTGGCCATTTCTAGAGCTCTTTTTCCACTTCTTACTAGCCTAACTGCGCAATGTTCTTTTTTTTATAGCTTTCATATTCTAAATGTAGTTTAGTTAGGGGTTATATGTTTAAGAAAAAGTTTTACTTTATACAGCGTTTATTTTGTGGTGCTCCCTACATATGATCCATTCAGTATACATTTCTGAATACATTCAGTACATCAGTATGGTCTCTCTGAAGTGCATAATAGTTATATGCAGCTCGCAAAAACATATCTTTTTGGATTGTTCAATTGGGAACCTTAAGTAACTGAGTATTGTATCTGTTTTGCCATAGCTATACCAAGTAAATGTACTGGTATTGTCACATGTTGCCACATTCAGTACAGGCAACATGGTTTCTCTCTTGTTTTCTATCTCTTATTTGGATCACACTGGAGTACAGCTGCTGAATGATATTTGGACTCTTTACAAGCCGGTGTATCTCTTTCTATATGCACAGAAATCTGGCTGCTCTCCTTTTGAGATTCTCACGGGATGACCTTTCCCTGCCCCATGGGTAGATAAACCCTCAATAGTTGAGAATAGTGATCTTCCCTTGATACAGGAGTAATACATCCAAAAGCTCATTGAAATATTAGGGCTTGTTCAAAGAAACGTGTCTTGCACTTCTCCTTTCTCTCCACAGATTTCTACCCATTTTTTCCAGCCTGGTGACAAAGCTATCGTCCAGAAGCTTTCCAAGGATAGGAAGCAGACGGATTTCCCCTTTGGCCTTCCCACTACTGCGATCGCTGTGACCAGGACCACTGTACTCACTGAGGAGTCTCCTGTTTGGATCCATGCAAGTCGCTTGAAGAGGGTTAACCTAAAACCCCAGAAGCAAGTCTTCCCTGTGCAGATTTCACTTCCTCCAGTGGAACAACATGATGATCTCATTGCAGCATTCTACCAACTTTATCATTCTCTTACTGGCAACGCTGCTGCTAGATTTTCTTCCTGTATGGATCATTTCTAACTGGGACTACAGGGATGATGTGTTCTGGGTCCACGACACTTTCTGCCCATACCCATTTGTAAATGACACTCCTGCTGTAAACAGCACCCCCGGCACCTCTTTGCGAACACGACGTCAAGCTGGACTCCCTTCCAAGAGCTGCCCTTCAATTGGAATCCAGAAAGACAGACAGTATACTACCCTTTGGTATACTTCCAGCAATGTGCACGTGGTCACCTTCACTTTTGAGTATTGTGACATTGTGGACTGTTCATCAATTGATATCCCAAGGCTGTGCCATTGGTCCTCAGAGATTCCTAAAACTAAAGACATATGTATATATATGTGTTACTGACTCACGTTGGGGGGATAAGTGTGCATTCTGGGGAGCGGTAGGGTGAAATATTGATACTGACTGGGCTTATAAACCAGAAAGTACTCTGAAAAAAAAGGTGGACCAAAATGGTAAATCACTGCTTATTCATAGGACCCTTTGTAAGGTTGGAAACTGTTATAGGAAAAGTGTTCCTGCACGAATTATTAAGCTTTCTCTTACTATTGACAACCCTAGACCTACTGATGAAGGTATGTACATTATGGGCATGTGGTTTAAGTGTGGGTCTAGCTATCCGACCCATCAGTTTTTCTTACGGGATCTATCTACCTATCCCCTTTGTGCACTGTGGTGTTCTAAATACCTTTTGCTGCCTGGACAGCAAAAGCTTGATATTTCCGTTACCATCTATAAGGGTAATTACACATGTCATGTTTCTAATCTGACACAGGGTAGTTTTGTAGGTAATTTACCCCCAGGTTATTGTTCTGTCTTGGCTCATAGGTATGCCCCATTGTTGCAGCATCAGATTTTCACCCTAGGTGATATTTACTGGCTCTATGGAGACTTTTGGCTCCCTGTTAAGCTACCCAGCCAGTGGATAGGCCAGTGTGCTTTAGCTAAGGTTACCATGCTCCTGCATATTCTTTCTGAAAGGCACCCTTCCTATTCACATGGTTTTTCCTCTTTTCTATCTCGACATAAATCTGATCTCCTTGGTTGTTTTGATCCGTATGTATACATAGATGCTATAGGGGTCTCAAGAGGGGTCCCAGATGAATTTAAGGCCCAAGATCAGGTTAAGGCTGGGTTTGAGTCTCTTATTCCCTTTGTTACTATTAATAAGAATGTTGATTGGATTAATTAAATTTATTATAATCAGCAACGCTTGTGAACTACTCTAGGGACACCTTGCAAGGTATTGCTGATCAATTAGGCTCCACTTCTCAGATGGTTTTCAAAATCGTATGGCCCTGGATATGATTCTAGCTGAGAAGAGGGGTGTCTGTAAAATTCTTCCCAGTACTTTATTGTGTTGCACTTTTATTCCTGACAATACAGGTCCTACTATGGCTATTCAGAAATTAGAAGACCTCTTTGCTGAGCTCAAATGTAACTCTGGTTTATCTAATTCTTGGGATCAGCACTTTAGTTGAATGCAGGGTTGGGTAAAAGACCTTTTTATTGTTATAATCTCTATTATTATCTGCACTCTTGTCTCTTATGTAATTTTTCGCCTGCTCATGCACTGTGTTATTCGTATTACAGCTCCTAAAACCCCTCCTCAAGAGACATATCTAGAGTATCTCTCCCTCCAAGCTCATGCTGTGCATTTATGATGTCATTTTCATGACGTAAGAGGGGATTGAAGGGATACTTTTCATGTGTCTAGCTGAGAAGAGGGGTGTCTGTAAAATCCTTCCCAGTACTTTATTGTGTTGCACTTTTATTCCTGACAATACAGGTCCTACTATGGCTATTCAGAAATTAGAAGACCTCTTTGCTGAGCTCAAATGTAACTCTGGTTTATCTAATTCTTGGGATCAGCACTTTAGTTGAATGCAGGGTTGGGTAAAAGACCTTTTTATGTTATAATCTCTATTATTATCTGCACTCTTGTCTCTTATGTAATTTTTCGCCTGCTCATGCACTGTGTTATTCGTATTACAGCTCCTAAAACCCCTCCTCAAGAGACATATCTAGAGTATCTCTCCCTCCAAGCTCATGCTGTGCATTTATGATGTCATTTTCATGACGTAAGAGGGGATTGAAGGGATACTTTTCATGTGTCTTGCAGTTTTTCTTTCAACTGTGTTTGAAGCTGTAAATCCAGACACTGTTGCCTTCTCTTGCTGAAATACTGCAAGGCCATTTTATGTTTGAGAAGATGTGTTCTTATCTTGTTGTGAAGTGAATTCAGTTGTAAGCTGTATTTGTAAGCAGCTTTAGATAAGACAAAGGCTCTGCTGACCAAGGCACCCTTTGGACTTCAGCCTTTAGATAGAAAGATGCTTGTTATTTCTTTAAAGTTTCATGTGACCTGTGTCCATATATGGTTTGTATTTATGTCACATGCTGACGACATTGACTCATGTAAAATGATATAAAAGAGTGGTAAAGCTGACAATAAACTGGACATGTTTCAGAGATAATTTCTTGCCTCTAAGATTTGTCCCCAGATGCATCTGTCTTGCAAATGACAGACAGAGACAGAAAGAGTGTGGGGCAGTAATTGGGATCTAAATCCTTTTCAGTTTCTAAGGGATCAGACACACCCATTTCCGGTAACATCATCAGAAAGTTCATTTCCAGTGATGTAGGCAGGGGGTGAGGCACGGGCAGGGCATGGGCACATCTACCACCATTCATTTCTGTGTGGTGGGGGCAGGGCCTGGGTGAGAGTGGGCAGGGTTTAGGTAAAAGTGGGTGGGGTTTGGGTGGTGGGTGGGCGTAGAGTGGGCGTGGTTTAACCCGGAAGTGAACACTGGTCGATCCTTATCTTGACAGCTGTTAATCATTTTGAAATGAGATGTACCCGTTATACTATTTAAGTCTGTCCCCATATGCCTTATGATGAAGACCACACACCATTTTAGTAGCTTTACTCTGGACTAACTCCATCCTTTTTAAAATCTTTTTTGAAGGTGCGGTCTCCAGAATTGCACATAATATTCTAAATGAGGTCTTAAACAGGGACATCAGTTGCTCCTTTTTCCTACCTGTCATATCTCACCCTAGCATCCTTTTTCCGTCAACTTTTCAATCTGTTTGGCCACCTTAAGATCATCATATACAGTAACACCTAAGTTCCACACTTCTGTCATGCACATAAGTTCTTCACCGCCTAAACTATACCGTTCTCTTGGGTTTTTGTGGCCCAAATGCAAGACCTTGCATTTCTTAGCATTAAATTTTAGCTACTAAATTTCAGACCATTCTTCAAGCTTCATTAGGTCTTTCTTTATGTTATTCACACCATCCGTGGTGTCTACTCTATTGCAGATTTTGGTATCATCCGAAAGGGGCAAATCTTACCCGACAGCCCTTCAGCAATATCGCTTATATAATTGTTAAAAAGAACAGGCCCAAGAACAGAACCTTGAGGCACACCACTGGTAACATTTCCTCAGAGCAATCTTCATTAACCACCTTCTGTTGCCTTCCACACAACCAGTTCCTGACCCAGCCCATCACTTTCTGGCCCATCCCGAGGGCACTCAGTTTATTTATTAGAAGCCTATGTGGAACTATTTCAAAGGCTTTGCTAAAATCTAAATATACCACATCTAACACACTCCTATCAAATGTTCTGGTCACCCAGTCAAAGAAATTGATCAGATTTGTCTGACAGGACCTAACTCTAATGAATCCATGTTGCCTCCGGTCCTGTAATTCACCGGATTCTAGAAACTTTGCCATTCTCTGTTTTAGAAGTGTTTCCATTAATTTGCTTGACGGGACTTACCGGCCTGTAATTCCCTACTTCTTCCGTACTTACACTTTTGTGTAGAGGGACCATATCCGCCCTTCTCCAGTTCTCCGGTACCACTCCCGACTCCTGACTTCGGTATCACTCTCGACTTGTTGAGACAAGAGGGATTTGAATACCAACAAGAGAGTGTGTGGCGCAGTGGTTGAAGCTACAGCCTCCGCACTCTGGGGTTGTGGGTTCAAATCCCATGCTGCTCCTTGTGACCCTGGGCAAGTCACTTAATCCTCCATAGCCCCAGCTACATTAGATAAATTGTGAGCCCACCGGGACAGATAGGGAAAATGCTTGAGTACCTGATTGTAAAACCGCTTAGATAACCTTGATAGGCGGTATATGAAATCCTAATAAACTTGAAACTTGATAAACTGGTAAGAGAATCATTGCTTTTGACTTACTATTTTATTTTCCTGAAATCAGTAATCTACTATTGTCAACCTTTCAAATGTTTGTGGCAGAACATAAGAATTGCCAGTGGTCCATCATGCCCAGCAGTCCGCTCACGCGACGGCCCCCAGGTCAAAGACCAGTGCTGTAAATGAGTCCAGCCTCACCTGCGTACGTTCCAGTTTAGCAGGAACTTGTCCAACTTTGTCTTGAATCCCTGGAGGGTGTTTTCCCCTATAACAGACTCCGGAAGAGCATTCCAGTTTTCTACCACTCTCTGGGTGAAGAAGAACTTCCTTACGTTTGTACGGAATCTATCCCCTTTCAACTTTAGAGAGTGCCCTCTTGTTCTCCCTACTTTGGAGAGGGTGAACAATCTGTCTTTATCTGCTAAGTCTATTCCCTTCAGTATTTTGAATGTTTCGATCAATACAGTAGGGAAGTGTTGTTTAAACTGAAGTGGTATAGAAGTAAATTTTTGTTATGTTATGATATTGTAAGTGGTTAAGTAAAATGAACAGTTTAGATGAATCCAGTATTGTTGGTCAATCCCTGATTCTGATTCTCTCATTACTTACAGGAGAGCAACATTAAATGGGCTTCTCGATGGGACACATATCTAACCATGAGTGATGTGCAGATTCATTGGTTTTCCATCATAAACTCCGTTGTTGTTGTCTTCTTTCTTTCAGGTGAGAACAAGTTGGGATAGAGAGTGGGAGTACTAAAGGAGGGAAGTGAAGCAGGGTGATGGTTGCTGAGAGCAGTAGAGGCATAAGATAGAGATGGAAACATATAGGATACCCCATCTTCTGAGAAACCTTTGTGTACCTACACTAAAACCCCCAAATTAAGAAACTTTTAAGAATTTTACAGTTTGCATATCTCTATCAGTACAGCCTTTCTGATTAGAAATACGGCATATAAATTTAGTGAAGGAAATTAAATGTTAAATATTACAATTAATGGACTAAATGTTTCAACATTCAGAGTTTATTTGTTCTTAATGTATAGTTTCAAGTTTCAAGTTTATTAAATTTTGATTTTACGCAATATCAAACATTTCAATGCGTATTACATAATTGTAATGTACAATAATAAAAAAAAATAGGGGTGACAAATACAAATACAAATAAGACAAAATTATACAGACTAATAATTATGTTCTATTGATACAAACTGAAACAAGTGGGTAAAAAATATTAATACAGTTTAAAAATAATTAAAAAAAATTTTTTTTGAACAATTAAGGTTTATACATAAGGGTAGGGTTGGTGAGAAGAGAAAAGAAAGATTAAAGTTTATACATAATAATAATAATAATAATTTATTTCTTATATACCGCTGTACCGTGAGGTTCTAAGCGGTTTACAGTAGAAACAGAAGAAATGCAATAAGTAAGATTAATTAAGATGAAGAGAGAGTACTTAGAGTTCCCTGACTGTCCCAAAGGCTCACATTCTTGCTAAAGTACTTGAGAAGAATAAATTAGTTAGGTTATAAACATAGAGTAGAAGAAGGTAGGAAAACAGTTCATAGGAAAATTAATTTTGAATACATTATACATTATATATTGTTCAAGGCGGAATACAAATTATAGGAATTACCAAAAGAATTGCGTAATAAAGATTATTTAGATAAATTACATAACAGTGATTCGTGTACATTAAATGGTGTGGTAGAGGATTCAATTTTGAGAATTACAAATCAAGGGAATCAAGTGATAACAGAATATAGTGGAGATTATCAGTATATACGGTTTACAGATTGGAAGTTACCTAATAATGAAGTAAGAAATTTATTGGATAGTGTGGAAAATGTTTATATAGGAATCAGAGTATGTATGATAGGAAAGGTTCTAAGAATTGAATGTGTTATTCTATCGAGGGAGAGCTTGTGCATAAAGGGAGGGTTGGTGAGAGAGAAAAGAAAGAAAAAAGAGACTGCTTGTATGAAAATTCCAGGAGTTTCTCCTCTGAACTGTGATATCTCTCTCCCCTGTTTTCTTGAGGTTGATGTGTTTAGTTGCTAGCATTCTCTCACCTATGAAATCTTTACATTTACAGGTACCTCCTCAGATACTAATACTCTCTTGTTCTTTGGTAATCTACAGTGCATATACTGTTGCAAGTGGGGAAATTGATACAGAATGATAGGTTTAAGTTGTGGGCACATTTCTGGAACAGATTATAGATATTAATTTAATTTTGCCATTATGTGACAGGCATTCTAAGCATGATCATCATTCGAACACTTCGGAAAGACATTGCAAACTACAATAAGGAAGATGACATTGTACGTATGATTACATGTTTTATAAAGTTCTTTGGAAGAAATTAGATATTTCATTTTAATTTATTTTGGATTTGCTAAACTGGTAAAGCAGAACTAAGGGCTCCTTTTACTAAGGTGCGCTAGTGGTTTTAGCGCGCACTGCAGTGCCCCACGCGCTAAACGCTAACACCTCCATAGAGCTTGTATTAGTGTTTTTCGTTTAGTGCATTGTTAGCGCGTGCTAAAAACGCTAGCGCACCTTAGTAAAAGGAACACTAAGTGGTTTTCAGGTTAAAATAAATAATGAAAGGAGCTTCAAATAATGAAAGATACAGGGCTCCTTTTACAAAGGTGCATTAGGGCCATAATGCGCGGAATAGCGCGCGCTAAAATGCCCCACGAGCTAGCCACTACCGCCTCCTCTTGAGCAGGCGGTAGTTTTTCGGGTAGCGCGTGCTATAGCACGTGCTAATCCGGTGTGTGCACTAAAAACGCTAGCACACCTTTGTAAAAGGAGCCCACAGAGTTTTGAAATCATTCTGAAGTCTGCATTTATCTACCAGGACCACATGCTTTTTGTTATTAATAAAAGACTTACGTTGAGCCTATATATTTTCTTTTTTTTTTTTTTTTTTTAATTTACTATGCTTTTCTTGGCTGTTTTTTCTTGCCTCTATTTTTTTATATACGAGAGGTACGCTGTTCCAGGTTGCTAGAAAAATGAAATAGAATGCTTTTTGGCTAGAAGGGAATACTGAAATTAGGTTTCACAGTTCCAGAAAACAAGATCAAAATTATTTGCATATCCTGAGTATCTTTTGGTGCAGTTAGAGTGTTCACAAAAAATAAATTATTTTTCTGTAATTGTCTTAAAATTGACTTAAAATTTAAAGCCATTTTTGACATGTATTAACTACTTTACCCCCCTTTTTATGAAGCCACATTAGCGGTTATTGCCCTAATGTGGCTTCATGAAAAAGGGGGGGGGGGTAATTTTTGAAAAATCAAAAATATGATCTTAAATTCTGAATCGTATTTCTTCAGAACCACCTGATATGCAATTTCATCTACTTTGGCTGAAACCTGTTTTAATTTTTGGATGTTTATTTCTCCACTGAAATTGTTAAGAACATATAAGAACATAAGCATTGCCTCTGCCGGGTCAGACTAGGGGTCCATCGTGCCCGGCAGTCCGCTCCCGCAGCGGCCCTCCAGGTCCATGACCTGAAAGTTTTCCCTACCTAACCTAAAATATCCATACCCTATTCGCTCAATGTCCTGTAAGGTAAACCTCTATCTGTACCCTGTTATCCCCTTCGCTTCCAGGAAGTCATCCAGTCCCTTTTTGAACCCCAGAATTGTACTCTGTCTTATCACCTCTCTGGGAAGCGCGTTCCAGGTGTCCACCACCCTCTGAGTGCAGAAGAACTTCCTTGCATTCGTTATGAATCTGTCTCCTCTCAGTTTTTCTGAATGACCTCTTGTTTTAGTTGTCCCTGCTAGTCTAAAGAATCTGTCCCTCTCCACCTTCTCTATGCCTTTCATGATTTTATAAGTCTCTATCATGTCCCCTCTCAGTCTCCGCTTCTCCAGGGTAAAGAGCCCCAGCCTGTCTAACCGTTTGGCATATGAAAGGTTCTCCATACCCTTTATCATCCTCGTTGCCCTCCTCTGGACCCTCTCGAGTATTGCCATGTCCTTCTTGAGGTATGGTGACCAGTATTGGACGCAGTATTCCAGATGTGGGCGCACCATTGCTCGATACAGTGGCAGGATAACTTCCTTCGTTCTGGTAGTGATACCTTTTTTGATAATGCCCAACATTCTGTTCGCTTTTTTTGAGGCCGCTGCACATTGCGCCGCCGGCTTCATTGTGTTATCCACCAATACCCCCAGATCTTTTTCTTGGCTGCCTTCCCCGAGTATCCTCCCTCCCATCGTATAGCTGTACATGGAGTTCCCCTTCCCTATGTGCAAGACCTTACATTTCTCCACATTGAAGCTCATCTGCCATTTTTTTGCCCACTCACTCAGTTTGTTCAGGTCGCTCTGCAGTTCTTTGCATTCCTCAACGGTTCTGACCCTGCTGGAGAGTTTTGTGTCATCCGCGAACTTGATAACTTCGCACTTTGTCCCCGTTTCTAGATCATTAATAAATATATTGAACAGCAGTGGTCCCAGCATTGACCCTTGCGGAACACCACTTGTGACCCCTATCCAGTCAGAGTAGTGCCCCTTTACTCCTACCCTCTGTTTCCTGTCCGCCAGCCAATTTTTGATCCATCTGTGCACATCCCCTTCCACCCCGTGACTCCACAGTTTCTTCAGTAAGCATTCATGGGGCACCTTGTCGAAGGCTTTTTGGAAATCTAGATATATGATGTCTACTGGGTCACCTTGGTCCAATTGTTTACTTATCCCCTCAAAGAAATGCAGTAGATTTGTCTGGCATGATCGGCCTTTACAGAAACCATGCTGGCTCGATCTCATCAGATTATTTTTTTCTATATGCTCATTGATACCTTCCCTGATCAGTGATTCGGCTATCTTCCCTGGAACAGAGGTTAAGCTCACCGGCCTGTAGTTTCCCGGGTCGCCTCTCGATCCTTTTTTGAAGATCGGTGTAACATTCGCTATCTTCCAGTCCTCCGGGATTACCCCTGTTCTCAAGGACAGGTTGCAAATATGCCGCAGTAACTCTGCTGTTTCATCTCTGAGCTCTTTCAGTATTCTTGGGTGGATCCCGTCTGGGCCCGGAGCTTTGTCCGTTTTTAATCTATCTATCTGCCTGAGAACGTCTTCGAGGCTTACCTCCATGCATGACAATTTCCCCTCTTGATCTCCCCTGAAGATTTTTTCCGGTTCTGGCACACTGGATGTGTCCTCTATTGTAAAGACCGATGAGAAGAACTTGTTTAGCCTACCAGCCACCTCTTTTTCCTCTTGTTGCTTCTGTTTTTCCAACTGTATCTGGATATATAAAGATTCAGCTTCTTACCTGATGAGTTTACATCTGTATCTATAAGGAGAATGCAGCAGTATGTTTATTTTAGGAGAGGGGGCTTCAGTTATGAGGAGTCTTCTTGGAATGCTTTCTGGGGCTCTTTTCTCAATATATATTGTTGGTAGCACACATAAAAAGGGCTGACAGCCAGCCCTGTCATCCTGCTAGCCAGTAAAACCCACATGTAAAGTTTTGTTCAGACTTTTTGGCCTTCCCCCACTATGTCCTGCCCCCCATCTCCTACTTTCTTGGCCCCTGTCTTAAACTTATACAATCTTCATTCTTTGGCCAGCCCTATTTTAGAGTACAGCACTAGAGATTACTCCTGTCCCACTTAGAACCCAGGAATCTGGTAAAAAGGTAGGAAGGATGGCAGGAAGTTAAAAGGACAGAATTAGTGAACGTTTTAGACAAAAGAAATAATTTCAGATTTTTTTTTTTTTGTTTGTTTAAAAGCAAATGATTATTCCTATATAATAGGTGAGACATTCTAGACCACATGTGTCAAACAGAAGGCCCGCAGGCCAAATCTGGCCCTCCTGACCTTTATGTGGCCCGTGGCAGTGCTCCCGAACTTCCCTTTTTCACAGCCCAGCATGTCTTCCCTCCCGTGCTGGTCCGATATTGCAGTCACGCTGAAAAATTTGCCGGCTTTGGCAGCGATTCAGCAATGTTGTCCGTGGCTCCCCTTCCTGCTTTCCATCTGCCTTGGTCTACCCAGGCGGAAACAGGAAGTTGCTTGTCATTGGAGACAGACCACGGCAGATGAAAAGCAGAAAGGGGAACTGTGGCAACTTTGCTGAATCACTGCCGAGGCCGGCAGATTTTTCAGCTTGACAGCAACATCAGACCGGCGCAGGAGAGAACACATGCTGGGCTATGAGGAGAGAGGGACCGGTGCGGGAGGGAAGACATGCTTGGCTGTGAGGAGAGAGAGAGATGAAGGGAGAAAGGTTGGACCTGGGGTGGTGTGGAGGAATAAGGAAATAGATACTTGAAGGGAGAACTGTTGGGAAGAGAAAGGGAGCAATGGTGGACCAGGAGGGAGGTAGGCAGGCAGACAGGGGGAGAGATGAGATGGGACAGTTGGGAACAGATAGTGAGATAAGTTGGATCTGGGGTTGGAATGGAGGGAGTAATGTTAGACCTGGGGCATCAAGGGGGGAAGGAAGAAGAACAACAACAGAAAAAAGAGGGAGCAAAATGTTGGACCAAGGGGAGAGAGGAGGAGAGATGTAATGGGGAGTAGATAGAAGGAAATAGGAGGCTGGGAAAGGAGTGAGATGGGAAATGGGAGAGCTAGGGACTGAGAGGAGATGGAGAATTGAGAGGTAGCAGAAAATTTAAAAAGAAGGGCAACATTGATTATATGATAGATAAAGACCCGAATGGTCCATCCAGTCTGCCCAACCTGATTCAATTAAAAAATTTTTTTTAAAAAATTTTTTCATCTTAGCTATTTCTGGGCAAGAATCCAAAGCTTTACCCGGTACTGTGCTTGGGTTCCAACTGCCGAAATCTCTGTTAAGACTTACTCCAGCCCATCCACACCCTCCCAGCCATTGAAGCCCTCCCCTGCCCATCCTCCACCAAACGGCCATACACAGACACAGACCGTGCAAGTCTGCCCAGTAACTGGCCAAGTTCAATATTTAATATTATTTTCTGATTCTAAATCTTCTGTGTTCATCCCACGCTTCTTTGAACTCAGTCACAGTTTTACTCTCCACCACCTCTCTCGGGAGCGCATTCCAGGCATCCACTACCCTCTCTGTAAAGTAGAATTTCCTAATATTGCCCCTGAATCTACCACCCCTCAACCTCAAATTATGTCCTCTGGTTTTACCATTTTCCTTTCTCTGGAAAAGATTTTGTTCTACGTTAATACCCTTCAAGTATTTGAACGTCTGAATCATATCTCCCCTGTCTCTCCTTTCCTCTAGGGTATACATATTCAGGGCTTCCAGTCTCTCCTCATACGTCTTCTGGCGCATGCCTCCTATCATTTTCGTCGCCCTCCTCTGGACCGCCTCAAGTCTTCTTGTTAACAGTAGACCACTTATCTGAACCGTGAACTGATCTTTTCAGATAAGTGGTCTACTGTTAAACAGCTTTTGTAGAGCCATAACATTTGCCACTCCAGTAGAAGCAAGAATCCTTGCTCCATGCAATGTGTTCTGATTAAAATTCAAGCACCTTTCCAGCGACATTGTACCGCTGCTGTGGGACCTTGCTGAAGAGCCTATGAGCACATTTAAATATTTAAAAGTCTTTAAATGTTATATGATGATATTATTTGAGAAACTTGCCCAGTATTGATAAGAGGGGGGTATTTTGTGTTTTGTTCAATTTTTAAAGTATTGCCCCCTCAAGTGGACTGTAATTTAAAATCCCCGGTCAGTTTGGATCAAACTTGCATCCATCTTTGGCATTAACTTAACATTCAGTTTTTCCATTTTTCTGTTTTCTTCTCAAAATCTTCTTTTCCATGTCTTCCCTTCCCTATCTATCTCTCCTTCCCTCCCTGTTTCCATGGTCTGACATCTCTCTCCTTCACCCCCCCCCCAGTGTAACATTTCTCTTTCCCTTCCTCCTTTCTGCCCTCTGCAGTTCATCTCCCTTCCCTTCCTCCTTTCTGACCCCCCTCCCAGTCCAACATTTCTCCCTCCTTTCCACCAGTCCAACTTTTTTTCTCTCTTCATCCTGCATGCTTCTCCTCTGGTCTTCCTTCCCTCAACCAAACAGCATATCTCTCTCTCTCTCCCCCCTTCCCTCCATGCGCCAACTTTTCACTCTCTGCCCTCTCCCCCTTCCCCAGTGTAGCATTTCTCCTTCCCTCCTTTCTATCCTCCCCATCCATCTTGCCCTCCATGAGTCCAACACTTTCTGCCTCCTGTGTGCTTTTTCTCTCTTTCTTTGCCTCTTCCCTCAGTGGCATCTCTCCTTCCCACCCCCCAACCCAACGTGCTCTCTCCCCATGCACCATCTCACCCTCCCCTCCAGTGTGTAGTACCTTTCCTTTCCCTCCCTTTCTTCCAGGTCCAGCAGCACCTCTTCTCCCTTCCTTTTACCTCCCCCCTGTCCAGCAGTACCCCTTCTCCCTTCCCTGCTTCCCTTATCCAGCAGTTCCCCTTCTCCCTTCCCCCCTGTCTAGCAGTACCCCTTCTTACTTCCCTGCTCCCCTTGTCCAGCAGTACCCCTTTTCCCTTTCCTGCTCCCCCCCCCCAGCAATACCTCTATTTTGCGGCCCATGGTCTGTACACAATCTCGCACACTGGGCAGGAAGAGAGGCTCCGACGCCGGCATCAGCTGACTTGAAACATCCTACCGTAGCGTTTTCCTGCCTTCGCCTTGTCTCCGCACCCCTGGACCAGCAGCAACACGCTAGAGAAATGAGGTAATGAGTCCCAGCAGATACGTGAAGGCAGGAGTCCCAGCATACACAACGGCAGCAGGAAATTTCAAGTCAGCTAACGCTGGAGCCTCTCTTCCTGCCCATTGTGTGAGATCTCGTACAGACCGCGGGCTGCAAAATAGGACCTGGGGGCCCGTATGCGGCCTGTGGGCCGTGAGTTTGAGACCGCTGCTCTAGAGTTTCTGGTCTTTCTAATGTTTGTGCTTCTGGTGATTCCCGATTGTATACGAGTGTCACATTGCAGAGATTTTTCCAGGGCTCTCAGCCCAGGTATTCTGGCTACAGGTGGTCCCAGCCTTCTGACTCCCGTCCTGCACCCTCTGCCAAAAAGGTGCAATGACACCAGGCCAAGGGATGCCCTTCTACAGATAGGGAGCAGACTCTTAGTGTTCCTGTCCACCTGGATTCACATTTCATCCGACCAGTGGGTCTTGGACTACAAACTGGAATTTGCCTGACCTCTGATGGACTGGTTTGTGGACTATCCCATTGGGCGGCTGAACAAGGTGCTCATGATTCAAGCCACTGTTCAACGCTTGCTGGATATTCAAGCTATAGAGACAGTGCCGCCCGACCTCTCGGGCTCAAGCAAATACTCTATATATTTCACAAAGCTAAAGAAAGGCTCCGAAGATTGAAGGCCTATTCTGGATCTTCAGCACGTGAATGCGGCTCTCAAGGTTCCATGCTTTTTCATGGAGACAGTGCGATCAGTCATTGTAGTGGTGGCCCTGGGAAAGATCTTTTCCTCTCTTGATCTCACTGAAGCCTATTTGCACATTCTGATCTTTCCAGTCCACTGCAAGTTTGCGCGCTTTCATGTCCTGGAACAGTATTACCAGCTGTTGGCTCTGCTCTTTGGGCTGGCAAAGTTTCTCCGTAACTTCAACAAGGTAATGGTAGTCATAGCACTTACCTGAGAAAAATGTGTCGGAAGATGCACCTTACTTGAACTGATCAGGGCTCCCTTGTTAGCCAAGGGTTGGTGCACGGTGGTTCAGGTGATCCAGAGTTCTGGAGGACTGGGGCTGGATTGTGAATTACAGAAAAAGCATTCTACTACTACAATTAATTATTTCTATAGCGCTATCAGACCCATGCAGTGCTGCACAGAATCACAAAGAGTAAGAAAACAGTCCCTGCTCGAAAGAGCTTACAATCTAAACAGGCAAGACAGACACAGTTAAGGGGAACGGTTAATCAGCGGGTTGGGTTGGAGGGCAGAGGAGTAGGGTTAAGGATTGAAAGCTATATCAAAAAGGTGGGTTTTCAGTCTGCTTTTAAACAAAGGAAGGGGCTTGATGGACAAACTCAGGTAATTTATTCCAGTCATAGGGGGCAGCTAGATGAAAGGAACAAAGTCTGGAATTGGCAGTGGAGGAGAAGGGTAATGCTAAGAGTGACTTATCTGAGAAACGGAATTCTCTGGGCGGTGTATAAATAGAGAGAAGTGAGGAGAGATATTGAGGGGCAACAGAATGAACACATTTGTAGGTTGGCCATAAGATCTTGAACCTTAGGCGACGGCAGATAGGGAGCCAGTAAAGTAACTTAAGGAGAGGGTGACATGAGCGTAGCGAAGTTGGTAGAAGATGAGTCGCGCAGCAGAGTTTTGCACAGATTTCAAGGGGGAGAGGTGACACTGAGGGATATCAGTTAGGAGTAGATTGCAGTAATCTAAGCGTGAGGTTACAAGAGCTTGAAGAAGGGTCCGGTTAGTATGCTCAGAGAGAAAGGGATGAATTTTGGTGATATTGAAGATAGAAGCGACAGGTCTTAGCAGCTTGTTGGATATACAAAGAAATGAGAGGTCAGAATCGAAGACCACTCCAAGGTTGCGAGCAGAGGAGACTGAAACAATGACAGTATTATTTACAGAAATGGAGAAAGGAGGAGGAGGAGCAGAGGGTTTAGGAGGAAAGAGGAGCAGCTCAATCTTGGACAGGTTTAGTTTCAGATGACGGCAGGACATCCAGGCAGCAATGTCAGCCAAACAAGCAGAGACCTTTTCTTGAACTTTAGGTGAAATTTCAGGTGTAGAGAGGTAGATCTAGGTATATAGGTGATGCTGGAAGCCATAGGAGGAGATAAGAACATAAGCAATGCCTCTGCTGGGTCAGACCAGGGGGTCCATCATGCCCAGCAGTCCGCTCACGCGGCAGCCCATCAGGTCCAGGACCTGTTAGTAACCCTCTATCTATACCTTTCTATTCCCTTTTCCTTCAAGAAATTGTCCAATCCCTTCTTGAACTCCAATACCGTACCCTGTCCTATCACAACATCTGGAAGCGCATTCCAGGTGTCCACCACCCGTTTGGTGAAGAAGAACTTCCTAGCATTGGTTCTGAATCTGTCCCCTTTTTAATTTTTCCGAATGCCCTCTCGTTCTTGTAGTTTTCGAAAGCTTGAAGAATCTGTCCCTCTCCACTTTCTCTATGCCCTTCATGATTTTGTAAGTCTCTATCATATCCCCTCTAAGTCTCCACTTCTCCAGGAAAAAGAGCCCAAGTTTCTCCAATCTTTCAGCGTATGACAGGTTTTCCATACCTTTTATCAAACGTGTCGCTCTCTTCTGAACCCTCTCGAGTATCGCCATATCCTTCTTTAGGTACGGCAACCAATATTGAACGCAGTACTCCAGATGCGGGCGCACCATCGCCCGATACAACGGGAGGATAACTTCTTTCGTACTGGTTGTAATACCCTTCTTGATTATACCTAGCATTTATTCGCTTTCTTAGCGGCCACTGCGCACTGTGCCGACGGCTTCATGGTCTTGTCCACTGTTACCCCCAATTCCCTTTCTTGGGTACTCTCACTCAGTAGCAGCCCTCCCATCATGTAGCTGTACCTCGGGTTTCTGTTCTCTACGTGCAAGACTTTACATTTCTCTACATTAAACTTCATCTGCCATCTCGTCGCCCACTCCCCTAGCTTGTTCAGGTCCCTTTGTAAATCTTCGCAGTCCTCTTTAGTCCTAGCCCCATTAAATTGTTTGTGTCGTCTGCGAATTTTATTACTTTGCACTTCATCCCTATTTCCAGATCATTTATAAATACATTGAACAGCAGCGGTCCAAGCACCGACCCCTGCGGAACACCACTCGTAACCCTCCTCAAGGCACCGAGGGAAGAGGTGTAGAGAGAGAAGAGAAGAGGTCCTAAGACAGAACCCTGGGGTACACCAACCGCTAGCGGGATAGCAGCAGAAGAGGGCCCACCAACACATACACTAAAGGTGCATTGGGAAAGGTAGGAGGCAAATCAGGAGAGGACAGATTCAAGGAATCCAAGCGATGATGACCTTGCAGTCGCTAGAATATCTGGGCGTTCTCTTCAATATGACAGCGGGCCACATCTATCTTCCAGAGGCATGCAGACTGAAACTGTGTGCCTAGATTTCTTTCCTTCTGAAGCTGCTGACTCTTTTGGCGTATGACTATCTTCAGGTCCTGAGGTTCATGGCATCCACCATAGATATGCCATGGGCAAGGGTGCACATGCATCCTCTTCAGCATGCCAAACTCTCTCTCTGGGCTTCACACAAGGATGCATTGCAGTCCATCTTTCCTGGAAGCTTGGGCAGCATGGATTGGTGGCTTCTCCCACAGTCGCTCTGCAGGGACGTTCCACTGTGGATTGCCTCCTGGATTGTGGTGATGCCAGCCTTCGAGGCTGGGAAGCCCATCCAGGGGTGTTGGTCACCCTCTCAGAGGAGATGGTCAATAAACCGGTTGGAGCTGAGAGTTGGAGTTGGCGCTGGTGTGATTACAGAAGACTCTGGAGGGCCAAGCGGTCAAGGTCTTCTCTAACAATGCGACGGCAGTAGCCTATGTCAATTACCAGGCAGGGACCAAGAGCACCCCTCTGACTCAGGAAACCTCCAAGCGCTATCAGCAGTGCATGTGGTGGGAGTCGACAATGTTCAAGCTGACTTTCTCAGCAGACAGATTCTGGATCTGGTGGAGTGGGTTCTGTTCGCAGTGGTGTTTTAAGCCATAATGTGGCACTGGGGCTGGTCCCGCTTCGATTTCATGGCCATGGAAAAGAGCATGAAAGCGAATCGTTTCTTCACTCGAAGATCCAAGTCCAGAAGGGAGGGTCTTGACGGTCTAATTTAGCTGTGGCCTCAGGAGATTTTCCTATATGTCTTTCCTTCCTGGCACATGATAGGTTGAATCATTTGGTGGATCATGGTCCATCTGGGTCTCATCATTCTGGTGGCTCTAGATTGGCCTCACAGACCATGGTATGCAGATCTGATGTGTCTTCACTCGGGTCGCAGCCTTCAGCTGAGCACCCATCAAGACCTGCATGGAGGTCCCAAGTCGCTTTGCTATTACGACATGGTTCTAGAGCACGAAGCCTTAGAACACAAAGGCTATTCTGATGTGGTTATTCACACTCTTCTCAAGTCTAAGAAGTCATTCACAGTTTCTGCTTACGCTACGGCATGGAAGTCTTTCCAACATTGGTATGTTCAGGATCTGATGGACCCTTATTCAGCTCTGATCTCGGTGATTATTGCCTTTCTGCAAGCTGAACTAGATAAAGGCCTCACTGTAGCATCTCTTCGGGTCCAGGTAGTTGGGCTCTTGTTTTAGAGCCCGGGATCATCGTTCCTCATTGGCGTCTCATCATGATGTCGCTATCTACTCTTTCCTTCCCTCCCTATTCCCCACTATCCTCTATCCCAGTGGTCTTAAACTCAAACCCTTTACAGGGCCACATTTTGGATTTGTAGATACTTAGAGGGATTCAGAAAAAAATAGTTAATGTCTTATTAAAGAAATGTCAATTTTGCATGAGGTAAAAACTATAGTTTATAAATCTTTCCTTTTGGCTAAGTCGTAATAATAATATTGTAATTTATAGCCAAAGAGACATATGATCAATAAACTGTTTTATTTTACTTTTATGATTATAAACATACCAAGGGCCTCAAAATAGTACCTGGTGGGCTGCATGTGGCCCCCAGGCTGCGAGTTTGAGACCACTGCTCTATCCCATTCCATTCCCTTTCTAACTTACAAATCCATATAGTCCAGAAGAAAATATATTGAACATAGTAGTGACCATATAAAGTAAAAAGTCTTTCATAACTGTAATTTGTTCAAAATGAAACTACGAGTCTTTGGAGCCAGTAATTGAATATAAGAAAACAAGACCAAAAGAAAACGCTTCATCTGTTTAAATTTAAGATGTGCTTCCGTGGCCTCCCATAGCATTAACATATAGAATTGGCTTTTCCAGTGCCAGTATGAGAGGGTCTCGGGTACACATCTGAAGTAAACACTTTTTCCTCATAAGAATAGCTTTTCATACTAGCAATTTATGATCTGTCTTATCTCAGTAATATTCAATTGGTCACATAGTATTAACTCCAAGGTTTCAGACAGGAGGGATGCCCATGGGAGTGGCCTTAGGAATCTGGCCAGTCAAAGTCTTGGACCACTCCCAGTGCATCCCAGAATGCACTGGGAAGGAGGCCTAGGACCCCGTTTGGCCCAGGTACCTAAAGTCCATCCTATGAGAGGGGTCTTAGCCTCCTCCTCAGTGCATCACAGGATGCACCGGTAAGGGGGCTTGCTGACCAAAGGGAGTAGGCATCCCTCTGGCTGGCCTTGCTGAAAAAGGTCTAAGGGGTCTGGTTTTGGGGGCTGGGGGGGTCAGGGTTTGGGGGGTCATGTTTGGGGGGAGGGTGCCAGCAGGAGAGAGTGGTCATCCCTCCTGCCGGGGATGTTCCAGGGGCAGGGTTTCCCTGCCGCAGCCGCTGAGCTGATCGTGGCAGAGGGATTCCCTTTCTGCTATCAGCTCAGCGGCAACGTGATTCTCTAACCAGTTAGGTGGACAAACGCTATTCTGTATAGGATGCCAGTATGTGATTCTCAGCTGCTTTCCTAGGCGGCTGCTGAGACCGGCATCCTATACACCAGTGTTCTTCAACCTTTTTACACCCGTGGACCGGCAAACTACTAAGACCGAAATAAAAAAACACATTTTCACCCCGTCTCCGCAAGCTTGGTCCCCACAAACCATCTGATCCCATCTGCACAAGCCTCAGTTATGATTTTATATTGAACGTATTTTATTAAAGTATAAAAAAAACAATATTTTGTACAATTGTCATTTTATAAATATAAATATTCAGAGCAAGGACCAACAAAACCCCTGTCTCCCCTCCCCTTCACATATATCCCCTCTACTATCAAGAAAACTGAACAAGCCAAATTATTACAGAATGCTACACAGAAATATCATGCTAACAGAATACTGCAGTCACACATGATAGGAATAGTGTTAGGCTTTGCAGTCCCCAGTTATGTCTCTAGCAGGATATATATTTCAAATCTGATATATTGTAATGACAAAATAGAAATAAAATGATTTTTTTCTACCTTTTGTGGTCTCTGCTTTCATCTTCTTTCCACTCTTCCTTCCAGCGTCTGCCCGTTCCATCCACTGTCTGGCCTCTCCCCCTTCCATATGTATCTGACTTCTTTCTATGCCCCTCTCCCCTTTCCATCCAGCCTGTGCCTCCTCTCTCCTTTTTACATCATTCATTCTAGCTTCACTGCTTTCTTCATTTTTTATCTCTCCTACACCAGATCTAGCATCTTTATCCCTCTCTCATTTCTCTGCTGACCCCCTTTCCAGCATCAATCTCTCTCTACTTTCTCATTCCTGTCTCTCCCCTTTCCCTCCTCTAATCTCCCTGCCAGCTGTTTCCTTCCTTTTTTCCTTCTCCCTTCCCTCCTCCCCCCTATCCAACAGTAGCTCTCTTCCCCTCTCAGCAGCATCTCTCTTTCTACCTCCCTCCAGGTGCAGTAGCAACTCTCCCTTTATCCATCAGCTTCCCAGCCTCCAACAGTGGCTTCCTCTCCTTCCAGCAGCTCTCAGTACTTGCATGCAGCAGTGATTTCCTTAGGCAGCCTTGGGTCTGTTGCTGCCTCTGAGGAAAGGGGAAGTTGCCGAAGTGAATCACTGCCCTGGTAAGTACAGAGCTGCTAGGAGAAGAGACAGCCACTGTTGAAGGCTCCCCATGATCTTACTCCTGCTGTGCCCTGCACATTCGCGACCCCCCCCCCCCCCCAAGCCGGCAAAAACAGCTTTGCACCGCAGGCCCTGCCACCCAAGACGAGCCGGAGGCCCCTACCCGCCGCATCCTGCACGTGGGCAGACTATTAGCACAAACGCTGCTGATGACCCCAATCGACACACTGACCTCCCCGCGCACGCTGACCATCTCCTCTCTGCCTGCACTTTCCCCGCGGCCTTCTTCGGCGACTCGGCAGGGGCAGCGATCAAGATAGGCTGTCAACGTCGGGATCTTTCCTCTCTGAGTCCCGCCTATTTTGTTTCAACTTCCTGTTTTCGCATAGGCGAGACTCACAGAGGGAATGCCCGACGTCGGCAGCCTGTCTTGATCGCCCGAGGCTGGGAGGAACAGAAGATTTCCGAACACCACCGGGGCAGGAAATTTAACGGCGTCCATCTCACCGGTCCTGCGCGGACTGGCAGGAATTTTCTGCGGACCGACACCGGTCCGCGGACCGGTGGTTGAAGAACTGTGCTATACACAATCAGGCCCAAAATGTTATAAAAGAAATTTAATGCCTACTTTGACGTCTCATTGCTCCTGACCTGTATTTTGATTCAAGTCATAACTGTACCAGCAGTCATGGCACAAGACATACACATAGGAATTGTATTAAGAGGCTTTGCATCCAATTGGAAGCAAAAAGAAATAATATTAGTTCTTTATACAAATTTTGGCCTTTTTTTTGGGTGCAAATATCTCTACATGTTCAATTATTTATATCACGAAAGAGTTTCATATTTGACCCGGCCTTAATGGACAGAAGTTAGGTCTCAAATGCATGCATTATTCAAATGCGTATTCATGCAGTGATACAAAAAGGGCATCTTTGGTATCCTATTGTGTAATATGCAAATGAGCTAGAGGTGTGAAATTGCAGGTATAGCTAAGCTTGGGCTTGCCATGCTAACCCAGGTTATGGCATCCACTGCTTTCACATACTCTTGTAAATGGCCCATCAAAATGGACATTTAGGCCCCGATTCTGCAAATTGCGTCCTACAGCTGTCTAATCAGCCAATTGGGGCACACGTTATTTGTCAAAAATGCTCCCCAGGCAGGCCGCCTATATTGAAGGTGCCTAAGGGAGCCTAGGGAGGCCGCAAGCTCGCCTAAGGCAAACCTAGGTGGCCCTACGCATCTCGCTAGCCCAGTGGGAGATGCGTACAATGTAGGCTAGCAAAATGCTGGCCTACATTGTAAGTAGATGTGGCCATTATACTTATTGCAGCAAGGGATTTCCCTGCCGAGATAAGTATAGCGGCCCCGGCTGCCTGTCTCCCCTCCCCCCAAATGAATGAGGCAGGAGGGATGCTCAATTCCTCCTGCCCAGAAGACCCCCACACCCCCCTGATGATCGCTGGCAAGAGGGTGCTCAACCCCTCCTGCCAGAAGGCCCTCAACCCCCCCTCTTTGAAGTTTGTCAGCAGTTGGGTGCTCAACCCCTCCTGCCGGAAGAAGGCCCCCCATTTTGATCACTAGCAGAAGGATGCCCAACCCCTCCTGCCGGAAGAAGACCCTCCCTCCGCTAACACCTCCCTTCAGACCCCCTACAAACCTTAAAAGCTGGTCAGACGGACCCATAGGAGGGGTCTTAGGCTTCTCAGGGATGGGCCGGAAAGGGGCGGACCTGCCTCATTTCAACAGAGGCAGACCTGCCGGCCGGACAGTAGGAAGACCCGTCCATCCAACTTTTAAGGTTGGTGGGGATGGGGGGTCCGGAGGAGGGGTGCGTTAGCAAGGGGGTTCTTACTTCGGGGGGGGAGGGTCTTCCGGAGATCCCTTGTCACGATAAGTGTAGCAGTCGTGTCTACACTAACTCGGTTTTGTAACCTGTGTCTGTAACATAGACGTTGGTTACAGAATCGAGTTTATTTTAGGCAGGCGTAGGCCCAATTCCGTATAGGACGCTTGTCCCAGGCGTCCTATACAGAATCCGGGCCTTAGTTGTTGGTGATTCATTGCAAGTTCAATAAAGGTTCCTAGCTGTACATTTCCAGTTTTAGTGACATAGTAGCCCATGGCTCAAAGTTTAACTTGCTAAATTATTAGATATCATTTTTCTTTGGTTTATAAGTTTATATAGTTGAAATAATATGATACAAAATTAACATTTCAAGTTCTTATTGCAACTTTTTCCACTCTTGCTGATTATGCATAATTGTGCATTTTCTTATGAAATTTCTGCTCACTATAGTCCTGGAAAAATTGAAGACCAGACAAAATCTCTTCCCTTCATCTCTCGACTGACTAGTGATAGCTTATGATTTGCTTTTCCATGCCCACTCATTCCAGCTATTTAAAAAGGATCTTGCTTGAACAAAAAATCAGGTATATTTGCAATGCATTCACTACCTAGCATTCTCCAAACTTTATTTTGTTTTATATTTCTATGTAATTGTGCTATGTGTGTTATTGCTCATTTAAAGGTTAATACCTAGAAGACTGAGCTTTGCTCGGGAAAGTGGGCTGAGTGATTATGATAGTGGTGGTAGTGGTCTCTGCAGTGTTGAAGTCTTTGTTGTCAGGGTAATTGGTTTTCGAATCATGCTCCCTCTAAATCTTGATTTTTTTTTTCTTCCTGCCACTTTCATCCTTTTCCTCACATCTTAGTACTTCTTCCCTCCAACCTGATTCTCTTTTCTCAGAACCCTTTTCTGAGCCTGGGTTACATTCCATGGACATTCCAACAGCAGACCTTTTACAGAGTTTAACTGGAACTACCTTCAAACCAGAAACAGTGCCCTAGATGCAGGCAAGGTACGAGGGTGAATAAAAAATTAAAGGCAATTGTTAAATTATGCAATAACCTATTATGCAATAACCTGAACAGAGCTAACAAAATGCAACATATGTACTCGTTCATTGCCTGTTGGATAGTTTGTCCACGCACAGTGCAACGCTTGGCCTTTGGTTGTGTGGCAGCCACAAAGTCAGAAACATGGACGCTTCATTGCAGGATTGCACCATCGAAGAACAACGTGCAGTAGTGCGCTTTCTTTGGGCAGAAGGAGTGAAACCTGTGGAAATTTACTGGCGGATATTGACTCAGTATGGACATAGCACATAAATCAATGAAAGGTTTATTAGTAGGTAAAAAGGGTTAAAGCGGGAAAAACAGGAGTAACCGACAAAGGTCTTTCTGGTCACTCATCAACATTTATTTTTTAAAATTTATGAATCACTTAAATTTAAGCGATGTACATTGACAGAGCAGATGCCTTGAATAGAAAAGACCGATGTCTCGGCTATAAATTTGGATATCCACTCAACCAGTTCTTGACCCAGCTTGTCACTTAGGGACCCATCCTGAGGGCACTCAGTTTATTTATTAAACATCTGTGTGGAACACTATCAAAGGCTTTGCTAAAATCTAAATACACCACATCTAGCGCACATCCTCTATCCAGTTCTCTGGTCACCCAGTCAAAGAAATTGATCAAATTTGTCTGACAAGACCTGCCTCTAGTGCAGGGGTGTCAGAGTCCCTCCTTGAGGGCTGCAATCCAGGCGGGTTTTTAGGATTTCCCCAATGAATATGAATGAGATCTATTTGCATGCACTGCTTTCATTGTATGCTAATAGATCTCATGCATATTCATTGGGGAAATCCTGAAAACCTGACTGGATTGCGGCCCTCGAGGACCAACTTTGACACCTGTGCTCTAGTAAATCCATGTTGCCTCCGATCCTGTAATCCATAGGATTCCAGAAACTTGACCATTCTCTGTTTTAAAAGTGTTTCCATTAATTTGCTTACTAAAGAAGACAGACTTACCGGCCTGTAATTCCCTACTTCTTCCTTCCACTTTTGTGGAGAGGGACCACATTCGTCTTTCACCAGTCCTCCAGTACCACACCTTACTCTAGAGACTCGTTGAATAGGTCAGTCGGCAGAGTTACCAGAACTTCTCTAAGTTCCTTCAGCACCCTAGGATGTATACCATCCAGCCTCATTGCTTTGTCTACCTTTATTTTAGCTAGCTTCTCATGAACACAACCCTCTGAAAATCGATCAGGGTCTATTACTCCTCTATCCCTATTCACGTTTGTCTTCTGTGGTCCCTCTCCCGGTGCTTCAGCTGTGATCACAGAACAGAAATATCTGTTAAGCAGTTCAGCCTTTTCTTTATCAGCTTCTACATGTTCCTCCCCTTCAACTTTGAGTCTCACAATGCCACTTTTGCACTTCTTCTTATCACTAATATATTTAAAAAATGTCTTGTCTCCTCGTTTACTGTGTCAGCTATTTTTTTCTTCCATTTGTATCTTTGCTTTCCTGACTACAAGACCTGTCTCTCTTAACTTTTCCAGATATTTTTCCTCTTTCTGCGATCTTTTGTAGTTTATGAAAGCTAGCCTCTTATTCTTTTTTTTAAATTTCTTTATGAATTTCTTAATACAATTAGAAGAATCCTCTTGTTACAGTAACACAGAGAAGAAACACAAAATAAAATAATATATTGCATAGTAATAAATGAAATCAATCAGAAATAGAGTTTTTAAACAATACAATCTCAAACAGTATGCAATGTAAAGTAATTAATCTTTCTTTCTTAGACCACTATACCACTATATGAGACAAGAACTTGAGAGAAAAGGAGATCTCCAACTATACTTAAATTTACCAGAGAAAATGGCTTAACGTGACTTTTTCCGGTACAATCCTAAATACAGCTCTACATATGAATCAACTTTTTCTCATCCAGAAAACTACGAAGTTGCTCAGGCACAAAATAAACATATTTAATTCCTTGATATTTGACCAAACATTTACAAGGGTAACTAAGTAGAAAGGTAGCACCTATTTTGATTGTTTCCTCTCTCATAGTCAAGAATAACTTTCTCCTCTCTTGAGTGGACTTAGTTACATCGGGGAAAATCCATATCTTTTCTCCCAGAAATAAATTCTGGGAGGAACGAAAGAAAAAATTTTCATTATCATATTTAAGTCCTGCTCAAAAACAAATGAAACAAGCAAAGTTCCCCGGTATTGAATTTCTTCCTGAGATGTTTCAAGTAGACCAATTACATTTTTTAAGTCTAATTCCTTAGGAGAGGAATTTTCCAATTTTTTTGGTAAATAATATATTTTATTAATCAGTGGTATTGATTCAACTGGCATGTTTAAAATCTCTATTAAGTATCTTTTAAAGAGATCCATTGGTGTAATCAAACTTAGTTTGGGAAAATTCAAAACTTGTACATTCAATCTTCTATTGAAATTCTCGAATTGTTTAATTTTATTTTGAAGAAACATTCTGTCCTTAGCCATAGTGGCAGAAGCTGCCTGCAATGATGAAATATCATTATCTACTTTTTCAAATTTTTTAGTTGTATCAGTTTGAAGATTTTGAACAGAAGTAGATAACTCTTCTAGTTTACTCACGACTTTTGAAATATCTTCCGTTGATTTTGTGGTAGCTGCTTCGAGTCTCTGGAGAGTCCTCAATATATTCTCTAAAACTGCCGCTGAGGAATCAATTTGCACGATTCCTACTGGAGATATTGATTCAGTGACCTGGGCAGCGTCTTGGCCCCCTCTATCTGGGGACGCCGTGCTGATCAAGTTCTCAGCGCTCCCAGGTTGTGTGCTGACCTGCGCTGGATTCTGCATTAATCAAGCTGTTGGGGGGAATAGTGATGTTTCAAGGCCCAAGGCACTGGTGACTCCTTCCAGTGGTGCAACAGCAGGCAGAGCTCCCCCTTGTTCAATGACTGGCGAGCTTGTTATAAACCGGTCCATCAGTGCTTGTCCGGGTGTGGAGAGGTCCCCCTGAATAACGCCTTTACGCTTGGTATGAGGCATGATCCAAATCACACCAAAAAAAGCTGCAATTGCTGAGGTAAGACAAACTCCAGCTCTAACAGCTCTCATGCCGCCGCCATCTTGTCTGGCTTTTTCTAACCTCTTATTCCTTACCTTCTCAGCTACTACTTTTGAGAACCAAAGTGGCCTTCTTTTCCTCTTACTTTCAATTACTTGCCTCTCAAAAGGGTTTGTCGCCCTTACAATCATTCCTTTTAGTTTTGTCCAGCGCATTTTCACTCCTTCTAGATAAGGGGTGTCAAAATCCCTCCTCGAGGGCCGCAATCCAGTCGGGTTTTCTGGATTTCCCCAATGAATATGCATGAGATCTATTTGTATGCACTGCTTTCATTGTATGCTAATAGATCTCATGCATATTCATTGGGGAAAACCTGACTGGATTGCGGCCTTTGAGGACCGACTTTGACACCTGTGTTCTAGACGTTCCCATCCAGACAATAATTCCTTGATGTAAACCCCCATCTGAACAAAGTTAGTTTTTTAAAAAGTCTAGAACCTTAGCTTTTGAATGAGCCCTCTCTATACCCATCTTAATATTAAACTGTACCATGCTGTGATCACTGGATGCCAGATGATCACCCACTGTAACATCAGAAACACATTCCCCATTTGTAAGCACTAAATTCAGTTTGACCCCATCCCATGTGTGTTCCATTACCAACTGCTGGAGCAGTTCTCCTTGTAGAGAATCCAGGATCTCCCTACTTCTAGAAGACCCCACAATAGGAATACCCCAATCATCATCTGGCATGTTAAAATCACCTATTAGCAAGACTTCCCCTTTTTTAGATATATTCTGAATGTCTACTATTAAATTGCTATCTACTTTTTCCGTCTGTGAAGAAGGCCTGCATATCACACCAATGTAAATATATTCACCATTCCCACTTTCCAAATTGATCCACAGTACCTCTTTCTTGCCCTGCAGATCCTGCAAATGTTTAGCTTTAATATGTTCTTTAACATATAACGCTACTCCTCCTCCTTTTCTTCCTACCCTGTCTTTCCTGAGCAGATTATAGCCCGGTATAACTACATCCCAGTCATGGTTCTCTATGAACCATGTCTCTGTGATTGCCACTATATCGAACTCCTCTTCTTCCATCACAGCTTCTAGATCCAGAATCTTGTTTCCCATACTTCGAGCATTAGTATATACTGCTTTCCAGACATTGCCCCCTTTTCCCATCCATGTAGAGGTATTAAGTGATTTACTTACCTGAGGGCTTATACTCACCCAGGAGCTTTGATAACTATCATATTGTAAAAGATTGTTGCAATCCATAGGTTTATGAAAAATTGTGGTAGAAAAAAGAGGACCCTTGTAAAGTGATGTTAATATCCAAAAAAGATACTGACAAATGACTCGTCATAGGAGTGAATTGAAGGTGATAACCACAGCCATTCAACCAGCCAACAAAATTGTCAAATTCTGCTACAGATTGTGACCATACCAAAAAAATGTCGTCGATGAAACGCTTCCAGTTGCACACTGTGGAAATGGTCTGAGCAGTCCAAAAATTTTTCCTCAAAGGTTGAGACATACAGGCAGGCTATAGTAGGAGCCATAGTGGCCCCCCAAAATTTGTCTGCAAACATAAAAAAATTTCCCCAAAGCTATTTGAGCTAAGCACATAAGAAAATCTACATGATCCTTGGACAGACTTAACCGACAAAGGTGCTGCTAGATAACTTCAAGAGGTTGAGCTATATTCAGGCATAACGCTGTGATACCTAGAGTAGCTAAAATGGCCCCTGTGGGAGCATCACGGCAAGCTTCTAGTATTTGGAGCATGTTTTCAGAGTCCTTAATGTAAGAACATGCCAAGGGCACCTCGGATTTCAAATGATGATCAATAAAGTCCAACAGTTGCTCAAGTATAAAGCCAATGCCGGACAATATTCACTGACCTGGAAGATCCGTCAAAACTTTTGTGAATTTTAGGAATGAAATAAATAAAGAATGGAAGGATAATTTTGTTTCAAAACTCAAAATTCTTTATCAGTGATCACATTCTTTTCCAAAGTCTGTACTAGAATAGTGTGAATATACTCACTAATCTGAGGCGTTGGATCCTCACTCAATTCCATATAGTAATTTGTATCTGGCAGCTGATAAGTCTTTGCCTCATATGTATCAGGGTCCAAAATCACTATACCGCCCCCTTCATCCGCGGGGCAGATCACAATGGACTGGTCCTGTGACAGAGTCTTAAGGGCTCAATGTTTCTCTTTGGTCAAATTCAGAGAACGTCTATGTGGACTAGATTCAATGTCAGCAATGTCCTTTTCACCCAGTTTTTGGAACATAATCACATGAGGATCCACTGGACCTGGAGGATTCCAGGCAGACGGTCTAAACAATTGATCTTGACTCACAAAGCCAGGCTCATCCTTGAAAAATAATGCCAGATTACACTTTCGAATGAATTTATTCAGGTTAACTCTTGTGCTGAAAAAGTTATAACTGTACTGAGGAACAAAGGACAGTTTGTGATGTAGCACCATTATTTCAGTATCACTTAAAGATCTTTTAGATAAATTGAAAACATTAGAAGCATTTGCTATTGATGTCACACTTGCCGAGACCCCTTGGTGACTTGCCGCTTCCTCCCTTGGTGGAGAATGTCCCGGGAAAATTTCTGGTGGTGACCCAAGTAACCACTGCCCCTTGACTGGATACAGATGACGATGCCACTGATTCATCTGAACTCCTGGCACCATCCAAGGAATCTCCAGAGAACTGTGCATAGGTTTTCTTAACATTCGATCGACTTGCCCGTGATTGGTCCTTCCATCCATGAATACACAAATCCTTTTACATAATCTTGCTCATCATGTCGTAACTTATTCACCTTGATTTTTTGAATTTCTGATCTATAATCCTCCATCTGTTTATTAAGCTGATCCAGTTTCTCCTGGAAATCTTCCTTATAGCATTCCTGGATAACACACTCTTTCGCCTGATAGTCTGACTTAGTGAACATGTGCAATGATTGAGAGTCTGGTCACAGCCTTTAAACATTCAGTATTATCTGGTGTAACGTTCTGACAATTCAAGAGCAACTCTGAGCACTGTTCTAAATGCTATATGTACTATATACTATTTATTTCATGAGTATTTTGAGTGCCTCTTCTGTGTTTATCCAGTAAAGTGTTATCTATTGAAGTTGGCAATTATCAGTTGATTTCACTTCCCTTTTGTTTTTGGATACATTAGAATGTAGCCTGAGATCCAAGATGTTTAAAACAAAGCAGGCCTCAAAGATAGGAAGAGAAATTCTACAGTCCAACCCCTCTACGTTCCACAAATAGCCACCATGGCAACGATCCCGAGGTAGTTGGTAAAATGGTCAGATAGGTCAAACTACACATGTAGCTTAAACCTCAAAGTATTTATCAGTTTTTAGAACATTTTCTTATTTGACTATCATACATACAGTCATTCAATTGGTCTAGTTGTAATGATTTCACATTCCTGAGCAAGGGAAGCCTGTATGTTAAAATCTCTTCTGTGCTTTTGAATATGTGAAATATGAATGTATGTATGTAAAAGCACAGAAGAGATTTTAACATACAGGCTTCCCTTGCTCAGGAATGTGAAATCATTACAACTAGACCAAAAGTCAGAGGGCCCTTCTACCAATCTCCTAAGCTTACTAGTTTAAACAAAGAACATAGAAAAACAGTCATAAGGTGGGAAAGTATCCTTTAGCTATAAGCCTGAAAACAAATAGAGAGAAAGAACTCAGGATTTTTATCTCACCTTCTATAAATGTCAGTACACTTAATCTTTCCTAAATCCTGTTTAATCAGCAAATTACACAATTATATATATACTAGCTTTATAGCCCGTTACATTAACGGGTGCTAGAATATATGTATGTGTGTGTGTCTGTCTTTATTTTTTTCTCTCTCTGTCTCTGTATTTCTGTTTTTCTTTGTTTTGGCTTCCACCACCACCCCTTGCGTGCTTCCCTTGGCCATTCTCCCTTCCTTTTACCTCCCCTGTTTCCACAACCACCCCTTCACTGCTCCCCTTATCCAGCAGCAGCCCTTCTCCCTTTGTTTTACCTCCCCCCTGTCCATCAGCACCTCTTCCTGCTCCCCCTGTCAAGCAGTAGGCTTCCCTTCCTTTTCCCCCCTGTCCATCAGCACCTCTTCCTGCTCCTCCTGTCCAGCAGTAGGCCTCCCTTCCTTTTTCCCCCCTGTCCATCAGCACCTCTTCCTGCTCCCCCTGTCCAGCAGTAGGCCTCCCTTCCTTTTTCCCCCCTGTCCATCAGCACCTCTTCCTGCTCCCCCTGTCCAGCAGTAGGCCTCCCTTCCTTCCCCCCATCCATCAGCACCTCTTCCTGCTCCCCCTGTCCAGCAGTAGGCCTCCCTTCCTTTTTTCCCCCCTATCCATCAGCACCTCTTCCTGCTCCCCCTGTGCAGCAGTATGCCTCCCTTCCTTCCCCCCCTGTCCAGCAGTAGACCTCCCTTCCTTTTTCCCCCCTATCCATCAGCACCTCTTCCTGCTCCACCTGTGCAACAGTAGGCCTCCCTTCCTTTTTTCCCCCCTGTCCATCAGCACCTCTTCCTGCTCTCCCTGTTCAGCAGTAGGCCTCCCTTCCTTTCCCCACCCCCCACCAGAGCAGAATCTCCCCTCTGTCTATCCCCCCAACAGTCCAGCATCTCCCTTCTCTCTATCTCCCATCAATCCATCATCTCACCTCTGTCTCCTCCTGTCAGCCACTGCCGTTTCCCATGTGGTCGATCCGCTCCCAACAGGCGGGGTCCAGCTCCGGCGCGTCGCTCGCGTACAGCAGCGGGAGCAGCGCCACCAGAAGCAGCGCCGCCATCGGGAGCCCTTCTCGAGGGGGCGGGACAGGCTGCTGAGGAGCTTTGGGGGCTGCTGAGACGACAGAGACGGAGCGGCCGAGCTGAACTTGCGTCCCTCCCCTCCTCCCCGGTGCCAGCGCCGCTCTCCCTCTCAGCTGGCCAGGCCGGAAAAAGAGGAGACTGTTGTGTGGTGACGTATAAGCGTGCATGCGCACCCTTGTGGCCACATCGCGACGGATCAGGGAACACGGCTTTAGAGTGCGCATGCGCGCTTACCATTTTATTATTATAGATTATTTATCCCCAAAGCTGTTTTTATGGGTTTTGCTTGGCTGTATCCTTTATTTTCATATCACTTACATGCTCTTATTATGGGTGTTTTCCTGTTTATCAATTTTAATTCTAACTAGCAAACCTAAGAGCAGTAAGTTTCTTTATTTTTATTTTTGTGCTCGCATACATCAAAACAAACACCTGTTACACTGTCCAATTTAGAAAGGCCTGCCACACCCTTGTCTATTTGAGCCAAAGGGCCTCTTCCTCAGGTATCAGCTGTGACTCTCATGTGCTGCCTGCCGCTAACTTGGAAGTCTTTCCTTTGCCGTGGAGAGACTTCCGAGTCAATGGTAGGCAGCGTATAGGAATTGCTTCCAATACTGCAACGAGATTCGGTGCTGATTCGCTCCCCCGCCTCCAATTCAATGGTTATTCGCCCCCCTCTGCCTCTGATCTAAAGCAGCAGCGGTAAACAGGCTGCTCGGCAGCCTCCCCGCCAGGGCTTCTCTCTGCCGTGTCATCAGTGAGGTCATCAGGCCCACGGCAGAGGGAAGGCTCTAGCAGGCTGGCCAGGAGTAGCCTGTTTACCGCTGCTGCTTTAGATTGGAGTCAGAGGCGGGGGGCGGGCCGAATCAGCATTGAATCTCATCACGGTATTGGCAGCAATTCCCACATGCTGCCTGCCGCTTACTGGGGGGGGGGAACCGAATCCATTCAATTGAATCAGGCAGCACTACCACTTACCCCCAGCAAGTGTCTCATGTACCCCTAAGGGTATGCATACCGTGTGTTGAGAAATACTGTTGTAGAGGAAAGGCCCATCTCTGGACAGCCTCTAGTTGTTTGATTCATGTGAATTTTACCATTGATAAAGTCCCCATCATACCTCCATCTGTATCATGGGACCTCAACATCACGCAGCTGATGAAAGCTCCCTTTTGAGCCATTAAATTCTTGTTCTCTGAAGTACAGAATCGGTGATAGTGTTGCCCGATTCACGATTCGAATCGGTTCACCGATTCACTTCAGGGAATTGATTTGAATCGATTTAAAACAAAAACATTTTGACCTCCCAATTCGGTAACTGACCCTCCTCCCTCGCCCCCAAAGCAGGAGCGGCAGCGCTGCTCTTGCTGGCTGGCCTCTGCCACACCTGCTTTAGAGGGCGAGGGGGGAGGGTCAGTCGGGAAGTTCTGGTATCCAGCTTCCCACCTGGCCTCCCCTACACGATTTATCTACTAGCAGCAGCATGCAGAGAAGATTGCTGGGGCTAGCAATCTCTGCAAGCTGCTATAGGTCATCAGAGCTGTTTCCTCTGCCGCGGTCCTGCCTCTCCTCTGACGTCAGAGGCAGGATTGCGGCAAACAGCTCCAAAGATCTATAGCAGCTTAAAGAGATCACTAGCCCCAGCGATCTTCTCTACAGGCTGCTGCTAGTAGGAAAATCGTGCGCGGGAGGCCAGTGGGAACACGCAAGCCTTCCGGGGTGGGTGCAGTCCTTCGGGGGGGAAGGTACAGGTCTTCGGGGGGGGGGAAGGTACAGGTCTTCAGGGGGGACAGGCAGGCCTTCAGGGGTGGGATTTGGGGGGCTTCAGCAGTGGGGTGCAGGCCTTCGGGGGGTACAAACCTTCGGGGGGACAGGCAGGCCTTCAGGGGTGGGATGCAGGGCTTCAGGGGTGGGGTGCAGGTCTTCAGGGGTGAGATGCAGGGCTTCAGGGCAGGTGCAGGCCTTCAGGGCGGGACAGACCTTCAGGGGAGGGGGGCCCTGGTGTAGAAGTACAAGGAGATAGGGAGGGAAGGGGGGGTTCAAATAGATGTGCATATACCAGACTTGGGGGGGGGGAAGAAATAATGGGACTAAGAACAGAGAAGAGGGAGAGAGATGGTGGACAATGGGATTTAAGGAGGGAAGGAACAGAAAGGGAGAAAAGTTGGACACAAGGGATGGTGTGGAGGGGGGAATAGAGATACTGGATAGGAAGGTAGTTGAGAAAAGAAAGGGAGATATGGTGGACCCTGAGGTGGTGGGGAAAGAGGGAGAGATGCTGGATGAAAGGGTAGTTGAAAAAAGGTGGATTTGTGGATGGAGACGAAAAAAAAGGAAAGATGCCAGACCTCCGGGAGAGGGAAGGGAAGCGGAAGGGGAGGACAGAGAAAGAAGAAAGAAGGAGACCCTAGCAAGCAAATTATCAGAAGACAACCAGAGCCAGGAACCAACAAGATTTGAATAATGACCAGACAACAAAAGGTAGAAAAAATAATTCTATTTTCTGTTTTGTGATTATAGCATGTCCGATTTGAAACGTGTATCCTGCCAGAGCTGGTGTTAGACCGCAAACGTGAGCTTGGATTTAATAGAGAGAGGAAAAGTCTTTTTTGTTTGTTTATTTTGTTTACACCACAGTGCCAGTGTGGTTAGGAGAAGGCAAAGGGGGTGAAGAGGCTATAAAATAAACCCACCAGGATGTTTATAAAAAAACACCCATTGGGCAGGAAAATCGAATCAAAAAATCAATTCAATAGGTTGAATTGAATCGAAATTTTTCTTCCTGAATCGGGCAGCACTAGTCATTGAGCTTCAGGCCACTTTAAATGAAATTTTATCATAACAGAGTAGCTTTTCACATGCACCCTAAGATAGTGACAGTTGCATCTAAATCAGCTGATTGTCCTTATTTTTTCAAAACCTCATGCCCATCCTGGTGAAACAAACTGCAGAGCTCTTTATGGTTTAAATTTATTTGATATACTACCCTTTAAGCAATTACAGGACAGTTAAGTTTCAAGTTTATTTATGGCTTGATATACCTACCATCACATGTATCTGGACAATTTACAATATTAAAAATTAGAAAAATAATAATGCAGTAAAACAGATTAAAAACATAAAACAAAGGAAAGGGAATGACCCCAACAGGATAGGGGTTGCCATTGCTAAATGCACAATTTCCAGTTGACTGGTAAATTGCATTTCTTTCACTTATGCCCAGGCTGGGCTGGCTCTAAAGGGTCAGAGCCATGATGACGGCAGCTCATTTGAAGTCAGCCTCTAGGAAATTTGCAAAGCTGGAATGTGGGCTTCGTTCCACACCTTCACATTTCAATATTGCCTTGAGCAAGACACACGAAGCAACAGTCAGTTTGGTCAAACAATCCTGTAGAATTTGTTTCAAGTCTATGAGTAGAATCCAACTCCACCCTCTAGGCCAGTTTTATTCTGTTTCAGGCTGCTCCTCCACAACAATGTATATATGTATTCAGGTAGGTTCAACTTTTGAACTTGGCATTGTGAGTTCCTATTGTTCTAAATTATTGTTTTTGGTAAGCCTGGTAACCAGGGATTCCCACATGTGAGAATAAGGCCTGCTTGTCCTTTGAGAAAGTGAAGGTACTTACCTATAGCTGGTATTCTCCAAGGACATCAGGCCAATTATTCTCACGTACCCTTCCAACTTCCCTTGGAGCTTACATACTAGTGGTCCTGTGCTTATGAGATGGGTGGGAAGGCACCTGACCATGCACGATGAGAGTGCTGCCTCAAGCTTTTAAAGAAATGTTACACTTGGCAGTGTTACCCACATAGTGAGAATAATTGGCCTGCTGCCTTGGAGAACATCTGCTAGAGGTAAATGCCTTCACTTTTTGGCTAGAAGAATAAATGAATTTTAAGCATTGCTAACTCAGAAAATCACCCTTAGTTCTGAGTTGTGGGAGAGCTGTTCCATCCTGGCATCATTGTTGCCTATTTGTATGCTTGATCAATCTTGCTTTTCTATGGAAAACTGTGTGAAACAATATTGTCTAGGTTCTTTTATGGGAAAGACTAAACTGAAATAGCAGAACTTGGTACTTTGAAAGGGAACATTTGTGCTGTGTAGATTGGCAGAGATCAGAGTAGAGTTTGAGGAAGTAGTTTTACAGTTAGGTAATCATTTTGTGAGTGTGGTTTGAAAAGTTTGGCACTTAAATAGTCGGGTACCTTACAGGGCACTGCTGTGAACTTGACCAAAAGGGAGCCATGTCTTCTCCTCACTACAGCTCCCTTATAGGTCATGGTGAGCCCCCCCCCCCCCCCAAACCACCTCCAGAATCCCCTAGACCCACTTATCTACCACCCCAATAGCCCTTATTACATTACATTACATTAGTGATTTCTATTCCGCTTGTGCCTTGCGGTTCTAAGCGGATTACATTTGAAGATGGCTGGACATTTCCAGGCGATGACAATACAATTATTTGTATAACTTTACAAACTTTGCAAACCTAACTTTACTTAACTTTTCGTACATAACTTTACATAACTTTACGTACATAACTTTACATAACTTTACGTGGAGTTACTTTGTGTTACTTTACATTATCCTTACCGTGCTTGCATAACTTGCATTAAGTTTACATAATTTATCTTACATAATTTATCTTACATAACTTTACAAGACTTTACGTAGAGTTATTTTATGTTATTTTACCTTATTATTCCAGTACATTGCATAACTTACATTACATGATATTACAAAGCATAACCTTATGTTATATTACAACGCATAACCTTATGTTACTTTACAGGAGCCACTTATATGCCAGTAAAAATGGGTTTTGGGGATATATAGGGGAGTGCACATATTTAAGTATCAATGCAGTGAACACGGGCTTATGGGCATGGGTCCTCCTCTCCATGAGTCCCTAACCCACCCTCAAGACGGCTTAAGCCGCCTCTGTGCTGGACGACTAGGCTTTCCTATGCCAGGCTACCAGGTGATGATGGTCTGGAGGCTGAATTTTAAAGGTATGATTACGATTTTTATGGGGTTGAGGGGGGTCGGCGATCACTGGGATAATATGTGGGGGGTCTGTATTATGTGTGTGCAGTGCTTATCTGGTGATTTTAGATGGGTTTTTGTGACTTAGACCATGTTTTAAATGGTCTAAGTCATAACGTCCAAGTTCCGTCTAGGCTCTGTTGTAAAACTTTCGGTTATACATGCTGTACGACTAAGTCTAAGCCTGCCCACGTCCCGCCCAAATCCTTCCTTGACACTACTCCTGAAACACCCCGTTTAGCTATGGTCGTTCATGGCACTATGAAGGCCTAGGTCGGTTAGAATACGTCCAAAACCCAGTTTGATTATCGGCACTTGGCCGTCTTTCGTTTATGATCGTCCAAGTGCCGACTTAGGCCGGTTTTTGGATGTTTTTCTCTTTCGATTATGAGCCCCTAGCTCAAAGGAGACTATGTTGTTTAACTTGCTTTTTTATCAAACTTTTGAAACCATCCTTGTAAAAGTACCTATATAGGTGCATGAAATTTTGCTACTATTTGTTTTTTTGCCACGTACTAGTGACCTGGATAGGATATCATGAAGATAGGCTATTGGACTAGATCAGTGGTAGGCAAACTCATTAGTCAAAAGAGCCAAAGATCAGCAGTACAACAATTAAGATTTCTTTTGAGAGCCATACCCCGCGCCCGCTTGTGCTACGACGGCTATGTCAACCCGACTGACACCCTGCTTGCCAATACGTAGTCAAAATAGATTTATGGCAGAGCCTAGAGAATGACATGGGGAAAAATTTTGTATCCGTCGCCGCGAGCTCGGTCCCGGTCCCTGCAAACCATCTGATCCCATCCACACAAGCCGCGAATAGTTTTATACTGAACTTATTATATTAAAGTATAAAAAGAAACAATATTCTGTATAGTTGTCAATTTATAAATCAGCGTCCTCAGCCCACTCTCTCTCCACTTTCCTTCAGCACACGCACATAAAAACAAGCAAGTAATTTATATTATTTTCATTCTATTCATTCATAGAAATTAAAGTCTAAATAATGCCAGTCACATAGCAAAACATGATTTTACAAAAATAATTCCCTGCACAGTCAAGCCTGCAAGGATTACTAGATGTCTTTCAGCAGCTCTCCTCCCTCCCCTTACCTTCATGGCCAAGTCAAAATGATCTACCAACAATGATCTACCAACCAAAATTTTAAAAAAGACAAAGCATACTGTAAGCAGAGAAAATGTTAATTATTTATATTCCGCGGGTTTTCAAAGAGGTCTAGGTAGATGACTTTATGCAATGTCACCTCGGTAACAACTATACAAAAATAGACAAATATACCCCCTCCCTTTTTACTAAACCACGATAAACAGTTTTTATCGCAGGGAGCTGCGCTGAATGCCTTGCGCTGCTCTCGATGCTCATAGGCTCCCTGCGCTAAAAAACAATATTGCGGTTTAGTAAAAGGGAGCCATAGTGCAAAATATTGACAGCAGATATAAATTCTCAAAACGGACGCATTTTGATCACTAAATTGAAAATAAAATCATTTTTCCTACTTTTTGTTGTCTGGTAATTTCATCAGTCTCTGGTTGCACTTTTTTCTTCTGACTGTGCAACCAATATTTCTTTCCTTCTTTCAGCTTCCTGTATGCTTCCTCTCCTCCAGACCTCATTCCCTCCCCCAACTTTTTCTTTCTTTCACTCTGCCCCCTTCTTTCTTTTTCTCTCCATGCCCCCTTTCTGTATGTCTGTCTTTCTCTCTCGGTGCCCCCTTTCTTTCTTTCTCCATGCCCCCTTTTTTTCTTTCTGTCTGTCTTTCTCTCTTCATGCCCCCTTTCTGTCTGTCTCTCTGTCTTTCTGTCTCCCATCTCACTTCTTTCTTTCTCCCTGCCCTCTCCCAAGCCACCACCATTGGGGAACAGGCCGCCGCCGAGTTCTGAGCTCTCCCTGCTTCCCCGTAAAGAGGACGCTGAAGCACCGGGCCAACCAACCTTTGCTACCCTATGTCAATTCTAACGTCAGAGAGGAAGTTCCAGGTCAGCCAGGCAGCAATTGGCTGGCACAGAACTTCCTCTCCGAGGTCAGAATTGACGTCGGGTGGCAAAAGTTGGTCGGCCCTACGCTTCAGCGTCTTTTTTATGGGGAAGGGAAGCAGGTTGGGCACACCTGCTCTAGCTAGCTGAGCCACGAGCCGCACTGAAGTGGTTAAAGAGCTGCATGCGGCTTGCGAACCGTGGTTTGCCGACCACTGGTCTAGACGGACCATTGGTCTAGACGGACCATTGGTCTGACCAGTATGTTGTTTTCAATATGCAGTTTTTCAAAATGAAAGTACACATATAGTTTCATTTTGAAAGTGATTGCAGGAAAACTATGCAAGTAGATTTATACTTGGGATGCACAGATTTTCTAGGTTAAAAACTCGTTTGAATTTTGAAAAGTATGCTTGAAAGTTCAAATCCTTCTTGGAACCTGTCGCAGACTGTGAGTAAAATTATACATTCCTTAGCAACAGCAGCAGATAAATCCAGAGACTAGTGGGATACTGCACATCTACCAGCAGGTGGCAATAGAGAACTGAATTGCAGTTGCTCTTCTTGGATAGAACCCCTTCTTGCCGTTTAGTATACTGTATCTCCAGCAGGAGGATGGATGCCAGTCTTTGGGCTCCTGGCTTTACAGACTGAAAATCAGTCAAATTCACTGAACAAGTGGATTTCACTACTGTTGCTACGGCTTCAGTTAGTACAGGGGTGTGTGGCTAAGCAGTGCCAGCTTTGGGGATTACACCTGGGCTCCCCCGTTCCCTATCCCACCCCCCTTCAGTTTTTGAGGGTCCTATGGTCGCTGTATTTTTTCTTCTTTCTCAGTTGGTAAAAAAAAAAAAAAAAAAAAACCGTTTAGAACAGTGGTCTCAAACTCAAACTCTTTGCAGGGCCACATTTTGAATTTGTAGATACTTGGAGCGCCTTAGAAAAAAATAATGTCTTATTAAAGAAATGACAATTTTGCATAATGTAAAACTCATTATAGTTTATAAATCTTTCCTGTTGACTAAGTCTTAATAATAATATTGTAATTTATAGCTAAAGAGACATATGATCAAGAAACTGTTTTATTTTACTTTTGTGATTATGATAAACATACCGAGAGCCTCAAAATAATACCTGGCGGGCCGCATTTGGCCCCCAGGCTGCAAGTTTGAGCCCACTTGTTTAGAAGGAGTAATGTAGTATTTTGCATTATCTTTCTATTTCACACTGCAACTACTGTCCCTGCAAATTGTGAGCATATATTCTTTTTATATTGTGCCTGGGTGTTCGGCACGTGATCTCTGCGAGTATGGTGTGCATTTTTCATGTGTGCTTTTTATTTGTGCGATTCATGGCCGCAGAGGGTGCTAAATGGTATTTGTGCTTTGGAAAGCGGTGTTCGCCATTGGGCCTCTGCATGGCGGGCTGCTCGGATGGTGCCCTCATGGAATCCAATATGGCGGCATGGGCAGTATGATATCCCACGTGCCTGAGGCGGCTTCGTTTATTCCTACTTCGGTCGGCCTCATGGATTTGGGTTCGTCGGATCATGGACAAGAATTAGGAGCATAAATGGACGCTAGCGGAACATCTATGGGGCTGGGCTCACTGGATCCGGCGCTTCTACACGCTGGTTCTTCGGCAATGTCGTTTTCCCCAGAGTTTGTGTTATTGATGCATCAGGCTTTTCTTTTTTTAAAAAAAATATATTTTTATTGACAATGGCAAATGGCCCAGACAAGAAATCACAATCAGCAAAATGACAATAAAGGAAGAGCAAGAATAACAATGTAAGATCTAACAATTACAAACCTTCCCAAAGAGAGGATCCAGCAGTGAGCAGGCCGGAATCCAACAAAGAGAGAAACATCTAACCAACCCAGACCCATATCACCCGCGACTGGGACAACTCTAGACTAAACTATCAGCCATACATCCCAAGCCACACAACAGACAAACAGCAAGCATACTACATCCAACTCAAACAATCTATCAAAGCATACCACCCCTATGAAGACTATTTTACTCCATTTAAGGGCCATTTATTGTTTGGTGAGGATTTGGAGAAGTTGGTTAAGGATTTCAGGGATTCTAAATCCCAGCATTTGCCACAGGATAAGCTTAAGGTTTCCTTTAAGGCACAGCTGGCCCATCCACATTTTAAAGATACCAAGAGGTATAGGCCTAGTAAGCTGTCTTACCCTTCCTCTTATGGGTCTTCGCTCCCTTCTAAGCTGAATTTTACTCAGAAGGGTTCCTTTCATCCTGCCAAAGCCTCCAACTCTTTGTTGTCCTGTCCTCAGGCCTCCCGTGCTTCCCAATGAAGGGGTCTCGGCTCCCTCAATTGATCTGATAGGGGACTGCTGTCCTTGCTGGCGGAGTGGGCCAAGATCACTTCCAACCAGTGGGTCGTAGATTTTTTCTTGGTGTCCCTGTGTTCAGGTGCTGCCAAAGTGACGTCGGTATAAAGCACCCTCCAGGTACTCCTGGACATGGGGGCTGTGGTTCCAGTGCCTCAGGAGCAGCAGGAACAGGGGAGATATTCCATTTACTTTCTGGTGCTGAAGAAAGGGGGGGGGTCTGTCTAGCTGGTTCTGGATCTCATGCAAGTCAGTTAGTTTCTCCATGTCAGACACTTCAGGATGGAGACAGTGAGATCGGTGATTGCCACGGTTCAACTGGGCAAATTTCTTACAGCTCTGGACCTCGAGGAGGCATACTTGCATATCCCCATCTGACCCCTGCACTAGCGTGTTCACCCGTATTTGGACAATTGATTGATCTGGGCTTCTTCCTGTCAAGAAAGTTTGCAGGTTACTCAGAGGGTGATTTATCTGCTGTAGTCATTGGGCTGGGTGATAAACTTTTAGGAAAGTTCCCTTGTTCCTTCCCAGTCGTTGGTGCATCTGGGAGTCAGATTTGACATGGCCCGGGGAGGGTCTTTCTTTCCAAAGACTGGGGCATAAAGTTGCAATATCAGGTTCGCTTGATGATCCGGGTGCCACGCCCACAGGTATGGGATTTTGTCCAGGTTCAGAGCTCTATGGTGACAGCTCTGAAGGTTCCCTGGGCCCGTTTTCATTTGAGGCCTTTTCAAGTCTCTTCTCTCCCGATGGTCTCCAGTGTCTCAGGATTACGATCGTTGCCTTTGATGGATGCCCCAGGTCCTGCGCAGCATGGATTGATGGCTGGACAGTGCCAGTCTGTTCCAAGGGATGCCCCTTGTGACCCCAGAGTGGCTGATTGCCACGATAGATGCCAATCTCACCAGTTAGGAGGCTCACTGTCTGCAGGCATCGGCGCATGGCATGTGGTCCCTGGAGGAGGCTCGGTGCTCTATCAATCTCCTGGAATTGAGAGCGATCAGATTTGTCCTGTTGGAGTTTTGGAATCTGATTCAGGACAGGCCGACAAGGGTCCTCTCAGACAGTGTCACAGCGGTTGCCTACATCATCAGGCAAGGGGGCACGAGGAGCCCTCAACTAGCTCAGGAGGCTCGGACTCTGCTTCTGTGGGCCGAGTCGTGTCTTCTGTTTTTGTCAGTGGCTCACATTGCGGGGTCAGCCAACATTCAGGCAGACTTCCTCAGCAGAAATCTTCTAGATCTAGAAGCATGGGAGCTGTTGTAGGAGGCGTTCCAGCTCATAATTCAAAGGTGGGAGTGTCCGGAGTTGGACCTCATGGCCTCGGCTCGAAATGCAAAACTTCCTCATTTCTTCAGCAGACGTCAGGAATCATCTTCCGAGGGGGTGGATGCGTTGGCTCTCACGTGACCTCCAGGGAGTTTTCTATATGTCTTTCCCCCGGCCAATGATAGGCCAAGTGTTACATTGGGTTGCTCACTTCAGGGGGAAAGTAGTCTTTGCGGCTCTGGATTAGCTGCGCCATCCGTAGTATGTAGATCTGCTGGGTCTGGCGATGGGGATTCCTCTCTGGCTGCTGGTAACACTCTGACGTGCTAATGCAGGATCCGATACAGATGGATGATTACTCCCTGGCTTTTGTCGAGGCTTTGGCCTGGCTTTGGTCGAGGCTGAGGCATAAGAGATTTTTGTAACAGACAAAGAAGAGGTCTACATCCAAGGCTTATGCCTGGGTTTGGAGAATTTTTGAGTTATGGTGTAGTCAGCAGGATCTTTCCCCTTTCCAGGCTTCTCTGTCTCATATTCTAGACTTCTTTCAAGACAGAATATCTAAAGGGTTGTCATACAATTCCCTCAAGGTTCAAGTGGCGGCCATTGCCTGTTACAGGGGCTTAGTGTCTCGCTCTTCCTTGGCTTCTATGCCTAAGGTAGTATGCTTTCTGAAAGGGGTGCAGCGTCTTCGTCCTCCTTTGCGGAGGCACTGGTGCTTCATGGTTTGCAAGGTGCCCCCTTCAAACCCTTGAGTGCGGCTTCCCTTAAAGATATCCCCTTGAATACAGTCTTTCTGGTGGCTCTGACGTCAGGTGTCTGAGCTGCAGGTTCTGTCCTGCACAAATCCTTTCTGTGTTTCACGGCTGCTGGGGTGTCAGTATGACCAGTTCTTTCCTTTCTTCCTAAGGTGGTTTCTTCTTTTCATGTCAATCACTTTGTTTCTCCCCTCTTTCAGGGAGGAGGACTATGGGTCGTGGAAGGTAGGCTGAGGCCTTCCACTGTTTTGCAATAACCACACAACAACCCAATTACTGTATTAAAGATATATGTTTAATAGTAATAAATCAAAAGTCAGCTTACATGATTTGGCATCAAAAGGATAAAGACATAGCAATTGAGCCAAACGGAGGGGACAACCAGATGCTAGCAATTCTGTGAAGTACCAATCCATTCTGCCTCCAATAGCTTGATCTTGATCTTTTATAGAGTTTTACATAGTTACTTGGATATATAGCTGATATGATTGGTTATCTTATAGGTAACTTAGAAACATAGAAGATGACAGCAGATAAGGGCCATAGCCCATCAGGTCTGCCCACTCTACTGACCCACCCCCAAGTCTGCTATCCTAGGGATCCCACTCCTGGTGACAGGTTCCCTTGGCTTAACCCTCTAAGGGATCCCACATGGGCATCCCATTTGCTCTTAAATTCTTGCATGCTGTTTGCCTCGATCACCTGCACCGGGAGCTCGTTCCAAGGATCAACCACTCTCTCGGTGAAGAAATATTTCCTGGTGTCGCCATGAAATTTCCCGCCCCTGAGTTTGAGCGGATGCCCTCTTGTGGCTGAGGGTCCTTTGAGAAAGAGAATCTCTTCTTCCATCTCGATACGGCCGGTAATATACTTAAACGTCTTGATCATGTCTCCTCTCTCCCTACGTTCTTCGAGTGAGTACAGCCGCAAATATTTCAGCCTTTCCTCATACGATAGATCCTTGAGCCCCGAGACCATCCTGGTGGCCATCCGTTGCACTGACTCTACTCTCAGCACATCTTTTTGGTAGTGTGGCCTCCAGAATTGCACACAGTATTCCAAATGAGGTCTCACCATGGTTCTGTATAATGGCATTATGACTTCCGGCTGACGAAACTCCTGCGGATGCAACCTAACAACTGTCTTGCCTTAGATGAAGCCTTCTCCACATGATCAGCTGTTTTCATGTCTGCGCTGATGATCACTCCCAAGTCTCGTTCTGTTGAAGTTCTAGCTAAGGTCTCACCATTCAAGGTGTAAGTTCTGCACGGATTTCTGCTGCCGAGGTGCAAGATCTTGCATTTCTTAGCGTTGAAGCCCAGCTGCCAGGTCGAGGACCAAAGCTCCAACAAATGTAGGTCCTGTGTCCTACTATCGGGTGAATTGCCGTCTCTCACTATATTGCATAGTTTGACGTCGTCAGCAAATAACGTTATTTTACCTTGAAGCCCCTAAGTTAGGTCCCCTATGAATATGTTGAAAAGGAGCGGGCCCAAGACTGAACCCTGCGGTACTCCACTGGTCACCTCCGATGTTTTAGAGAGGGTACCGTTAACTACCACCCTCTGAAGTCTGCCACTCAGCCAGTCATTGACCCATGTAGTTAGTGTTTCTCCCAGCCCCATTGATTTCATCTTGCTCAACAGCCTGCGATGCGGGACACTATTGAAAGCTTTGCTGAAGTCTAGGTATACGACGTCCACGGATTCTCCCAAGTCTAGCTGTTTTGTTACCCAGTCAAAGAAGCTGATGAGATTGGATTGGCAGGACCTACCCTTGGTGAATCCGTGTTGCCTGGGATCCCGTAGATTCTCTTCATCCAAGATTGTGTCTAATTTACGTTTGATTAGTGTTTCCATGAGTTTGCATACTATTGATGTGAGACTCACCGGTCTGTAGTTTGCAGCCTCTGCCCTGTAACCCTTTTTGTGCAGTGGAACGACGTTATCTGTTTTCTAGTCTATGAGGACTCTCCCCGAACTTAGGGAGAGATTGAAGAGTCCTGATAGCGGTTCTGCCAGGACATCACGCAGCTCACTGAGCACCCTGGGGTGTAGGTTGTCCGGTCCCATGGCTTTGTTCACCTTGAGTCTTGCCAATTCGTAGTAGACGTCGCCAGGTGTGAACTCGAAATTCTGAAACGGGTCTTCCACGCTGGGCCTTGCCTGCAACTGCGGACCGTGCCCCGGTGCCTCGCAGGTGAAGACCGAGCAGAAGTATTCATTCAGTAGTTCTGCTTTATCGGAATCTGATTCTGCGCAGTTCCCATCTGGTTTTCTAAGGCGTACTATCCTATCTGTGTTCTTTTTCCTATCACTAATATACCTGAAGAAGGATTTGTCCCCTTTCTTCATGTTCTTTGCCAGAGCCTCTTCCACTCGAAGTTTGGCCTCCCTGACTGCCGTTTTGACTGCTGCAGTCCTCGCCCTATGTTCTAGTTTAGCTTCCCTAGTCTCCGTTCATTTGTAGGAAATAAATGCTTTTTTCTTCTCCTTGACGAGGTGCGAGATTTCTGCGGAGTACCATTGGGGTTTGTTGTTTCTCTGCCGTTTGTGTTCTGATTTAATGTAGAGGCTTGTCGCTTCATGTATGGTAGATTTCAGGGATGACCACATAGCTTCCACATCATCGGTCGTAGCTTGGTTCTGCAGTGTCCGGTGGACGAAATCTCCCATGCATTCAAAGTCAGTGCCTCGGAAGTTGAGTACTTTTGTTTTCGTGTTTGATCTAGGGAAACCTTTCCTGAGGTAGAACCACACCATGTTGTGGTCGCTGGAGGCTAGCATATCTCCTACCGAGACTTTTGAGATGCTATCCCCGTTGGTGAGTACCAGGTCCAGGATCGCCTGGGCCCTAGTGGGTTCCAATACCATTTGTTTGAGTCGTGCTCCCTTTATGGATGTTAACAGTCTCCTGCTGCCGCTGGTTGTTGCTGAGTATGAGTTCCAATCTGCGTCAGGCATGTTGAAGTCCCCTAGCAGAACAGCGTCTCCCTGTAGAGTGATATTCTCTATGTCTTCAATTAATTTGGAGTCTTTGTCTTCCAGTTGTCTTGGAGGTCTATATACTACACCAAGATACAGCCATTTTTCCCTGCCTCTGGCAAGGTTCACCCAGAGGGATTCCCCGGTGTACTTGACATCTGTGATTCTGGTAGTTTTGATGTCTTCTTTAATGTATAGTGCCACCCCTCATTACAAAGCTTCGGGTGTTGACAATGCAACTTTCCTATCTATTATGACTGTGTGTTCACAGTCAAGACTCCTTGAGCATGGACCCCTCCCTCCCCTATTGACTTTTACTTCTGCTTCTTGGAGATTGTGGTTATCAGTGGTTCCAGGGTGCTGTGTGCTTCAGGACATTTGAACTATTCTTAGCCGACGCCCTACAGTACATGCCATATTGACCTGTTACTATGGCTTATCTTGTGACCCATGTACTTTTCATGGAATTTCCCTTAATAGATAGCTGGAAGTTGTCAACATCAGCTGATAGTTGTCAGCATCTGGGTCAGAAATGAAGTCTTTTTGCATAAGTGCTCTTTTGTAGAATCCATTTTCATGTTTAGCCTGTTTTATTGCAGTTCTTATCCTGTCAGCACTGTTCTGTCAGCTTTGGGTACTGGGGTCTTCTCTCAGTCGCCTTCTCGATGTGCGAGAGAATGCTGTTATACTATCTTCAAGTTAATAATGACTTTAGGCAGTCAGATCACCTCTTTGTCTAGTTCTTGTGTCCTAAGAAGGGCTTGGCAGCTTCCAAGGCTTCGGTGACCCATTAGGTCCGGGAGGCTATTTATTCTGCATAATTCCTGGCTGATAAGCCGGTTCCACTGGATTTGTGCGTGCACTTCACTAGAGCAGTCACAACTTCTTGGGTAGAGTCTTAAGAATTTTCCTTAGAGGAGATTTGTAGGGCCACGACGTAGTCATCCTTGAATACATTCTCCATGTATTACCGTTTGGATGTGACCACATTGGGGAGTCTGCATTTAGTGCTTTGGTTATCGCGGAGGATGCATTGGCTTCCCACCATGCTGAGGATTGCTTTGCTACATAAGAACATAAGAAGTTGCCTCCACTGGGTCAGACCGAGGTCCATCTCGCCCAGCGGTCCACTCCCGCGGCGGCCACTCAGGTCTGCTACCTGTGAAGTGGTTTCTGACCACTTCTATAACCTACCTCAAGTTCTATCGGTATCCCTTTATCCTCCAGGAACCTATCCAAACCCTTCTTGAACCCCTGTACAGAGTTCTGGCCTATCACTTCCTCCGGAAGCGCGTTCCATGTGTCCACCACCCTCTGCGTAAAAAAGAATTTTCTAGCATTTGTTCTAAACCTGTCCCCTTTTAATTTCTCCGAGTGACCCCTACATTCCACTAGTCTCTGGATTCATCTTCTGCTGTTGCTAAGGAAGGAAAAATTATGTCTTACCTGTTAATTTTCTTTCCTTTAGACACAGCAGATGAATCCAGAGCCCCATCCTGAATGGATTTGGGATTTTTCTGTGGTTGCTTTCCATTGAGGGGGGTTTTCTTGTTTTTTTGTGGTGTTGTTGCAGTTTGTTGTTGTTGATCCATGGTTGGACTTTGTTCTGGGAAATAAGTTTTTTTATATGCATGCAGTTGTGTGGTTCCTGATGCTTGGGCAAGGAGCAATACAAAATGGCAAGAAGGTGTTCCATCCAAGAGGAGCACCTGCAATTCAGTTCTCTATCTCCACCTGCTGGTAGATGTGTGGGTACCCCACTAGTTTCTGGATTCACCTGCTAAAGGAAAGAAAATTAACAGATAAGGCATACTTTTACCTTCTTATGCTATGCACATAACTTTACTTGCATATTAGACAGGCGATTTTGTAAAAGCCCATTTTAACATGATCAACATGGCTTTGAACTTACCCTCATACATTAACTGAAAAATGTAGTGACTATGACAATTTAAAATAAAAGACAAAGGAAAGGAAGACATTATCTATTCAAACTTTGCTTTAGTTATTGGTTTTCTTACTTGTGCAGTAAGATAGGGTAGACTAATAGTTAGGGAAGCATGGGTGTTATGTTTGTTGACTATAAAGAACATAGGCTGGAAGTATAAAATACTGGGCATTATAATGTAACTCCTGGCATACATGAAAGAGTTGGTGGGTTTGTATTTTAGAACTGACTGATGATTGAAATTTAGAATTGGTTTTCTCTCATGATTGTTACTTAGGAAGACACAATGGAGGAATCTGGATGGAAGCTAGTTCATGGAGATGTGTTCAGGCCCCCCCAATATCCAATGATAATTAGCTCTCTGCTGGGGTCTGGAATTCAGCTGTTCTGCATGGTCTTGATTGTCATATGTAAGTAACAGGGATAGGAGGGGAATATCATGAACAGGAGAGAAGAAAAGATGGGAATTTACAGAGAGACTTCTGGGCAGAGGAAGGAACACCCTTTGAAAGGGCAGAGTGATTTGAGAAAGATGGCAGAGAAAGTGGCAAGCCCTATGAGGATATACTTGCTGTTCTTAACTATATTTCTCTCTTGTTCTGCAGTTGTTGCCATGTTGGGAATGCTATCTCCTTCCAGCAGGGGTGCACTCATGACTACTGCATGCTTCCTCTTCATGTTCATGGGGTAGGTATCCCCTCTCTTTCATCACAAGTTTTATGCTTTTCCTAGTGCTCAATATTTCTGACTTTTCTGTTATGTATTAGGGTGTTTGGTGGATTTTTTGCTGGCCGTTTATATCGGACTATGAAAGGTCATCGCTGGAAGAAAGGTGCATTCTGTGTAAGTCTGTGTATCTTTTTGGATGTTTAAAAAGCTAAGTTTTAAAAAAAATTTTAAATGAGGGAAGATCTTTTTCTTCTCTAATGTACTGTGGTAGTGAGTTCCACAGTTGGGGGGCCATGACCGAAAACATATCTTGTCTTCTAATGCCTATAATTCTCAGGGATGGAATAGATAAGAGGTTTTGAGATGTCAAACGAAGAGGCCGGGAAGTGTTATAAGGGATAAGCATTCTGGTGACGAATTGAGGTTCATTAAAAATTAAAGATTTATAAACTAAAAGTAATATTTTGAAAGTGATGCGATGGCTAATTGGAAGCCAGTGGGAGTCAATCATTAAGGGCGTGACGTGATCAAATTTTTTAGCAGTTCTGCAGAATTTGTTCTCTACTTAAAACTAATTTTTCCTCTAACCTTGTAGAGCTTTTTACAGGCTCCTGTATATTTAGTGTTAAACCTCTTCCATAGGTATGCCATCTTGTCCTCAGAAAAAGCAAAAATACTTACCTATAGCAGGTGTTCTCTGATGACAGCAGGCACATATTCTCACAACCCACCCACCTTCCCTAGTTGGCTTCTCAGCTATGTAACTGAACTTAAGGTCCTGCAAGCCAACTTTGGGTGGGAAGGCACCGGCACATGTGCAGTATGGGCACTACCTAAAGATTTAAAGTGACATTGCTCTTGGCAGTATCCATACTGGGTTCCACAGATGACATCACCCATATGTGAGAATATATGCCTGCTGTCCTTAGAGTACAACTGCTACAGGTAAGTATCTTTGCTATTTATCTAAACAATGTTTAGACAATCCACAGCATACATTATACCAGTCCAATCCCATTTATGTTATTTTGACTGGGTTACTATGACCAGATTCCTAGCAGTAAGATAGGAACACAATTGACTGATCATCCTAAGCTTCCAAAATGATAAACTTACTAAGATAAATATTGGGGATCTCATAAAAGCAAAATCTATCTTCACTCCATAGTCTCTCCAAGCGAATATGCATGTATTCTCTTCGCTGGGTTAAGGGTAGGCAATTTTCAGATAGCCATTTTATCTTCTTCTCAGGTAACAAAGTGAATTTCTGATGTTTTTACTTAAATTTTTTGCAGACTGCTACCCTTTATCCAGGTGTAGTGTTTGGAATCTGCTTTATCCTGAACTGTTTCATCTGGGGCAAACATTCTTCTGGGGCAGTAAGTATATAGGTGACACTGAGTACTGGGGTAGAAAAACAAGTTAATGGGAGAGAGTGTAAAGGATCTTTATTTATTCCACAAGTAGCGCTCTTGTTTTAGAATATTTAAAGATAGAGAACCTTTATTATTGGTGACAGGGGAAAAATACATTGTTTAAATCAGATTTTAAAAAGCTGATGATAGTCAATTATTTTGACTGTAATGGCTATAGTATTGAAAGCCCTACATAAGAACATAAGAGTTGCCATACTGAGACAGACTGAAGATCCATCAAGCCCAGGATCTTGTTTCCAACAGTGATCAATCCAGGTCACAGGTACCTAGTAAGATCCCACAAGAGTAATAAAAGATTTTATACTGCTTGTCTTTGAAATAAGCAATAGATTTTCCCAAGTCCATCTTAATAATTTGTGGACTTTAAAGAAAATATCCAAACCTTTTTTAAACCCAGCTAAGCTAACTGCTTTCACCACATTCTTTGGCAGTGAATTCCAGAGTTTAATTACATGTTGAATGAAGAAATATTTTCTCTGGTTTGTTTTAAATGTACTACTTACTAGCTTCATTGTGTGTGGTGCAGTGGTTAAAGCTACTGCCTCAGCACCCTGGGGTTGTGGGCAGGGCCGGATTAATCACTAGGCCAACTAGGCATGTGCCCAGGGTCCGAAACTGTGAGGGGGGGCCCGGTGAAGAAGGGCGACTCACCTTGCTATTTTTCAATGGCAACGGGCCCCCCCACGCAGTAACGGCAACGGACCGCCCGCCCGCAGCAACGGCAATGTGGCCGGATGTGTTACTAGAAGGTCCCGCGATGACTGCTTCTGCTGGTCCAGCCCCCTCCAACGTCACTTGCTCTGGAAGAAGTGATGTTGGAGGGGGCTGGACCGGCAGAAGCAGTCATCGCAGGACTTTCCTGTAATACATTCAGCTGCGTTGGTGTTGCTGCTGTTGCTACGGGCGGGCGGGGGGTCCCATTGCCGTTACTGCGGGGGGGGCCCGTTGCCGTTACTGCGGGGGGGCTGTTGCCACAGGGAGGGGCCCGTTGCCATTGCTGGGGGAGCGATGATGTTGATGCGGGGGAGAGGCGTTGCCGTGGGGGAGAGAGAAAGGGGGCAGGATGGTATGGAAGGGTTGTGAGAAGGATGGTATGGAAGGTGGTGGAGGAAGAGAAAGGAAGCAAGGTGGTATGGGTGGTGGAAGGAGAGAAAGGGGCTGATGGAATTGGTGTGCAGGGGAAGGGGAGAGATATAAGAGGAAGGATACTGGATGGCATTGGGTTGAAGGGAGAGAAAGGGGGCAGATGCTGATGGAAGTGGGAGGAAGGGAGAGAAGAGTGATATGCCCGACCATGGGGATGTGGGAGAGGGAAGGAGAGGAAAGATATGCCAGACCATTGGAGAAGGGAAGAGAAGATGATGGATGCCACACCAATGAGGGGGGGGAAGAAGAGATGGAAGGGAGAGGCAGACAATTTCTGGAAGAGGCATAGAAGGACAGAAGATGAAAAGAAGAGTGTGACAAGAAGATGAGGAGAGCAGAAACCAGAGAAGACAAAGGTAGAAAAAAAAATTTATATTTATTTATTTTTTTGCTTTAGGGGACATCGCTGTTTGCTTTATGGGACATCGCTGTTTCTGTGGTGTTGCATTGTATGCAGAGTCCAGTTTCTTGGTGGTTTTATTTAACCTTTGTCTACATATTTATATTTTATTCCCCCTTTTACAAAACTGTAGAGCATTTTTTAGTGCTGGCCGTGGCTAAAAACCCATACTACAGTTTTGTAAAAGGGGGAGAGGTTAGTTTGTGATTACATATTCCATACTAGGCAAAGGCGTTTTCTGTGTTCTGTTTGTATGACAGACATGTTTTTTTGTTAGTGTTGACTAGCCTTGTTTGGTGAAATGCATCAGGCATGGTTCTTGGAAGCACCTTGAATTAACCTGATTTGAATCTCCTTATTTTTCTGCCAATCTTCTTTTGTTTCATGTTGGATTCTTTGGTGAACTGCTTGTCTTGTTGTTCCGTTGCAAGTTAACATACATGGAGTGGAACGTGCTAGAGGAGTTACAGATTTGCTTGTTTATACATAGTAACATAGTAGATGACGGCAGATGAAGACCCGAATGGTCCATCCAGTCTGCCCAACCGGATTCAATTTAAATTTTTTTAAAAAATTTTCTTTTTAGCTATTTCTGGACAAGAATCCAAAGCTCTACCTGGTACTTTGCTTGGGTTCCAACTGCCGAAATCTCCGTCAAAACCTACTGCAGCCCATCTACACCCTCCCAGCCATTGAAGCTCTCTCCAGCCCATCCTCCCCCAAATTGCCATATACACACCGTGCAAGTCTGCCCAGTACTGGCCTTAGTTCAATATTTAATATTATTTTCTGATTCTAGACAGTGGCGTACCTAGCATATGTGACACCCGGGGCCCATCATTTTTTGACCCCCCCTCATCTATGTGAAAAATATGATTTTTAGTAACAATCTACATATTGCACAACAAGAGTGTACCTAGGAAAAGGCAGTATTTTAAACACTGCACTAGAACACCAACACATACATTGTAAAACTAAACAAGCCAGATCCTGCACAGCATCAGAAAGCCATGTCCCTTTCATATACACAGACAGATACACCCTCACCCAATATGGAATAATCACAAACTAAAAATAGAAATATGTAGTCAAAAGTTAAACTGAACCGCCAAGAAACCAGACTCTGCATACAATGCAGCACTAAAACACCACAAAAACAGTAATACATGTCCTCTAATACTGTGCAAAATATAAAGACAGTAGATGTAAATTTGAAAAAACTGATACATAACAATCACCACTTTACAAATTAACAAATAAAAATAAAACAAATAATGAGAAATAAGAAAATACCATTTTATTGGACTTATCCCCGTAAGCTCGGTCCCCATCCCCGCAAACCACCTGATTCCATCCACACAAGCCTTGAATTGTTTTATATTGAACTTATTATATTCAAGTATAAAAAGAAACAATATTCTGTACAATTGTCAATTTATAAATCAGCATCTTCTCCCCACTCTCTCTTCCCCATTTCCCTTCAGCGTCCTCAGCCCACTCTCTTTCCACTTTCCTTCAGCGCACGCATATAAAAACAAGCAAGTAATTTTATATCATTTTCATTCTATTCATTCATAGAAATTAAAGTCTAAATAATGCCAATCACATAACAAAACATGATTTTACAAATATAGTTCCCCGCACATTCAAGCCTGCAAGGATTACTAGATGTCTTTCAGCAGCTTCCCTCCCTCCCTCCCTCCCCCTTACCTTCGTGGCCAAGTCAAAATGATCTACCAACAATAAAATGCAATGTCACCTCAGTAACAACTATACAAAAATAGACAATATACCCCCTCCCTTTTTACTAAACCGCGATAACGTTTTTTAACGCAGTGAGCTGCGCTGAATGCCCCACACTGCTCTCAACGCTCATAGGCTTCCTGCGCTAAAAACCGCTATTGCGGTTTAGTAAAAGGGAGCCATAGTGCAAAATATAGACAGCATATATAAATTCTCAAAACGGACACATTTTGATCACTAAATTGAAAATAAAATCATTTTTCCTACCTTTGGTAATTTCATCAGTCTCTGGTTGCACTTTATTCTTCTGACTGTGCATCCAATATTTCTTCCCTTCTTTCAGCCTCCTGTATGCTTCCTCTCCTCCAGACCTCATTCCCTCCCCAAACTTTTTCTTTATTTCACCCTGCCCTCTTCTTTCTTTCTCTCTCCATGCCCCCTTTCTGTATGTCTGTCTTTCTCTCTCTCTCTCCGTGCCCCATTTCTTTCTTTCACCCTGTCCCTTTCTTTCTTTCTCTCTCCATGCCCTCTTTCTTTCTTTCTCTCTCCATGCCCTCTTTCTTTCTCTCTGTCTGTCTTTCTCTCTCTCTCTCTGTGCCCCATTTTTTTCTTTTTTTTTTTTTGTTTCACCCTGCCCCCTTTCTTTCTGGCTCCCTGTGTCCCCCCCCCCCCCCCGTTTCTTTCTTTCTCCCTCCCCTCCCCTATGCCACTGCCTTTGGAAAATGCTGCCACCACCGCTGGGGAATAGGCTACCACTGCCGCCATCAGGAGCAGGCCAGCTCCGAGTTCGCCCTGCTTCTCTTCCCTGCGGGGCCGACCAATTCTCGACGCCCGACGTCAATTTTAACGTCGGAGAGGACGTTCCAGCCAGCCAGGCAGCGATTGGCTGGCCCAGAACTTCCTCTCCGACGTCAAAATTGACGTCGGGCGGCGAGAGTTGGTCGGCCCTGCAGGGAAGAAAAGAAGGGAGAACTCGGCCGGCTTGTTCCCGATGACGGCAGTGGAAGCCTTTCCCCGGGGGTAGCCTATTCCCCGGTGGGTGGCCAGCTGTGCACCCCCTTTGGATGTGCACCCGGGGCGGTCCGCCCCACGCCCCCCTTGGTACGCCACTGATTCTAGATCCTCTGTTCATCCCACGCTTCTTTAAACATATGGGTTACAGTTGGTTGATGTATGTAGAGTGAGGCAGTTGAGAAGCATTGTAAACTTGGTTATTAATATAGACATATTTCGGATAGTATTACTGCTTTACAAATATTTGAACACTTTTATATATGCATGGAAAGGGTTCAGAGTTAAAGTCCTGGGTACGTAGGTGGAAAGGGAAGGAAGGGGTATTTGTTCAGAGATGTTTGGGGGTATGCTAATCTTTGTTTTGAATTAAAAAAGAAAAGAAATACAAGGGGAAATAAAGAAGTAAACAAGAAAACAGATAACTGGGGGCGAGACAGGGGTGGGGTAGGGGTAGGGACGGGGCACGGATGGGGTAGGGGCCCAGCGTACTTGGGTGCCTAGGGGCCCTCGAAGAATTAATCCTGCCCTGGTTGTGGGTTCAAACCCACGCTGTTCCTTGTGAACCTGGGCAAATCACTTAATCCCCCCATTGCCCCAGATACATTAGGTAGATTGTGAGCCCACCGGAACAGACAGGGAAAAATGCTTGAGTACCTGAATAAATGAATGTAAACCGTTCTGAGCTTCCCTGGGAGAACGGTATAGAAAATTGAATAAATAAATAAATAATTCTAGTATTTTTGGAAAGAATAAACAAGCAATTCCATCTACCTATTATTCCACTTCACTCAGTATTTTATAGTCTTCTATTTTATCTCCCCTGAGCTGTTTCTTCTCCAGGCCCCAGCTGCTTTATTGTTTCCTCATAGGAAAGTTGTCGCATTCCTTTTATCATTTTTGTTGCCCTTCTCTGTACCTCTACAGTTTTCTATTGTGCCTTACACCAGTATTTAAAAAAAATATAAAGGGAGAAATGCTCTGCATGACAGTTACTATAACTTCAATGGCTTCAATGGCTGGGAGGGTGTAGATGGGCTGGAGTAAGTCTTAACAGAGATTTCGGCAGTTGGAACCCAAGCACAGTACCGGGAAAAGCTTTGGATTCTCGCCCAGAAATAGCTAAGAAGAAAAAAAAAAAAAAAAAAAATTTAAATTGAATCAGGTTGGGCAGACTGGATGGACCATTCGGGTCTTTATCTGCCGTCATCTACTATGTTACTATGTTACTATGTTTATCTCGAGCAAACTCTGTGGAGTAGAAAGATACTTTGAAGATAAAGCATGTTCGAGACATACCATGAATAATCATGTCATTAAATATGGAATGTATTTTACTGTTACTTTTGTTATGGTTTCAGGTTCCTTTCCCTACCATGGTTGCTCTTCTTTGCATGTGGTTTGGAATATCTTTACCCTTGGTGTACCTGGGATATTACTTTGGATTTCGCAAGCAGCCTTATGATAACCCTGTAAGGACCAACCAAATCCCACGCCAGATTCCAGAGCAGAGATGGTATATGAACAGGTTCATTGGGTAGGTCAACTGAAATTTTTCATTTCTGCTTTAGGATCTCAGGCTAGAGACTCACCATTTTATGGAAATGTGTTTAAATAGATCAGTGTCCTGCAAACTTTCTCGAGTCGCGGCACACTAAAAGCAGTGGCCATGGCTCGAGGCACTTGGAAGTGTGCAGATATCGCCGTGATGACATCACACGCATGCGTGACATCATCATGTTGATGTCCGTGTGTGTGTGAAGGCCCTCCAGGCGGGCCCTGAGATGCCAGTGGGGGGGTGCCAGAAGGGAAGAGGGCCAGAGAGAAGGATAGGTGCTGGCACCCACTGATTGCCTACAGGACGTGCCTCTCGCCATGAGAGGCACGTCCTGTAGGCAGTCAGCTGGTGCCTCTCCTCCTCCCCAGTGTACTGCGGCACATCTGAAATCTCAGGAGGCACACAGTTTGCGATACACTGAGATAGATAGAGATCTGTCTATTATCATGCCATGTGATAGAAGCTTGCATTTTCTAAGGCAAAGGACATTCTATAAGGCGAAGCAGTCCTCAATTCTCACATCTCATTGATATCAGTGGAACACAGCATGGTTCTCGACTAGCATAAAACATGCAGAAAGTTCTTGCCAAAATCGAACTGCACATGCATGGGGACCTTCCTGCTCAATGTGTGAGCAATGATCCCTCAGTCTTTCTACGTCCCCAGAGCAGACAAGACGAGTACATTGTGGTTCTTTGTGTTCCATTTGAAGTGGTGACTTCCCTTTGAGTTTGCCTTATTATTTTACTTTATTTCCTCTCATAACCCTTTTTTCTAGTGCAATAGGGGATGGTATGCTGAACCCTTTGCATCTGTTCCTGCAAGACCATTGCAAGAGATACTGATCACTGTTTCAATACCTCTTCCTCCCTGCTCTCTGCTGCCCCCAGTCAGTTATTTCTTCTGCATCTGAGCCTGCAGGATCAACTTTGATCTGATCAGTCTTCTTTTTTTGTTTTTTGCTGTTTTTCACAGGATTTTGAGTTCCTTTTCAGCTCCAGTGACTGCCTAGCCTGCATGAGAGGAGCAGACTTTGGTCTGGAGCTGAAAGACGTATCCTGCTGGGACCTGTTCAGCTAGCCTGCTTGAGCTGTGAAATTCAAGGGTTTCCCCTGCTGTTTTCTCAATCCTTGACTTGATAAAGAGTGCTAGCACAGGCTGTATGAGTGCCAATTACGTTTCTTTGGAGTGCACACAGTGTTGGCTGCACTTTCCTTTCCCCTTTTCACAGTATTTGGATTCTGGTCCTGAGGGTTGAGACTCAGTCCAGCTGTTGCCTGACTGGCAGCTGAAAAGGCAGCTTTCCAGGTGGCAGAGGTCCTCTCCTAATTCCAGTTACCCCGAGAGGAGCTGTGGCAGGCTGCAGCACATCTTCAAAGCGTCTGGCCGATGAGTTGGACTGTCACAGCCCACAGAGTAATTCGGTTGGTGGGGGAGTCTGAAATTGTGGGTTTTGAGGTTATATTTTGTTATGGCCTTCTTCACCCACCCCAGAAATCCTAAAATCAGTTTTTTTAGATCCTCCAGTGGAGTTACAGCTGTTTTTCAGTGGGAAATCCTGGTGGTGGCCATTTTGAATTTTTTTTCCCAATTTGAATTCTAGAGTTCTAAACTTTTTTCAAAAAGCCTTGTTTTTTATTCTAACCACCAGGAATAGAATCCTCATTCTCCAATGACATGAATTCATGCAAAGTTTGTGCCGGTTGATCACCTGAAGAGCGCCCTTGCACTGCGTGTTCCACCGCATATGCTGAGGAGTCAGAAACCTCAGTTTTAGTCTCTGACCTCCTTATTAATGCTGCCAAATGATTGTTGGGACAGATAGGGGACGATTTTACCCTCTTGGTGTTCTGTGATGCGGCACCAGTGCCTTATAAAGGTTCTGATGACCCTAAAGCAAAATGAAAGTGCTCTAACCCTCCTCTTGAACGGAGTTTTTGGTCCTGTATGCCAGTGTTTCTCAACATGCAGTACGCATACCCTTGGGGGTACACGGGCCGCTTGTTGGGGGTATGCGACATGTCCACCACGGAGAATATTACCTGTCCATCGAAGCTGTACTACCACCACAGGGGATCCCTTCTTGCTGCCTGCCCCACTCACTGAAGCTGCTGCCAGGGATCCCTGCCTGTCCCCTTCTCCCTCCCTCCCGTAGCTGACCCACAGGGCTTCCCTTTGATGTCAGAGCTGATGTTGGAGGAAAGTCTTCCGGGTCAGTGGGAGAGGGGAGGTGTAGGTTCCCAGTTACCTCCTTGCCACACCCGCTCCTTCTGCCTTCAGCAGCTTGTTGGGGGGTTGTGCAGACAGCGATTCATACGCTGCACGTAGTTAACCCAGAAACCTTCTCTCCAACGTCAGAGCTGAAATCAGAGGGACGTTTTGTAGGTCAGACATGTGCAGCATGTGAATCACTGCCTGCGCGTTCCCCAAGCAAGTCGCTGAAGGCAGATGGAATAAGTGCGGCTCGAACAAGTAAGTGGACACGATCTTTCTGGGAGAAAGGAGAGGGAAGGAGCCTGTTGGGACATTGAAAGGGCATGATTCTGGGACAAAGGCAGGGAGCTGGAGGGGGCACAAACTCGACTCGAAAGGAAGGGAGGTGGCATGAACATGGGATACAGAAGGGAGGAAGGGAGGGGGCACTAACTTGAGACATAGGAGGGAAGAAATAGAAAGGGAGAATTGTTGGGCATTATGTGAGTGAGAAGGAAATAGATGGTGGCATATGGGGAAAGGAAGAAAGAGAGGAAAATTGGGCAGAGAGGAGAGAGGTAGAGATGTATGGGGAAGAGAAGGATGAGGGGGAGAAATGTTGGATATGGTGGTGGAGAGGGAACAGGGACAGATTGAAGGGGATGCAAGGGGGACAAATGTTGGACATAGTGATGGAGGGAGAGATGTGGAATGGTACAGGAGAGGGAGAAATGGGGCTGGTGGCAGTGGTAAAAAAAATGCTGCAAATAGAAGGAAAAACACAAAGGGTGGGAGGGGAGAGACCTGTAAGGTGATGGAATCAAAATTGCTGAGTAAAGGGAACCTTATTCAAAGGCATCTTTAAAGAGGAAGCGTTTTAATCCTCCTTTAAATTTATTCAAGTTTTGTTCTTCCCTAATGTTAATTGGAAGAGAATTCCAGATCATGGGAGCCATTATAGAGAAAATAGAGGCCCAACGAATACTGATGATTTTTAAGGAAGGCACATGAAATAGATGTTGGGAGGTGGATCTTAGGGTTCTAGGTGGATCATGTGGAATCGGAAGTCTATCGATAAAGGCAGGTTCCTTGGTCTTTTGTGCTTTAAATGTTAAGATGGCAATTTTATAGTGACCCTCAATCGAGCTGGATAAAACATGCCAAATCGGGCGTTGAGCTCTTTGAGGCGAGGCCTGTATTCCAACAGCTGTTTTCGCAATCGCGCTGAGGTCTTAGGTCAGGCACGAACATCAAATTCCAACCCTCAAATTTTAAAGGCGCTTTTAGCTTAGCCTTTTGCATGATCTTGATGGTTTGATTAAATCGAAGAAGGCTCATTATAATCGGTCTCGGGAAATTCTTTCGAGGTGTGCGCTATGTGTTGACTCGATCAGGCAGATTCAATCTCGGAAGGTTGAGCGAAGGAAATATCGAGCAAGATAGGGAGAGTATCTTGCAAAAATTTAATTAGATGTTGACCTTCCCTTCCCTCAGATAATCCAAGGATACAAATGTTCCTCTTACGGGACTGTTGTTCGCTTCGTCCAGATCTTTTTCAAGCTGCACCACGCGCTTAAAATGGTGCTGAAAATCTTTAACATTTTCATCTGTGGCGCGCTGCTTTGTTTCTAGTGCTTCCACACAAGTATGAAAATGGAGAATATCTGTTTTCATAGTAGAAACATCTTGTTTGATGTCTTCGATGTTAGTATTTGTTTCAGAAATTATATCCTTTAAGGTACGAATTTCCTCTATTAGCGTAGCCATCTGGCCCTCTTCCAGTTTTGAAGCCTGTTTCGATGGAGAGGGAGGATCAATTTTTGTTCTTTTACCACTCTTGGATGCTGACATCTTCAATCTGATGAAAAGAAGTGTGTCCAGCAGCACACACTACTAATGCTTCAGGAGAAAAGATATCTCTATATTGAAGGTGTATTCACAAGTTTAAGGCAATGTTTTGCCGGAGCTCAAATTCAAGCTGCCATCTCTCTTGATGCTCACTAGCACCCCATTTGATTGCACTTGGAAACTATTATTAGATGTTTCCTTACCTCCCTATAGTTGAATAGTTTTCTTACATATGTTTGGGTTATCTCAACTAATAGATAACATGTTCTTTTTCTCATTGTCATGTATATTATCCTTTCTGCAGACTGCACTATATGAATAATCTTGTTGTCATGCACTTCCATATTCTCCTTTCTTTTTGAATATTGCAATTTGATATTGTATTTTTCATTAAATCAATAAAACTTATTGAACTTTAAAAAAAGTCGGTGATTTTATGAGGAATTGGCTGCCAGTGAGCTTTCTTTAAAAGGGAGGGGGGGAGACATGATCGTATTTTTTAGAATTTGTAATGATTTTAATGGTAGTATTTTGGATTAACTGAAGACATCTAATATCTTTTTGGCATACATACCTTTATATAGTGAGTTACAGTAGTCAATTTTAGAAATGATAAGGGAATTAATCAGTATGTTAAGAGATTGAGAGTGCAACCAGAGACTCATGAAATCACCAACCAACAAAGATAGGAAAAATGATTTAATTTTCAATTTAGTGATCAAAATGTGTCAGTTTTGAGAATTTATATCTGCTATCTTTATTTTACACTATATTTGTCTATTTTCTATAGTTGTTACTGAGATGACTGCATATTTTAAAGTCATCTACCTAAAGAAGTTAATTTAAAAAAAACCCTTAAGGATTGCAAGCTGAACATATTGCTTAAGGCTTGCAGGCTGGACATATTGCTCAAGAAGCAGTTTAAGGCCTTGTCTCTGATGGTGCACACTGTTGCAGCAGCCTCTTTGTGGATCGTGTGTGCCATTTTAAATTGTGTGACCTGAGTTGTATTCATTCAGAACCCCATCCGAGATGTTACTGGTGGGTGTGGATTATGTAGCTGATGCTTTATATGATCTGCTTCAGGTAGTGAGCAAAGTCTCAGCTTATTCTGTGTCTGCTTGCAGAATCCTATGGATCAGACATTGGGCTGGGGATTGTACCTCCAAAGCCATGCTCAGCAGATTTCCTTTCGGAGGCAATATGCTATATGGCCAGGGGTTGAATGACGTCATGGCTAGTTTCTAGGATCGCCACCCAGAGTCATTCCTGGTCAGCCCGGGGATCCTTTCATGATTCCCGCCGTTCACACCTTTTCTCCTCTGGGACCTCATCCCAGAGATCCTTTCAGAGCACAAGGCAGAGATTCTCCGGAAATAGAAAATCCCAGGGCTCCACCTCCAAGGGGGTCAGCCCAAGAAGTCGCAATAAATTCAGGCCCCCAACCTCCCCGAGCAAGATTGGAGGCAGGCTGCAGGATTTCCTAGCAGCTAGGGAGGCTCTCACGACCAACCAATGTATTCTGGAAATCATCAGGGATGTTCACAGGTTGGAGTTTGCTTGTCCTTTCTCTGCCTGGTTCATGGACTTGCAGCCTAGGTTCACGCGACTGTCCAAAGGTTGCTGGACATTCAGCAGATCGAGTGGATTACAGCCACAGATTTGGGCTCTGGCAGATACTTCCTATACTTTATCATGCCCAAGAAAGGTTCAGAGGATTGGAGATTCATCCTGGAAGTCAAGTATGTCAATGCAATTTTCAAAGTGCCTCGTTTTTGTATGGAGAATCTCCTTTTTGGTCACTGCCTCAGTGTAGCCAGAGGAGTTCCTGATGGCACTGAGCTTAACAGAGGCATATCTCTACATCCCAATAATTCCAGATCATAGACTCTTTCTTCAGTTTCATGTCCTAGAACAGCATTTTCAATTTGAGGCTCTTTTGTTCAATCTGCTTACAGCATCCCTGGATCTTCACTAAGGTGATGGTTGTAGTGTCAGTTAACCTCCGCAAACTGGATTGGCTGGTCAACCCTTTCTTGAGCGACTGGCTCATCAGGGCGCCTTCATGGGAGAAAGTGGAGAGAGCAGTTCAGGCCATAGTGACAACCCTTCAAGACCTGTGATGGATTGTCAGCCAGCTACAGCTCATTCAGTCCCTGGGGTATCTGGGTGCTCGATTCGACACATAGACTGGCTGGGTGTTTCTTCCAGAGCACATAGACTGAAACTTGGGAGCCAAATTTCAGCTCTCCTGGCGCAGCTGTCTCCTTCAGCCTGGGCTTGATGGAAGCCATGATAGAAGTGGTTCCTTGGGCGAGAACGCATATGCACCCCCTGCAGCGCTCTCTTCTCTCTCGCTGGTCTCCGCAGAGGGACACACTGCATGTTCGAATTCCCTGGATGATAGAGGCCCATAGAAGCATGTCCTGGTATCTTCGCCCTCACCCGCTGTCCTCATGAATGCCTCTAAGTATTGACTCTTGGACCATGGAGACAATGGATGCCAGGGTAGGCTCCATCACAGCACCGTTGGTCCATCAACAGGCTGGAGTTTCGAGCCATCCGTTTGGAACTGATTCAGTTTCAGCTCCGGTTGTCAAACAGAGTAGTCAGAGTGTTTTCCAACAATACAACAGCAATGGCTTACATCAGCAAGCAAGGAGGCACCAAGAGTATCGGCCTCTAGAAGGGAGGCAAAAGCTCTCTTCCGATTCATCTTCTAGCCATCACTGCAGCTCATGTCACCAGAGTTCAAAACATAAGGGCAGACTCTGAACCCAGGAAAGTGGTCCCTCTCGCCTCAGGCATTTCAGAGCATCGTTGACCATTGGGGCAGCCCTACATTCGATCTAATGGTGATGGTGAGCAACATGAAAGCAATGTGATTCTTCAGCTGCAAATACAAGTGCAGATTCGCCAGAATCGATGCGCTGGTTCAGCCTTGGCCTATGGACAAACTCTTGTATGGGTTCTCTCCATGGCCCACGGTAGTGAGAGTCCTGAGAAGAGTGACCAGGCATCAGGGACAGGTTATCCTAGTGGCCCCAGACTGGCCTTGACATCCCTGGTACACATACCAAGAGCATCTTCAGATCAACCGTTCTCTGAGACTTCAGCTATTTCTGGGACTCCTCTCTCAAGGGCCGATCGTCCTTCATGATCCGGAGGGCTTTGGTCTCACAGCATGGCTCATGAGCGGCTCATGAGCACTTGGCTTTGAGCTGGAAAGATTACTCGAATCTGGTTGTATGCATTCTTTTGAAAGCCAAGAAGCCTGCCACATTTGCAGCATATGCCAAATCATGGGATGCCTTACAACACTGGTGCCTCAAGGAGCAGGTGGATCCTGCCATGGCTTCTGTATCTTCTGTCCTGTCCTTTCTTCAATAAGGTCTAGATATGGGGCTGTCGTTTTTCTCACTGAAAGTTCAAGTGGATGAAATTTCGTCTTTCAGGTTACAAGGTACCAGATATTCCCTTTCTGCGCACCCAGATATTGCCAGGTACTTCAAGAGTGCTCTGAGGCTGCAGTCCCCGGTTCTCCAGTCTTGTCCATCCTGGAATCTGAATATCATATTGGAAGGGCTCTCGATGGCTCTGTTTGAGCCCTTGCAGGATGCCACCATAATGAACTTGACTATCAAGACAGTATTTCTGGTTGCTATCACTTCTGCGAGGCATGTCTCCAAACTGCGAGCCTTGTCATGCAGGGACCCTTACATGCATATCACAGAAGCTGGGGTTTCTTTGAGGACAATTCTATCTTTCACATTGGAGCACCATTCACCATAATGGATGAAATTCACTGAAAAACAAAATTCTGTCAATTTGTCATGTGACCACTAGAGGGTGCTTTTGCATCACATCCGGGTCACCACTGAAATAAAAGGCTGCTTATTTTATATCACTAGTGAAGGAAAAACACAGACTTACATTGTATATTCCAAAGCAGATAATTTTTTATTCTAGTAAATAAAAGTATTGTAGCAGCATTTGGCATATCAAAAATAAATCAGTCTGGACATATACAATAGAGAAAAGTTGAAAAAAAAAAAACAACCCAAAAATCAAAGAAACAGAGTACCAGCATATATCTATCTGTAAGTATGACACAGCTTCTCTAAAGAAACTCTGCCAAAGCATAGGGGTTATATACAGAAAGTTTCTGTCTTGCAAGACTATCCCCTGGCTCTGATTATGTACCATCCTATTGGAACAAATCTGCTTTCTATCTAGCCTACCCCCCCAGCCACACCTCCATTCTTCCCTGGGGGGTCAAGGACAGGATTATCTTCTTGAACTTTCTGCATCTCGAACTGTCCATTCTTCACATGGGGCCTGCCATGGCAGGTCTTAGATTCCCGGATGGAGTGTCCTGCTGACTTGCATTTCCTTTCATTACTGTTAAATAGCTCATTGTCTTTACAGCACTTCTTTGTGTCCTTGAGAAACTCTTCATAGCAAGAAATCTACACACTCACATGCCACATAGTAGCATCCGAGCATATGAATTGAAACCAGTCTGTACTTAGCCAGTAACTTCAGGAAAAAGCAGGAAAAAGGTCTCACAACCTGTAAAAGTCTCCCATAGTCTCCTGTCATCTATCTCAGATTGTTGAGTGTACTTTTGAATTGTACATTAAGTATGCAAAAGCAAATAATACAAGTGGTAAGGGATACTTTTTTTTCAAATGAGACTTCTGGGTGAATTAAAAGCATCTGGACTACTGCAATTCCTTGTACCTAAGTGCAGGGCATTGCAAATGATCCAGAAAGCAGCTGCAAGATTGGTTGGTGACTTATATATCCAGGAAAGAACATATTACACCAGTATTAGAAAAGTTGTAATGGCTTCTGATTAAATTTCAAATTGAATTTAAAATATTAGTTTTGATGCAACAAGTGTTATATGATGATGTTTCTGCTGCCTTGAAACAGCTCTTACCTTTATATTGTCCCAATCGGAGGTTAAGATCAGAGTCAAGAATGAAGCTGTCATTGGCAGAATATAATAGAGTGCATTATCAAAATACTAGAATGAGTTCATTTTTATTTGTGGCTCCTTTATGGTGAAATAAACTTCCAGAATGGCTGCAGCAGTGTATGTCTTTTTTTTTTTTATTATTATTATTTATTTATTCAATTTGATTAATACAAACAAGCAATAAACATACTTGTACACAGATTACACAAAATATTATAAGAGAAAAAAAAAAAACCAAAACTATAACCCCAATTCCACTTAACACAGTGTTTTGGTTACTCAATAATAATTCAAATTATTTAGTCCACAACTTTTGGAGAGAGACTTAAGAAAAAATAAAAATAAGAAATAAGACGAATCTTATCCAACATAGAAAGCGGCATTTTTCTGCGGTGCTACAGCCATTCATAGCAGGTTACTCATTTTCAGTTACAGGCCCTACATGCTCTTTAGATTCTATAAATCCTATCAATTGTTTAGGCTCAAAAAATAAGTAATTCTTATTCTGATATGAAACAAAACATTTTACAGGAAATTTCAACATAAAATTTGCTCCCAAGGCTAGGACTCTTGGCCGTAATGCCAAGAATTCCTTCCTACGCCTCTGAGATCTCAATGACATGTCAGGAAATATTCGAACATTAGAGCCTAAAAATTGATCATTAATATGACGAAAGAACAAACGTAGTATATATTCTCTATCACTTTCTAAAGCAAGAGTTATTAACAGGGTTTTCCTTTCCGTTATAACCTCTAAAGAGTTCTCCAGAAACGTCGTTAAATTCATGTTGTCTTTATCTGTCCCTTGAATCTCATTAGGAGTGGAAACTTCTACAGGTTTCTTTAGTTGCAGATAATTAGCTCTAACAATTGGTGGCAAACTTTCTGTAGGAATTAGCAAAATTTCCTTAAAGTATTTTCTTGCCATCTCCATTGGTGAAATTAAGGGACATTTAGGAAAATTTAGGAGTCTCAGATTATTTTTCCTTAGTTGGTTCTCAAAACTTTCCATTTTCCTGGCAGTAAATGATCTTTCTTTTACCAATTCCAAATCCAAAGTTTTCATTTCGGATATTCTTGACTCCTGTTTTTCTAATTTCTCACTTAAATCTTTAAGGACCAAGCCCTGTTGCTCCACTTTAGAGTGAATGGTCCCATAATCAATTTTTAAAGTGGAAAAAGATAGTTTGAGGTTAGCGTCCATAACTGATATGGCCTGCCATAAAGCCTCCATATTTATTACCTTAGGCTTCTCCAACACCCCAAAGTTGATGTTACTTCCTCCTGAAGCTCCTCTCAACTCCTCTGCAGAGTGGGAAAGCTGCTGCTGTTCTCTAGCTTCTTCAGCTCCCGATAGAATTGGAGCTGGCTGTCCTCCTTCTCTGGGGATCGATGTACCTTCCGGGGTCATGATTTCCTCAGGAACTCCCGACTCTGCACTGCTTCCGGGTTGTGGTGGTGGCTGCCTCTGCTCCGGGCTCAACAACGCCCGAATGTGCTGGCTGAGTTCGCCCGACGTATTCGGGCTTACCCCTGAAGTAGCCCCCGAAGATTCACTCGAGCGGGCTAACGCTCCCTCGATTGTAGTTTGCACCAGACGCGGTGCCGCTATCGCAGCCGGAGGATTGCTGCGAAGGGCTCCTTTCCTCTTCCCCATATCGAGGTAAGAGGGTTGCTAGGTCACTTCAGCAAAACGCCTGCCGACTGCAAGAGAGGGAGCCTCCTACTCAGGCGTCCGCTCTCATCGCCATCTTGTCTGGTCTCTCAGCAGTGTATGTCTTAAGGGTAGCGTCAAACAATGAAAATGGATAGGGAGTCAAAGTGCAGACCAAGCAGGAAGCACAAAGTAGCAGAAGGGGCCTTCAAGTTCCAAGCAATCAAAAAGCAAATTTATTGAAGGACCCGACATGGTCCGTGTTTCATCATGTCTGCCTGCGTGAGGGGTCGTTCAGTGCAATCTACACAAAGATTAGCCAAACAATACCTAATATTGAGGTGCTGATCAAGCAGGATCCTTGGCGTAGTGAGAATAAGAATGAAAAGTACACACATACATACTGACTGAGGAGAGAAGTATAGAACTTTTGCAAATTTTAAGCTAGCCATGCACTGTGCTGGGCTCCGTCGATGATGTGAGAATATTTGGCCTGCTGTCCTCTGTAATTCAGTGAAAGGCAAAATATTTGCAGTTTCATAAGCAAGTCAAGGTATGGCTTTAGCAGTAAGCATTTTAAGGCCTGAGAGATAGGCAAGCTTAGTTGGTGGTGGTTGGGATGTGTGGAGGGGAGCTGTGTGGTTGATATTATATCTGTTAGAGGGTGGAACAGATTGTGTTAGGTAGTGGAGGGAAGGGGGTTTGATGCTATTTTATATTATAATATTTGTGTTATAAGTTACTTTGGGTGGTTTTGTACAGGTGACACAAATGTGGATGAATAAATAAATAATTCTTTCCTGTTCTCTTCTGCAGGATTCTTATGGCTGGAATACTGCCCTTTGGAGCAATGTTCATTGAACTTTTCTTCATCTTCAGTGTAAGCAATTGTTCTTCCCTTTTCTTTCCTACCATATTAAGAGTGAGCCAGTCATTGATTACTGCATTGAATTTGGTTTGTGCTAGAGCTGTAAGATATCCGCTTTTCAGGATTCTATATCAGAATTTATACTAGATTTCAGGGACTTTTTTTCGTTTTTAGCATATCAGACCAGAACCTGTAGATTTGTGCCCGACAATCAGAGACAGAGAGAGAGAAAATAAAGACTTGAGCCATCCTCTATTGAAGAACATGCATCTTCAGGTCTTCAGTATTTCTCGGTCTTCAGAAGATGGTGATGGATGAACTGTGTAACTTCTGGTTATAGAAGCTCCTGAGCCAATTGGGACCCACTTGAGCAGGGCATTGCTTACCTTTAGGTTTTAGCTCCTGAAAATAAAGTCAGTCTTTTTTTTCCCCCAGGCAGCATAGAGGAGAGCTCCCTCCATGTAACATCATCCCTCCTCACTCTTGTTTAGGTTAAAAAAAACAACATTTTTAGAAGTTTTATATTTGAGGGAAAGCTGTAGAAGAACCTGTTCTGCAGCAGGATAATTCCAGGTATTTAGGTTATCTAATGTTCAGGGGTGAGTCGTTCCATGTTTGGCTAGTCCCAAGAGACTTTGGGGAGACAGTACATTTTGCATCTGAGGGTTTTAAGGTGTGTCTTCAGGCTGGGTTAGGCCACAGAATCAGCCTCAATTTCTGATATGACTAGCGTGTCTGAAATAAATCATGTCTGTAGTGATATGGAGGCCTCAGTGAAGTGCTCCAAACACTGTCAGGTGCAGGACCAGCGAGAATTTTCTGGGGACTGTGCCTCTTACCACATTGGGTCTTCTGCTGCTGCCGACTAGTGGTGAGGCCCTTCAGTGAGCAGAAAAGTGATTTGGGGGAAAGATAAGAATAATGCTCAGGCCAGACACCATGGATAGAGCAGACATTTTAATGTGCATCTCCTCTGAAATGCTATCTGCCACAGCTCATAATTTGGGGAAGTCTGACCAGCAGGCTATAGTAGAGGACCACCAGAGACACAATTTTCAGTCTTCAGATATCTCTATTAATCCATCTTTGGCTTCTGGCTGCTTGGGTGAATCTAAGGTTCCCATTTCTCTGGAGTATGTCTTTCTTTTGCATAAAGTTTTTCTATTGAAGCACTCACAAGGAAGTCAAATGGGAAATTCTTCCTTCATGATGTTCTGCAGCTGTAGAGATTTCAGCATCAAATCAGAGGGATTTGGAGATGATCAGGAATCCAATTTAATTGCTTTTGGCCACTTTCTGAGCATGAGGCATCTCTTGGGGCTAAGACAGCTTTCTTGTGTGAGCTGGAAGAAGGTGAATTCCCTGTCAGTGAGGGAGATTTCTTCTGGAGAAAAGAACTTCTCACTGTAATTGCTAGATCCTTAAATGCATTGAGCACTCCTGAAACCCCAGCTCAGCAGCAGTCTTCAGTGGGAGATCCCATCCTGGACACCTTCAAAGGCTTTTCCTATGTATTGGGCTATTCAGGTTCTTATTTTGGCAGAAGTAAGTCTTAGAGTAGGTAGAGCTATGGTTAAACTCTACTCATTGGATCCTGTGAAAAAGGAAAAGTTGAAACAGCCTAAAGTGGATGCCTTGGTTACCAAAATTACTACTATTCAGGTAGAGGGAAACTTGACACTTTAGAGATATACAAGTTGGAATGTTTACTGCAGCAGGCTTATAAGTTGCAGTATTAGGTTTCCAAACTACAGGTACAGTACATATGGTGGGGTGAGTCTTCAATTAGATTGTGATAACAGACATGAATTTGCTTGCATAGGGGGCTCACTATTGAGGCCAAACAGCACAGTGAACCTGGTCTCAAGCCAAGTAGTCCTGGTCTATGCACCTTCTAGAACTGAGTAGTTTATCTAGTATATTGAGTTCTACCAAGTAATACAGGGCAAGACAAAGTTTCATCCTAGGACAAGCAGACAGCATATTCTCTCAAATGTGGGTGACATTATCCATGGAGCCCGGTATGGATAGTGGTAAAAGTATATTTACACTTTAAGATTTTTAGAAAATTCACGATAGCCTGCACTCTGTATGAGCGGGTGCCTTTATGCCCGACGCCGGCTTGCTGTACCTCGGTTCTTCATTTTCCACAGAGCAAAGAAGTACTTTTTTCTGGACATCTGCCTTCCTGTCAGTGTATTTTTTCTTGGCTTTTTGCCACCTTTATTATTTATTTTACTATCTTCGGTCTGTTAAAAAAAAAAATAAAGTATTTTTAAAAAATTCTTATCCTTAGTTGGGTCTTTGGCTCTCTGTTTTTTCTACCTCAGTGGGATTTTCTCTTCTCAGTCATCAAGTTTAACCTTGCCACTGAGATTTTTCCATTCATGTTGAAACCATCAAGTGGTTTTAAAAAGTAGTGTTGGTGCCCTATCTCAAACTGACCTGCATAGGTAGTGTTTGCAATGTTTGGGCCTTAAACATCAAGTAGACACCTGTATGCAGCGTTCCACCTTACAAAAACGTTCATTAAAAGCTCATCGCATACAGCAGGAGAAACTGTTTGGCTTGTCAATGGACTCTGGAGAAAGCTCGGACCCTCTGAAACCAGCGGCACCACCATCAACATCGGATGTTATTCCAGCATCAGGAAAACCTGCTAAAAAGCCATCCTCTTCCCAGCAAGCGCCACAGGGCCTCTACAGCATCGAGTCCCTTGATGCAGGCCAAACCTCGACGCCAACATTCTCCTTCAGTGCAGGCTGTCTCCTTCAGGGTATGCAACCTCATCGAGGTCACCCACTCCTCGATATCCTGCCGCACCAATGGTACCAGTGTAAATTTTCAGGGAATAACTTAATGAATTTTTCCAAAGAAAGCTTGGAGATATATTCAAATTGCACTCGCCATTGGTACTCACATTGACTTCCTTGGTACCGACCCAGCCTAAGCATAGCACTCCGAGGCTTCATGGTACTGATTCTAGGTCTACACAGCAACACCGTTCTACTTCCTATTGGCGCTCTTCCAGTAGACATGGATGCTCTCCATCGAGGCATCGATCCTCCTCCTCAAAGCATCCTCATTCTTCATCGAGGCCTCGATGCTCTCCATCGAAGCATTAACGTTCTCCATTGAAGTATAGGCGCTCTACATTGAAGCATTGTCATTCTCAATCACATCGTTCCTATGCTTCCAGATGCAAGAGATCTTAGCGTCGTTCCTCTTCCTCATCTTCATTGGATCGATACCGATGACATCAAGGCAGTTCTCGCCGATCTCACCAGTCACCTGGGGCTCGTGAAATTGACTCTGATGTCTCTCGTTACCATACTGACTCTGAATGTAAGTCTATTTTATCTGCTCCTGAATTATATGGCATTCCTTCAGATCCATCTCCACCTCCTCCTAGAAGATCTCCTCCTGAAGGACTTTCAGTGCTGTGAACAAGGCTGCCCTGTGAACTTCTAAAAGCTAAGTTACTCAGCATTTCATATTCTGCTCTTTTCACTGTTTTTCAGCATTATATCTGCTTAATTTTTCTTCTCCCTGTTTCTTACTTTAAAAAAAACAAAAAAAAGCACAAAAAAAATAAACCCTTCTCTTTCCTCTGTTAAATTTTATTTCCTCTTCCTCTTCATAGGAATAAGGGTAAGACTTTATTAACTCTAATTAAATCCTGGTGCCTGTCGTACAGGGTGACTAAAGTAGGGAAAATCCTGTTATAAATCCTGTGTTTTAGGGTAGCCACTGATTTGTTATAGAGCCTGCATTTCTGTTTAAAATACTGTGTTTTAGGTGGTATAGAGCCTATATTTCTGACTTACTAGTTTTTCAGCCATTGTTTTCTGCTGATTAGGTGGAGAAGGGAGGGGCTCTGTTTTACATCTAAGGTTAACTGCATTATCTTTGGGACAGTGCTGTGAACAACGCTGCCCTGTGAACTTCAATAAGATAAATTGCTCTGCATTTCATATTATGCTCTTTTTACTGGTTTTCAGCATTATATCTGCTTAATTTCTCTTCTCATCCCTGTTTCTTACTAAAAAAAAAAAAAAAGCACAAAAAAATAAACCCTTGTCTTTCATTTGTTAAATCGTATTTCCTCTTTCCCTTTCCCTTCATAGGAATAAGGGTAAGACTTATAGTCCCACCAATCCCAGGGACCGCTTTTCATATATAGAGACCCAAATAATCAGGACTACTCAAATCAAGACACTTCACAACCAATCAAGATGACCTTTATTCTATGCAATCACTGTGGTGCTTTAATTCCAAGACTGGAAGGCTTAAGGCTTGCCCCATCTGTCTTCAACTTGCTAGTATTAAGGAGGAGCTCTGCAAACTTAAACAGGAATTGAATACAATTAAAGCAGCTTCCATCACTCCACAAAATCATACCAACTTACCACCTCTACCTCAAAGAATAAAACAGCCCAGGAATAAATGGGTCACAGTAGGCTCAGGAAGACTGCGACATGTAACACAGAAACATCCACCTTCACTAATATTACCTCTACAGAATTCCTTCGCTCCACTAGTGCACTGTGATACTCAAGAAAACAGAAGGGAGGTGGGTCTGGAACCAATGAAGGTAATTCAAGAGAACAAGCGCACCCTAAGCACAAATAAAAAAGCCAAAAACAGAAAACTATTATGTTGGGGGATCCCATCATCAGAGGCATTAACCTTGGAACACAGGGCGAGGAGACCAAAATAGTGAAATGTCTTCCAGGATCCTCAGCTACCAGGAGTTCCAGGCAAATACTGACTATAATTAAGGAAGAAACTAAGGATTTTAACATTGATGTTGTTATCCATCTGGGAACAAATGACCTGGCCAACAACTCCACACTTGCAGCACAGAAAGCTTTTCGGGAGCTTGGTGAGGGCGTGAAACCTTTTGTAAAGACTTTAGCTTTTTCTGAAATACTGCCTGCATATGGAAAGGGAGAGCATAGAGTGAAAAACACAGGGGACTTTAATAGATGGCTCAGAGCCTGGTGTCATCAAGAAGGCTTCAGGTGCATAGGAGGATGGGGAAATACATGGAAGAACAAGAAGCTATATTGCACTGATGGGCTACATATTACTACAGCAGGAAAAAGAAACCTTGCAGAGAAATTTAGACAATATTTTTCTAGGCATTTAAACTGGAAGGTGGGGGTGGTGTATGTACGAAGGACAATTATAGAGACCACCCCCGGCAAAAGAAAAGATGTGATGGTAGTAAAGACTGCAACATAAGCAATATCAGCAACTCATTTCTTAGTATTGCAACGGAAAGTGAAACGACACAAAAATCCATATGAAAAAGGAGATTATCGCTGAAAAATAGCTGGAAAGCGATGACCACAAATGCTCACAGTCTAAGCAACAAAGTTCATGATCTGCAAGCCCTGATGTTAGAGGCAGATCTAGATATTGTTGCTATCACAGAGACATGGTTCAGTGAATCACATGGATGGGATGCAAACATACCGGGATATAATCTTTTTAGGAAGGACAGAGATGGTCATAAAGGTGGAGGAGTAGCTCTCTATGTAAAGATCAATATCCAAGCGACTGAAATGCAAGGGACCTGGGGAGAGGAAAAAGCGATATGGATTGCTCTGAAAAGAGAAGATGGAACTTCTATCTACGTGGGTGTAGTCTACAGACCACCGACTCAATCGCAGCAAATTGATAAGGATCTGATTGTGGATATCCAAAAGTTTGGAAGGAAAGAGGAGGTTCTGCAGTTGGGAGATTTCAACCTGCCGGATGCAGACTGGAATGTTCCGTCTGCGGAATCGGAAAGAAGTAGGGAGATTGTGGATGCCTTTCAAGAGGCTCTACTCAGACAAATGGTGACGGAACTCACAAGGGAAAAAGCGATATTGGATCTGGTCCTCACAAATGGAGAGAGTATCTCTAATGTTCGAGTGGATGCTCACCTGGGAAGTAGCGATCATCAAACGGTTTGGTTTGATATAACGGCTAAAGTGGAGAGCGGCCGCACGATACTTACAGTCCTAGATGTCAAACGTACAGACTTTAATGCAATGGGAGAGTACCTGAAGAAAGAGCTGTTAGGATGGGAGGACATAAGAGAAGTGGAAAGACAGTGGTCTAAGCTGAAAAGAGCGATAAAAATGGTTACGGACCTGTATGTGAAGAAAATCAATAAAAACAAGAGAAAAACGAAGCCAATATGGTTCTCCAACCTAGTGGCTGAGAAAATAAAGGTGAAAGAGTTGGCGTTCATGAAATATAAAAAAACCCAAGAACAGGAGAGCAGAAAGGACTACAGGGTGAAACTGAAAGAAGCCAAGAGAGAGATTCGTCTGGCGAAAGCACAGGCGGAAGAACAAATGGCTAAAAATGTAAAAAAGGGAGACAAAAATTTTTTCAGATATATTAGTGAAAGGAGGAAGATGAAAAATGGAATTGCTAGGCTAAAAGATGCTGGGAACCAATATGTGGAGAGTGATGAGGAGAAAGCAAATGTGCTAAACAAATACTTCTGTTCTGTGTTCACAGAAGAAAATCCTGGAGAAGGACCGAGATTGTCTGGCAAAGTTACACGAGAAAATGGAGTAGATTCTGCGCCGTTCACGGAGAAGGATGTTTATGAGCAACTTGAAAAACTGAAGGTGGACAAAGCGATGGGACCAGGATACTAAGGGAGCTCAGAGAGGTTCTGGCGAGTCCTATTAAAGACTTGTTCAACAAATCTCTGGAGACGGGAGTGATTCCTGGGGATTGAAGGAGAGCGGATGTGGTCCCTATTCATAAAAGTGGTCACAGGGATGAAGCAGGAAACTACAGGCCGGTGAGCCTCACTTCAGTTGTTGGAAAAATAATGGAAGAAAGAAAGGATAGTGTACTTCCTTGAATCTAATGGGTTACAGGATCCGAGGCAACATGGCTTTACAAAAGTTAAATCGTGCCAAACGAACCTGATTGAATTTTTTGATTGGGCGACCAGAGAGCTGGATCGAGGACATATGCTAGATGTAATTTACTTGGATTTCAGCAAAGCCTTTGATACAATTCCTCATAGGAGGCTGTTGAACAAACTTGAAGGGCTGAAGTTAGGACCCAAAATGGTGAACTGGGTCAGAAACTGGCTGTCGAACAGACGCCAGAGGGTGGTGGTTAATGGAAGTCGCTCGAAGGAAGGAAAGGTGAGTAGTGGAGTCCCTTAGGGTTCGGTGCTGGGGCCAATCCTGTTCAATATGTTTGTGAGTGACATTGCTGAAGGGTTAGAAGGAAAAGTGTGCATTTTTGCAGATGATACCAAGATTTGTAACAGAGTAGACACTGAAGAGGGAGTGGAAAATATGAAAAAGGATCTGCAAAAGTTAGAGGAATGGTCTAATGCCTGGCAACTAAAATTCAATGCAAATAAATGCAGAGTAATGCATTTGTGGATTAATAATAGGAAGGAACCATATATGCTGGGAGGTGAGAAGCTGATATGCACGGACGGAGTGATAGTGTCCGAAGATCTAAAGGTGAAAAAACAGTGTGACAAGGCAGTGGCTGCTGCCAGAAGGATGTTGGGCTGTATAAAGAGAGGTGTAGTCATTAGAAGGAAGAAGGTGTTGATGTCCCTGTACAGGTCATTGGTAAGGCCCCACTTGGAATATTGTGTTCAGTTTTGGAGACCGTATCTGGCGAAGGACATAAGAAGACTTGATGCGGTCCAGAGGAGGGCGACGAAAATGATAGGAGGCTTGCGCCAGAAGACGTATGAGGAGAGACTGGAAGCCCTGAATATGTATACTTTAGAGGAAAGGAGAGACAGGGGAGATATGATTCAGACGTTCAAATACTTGAAGGGTATTAACGTAGAACAAAATCTTTTACAGAGAAAGGAAAATGGTAAAACCAGAGGACATAATTTGAGGTTGAGTGGTGGTAGATTCAGGGGCAATGTTAGGAAATTCTATTTTAAGGAGAGGGTAGTGAATGCTCTCCCGAGAGAGGTGGTGAAGAGTAAAACTGTGACTGAGTTCAAAGAAGCGTGGGATGAACACAGGATTTAGAATCAGAAAATAATATTAAATATTGAACTAAGGCCAGTACTGGGCAGACTTGCACGGTCTGTGTCTGTATATGGCCGTTTGGTGGAGGATGGACTGGGGAGGGCTTCAATGGCTGGGAGGGTGTAGATGGGCTGGAGTAAGTCTTAACAGAGATTTCGGCAGTTGGAACCCAAGCACAGTACCGGGTAAAGCTTGGGATTCTTGCCCAGAAATAGCTAAGAAAAAATTTAAAAATTTAAATTGAATCAGGTTGGGCAGACTGGATGGACCATTCGGGTCTTTATCTGCCGTCATCTACTATGTTACTATGTAGATATATTAAACAGTTAGGAAAAGCTCTCCCTTTCAAATTAGATGCCGACACTGAGCTCAGAACAGAGCTCCTTGATGCCTTGGATTTCGATGAGCCTCCTAAGAAACTTCTTAAGTTGCCTTTACTTGGTCTCCTCAAAGAGGCGTTCTTTAAAAGTTGGGAGACTCCTCTTTCTGTCACCATAGCTCCACAAAAAGATTGATTCACTCTGCAGAATAATATCCTGTCCTTATTTTGACAAGCTGCAACTTCAATATCAATCATTGCTTGTGGAATCGGCCTTTAAAAAATCCTCCAACTCCAGAGTTTATGCATCTGTACCACCAGGATGTGAGGGTTGTACTATGGATAAATTTAGTTGCCATCTGTTACAAGGCTGTTTATGGTACAGCTCATTCTTACTTAGTCAATAGATTTTCTTTAGCATCATACAGACATAGTAGAAGAACTCATCCTTTATTTAATTTTCCATCTGTTCAGGGTTGCAGGAGTAAGAAATTTCTAAATCATACTTTGGCAACTCAGGCAGCTCTTCATGACAACGAATTCCGAATATTGTTGTTTACTACCCATTCCTATGGCCATTTTAGAAAACAATTGAAGACCTTTCTTTTTTCTAAATATTGACTGTTTAACGAATCATCTTATTTCATGTAACATGTTTACTTTTATAAATTTTTGTACACCGCGTTGAACTTCTGATTACATGGTCAGTAAGCACAATGTTATGTTATGTTATGTTATCTTTACCAAAACTCTTAACGGCCTCTTTTACAAAGCCACGCTAGTGGCTGCCGCGCAACAACAACCCAAAGCCCTTTAAATCTACCCATACATATCCGTATATCCCGATTACAGAAAATTTATGTGCTTTTGGATAGCTCATCAACACTTCCAATACAGACTACTGCCATTCGGCCTAGCTTCTTCTCCAAGAGTATTTACCAAATGCCTAGTGGTTGTGGCAACAACCCTGTGTACTCATGGGTTTCAAATGATTCCATATTTAGACAACTAGCTAGTAAAAGCTACATCTCCTCAAACAGTACGCTTGGCAACACAATTGATAATAAGTTTTCTTCAGCTTCTAGGGTTTGAAGTCAGCTTCCCAAAGTCGCAATTTCAACCTTCTCAACTGCTACAATTCATAGGAGACCTACTCGACACTGTTCGTCTTCGGGCGTTTCTACCTCAATAAAGACAAGACACTTTGCTTCATCTTTGCAATCAATCTCCACTATTCAAACTATTTCAGTGAGACAGATGATGCGACTCATTGGTCATATAGCATCCACAGTTCATGTTAACCCCTTCGCGAGACTTCATCTCAGATCAGCTCAGTGGTCTCTAGCATCTCAATGGTCTCAAGCTTTTGACCCCCCTATCTCAAAGGATATCAGTCACTTCACCTCTTCGTCAATCCCTTCAGTAACTGGTGGATCCGTCAAATCTTTCCAGGGGTCTGCTGTTTCATGCCTCTTTTACAAAGCTGTGCTACAGTAACGGCCCTGAAGCCCATAGAGATTTAAAGGGGTTTGGGGCTGTTGCCATGTGGCTTTGTAAAAGAGGCCCTTAGTCTCCATTCCTTCCCGCCCACACCTAGTTCATTTCTTTACTTATAGTCTTCATTTATTGTCAGTTATTCTAATTAGGACAACAGGAGATCTCTTTATATTTCATTACCTGTAAAGAATCAAACAGTAAATAAGCATAAGACTATCTAAGAAAGAAACACTAAATAAAGCATATAATAAAATCCTAAGGTTCTCTGTACTAGTCTAATATATTCCTAGTAGCTTAATAAAGTTGGTTAATTAATTAATCAGCTCAATAACAAGATGCAGACAGTAGTCCAGCAGCAAGAGAGTTGCTATCCAGTCTTTTGCACTAAGTGTCACATGTATGATTTTCTCTCGGTTGGTGAGAAATTATGTATGTGTGCTCACTGCAAAGAGCTCCTAGCTCTCAGAGAATAAGTACATTCCATTGAGGCTAGAATAGCAGACTTGGAGGAGCTGAGGGAGACAGAGAAGTACATAGAGGAGACCTACAGGGATGTTGTAGAGAAGTCCTGTGCAACCTTGGAGGAGAGAAGTCTTCTAGAAGGAGAGCTTCACTCTGATAAAGTAGGAAATAATCCTCCTGTCGGCGATGGGACAGGCGGCCGCTATACTTACAATGTAGACCAGCATTTTGCTGGCCTACATTTTAAGCATCTCTTCCTCTACTAGGTTGACGCGTAGGGCGAACTTAGGCATCTTGCGGGCCTCCCTAGGCTCCCTGAGGCGCCTTCAATATAGGCGGCCTGCCTGGGGAGCATTTTTTTTAAAAACGTGCATCCTGATTGGCTGATTAGACAGCTGTAGGACGCCTACAGCTGCCTAAAATCGGAACACACTTTGGAGAATCAGGGCCGGAATGTATTGCTACATTTGCTAGATGTTCATCAAATACTTCTTAAATATCTAGAAGTAACTAATGAATTCTAAAAGTCAGACTGTTCTTTTCGGAGGTCCAAAGAAGAGTGATGCAGCCTCTATGGCTACTATTGCATGTTAGCTCAAGGAGATCTCATAAGCCTAAATTCTCAGAGGGAAACAATCTCCTATTGGTTCTGAGAGCTAATTCTACAGAGGAATTACATGCAGTGGCTCCAGTTGACATTTGTATAGTGGCTGTGTGGTTGTCTCTGCACACTTTTGCTAAGCATTATAGATTGGATGTAGGAGCACAAGCAGAGGCTGTGTTTTGAACTGTAGTCATTAGGGCAGGGATTTTTTTCTCACCCACCTTAAGGACTATTACATTCCATATGTTCTGGAAAGAAGGAAGAAGAAATTAAAACTTTTCTGGAAAATTATTTTTTCTTTAGTCCTGTCAGACCAGTCCAGAGTCCCATCCAAGTGCTGTACTGTTAATTCTTAGCCGTTTATTGAAGAGTACAGTTTTATTCTCTTGCTGCAAGCTTCTGTTTTTCTGGTAGTCATTTGTGCACAAAATTTGTTTCACATAGGATTATATGTATGGTATTCTCCAATCCAATTGAGTAAAGAAACATCTTGCCTTCATTGTTTTGTCATACAGATAACTAAAGACCTGAAGCTGCACAGTTCTTATAGGTCAGGGCTCATAGTTTTTGTTCTCTCTCTCCACAGGTTCTGGAGTGGTCTAGTTGAACTAAAAGAAAAACAATTAATAATAATAATAACTTTATTCTTATATACCGCCAACACCAGCAGTTCTAGGCGGTTTACATAAAGAAGAATTGAATAATCAGTGAAAAATGCAAGTTGTTTAAGAAAAACAATAATATATAGAAAATACAAAATGCTGCATTTTGACCAGTCAACTCAAGTTAAAAATTTATCAAACAAATTAGTCTTAACTAGTGTTCTAAAGGAACAGTAAGAGGAGGCCTGAAAAGTAATTACACCTAACCAAGTATGCCGTTTAATAGCCTAATACGCCAGTGTCCTTTCCAAGAACGTCTTATAGCGACAAGCCTATGGATTTGGGTAGGGTAGACTATACAGCTCAAAGTGAGAGAAAAGGTAAAATTGGAGCCAAGCCAAATACAACTTTAAAGTAAATGCAAGCAAATTTTAACAGGATTCTTGCTTCCACCGGCAGCCAATGTAACTGCTGATAATAAGGGCTAACATGGTCATGCTTCTTCAGCACAAAAATTAATCTGACAGCTGTATTTTGACCTAACCTAAGTCTTCTTAATAATTTCTAGTAGGAACCCAGATAGATAATCCTATATAATAAAACCCTAGCTGTGCATGCGCACTCCTACCTGCATGTTCCATTTTCCCTGTTCCGTGAGATGTAGGTCCGTGGTGGCAGGAGTTCGCATGCGCGGGTCCCCAGCCTTACAGCACCTAACTACACTCTCCGGCAGGACTGGCCGCCAGCACTGGACTCCCTGCTCTGGTAAAAGTAAGTTCTTCGCCTTGCCGCCCCCCCCTTCCCTTCCCTTCCCACAGTCCCGACTCCAGCAGCGTCTGCATCACTCTACATACGCTGCTTCGGGGCCGTAGAAGGCCCCGAAGCAGCGTGTGTACAGTGCTGCAGACGCTGCTGGAGTCGGCAGGTTTGGAGTCGGGACCGCGGAAATGGAAGAGGGGGTGGCGGCAAGAGACTACGAGAGCCGACCAGACTTCTAGCACCCGTTAATGTAACAAGCTAAAATACTAGTGTTACAATAATCTAAAATGGACAAATTGTCGCTTGGATTAACAGTCTAAAAGATGTAGAGTCAAAAAATGTTTTGATGATCTGCAGCTTCCATAAAATGAAGAAGCATTTCTTAACTAATAAATCAGTGTGTTCAACCAAGGTTAAATGACGATCTAATGTAACTCCCAGAATTTTGATGGAGGAAGTTATCGAATATTCCTACCCATTAAGAAGGAGTATCGTATCTATAATTTTATCATTGGGACTTCCAAGGAAAACTCTCGTTTTATCTGTGTTTAGTTTCAACTTGAAATCTATAGTCCACTTCTCAATCTGATTCAAAATAAATGATATTTGGTTTCTAATTTCTATAGAAAAAGACGTAATAGGCATCAAAATAGTGATGTCATCTGCGTAGATATGGAATTTTACATTTAAACTCTGTAGCAGGTTCCCTAATGAAGCAATATAGATATTAAACAGCGTAGGTGACAAATGTACACAACACGGGTTACTCCAAGATTAAGAGTGCTTACCATCGCTGATCACTTGGTAAGATCTCTTTTTCAGGAAGCCCTGAAACCAGTCCCATACCTTCCCAGAAATCCCCATTGCATCTAAACATCCCAACAAGATATGGTCAACTAAATCAAAGGCACTTCTTAGATCTAACTCAGTGGTTCCCAAACCTGTCCTGGGGGACCCCCCAGCCAGTCAGGTTTTCAAGATATCCCTAATGAATATGCATGAGAGAGATTTGCATATAATGGAAGGGACAGGTATGCAAATCTCTCTCATACATATTCATTAGGGATATCTTGAAAACCTGACTGGCTGGGGGTCCCCCAGGACAGGTTTGGTAACCACTGATCTAACTGAAGGATTAGTGCACTATTGCCTTTGCTAAATAAACAGTGGAGATGATCAATCAATGATGCCAGAACAGTTTCTGTGCTAAAGCCTTGTCTAAAAACCAGACTGGTAATCATGAAGAATGTTAAATTTTTCTAAGTAGTTAACTAGTTCCAAGTTTACCAATCCTTCTATCAATTTAACAAACAGGGGAATACTTGCAATAGGTAATTAACAGGTAAAGCCTAATTCTTGTAAAATACCACTTTATTCTGGGACCATTGGGTTATTACCCCATACCTGCCAGGACTTGTAGGAAGCCATATTATTCAGGCTTGAGCTCCTCCCCTTTTATCCCAGGATTGCTTCCTTAGAATCAGTTTCTTTCCTACAAGCCAGGCTGTAGGAACTTGTCTGTTCTGCTCGTGTTTATTTTTTTAAATCTGTCTTTTCCATCAGATTTTCAGCCTCGTGCTGCAGAGGTACCCTGCGAGAGATTGCAGATTTTGCACTTAATCTGCTTCAAGGGGGTTGGCTGCAGGGCAGTGCTCCCTCTGGAAGCCTGCACTTCAGATCAGGGCTATTAGGTTGAGAGCAGGGTGAGTGGCTCCGTGGAGGTGTGCCTGGGATCAGAAACTACTACATCCCTCTGCCAGTTCATGTTTGTGCTGGTGTCCAATGGAGGTGGAGGTCCCTGGCTGGTGTTGTCAGTCTGGGGGAGCTTGCTGTATTATTGAGGCAGAGGATGTCCCTGCAAGCAGTTTTGGCTTCTCTCTGTGCAGTTCCAGGCAGCACATTTGCACAGTGAGTAGACAGGCTGACAACCCGAATCAGCAATTTGGGGGGTCTCCAGAAAGAGGTTTTGAGGGTTTTCCAGGTGTGCCCTAGCCCTCCTCACCACTAAAATCCAAAAATCGCCATTTTTGCAGGGCAATTTTATGTTAAAATTGGCACCCACAGCGGCCATCTTGGATTTTCCTGATTTGATTTAAAAGTTATTTTTAGCATCTACAGGCTTCTTTTATACAAGAAAACAATCCATATAATAATAATAATTTATTTTTATTTACCACCTGGGAGTTTCAGGCGGTTCACATCAATCAATCATTATACATACAGTAAAAATAGATATTTAAAATTGAAATCATCTAAAATTCCGGCAAAGTTAAAAGCTTACAGTGGGAAGATACAAACAATTTAAAATGAGATAAAAATTATAAGTAAGCAATAAGATACATTAGGTTGCCAGTCTATTGAATAATTGAGTTTTTATCTGTTTTCTAAAATCAAGATAAAAGGAAGCTCTGTTTATGTAGGCATTTAATCCTGTTTCTTTTGAATTGTGAATATGGCAGTGCTATAGCACACCTTCTCCTGCTTGAAGCTATGTTTATGGTATAGCTCTGTTGAGTTTAGAATCCTGCTTTTCCTTGTTGATGCTTTATACTAGCTATGCTGTATTTGATCATTGCTGACACAGAGTTAAACACACATGTATGTCTAAGTTTTGTTTTCTTTTTCTGTATTGTTACCTATAATTCCAATAAGATTTGAACTAAAAAAAAAATAAGAGGAAGCTTCTAACGCAATTTTGGCAAGCCATGTATTCAGTGTGGCCACCTGAAAAGAAAAGGTTCTGTCAAGGAACCTTTTGTAATGACAGGATTTTATTGAGGGATATGCAAACAAGTGTACTCTTCGAGAGCTCTTATTAATATAACTAAGGGTAAAATGAGGGGTAAGATAGCCTGGTAGCATGCCAAACACTGCATGTAGCAGATACATGAGAACTTAAATAAGACTCTGGATTCCAATGGCAGCCAATGAAGCTTTTGATAGAATGGAGTAATATGCTTCCATTTTTTTAAACCAAAAATAAGACGAACAGCCGTATTCTGGCATCACCAGAGCAGGATTAGGTGGGCTCATGTTCTATTTTCGATGGATGGTGGTCTGATAGCTGCCATGTTCCCTGTGTACTGAGGCACAACGTGAGGGCGAACTTTGGACACCGTGCCCTCGACCTGTGTATGGGGTCTTGCCACTGTTTCTGCCCATGTGCCTTTAAAATTGGCTTTAAGGGGGCCATACAGAGTGTGCAGGCAGCGCTTCGAAGACAGCAAGTGCATTTTTTGGGATACCGCATTGCAAGTCCTCTCAGAGTGACAAGACAGGTCCGTGGAGGGTGATTCCTGTTTTAGGAGAGGAGTTTTCCCCTCAACTTCATTTTTTCTTTGGATCTGCATTTCCTGACAGTCTCCCTTCAGCAGGCATCCTTGTCAGATGGGGGATCCCTCCTGTCCAGAGCCCAGGTCATTGGCGGCCTCGGGACATCTGCATTTTTTCTGCTTTTGTCCACTGGCTGGGGGCACATTGAATGTTGCTTTGAGCATGGAGGCCCAGCTTCTTCCGGGGGGCAGAGAGACTTCTTGTGGCACTGTCAGCGGCATGCGTGGCTGGTTTAGTCAGCATCCAGGCGAATTATCTAGGTTGTCCCAGTGGGCATTCGATTACATATTGGAACAGTGGGGTCATCTCCCATTCGATCTCATGGTTTCAGTGGCCACTGAGAAAGAGGCTCAGTTCTTCAATCGACATTGCAAGGCCAGTTGCGAAGGCCTTGACTCTCTGGTTCAGCCTTGGCCAAATGGGAGAATGATGCTTTCAATGCCTCTGTTTTGGCAGCAGGTTCATCAGTCCCACCCTGATTCTCTGGGACTGCTCCGTTACATCCCAACGGACCTGGAATAAAGTGGGATTGTACAAGAACAAAAGATTAGGTTCTTACCTCTGCTAATTTTCTTTCTTGTAAATCCGCACTTTATTCTGAGAACCTGACCTGTGCTTGCTGATTCACTGATTGTCTGCCTTTCCAAGTACTGGTAAGCTGGACATGATTTCTGACAAGCCTTTCTAAGAGTGCCATCAGACTGAGTTTAGCACCCCCTTCTGACAGTGCAGACTATATCTCTGTATTGCACTGTTTTTTGTTGTTCAGGTTTATAATGTTTAATGACCTGGGTTAATTGTTTTTGATTGTTGCTGTTTTGAATTTCTTCCTATGAACAGATTAGACTGATTTGTCGGGGAGTGTCTTCGTACCCCTCTCTTTTGTCTTTGTCCTCTACGGATGTTTCTGGCTGCTTTGGCAAGAACTGGTTTCTAAGGAGGCAGTCCTGGGACAAGAGGGGAGGAGCTCAAGACTCTGAATAATGTGGCTTCCTACAAGTCCTGGCGGGTATAGAGAAATAACCCAATGGTCCCAGATTAAAGTATGGATTTACAAGAAAGAAGATTTGCAAATGTAAGAACCTAATCTTTTGTTTCTCCACATTGCTTGTCTGTTTATGTCTCTATGGAATATATGCGAGACAATAGATCCTACAGACTGTGCTATGTCTTGCAGGCAATTTGGGAGAATCAGTTCTACTATCTCTTTGGTTTCCTCTTCCTTGTCTTCATCATCTTGGTAGTGTCCTGTTCACAAATCAGCATTGTCATGGTTTATTTCCAGCTTTGTGCAGAGGTAAGAATAAGGAAAAAATGGTTTGAGTCCCCTTAGAAGATTAGAGTGAGTAAGAAGTGAGAGTTGATTGATGAAAGAGAGTTGACTGATGAAAGCTGAGATGCCCTATTCAATAGAAGATTGTTGCTTGAGGTAAGGGGAAGCTCTATTCAGAGAAGGGTTGGGGTAAGAAGTGGTAACTAGATGTTAAAGATTTGGTCAATATTGGCTTTTATATTTTGTGTAGTTTGCAATGTTGCCTACAAAAGGTGCTTCACAGGTGAAGATGCGCTGCTAGCACTTCCAAAGTAATTTGAATGACCTCACACCAACAACCCAATTGCTATATATAATATAGATTTATTTGTAATAAACAAGTCAGCTTACATGTAATAAAGTCACAGCAAATTAGGCCAATGGATAACATACAGAGTTGCCGGCTTCTGTTATGTGTGATCCGTTCTGAAACGTACTTTTATACCCTAGTTTAGTAGCCAAGGGCTAAGAGTGCTTTCTGGTTACAAATTACATACTTAGTTTCTATTGGATTGTCACAATTGCCATTTTTGTTGATTGGATGGTATGCACACTGGTAATTATGTCATAATGAAGCATAATAATAATTTCATTCTTATATACAGCCAAAGCCATAATAGTTTGAGGCGGTTTACAATAAAAAGTGCTGGACAATCAGAGAAAAAGCATGGTATTTCTTGGTGTCAAATATGACTTCTCTATTCCCCATGACAATGCATTCTTAATACTAAGATCAATGATCCCTAAGGTTGAGCATCCTCACTCCCCCCTCCTAATCTTGCTTGTAGATTGCCAACAGCTTTATTTACAGATGATGTCACTTTGACCATGTCATCTTGACCTGACATTGTGGCTTTCTTGTGGCCTGAAGCATTCCTTGGAATGTCCCAGAATAGAACATCCACCATTTGTCACAGTCAGCAGATGTTTGCCCTCTGCTAGGGCAAAGATGAAGTCCTCCTGCAAAAGTATTATTTGTGCTGACAGGAAAATATGCACTTTTTGCACAGTTCATAGACATTATGGTAGGTTTGATTCAGCAGCACAATGCCCCTCCTGAGGGGTCTCCTAAGGGTCTTCTTCCCTCTCATTCCCCTCTTGAAGCCTGAAGAGACTTCACCAAGGTAAGGATTAAAGGTAAGCAGGATCAAGGGCAAAATTGGAGTCCAAAGATGTACCCAAGGTAGCCTCCACGTCCAATGGGAGGAGGCAAGGGATTCACTGCCCAGGAATCAAGCTTAGTGAAATTAAGAAGGCACTTGTCATTTCCACCCAATCTTAATAGTGTCCTAGCCCCATTATGACTCATGAGTAATCATACCTGCTTATAATAATAATACATGAAATAAAAAATAGCATTAATCATAGAAATAATTGACCAGAAATCACCCGGAAAATTCTTACATTGATTGTACATTTGAAGATACTTTTTTATGGCTTCATCCTGTCATGAGTATACCACACCTAGAGGGATAAATTAACAAAACTCTTCACTTCAAGCTAGATTATTTTCATGCCTTTCCAAAAGAGCTGAGATCAGTGCAGACTCGGTTGATTCCAGATATTATCAGGCCATGCTCACAGGTCAAGGTGGAAGTCCAGGTAAGCACATTAAATCCTCTTACACTATTATGTTCTACATTGCACTTCTCAATTCAGAAACCGCCACCCATGGATCAGAAGAGGTGGTTGGGTTAAAGTCATGAGGCCGTATCACAGCAGTGGTGGTATCGTTACTGCTCCTTCACTGCACTTCACTTCAGCCTAGCAGCAAGAAAGAGGTGGAAAGAATCTGTTGAGGTGAGAAATAATTAGGGTGCAGTTACGGGAGTCCAAACAGGATGAAAATGCATAACAATTTTTACCTAAAAGTTGCAATCAGGCAAAGCACATGAATCTTGCAATTTTGAGTACCAACTGCACGTTGTTTCCTACATTTGCTAGTAGACATATGATTGATGTAATTTTTAGTTTGGGTGGTTTTCTTACCAACTTATGGCTCCATATTCAGTCCAAGTATCCTAGTCAGATCATTGCCAAGATACTTATTTCTATAGAGTTTCCATTGTATATTTATAGCAGGTTTTAAAATGTATGACTTGGTGGGGTCTTAACCCTTCAGCTGGCAGCTCTCACACCTATCACGTTTCAGTCAAGAAATTTTAGAACATCAATAGATACTTGCAGTGGACTGATTTTTTCAGCAATGATCTCTAAAATACCAAGGAAAGAAAAGAGACTGCGGCTATGCTGACAAATCCAAGATGGCGGAGGATAAGACAGCAGATCTTCTACTGGTTAGCTTGGCATGGGCAGCCAAAATTGTAACAGAACTTCTCACAATGGTGAAATCCTCCTTAGAGCAAAAACTGCAACAGAATCGATGAGAAACTAGATGTACCATAGCAATTATCAGATTTCAAAGATCAGTTGCAGACTCAAGGGAAATAACAACATGACATGCAAGTCTTGATATCTAAACTATAAAAGAAGGTAGACTTATCTAGAAAATACATATCGTCACTGTAACCTGCATTTAAATGGCTTGCCTGAAACAATCTGTGAATCAAAGCTCCCTACTTATTGTAAGATTGGCCAGAGGTATTGGTGCTTTCCTTATGTGTAAAGTTCGATGCGCTTTTCCAAGCAGAGCTGGGTGCTGCATTCTAATTGTTTACCCCAGTATTGACTCCCTCGATACTGGCCCAGCCTCAGCATAAGGCTATTAGATCTAGTGATACCCGAACAGCATTGACGCTCGACGCCTAGACATCAATCCTCATCGAGACACCGATTCAGGTCATCGAGACATCGTCTTTCCTCCTTCTCTCAATGGTCTACGTACAGAAAGCATTGTTCTTCTTCACGCGCTTCAAAAAGAAAACATCGCACTCCCTCATGTTCTTTGAAGAGAAAAAGAGCTTTGCATCATACCTCGTCATCGGATTGGCACCAGACTCAAGGTAAGCATCGATCTTCTCAACACACTCCTTCACCAAAGCCCATTTATGACTGACATGCATGACATTTATGACATGCATTCTGATTCAACTGAGGACTTGTCTGATTCTACAACAGAGGATTATGATACTCCCTTGGAAAAGTCTCCACAGAAGTCTCCACCAAGGGCTAAATCTCATACTGAAAAACTTTCTTTCACTAAATTTATTAGGCAGTTGGGAAAAGAGCTACCAGTCAAGTTAGAAACTGATTCTTCCTACAGTGCTGAATACTTGGAGGCCTTAGATCAGTGGTCTCAAACATGCGGCCTGGAGGCCACATGCGGCCCGCAAGGTACTATTTTGAGGCCTTCGGTATGTTTATCATAATCACTAAAGTAAAACAAAACAGTTTCTTGATCATATGTCTCTTTAGATATAAATTACAATATTATTATTAAGACTTAGCCAAAAGGAAAGATTTATAAACTATAAAGAGTTTTACCTCATGCAAAATTATTATTTCTTTAATAAGACATTAACTATTTTTTCTGAGGCCCTCTAAGTACCTACAAATCCAAAATGTGGCCCTGTAAAGGGTTTGAGTTTGAGACCACTGCCTTAGATTATGATGAGCCTCCTAAAGAACTTCTCAGACTACCATTACATGGTACTCTCAAAGAGAGTCTTCATAAGAATTTGGAAACGCCCCTCAACATTGCAGTGGCTCCCAGAAAATTGGATTCTGTATAAAATAATTTCTTCACTGGGTTTTGACAAACCACAGCTTGAGCACTAGTCATTAGTGGTGGAGTCAATTTTGAAAAAATCTACTCCATTGAGAGTCTATGCCTCAGTGCCACCAGGACGTGAAGGGCGCACTATGGACAAATTTGATCATCGCCTGTACCAAAATTCCATGTTGGCGAACAGAGTACTAAATTTCAATTTCTATATCTCCTGCTATATCAAACATCTAGTTCGGAAATTGCCTTCTTTTGATAGATACATGTCTTCTCAACTTCTGCAAGAATTTCATCTTATATTTTGTACCCTTACCTTAGCTTAGAAGGTATATGGCAAGATCTGCTTATGATGCATTTGAATTATCTTCCAGATCCTCAGCTATGTCAGTGGCCATGAGATGTCTCCCATGGCTAAAAGTCTCAGATATAGATATCAATCTTCAGGACAGATTAGCTAACATTCCCTGCTTAGGAGAGGAGCTTTTTGGTGACTATTGAAAGCTTTAAACAAAAGCTCACTGACCATGAGAAACATTGGGATGCTTTGGTTAAATCAAGCCTAAATCCTCAACTTCTAAATCTTGTAAGTCTTCTTTATATCAAAGGCGTTTTTCTTCAAAACCAGCTGCTCCTCCTAGACTCCAGCAGAAAAAGCAGAAGCAACAGTGCCCTCAGAAAACTCAATCAGCAACTCCCCTCAGTCATTCTGACAAGCTTTTAGAGAGCATAGCCACTGTTCCTCTTCCTCAACCAATTGGAGGTAAGCTCCAATTGTACTATCATTATTGGAAATTGATAACCACAGACATCTGGGTTCTAAAAGTGATTCAAGATGGATACTTTCTTCACTTCATCACTGTATCTCCAGATCATCCTCCAAGAGAGTCGTCTTTCAACCATCAGCAGACATCTCTTCTTCTTTGGGAGATAGAATCTCTTCTTCTCAAAGCAATAGAACAGGTTTCACCTCTCCAGAGGAATCGGGGATTTTACTCTCAGTATTTTCTCATCTCAAAGAAGACGGGAGGTTTATGTCAAATTTTAGTCCTCAGGGGCTTGAACAAGTTTCTCATGAAGGAAAAGTTTCATATATTGTCCCTAGCAACTTATATATCCCCTCTTAGATCGCAACGACTGGCTATGCTCTCTAGATCTGAAGGAAGCTTATACTCACATTCCTGTGCATCCGACCTCAGTTTTCAGGTAGCGCAGCGCCATTAGCAATACAGAGTCCTACTCTTCAGCCTTACATCCTCTCCCAGAGTATTAACTAAGTGCCTGGTTGTAGTGGCAGCAGCATTGCGGGCTCAGGGTCTCTCTCCAAGTGTTTCCCTATCTGGACGATTGGCTAATCAAAGATCCAACCTCATAAGGGGTGATGGCAGCAACTCAGTTCACAATTCTCCTCTTTTAGCGGTTGGGGTTTGAAATCATTTTTCCCAAATCCCAAATTCAACCCTCAGCATCTGCAATTTATCGGAGCTATGCTAGACACCATTTATCTGAGAGCATTTCTCCCTCAGAAAAGACAAGAGAATTTAATTCATCTTTACCATCCGACTTATCATCCATCAATCTTGGCTAGACAAATGATGGTACTTCTAGGTCACATGGCTTCTATGGTGCATATTACACGCTTCCACAAGATTACTCATATCCAATGCAATATTTATTGACAGTTCCCTCTCTTAAAATTATTAACACTCGTCGACAGTACATCTTCTCAGTCATGGCAGCACAAATGTGGAATTCTCTTCCAATCCATTTAAGAGAAGAACGCTCAGTGGATAGATTTAAGAGCAACTTAAAATGTTTCCTTTTTAAAGATGCATTTGATCTTTAGCTTGGTTAGTCAGGCCATCTTCATTACATTCAACTTTTCTTCTTCTTCTTGCAGAGTTAGTCTTCTTCCTATTCTCTCCATTCTCTTTGGTTTCTCCTTACCCTTCCTGCTGTTCTTCTCCTATTCATCTTCTTTCCTGTCTAATATTGTATTTCCTCCCCTTCTTTCCTTTTTGGTTCTGTAAATCCTGTGTGTCTTTTGTATGTAAGATATATGGTCTCCTTTTAATGTTGTAAATTCCTTTTTATCAATGTTCATCACTTTGAAATGTGATTAAGCGATTTATCAAATTTTAAATAAAACTTGAAACTATATGATTTTGCAGTGTTTCTTTTATGCTTCTGCTCTTAATGATGATCTTTATCTATAGAAAAGAAGTGTGATAAGATCATTATAGCTTTATTGTAGGAGTTCTGAGTTTTGCTGATGATATAGATTGTGTTTGAACAAGAGGAAAACTGAAATTTTATGGGTTATTAGGCCAAGTTTGATTTTGATGTTGCCTGAGATAATTGTTTTTTTTCAAGTAGTGTCATAGAGGTGAAATAAAGTTTGAAATTAGGAGTCTGGCCACTGTTATTTCCATATAAAACAGTTCATTAATTAATCAGTTGTAATTGATTAATTCATTGATGGTGGTTGTTGCCTGAACATCTTAGGTTGATCCGGGTACTGGGATGGTTAGATTATATGAATGCTGTTCTATTGAGTGTTTCTAAAAACCAGATGCAATAAATGTAGAATAAATGTGGCTTTTTTCTAAATCTGTATTCAAGTAAAGTTTGCTTGATTGCACTATTTGCCATTTAGTTTTAGAAGTCAGTTTAAAGACCTGGCGAAGCTTGAAGAATGGTCTGAAATTTGGCAGCTAAAATTTAATAATAATAATAACTTTTATTTATATACCACAATATCACAAACAGTTCAGAGCGGTTTACAGAGAAAGAGACTGTACGTATACAGTGATGTTAGAGAATATTGTCAAATACATTGGTAACAAATTTCAGTTACATTAGTGAGCAGAAGGAGATTAGGTATAATCGAAAATAAATCGGAGATACAGCAGGTAATGCAGTGATATAGCAGGGTAGGAAGGAATCAGAGAAATTTATCAAAGAGATAGGTTTTGACTGATTTCCTGAAGGATTGGTAGGAGGGTGCACATGAAATGAGGGTGGACAGACAATTATTCCATTTGCCAGCTTGGAATGACAGTGTTCTATCAAGAAATCTCTTGTATACACAGCCCTTCAGAGAGGGGAAGGCAAATATATGGGCACTACGTGTGCGAGTGGTGCCAGGAAACTCAAAGTAATGCGATAGGTAAATTGTGGATGTACCAGTTATGGTTTTGAAGCAGAGGCAGGCAAACTTGAAGATGACCGTTGCCTCCATTGGCAACCAGTGAAGTTTTCTGTAGAACGGGCTAACATGATCTGACTTTCTGAGACCATAAATGAGATGAACGGCGGTATTTTGGATGATTCTCAGATGTTTGATGGTTTTCTTGAAGGATCCCAAATATATGATATTGAGGTAATCCAAGGTACTCCAAAAGTCAAGCATTGGTCCAGGATGACTCCAATGATTTTAATGGTGGAATTGATTGGGTAAGTTAGCCCGTTTAGGTTCAGAGAGGTATTAGTTAGTTTATGGTTGGGACTTGCGAAGAAAAGCTTTGTTTTAATTTTAGTTTGAACTGTGTGGTCCATTGTTCTACCATAGTGAGAACAGAGGAGGTGAGTTGTTCAGTTTCTTGTGTCAGTGAGGTTATGGGGATGATAACTGTAATGTCATCTGCGTATATGTATGATTTCAGGTTTAAATTGGAAAGCATGTGTCCCAGAGATGCTATGTAGATGTTAAACAGAGAGGGAGAGAGAGGGGAGCCCTGGGAGACTCCACAGGGGTTGCACCAGGAATGGGAAAAGCTTCCATCTCTATGGACCTGGTAGGTATGGTTTTTTAGGAAACCTGTGAACCAGGTTAGTACTTGTCCTGAGATGCCTATAGAATCGAAGCATCTGATCAGAATGGCATGGTCGACAAGGTCAAAGGCACTGCTTAAGTCAAACTGAAGTACCAGTGCGCTTTTTCCCAGAGAAAACAGCTGGAAGAGGTGGTTGGTTAAGGATGCTAAGACAGTTTCTGTACTGTAGTTTGTGCGAAATCCTGACTGGGAGTCATGTAGAATGTTAAACTTCTCAAGGTATGTCATGAGATCAAGATTAACTAGATCTTCCATTAGTTTGAGGAAGAGAGGTATGTTGGCGATGGGTCTATAGTTGGCGGTCGAAGAGACTGGTTCTTTGGGGGTTTTGATGATTGGAGTCACCAGAATGTGCCCGAGTTCCAGCGGGAAGTAGCCGGTGGTCAGGTAAAGGGGGAGACCCAGTGGTTCCAGATCATGTCAGCACTAGAGCCTACATTTGCTAGAGCAGGTGGATTGATTGATGGGTCTGTGCTTGTAGTTGTGAGAGACATTTTCAAATTGTGAATTTTTGTGGCAAAGTAGTCAGCTAGGTTTGCCGCTGAGGGTGGGAGGTCTGAGTGGGAACGTTAATGTAAATCGATATCAAATAAGGAATTGACTATTTTTAAGAGTTCTATGCTGTTCAGTGAAGGAGAATTGATTGTTTGGGAGTTAATATTTGCAGCGCTTATCTTTGATCATTTTTTTGTACTCAATAACTTTTAGTCTGATCAATCCCTAAAAAAAAACCAAACAAACAAAAAAAACACCTCTATTTCCTATTCTTGGCTCTCTCACTCAGCCAGCCTAATTAAGTCCCCTGCTCCTTCCTGAGCTAACACTAACCCCCCCCACCCCGCTGCAGACTCTCACGCACCAACCATCTAGTCCTAACCCTGCCATTAATCCATCCTTCTGGATCCTTCTCCTCCTACACTGCTCACCTCTCTATACTTCCCTCTGTCTGAAACCTCCCTCTTCCAACCTACTCGACCCCGCAAACACCAGTAATATCTGCCCTGGCCTCAGAATCCCCACATTGATACGCACCAGAAATCACCCTTTCAAGAAAAAACCCCGAAAAGTCAACCACGATTCTCTAAAGCCCTTGCCCCCTGCCAACCTTCCCAACGTTGCCTCTGACTCTTTTACCCCAGTCCTGACACTTTATTGCAATGCCAGATCCGCATGCAACAAGACCCAAATCTTGAAGGACCTTCTTGACGATCTCGACCCTGGATTCCTGTGCATCACGGAATCATGGATCGCCAAAGACGATCTATTCACACAAAACGAACTCCTCCCCCACGGTTACCAAGGTCTCTTCTCTCCCAGATCCAATCGAAACGGAGGCGGACTGGCACTCCTCTATAAATCTTTCTTTGATGTCCAGCTCCTCGAGAAGGGCAGTCATGCCTCTCTAGAATATATGCTTGCCTCAGTCAACGATGAACTCCGCACTCACCCACTGGGTATCTTGTTATTACCTACCCCTTGGATCAACTCCTCCAATCTCGTCTTTGAGGCCATAACAAACGCCTTCCTTAAATTTCAAAGACTACTGATCGTTGGTGATATTAATCTCCACCTTGACGATACCATCAGCAAGGACATGATTGAATTTAACAACTTCCTTACCTCTCTAGGTTTCCCCCCACCTACCTCCTCTCCAACCCATGAAAAGGGGCACACACTAAACTTCACCAGTTTCCTTGATCTTACCGCTTTCAAAACTTCAACCGACGACACTCGTTGGGAACAAGTCCCTTGGTCTGACCACTTCTTAGGGGCTACCTGTCTCCCCATTTTCATGTCACACCTTGAATCCCCATCCCGCTCCTCCCACTCCATAACCTTCCGCAAAAAACATCGAGCGATCTATTCTGGTCCAAATTCCTCAATCAATTCTCCAATCCTAAGCCTACAGATTCTGAATCCAATTGGCGCAACTGGATCTCCCTCTCCGAATCCATCTACCACTCCCTTGCTCCAATATCCACTAAAACCATCTCCTACCCTCGAAAGGCCCCCTGGTACCTCCCACTTCACAGAGAACTGAAACAGAAATGTCGCGCTTTGGAGCGCAAATGGAAAAAAATCTAAATCCCCTTCAGATAGACAGACCTGGAGGGTCAATATTAAACTTTACAATTCAACACTAAAAAAATCCAGGAAGAACTTCTTCGGAGATAAGATCTCCAGATCCAACAACCAGAACAGTGCGTTGTTTAACATTTGGCGCTCCTTAACTACAAAAAAGGACCCCACCTTGCTCCCCTCGTCTCTGTCAGCCGATGCCATAGCAAAATTCTTCAATGAAAAGGTTACCACCCTAAGATGCTCCTTCCCGCCTACAGTCTCCTACAACTCCATGGCTTCTACTGACCTCAACCCTACCCTACCAGTCTCCAATCCCATTCCAGCCGACAGATCCTGGACTGTCTTTGAGCTTGTTTCCGAATCGCAAGTCTCCAAACTGCCTCAAACTAAAAACTTGCAAGTGTACCTTGGATCCTTTCCCCTCCTACCTATTTGAGAAAATCTCTACACAGGCCATCACTTCCCTCACCAAACTTATAAACTCTGCCCTAACATCGGGCCTTTTCTCCTCTGAAATGGGACACATTGCTCTGACCCCTCTACTGAAAAAGACCGACCTTGACCCCTCCATACCATCCAATTACCGTCCAATAGCAAATATCCCTCTCCTAACCAAGATGTTAGAATCTATCATATCCACTCAACTCTCATCCTATCTAGAAAGATTTTCTATTCTCCTACCCCACCAATTCAGCTTCAGACCCAACTTCAGCACCAAATCCCTATTGGCCTCACTAATCTCTAAGGTGCAACAACTCCATTCTCACAACAAATTCGTTGTTCTTCTACAATTCGACTTCTCCGCAGCTTTTGACGTCGTCCATCATGGTATCCTAATTTTCCAACTCTCCTTCTTTCCCTCCTCTCCTTGTCCAGCAGTACCCCTTCTCCCTTCTTCCCCTCCTTCCCTTGTCCAGCAGTACCTGGTGCACACTAGGCAGGAAAAGAAGCTCCGGTATCGGCATCAGCTGACTAGCAACTTCCTGCAGCTGCATTGTATGCCGGGACTCCTGCCTTCACGTATCTGCCGGATACACAAAGGCAGGAGTCCCGGCATATGGGACGGCAGCAAGCAGTTGCTAGTCAGCTGATGCCAACACCGGAGCTTCTCTTCCTGCCAGTGTGCAAGATCGCGCCAGCATCTGCTGACTTGCAACTGCCTGCTGCCATCGCGTATGCCGGGACTCCTGCCTTCGCGTATCTGGTAGATACTGTCACCAACCCTCCTCAGCGCAGAGTTATCGTGTGACAAACACTGGGATTCTGGCGTGTCCCCTCTAACCAGGGATATCTTCAGGACTTTTCAGTTGGCCCTAGGCGACTGCCTAGCCTGGGAGAGACAAGGTAAGTATGGGTTTTCAAAACACCACCAGTCACACCACTTTCTTCAAGCAAGAATAAGATGTTTATTCTGACCTCAGTGGTCAAAAAGGTGCAACGTAAAACAAAGTCACTTTAGCATTTCATTCAAAACAAAGTCCATTGCAAAAATAAAGAAATACCAAAACAGGTGGTTTTGCCTGAGACCTTGTATTCTGATTCAGAAATGCACTTTATAATGGTGTTCAAACACAAGTTAAATTCTCTCCCAGCAATATTTGTTAGAGGCATGAAACAGCTGTCTTTCAGCAGTCAGGCAACTTTCAGAACAAACCCTTGTTACAAACAATCTTAGATACCTCATTAGGCAGTAAACCACAGCACAGCCTTGCTCAGCACCCAGCCTTTCTTCAGCTACCTCATGGAAGGCAAAAACAAACAGCTGAGGGAGATAAGCTAATTAGCTTCCCAGGAACAGGAACCACAGCAGGATTTTCACAGTTCAAAAATAAACTTAAATATTCAACCTTTAGGTTCTTTTGCTCAAACTTGGCTTTAAGTAAATCCAGTAGTCAGTATTCAGGTAAGTATTGTGCTTAAACAAAAAATCATAATAAAGCCCAAACACATAGCAAATTCTTCAGGCTTTTCTTGCACAGAAAGAAAGCACAAGAAGAAAGAAAAAACCAAAACACTAATTGCTTCACAGTTACTCACTTCCTTTCATTCAATGTCCATGCATTACGTCTGGCTCTCTATCATAGGGCCAGTAGCTTGTACCTCCATTCCTTCCACACAGTCAGCAATCTGGAAGTCTGAGGTAGGGAAGATTTCTTCCACCTCCTGCATAGGCCAATCTGAAACTGTTGGCTCTGCTGCTGGGCTGCACGGCTCCTGCCCTGCCTTGGGCTGTGGGAGTGACTCACCCTGGTCACTCGCTCCTCCTCCTCCTCCTGCTGCTTGCCTCAGCCTGCTCTTATGCAGCTCAGAGCCAATCCCCTTCAGCCTGTAGCGGGGGATGGGCTTTGGTTCTAAAGCAGCCTTTCTCTGCCTGGGTTTACTCAGTGCAGCTACATTCCTTCTGGCTTCTCTAGCTGCCCTATAGCCCGGAGGCTGATGTTGCCAGTCTGCCTGCCTCTGTTCCATACCATTATTGCTCTGAATATAGGGGCAAGAGAGGTCAGCCACAAGTTGACCGCCAGAATCAACCTGGTCAGCTCTTCTGCACCGGATCTTACCAGGGGCAAAACGAGCTGGTGCTGGGTTTGTCACAATACGTGAAGGCAGGAGTCCCGGCATACACGACAGCAGCAGGCAGTTGCCCAGATTGCGGGATTGGGTTGCCCAGTTGCAGTTGCCCAGATTGCGAGTTCAGGTACTAGACCACGGGCTGCAAAATAACAGCTGGGGGGGCCGCATGCGGGCCACGAGTTTGAGACCACTGGTTTAGGGGGTGAAGAACGACAGAAGAGCGGGACTTGGGTGTGATTGTATGTGATGATCTTAAGGTGGCCAAACAGGTTGAAAAGGTGACGCGAAAGCTAGAAAGATGCTAGGTTGCATAGGGAGAGGTATGGCCAGTAGGAAAAAGGAGATATTGATGCCCCTGTATAAGACTCTGGTGAGACCTCATTTAGAATATTGTGTACAATTCTGGAGGCCGCACCTTCAAAAAAATATAAAAAGGATAGTCAATCCAGAGGAAGGCTACTAAAATGGTATGTGGTCTTCATCATAAGGCGTATGGGGACAGACTTAAAGATCTCTATCTGTATACTTTGGAGGAAAGGCGGGAGAGGGGAGATATGATAGAGATGTTTAAATACCTACGTAATATAAATGCGCATGAGTCGAGTCTCTTTCATTTGAAAGGAAACTGCAATGAGAAGGCATAGGATGAAGTTAAGAGGTGATAGGCTCCGGAGTAATCTAAGGAAATACTTTTTTACAGAAAGGGTGGTAAATGCATGGAACAGTCTCCCAGAAGAGGTGGTAGAGACTGAGACTGTGTCTGAATTCAACTGTGCCTGGGATCTCTCAGAGAGAGAAAGAGATAATGGTTAGTGGGGATGGGCAGACTAGATGGGCCATTTGGCCTTTATCTGCCATGTTTCTATGTTTCTTTGATAGCGGATGTAAAAAATGTCCCTGCTGGGTATCTATGCTCTGTGGAGAATAGGATGTTAGGTGTTCCTGAAGTAAGCCTACATGATACTAGAAATCAAGCATTTTTCCGTATGGCCCTCTGACTATGAATTCAAAAGAGGTTTTGTGGCTGCCTTGGTTTTGGATTTTAGCAAGGAGTATAAGGCTTTTTTTATTTGCGGTGAGGAATTAAAATTTGTGATTATGGGGTTGGTGAGTAGTGGAATGTTGTCATTTTTCTACATGATTATGAATTGAGATGTTGATGTCTCTGTTGTGGGATAAATGGGGTATAGGAGGCTTTTGGAGGGTGGATGCAAGTTAGGGCTTGTGATGGGGTTAGTATTGGTAGTGATAATATAGATGTGTGTCTGTGTTTTTTTGTAAGCTGCACAGAGCTTAAGATGAGAATGAGATGTAATAAATAAATAAGTAAATATTTGTTATGTGTAGAGAATGATGAGAGCCAGAGGGAGGTCAGGTATATTACAACTATTTATTTGATATGCCTTTCATCTTTTTATCTATCTTGTCAGGATTATCGATGGTGGTGGAGAACATTTCTGGTTTCTGGAGGATCAGCTTTTTACGTGTTGATTTATGCTATTTTCTACTTTGTAAACAAGGTAAGATAATTAGTATTGGGTTTGTTCATTCTTTTCTAGTGTCTTAGGAAAAGTATGAATTCAAGAAACTTGAGAAAAGTACATAGGATTTCTTTATATTTTTATTGAAAATTTTTCTTTAAAATACAAATATCAAATAATAAACAGATTCTAAGCCAATCTTGGGCTATTTGAACCATATTAAATATTAAATCATATTAAATAAACATACACTTGTTCTCCTCAATCCCTCCCCTCTCCCTTCCTCAACCCTCCCATCCTACCCCCCAAATTCCCCTCTCACTAAATCCCTAAATCATCTTTCTAGTACAATTGTATTGTTAACTTTTAGATTATCATCTTAATATCTTTATGTACTGGAGACCTGTAAAATCAGTTATCCCAGGACAAGCAGGTAGCCTATTCTCACAAATGGGTGACGTCATCCACGGAGCCCGGATGCGGACAGCCTTGCAAGTAGACTTGCTTGTAGAAAACTTAGAAGTTTCGAGTCTGCCGCACCGCACATGCGAGAGTGCCTTCCCGCCCAGCACAAGTCATGTCTCCTCAGTTTTCCACGGAGTCGAGAAGTGTGTTTTTGACACTCTGCGCTGAACTTCGTTCGCTTCGTGCCTTCTCTTCACCGCGGTTTGTGTTTTAATTTCTTATTACCGAATTGGTGTGTTTTTCCTTTTCTTTTACTTTAAAAAAACAAAAGTTTTATTTTTTCGTCGACTGACTGGCGGGGCGGATCGCGCGCCCGCAGCCAGCGGGCTTCGACTTCACAGCAGCTATCTTCCCTTCTATGTCCCGGCCAGTCACAGGCTCCAAGAAGTGTAGCCAGTGCCAGTGTGCGATTTCCTTCACGGACCCACACCTCTGGTGTCTCGGGCATAACCATAGTCCGAAGTCATGTGCGCGCTTTGCTACCCTTCAACCTCGAGCCCTCAAACATCGTCGGATTCAAGTGGAAAAGCTGTTTAGGATGGACTCTTCAGCTACACCCTCGACTTCAACTTCTGACTCGGTCAAGCCTTCAGCGGGGTGTCCTCCTGTCTCCACTACTCTGACCTCGAGTCTCATCAGACCTTCCTCGTTTGGATCGTCCTTGGCCTTGAGTACACCCATCTTATCTTCCCCTGAGCTTCCCTCAGGTCAGATACCTAAGCAGAAGGTTCCTGCGGTGGTCCTCAAGATATCCAAGCATCAATCCTCTAAGTTGAAGCGTGCTTCTCCCACCACCTCGGAGACTTTAGCCTCAGCAAGTGGTCCAGTTTCAGACTCGGATCCACAATTGCAGGCTACTATCCAGACCATTTTAGAGCAGGAATTTGTTCAGTTACTGAGCAAATACAGTCTTACCTCGACTCTGCTTCCTGCAGTCCAGCCTGGGCAGTTAGCAGTCTCACACGAGGTCGAGTCCCTGCCTGTGCCTCGAGCTGAGTCTACACACTATGCAAGGAGTCGAGTCTTTGCGAGTGTCTTGATTGGAATCTTCACACTCTATGCAAGGAGCTGAGGCTTTGGGAGTGCTTCGAGATTCCGTAGTAGTCGTTCATGGGGTACCTTGTCGAAAGCTTTTTGGAAATCTAAGTATACTATGTCTATGGGGTCCCTTTTGTCCATCCATTTGTTTATTCCTTCGAAGAAGTGCAATAAGTTCATTAGGCATGATCTTCCCTTGCAGAAGCCATGTTGGCTTGTTTTCATCAGTTTATTCCTTTCTAGATGCTCATCGATGCTATCTTTTATCAGCGCTTCCGCCATCTTCCCCGGAACCGAAGTCAAACTTACTGGTCTTGTGGAATCTTCATTGAAGAGGACCCATCCTTCCAGGTTCTATGCCACAGTACCTCCTGGAAGAGAGGGTAAGACCATGGACAAGTTTGGCTGTCGCCTTTATCAGATTCGATGATGGCTTCCATAGTTCTCAACTATAATTTTATTTTCACTACTTTAAGTACCTGATTGATATACTTCCAGGTTTCACAAAAAACCTTGACCAACATAGACATTTGAAGTTCCAACAAGTCACTGCTACCTTGGCGCAACTCAACTCAACTCAACTCAACTCAACTCTTCAGTCATCTTATGAACTTTCCTCCAGGGTCACTGCATTCTCGGTAGTGATGCGCCACCTGGCCTGGCTTCGCACCATCGATACGGATCCCAATCTTCAGGATCGTCTGGCTAATATTCCTTGTGAGGGCAATGACTTCTTTGATGAATCCATAGAGGCTGCCACCAAGAAATTGTCTGAACATGAAAAATCTTTAGCTTCTATTTTCAGACCAAAGCCTAAACCAGCTCCTGCAAAGCCTTCTCAACCTCTTCCATCCTACCAGAGGCGTTATCCTCCAAGGGCAGCTCCTTACACTAGAGCACCTCCCAAGAAACAACAGCAGCAGAAGCAGCAGAAACCTCAGCCTTCTGCTGCACCTAAGGCTGCTTAGCTTTTTTGACTATCTCAAACAGAGCATAACCTCCATTGTTCTGCCTCTGTTCTCCCCTCTTCCCATAGGAGGTCGTCTCCACCATAGATGGAAGTCCATTACAACCGACCTCTGGGTACTGTCATTTATCAGGAAAGGATACTCTCTTCATTTCACTCAGATTCCACCAGAGTCTCCTCCAAGAGAGTATCCTTCCAATCCATCCCAGACCGCCCTTCTTCTTCAGGAAGCTCAAGCCCTGCTTCATCTCCGTACCATCGAGGAAGTGCCCTTGGAACAGCAGAACAAGGGGTTTTACTCCCATTACTTCCTAGTTCTGAAGAAGACGGGAGATCTGCGACCCATACTGGATCTCAGGGTTCTCAACAAATTTTTGGTCAAAAAAAAGTTTTGCATGTTGTCCCTGGCATCCCTTTATCCCCTTCTAGATCAGAACGATTGGTTAGTCTCTCTGGATCTCAAAAAGACTTACACTCACATTCCCATTTATCCAGCCTCCCGTCAGTACCTCAGTTTCGGGTGGGGAATCTGCATTATCAATACAGAGTGCTACCCTTCAGCCTTGCATCATCTCCAAGAGTGTTCACCAAGTGCCTGGTGGTGGTAGCATCAACTCTAAGAAACCATGGTCTTCAGGTGTTCCCATACCTAGACGACTGGCTCATCAAAGATTCAACAACTCAAGGGGTTATTGTAGCGACTCAAGGGGTTATTGTAGCGACCCAACGGACTATGTGGTTCCTACAAAGTTTGGGATTTGAGATCAACTTCCCCAAATCCCACCTTCAGCCCTCTCAGAATCTACAGTTCATTGGAGCTGTTCTGGATACTGTCCAACTCAGAGCATTCCTTCCTCAACAGCATCTGAATGCTCTTCTTCAGTTGTGTCACAAAATGTCTTCCCTTCCTTCACTTTCAGCGAGAAACATGATGGTACACATGATGGTCATATGGCCTCGACCGTTCACATGATTCCTTTTGCCAGACTTCACCTCAGAATTCCTCAGTGGACCCTGGCATCTCAGTGGGTGCAGGCTTGCGAACCACTCTCTCGACACATTACAGTCACTTCTTCGTTGAAGCAGTCTCTCCACTGGTGGATGCTCTCTTCCAGTCTCTTCAGAGGTTTATGGTTTCAGACACCCCCTCATCAGAAGGTCCTCACGACAGATTCGTCGACCTACACTTGGGGGGCTCACATCGATGGTCTCTGTACTAAGGCCATTGGTCCAGCACGGTTTGTCAGTGACATATCAATCTGTTGGAACTCAGAGCGAGCTTCAGTGCTCTCAAAGCTTTTCAACATCTTTTTCACGACCAGATAGTCCTCATTCGGACGGACAACCAAGTCGCCATGTATTATGTCAACAAACAGGGAGGAACAGGATCTCTCTCTCTTTGTCAAGAAGCTCTGAAAGTTTTGGACTGGGAAATCCTCAACAACACCTTCCTGAAAGCTGTCTACATCCAAGGGGGTGAAAAACTGTTTGGTGGACAAATTGAGTCGTCTTCTGCAACCTCACGAATGGACACTCAATTCCTCGCCTCTTCATCACATTTTTTCTCAGTGGGGAACTCCTCAGATAGATCTCTTTGCATCTCCCCACAACCACAAACTGCCTCAGTTCTGCTCCAGGATATACTCTCCTCATAGCCTCGAGGCAGATGCTTTTCTATTGGAATGGACGAATCTCTTCCTGTATGCATTTCCTCCATTCCCTCTCATCCTCAAGACTCTTGACAAGCTGAAGAACGATCATGCCACCATGATTCTGATAGCTCCTCGGTGGCTGAGACAACCTTGGTACTCCCTTCTACTTCAATTCAGCAACAGGGAGCCATACCTTCTACCAGTTTTTCCATCTCTGCTTACACAGAGTCAAGGGTCTCTGCTTCATCCTAACCTGCAGTCTCTACACCTGACAGCTTGGTTCCTTTCAACATAACTTCAGTTTTCTCAACCTGTACGAGAAATTTTAGAGGCTTCTAGAAAGCCTGCCACTAGACAATGCTATCACTAAAAATGGACCAGATTTTCTAAGTGGTGCATCTCTCATGACAAGTAGCCTCAAGATTCCTCCTTATCTTCTGTTCTGAATTATCTTTTGAACTTATCTACCTCTGTCCTCAAGTCTACATCTATCCGAGTCCATCTCGGTGCAATTGCTACTTTCCATCAGCCTATCAAAGGGAAACCCCTCTCTGCTCATCTGGTGGTTTCCAAATTTATGAAAGGACTTTTCAATGTCAAACCTATTCTCAAACTGCCTCCAGTGGTTTGGGATCTCAGTGTTACATTACATTACATTAGTGATTTCTATTCTGCCATTACCTTGCGGTTCAAGGCGGATTACATCCAAACTAAAACAAAAATTACATTCAAAATTTGAAGGAATAGAATAAGCGATGACATAGAATTTTTAAGGTAATATATGTTGGGTAAAGAGTTACCAAAGGGAAGTGGAGGTCTTTAGGAGATAAGAATAGGGTGAAATTATGGGTTTTAGATAACGTTTGGTAGATAAAAGAGTATTAGAGAGATCTAAGGGTAAATAGAGTGTTAGCTATTTGGTTGGGATTGGTTGTGCTGGATAGGTTTTATGTGTTTTTTGAAGAGTATGGTTTTAATATCTCTCCTGAAGGCTTTGTAGTCTGAAGTCGAAGATAACAGAGTAGTGATTTGTCTGTCCAGTTTAGCTGCTTTGGAGGCTATTAGGCTGTCATAAAGTTTTTTTTCATTTGACATCTTTGGATGATGGGTGAGAGAAAAGTGAGTGGGATCTTCTGTGTCTGGTTGAGGAGGATTGATTTAGTTGGCTATTCCAGTAAGGTTGGGCCCTCTCCATTGAGAGCCTTGTAAAGTAAGCAGTAGAATTTGAAGTACTCTCGCTTCTATTGGAAGCCAGTGCGAGTCATGGTATGCCTCTGTGATATAATCATATTTTTTTTGGAAATATACAAGTCTCAGGGCTGTATTCTGTATTGTCTGCAATTGCTTCATCATGGTCGTGGGACAAGGTAAGTATAGTATGTTGCAGTAGTCTATCATCCCAAGGATAAGAGATTGTACCAATAGTAGGAATAGCTTCTTTTCGAAGAATGTTCGGATTTTTCTTAGATTTCTCATGGTCATGAACGATGCCTTTATTATTTTGTTAATTTGGGGTTGCATGGTGCAGCCTCTGTCAATTGTGATTCCTAGCAATTTTAGTGTAGGTTGTATTGGATATGAGATTGAGTTTATTACAAGATTAGTTAATGTTGGAGTTTTATTGTTTTCTAGTAGGATGAAATTTGTTTTGTCAGGGTTAAGTTTTAATTTGTGCTCTGTCAAACCAAATTTCAACTGATTTTAGAGTTTTGTGTATTATGCTAGTCATGACAGGTTCTGGTTGGTCGAAGGGCAGGAGAATAGTGATGTCATCTGCGTAGCTGTATGAACTTATGCCATGATTATCTAGGTAGTAGCTGAGGGAGGCTATGTATATATTGAATAGTGTGGGTGATAGGGGTGATCCTTGGGGAACTCCGCAGGGGTTAGACCATGGTTCTGATTTTTCTTGCATTGTTTTAACTCTGTAAGTTCTTGATTGCAGGAATCCTTTGAACCATGCAAGTACCTTGTCTGAGATTCCTATTGAGTCGAGAGTTTGTAGAAGCATGTCGTGGTCTACCAAGTCGAAGGCTGCAGAAAGGTCTAGTTGTATCAGCATGATTTTCTTGCCTGTATAGAGGTGTTGTCATTGTCATTATATTTTGCAAACAAGCTAGTATCTATGTTTGATAATATTGAAGATGCCACACCTCTTTCAGCATAATAGGCAAGATTTTCAGTAGCTCATCTATTATTTGCAATGTCCATGGACATTTTCAGCCTGCATATAATGCAGCCAGTTTTCAGAGAAACTATTCCTGTTTCTCTTTGAAAATTAGCAGCTACAAATTGTATGTGCTAAAATTGACAACATAATTTATACTTATTTGTAGGCATAAAATCCATTGTGTGTCTGTTTTTACTCCCACAGAAATGTCTTGTTTCAAACTGACTAAAAATGTGCTTTGTGAAAGTCCATGCACACTTATTATACTCAGGCAGTGAAGGAATAGTAGTCACACCAGTTTACCTAGGCCAGTGGATTTGAAAGGTGGTCTCAATATGCTTCATGAAGAACATAGATTCTCTCTGCTCGATACTGAGATTGTAGGAGGCAGCCTGGGTACCTCCAGCGGTCTGCAGTGATCCAGAGTTCCAAACTATTCAATGCCAGGTCTCTATACGGACAGCAGCACTGAATATTTGGGTCAAAGTTCATTACCATGGTCTTAGCCAGTTGCTGCCAATATTAGTAGCTGGCTTCTAAGGCCTAGCAACCAAAAAAAGACCTGACTTTTTAGGCGGGTCTTTCTAGTCACTAGCCTTAGCTAGCTAGGGTTACTCTATGGCTCCAGAAAAAGGAGGATGGATTGAGACATCCAAGTTTTACTTTCATTGCTTTTAGTGGAAGTAAAACCCAGATGTCTCAATCCGTCCTCCTTTTTCTGTAGCCATATAGTAACCCTATCCTTAGCCAGCCAGCTATTGAATATTGTCAGTGATTGGCTATGTCATGCAACATAGCTGGTTACCAACCAATCCAGGGACTGGAATATTCAGCAAGAGATAGCAAGCTATGTGCTATTTGGCTGGCCAGGAATCATTCCCAGCTGGCCAGATAGCACTGAATATCAGCTGGTCTGTCTTTAGAGTTCTCTTTTCTAGATGGTCATCTTTTGTGGTTTTGTAGAGTAGTAGAGCTAAAATGATGGGCAATACAGCTTTCATTATATACAGGATTGCCACTATTGGAGGGGTGTGTTTGTTGAGACTTGGAAGTTGGTAGTGATATCCAGGGTGAGAGTATGCCAATAAATGTTTGAATATGCATTTAAACATTCATGTCAGAGTATGCTTGAACTGGAGTTTAGCACACTCATACTGGGAGAAAACAATGAAAATTATATTTATGGAGGTAAGGAATAGTAAAGCTCAGAAACGTATAACTCAGGGGTGTCCAACCTTTTGGCTTCCTGGGCCGCATTGGCTAAAAGAAAATGTTTCTGGGGCTGCACAAACACTGCAGCAAGACAGAGGAGGGAGCTGGCAAGATGGTAAACACCCAAGGGCAGCAGAGGAAAACACTGCATCGCCCTCGACCGGGGCCACACAAAATACTTCACCGAGCCGCATGCGGCCCTCAGGCCGCAGGTTGGACACCCCTGGTATAACTGATACTTGCAAAGACTAGACTCACATTGCTGTATTTTTTTTTTTTTCCAGCTAGACATCGTGGAATTCATTCCCTCTCTTCTTTACTTTGGATATACAGCTCTGATGGTTTTGTCCTTCTGGCTTCTCACTGGCACCATTGGCTTCTATGCAGCGTATATGTTCATTCGCAAAATATATGCTGCAGTAAAAATTGACTGACTAAACAGTTTCGCGCAAGCTTTCAGAGTGTCATCCTGAGATAGAGGATAAATTTCCTTTTCAAAGGAATGAAAAACTGGATGAAGGAGAAATGAACCGTATTTGGAACATAATTTTTGGCAGAATTCTGGATTAGAAGGAGGAACCAAGAAAAAATAAATAAATAAATTTAAAAATATATATATATATATACATATATATATATATATATGTATGTGTGTGTGTGTATGTGTATAATTAACAAATATCACTCTATGAAAGAAACATTTGATCATTTTCTTTTTTTTAATTGTGATTGGGTGTGAAAGCAGTAGAAGTGTGTAGAAATATGATTTGATAGTACCAGAGGCTCTTTAGTTCTTAGCTTTTCACTTTGTTCCGTGCTCTCTGTGATCCCTGCCTACACACAGATTTTGCCTTCAAAGCATGCTAAGAATGCTGTTAAAGTGGGGCAGGAGTTTTGTGAGACTTAATTTCATCTGACAGAATTTTTTGAACACACTGAAGTAAGCGGTGCTAGAAGAAGCATTGGACTACATGCACTGGAAAGAAGAGTGTATTTCTTCCATCTTAATCCTACCTTAGTGTTCTGGTGTATTCTGAGGGAATGACAAACCTGCTGCATTTTCATTTGTATGACTTGTTTCTATAGAATAGAAATGACAAACATTCTTCTGAGGCAGCAGGTATGTTTACAAATGAAAGTTACTGTCAGTTGAATATACAAATGAATCTTTTAACCTGCTGAGCAGTAATATCTGGAAAGTCTGTACATGAGGTATATAAGAAGATTAGAGAACGAGAGATGGTAGGTGTGTATCAATATTTTGTACAGAGAGGCATTGTTTGAATATAAGAATGTTTCATTTCCATTTGGGTTAGTTAAGGAATGAAATCCAGCTCAATTCAATACAATACAGAAGGTCTAGCATTACAGGAACAAGACGTAGACAATCTAGCACATTACTTTCAAGAAAAAATCAGAATCCTGAGGCTGTCATTCACACAAGACCCAGCAGCTAACAGAGACCATTACCCAACCAAAAACGACGGGGCAAAGGAAACCTAGCTGCCAGATACTGGTCAAAATTCACCGTAGTTAGCATGCAGCAGATCTCAAACTGGCTGAAGAGAATATCCAGAAAGCACTGCCACTTGGATATTCACTTCCCCCTCTGTATTTGCGGTTTCATTAGCCGCAGTTTTCGGTTATTCGCGGTTTTTCGAACGGAGGCTCTGCCCCCAAATTTACACCACAGGAAATTGGGAGAGAAATCACCCGAAACCTACAGCCGAGGTGGAGCTCGTGAACTGACAGGATCCAGCGCTGTTCCCAGAGGCCCGCCACCCCGCGCACGTGCCTGCAACTTAGTGGGCATACGCCGACTCTGTACCTGGTATTTGCTGGCGCTAGGTGCACAGTCTGATCTGGATGTCCCCTGCAAAACCACAGCTACTGCTGCTGCTGCTTGAACGCCCAGAAAGCGACTCCCTGTCGTTTCTGCTCCCAGCCCGCAGACAATCCCATTCTACCATTCTCCACCCCTAAGCGGACGCATTGAACCCACAGGCTGGTCCCAGCGCGCATGGGTGGGAGGGGTGGTGGTAGGTTACTGCTCTCTCCCTCGCGCAGTGGTAGCCCTGCACTTTGTTCTGGATGCGATTCTCAGGATCCAGACCCACACTTTACTTTACAGCCGGTGGTATTTGCCCAAGCGATGCACAGAGAAAATCGCTGCACAGGAACAGGTCAGGTTATTTGCGGTTTTGTGCCTTTTCTAGTGTTTTTCACAGAAAGGTTATTCACGGTTTTTCTGTATTCATGGCCATGCTGTTCCCCTATCACCGTGAATACGGAGGAGGAAGTGTATATCCAGCTAGCCAGTTTACCCATGCCCCCTCTAACTTTCTGCTATGGTTGACAGACCTCATAAACAGATGCTTAGAAAATGGTCTCTACCACAAAACAATATCAACTATAGCATTGACACTCATACCCAAAGGCACAAACCTTGATCTGACCAAAGTAGAAAACTTTAGGCCAATAGTGGGGATTCCATGGCCTGCAATTCTGTGTAAGGATTCAATTAGCTAACTTCTTAGACCAAACAGATTCCACAAATCACAACATAGCTTCAGACCAAGGCACAGCACTTGAATCCCTGTTACGTTCAAAATAAGAAATCAACTCAGCAGAGGCAAAAAAAATCTATACTATTACCATTTGATATCTCTGCAGCATTTGATGCAGTAGACCGCTCTCTTTTACTCCTCAAATTAAATGATGACCTAAGTTCATGGATGATGAATAACTTTATCAAGCTAAAAAAAATCTAAATAAAAAATATTATGGTTCGGAGATTATAATTCGTTACCAAGCACAGAACTAGAGCTATCTACAGGTGAGAGGCTAAAGAGAAAATTCCTCCAAGGTTGAGGGAGTCACACATGACTCAAATCTAATCTACAACATTCATATCAACTCTCTAGTGAAAAAATTATTCTTTAAGTTTCTTTAAGATGAAACAGCTCAGGGCAACTTAGACCAGCTATTGAACAGCACAATCTGTTCTAATATCCCACCTGGACTATTGCAACTTACTATATGGGAGCATTACAGAAAAAAAAGCGAAAGAGACTCCAGCTACTACAAAACACAGCTGTAAGACTAATCCTCAAAAAGAATCAATTTGAAAGGGCAAGTCCACTATCGGAACATCTGCATTGGCTACCAATGAACAACAGAATCCATTTCAAGATAGCCTGCATGGTTCACAAAGCGATCTATGGAGAAAACTCGGAGGAACTGACATCTGATATCAAAGTTCCTCATTCCTTCTTCAACTTACGCAAAATACGCTTCAAACTACCCCTCCCATCAACTCAAAAAATACAGCGGAAGATGATGTTTAAGACTACCTTCAAATACCAAGCTCCCTACATCTGAGACAAGCTACTGATACAACTAAGACAACCCACCACATACCTTGACTTCAGGAAAAAAACGAAAGCCATAGTAACAGAGTGATATCAGATAAAGACCCGAATGGTCCATCCTGTCTGCCAACCTTACCCCCCCTCTCTTTAAATTATTGATTTAATTTAAATTTTCCTTTTTCTTAGCTATTTCTGGGCCAGAACCCAAAGCTCTGCCTGGTACTGTGCTTAGGTTCCATCTACTGAAGTCTCCATCAAAGCTCACTCCTGCCCATCTTCACCCCTTCCTCCCAACAACCACCCCCACTCTAATAATGTAACTTCCAAACTTAATCTAATTCTTATTGTAAACCGCATGAATTCCTTGCAAAGAATTTTAGTATATTCGACACTGTATTGCATTGTATTTTGTGCCAAGAAGACAGATGATATTCAGCATTCAGACTACAAATGGCAAAAAGTTTCTTAACTGTGACAATGGTCATGTGGTGGTGGTTTGAATGTTTCTCTTTTCCTCTCTCTTCATCTGTGGTGAATGTTGCTGCAGCTCAAGTTTGAACAAATGTTTAATTTTGTTTTGATTGGGATTTATTAACCACCTTTTCATGAAGAGATTAAAGTGGTTTACAATACATTGAATAGTAATCAGTACTCTTAAGTATATTTTCCCTATCAGTCCCAGCAGGCTTACAATCTAACTGTGGTAGCAGATGTAATAGAAGGTTAAATGACTTGCCCAGAGGCACAGAAAGTAGGCTGGGATCAAACTCACAACCGTAGGGGACTGAGGCAACCGTTCTAACCACTAGACCACTTCTCCCCTATTTTACAGGAGTGATGTGGATTCTACCTCTGACATCAGCATAAAAGACCATCAAAAATATTTATACCTTAATTTCATTATTATTAATATTACAAAAATGGATTTCAGTGAGCTTACTTTCATTGCTGAGAGGAATTTGACAGTTCAGGATTGCTTGAATAGAATACTCTTATTTAAAACAGACCTTTGACATGAATACACAGGACCATCCTGATATTATCATTGGATTATTTACAGCACAGGTAAATTGTTAAGATCTCCTTTATCCTATGTGTCCTTTCTCTCTCTTTCTCAAAAAAAGCCAAAAACAAAGATGCTTGTATTGTGACTGAGCTCTTAAACATTTTTACATGTTTTTTTAAGTTCTCGTACAACAAAGCAGACAAGAATAAGAAGGTACGCTGATGAACGGTGTCAGGTCAAAAGCGCGCCGGGACAAAGGCGCGAGCAGACAACTGAGCGCAGCGCGGAGGCACGCGCCGAAAAAAAAGACTGTTTTTAGGGGCTACGACGGGGGGTGTGGGGGGGAACCCCCCCACTTTACTTTATACAGATCGCGCCGCATTGTGGGGGCATTGTGGGGGGTTTGGGAGGTTGTAACCCCCCACATTTTACTGAAAACTTAACTTTTTCCCTGTTTTTAGGGAAAAAGTTACGTTTTCACTAAAATGTGGGGGGTTACAACCCCCCACAACGCCGCCGCGATCTGTATTAAGTAAAGTGGGGGGGGCTCCCCAACAAAACCTCCGTCACAGCCCCTAAAAACAGTCTTTTTCTTCAGCGCGCGCCTCCGTCTTGCGCTCAGTTGTCGGCGCGCACCTTTGTCTTCCGCGTTACTGTCTATGAACCCTGATGAACAGAATTTACAAAATGTAGCTAATAGATACAGATATCTGAATGTTTCTCTTAAGAGATTTATTTAAATGCTGAACTATAGAGTTCAGTTATAATTGTTTTAGTCTCTTTTTTAAAGGTCTCATGTAACATTTGGTTGGAGAGGTGTCTTGTCCACTCTTTTTGTTCAGACATATTTTCCAAATTATCATTACATCAAATAAACTGAAGCAGAACTATCAAATTGCCAGAATCTGACAATGCCACTAGTTTATGGAGTTTGAAATGTTTTCTCCATGGTTGTTTTTATTGGTTTCCTATGGCTACATTTTATCGTTTTTATTCAAAAATTGTTGGTAATACTGAATGTACTTACTGGTAAGTAAAATGTACTAAAATGTAAATCAGTACCAACTAGGATGTATGACTAAATAAAGACAGTATGATTTTCCCTTATCCTTGTAATTTTTATTTAGTCTTGAAAATAACATACGTTAAACTTTTCAAAGAAACTACCAATTAGTTTCTCTTTTTATTAGAAAGAATAAAGACATGTACATTAAACAATGACAATATATTTTCACTCCTAAAGGAACAAAGTATAACATAAGAATATGGAAAACTATCCTCCATTCCATCTCTCCAAATAATCATATAGAATAAAGGCAGGACAATAAAGTAAGCTGAACAACATCATAACTCCTTATGACTCTTCACTAACTTAACCTCAAGCTCATAAACTCCCAGTACATTCCCTATCCCAGGGGTGTCAAAGTCCCTCCTCGAGGGCTGCAATCCAGTTGGGTTTTCAGGATTTCCCCAATGAATATGCATGACATCTATTAGCATACAAAGAAAGCAGTGCATGCAAATAGATCTCATGCATATTCATTGGGGAAATCTTGAAAACCCGACTGGATTGCGGCCCTCGAGGAGGGACTTTGAAACCCTGCCCTACCCTAAGCCCTTAGGGCCGGATTCTAGAAAAGGCACCTAAAAAAATGGCACTGTCAACATGTCAATCACGCGCAGGTGCCATTACCAGAATCATGGCTACTGTTAAACATAGGTGCTGGTAATGTAAGCCAGGGTTTTGAAGGCCTACATTAATAGTGCCTATGTTTGACATACATCGCGTCTACAGAGGTGCATAAGATCATTTCTGGAGGAAATCACGCCTACTTTGGCCTTAGGCGCCTCTGTAGATCCAATACCAGCACCCCTTTTGTAGGTGCCTGTGGGCGCCTACATTTTTAAAATTAAGTTTTCATTGGTTTTAACCTAGAGAGCTGCACGGGGCAGGGACGACGGGAATCCCGCGGGACCCGGGGGTTCCCCCTTCGGGTCATAGGGATCCCATGGGGACACCCCCTAGGGTCGCGGGGATCCCATGGGGACGCCCCTAGGGTCACGGGGTTGGATATACTCGCGAGGCTTGTCTTCTCCCTACCTGCCCTGCCGCAGCACACAGCCGATCGGAAGTCTTCCATGATGTCAGCGCTGACGTCGGAGGGAGGGCTTAAGCAAAGCCCTCCCTTTCTCCGACGTCAGCGCTGACATCGGGAAGACTTCCGGTTGGCTATGTGCTGCAGCAGGGCAGGTAGGGAAAGGCAGTGGCGTACCAAGGGGGGGCGGGGAGGGAGGTCCACCCCGGGTGCAGCCTTAGGGGGGTGCACAGCCGGCCAGGTTTCCTTACCTTTGTGGCACTTCCCCCGACCGACCGACAACAGGCCCGGTCCGACAAACCTCCCTGGCCTGTAGCTACGAATCTAAATTACCTTCTTACAGCAGCTTCAATACTCCAGCTTCTTTAAGAAGGTAATTTAGATTCACGGCTACAGGGCAGGAAGGTTTGTCGGACCTTGCCTCTTCTGTTGTCGGTCGGTCAGGGAAGCGCCACGAAGGTAAGGGGCAGGGAGAGAGAAAGGGAGGTAAGGTGGAGTGGAGAGGAAAAGACACTTAAGGGAAATGGTTAAAACTGAGGGGGGAGAAGGACGCTGAAAGCACTGGGGAAGACAAAGGGGTGGAGAAGGACGCTGAAAGCACATAGGGAAGACGGGGGGGAGGACGCTGAAAAGATGGGAAAGACGGGGGAGAAGGACGCTGAAAGGACATGGGGAAGACAGAGGAGGAGAAGGACGCTGAAAGGACATGGGGAAGACGGGAGAGAAGGACGCTGAAAGCACATGGGGAAGACAGAGGGGAGAAGGACACTGAAAGGACATGGGGAAGACGGGGGGGAGAAGGACGCTGAAAGGACATGGGGAAGACGGGGGGAGAAGGACGCTGAAAGGACATGAGGAATACAGGGGGAGAAGGACGCTGAAAGGACATGGGGAAGACAGGGGGAGAAGGATGCTGAAAGGACATGGGGAAGACAGAGGGGGAGAAGGACACTGAAAGCACATGTGGAAGACAGAGGGGGGAGAAGGATGCTGACAGGACATGGGGAAGATGGGGGTGGGAGAAGGACGCTGAAAGGAAATGGGGAAGAGAGAGTGGGGAGAAGACACTGGCAGGGAAGAAGACAGAGATGCCAGACTATGGGGGGAGTGGAGGGAAGAAGATGGGTGCCAGACCAATTTGGAAGGGGGGAGAAAGGGAGAGGCACAGTAACAGAGCAAATGGAAGACACAGAGAGAAGAGAGATAGTGGATGGAATTGAATGAGAACATGAGGAAAGCAGAAACCAAGCAACAAAGGTAGGAAAAAAATTATATTTCTTTTTTTTTTTTTTTTGCTTCAGGATAAAGTAGTATATTAGTTGTGTTGATAAAAATTTATAAACATTAGAGGCTCTGGTAGAAACCCATTTACAAAGTATGTATTCTTCCCAATTAATATTTCCAAATTGTCTTTTTGCTTATTTGTAAATGGGTTTCTACCATAGCCTTTAATTCAGTAGCATAATTAAATGAAATAACTATTTCTGAAGTTTATAGAGACGGGCGGGGATGGAAGGGATTCCTCGCGGGGATGGGTGGGGATGGAGGGGATTCCTCACGGGGATGGAGGGATTCCTCGCGGGGATGGGTGGGATTCCTCACGGGGATGGGTGGGACTTTGGCGGGGATGGGTGGGATTTCTGTCCCCGCGCAACTCTCTATTATAAACAATGCGATCAATTACCATGCTGATTAAAGCAAGTTAAATCAATTAATTATGGCGCCGTTTCCAGAATCAGCCAGAGTTCATATACTCTTCTGTCTGTATCCTGAAATCTATTCAATGCTTAGCTTTGTGCTTTTGGGAATATTGACTGGATATAATTTTCGCAAATTGAAAGGAGCACTTTTTGTTTTTTGGGATGCAGCTGAACTCCACAAAATTCCCATACCATCAATGCATGAAATTTGTTCCTCCAGTATGAAAAAGGTTGATCTTGCTTTAATTAAATCTTGTAACTAAATGCAACCTTTAGGATGACCCACATCCATGCTTCATGCTTTCAATACATAAATTGCTTGCTTGTGATGTCAAAATCTATAGAGCTCCTTATGGAACCAGGGCATAAAAAAGCAACTACTGTACCATTTAATATAAACAGCCATTTGGAATATTTAATAAATGACTTGTATCTGGTGATAATTTGTATCATGTTTCAACATGAATGCAGAACATACAGTTGAAGAGTGACCTAAAGGACAGCTATTTATAAGAATCTGGAGTGTGGTTGTCTTTAAAATAATAGTCTAATAGAAGTAACATTAAAACAAAATATCTTCCGTGTTTGTTTTTGGAAACATGGAATAAATTCTCCCAACTATGGTGGTATAATAGCAGTGTTAGTCTACTTTTAAAGGTAATAAATAGGAATAAAACATAGAAAAGAAGGTAAGGCAATACCTTTTTTATTGGACTAACTTAATACATTTTTGATTAGATTTGAAGGCAATACCTTCAGATGAGCGAATGTTGACAAATATAAAAGCATGCCAATGACATTCTCACTGAAAGAGGATAGGGATGGGTTAGGTGGGAAACAGGGAGAGATGGATGGGTGATAAGCAGTATAGTTTTATTGTTTATAATGTAATAGAAAAGGATTACCTGATGTGGTGTTCAGGCACTGTTGGAGGGGTGGTGGCAGGTTACTGCTTTCTCCCTTGCGCAGTGGTAGTCCTACACTCTGTTCTGGATGCGATTCTCAGGATCCAGACCCACACTTTCATTTACAGCTGGAGGTATTTGCCAAAGTGTGTGGAGTTTTTTTCAGACCAGTGAAGATACAGATGGCTTAGGGTGCAGTGCTGTCCCGGCCGTCTGTGTACGAGGTCTGTTTTTCTCAAATTTTTTTGTGCATTTATGATTTATTTTCTACTCTGATATATTTTTTTGAGTGGATGAATGTGGAAACCTGCAAAACATATTTACAGTATGTTGTAACTGTTTTTGTTGTTTGATTTTTATATGGCTGTATTTTCCCTGAGATTAATTGGTTTATTTTCAACTCCATGAACCCATCCAGAGGGTGGTGGATATATGGAATGCGCTCCTGGAGGCTGTGATAGGCAGGAGCACGTTACAGGGCTTCAGAGAAGGTTTGAATAGGTTCCTAGAGGACATTTAAGTTTGATAAGATATGTGTTATCTTGTTGTGAGTGACTTCAATTGTTTTTATAAGCCGTATTTGCAAACAGAAGAGGCTTTGCTGGCCAAGGCTCTTCTGACCTTTTGGACTCCAGTCTTGAGATAGAAAAAATGCTGATTTCTTTAAAGTTTCATGTGACCTGTGTCCATATATGGTTTGTGTTTACGTCACATGCTGACACATGCTGACAACACTGATTCATGTAGAATGATATAAAAGAGATGTAAAGCTCATAATAAAATTGGACATGTTTTTGTAAGATGATTTCTGGTCTTTAAGATATGTCCCCGGGTGCACCTGACTTCCAAATGACAGAGACAGAGAAAGTATGGGGCAGGAATTGGGACCTAAATCCTTTTCAGTTGGGGGCTCGTCCGGGATGGGCAGATGATATCACCAATATTTTGTGAGTATTTCTGAATTTTTTCTGTTCTTTAATACTCACGGGTATTGGTGACCTGTACCCACCCTTTATTTTAAGTTCAAGCTTTGGGTTCTATTATGGAATTTTTTGGGAAAAATCTCAGGGTACTTTCGGTAAGCGCCCCTCGTGAATATAAGCAGCTGCCATTCTTTCGGGAAGAATGAAATTATTTATAGAACCCCCCTGCCCACTCTGTCATTTGTGAGGTTAAAAATTGGAGTATAAGATTTTATTGTCTCTTATTACTGTACCTCGCTTATAAGGTAAGATAAGCAAATATTTTTGCATTGCTATATTGTTTTTGTAATGAGTCATAATGGCACTTAGGATTCTCCCCCTCCTAGACAGATGAGACTTGTACGGCTGTGTGTGTATGACATTCTTCCTTCAGCTCACATCTCTCTGTGTCACCAATCCTTTCCCGTATACGTTTGCACTGTTTATATGTTTAACACTGAGGTAGGACATGCTGTTATGTGGAATGCATTGCAAGCGCTGTTTGAATCAGTCTAAGATCTTTCCCTTGTAGTTTGTACACAAGAATTGTTTCTTGTCTCTCTTTTGAACATACAATAGTTTGATCCTGCTTTATTCTGTGCGTTTCTTCTACGGCTGCTTCCTTTGTGTTCTGTGCTGGCAAAATTTTGTTTTGTTTTTAGAAGATTAGCCAGTTGTGAATTTTCTCTGTGCTTATTTGGATATCTAGTTACTGACCTTAAGGAATGCGATTCTGGTTTTCTCTTTCTGACTGTAAACCTCATTTTTTTCTATTTTGACAGTCTGAATTCTATAATGTACAAATGCACTTTGACTGCCAGACGCTGTTCTTTGCTTTCATTATCAGGGTCCGTGCATGAATGCTTTTGCCCCTCCCCCCAGACTTCCCGGTTTTGGGCTTCCACTGACAGTGTTGTATTTCATGTACCCCCTATAGTGCTTCTTTGAGAAGTTTCTTCCTCTCCTCCATTCCACCGGCAGCCAATGTTTTTTTTTTTCTGTCATTGTCCTAAAGAATGTTTTTTTTAGTCCCTGATGGTGAGGCTTTTCAGCCCCTTTTTGCCTTCACCTTTAAGCAACAGTATACCTGGTGTGGAATGCCCCAGGGCTATGTTGACCCCCCTGTGGTGTTCTTCATTGTCCTCCGGGCTATTCTACAGTCATGCACTGTCCCTCATGGTCCTGTCCTCATTCTGTACCTCTTTTTGTGTTCCATAATTCAGGAGACCTGTCAGGCTGATAGTTTGCACCTTTTACAATGGTTGTCTGTGTGTGGTCACAAGGTGTCACGAAATAAACTGCACTGGTGTAAATCTGAAGTGAAATACCTGGGTTTTGTCCTGTCTCATGGTCAGAGGACAATCTGCACTTTCCACATTGCTGCTGTTCTGGGTCTGCCCCGCCCAGCTACCAAGAAAGACATGCTTATTTTTCTTGATATGATTGGTCACTGCCGCCAATGGATTTCTGCTTGTTCCTTCTATGACCAGATTCTGAGACAGACCCTAGTTTCTGAAATGACTGCTCTTATCAGATGGACTCATGAAATGTTGGACATTTGAGATCTGCTTTGGTTCCTAGCCCAGGTTTGGGTCTTCCTGTTTATGCCCATATGTTTTATCTCTTTGTTTGGGACCATTGTAACATCATGAAGGGAGAACATGGCGGTAAGTTACGCTCTGTTGCCTTTTTTTTATAGTCACTCCTGTTCAAGTTCCCTGGCTGCATGTGCTATGGTAGTAGAGATGGTTACTCCTCTGACCCTTGGTCATCCCATTACCCTTCACACTTTTCACGATGTCCAAGCCCTTCTTTTAAATGGGTTCCTGGGTCTCAAGGGTGAACAGGATTCTCTTCCTCTCTTTTTTTTTCACAGTTTCAGTCCTTTGTTACCTCCCCCCTCTGAACTTGATGCCTGGCGTTTGGCAGGTGCCCAAAGCCGCCCTTTTGGACGGACTTTGGTGCAAACAGGGGAAACCCTGGATACCAGCTGCTAGCTCTCCCTTATTCATTGCCCAATATCATGGTATTGGTTATCGTAGTGCTCGCTCGACATTTTAACTTCTTGCTAGTGATATTTTCATTCTTGACCTTTTGCTCCTTGATATAGATATATATAGCTCGATAATTACAGCTGGCATGTTTGTGAATTGAAAACAAATTGGAAAACACAATTCCATTCTATTGTTTTAGCTGAAATTAGGATGTTGCTAATTTAAAATGTTTTTTCTTTTTCTTAGCAGTAATTCAGATGTATACATAGCCATCCCAGATCAGTTTTGGCACAGATATTTCTAATGTTTTCCAAGGGTCCTCTTTATCACTGCAGAGATAGAGACGCTCCAAAGAGACATTAGCTTTATGCCTTTTTCCAAATATGAGATGGTTATGATATACATTATTTGTAGTTTCGGTTTTTTATATCAATGTGTTTATTTGCAGAGTTAAATTCAGCCCTGCACACTTGACAGATGGAGTAATGGCTTCATGCTTAAAACTTTATGTTTTGTCTGTGTCATGTCTATTTGTTTTAGTTTAGTGGGTACCCCAGGATACATAACATTGGCCATTTCTAGAGCTCTTTTTCCACTTCTTACTAGTCTAACTGCGCAATGTTCTTTTACTTTTAGCTTTCATATTCTGAATGAAGTTTAGTTAGGGGTTATATGTTTAAGAAAAAGCTTTACTTTATACAGCGTTTATTTCGTGGTGTTCCCTACATATGATCCATTCAGTATACATTTCTGAATACATTCAGTACATCAGTATGGTCTCTCTGAAGTGCCATAATAGTTATATGAAGCACACAAAAACATATCTTTTTGGATTGTTCAATTAAGAACCTTAAGTAACTGAGTATTGTCTCTCTTTTGCCATACCTATATCAAGTAAATGTACTGGTATTGTCACATGTTGCCACATTCAGTACAGGCAACATGGTTTCTCTCTTGCTTTCTATCTCTTATTTGGATCACATTGGAGTACAGCTGCTGAATGATATTTGGAATGCTTTTCAAGCATCTCTTTTCAAGTATCCCTTTCTGTATGCACAGACATCTGGCTGCTCTCCCTTTGAGATTCTCACGGGATGACCTTTCCCCGCCCCATGGGTAGACAAACCCTCAATAATTGAGAGTAGTGATCTTCCCTTGATACAGGAGGAATACGTCCAAAAGCTCATTGAAATATTAGGGCTTGTTCAAAGAAACGTGTCTTGCACTTCTCCTTTCTCTCCACAGATTCCTACCCATTTTTTCCAGCCTGGTGATTGTCCAGAAGCTTTCCAAGGATCGGAAGCAGACGGATTTCCCCTTTGGCCTTCCCACTACTGTGATCGCTGTGACCAGGCTCGCTGCACTCACTGAGGAGTTTCCTGTTTGGATCCACGCAAGTCGCTTGAAGAGGGTTAACCTAAAACCCCAGAAGCAAGTCTTCCCTGCGCAGATTTCACTTCCTCCAGTGGAACAACATGATGATCTCATTGCATACCAACTTTATCATTCTCTTACTGGCAACGCTGTTGCTAGTTTTTCTCCCTGTATGGATCATTTCTAACTGGGTATACAGGGATGATGTGTTTTGGGTCCACGACACTTTCTGCCCATACCCATCTGTAAATGACACTCCTGCTGTAAACAGCACCCCCGGCACCTCTTTGCGAACACAACGTCAAGCTGGACTACTCCCTCGCAAAGGCTGTCCTTCAATTGGAATCCAGAAAGACAGACAGTATGATTGATATAATTCCAGCAGTGTGCAAGTTGCCACCTTCTCTTTTGAGTATTGTGACATTGTGGACTGTTCATCAATTGATATCCCAAGGCTGTGTCATTGGTCCTCAGAGATTCCTAAAACTAAAGACATATATATATATATATATATGTGTGTGTTACTGACTCACGTTGGGGGGATAAGTGTGCATTTTGGGGAGCGGTAGGGTAGAATATTGATACTGACTGGGCTTATAAACCAGAAAGTACTCTGAAAAAGTGGACCAAAATGGTAAATCAATGCTTACTTGTATGACCCTTCATAAGGTTGGAAACTGTTATAGGAAAAGTGTTCCTGCACAAATTATTAAGCTTTCTCTTACTATTGACAACCCTAGACCTACTGATGAAGGTATGTACATTATGGACATGTGGTTTAAGGGTGGGTCTAGCTATCCGACCCATCAGTTTTTCTTACGGGATCTATCTACCTCCTCTAATTTTACCTATCCCCTTTGTGCACTGTGGTGTTCTAAATACCTTTTGCTGCCTGGACAGCAAAAGCTTGATATTTCCGTTACCATCTATAAGGGTAATTACACATGTCATGTTTCTAATCTGACACAGGGTAGTTTTGTAGGTAATTTACCCCCAGGTTATTGTTCTGTCTTGGCTCATAGGTATGCCCCATTGTTGCAGCATCAGATTTTCACCCTAGGTGATATTTACTGGCTCTATGGAGACTTTTGGCTCCCTGTTAAGCTACCCAGCCAGTGGATAGGCCAGTGCACTTTAGCTAAGGTTACCATGCTCCTGCATATTCTTTCTGAAAGGCATGATTCCTATTCACATGGTTTTTCCTCTTTTCTGTCTCGATTTAAATCTGATCGCATGTATACATAGATGCTATAGGGGTCCCAAGAGGGGTCCCAGATGAATTTAAGGCCTGAGCTCAGGTTAAGGCTGGGTTTGAGTTCCTTATTCCCTTTGTTACTATTAATAAGAATGTTGATCGGATTAATTAAATTTATTATAATCAGCAAAGCTTTGTGAACTACTCTAGGGACGCCTTGCAAGGTATTGCTGATCAATTAGGCTCCACTTCTCAGATGGTTTTCAAAATCGTATGGCCCTAGATATGATTCTAGCTAAGAATTCTGTAAAATTCTTCCCAGTACTTTATGCTGTTGTACTTTTATTTCTGACGATATAGGTCCTACTATGGCCATTCAGAAATTAGCAGACCTCTTTGCTGAGCTCAAATGTAACTCTGGTTTATCTAATTCTTGGGATCAGCACTTTAGTTGACTGCAGGGTTGGGTAAAAGACCTTTTTATTGTTACAATCTCTATTATTATCTGCACTCTTGTCTTGACTGCTCATGTACTGTGTTATTCGTATTACAGCTCCTAAAACCCATATCTAGAGTATCTCTCCCTCCAAGCTCATGCTGTGCATTTATGACGTCATTTTCATGACGTAAGAGGGGATTGAAGGGACACGTCTTGTAGTTTTCCATGGAATGTGTTTGAAGCTGTAAATCCAGACTCTGTTTGCCTTCTCTTGCTGAAAAATAGTACAAGGACATTTATGTTTGATAAGATATGTGTTATCTTGTTGTGAGTGACTTCAATTGTTTTTATAAGCCGTATTTGCAAACAGAAAAGGCTTTGCTGGCCAAGGCTCTTCTGACCTTTTGGACTCCAGTCTTGAGATAGAAAAAATGCTGATTTCTTTAAAGTTTCATGTGACCTGTGTCCATATATGGTTTGTGTTTATGTCACATGCTGACAACACTGATTCATGTAGAATGATATAAAAGAGATGTAAAGCTCATAATAAAATTGGACATGTTTTTGTAAGATGATTTCTGGTCTTTAAGATATGTCCCCGGGTGCACCTGACTTCCAAATGACAGAGACAGAGAAAGTATGGGGCAGGAATTGGGACCTAAATCCTTTTCAATGATGCCGATCATTTGTCATAGAGGGCAGGACTTCCTGGCAGGAAAAAGAAGGGCTTGAAGCCCTTGGTATAGTGGAAGTTTGTTCAGAAAGTGTTAGATCAGGGGCCATTGCCATTTGAAAAAAAAAAAAAAAAAAATTGGCAAGGTGAGTCATCTGTTTGCCCTCCTTCAGCGGGACCCCTGACAATTTCGGTCCCTAGGCACGTACCTACTGGGCCTATCCATTAATCCGGTCCTACCCCTAATTCTGTAATCTTGGTTTCACCAGCCAGACTCTGAATTGATTGAACATTTTGTTTAATAATGAAGCAAAAACCAATTTATAGTCAAATGAATTCAATGCAGTTCAAGCCTGTCACGTGTTTTCATTCTCTAGCAGCACATCAGAGTTAAGCTCTTGTGGAGGTGACACCGTTTTCTAGACTTGGATAAAAACCTAAGTTATTACCAATGACAAGAGCAGAACCCATTCATTATTGATTATGATACATGAATTGTAGCTCATTCACAAATAGTTATCCTCTTCCTCCTCATGAGCTAGTGCCTCAATGTCATGTGTAATGTCGGTAATTATCTTGCTGAAGGATTCTGATTCAGAGTGGAGAGACCAACTGTCATAGCTGCGCACAGCAGAGGCAGATGTATTGCTCATGCTTCTTTTTATCCTCCCAAAACTATCCGTCAGGATTCCACATTCCCGGATGCCAATGCTTTCCAGAAAGCTCTCAAAGTAGCCAATGTCCTGATCAGGAATGAAAGGTCTCATACCTAAAGGAACATAAATGTATAGCTATAAAACAGTCAAATTAATAGAACAATGTGACAATTATGACAATATATAGTAATTATTTAAAGGGCTGTCAATTACATGACTCAGAGATAAACCAAAATATGACTTGGGTGCATGAGAGCAGGGTATTTAGGGCCATGATAAGGACCATACAGAACCCTCGCTTGCGGCAATAATAGCTATGTAACCTGAGTGAAAGGTTGCAAATAAAAATATCAGTAAACTAAATAATGTTTATGTTTATTAGTACTCATAGACCGCCCTTCACAATAACAGCAGAGTGATTTATAAATTTAAAAACAAACTGAAAAGGAAAAAAACTCCATTGTCAAAAGGAAAGATAAATTAAATATAACATTATAAAAATAAAATCACAATTAGATAAAATGCTTAGAGGATTTCTTTGGCAAGGAAAACAATCTCATGTTCCCTTATGTAAGATGACTCTACCAATTGATAGGGGTGGTCTTGGCTTGTTGTCTTTGAGAAGATTTGTAGAATCATGTCATATGAGACATATTCATGATTGATTCCTCTCTGACTCAAGTAGAGCTTCAATTATGGAAACCTTATCATTTTAGCTACCTTTTTCATATTCATGGAGTGGAGGCTGCTGTTCTGGGAAATCCTTATTATTTTCTACTTGCACCTCTGAGATCCACTTGGTGACAGGTTTGCATTTAGATGAAATTAAAATCTCAAATTACACCTTTGTTGCCTGTTAATGGTAATGGCTCTTTTCTACCTGGTATGATTGTGGCAGTTTTTTTGAAAAAAATAAGAGAGAATCTTATTTTTTTTATATCAAATTCTAACTGATGAAGGTACATTACCTATGATCAATCAGTTACATACTGATTATGGTTGGTGTAGTTTAGATATTTTTTCTTATTTGCAACTCAGACATTGAGGCCCGGATTCTGTAAACTGTGTCCCGATTGTAGGCAGCTATAGATATCCTACAGCTGTCTAATCAGCCAATTGGGATGCACGTTTTTTTAAAAAAATGCTTCCCAGGCAGGCCGCCTATATTGAATGGCCCACAATCCCGCATAAGCTTGCCTAAGGCCTTAGGTGAACCTAGGCAGCCCTATGTATCTCCCTAGTAGAGCGGGAGATGCTTACAATGTAGGCCAACAAAATGCTGGCCTACATTGTAAATAGACGCGGCCGCTACACTTATTGCAGCAAGGGATCTCCCTGCTGTGATTAATATAGCAGCCATGACTGTGGCCACCAGTCTCCCCCACCCTGAATGAACTAGGCAGACCCCCCCACCCACCACTGATGATTGCTGGCAGGAGGGTGTCCAATCCCTCCTGCCGGAAGGCCCCCCACCCCAACAATTGCCGGCAGGAGGGAGATGGTGAGAAGACCCATCTGGCCAACTTTTTAAGGTTAGTGGGGGGTCCGGGGGGCTGTTAGTGGGGGTGGGGGGCCTACAGGCAGGAGGGGTTGGGCACCCTCCTGCCAGTGATTGTTGGGAGGTGGGGTTGGGAGGCCTATCGGCTGGAGGGGTTGCAGGTAAGTCATATACAATGCTTTCTGAAATTATTACATGGTCTCATACTGTAGCATTAAATGATTTTATAATTCTGCTTGGAATTAAAATATGTAGCAAGATATATTTAGTTTTATTGGAGGTAAATTATTTAAGTTTGCTGGAATTATTGCCTGACCCAAGAAATTATTAATTCTGAGGGACATAAAATAAACATGATTTTGCTCTATAATTCTGCTTGGAGTTAAAATATTTTTATAATTCTGCTTGGAGTTAAAATATATTAATTTGATGGATTTAAAAGTGAATATCTGATGTGGTCTCTGTTAAATGCCTCATTCAGTAGAGCACAAAAGAAAGGACTGAGCCATCAACCTTCAGAAAGTGTTAAATGCACCTATTCAATGGAGAACAAAAGATGTATCAGTAGAACAGGATGTAGGCCAGCATCTCTTTATACCAAACTACCCTGTTTCCCCGATGATAAGGCAGGGCCATCAAATAAGACAGCCCCCCCTTTTTAGAAAAAAATGTAAAATAAGGCACCCCCCCGCAAATAAGCCACCCACCGATACCTGCGCTTACCCGAATCGGGTGGTACGGTGGGTGACTCCGTGTGGTCCCTCCGTCTACCGTATTTGCCTCCATGGCTGCGTGCCGCGCCTCGTCATGAAGTGAAGAGGAGGAAGCGACAGGACTGCAGCGCGCGCACGTGACTCCGCGCCAGGAAACACAGGCAGCTTCCCTCATCCCTCCCTAACGGAGACTGCAGGAGTTTGTTCACGGCCAGAACATCCAAAAGTGAGACACACAGACAGGTTTCTTTTGCTGTGAGCAATACCACTTACTGTATATAAAGCCTGTTTAAAATGCATACGGTATATAAACAATGGTTTCACATTGTCAAGTCCCCTCTGATGCTGCACTACAGAATAATCTCTTTACTGTGTTTCCCTGATGGAGAACATTGGGGACATTAAATGGTACAATATATGGTAGGATGGATAAAGCTGGCCATACACGGTACGATTTTTCGGCCGACCGATTCTTCAGCCGTCAAATAAGACAGCCCCCCCCTTTTTAGAAAAAAATGTAAATAAGGCATCCCCCCGAAAATAAGCCCTAGAGCATATTTTGGCCTTCCAAAAAAAATAAGACAGTGTCTTACCATCGGGGAAACAGGGTAGCTGATGCCCCGGCGTTGCATGGGTATTTAATTATAGCAATAACACTGTAAATGGATTCAAATAAAGATACTTTATAGTGGTGAATGAAAGTATTTTTTTACAGCTTAATAAAAAGTACAATATTCAAATAATAATGTGAAATATTTGACAAAATGAATACAATACAACTAACGCAAAACGTGATTATAAACAACAATTTTAGTTTCACCTCCTGGAGCAAGAACATATAAATTCTTGGGTGAACCCACCCTTGAGCAAGCAACATAGAGTTGTGGGCCGCGAGACCCCCAGAACATAACCCAGGTAGTGAGGGATCAGCATACCAAGTTTCGTTCAAATCGGTGAAGCCGTTTTTGAATTACAGTGAGAATGGCAGCTTTTTACATATTTTCCATTGACATGAATGGGTGAAATCAGATTTTCTGTTTGTAGCTCCGCCCACGTGTGCAGGTGGGCCGCGAGACCCGCAGAACATATCACCCCAGGTAGTGAGGGATCTGCATACCAAGTTTCGTCCAAATCGGTCAAGCTGTTTTTGAATTACAGTGAGAATGGCAGCTTTTTACATTTTTTCCATTCACATGAATGGGTGAAATCTGATTTTCTGTTTGTAGCTCCGCCTTATTGCAGCTGGAGTTGCCTAGGTCCAATCTATCCCCGGATAATTGAAATCACCCATGATAATTGTGTTGCCTCCCTTGCATTCATGTTTAATCTCGCCCGTCATTTCTCCATCAGTCTCTTCGGACTGCCCTGGAGGTCAGTAGTTCCATTTGTTCCCGGTAATGTGGCCCTTGTTGTTTGTTTTCAGCGTATGCTCCTTGGTAGATTCAGTACCCCTGGCATACGTGACGACAACAGGAAGTTTCAAGTCAGTATGCCCAGTATGCGAGATCGCGTACAGACCACAGGCTGCATAAGACCTGGAGGGCCGCATGCAGCCCTTGGACCGCAAGTTTGAGACCGCTGGTATCAACACAGCTAAAGAATGAAGACAATTCACGGGCAAGAACAAAAATTAAAATGTAGTGTCTCAATACAAAAACAGATAATTTACCTATAAAAAGGAATTTTCTCTTGTCACCATAGAGCTGCAATAGATCCTTGCAATATTCTTGAACTGATACTCCTAGCCGGTACTCTCGAAGCAGCAGGGCAAACTGTTGAATCTCCTGAGCATTCAGCTTGCTTCTTAGCTGTAGAAATATTGATTGCAGGCAAAGAAAGATCAAGTATTATAGCAGCTACACACCAGAGATAAATATTAAACAGTTCATAGCCACATAGCTGGAGATCATACAATCAAATTTCACCCAAACACGCTTTGGATCCCTCAGTTAAGAAACATTTCCAGACTCCTTCTACAAACCTATCCAGATTCACAATGGGTTCTATTACATATTTCACTTACTGCTTGCAGTTTTTCTAGGAAACTAGTAGATGGCAATTCAGTTTATGATTGGCTGGGGAGGGGGGGACTTTGATGGGAACTCCAGTAATTTAGAACATGAGGAGCTGGTTTGGACTCTTACCGTCTGTATTACCACAAATGATGTAATGGTTTGGATAGGCTGGAGTAAGCTTTGATGGCAACTCCAGCAGATGGAATCCAAGATATTGAGCTTTGACAGTAACTCCGGTAGTTCCGGGCAGACTTCTATGGTCTAGCACCCAGTAACAGCAAAGAAGAAAGATGATTCAATTTAAGCATGAATTTTTAATCAGTGGAATTTTTGGGCAGACTGGATGCACTATTCAGGTCTTTATCTGCCATCATCTACTATTAAATTAAATACTTTGCTAATCATCTATTACTACTATCAAATACTACTGCATACTACATACTACTATTAAATACTCTGCCATCATCTACTATTAAATGAAATACTCTGCTAATTTTCAATGTAGATAGATATCTCAAAATGCCTCAAAAATGTCCATCTGCCAAAAATGTCTGAATTGCTGTTTGGAACACCCAAACAGAAAACATCAAAGTGTGCTTGGCATCTCAAACAGGACATTTTCTGAATGGGCATCAGTGGTATAGCAAGGATAGGAGGCACCTGAAGCAGTGGTGCCCCCCGCTCCTTCCATTCCAACCTCCACACTTCTTCCATGCCCTCCCTTCCCATCCCTGTACCTCTTTAAATTTGTGCCAGGACAAGCAGCTTCTTTGGCCAGCTGCTCCGAGACCCAGAAGTGATTTCAGAGGGAGCCAAGCAGGCACAAGCAGCAGGCTAGAGTCGTTGCTTGCGCTGGTGAAGATTTTAACGAGATACAGGGGAAGGAAGGGTGCTGGAACTCCTAACAAGATGGCGGCAGCATTCCAGAGGGTGGACATTCCAGAGGACATGTCTGAGGTGTGCCTTGCTCTTTCCTCATGTCCAGTCCTTAAATCTTCTTGTAACCCTTTGATTCCCCCAATTCTACATCCAATGTACATGTCCTGATCTTAAATCTGTTGTAAACTGCAGTGAATCATAGTGGAAAACTGCGGTATAGAAGAAAATGTATGGTATGGTACATCTTCATGTACTGATAGCTAGGCGATGTCTAGGGCAGGAAATAAAAATATCTAGCAGTAGTCAAGCCATGACTTGTTTGTTTTGATCCATTTGTGTTGTTGCTGAGTTGGAAAGTGGGGAGGTGGATTTTTGTTGTGTGAAAGAGAGTGGATAGTTGAATAGTTGGTTGGTTTGCTGTTTTTGTGTGCCCTAGTATGAAAAGTACAGTTATTTACCATAACAAGTGTTATCCATGGACAGCAGGCAGATATTCTCACATGTGGTTGACATCATCCACGGAGCCCTAGTATGGACTTCTCTCTCAATGCAAAGCCTCTGTTCCCCATTAAGGGGAAACGGCGGAACATAGGAGAAATGGACAGGGTGTGGAGAAAACTCATGCGCCTGTTCAATGCCAGTGCCTTGACACCGTGCTCAGTAAGTACTTATTAAATACATGCGTGGTTTATATATATTTATAATATGCATGTTTGTTGCGCAGAAGCCTATTTCGTCTGCGTTCCATGAAATCGCGCACTGTATCATCCATCCGCTGGAAAATTGCGCAGTTCATAATTATTTATAATATGCATGTTTGTTGCGCGGAAGCCAATAATATGTATGCATATTTCATCCGCATTCCATGAAATCGCGCACTGCATCATCATCCATCCGCTGGAAAATTGCACAATTCATAATTGTGTCCCTACATGTTTTAGTTCTTTGAGTTAATTACAGGGATAGGCAACTCCGGTCCGCAAGAGCCATATTCCAGTCGGGTTTTCAGCATTTCCCAAATGAATATGCGCGAGATCGATTTGCATACACTACTTTCAATGCATATTCATTGGGGAAATCCTGACAACCCGACTGGAATACGGCTCTCGCGGACCGGAGTTACCTACCCTTGCCTTAATATAATGTTTAATATAACCCATATATATCATGCCTCACTCATTTTTGTCCATTATATAATAGGTGGAGGATTTGAAAAAAAAAAAAAGCGCGAGAACTCAGGCTCTACCATCCTGCCTGGGTTTGTTCAGTGCGCCAGAATTTGGATAATACTCCAGGTATGTTACCGTAACCTAAAGGTGGGGTGTAAGGTGTGAAGTCATAATATCTCTGTTGACTAATAATTTGTTGTAAGCATTAACCGTTCTTCATATACTTCTGATACTACATTCATTTATGTCTTCAGATGACAGTGAGGAGGAGGAAGATGCTGCCACTGCCCCTATCCCTGACCGCCCCTTCATTATCCCCCGCAGACGCCCCACTTCCCAACACCCTTCCACCTCCGCCCAGTCCCGTCCCACTTCCCAACCCCCTTCCACCTCCGCCCAATCCCGTCCCACTTCCCCCCACCGATGCCCTAGACCACCCTCATCCATGATCCCCCCTAAGAAAATGCCCCAAACATAGCCCTGCTCCTTCATTCCCAATGCCAGTTCCCCCTCCTTCTCACGCCCTACCCCCCGGTTCACCATCGAAATTTTCCCCCGCAATCATCCTTCCATCCTCAGTTCTCCCTCAGCCCTCCCACATCCCTCCCGCAGCCCTCCCTCATCCACCCTCAATACTCCCTCAGCCCTCCCTCATCCCCCATTCTCGAAAGATTCAGCAACCTCTCTGTCGAGACTGGTAAGTGTTCTGATATTTTGATTATGTAATTGTCTTCAATTTCCAACTGCTTATAATGCTCTTTTTCAATGCAGATATATTGGCATCCCCCTCTTCTCGCACCCTATCCCATGTTTCAACACCCCCTCCCCATTCAAAGCCCCACCCGTTGTCCCACCTGTTCTACCCTCCGCCGCTCCACCCGAGATTGTGGGACCAACCCCTCACCACCAACTACCCTTGTTGCAGCGACCACTATTGTGGCTCACGTTGCCACCAACACTGATCCTCCGCCCAGTTCAGTAATAGTGGAGGACATTCATACAGTGGTGGGAATCCTGAATGTGGGTGTGGAAACCATTCAGGACCTCTCCCAGGAGGCGGTCACAACGGTCCGTAACATCACAGGGGCACTACGGACCTTCATGGACACACTTGATGGTGCCCCTCCCACCCTGTGAATGTCTCCTGATGTTACCGAGGGAGCTGCACCCTCTTCTCACCCCTCCTCCCTCCCCCTTCCATACTCCCTCCCCCTCCTGCCCTTACCCCTCCTTGAAAAAAAACAAAAAATTTAAATAAACAAGTCCCACCCCTTCTTCCTTCCCCTTCAGCAAAAGCTCTCGCAGAATTTTTCATTAACAAAGTTTAAAAAAAAAGAGAAAAAATTCCAAACAATGCGATTTCACGTTCTTCCGATGACTGTGCAGACTCTACTATATCATCCATTTTGTCTTTCTCTAGATGTTCACTCTTCCTAGTTTGGAGGAAATACAAAAATGCATTAACACACTTAATATAAAAGGAACTAGCTTAGAAGTAATTCCTCCTTTCTTATTAAAACGATTTTATTCTATTTTTGGTCCATATATCAAAGAGTTAGTCAATTCAAGGCTATCCTCCAGATCCCTACCCAAAATCTGGAAACAATCAATTATCCACCCGATTATTAAAGATAAATCTGTTAGTATGCTAGATCTTTCCAATTATCGCCCCATAGCAAATATACCATTTATGGCCAAACTCACAGAAAAAATCGTTTTCCAACTTTCGGATTTCGTTGAGAAAACCAACGTTCTACACCCTAATCAAGACCGGCTTTCGTCACTGTCATTCAACAGAATACTCCCTGTTAGGACTTACCACCAAAATACTCTACCATCTCGACCATCATAAATCTGTTCTACTCTTCTCTTTGGACCTTTCCTCAGCATTCGACACCATCGACCACTGCTTACTTTTAACAAGGCTTCGGGAAATCGGTATCTCAGACCAGGTCTTGAAATGGTTCACATCCTACTTTAAAGATAGATCTTCTAAAGTAGTCCTCAATAATACCTCATCTGAATCCTTCCCATGTAAATATGGAATCCCACAAGGCTCTATACTTTCTCCTTTACTTTTTAACATTTTTTTAGCACCTCTCCTGGCGGTTTCACAATCTATCGGTTTCACTACATTCGCATACGCGGACGACGTTCAACTTCTTCATCCTATTGATTTAAATAATAAGGAAGAATCAGCTCTCATTAATCACAAATTAGAAAAAATTAAATCTTGGTTGGATGTTAACAAACTTTCACTGAACATTAATAAATCTAAATTAATGATTTTTCCGTTAAAAGAAGGTACAACACTTCAGGCTCCATTGAAATTTGAATCTTTCCCTATTAAAATTGTTCCAACTTTAAAGCTTTTGGGCGTTACCCTTTATAGTAAATTTTCGTATCATTCTCATATCAGCGCAGTCATCCAGAAGTGTTTCTATCGATTGAGAATGATTCGTTCCCTTTCTAAGTTACTGGAACCTGCCGCACTGAAAACTTTAATCCACTCATTGGTAATTGCGTGTCTAGATTATTGTAATGCCCTTTATAAGGGTATTACAAAAAAGGAGATAAGACGACTACAGATCATCCAAAATACCGCTATTAAGATCATTAGCGGGGCAAAGAAATATGATCACGTCTCCCCTCTCTTAATCAACGCTCATTGGATGCCAATCGAACACAGGATTAATTATAAAATTTTACTTTTAACATTTACAACCAGAATGAATAACCAACCTGATTTTATTAATAGCCTTTTAATCCCGTATGTTACGTCAAAATCCCTCCGCTCAACTTCTCAAAATCTTTTAGTTATACTATCATTAAAATCAATAAATACTTTACGCACCAATAACTTTGCAGTTACTGCCCCTTCTCTCTGGAATGTATTGCCTATATATCTTCGTAACGAATCGGATATAAAACAATTTAAAATAGAACTAAAGACATTTTTATTCCGAGACGCTTTTTGCTAAAATGCCCTTTTAAGGGCTAAGCTTATAATCAAATTTTAATCTTTCTTGACAATTTATTACCTATCCTATACTGTTTTGCCTATCCTATACTTATTGTAGTTCTTCCCCATCTGCCCTCTTGTAGTTGTATGTCAGTGTAAGTCACTCATTTTCCTTTTTTTATTATAAGTTTCAACGTAATTGTTTAACTTGTTTTTATGTAATTTTACTATGTAAACTGCTTAGAAATTAGATTAAGCGGTCAAACAAAAATTTTAATAAACTTGAAACTTCCACACTCTCTCCCCCTCCTGTCCTTACCCCTCCTTGAAAAAAAACAAAAAATTTAAATAAACAAGTCCCACCCCTTCTTCCTTCCCCTTCCACACTCCCTCCTCTCTTCATCCACCCCCCTCCACACTTCCACCCCCTCCATATCCGTTCCCCACTTACCGACCCCTTCTCACATAAAGTCATCAAGTCTCCAGCATCAGGACTCCCCTGCCTCCTACCGTCTCAACGGATCTGCTATCCTCCTGTGAGTGGCTCTCTCTCTCTCGCTATCTCTCTGTCCCGGGCCCAGACTGTTGCTTCCTATCCCTCACAACTGTGTTTTCTTTCCCCTCCAGCCTCCTGTGTTGCTGCTGCAATGACTACTACCTGAAGAATCAAGTCTCCAGCATCAGGACTCGCCTGCCTCCTACCGTATCATCAGATCTGCAATCCTCCTGTGAGTGTGTGTGTGTCTCTCTCTCTCTCTGTCCCGGGCCCAGACTGTTGCTTCCTATCCCTCACAACTGTGTTTTCTTTCCCTTCCAGTCTCCTGTGTTGCTACTGCAATGACTATTACTTCAAGAATCAAGTCTCCAGCATCAGGACTCGCCTGCTAGAGAATGACACGGGGAGCGATCCCCGCAGCGAACCGCTGCGTGGCTGCGGTTTGGCTGCGGGTTATGGTGACCTCATTAGCAAATCGCCGCAGACGCGGGGACAAATCCTTTCACCGACCGCAAAAACGGTGAATAGATTTGTCCCCGCAGGCCAATGTCCCCCCCTCTAGGAACCGCAATTTACCTGTGTTTTCACCGTGCTCCTCATTTGTCAGATCAACCCTTCCTGCCAATAGAACCCCCCCCCCCACCCCGACGATCGCCCTCACTGGTAGGAGGGTGCCCAACCCCTCCTGCCGGCACCCCCAACGGCCCCCTATATCACCAATAGGAGGGTGCCCAACCCCTCCTGCCGGTCCCTCCCCCAACAAACCCCGCCATCCCGAAACACCACCCTTAGTCTTACTTTCCAAGTTGGACCGGACAGCTCCTCGCTCGTCTGGCCAGCAGGCCTGCCTCCGTCCAAATGAGTCGGGCCCGCCCCTCCCCTCCCCTGCCTAACCCACAGGATCCTAGGGCCTGATTGGCCCAAGCACCTAAGGCCCCTCCTATAGCGGGAGTGGCTTTAGGTGCCTAGATCAATCAGGCCCTAGGATCCTGTGGGTTGGGCAGGGTAGGGGCGGGCCCGCCTCATTTGGACGGAGGCAAGCCTGCTGGCCATACGTGTGAGGAGCTGTCCGGTCCAACTTGGAAAGTAAGACTAAGGGGGTTCCGGGGTGGGAGGGTTCGTTGGGGGGGGTGTCCAGCAGGAGGGGTTGGGTACCCTTCTGCTGCGATTGTCGGGAGGGCCGTTGGGGGGGTCTACAGGAGGGGTTGGGTGCCCTCCTGCCGTGATCGCTGGGGGGAGGGGAGACTTGCAGCCGTAGCCGCGGTCACTATGCTAATCACGGCAGCATTTAAAGTACATGTCGTGTTTGTTTTTGCATTGCTAGCCCCAGGGGTGGTGGAAGATTAGTGATTGAAAAACTGTATGAAAAATAACTATTTTAAATTTAGTGATCAAAATGTGTCAGTTTTGAGAATTTATATTAATTAATTTTTTCTCTGCGTGTTTTGTTTTTGTATAGTTATTAACTAATATTTAACTAAGTTTTAAAGTTTTAAAGAATGTTTCCTTTATACGTAAATAAAGAAAAGTGAATGGGATTGCAGTGGCGGTGACGGGGCGGTGAAGAGGATGGTGAGACGGGGACGGGGCGGTGACGGGGATGGTGAGACGGGGACGGGGCGGTGACGGGGATGGTGAGACGGGGACGGGGCGGTGACGGGGACCAATTTTTTCACCGTGTCATTCTCTATCGCCTGCCTCCTACCGTCTCATCTGATCTGCAATCCTCCTGTGAGTGTCTCTCTCTCTCTCTCTCTCTGTCCCGGGCCCAGACTGTTGCTTCCTATCCCTCACAATTGTGTTTTCTTTCCCCTCCAGCCTCCTGTGTTGCAGTATCACTCAAGCCGCCACTAACTAGTACCTCGGCCATCTGGTCTCTAGCAACAGGACTCGCCTGCATACCACCATCTCAGCTCCCATGTCTGGACTTGGCTTGCCAGCTCTTCTTCGATTATTAGAAAAATATGGTATCATGTCTATGATACTTTTAAAAAGACATTTTAATATACTTTATTGAAAATGAGCCACAACTGCGTACAGGATAAATGCAAAACCTTATCAAACATAAGTGTTCAGTTTACATGGCTGTCATGCCCAGAGACAGCAGCACAGCACAGAACTAGGTAGAATTTGTAAAGCTACAAGTTAGACGGCTTATCTTGTTTAGAGAGCTTTTGAATAGAGTAGAACACTTATCATTCCTAATCATTTAAGTATAAATTAGATGAAATGTATAGAGGTGATATGTTAACATCTTTCCTTTCGTGCCCACACAATGTGATTGCTGTATGTAATGTAATGTAATGTAATGTAATGTAATTTATTTCTTATATACCGCTACATCCGTTAGGTTCTAAGCGGTTTACAGAAAATATACATTAAGATTAGAAATAAGAAAGGTACTTGAAAATTCCCTTACTGTCCCGAAGGCTCACAATCTAACTAAAGTACCTGGAGGGTAATAGAGAAGTGAAAAGTAGAGTTAGAGGAAAAATAAAAATAAAATAAACATTTTAACAAGACAGCATTGATCTAAATACTTTGGAAGGTAGAAGAGAGGAGAGAAAGGAATAGAAGCAGAAGGGGGAGCCGTTGAACAGTAGAATTCTGGAGAAATTTAAATGATAGAAATAGAACAAAACAAAGACAAAAGGCAAAACAATAGATAAGATTAAAGATAAATCATAAGCTGGAAAGAAAAATAAAATAAAACTTTGTCTTCAATCCACGGTTTCAGCGTCAGTGATGAAGTGGAGCAAGTAAGTTTAGGAGGAGCGATATATAAGAACATAAGAACTGCCATTGCTGGATCAGACCTTCGGTCCATCAAGTCTGGCGATCCGCACACGAGGAGGCCCAGCCAGGTGTACACCTGGCGTAATTTTAGTCACCCATATCCCTCTATGCCTCTTGTAAGGAGTTGTGCATCTAGTTTGCTTTTAAATCCTAGAACTACTTACCATTAATAAAACAGGGAAACAGGTCTCCTGAAGTAATAGTATGAGAATAATCTTTTTTAGGAGGTATAAAATCCCTCTCCACAAATGCCCTCCTTCATCCCCTCATGCTGCTATGCTCACTGATCCTCTTCCCAGGTCTGTAACAGCAGAGGATATTCAGACAGTGGTGCAAATATTGAATATGGTTGTGGGCAACATACTACACCTGTTCCAGGAGGTGGCTGGGATTCTTATGTACATGACAGGATAGTTGTTATGTGATCATCTTTCCTTTCATAACCTAACAATGTGATTGCTGTATTACCATTAATAAAACAGATAAACAGGTCTCCTGAAGTAATAGCATGAGAATAATCTTTTTCAGGAGGTATAAAATCCCACTCCCCAAATGCACTGCATTATCACCAATATTGAAGGGGTTCAAAGACCTCACAGTGGAGCGTGATATGTGTTCCCACTCCTATATTTTTTACTATGTAAATGTAATAGGTACTTACTGAGCGAGGGGTCAAAGCACTGGCGGTGAACAGACACTGGAGTTTGCTCCACGCGCTGTCCATTTTAAGTATATTACGACATTTCCCCTTAATGGGGAAAAGTAACTTTGCATTTAGAGAGAAGTACTCCATCATGACTGATTGAGAGCGAGAGGTCAAAGCACTGGCTTTTCGAGGGGTCAAAGCACTGGAGTTTCCTCCACTCCCTGTCCATTTTAAGCACAATGTTCCTGTGCTTGCCCTTGCAGTCATAATATCTCTGTTGACTAATAATTTTTTTAGCATTAACAGTTCTTCATTCAATAAATATATTTCAGACACTACATGCATTTATCTTTTTCTTTCTTCAGATGACAGTGAGGATGGGGAACAATACTTTCTCATTGAACGAGAAGTACTCTGTTAAAATACTTCTTTTTCAGCAGCCTATATTTTGACTATGTAATTGTCTTTTCAATTTCCAACTGCTTATAATGCTCTTTATCATTGCAGATATATTAGCATCCACCTCCTCTCGCACCCTATCTTCTGTTTCAACCCCACCTCCCCATTCAGAGCCCCACCCTGTGTCCCACCTGTTCTACTCCCCTCCGCCGCTCCACCCGTGATTTTGGGACCAACCCCTCACCACCAACCACCCCTATTGCAGCGACCACTATTGTAGCTCACGCTGTGGCTCACCCTGCACACACAGACTGAGAGCGAAAGAGTCAAAGCACTGGCGTTGAAAAGGCACTGGAGTTTCGTCCACTCCCTGTCTATTTCTACAATTTTCCTGTGCTTGATGGGGAACAATACTTTCTCATTGAACGAGAAGTACTCTATATGTAAATATGTACAGTGGAACCTCGGTTTGCGAGTAACCCGGTTTGTGAGTGTTTTAGAAGACAAGCAAAACACTCAGTAAACTTTTAACTCACAAACCGAGCACTGCCCCAATAAGCGAACACTTACAGTCCAGGAAGTGCTGCTTCGGGGGATTCCTCTTTCGTCTTCCGGCCAGCCTTCCACGTCGGGTGCCTTCCGCAGGTTGGAGGACCTCTGTCTGGGTCTGCGCGGCCGGGTGCCATCCCTCCTGCGCGTTGCTTGTGATGCGCACAGCGTCAATCATCGGCGTTGTGCGTGTCGTGCGCGGCATGCGGGTGGGGCAGCGCTCGGCTGCGTGGGCTCGGGTGGGGTTCTTGCACTAGGGGCATCCTTTTTCCTACGTTATTCTTGTAAATGTGCGATTCACAATTCCTCACAAAAGTATGTATTTTTTGAACCTTTCCAATTAACTGATTTCCTTTCAATGTTGCGATTGGAGAAGGATAAAGTCATTACTTAAATGCCCTAATTAAGTTTATTGAGGTGTTATGTCAACTAGATATCACCATGATTAGTCATGTAATTTTCAGTTATATTTCTTTTTTTGCCATTCCGCTATCTACCTTTTGGATCTCATTTATTGAGGACTAGAGTGATTAAGGGGAACATGTTTCTTCTTATTTTTGTCATGTATTGATCTGCGCCTATATTGCTATCTGTACAAGTTTATACTTGAAATGTAAATATGAAAATGATAAAAAATAAATAACACCCACTATTACTAATCTTATCTTCTTCCAACCTGTAGATTTAAAACCTTAGTATAGTATTTAATCAGCTCACCCGTTGGTGGGACTCCCACCCGAGCAAACTGGCAGCTGCAGCTACTCAGCCAATTTTTGCCTTCACTTTCCAGCAACAGCAGTATACTTGGTGTAGAATGGAGTTCCACCTTACACTGAGGCAGGAAATACTGTAATGTGGAATGAATTGCAAACAGAGCTCAATAGCTGTTTTAAGTCTAGGACCTCCCTTTCTACTGCAGTAGCTTGTAAACAGAAACCCAGTGAAACTGTTGTGGATTTCTGGAAGAAGTTTAACGAAACCTGGACCCAAGAGGCAGGTCTCAGTGCACATGCAAATATGGATTCACTACTCATTCAAACCTTTCTTTCTAACCTCCGCCCTTCCTTACAAATTCCCGTTCTGATTTTCAGAATAAATTAATGGAAAAAGAAGCCACGGGTTGCTTTGAGATCTCTAAACCCTGGGGAACCCTGCATTACTAGGGTCAGTCGCCTCACCCGCCACCCGCCTGGGGGCCACAACTGTCAGCTCCTTGCTTCCCCATCTCTTTGCACACACCCCACTTTCCCAATGAAGGGGCCTGGAGGTTTACACCCCCATATTCACTTTGGTCTCTGCCTCCGCCAAGGATTCCCCCCTGATATCTCTTCTTGTCCAGGGGAGTCCAGTGCCTTTCCTTGTAGACTCCGGTGCCACCTGTAGCACCATCAGTGAGGACTACTATCGGGGTCCGCGCATGAATGCTGAACCTTCTATGGGAATTAATGGGGTTTTGACTAAATCTTATCGTATGATACCCCTGTCTGTAGCTCACCCAGCCCCACTCTATTTCAGCACTCTTCTCATAATTCCTCACTGCCCTGTTAGCCTTCTTGGTTGAGATCTTTTCTTCCCTCTCCTCATTCAACTCACTACAGATGATGCGGGAGGCTTGCATGTCCTTTCTCCCGTCATTCCCATTCGTCCTCCGTCTACATTCTATTTCTCCACTTGTCTGGATATTCCTTTGCCCCTCCCCTCAGTCTCCCCAGTTTGGGCTTCTGATGACACTGATGTAGGCTCTATTTCATGTACTCCTTATCGTGCTTCCATGAAATCCCTCCTCCCCGTGTTTATCAAGCAATACCCACTCTCTCGGGAAGAGGAGAGGGCCATGACCCCGTTGATTGCTTCCTTCCTTTCCTCCGGCATCATTAAATCTACCATCTCGTCCTACAATATGCCCATCAACCCTGTCATCAAAGCCAATGGCACCCCCCATTTTGTCCAGGACCTTAGGGCTGTCAATACTTTAGTAGTCCCCATTGCACCCATTGTCCCTGATGTTTCATCCCTGCTCTCTTCCATTCCACCTGCAGCCACCACTTTTTCTGTCATTGACCTTAAGAATGCCTTCTTTTCCATCCCTGTTGATGCAGCTACTCAGGCAATTTTTGCCTTCACTTTCCAGCAACAGCAGTATACTTGGTGTAGAATGCCCCAGGGCTATGTTGACTCCCCTGTGGTGTTCTCCATTGTCCTTCAGGCTACTCTTCAGCCATGGGAAGCCCCTCATGGTTCTGTCCTCATCCAGTATGTGGACGACCTCCTTCTATATTCCATAACTCAGGAGACCAGTCAGGCCGATAGTTTGGACCTTTTACAATGGTTGTCTGTGTGTGGTCACAAGGTGTCACGAAAGAAACTGCAATGGTGTAAATCTGAGGTGGAATACCTGGGTTTTGTCCTGTCTCACGGTCAGAGGAAAATTAGTACTTCTTGCATTGCTGCTGTTCTGGGTCTGCCCCACCCAGCTACCAAGAAGGACATGCTCACTTTTCTTGGTATGATTGGTTATTGCCACCAATGGATTCTGATTGTTCCTTCTATGACCAGATTTTGAGACAGGCCCTGGATCCTGAAATGACTGATCTTATCAGATGGACTAAAGAGATGTTGGATGCTTTAGGCCATTTGAAATGTGCTTTGGTTTCTAGCCCGGGCCTGGGTCTTCCTGCTTATGACCAAATGTTTCATCTCTTTGCTCGAGACAATTGTAAAACCATGGCGGGAGTCCTGGCACAAGATCAGGGCGGTAAAATATACCCTGTTGCTTTCTTTTCTAAGGTCACTCCTGTCCAAGTACAAGGCATGCCTGCCTGTTTGAGAGCCCTGGCTACATATGCTATGGTGGTAGAAATGGCCACTCCTCTGACCCTTGGTCATCCCACTACCTCCATACCTCACGATGTCCAAACCCTCCTTTGCAACATCCACACCCAGCACATGTCCACCCAGCACCTTAGTGGTTATGAGGTCATCCTCCTTTCTAATCCCAATCTCTCCATCAGATATTCTGCCCCAACTTCGGCCCCGCCCTTCTTTTAAATGGTCTCTTGGGCCTCAAAGGTGAACAAGATTCCCTCCCCCTGACCATTCCTGTGTCTCTCTTATCCAGCAGGACACTTCCCCTCGTCCTGACTTGTCCTCCACCCCTTTCCCTGATGTCTCCTCCATCTTTGTCGATGGTTCCTGCTCCCGCCCCAATGACAACACCTTTCACACGGGATATGCTGTGTTTGAACTCCCTTACATCATCCATGAGGCCCTTCCCCTTCCATATCCCTCAGCACAGACTGCTGATTTTATTGCCCTCACTCATGCCTGCCAACTTTTCTCTGGTAAATGCGTTAACATCTACACTGACTCCAAATATGCCTTTGGGGTTGTGCACGACCATGGTGTTATCTGGCGGCGGCGTGGCCTTGTGGCGGCCAATGGTAAGCCCATATCCCATTCTTCCCTTGTTTCAGACCTTCTCTCTGCCTTACTCCTGCCCGCTGCAGTCGCTATCATTCATTGTCGCGCCCACACCAACCGGTTGCCCGAGGTAATGCTCTGGCTGATCATGCTGCTAAACAAGCTGCCTTATCCCCCCTTCTACCCCGTTCTCCTTCCTCTTCTTTCCCCTCCCTCTTTCCCCCTTCCTCTCTTTTTTTCCAACTTCGATCCTTTGCTCTCTCCTCCGAACTTGATGCCTGGCACCTGGCCAGTGCCCACAGCCATCCTTTGGACGGACTTTGGTGCAAAGAGGGGAAACCCTGTATACCAGCCGCTAGCTCCCCTTTATTCATTGCCCAATATCATGGCATTGGTCATTGTAGTGCTCGCTCAACATTTCAACTTCTTGCCAGCGACTTTTTCATTCTTGATCTTCATTCCCCGATACAGACATATATAGCTCGATGTCTAACCTGTCTCTGTGCTAACCCCAACATACCCCATAAAGCACCACACCAACACCTTACTTACCCCACCTCTTTTACACACTTACACATTGACTTTACTCATATTCCTCATGCCACCGGGACCCGACAGGACTATGCCCTTGTTATTGTTGACATGTTCTCCCGATGGCCTGAAGTTTTTCCCACCACCAATGATACAGCCCAGACCATGGTGAACATTTTACTTCGCAAGATCATCCCTAGGTGGGGATGCCCCACCCACATTAACTCAGACAATGGTCCTGCTTTCACTGCCAGAGTATGCAAAGACTTAGCTACTGCACTCCGCATTGAGTGGAAATTTCATCTCCCATATCACCCACAGAGTTCCGGTATTATCGAATGCATGAATAGGACTATCAAGGAAAAAATCAGGAAAGCCACAGCTGGCACATTTGTAAATTGGAAGAAATTCCTTCCTATTGTTTTAGCTGAAATTAGGATGCAGCCTCACTCCACAACTGGCTACCCTCCCTTTAAGATCCTCATGGGATGACCTTTCCCTGACCCATGGGTCAATAAACCCTCAATAGTTGAGAGTAGTGATCTCCCCTTGATACAGGAAGAGTATGTCCGAAAGCTCATAGAAACGTTAGGGCATGTTGAAAGAAATGTTGCTTGCACTTCTTCTTTCTCTCCACAGACTCCCACCCATTCCTTTCAACCTGGTGACACCGTCGTCGTCCAGAAGCTCTCCAAGGACTGGAAGCAGTCGGACTTTCCCTTTGGAACTCCTACTACTGTGATCGCTGCAACCAGGACCGCTGTACTCACGGAGCAGTCTCCTATTTGGATACATACCTAAAACCCCAGAAGCAAGCCTTCCCTGTGCAGATCTCCTCCTCTCCAGTGGAGCAGCACGATGATTTTGCCGTATCATTCCAGCAACTTTATCATTCTTCTCCTAACAGGAGCCCTGCTAGTCTTTCTTCCTGTATGGATCATCACCAACTGTGTCTATCAGGATGATGAGTCTTGGGTCTACGTGACTTTCTGCCCATACCCATCCGTAAATGGCACCCCTTCGCGACCACAGCATCAAGCTGGAATACCTCCTCCCACTGGCTGCCCCCCAGTTGGAATCCAAAAGGATAAACAGCATATCACCTTCTGGTACAACTCCAGCAGTGTGCATGTAGCTACCTTCTCCTTTGATTATTGTGACATTATGGACTGTTCACAAATTGATGCCATGTGGCAGTGCCACTAGTTCCGCGATATCCCTAAAACTAAAGATAAATATATCTGTGTTACTGACTCATATTGGGGGGATATGTGTGCATCCTGGGGCGCGGTAGGGTAATTTTGATCCGCATGTCTACATAGATGCAATTGGGGTCCCAAGAGGGGTCCCCGACGACTTCAAGGCTCGAGATTAGGTTAAAGCTGGTTTTGAGTCCTTTATTCCCTTCATCACTATCAATAAGAATGTTGATTGGATTAATTACATTTATTATAATCAGCAACGCTTTGTGAACTATACCAGAACGTGAACTCGCAGGCCTTGAGCATGCGCAGATGCTCAAGGCCCAGCAGAAGAGGATGCCGATCTTCGGGCACCGGCACCAAGCACAGGACATGCCAGTCCCAGATGATGGTAAGAAGCGGCGGTGGTGTGCCGTATCGTGGCGGGTGGGTGCCCAATCGCGTCGGGGGTTGCCATACCACGGCGGGGGGGGGGGTGGTGGTAAGAAGCGGCGGTGGTGTGCCGTATCGTGGCGGGTGGGTGCCCAATCGCGTCGGGGGTTGCCATACCGCGGCGGGGGGGGTGCCAAATCACGGGGAGGGGCGGATTGCGGAGCAAGGAAGGGTGCTGGATCACAAGGGGGCCTTCGGGGGAGCAATGCCGGTTCTCGGGGGGGGGGGGGAACCTATCAAAGCGAGTTTCCATTATTTCCTATAGGGAAACTCGCTTTGATAAACTAGCATTTTGGATTATGAGCATGCTCCTGGAAGGGATTATGCTTGTAATCCAAGGTACCACTGTATTTATTTGAGATGAGATAATCCTTACCATCACCATGTAGTCCTGCAATTGATCCAGCCCGACACTGCTTTGGTCACTGTCACTATAAGTGGTCACCACAGTATGGCATGACTCTTGGAATGAGGGTGAAGACTTTCCACTATAATAAGCTTCAAATGTATCATGGGACTCCATACTAAACAACAAAAAAAGGAAGTGCATTAGATGCTATGGGCTCATAATAATAAAAAAAACATGTCCAAAAAGTGGCCTAAATCGGTACTTGGACAATCAAAAAGACAGATCGTCCAAGTACCGATAAACAAAGCTGGTTTTAGATGTATCTAAAACCAGCTTAGGCCTTTCCCCTGCCACTGAACGCCTAGAGTGAAAAGAGGAATTTTTGGAGGAGGGGAAAGGGCGGGAGGTAGGCCGACCTAGACTTAGTCGTTCAGCAAGTATAACCAAAAGTTTAACGAGGTTGCTCAGTCAGAACTTATATGTTTTGACTTAGACCAAGTCAAAACAGGTATAAGTTCTGAATAGGGGCCACTGAGCTGATTGTGGCGGGGGTGGGTGGTTCGGGGGTGCTATCTTCAGTGGGAGGGCTTAGGATCCCACTTGCCAGTTTGGGCTTTTATCTGAGGGGGTTTGCAATCGCGGCTGTGATCGTTGAGGTGGGCCAGTTATAGGATTCTGTAACCTGCGTTATTTTTTGACAGACGCCGGTTACAGAATTCTGCTCTTAGGTGAAGGACTGGCCCCTCCTTCGCCTATAAGATCTAGGTTTGGGCGTTTGGGACTTGGGCAATTTTTTGGTTGGGAATGTGGTGTAGGGATAGACATAGTGGTAGTCTGGGCCAGTAGTTTGCTGAACGTGCAGGTAGGCTAGTCTATTTGGAGGCTTAAGGCTTGCCCCATCTGTCTTCAACTTGCCAGTATTAAGGAGGAGCTCTGCAAACTTAAACAGGAATTGAATATAATTAAAGCAGCTTCCATCACTCCACAAAATCATACCAACTTACCACCTCTACCTCAAAGAATAAAACAGCCCAGGAATAAATGGGTCACAGTAGGCTCAGGAAGACTGCGACATATAACACAGAAACATCCACCTTCACTAATATTACCTCTACAGAATTCCTTCGCTCCACTAGTGCACTGCGATACTCAGGAAAACAGAAGGGAGGTGGGACTTGAACCAATGAAGGAAACTCAAGAGAACAAGAGCACCCTAAGTACAAATAAAAAAGCCAAAAACAGAAAACTATTACTGTTGGGGGATTCCATTATCAGAGGCATTAACCTTGGAACACAGGGCGAGGAGACCAAAATAGTGAAATGTCTTCCAGGATCCTCAGCTACCAGGAGTTCCAGGCAAATACTGACTATAATTAAGGAAGAAACTAAGGATTTTAACACTGATGTTGTTATCCATCTGGGAACAAATGACCTGGCCAACAACTCCACACTTGTAGCACAGAAAGCTTTTCGGGAGCTTGGTGAGGGCGTGAAACCTTTTGTAAAGACTTTAGCTTTTTCAGAAATACTGCCTGCATATGGAAAAGGAGAGCAAAGAGTGAAAAACACAGAGGACTTTAATAGATGGCTCAGAGCCTGGTGTCATCAAGAAGGCTTCAGGTATATAGGAGGATGGGGAAATACATGGAAGGACAAGAAGCTATATTGCACTGATGGGCTACATATTACTACAGCAGGAAAAAGAAACCTTGCAGAGAAATTTAGACAATATTTTTCTAGGCATTTAAACTAGAAGGTGGGGGTGGTGTATGTACGAAGGACAATTATAGAGACCACAATAAATCTTTTCCACTTAAAATTTCCAGCATTCAACAATATAAAGTCTACAAGGCAAATTATCTTATCCATCAAATATCAATTAGCAAAATGCTGGAACCAAATACCACTCACACTACAAACTTGTGACCAATATCTCAGATTCAGAAATCTTTTAAAAGCATTTCTGTACCAAGAGTGGAAGCCAATCCGGAAGTAACTAAAATGGTAATTATAAAAGCCCATTTCTAATCAGTCCAATGCAACTTCTAGGACATAATGATGAGCAAAAGATGACTTACTTAAACTTGTTACTATGTATTTGTAACTATCACCTAATTGTATTAATAAATGTACTGATCTACTTATGCAGAGGAAAGGCTAGCTGCGTGCAGGAGCACTGCTCGCAGCTTTGCGAAGAGAAGTATGTCTAGGAGGAGGCAGCTGGACAGCGGAGGTAAACACCCGTAGGAGGGAAGCATGAATTTGGGACGCAGAAGAGAGGGAAGGATGATGAGGGGCATGTTGGGACATGGAAGAAAGAAGGAGGGTCGCATGTAGACAGGAAGGGAGGAAAAGGGGGCACATTAGCACAGGAAGGACCCCGGTTCGTAAGTATGAGTCTGACGTAAGTCAGACATTCTTAACCCGGGGACTGCCTGTATCAGCAACTCTATTGAATATCTGTGCCAAACTGTCCATTGTAAATTCCCAGGTAACTGATCTCTTATAATGTAATCTGACCTTGAACTGAATAGGTAAAGAAGGAATAGAAAACCTGATTAACATAACATAACTTAACATAACATCTTTTTCTTGGATACTGACGCCTAAGGTGGACTCTAGCATCAGTAACTATGATTTGGATTATTCTTCCTCATGTTCATCACTTTGCATTTATCCACATTAAATTTCATCTGCCATTTGGATGCCCAGTCTTCTAGTTTCCTAAGGTCTTCCTGTAATTTTTCACAGTCTACGTGTGCTTTGACAACTAAATAATTTTGTATCATCTGCAAATTTAATTACTTTACTTGTTCTGATTTCCAAATCATTTATAAAACTGTATGTTAAATAGCACTGGTCCCACTATTTACCCTCCTCCATTGATAAAAATGGCCATTTAACCCTACAATCTGTTTTCTGTCCAGTAATCAGTTCCTAATTTATAATAGAATATTGCCTCCTATCCTATGACTTTTTAATTTTCTCAGGAGTGTCTCATGAGAAATTTTGTCAAAAGCTTGGTCTTTTTTTGACAAATTAGAAAACACATAACATTGACCCAAACTCTTTTTGACCTCTTGTGTCACCAATCTTTGCAAAACATCCATCACTGGATCAAAAGATCCTGGGGGAACCCATTGTGAAGAATCTCTTAACTCTCGAGGTATCTGATGCTATGTCCACCCTGTGATGAGTAAAAAAGTTTTTTAAATGCAAAGTCCAGAAGAATTTTTGTAATAATTCAACACTTGAAACTTAAATGGTTTTACAGTTGGTATAAAGATAGATGGTATAAAATAGATGGAATGATTAAATATTGATTACTACATCTGCCATTGTTGCTGAGACTGGGTGAGGGGACAAGAGGGCCACAGAGGAAAATTGCTATTCAGTGAATCTTGATGCATAAGTTGATGTCTTCCTTTTGATTGTTGCTCCAAAAAAAAAAAAAAAAGAAAAGAAAACAGAGGTTCCCAGACTGAAAATCTGTGGGAAACACTGCTCCTGGGTTATGGAAATTATCCTCTTCTTCAGAACTTCTGGAGCTATCATCAAAGGTAACCCATTTAGGCTTCAGTACAGTGGGATGTGTACAAAACCAAGAGTAAACTTGATCTTTTTGATAAACATGCTCATCACTCAAAAAATTTTGTCAATTTAACCTTTAACAGAAACTCCATCAACTGTAAATTCAGTGCTTCAGTTTTAGTAGAAGATTCATTTGGAGGACTAGAGGAGGAAATGGTGGATAATACTTGATCAGTTTCCCTTTTAATCACATCTGACATCTTCTGAGCCTATTCTACAATAAGATTCATTAGATCCATTGAATATTGAGAATCCTATACCGGTTCTGCACAAATGTCGGGTCTTCGGCGTCTTCTCTTTACTGCGGTCCTCCATTTCTGACAACTTCCTGTTTCTGCTAGGGCTGGCCGCAGTAGAGAGAAGACGCTGAGGACATCGGCAGGGTGGCGCAGCACTTTCTAAAGAAGTTAAACGCGGCGGGTGGATGAATGGGTGAGAGGGAAGAGGGGGGAGAAGTAGATGCCGGCAGGGTTGCGGCAGAACGCCGACCAGCAGGCATGCTGGCCGATAGCTAGGCATAGAAGTGAGGAGCACATGGGAAGGGAGAGATATTGGACCCAGGTGAGGGAAGGAGGTAGAGATGTGAGGAATGGAGTAAGGGAGGGAATGATGTCAGATGTGTGAGGGACAGGGAGAGATGGATTTGGGGATGGCAGAGGGTGTAGGAGGAGGACAGGGAGAGGTGGCAGAGGGGGGCAGAAGAGGGACAATAAGATGGATTTGGAAGACAGAGGGAGTAAAGAAGGACATGGACATGAGGGAAGGCGGGGAGGTAGGAAGGGAGAAAGGGATATGGAGGGGACAGAAGGGGAGGGAGAGATGGACAACTCGGGGAAAGCAAAGAAGGAAGAGAAGACATGGCTAGGGAAAGGTGGAGGCAATAAGGACCAGGGACTGCATAAGTCTGAAAATCTGTTGGAAACACTGCTCTTGGGTTATGGAAATTATCCTTTTCTCCAGAACTAATGGAGCTATCATCAAAGGTAACTCATTTAGGCTTCACCAAAACAAGAGAGAGATGTCATACTTGGGAGCAAAGCAGGACCTCTGGCCATACTCTGCTGCTGCTGCCTGTGGCTTTGTGAAAGAAGAAGTGCAGCTGGAAAGAAGGAGGATAAGATCTACTTGGATGTTTTAGAGCAAGGCAGAACACAGATACACACTCTTGGGAGGAGGCATGAACTTGGGACACAGAAGGGAGGGAGGAAGAGAGGCACATTTTATCTGCCATCATTTACTATGTTACATTGGGTCACAGGAGGGAGGGAGAGGGACATGGGACACAGGAAGGAGAGGCACATTGAGACAAGGAAGGAAGGGAGCATGAACTTGGGACAAATGAGGGAGGGGGCATGAATTTGGGACACAAAATGGAGAGAGGAGACATGTTAGGACACAGAAGTGAGAGAGAGGGCACAAACTTGGGACAGACTGAAAAGGAGGGCGCACTAACTTGGGACACAGAAGGGAGAGAGGGGGCATGAACTTGGGACATAGGATGGAAGGATGGCGGAAAGAGATGCTGAGGTAGGGGAGGGAACAGAAAGGGAGAATTGGTAAGCATGGGTGTCAATCTAAAGTCATTTTTAATAATACCTCATCTGATCTCTTTGCTGGTTTAAGTGGAGTACCACAAGGTTCTATTCTTTCCCCATTACTGTTTAATATGTTCCTCTCTCCTCTACTTACCTTATGTCAATCAATTGGGTTTTCAGCATTTGCTTATGCAGATGATATCCAAATATTACATCCACTAAACCCGGAAAATACCAATGAAATTACTGAAATTAACAATAAACTCAATCAGATTAGATTATGGCTGAAAGAAAATATGCTAGCCTTAAACGCTTCAAAAACAAAAGTAATGTTCTTCCCCTGAAAAGAGGGAATAGCGCTAAACTTTCCAATTCTTCTTGATACCTCTATGTTGACTCTATTAAAATCTTAGGGGTTGTATTTGATAAAAAAAATTAACCTTCCATAACCATATAAATTCTGTAATTAAATCATGTTTATTCAAACTGTGACTGATTCACTCAATCTCTAAATTCTTAGAACCAAAATCCATTAACATTCTGGTACATTCATTAATCATTGCGAAAGAATTAAAACGTTTAATTCAAAATGCCGCAATAAAATTAATAACAAAATCTAAAAAATATAATCATGTTACCCCCTACTTTGAAATGCCCATTGGCTGCCAATTAATCAAATAATTTCTTAAAAAATCTCTCTCATAACATTTAAAACAATTCATTATAAACTGCCCCAATTTATTGATAAATATCTTATCCCATATCCCAGTCTTAGATCATCTAATCATAAATTACTGACGGTCCCCTCCCAAAAAGGGAATTACGAAGGGATGAGACTCATGGTGGGGAAGAAAATTAAGAAAAGGATAAGCACTGTAAAAACACTAGAGCAAGCTTGGTCCCTTTTTAAGGACAGTCACCGAGGCACAAAATCTATATATATAATGTATGAACAAAGGATCCAAGAGGAAAAAGAACAAAGAACTAGCATGGCTCACTGTAGAGGTGAAGGAAGCGATCAGAGACAAGAAAACTTTGTTTAAGGAATGGAAAAGGTCAAAAACGGATGAAAATTGGAATAAGCACAAACAACATCAATGCAGGTGCCATAAGGCGGTAAAAGGGGCCAAAAGAGACTACGAGGAAAAAATAGCCAAGGAGGCGAAAAACTTCAGGCTGTTCTTTCGATATATTAAGGGGAAACAACCTGCAAGGGAAGCAGTGGGGCTGTTGGATGACCGTGGAATGAAGGGAGTGCTAAAGGAGGACAAAACAATCGCTGACAAACTGAACACATTTTTTGCGTCTGTATTTACCGAAGAGGATATACACAGCATACCGGAACCCATCAGGCTATATGCTGGAAACAAAGATGGGAACTGACAGGGTTGACAGTCAGTCTAGAAGAGGTATGCAGGCAGAATGATAGGCTTAACAGCAATAAATCCCCGGAACCGGATGGCATCCATCCGAGAGTCATTAAGGAACTGAAAGGGACTATAGTTGAACTGCTTCAACTAATAGCCAATCTGTCGATCAAATCGGGATAGATTCTGTAAGACTGGAAGGTGGCGAATGTTACGCCGATCATCAAAAAAGGTTTTAGGGGAGATCCGGGAAACTACAGACCGGTGAGTCTGACCTCGGTACTGGGAAAGATGGTAGAGGCGCTGATAAAGGACCGCATCATTGATCACCTTGACGGACACAGTCTGATGAGGACCAGCCACCATGGTTTCAGCAAAGGCAGATCTTGTTTGACAAACTTGCTGCACTTCTTCGAGGGAGTAAACAGGCAGATAGACAAGAGCGACATTGTATATCTGGATTTTCAGAAGGAATTCGATAAGGTTCCACATGAACGACTACTTTGTAAAATTGCAAGCCATGGAATTGAGGGTGAAATACTCATGTGGATTAAAAAATGGCTGAAGCATAGGAAACAGAGAGTGGGGGTAAATGGACAATATTCGGACTGGAAGAGCGTCACCAGAGGGGTGCTGCAGGGCTCGGTACTTGGACCCGTGCTCTTCAACATCTTTATAAATGACCTGGACATTGTTACGACGAGTGAGGTGATTAAATTTGCGGATGATACAAAGTTATTCAGAGTAGTGAAGACACAGGGGGATTGCAAAGATCTGCAACGTGACATAATCAAGGTCGAGAAATGGGCATCAACATGGCAAATGAGGTTCAACATGGATAAGTGTAAAGTGATGCATTTCAGTAAGAAAAATCTCATGCACGAATACAGGAAAAGACTTGGGAGTTCTGATCAACAAGTCGATGAAGCCATCCACTTAATGTGTGGCGGCGGCGAAAAGGGCGAACAAAATGCTAGGAATGATAAAGAAGGGGATCACAAACAGATCAGAGAAGTTTATCATGCTGCTGTACCGGGCCATGATGCGCCCTCACCTGGAGTACTGCGTCCAGCACTGGTCGCCGTACATGAAGAAGGACACGGTACTACTCGAAAGGGTCCAGAGAAGAGTGACTAAAATGGTTAAGGGGCTGGAGGAGTTGCCATACAATGAGAGATTAGAGAAACTGGGCCTCTTCTCCCTTGAAAAGAGGAGACTGAGAGGGGACATGATTGAATCATTAAAGATACTGAAGGGAATAGACTTAGTAGATAAAGACAGGTTGTTCACCCTCTCCAAGGTAGGAAGAACGAGAGGGAACTCTCTAAAGTTGAAAGGGGATAGATTCCATACAAACGTAAGGAAGTTCTTCTTCACCTAGAGAGTGGTAGAAAACTGGAACGCTCTTGTGGAGTCTATTATAGGGGAAAACATCCTCCAGGGATTCAAGATAAAGTTGGACAAGTTCCTGCTAAACTGGAATGTATGCAGGTGAGGCTGGACTCATTTAGAGCATTGGTCTTTGACCTAAGGGCTGCCGCGTGAGCGGACTGCTGGGCATAATGGACCACTGGTCTGACCCAGCAGCAGCAAGTCTTATGTTCTTATTTGAAGATGTTGTAACTCACCAACTCAGCCAAGTTATTTTTTCACACTTTTGAAACTGTTTATTTGTTTTGAATGAAAGTTTTGACACTATTTGTATGCACTGATGATTATATTTTAGAATCTTCTCCTGAAATGATAAGAGGAAGTCTGTTATATGATGGTTCAAAATTATTTTATGAAAGTTTATATTATGTTTTGATTTTTGGGTGCTTTATTTGGTTGTCAAGATATATAATTTACACCTGAGTTTGTTTTGGGTCTTTATAAGAGACATATAACAAGAGCCTTTTTTAGAATTTCACCCAGATCTTATCTTATGAAATTAATACCTTACCCCCTCCTTTACAAAGCCGTGCTAGTGTTTTTAGCGCCGGCCGCCGCAGTAACAGCTCCAACACTCATAGAATTCCTTTGAGTGTCCGAGCAGTTACCGCGCTAAAAATGCTAGCACAGCTTTGTAAAGGAGGGGATTAGTCAGATCGCTTCTTATTCTGTTCTAGTCCCAGATCTCAAATGTATGGCTTCTGCAATGTTGCAATATCTGCCATCCCAATAAACTGGAGACCCGAATTCAGTTCAGTGCTTTGGTTATTCTACAAAGTCAGCCAGCCAAAGCCGTCTACAAGTTCTTTTCTGAAATAAGCTGGAAGTGTTAGAAGTCAGAAAAATTATTTGAAATGGAAGGGAGCATGCTTACAATGAACTACAACAGCTGAAATCAGCATCATAGCCTAATGTCAAGACAGTATGATTCAAGTTTCAAGTTTATTTGAATTTGATGGTTCGCTTATTAAATCCTAAGCGAATTACATAATAAAAAAGTTAAAACATGAGGCAATGAGACAAGTTATTTAACTTTAAAAATTTCAAGGGGCTATGACAAACTAACAATACAGACATACTAATATACACATAGGAAAGAACATTAGGAAATAAAAGTTACATTTTGCTGTTTCCCAGAGGGAAGAAAGGGGATATGTGATAGGTAGGGTAGAACATTAGGTGAGGGGAAGAAGTAGAAGATATTTAGTCAGTTTAGTACTTCACGGAAAGATTCATTCTAAAGATTAAATGAGACTTTAAAAAGAAATGTTTTTAAATTAATTTTAAATGAGTTAAGGTCTTTTATTTCTCTAATATATAGCGGGAGATTATTCCATATAAGAGGAGCCATGACTGAAAAGATGTCGTGGCGTCTCGTTCCTATTATTTTCAGTGAGGGGACCATTAATTGCTGTCACCTGAAAAAAAATATTAATGAGGTCAGTTTTCAGAGCAAATAAAAAGCGTTTTATAGTTGCTCCCTCCAAATTGTATAGCTAGAATTTTGTACCTTTTTCTTCAATGTATGATTCTGAGCTGTACTGAGAGCAGATACTGCCATAGGCGAGTTTAGGTTTAGGTATTTTTCCAGCAAAATTTTACTTGCATAAAAATCAGGTGCAGACACCTATGGAAAATCTTAAAAGAAATATTTGTACTTACTTTCATGCTCAGAAATGATTGAAAGTCATTGTACTTGTCTCAATATAGGCCATTTGAAAATTATCACATATAAATTAATTCACTCTCCCTTTTCAGTTGGCTCTGGATCAACCCCGTGTCTTGGAAAACAAAATATATAATGGTAATGAAACTCACTCCTGTAGCCAGGGCCGTTCTGGAGTGGAAGTATAATGATAACCTGCTCGATCCACACACTCAATGGTTTGGTCACCATAGATGATCTGAAAAACTTGACATATGAGAGCACAAGTTTCCTCAGCTGCATCCTGAATTTGGAAAAAGGAAAATTAGCTTAAGAATTTCTTAGTACTCTATGTAGCTGGTCTCTCACTAAGAGGGTGAGTATAGTCATATATATATATACAAGAAAAAAAGGGAGAGCATTGGCAATCAGAAAACATGGGGGGAGAAACGTCAGTAACTCTACAGTGCAAGACAGATCCTGGTGGACTAGGAATGGTAAAACCTAAGGACTTAAACTGAAGTGAACAAAGGGGAAAAAAAAGAACATGAGGGCAGCAAAGGTATTCAGCTGGAGGAAGTCAGTGTTTCTTTGAATGCTGGCTGCTGGTGGTTAAATTAGACCCACAAATTCAGTGCTGGCCCACCAATATTCAGCAGCAGAACCTGGTTAACATTTTGCTGTCCTAAGTTAAGCAGATAGTTATATTGGTACTAATGAATATTGGTAAGTCCTGGCTTTGCCTTAGCATTAACCAAGTAGTGCCTTGGCAGTTTGCCCAAATATTCAGCAGCACTATCTGGGCATATGCTCCTGAATATTCAGATTTGGTCCAGTCAGCACATTTTAATCAGGCAGGAGTCTCTCCTAAACTAAACTAAACTAAGCCTTAGGTTTATATACCGCATCTTCTCCACTGAAGTGGAGCTCGACACAGTTTACAGAGTTTAAAAAATATGGGAAGAGAGAAGAGAAAGAGTTTACAAAGCATAAAAAGAGGGGATGTAATCAGGAGAAGAGATTATTATATGCTAGAGAAAAGCCAGGTTTTCAGTTGTTTTCGGAATAGTTGGAGGGAGTCCAGGTTCCGCAGCGGGACAGTGAGGTCGTTCCAGAGGCCAGTGATTTTGGAGAGGAGGGATCTACCCAGTTTACCTGCGTGGAGGATGCCGTGTAGAGAGAGGAAGGATAGTTTAAGTCTGTGGGCAGAAATAAAAAAAACTAATAATTTGTTCTCCTTTCCAAAAGAGTGAAATGGGGACAGATTCTAGTACTACAAAACCAAAACCAAAACAAACCCCTTGACCTGGAAATTGGAATGCATCAAAGTTCCCAGTCTCTTTCACCTTAGTTCTGGGTCTCTCAGGTATGGAGATGGGATAGCTTTGTTGGTCCAATTCATTTCACTTCTGTCTGCTCCTTAAGTCTTCAGACTCCTCTGAGCCTCATCCACTTCCTCTCTCTCCAACTGCTCTACTTTAGCAATATCATTTGGTTCAAGCCAAGCCCACTTAGGAATAGCACCAGTCCCTGTAGTTTTAAGATCTAGAACAGGGGTGTCCAATGTCGGTCCTCGAGGGCCGCAATCCAGTCGGGTTTTCAGGATTTCCCCAATGAATATGCATGAGATCTATTTGCATGCACTGCTTTCATTGTATGCTAATAGATCTCATACATATTCATTGGGGAAATCCTGAAAACCCGACTGGATTGCGGCCCTCGAGGACCGACATTGGACACCCCTGACCTAGAAGATTGTGGGCTTCTGCAGCCTCTCATCTTTTTGAAACCAACAAACCACAAAAAAAAAAAGGGAACAAGATCCCCATGGTTAAAACACAAGATCAAAACAAGTGAGGATAAATTTTGGGAAACACAACTAATGTGTACTGGATGCAATGCTCTAGACCAGGGGTAGGGAACTCCGGTCCTCGAGAGCCGTATTCCAGTCGGGTTTTCAGGATTTCCCCAATGAATATGCATGAGATCTATTTGCATGCACTGCTTTCAATGCATATTCATTGGAGAAATCCTGAAAACCCGACTGGAATACGGCTCTCGAGGACCGGAGTTCCCTACCCCTGCTCTAGACCAGTGGTTCCCAACCCTGTCCTGGAGGAACACCAGGCCAATTGGGTTTTCAGGCTAGCCCTAATGAATATGCATGAAGCAAATTTGCATGCCTATCACTTCCATCATATGCAAATCTCTCTCATGCATATTCATTAGGGCTAGCCTGAAAACCCAATTGGCCTGGTGTTCCTCCAGGACAGGGTTGGGAATCACTGCTCTAGACAACTCTTTTGTTCTTAAAAAATAAATTATTGCAATGCATCAGTAGAATCTGACAAGGTCCTTCTTTTGGCTCACAAAAGCCCATCTCAGGGGTCAAAAAGTACATATCTACAAAAAAAATATATATATATATAAAAGAAAGTCAACATATGAAATAAATAATATAACATAAATAATAAGAACAAATTAAAAATGAGTCAATTAATTAGGAGGACAAATAGCAATACTAAAGATATAAATATGCAATAAATATATAACATTAATGAAACATAGAAACATGATGGCAGATAAAGGCCAAATGGCCCATCTAGTTTGCCCATCCGCAGTAACCATTATCTCTTTCTCTCTCCGAGAGATCCCATGTGCTTATCCCAGGTCCTTTTGAATTCAGGCACAGTCTCTGTTTCCACCACCTTCTCTGGGAGACTGTTCCAAGCATCTATCACTCTTTCTGTAAAAAAGTATTTCCTTAGATTACTCCAGAATCAATCACCTCTTAACTTCATCCTCATTCTCATTGCAGAGTTTCCATTCAAATGAAAGAGACTCGCCTCATGCACATTTACATTACGTAGTATTTAAACATCTCTATCATATCTCCCCTCTTCCACCTTTCCTCCAAAGTATACAGATTGAGATCTTTAAGTCTGTCCCCATTCGCCTTATGATGAAGACCACATACGATTTTAGTAGCCTTCCTCTGGACTAACTCCATCCTTTTTATATCTTTTTGAAGGTGCGGCCTCCAGAATTATACACAATATTTTAAATGATGTCTCACCAAAGTCTTATACAGGGGCATCAATACCTCCTTTTTCCTACTAGCCATACCTCTCCCTATGCAAACTAGCATCCTTCTAGCTTTCGCCATTACCTTTTCAACCTGTTTGGCCACCTTAAGATCAAAACATATAATAACACCCAATTCCCACTCTTCTGTCGTGCACATAAGCTCTTCACTCCCTAATCTGTACAGTTCCCTTGGGTTTTTGCAGCCCAAATGCATGACCTTGCATTTCTTAGCATTAAATTTTAGCTGCCAAATTTCATCCATTTGCAAGCTTCGCCAGGTCTTTCTTCATGTCTTTGCTGATGTATTTTTAATCATCTATGGATATGTTTGTATGTTTATTGTTCAAATGGTTTTATTTATTTCCCAAAATTTATTTTTGTTATACGCATTGAAAATATTTGATATTGCGTTTAAATCAAAATCTCAATAAACTTGAAACGAGTGCCCGTGAGATTGTGGGAGGGTTAAATACTCAAAACTTAGAAGAATAACAATTTACTTAAAGTTTTTGCTTCGCCAGCTTTCTGGTATCTTTACATACAGTGGCGTACCTAGCATATGTAATACCCAGGGCCCATCATTTTTTGGCACCCCCCCCCCCCCCATCTGTATGAAAAACATGATTTTTAGTAACAAGCCACACATCACACATGAGTACCTAGGAAAAGGCAGCATCTTACATATTGCAGTGAGCAGTACATCAATACACCCATTGTAAAACTAAACAAGCCAGACCAGCACAGATCAATCCTACACTGTCAATCCTAACAGAAAACCATGTCTTTCGAACACACAGAACACAGAAAACACCTTCGCCTAGTATGGAATATGTCATCACAAACTAACCCCTCCCCCTTTTACAAAAATGTAGTGTGGATTTTAGCCACGGTGGTAACAGCCCTGACGCTCATAGAATTCTGAGCATCAGAGCTGCTACCACCACGGCTGGCACTAAAAAACACTCCACAGTTTTGTAAAAGGGGGGATAAAATAGAAATACACAGCTTCAACGCTCTAGCTCAGGGGTGCCCAAACTTTTTGGGCTTGCGAGCTACTTTAAAATGACCAAGTCAAAATGATCTACCAACAATAAAATTAAAAAACACAAAGCACACTATACGCTGAGAAAATGTTAATTATCATTCCTATTCTGGGTTTTTTTCAAAGAGGTCAAAGCAGATGACTCTATGCATTGTCACCTCAGTAACAACCATACAAAAATAGACAAATATACCCCCCTTCCTTTTTATTAAACCACAATAGCAGTTTTTAGCGCAGGGAACTGCGCTAAATGCCCAGCGCTGCTCTCGACAGAGGGATTTCTCTCGGGGACGGGTAGAGACAGAGGGATTCCTCGCGGGGATGGGTGGAGACGGGTGGGATTTTGGCGGGGATGGGTGGGGCTCCCTGCGCTACTGAGAGGCATCCTTACTGGCTCCCGCAAGTTCATTTCTCCCTCCCCAAGTCCATCTCCCCTCTCCATGATCTCCCCCAAGTCCATCTCCCCCCTCCACCATTCATATTCCCCCTCCACCAAGTTCATCTCTCCCATCCATGTTCTCCAGTCCACCAACTCCCCCAAGTCCATCTCCCCCTCCATCATCCATCTTCCCCCCTCCACCAAGTTCATCTCTTCCATCCATCTTCTCCCCATCTTTCCTTCTCCAGTCCACCATCTCCCCCAAGTCCATCTCCCCTCTGCCCCTATCTACCTTTATTTTGATGTTACAATATGTTGTCAGTGGCTTGGGCTCCCTCTTGCCCCGATCTTCATCGGGGGTGCCGCAGGGCAGGAGAGCTTGGGCTCCCTCCTGCCCTGATCATTGTGGGGGTGAAGGGTGGATCACGGCAGGGGAGATGAGCCATCTCTCCTGCCGCGATCATTGCTGTAGGGGGTAGGCAGGTTGCTGGGGCCGCAGAGCTGATCGCAGCAGCCACAATCAGCTCAATGGCCCCTTTGCGGGGCAACCTGCCTAAAGTTTTGGTTATACCTGCTGCACGCCTAGGTCTAGGTCGGCCCACCTCCCGCCCGCCCTTTCCCCTCCTCTAAAAACGCCTCTTTTCTCTCTGTGCGTTTAGAGGCAGGGGAATGGCCTATGCTGGTTTTAGATACGTCTAAAACCAGCTTTGATTATGGGTACTTGGATGATCAGGCTTTTTGATTGTCCAAGTACCCATTTTGGCCACTTTTTAGACTTTTTTTTTATTATGAGACCCTTATCTTTTTTATTTGGACTATTTATACACTTATTTATGAATTTATTTAATCAACTCACCAACTGTATACTATTATATTCATATATTATCAAATCATAGCAGTCTTATAATGTTTATTAGATATTTATATTTTTAGTATTGCTGCTTGTCCTCCTAATTAAATGACTATTTAAATTTATTCCTTTTATTGATTTTATATTATTTATTTCATATGTGATTGTTTCTTCTAGATATGTTTTTTGTAGCTATATTGTATACTTTTTGATCCCCGAGGCAGGTTCTTGTGAGCTGAAACACAAACCACGTCAGGTCTTGCTGATGTGTTGCAATAAAAATTTTGTTGTTTTTTTTAAGAACAAAAGAGTTGTCCAGAGCATTTCATCCAGTACACATTGGTTGTGTATCTCAAAATCTATCCCCTTTTTCTGGTCTTGCCTCTTCTCTTTTCCCAGACTACAAGAAGATGCCTAGCCCCTAGCTACAAAGCCTTTTATCCTTCTCTCCAAAAGTAAAGAAAGAGACACCCATTACTCTGTGACTTTCAGGCTGGTCCAACCTCCAAGACTTTGCATTACAGATGGGTCAGAAGTTTCAAGTTTATTTAGGCTTGATATACCGCTTAAAAGCCATCCAAAGCGGTTTACATGATGCATTGCAAAGTTAAAAGTAATTTTAAAAACACGGAGGTCAGACATATACCATTACAAGCTGTGCTTGCATTTTTAGTGCGCGCAGCGCACGCTGAAGATTAGCATGCGCTAACCCCCGCGCTACACGGAAAATACTAACGCCAGCTCTATGGAGGCGTTAGTGTGTAGCGCGCATGTAGTGTGCGCTAAAACCGTTAGTGCAGTTTAGTTAAAGGAACCCTATATATGATACAAAAGGAAGACAATTCTTAAAATAAAAAATTGATGGGGGAAGGAAATAACAAAAGGAGATGTGGTATAACTGAAATCAAGCTTCCAGGTCTATACTCCAAAAGCATTTTTGAAAAGAGAGGTTTTAAGGTTTGCTTTGAATTTAGCAGCATTAGTTTCTTGTCTTATATGCGATGGGAGTGAGTTCCATAATGTAGGAGCTACCACCGAAAAGATTGCTTTACAGGTCGTATCGTAAACTAACTAACGTATAGAGAGAACTGCCAGGAGATTTTGTTGCGATGATCGAAGATGATTCTCCATGTAGACATAGAAAGCACATAGTGGTGTTCCTCCTATATTAGCGGAGCAAGTAGCAATTTCTTTGATTACATTGACATGAGGATTAACCATTAGGATTTAGAATATAGATTATGAAACACCAGTTCACACCATGAGAGAGGTCACTAGCATGAGGACAGAGGTGCTAAGAGAATATTCTAAAATATGGAAAAACATTGTAGAGCTTTGGATGCATATAACATGATAGAATGAACAGATACATATAGCATGGTAAGAATAAGTGTTTTCCAAGTTTACTCACGCTGTTCTCCACAGCCAGAATGATCAAGTTGCAATAGGCTTCTGGACTTGGCTCTTGAGGATCCAGTGGGTTGCTGCTTGTGTGTCTTCTCTCCCAGCTCCCATAAGTCTTTCCTCTCTCCCAGCTTCCACTGAAAACCTGTCTCCTTTCCCAACTTCCTCCAATTTTTATTGTCTGCCTTCTTTCCCAGCTACCACTGTATGTTTGCCTACGTTCCCAACTGCCAAAAGCACTCCCTCCTTTCTTTTCCCAGCTGCCATCAGTCTGCTTCCTTTCTAAGCTTCCTCCTCCCTTCTGCCTGGAATCCAATCCAGCCCGAGCCATTTTCCAATCTAAACTGCAAATTGTGTGACGTCGTTCCATAGTGCCCCCTTGCTGCTTTGGTTCCATGTTGTTACCTATCTGAGCCTTCTCAGCTATCACTTCTGTGGACTTCTGCTCTAGGTTTCCCCTCAGATTAATATCTAAATTGCTACCTGCAGGAACTGGGTCTACTCCAAGACCTGAAATGAAAAATATCAATCAGCAGGACAATGCCATAAGAAAGATATAGGAAAGATACAACAATAGATACCTTCATTAAAAATTATTGCTGTTACTTTGCTGAAAATGTTCTTATCACTATAATAAATGACTTGTCTAGATGTTCTGGACACATTTTTCCCCGTTCCTGCAGGAACGCAATTTTTTTTTTTACCATTTTTGAAAATCTAAACATCCAAATGCAAAACACCCAAAACAAGCTCATTTGGACATGGGAGGGACCAGAATTTTAATGGACTGTCCATACAGACATGCTAACAAAGGAGTGGGGCACTGCTGTGAACTTCACATAAAGAGTGCCAGTTACACAATTTCACCATAATATAGTGTACTGTATAGTGCCCTCCAAAACTCCTCCCAAAATCTACTATACCTGCCTACCACTTATGACTATAGGTGTCACCTCTATTTATTATTTATTTATTTAAAAATTTATACATCGCATACAACTATGAGGTTTCCATATGATATACATAGAATCTTGTTTTTCCTCTAATTATCACGTATAACATAGACATATCAAGACAACATCGTTAATCATCCCTGTTATAATAGGGATAGAGCACAAATTTGATCAATTCAGAAGTACAAACAGGAGGTTTTGGTGGCTTCACACATTCCACCATAAATGTAGTGGATAGGGTGGGATAGGCCTGAGCCATGTGGGCCTGTGGCTCACTACACTGCCCACCAGGTTACTCCAGACACTTGCTTGCTGATCTACTGGGATTTCCCATAATATCGGCAGCTGTCATAGAGGCTGGTATGTACTGTTTATTTCACATCTTTAGGGTGTGTGAAGTGATCAGTGATCAGAAGGGGAATGTATGTGTGAGGGGGGGGGTCATGCTTTCATACATTTGGTGGTCATCTGGGCAGTTTGGGTACCTTTTTGGCCCTTATGAGCTTTTAAAACAGGTCTAAGTTTGAACATCTACATCAGGGGTGCCCACACTTTTTTGGTTTGCGAGCTCCATTTAAAATGACCAAGTCAAAATGATCTACCAACAATAAAATTTATAAAAATATAAAGCACATTGTACGCAGAGAAAATATTAATTATCATTTGTATTCGGGGTTTTTTTCAGAGGTCAAGGTAGATGACTTTAAAATATGCAATGTCACCTCAGTAACAACTATATAAAAATAGACAAATATACCCCTCCTCTTTTACTAAACCGCGATAGCAATTTTTTGTGCAGAGAGCTGTGCTGAATGCCCCTCGCAGTTCCTGACACTCATAGGCTCCCTGCGCTATAAACCACTATCGCGGTTTAGTAAAAGGGGGCCATAGTGCAAAATATAGACAGTAGATATAAATTCTCAAAACGGACACATTTTGACCACTAAATTGAAAATAAAATCATTCATTCTACCTTTTTGTCTGGTGATTTCATGAGTCTCTGGTTGCACTTCCTTCTTCTGTAAATCCAATATTTTTTTCTTTCTGCCCCTCCCCTTTTCTTTCTATCTTTCTCTCTCCCCCCTGCCCTCTCTTTATTTCTGTCTTTCTCTCTCCCCCCTGCCTGCCTGTCTTTCTTTCTCCTCCTGCCCCCTCTTTATTTCTGTCTTTCTTTCTCTCTCCTCCTGCTTGTCTGTCTTTCTTTCTCTCTCCCCTTGGCCCCCCAAGGCATCGCGCCGATTTCTCCACTTCCTCGATTCTTTCTTTCTCTTTCCCTGCATTCCTAGCCACCACGCCGATTTCTCCCTGCTTCCCCGAGCCAGGCTTGGAGCGTACAAGCGCTGGGCCCACAAGCTTTACCCCCCCTCCCCCCCAACGTCAATTCTGACGTCGGAGAGAAAGTTCCAGGCAGTGATTGGCTGGCCTAGAACTTCCTCTCCGACGTCAGAATTGACATCGGAGGTGAAGGCTTGTGAGTTTGGTGCTTGTATGCACCTGGCCTAGCTCGGGGAGGCAGGAAGAACAAGATCGCAAAGGCAACGCAATCGATTCACGTTGCCTTTGCATTCTACTGGTCGATCGCGATCGACTATTTGGCCACTCCTGATCTACATGATGCTCTGGACATCTTCAAAAAAGTTCCATTATCCCTGTAAGATGTCCAAGTCTTAAGGCATCTCCAATTCTGCCCAAAACATGCTTCTAATATGCCCCCTTAAGATTTACAAATCAATTATATCAGGCTCCTATATTTGAAACCTCTCAAAAAGATTCAGCAAATACAATATCACCTAGAGAGGTTCTAAAGTATCTTGACCCACAGACCTCAGAAATGCCTAGGGGTATGTTCAATTATCTTTAGAGAACATACAGACCAAAAACGGCACCCATAGTCGTCATAGGTCACTATAATATTATTTAAGTTTTAAAGTTTTTTTTAATATAACTTATATAAATATTTTAGATATCAAAAGTACTCATCTTTAACTTTCATCTACGCGGGTGGGGGTAGGCACTCCGACATAGACTATGTTTCGCCCCAACGGGCTGTATCAAGGAATCCCCCTTATATCCAGCGACTCATGCTTCCCGCTATAGGTTTTCCTGATTAAAATTCTATAGCGGGAAGCATGAGTCGCTGGATATAAGGGGGATTCCTTGATACAGCCCGTTGGGGCGAAACATAGTCTATGTCGGAGTGCCTACCCCCACCCGCGTAGATGAAAGTTAAAGATGAGTACTTTTGATATCTAAAATATTTATATAAGTTATATTAAAAAAAACTTTAAAACTTAAATAATATTATAGTGACCTATGACGACTATGGGTGCCGTTTTTGGTCTGTATGTTCTCTAAAGATAATTGAACATACCCCTAGGCATTTCTGAGGTCTGTGGGTCAAGATACTTTAGAACCCCTTAAGATTTAGACATACTAGAGGAAAAATGACTTGCACGATACCTAAAAAGTCTGTTTTGAAAATCGGCACTTGACATTTTGGTGATTAAAACATCCAAGTGCCACTTTGTGCCATTTTTGAATGTCTTTCTGTTTTGAAAATGAGCCCAATAGTTCATAAATCATATTATGCTTTTTGTAAAGACAATCCAAAGTCTAAATAAAAGTTATTATTGAGAGTTATTTTTTTAAATCTTTTTGTAAACTGTTTAGTTATATATGCTGACTTGGAACCCACCTAAACTTGAAGAAAGAGAAAATACTACTACTAATCATTTCTATAGCACTACGGGATATATGCAGCGCTGTATACACAGTGGGGTAACTAGCATATGTGACACCTGGGTCCCATCATTTTATGACCCCCCATCTGTATGAAAACATGATTTTTAGTAACAATTCACACATCACACAAGCTGCCTTTTCCTAGGTACACGCATCTTACATACTGCGGTGAGCAGTACAACACCAATACACCCATTGTAAAACTAAACAAGCCAGACTAGTACAGATCAATTCTGCACAGTCAGTCCTAACAGAAAACCATGTCTTTTGAACACAGAGAACATAAAAAACACCTTTGCCTAGTATGGAATATGTCATCACAAACTAACCTCTCCCCCTTTTACAAAATTGTAGTGTGGTTTTTAGCCCGGTGGTAACAGCTCAGACACTCACAGAATTCTGAGCATCAGAGCTGCTACCACCATGGCTGGTGCTAAAAAATGCTCTACAGTTTTATAAAAGGGGGGATAAAATAGAAATACGTAGACAAAGGTTAAATTGAACCACCAAGAAGCTGGACTCTGCATACAATGCAACACCACAGAAACAGTGACACATGTCTCCTATAGCAAGAAATAAATAAATAGAATTTTTTTTTTCTATCTTATGTCTTCTCTGGTGTCTGCTTTCCTCATCTTCTTGTTACTCTCTTCCTTCCATCCACTGTCTGCCCTCTCTCTGCTCCTTCTATATGGCTGCTTCTCTGCCCCTTCCAGAAACTGTATACCTCCCCCCTTCCATCTCTCCCTTCACTCTCATTGGTCTGGCATTTCTCTCCTCTGCTCTCCTTCCCTTCCCTCTCCCACACCTCTCCTATGCAATCCCTTTCCCTTTTTTTCTCTCATTTTCCTTTTCAATTTATTTTCTGCATCTGTCTAGATCACGTTCTTATTACCCTGTCATCAATTTTCTTTTTCACTGTCTATCTACAGCTTTCCACCTCTTTCCCTCACCCCCTCCAGTATTTCATTAACTCAATCCTTATCCCCCATCATGTGCCCTCATTTTTTTATTTAGAGTACTGGTCTTTGACCTGAGGGCCACCGCGTGAGTGGACTACTGGGCAGGATGGACCACGTCTGACCCAGCAGAGGCAATTCTTATATTCTTATGTTCTTATTTATAATTTATAATAGAAGAAAGAAAACCAAAGAAATAGGTTAATGCCTTGATGAGACAGGAGCTGAAAGAAATACCCTATTAATGAGAGAAACAGATAAAATTATAGAAAACAATGTACAAGCGATAGAAAAAATATGAAAATACTTCAGTGAAATGGCTTCAAGGAGAAAGTGTACCACAATAGATCAGGAAAGCGATCGGTAAGGAAACACAGGCGCAGAGGTACTAATCTAGTGTGGTCCCACACATCATCCCTCGTGGAGGGACAAAAAGTTCCATCAAGTTGTAGAAAAGACAAGACAAAAGCTGAACAGGTGGATGCGCAAGTTTATGTGCTCGTTAAGGGGTAGCAGCATCGGACACGAATTGATTACAGAAAATTGTCCTGGCCTATATCATCCAGAGGGGTACACCTTTCAAAAATAGGATTAGATATATTTATCAGCGACATACATGATGCTTTTGACAGTCTGTTAATGCTAAGGTCCGCGGCATGAGGTCATTCAGTGTTAGGGAACTCGTGGCTAGTGAGGTGTCACTATCGTGAGTTGTGGCAGGTGTAGTGCTCAATAAATGGGGGATACCAAGCCAAATGGGGGAGGGGGAGCATCTGGTAGGGGAATAGAATTGTGTCGCTTTAAAATGAGGGCTCCTATTCCTCAATGGCTGAGAGATCCCTCTTAGACAGAAGGGCAAGAGGTGGACCATCGAAACCCCCAATTACTTGAATGGCGATTGGGGGGCAGCTAACGGGGCCCGGGATGCTTGGACGGCGGCTCAGGCCAAGTGGGAGTAGAGCATTCACTTGAACGGCGATACCTACTCATTTGCAGTGGTAAATGTATCCCAACTTGGCCCCCGCTTGGTAGGATGGTGTGCCCCTACCCCAGAGGGTTGTTAAAAAGTTAGGATACGTTGTTAATTGACAGGTTATTGTTAGTTGAACATTGTTATTCATAGTCAGAATGATTGTATATGTTGATGATTTGGATTGTGTTGTAACCATGCTGCGGCCATAATAAAACTTCCTTAGCGAAATTCAGCCTTGATGTCGGACTCTATTTATAGGCTGTGGTGGGGGGAAGGGGAGATATCAGGGACTCCAGTGAGGCCTCACCATTCTTGAGTATACCACAATAGATCATGAAAGCGATAATTGCTAGAAAGAGAACGTGAACAATACAAGCATCAAACAAAGAATTATGAGAGAAAAAGGAAATAGCTTACCAAGTATGAGGAGTGAGTGTTTATGAAAAAAAATTACAGAGGTAAAATATTTCGATAAACGGCAAACAATTGAATAAGAAAACTGACAAGTTGCTAACGCAATACCACAAATAGATCAAAATTAGACATAAACCATCATATGAAGGATATACTATTCAGCCCATTTTGATCTGATGAAGCCAAGTCTTGAGGAGCACGGGGTCTGTATATGAGGCTGTGGAGTTTCAGTGAGTGATCTTCATTCGGGCAGGATAGAACAAGCTGTACTGTGCTCTGATCACCTTCAAGTCCTGTTGAAGGCTCAAAAACTCCTTTCATCCGGAAGCCATAGAAGGTGCCAGGTCAGGAACAATTATCATTTTCTTTCCCTGGAAAATGGTAGTTGCTTTACCATGAGCCACCATGAGAATTTGTAAGGTATGCAGGTATTGCATAAGTTTAGCCACAATAGGGTGCGGGAATTTGGCACCATTCGCAGGCTTTGAGGGAGTGCGGTGAGCCCTCTCAAATTCAAGCGGTGGAGAGAATTCTATACCCATACATTTTGGGACCCAGGTATGTAGAAAGACAGTTAGATCATTTCTCTCAGCGCACTCAGGAATCCCCAAAATCTGAATATTATTGCACCTACTGTGGTTTGACAAGTCTTCAAACGCATCTTGTAACTTCGTGATGGCTGCATGATTTTCACTCATTTTTGGTAATTGATCTTCAATCTTAGTGGTTTTTTCAGACAGCTGAATAATCGTTTGCTCTGAGGAAGACAATTGAATATGAATGCCCTCGAATTCTTCTCTCATGTCCCTTGATAAAACCATATGATTTTTAAGGATTTCTTTGATGTTATTCAGGTCAGCCATGATATTGTCTTCAGAAAGCAGGAAAGAGTCCATTTTTCAGGATTTTTCAGGCGAAGGTGGAATAGATTTCAAACGTTTAGAAGTTGAGGGAGTTGCAAAAGCAGATTCTGATTTACTTTTTTCATAATGGAAGTTGATATATGTCAGCCAGTAACAAATATAATAGTACTAGTCTTTAAGCCCGTTACATTAACGGGTGCTAGAATAGATGTGTGTGTCTGTTTTCTTTTTTTCTCTATCTCCCCTTGGCCGCTGTTTGTCTGTCTATGTTTATTTGTTTCTCTCTCCTTGGACACTGGCTGTCTCTCCTTAGACGCTGGCTGTCTCTCCTTGGACGTCGGCTGTCTGTCTTCCTTTCTGTCTGTCTCTCTGGCCCCCTGTGTGTCATTCTTCGTGTCTGTGTCCTTGTGTCATTCCCCCCCCCCCCCAGAGCAAAGCTGTCTGCCCCCAGGATACCCCTTCCCCCAAAGCAGCCCCCTTTCCCTCTCCCTATCTCTCCATGGCCTTGTCTTCCCCCCCCCCCCAGCAAAGCTGTCAGCCCCCCAGCACACCTCTCCAACAAAAGCAGCCCCCTGTACCTGCAACACCGGCATGACAACCTTAAGCCAATCGTGAGTGCTCAGAGCGCGAGAGGGAACGGGGCCTGGGTGTATTGTGCAGCTTCTTCGACGTCGGTGAGAAAGGAGAGGTTGGCCCGACTCTCCATGGGGGCTTTGGGGAAAGTCTTCTGCGGCTCAAAGCCCTCCTCCCGGCAGCCACTTCCAGCAGCGCTGCCTTCCTCCCACCGCCCAGAGTAGATGTCTATATGTCTGGGTTTTTTTAAAATTTGTCTCTCTCTCCTTGGACACTGTCTGTCTGTCATTCTTTGTGTCTGTGTCTCTCCCTGGTCCCCTGTCTGTCCGTCTTTCTTTCTGTCTTTCTGTCTCCCTAGCCCCCCTGCTTGCCAAAGCAGCCCCCTTTCCCTCTCCCCCCTGTTCTGCAATGCCTACCTGCTCCAAGGCCCCTTTCTATCCCTCCCTCACCTGATTGCTGTCTGCCCCCAGCATACCCCTCCCCCCAAAGCAGCCCCTTTTCCCTCTCCCCCTGTTCTGTAATGCCTACCTGCTCCGTGGCCCCTTTCTGTTCCCCCCCATGATTGCTGTCTGCACTCAGCACAACTCTCCCACCAAAACAGCCCCCTATCATGCCTGCTCCATGGCCCTTCTTTTTCCTCTTCCCCTCCCATTTTTCCCCTCCCTCCATCCATGGTTCCTGCCGCTGCCGCTGCTCCTGTTTAAAGCGGCCTGCTGAGGTTCGCAGCCGGCTGTAGTGAACCTCGCAAGCCGCTGTCCACCTCAGTAGCATGTTCCCTCTGACGCAACCCAAATGTGGCTCTGAGCTCGAGATGTTTGGGGTGGGGTTGGGGCAGAACAGGGCATGGCTTAGGTGGGGCAGGGCTGTGGGTGGGGCCACATGTCCAGATTTTATTATAAAATCTGGTAACCCTACCATACAGCACCTCTGGGAGTAGTTCAAATCCCTCTTCCAGTTCTGCACCTAGAGGAACAATCCCATCCCCATGCACCTCAAGGTCACCACCTCCCTTGCATTCCTGAATGCTTGTATCTTTCAGTCTTTCCTACCAGCCAACACAGTCCTTATCTAGCCCGCCATCTCCAACTGCCTCACCTCAGCTCTTCCAAACCTTCCTCACCCATACTCTGGACAAGGGACTAACATGAGGACAAATTTGTCACCATCCCCATGGGATCTATCTCCTTCCTTGTTCCGTCCCCATGAGTTCTGTCCCTGACCCTGCCATATTTTCCATGATACCAGATTGTTTTGTATTTTGATTCTAGGGTTGTTCTAGAGAGGGGCCAAGGAAGAAGACTCCAATGTAACATCAGAAAAGGTCTCCACCTCTCGTAGACCATGTAAAGTAGAGGACATGATAGGGTTTGATTGAAGAGAAGCATGAGGTGTCATCGTCAACACATGTCTCAACGGTACAGAGCTAAGTGTTGATTCCAATATCAACCAAGGTGGAAGATGGTCATGAGTAAAGACATAATTCCATTTGGCTCCCTGATGCATCAGGAAAGCAATGTGATATTCGTATAGGCTAGGGAAGGACACTCCTTCCTGTTCTCTGGATCCTTTAAGTTTTTGAAGACTAATGTGAGGTGTTTTATATTTCCATAGGAATTCAGTCAATAGGGATTCGATTTTCCTATAGAAGCTTTTGGAAAGAGACAAGGGTTCAATCCCATCACATAGGTAATCACCGGAACCACCATCATTTTTATGGTATCAAGGCCAGCCGAAGGGAGACTGTAGGAGCTGTGCCTAGTCCTGAGCACATGGTAGAACAATCCTGAGCACATGGCAGAACAGTAAGCGAAGCAGAGAGTGTGCTAGCAGGAAGGAGCGGAGAGAGGAGCAGAGAAGGCGGTGCTAGCAGGGGAAGAGGCGAGAGCTAACTCCGCCCACCCCCGACGTCACCAGCCAAACTCCACCCATAAAAGGGGACGAGCCAACGGCAGAGAGTCCACAGTGCAAGGCCAGCCGAAGGGAGACTGTAGAAGCTGTGCCTAGTCCTGAGCACATGGTAGAACAGTCCTGAGCACATGGCAGAACAGTGAGTGAAGCAGAGAGTGTGCTAGTAGGAAGGAGCGGAGAGAGGAGCAGAGAAGGCGGTGCTAGCAGGGGAAGAGGCGAGAGCTAACTCCGCCCATCCCCGACGTCACCAGCCAAACTCCACCCATAAAAGGGGACGAGCCAACGGCAGAGAGTCCACAGTGCAAGGCCAGCCGAAGGGAGACTGTAGGAGCTGTGCCTAGTCCTGAGCACATGGTAGAACAGTCCTGAGCACATGGCAGAACAGTGAGCGAAGCAGAGAGTGTGCTAGCAGGAAGGAGCGGAGAGAGGAGCAGAGAAGGCGATGCTATCAGGGGAAGAGGCGAGAGCTAACTCCGCCCACCCCCGACGTCACCAGCCAAACTCCCCCCATAAAAGCGGACGAGCCAACGGCGTGCAGCCTTTCGGCGTGCGGCAAAGGCAAGCGGCAAAGGCGCTCGCCTTAGCGAGAGCGCCTTTGCGAAGAGCCTTAAGAAGAGCCTAATCTTTTCCCTATTCTTTAAACTTTATTCTAAACTTTCACCCTAACCCACAGGCAGACACCCTCTCAAATACCCTAATCTTTCAAACTCTCTCTCTGATCTTTCAATCTCTCACTCTGACTCACAGACAGATATTTCTCCTAACTCTCTAACTTACTCACTATCAGACCTCAGCTACAACTTGGTTATGGCAGGTAGAACAAGAAGCGCCATGTCTGCAATCAAGACCAACTGTCCGGTAACTGGGGGGACCCAGGGGGCGACCACGGTATGCGTGCAGAAGGAGGAGGACCCAGAACTGTGGACAGAGGTCTCCGTGCAGACCGAGATCATCCCCCTCCCCCTCCTGTTCTCCACAGTCTCTACACAGACAGAGGAGGTCGACCAGCTAGACGGAGAAATCATGCAGGAACTTAGGAGTCTCAGGGAGGAGGTGAAACGCCTGAGAAGCATCTGAGAGGATGAGGCCTATATTGACGGAGTCGTCCAGGAGCTGTCCCAAATCACCGAGCTGGCCCAAGACATGTCCTCCCTCGAGACACCCAAATCACCAGCTTTGAAACCAACAATTGGGGTACAGGAGATGGCTGGAGACGCTGACTCCTGGCAGCTGGTGACCTCCTCCACGGGCAAACACCGGAGATCCCACCACCCTCTTTCAATCTCTTCACCCTCTTCTTCTTTTTCTCACCAACAGGGCAGCTTTACATCCACACCACAACTCACCCTGAGGAACAGATTCCAGATCCTACAGGTAGAAGATGTCGACAAGGAGCAGGAGGATGCCGACAAGAAGTAGGAGGTAGTCCAGCGCACGGCTCCAACTCTGGGGACAACTGATCGGCTCCCCCCCAAAAAGCACAGAGTAATAGTCATTGGAAACTCTATGCTGAGGAGCACCGAGGGACCAATCTGCAGACCGGATATGCAGTCAAGGGAAGTTTGCTGTCTGCCTGGAGCCAGGGTCCAAGACGTCACCGCCTGTCTTGATAGGCTTCTCAAGCCCCAAGATCACTTCCCCATGGTCCTCATCCACATCGGCACAAACGACACTGCTAAGAACACCCCGGAGAACATAACTAGAGACTTTGGAGCGCAGGTGGTCGTCTCCTTGATCCTCCCAGTTAGAGGCAAAGGAAGTGCCAGGGATGAGAGTATACTGAGGACTAACGAGTGGCTTCAAGGATGGTGCCGGGAAATGAACTTCGGATTCCTGAACCATGGAGAGGCGTTGCAAGGACTTCAGGGACCGGACGGACTCCATCTGACCAGCAGGGGTAAACACGTCTTTGGACACCGACTAGCCCGCCTGCTTCGTAGGGCTTTAAACTAGGTAAGTCGGGGGAAGGGTACCCACTCAGATACAAGTGCAGTAAGGAACGATCCTGACGAGGTGAGTCGAAACTCCGATTCTAAGTCCAAAATAAGTGCCCCCATTGCAAACAATTCTCTAGGAGTCACACTACCCAAGGTGGGAAACTCCCCACAGGGACTTAGCAATCACGGGGTATGGAGGGCTATGTATGTTAATGCACACAGTTTAGGCAATAAGATTCTAGAATTAGAGACCGAAATAATGAATGCCGACCTTGACGTGGTGGCAATATCCGAAACTTGGTTCACAGACTCTCATGGGTGGGATATGGCTATACCGGGATGCAACTTATTTCGTCAGGACAGAGACGGAAAATCAAGGGGGGGTGGCACTATACATTAAAGAAGACATCAAAACTACCAGAATCACAGATGTCAAGTACACCGGGGAATCCCTTCTGGGTGAACCTGGCCAGAGGCAGGGAAAAATGCCTGTATCTTGGTGTAGTATATAGACCTCCAAGACAACTGGAAGACAAAGACTCCAAATTAATTGAAGACATAGAGAATATCACTCTACAGGGAGACGCTGTTCTGCTAGGGGACTTCAACATGCCTGACGCAGATTGGAACTCATACTCTGCAACAACCAGCGGCAGCAGGAGACTGTTAACATCCATAAAAGGAGCACGACTCAAACAAATGGTATTGGAACCCACTAGGGCCCAGGCGATCCTGGACCTGGTACTCACCAACGGGGATAGCGTCTCGAAGGTCTCGGTAGGAGATACGCTAGCCTCCAGCGACCACAACATGGTGTGGTTCTACCTCAGGAAAGTTTTCCCTAGATCAAACACGAAAACAAAAGTACTCAACTTACCAGGCACTGACTTTGAATGCATGGGAGATTTTGTCCACCGGACACTGCAGAACCAAGCTACGACCGATGATGTGGAAGCTATGTGGTCATCCCTGAAATCTAGAAACAAACTAGCATACCACTACAGCCAAGAAGTGCATCACACTACCACGGCCTCAGAACTGGAGCCTACGCAAGGTAATTTTATCACAAACTCGAGTGATCAGCGTAGCTACTTAGCTCCCTGCTCCAATCATTGACCGCCTAGACCTAATTCTATCCTCATATAAACTTTAATAACTTAATTCTTTAATATTTCATATAGAAAATTTTTTTTTGTAGTTTTATATTTTTAACTCATTTCTTAAAAGCACCTCAATATCTCTGCAGTTTTCTCTACGTTATATTGATATGCATATATGCACTACTCAGAAGTATGAAAAAAATGACAAGCTACTTATCTTTAAACAGCGCTTGTCTTTGAGTGTATATTTCAGGAAGTGCTCACATATTGCACAAGCCGTATATTTTTTTCAGGTAGTGCTCAAATATCTCACGAGCCGACACGGCCTTTCGCGGACTTACTGCTTGTCCGCTGCTTCAGGGCCAGCACTGCGGCATCCAATTCTACAAATTAAAAAGTTGCATTAGCTACTTCTATACTTAAAAGCAAATAAATCACATACAGTGTTACTTACAACACTCAGTTCCACCGTCAAATTTTTCAAACCAAACTAAAATGGCGACAGTGACTAGTATTTCTACAAATCTATCACATGATGTAACATCAGAGCTTCGTAGCCTAGCTCCTCCCACCATATCATTCAAAGAAGTTCTAAAGGGAACAAACAATCTCTATCAGTAAAAATGTTGCCACTCTATGTTTTTATTTAAACCCCTAGGGCTCAACGTATCCAACCTGTGAATCCATCTCTGCTCATGTTGAGCCAGGAAACGCCTGAAATCGCCCCCGGTATCAGAACCTCAACAACCACCACCTTCAAAGATACAAATTGGTGGTTGAAATCCACACAATGCTTTGCTAAGGGAGTCCCTATATTCAAATTTTTGATGTTACTTTTATGTTCAGTGAGGCGGATATTCAGTTTCCTAGAGGTCTGTCCAACATAGAGTTTACCGCAGGGGCATTGTATAATGTAAACTACCCCAGACGTTTTGCAATCAGGGTCATGGTTAAGAATATACTGCTTCCCATCACGAGGGTTACAAAACGTCCCAGTGCACAGCATAACAGTGCACATTTGACATGACCCACATTTTTGATGTCCCAGATACACTACCTCCTCTATCGGGTTAGCAGTGGGCAGAATTAAGGGGCATAAGATCTCCCTAAGGTTACGGTTCCTCCGGTATGCTATCCTAAGATGATGATCCTTAAAGGTCCCTGAAATCTTAAGAATATCCCAATGTTTTCTAAGGGATTTAACTAGCTGATGACTATTACTGGAATATGTAACCACACATGTAGTACACTGTTCACCCAATCGTTGATCTGCCGAACGTTTGGGGGCAAACAGAGCATCCCGCTGACTATATAGTGCTCGCTTGTACGCTGTAGAAACAATTTTAGGGGGATACCCCCTTTGCAAAAATTTATATTTCAAATCATTAGCCTGCATCTTGAAATCGGTAATAGAAGAACATATTCTCCTAATCCGCAGAAACTGAGAGTAAGGAAGGCTTTTTTTAAGGGAGGTAGGGTGAGCACTGGAAAAATGCAAGACCGAATTACAGTCGGTCGGTTTACTATATACTTCAGTGCAGAAAATTCCATTTTTCACTAGAATGTTAACATCCAAAAATGAAATTTGAACAGGGCTATGTACATAGGTGAACTTAACTTTAGGATGACATAGGTTTAGATAAGAAAAAAATCCCAACAGGGTGTCCAACCCTCCATTCCAAAGAAGAAAAATATCATCTATGTAAGTTTATATGAGGATAGAATTAGGTCTAGGCGGTCAATGATTGGAGCAGGGAGTTAAGTAGCTACGCTGATCACTCGAGTTTGTGATAAAATTACCTTGCGTAGGCTCCAGTTCTGAAGCCGTGGTAGTGTGATGCACTTCTTGGCTGTAGTGGTATGCTAGTTTGTTTCTATTTTTCAATTACTACCACTTGGCATCCCTGAAATCTACCATACATGAAGCGACAAGCCTCTACATTAAATCAGTACACAAACGGCGGAGAAACAACAAACCCCAATGGTACTCCGCAGAAATCTCGCATCTCGTCAAAGAGAAGAAAAAGGCATTTATTTCCTACATACGAACGGAGACTAAGGAAGCTAAACTAGAACATAGGGCGAGGTCTGCAGCGGTCAAAACGGCAGTCAGGGAGGCCAAACTTCGAGTGGAAGAGACTCTGGCAAAGAACATGAAGAAAGGGGACAAATCCTTCTTCAGGTATATTAGTGATAGGAAAAAGAACACAGACGGGATAATACACCTTAGAAAACCAGATGGGAACTGCGCAGAATCAGATTCCGATAAAGCAGAACTACTGAATGAATACTTCTGCTCGGTCTTCACCTGCGAGGCACCGGGGCACGGTCCGCAGTTGCAGGCAAGGCCCAGCGTGGAAGACCCGTTTCAGAATTTCGAATTCACACCTGGCAACGTCTACTACGAACTGGCAAGACTCAAGGTGAACAGAGCCATGGGACCAGACAATCTACACCCCAGGGTGCTCAGTGAGCTGCATGATGTCCTGGCAGAACCGCTATCAGGACTCTTCAATCTCTCCCTAAGTTCGGGGAGAGTCCCCATAGACTGGAAAACAGCTAACGTCGTTCCACTGCACAAAAAGGGTTGCAGGGCAGAGGCTGCAAACTACAGACTGGTGAGTCTCACATCAATAGTATGCAAACTCATGGAAACACTAATCAAACGTAAATTAGACACAATCTTGGATGAGGAGAATCTACGGGATCCCAGTCAACACGGATTCACCAAGGGTAGGTCCTGCCAATCCAATCTCATCAGCTTCTTTGACTGGGTAACAAAACAGCTAGACTTGGGAGAATCCATGGACATCGTATACCTAGACTTCAGCAAAGCTTTCGATAGTGTCCCACATCGTAGGCTGTTGAGCAAGATGAAATCAATGGGGCTGGGAGAAACACTAACTACATGGGTCAATGACTGGCTGAGTGGCAGACTTCAGAGGGTGGTAGTTAACGGTACCCTCTCTAAAACATCGGAGGTGACCAGTGGAGTACCGCAGGGTTCAGTCTTGGGCCTGCTCCTTTTCAACATATTCTTAGGGGACCTAACTTAGGGGCTTCAAGGTAAAATAACGTTATTTGCTGACGACGTCAAACTATGCAATATAGTGAGAGACGGCAATTCACCCGATAGTAGGACACAGGACCTACATTTGTTGGAGCTTTGGTCCTTGACCTGGCAGCTGGGCTTCAATGCTAAGAAATGCAAGATCTTGCACCTCGGCAGCAGAAATCCGTGCAGAACTTACACCTTGAATGGTGAGACCTTAGCTAGAACTTCAACAAAACGAGACTTGGGAGTGATCATCAGCGCAGACATGAAAACTGCTGATCATGTGGAGAAGGCTTCATCTAAGGCAAGACAGTTGTTAGGTTGCATCCGCAGGAGTTTCGTCAGCCGGAAGCCTGAAGTCATAATGCCATTATACAGAACCATGGTGAGACCTCATTTGGAATACTGTGTGCAATTCTGGAGGCCACACTACCAAAAAGATGTGCTGAGAGTAGAGTCAGTGCAACGGATGGCCACCAGGATGGTCTCGGGGCTCAAGGATCTATCGTACGAGGAAAGGCTGAAAAATTTGCGGCTGTACTCACTCGAGGAACGTAGGGAGAGAGGAGACATGATCGAGACGTTTAAGTATATTACCAGCTGTATCGAGATGGAAGAAGAGATTCTCTTTCTCAAAGGACCCTCAGCCACAAGAGGGCATCAGCTCAAACTCAGGGGAGGGAAATTTCATGGCGACACCAGGAAATATTTCTTCACCGAGAAAGTGGTTGATCCTTGGAACGAGCTCCCGGTGCAGGTGATCGAGGCAAACAGCGTGCAAGAATTTAAGAGCAAATGGGATGCCCATGTGGGATCCCTTAGAGGGTTAAGCCAAGGGAACCTGTCACCAGGAGTGGGATCCCTAGGATAGTAGACTTGGGGGTGGGTCAGTAGAGTGGGCAGACCTGATGGGCTATGGCCCTTTTCTGCTGTCATCTTCTATGTTTCTATGTTTCTAAGGCGACCCCACCAAGAGAGACGTAGTGGAGTCCACCGTGCAAGTGTGTGTTTAACTTTGTGGATGAGAAATTTAGCATTAGAGGAGATGGTATCCTCTATAGAGGGATTAAAAAAAATACCTAGATATTTGATCTTAAGAACATAAGAAGTTGCCTCCACTGGATCAGACCAGAGGTCCAGCGCGCCCAGCGGTCCGCTCCCGCGGCGGCCCATCAGATCTATGACCTGTGAAGTGGTTCCTGACCATTTCTATAACCTACCTCTGCTTCTATCTGTACCCCTCAATCCCCTTATCCTTTAGGAATCTATCTAAACCTTCCTTGAACCCCTGTACTGTGCTCTGGCCTATCACAACCTCTGGAAGTGCGTTCCATGTGGCCACCACCCTCTGGGTAAAAAAGAACTTCCTAGCATTTGTTCTAAACCTGTCCCCTTTCAATTTCTCCGAATGACCCCTAGTACTTGTGGTTCCCCACAGTCTGAAGAATCTGTCCCTGTCTACTTTCTCTATGCCCTTCAGGATTTTGAAGGTTTCTATCATGTCTCCTCTAAGTCTCCTCTTCTCTAGGGAGAACAGCCCCAGCATTTTCAACCTGTCAGCGTATGAAAAGTTTTCCATACCTTTTATCAGTTTAGTTGCTCTTCTCTGGACCCCCTCAAGTACTGCCATGTCCTTCTTGAGGTATGGACACCGTCCAGGTGCGGGCGCACCATTGCACGATACAGTGGCATGATGACTTCCTTCGTCCTGGTTGTGATACCCTTTTTAATGATACCCAACATTCTGTTTGCTTTCTTTGAGGCTATCGCACACTGTGCCGATGCTTTCAATGTTGTGTCCACCATCACCCCCAGGTCTCTTTCAAGGTTGCTCACCCCTAGCAATGATCCCCTCATTTTGTAGCTGAACATTGGGTTCTTTTTCCCTACATGCATGACCTTGCATTTCTCTATGTTAAAACTCATTTGCCACTTTTTTGCCCACTCTTCCAGTCTTGTTAGGTCCCTTTGTAGGTCTTCACAGTCTTCCGTGGTTCTAACCCTGCCGCAGAGTTTGGTGTCATCAGCAAATTTAATAACCTCAAATTTCGTCCCCGTCTCCAGGTCCTTAATAAATATATTGAACAGGAGCGGTCCCAGCACCGATCCCTGTGGAACTCCGCTCATGACCCATTGCCAGTCTGAGTAATGGCCCTTTACTCCAACCCTCTGTTTCCTGCCTGCCAGCCAGTGTTTGATCCATCGGTGGACATCCCCTTGCACCCCATGGTTCCACAGCTTCTTGAGTAGTCATTCGTGAGGTACCTTGTCAAAGGCTTTTTGGAAGCCAAGGTAAATGATGTCTATGGATTCCCCTTTATCCATCTGGCTGTTTATTCCCTCAAAGAAGTACAGTAGGTTCGTGAGGCACGACCTTCCCTTGCAGAAGCCGTGCTGGCTCGCCTTCAGTTGACCATTGTTTTCTATGTGTTCGCAGATTGTGTCCTTAACCAGTGCTTCCATCATCTTTCCCGGGACCGAGGTCAAGCTCACCGGCCTGTAGTTTCCCGGGTCACCCTTTGATCCCTTCTTAAAGATGGGCGTGACGTTTGCTATTTTCCAGTCCTCTGGGATCTCCCCAGTTTTTAAGGATAGGTTACATATTTGGCGAAGTGTTTCCGCTATTTTGTTTCTCAGTTCTTTTAGTACCCTTGGGTGGATGCCGTCTGGACCAGGTGATTTGTCGCTCTTCAGTCTGTCTACCTGTCGGAGGACATCCTCTCGGCTTACCTCTAGTTGGACCAGCTTTTCATCATGGTCTCCGTTTATGATCTCCTCGGGTTCTGGGATATTGGATGTGTCCTCTCTCGTGAAGACCGATGAGAAGAACTTGTTTAACCTGTCAGCTATCTCTTTTTCCTCCTTTACCACTCCCTTCCTGTCTCCATCGTCCAATGGTCCCACTTCCTCCTTGGCTGGTTGTTCCCCTTCACATACCTGAAGAATGGTTTAAAGTTTCTTGCTTCCCCCGCTAGTCTCTCCTCATATTCTCTTTTTGCTTTTCTAACCACTCAGTGACAGTCTTTTTGTTCCCTTTTGTGCTCCTTCTGGTTGTCCTCTGTTGGGTCTTTTTTCCATTTTCTGAAAGATGTTTTCTTGTCCCTTATCGCCTTTTTCACTGCATTTGTTATCCACGCCGGGTTTTTTGTTCGATTCTTTTTGCACCCTTTCCTAAACTTGGGGATGTACAGGTTTTGTGCTTCATGCACCATGCTCTTGAGTAGGGCCCAGGCTTCCTTTATGGTCTCCATCTTCCCTGAGCTGTTGCTGAGCTTCTTTCCCACCATTTTCCTCATGGCCTCGTAATTTCCTTTTCTGAAATTGAGTGCTGTCGTTGTGGTTCTTTTCACCTTTGATGTTCTTATTTTTAGCTTGCACTGGATAATGTTGTGATTGCTGTTTCCTAGTGGCGCTAGTACTACTACCTCCTTTGCGGGTCCCCCTAGCCCATTGAGGATTAGGTCAAGAGTGGCATCTCCTCGTGTTGGTTCCGTGACCAGCTGTTCCATGAAACAGTCCCTCACCGCCTCCAGGAATTTTGTTTCTCTCGTGCAATTTGAGTGTCCAATGTTCCAGTCTATTCCAGGGTAGTTGAAATCCCCCATTACCACCACACTTCCGCTTTTGCATACCTGCCTCAGTTCAGCCTCCAGGTTCTGGTTGTTTGCTTCCAGTTGTCCTGGTGGGCAATAGTACAGTCTCAATTTTACGTCCATTTGAATCCCAGTTTTTTGACATCCTCACCTACTCCCGGACAATTCAATGGCATAAGTTCGGATTTGAAGAGGTTGAGCTTATATCCAGAGATGTCAGAGTATCGTTGTATCACATCCAAGATATGAGGTAAAGAGGATGGAGAGGCATAAATTAAGACATCATCCGCGTATGCAGAGAGCTTAACTTCAAATGAGCCCAATTTAAATCCGGTGATAGTCGGGTCAGTACGGATAGCAGTGAGCAAGGGTTCAAGAGCGAGGTTAAATAATAAGGGAGACAATGGACAACCTTGTCTTGTACCTCTGGCTGGTCTGAAAGCAGTGGAGTAAGTGTCGTTGATACATAATTTAGTAGAGGGGTTGGTATATAATATTTGAATTAAAGAGGTATAGTAAGGAGGAAATCCACACCAATGGAGAACATGGAACATATATGACCATTCAATCCTATCAAACGCCTTTTCCGCATCCAATCCAAGTGCAACAATAGGCGAAGAGGAATTTTGAGAGAGCTGGATGATATTTGCAAATAATCTGGTATTATCACAGGAGAGACGGCCAGCCATAAACCCGGTCTGATCAGGAGCGATGATGGTATCAAGTACCGGTTGAAGTCGTTGGGTGATGGTTTTAGCATAGATCTTAGCATCAGAGTTAATCAATGACAGCGGTCTGTAATTCCTAACGTCTGTGGTGTCCTTACCCTCCTTAGGGAGAACAATTATCGCCGCTTCCGTGAACGTACCAATACCACATTCTGATTCTATCAAGGCCTTAAAAGGAATAGAGATGAGGTAGAAGACGATGCAGGAAGACTTGATAAAATTCTGATGGTATGCCATCTGGACCAGGCAATTTGTTGTGCACAAGAGCTCTAATAGCCAAAGAGACCTCATCCATCAAAAAAGGTTGTGAGAGACAGTCGATTTGTGTATCAGATAAGGAAATTCGGGGAAGAGCCTTCAAAAATTCTGGCAAGTCTGTCGATGTGTTGATCTCTGATGAGTACAAAGATTGGTAAAATAGATGGGATGTATTCACAATCTCAGTAGAATCTGTTGTAGTTCTTCCGGATGAATCTGTTAATGCCGCTACATGAGTCTTGGCATGTTTGCCCTTGAGATATTGGGCTAGCGAGCGACCACATTTGTTATTTTCTAGATAGTAAGTAGCATTTTTCAAAAGTAAATGAGTACTCGCCGGTGACTCAAAAGCAAACCATATTGTAGGCGGAGAGATCGGAGCTTAGTTAGAATAGAAAAATCATGAGAGGTCTGTATGTGATCTTGTTCTAATTTCTTGATGGTGTTTTCCAGGTCAGACAACCTCAATAATTTCTTCTTTTTCAAGTGAGTGGAAAAGGAAATTATCTGACCACGAATAAAAGCTTTAAAGGTGTCCCATAATATGGGCCAGCAAGTATCCTCAGGTTTGTTTATTGAGAAGAATTCATCGATAGCAGAGTTAATATATGGAATAAATTCTGGTTCCTGAAAGAGGGAGCCATTAAGTCTCCAGGATTTGTGTGAGGGTGTAGTAGTTAGTCCATAAAATTCAGTACCACCGCCCCGGGTACCTCACATTCGCTACACCACTGCCCCCAACCTCAGGATGCTGAAGCTATAGCTCTAGCCACTATGCCACACTCCTCACTGCTATACTGGGACAGACCAAAGGTCCACGACATGAATCTGGAGATCCTTCCTTCAGGACTTAAACACTCAAACCATCTCTTCTCTATCAGTGAAGGTGGGAATATGACCTCATACCTTCTGAGCCTCTCCCCCACTGAAACCCATTCTGCGTGGCATAGGCCCTACCTGCCTTGCGATCAATGCTCCATTGTGAGATACACCTTGCTGAGCTCTTACTGTGCATCTGTAGCCTACAATATGGAGCTCCACAGTGGCAATGCACTGAGAAGCAGAGTGCCTTTCTGTGCCTCCATAGCAACATCGGGACCTCCAGATACCTAAAGCCAAAGATTGCTGGGTTCTTCCCTGCAAAAGCCCTCAGAGGAACTACAGAGTGCAGACGGTGCTGAGAGGAGTTTCTTAGTGTTGAGGACATGCCTCAGAAAGTACCTGTGGGAGATCTCTAAAATGTGGCATGGAAAGTCTCAAAGACCTAGTTTCAAGTTTAATAGATTCTTTGATTTGATCGCAAAATCTTATTTCAATGCAATTTACAATAAATAACAAATCAGATAAAATAATAAAATCCACATACATCACATAGAATACTATTAGTCATTAATAAATTAGACATTAATAAATTAGGGAAAAGGGCAGTATAAAATACAATATTAAAAAAATAAAGCTGCAAAAATATCGGGCATAGGTTTAATACACAAAGGAAGGGAAACATATTTCAGTGAACCTCCACGTCCTACCCTAAAGTATAATAGTACCAGTTTATTGAAAAGCATCTTTAAAAAGCCAGCTCTTTAGAAGACTTTTAAATTTATTCAATAATTTTTCCTCTCTTAGGTTAATTGGAAGTAAGTTCCAGATTTGGGACATGCCTCAGAAAGTACCTGTAGGAGATCTCTAAAATGTGGCATGGAAAGTCCCAAAGACCTGGGAACAGGAGTGATGCTAATCAGGCTGACATCATCTGAGCTGAGCATAGCACAGACAGCCTCTATGGATTATATACTGCCATTTATGAAAAAGAGAAAGAAATAGCAAAAGAGTATTTTTATACTAATAGGTAATGGATAAAGGCATGCACCTGTTTTTAGAACAAGAATATGAAGAGCATCATCTTGCAGATAGGAAGCAGCAGCAATTTCATGAGTGGGAATTCGAAGGATAAGCTCCTCATTGTCTCTCCAAGTAAGGAGAAGGCAGCGGGCTGAGAGGCTCAAAATGCTTTCCTGTTCTAGTGTAGTCTTCAATGGCAGCTCCTTCAGCTGCTGCAGAGAAACATTAAAACAAAATGACAAATGGTAGGCATCTGGGCAACTCTGAAGATTTGGAGTTTTATTTATTGTGAAAAGGTATACATGTGATAAAGCTTACACTACAAGAATCACACTGCTTTCAATTATACCTTGGGAATAACACAAAAAAACTTTGCTACTTCATTTACATTGTGCTTTCTCTGTTGGAAATGTTGACAGTTAAAGTGTATTGAGTCAGATGCCGTAATTATCTGTGCTGTAAGATTTCCATTCTTACCCTGGCAGTATCCAGCAACTGTAACATCTCATCCCGACTAGAGGGGTTCAGCGAAGATATCACCCAGGTCAAGTGCCCTAGAAACTAAAAAGAAAATAACTTTTCAAAACTTGGGCTACTGCCTCTCATAGGATAGTCAAAGTTTGCATTTTGTGAATTCAGGAAGATATTGGGTAGAAAATGAGCAGAGGGCAGGCTGAAAATATAGCACATATCTGTCCCTTTTTGAAAGATCTTACAGCATTAGTGAATGTTAGTGGTAACAATAATAAGCAACTTCCACTTGTTAAATACAAAATACATGTGGGATCATTTTATGCCATAGTGCCTATTATACATTTGAACAGTGCAATGATTTTGTAGAAGTAATACCTGCATATTCAATGGCGTACCTAGTGTGTATGTTTAGGGGGGGGGGAGGGAAGCAGGGGGCCAGGAATATTTTCGGTAGGGGAGACTCGGCTGCATTAAATTTTATTCTATTTGAAAGCATTGCTTGTTCTAGCTCTTGCTGCTTACCTCTGCAGTCCAGAGGCGGTTCGCTAGTGCTGATGTCATGGGGAGGAGGGGAGGGAAAATAAGTAGTCAGAACCATTGCCCAGGAAATGGAAGCAGTTTATCTTGATTAGCATTTCCTCATTGTTCCAGTTCCTTGCAGTTAGGGTTCTCACTGTGCATCTCTAGCCTACAACATGGAGCTCCACAGTGACAGTGCACTGAGAGGCAGAGTGCCTCGCTGTGCCTCCACAGCAACATCGGGACCTCCAGGCCTACACAGACCCACCATAGCTACACTACTGGGAGGGGGAAATGGTCCTACAGCTTGCTATTGGCAGGAGGATCCTGGGAGAGGAGTTTGTACAATGGTGCTGGAAAAAGGTAGAAACTGATATTGGTCAATGAGGTGAAGGGAGAAAGTAGTTTAGAGGGTAAATTGATGCTGGCTAGTAAGGGAGAAATGAGTTCGGGGAGAACTAGTGTTTGATGTCAAGGGAGTTGTTCTCAAACCAGTCCTCAGGGCACACCCAGCCAGTCAGGTTTTCATGATATCAACAACCATTATGCATGAGATACATAGATCAGTGTTTCTCAACATGTGGTACGCGTAGACTTAGGGGTACGCAGGCCACTTGTTGGGGATATGCAGCCATTCCAACCATAAACAATCAGGAAGATTTTCCATGAGCTCGGGGAGGATCCAATACATACCTTGATGCATTATATAGGCTTGATGGTACCTATAAAAGTTTGGGAAATTTATCCCTCCCTCCTCAATTGGTTTTTGTAAAGATACTAAAGCAATTCTCTCAGCTTTCCCCAGCCAAATAAATTTAGTAAGAATACTATTTAATTTCTTGTAAAAAGACCCTTGAAAAAACACTGGTAACATACCGACTTGGTAGCAAACCACAGGCAAAATCATCATCTTAACCGTTTGAACTCTCCCCCACCAAGACAGATGTAAAGGGTTCCATTGTTCACACATTTCTGTAACCTTCAGCAATAAAGATTTTTCATTTACTTTCATTGTTTCATCCAGTGTACTTTTTATCCAAATACCTAAGTATTTTATACCCTCTTCCTTCCAAAGAAAGGGGAATGAATCAAATAATCCTTTTGGACAATGTACATTCAGTGGAAGAACCTCCGTTTTACTCCAATTTATTTTATATCCAGAAAATTTACCAAATCTATCAATCAAATCTAGTAAATGTGGAATGGTAGTTTCAGGAATCCTCAAATGAAGCAAAATATCATCTGCATAAGCAGAAACTTTTTATTCCCGACCTGCATAAGAAATACCCTGTATCTCCTCTGCTTGCTGAATAGGGTTCCAATAAATGTTAAAAAGCAAAAGAGATAACGGACACCCTTGTCTAACTCCCCTCTTCAGACGAAAACATTCTGAAAAAATATTATTTATATATAATCTGGCAGAAGGAGAACTATGCAAGGTTTGAATTATTTGTATAAATCCGGAACTAATACCAAACCAATCCATTCCTTGATACATGAAGGTCCACTATACACGATCAAAGGCCTTCTTTGCATCCAAGGATACAGAGAAGGCTGGATCATCCATGGCTTTTGTTAAATTTAACATGCGAAAAGCCAGCCTGGTGTTATTTGAAGAATGTCTTTGAGCAACAAAACCCGTTTGGTGTATACCAATGATATAAGGGAGAGCCATGGCCAAGCGTAAAGCCAATAGCTTAGCCAAAAGTTTGCCATCTACATTAATCAAAGAAATAGGCCTGTAATTTGAAACCAACATAGGATCTTTATTTGGTTTTGGCAAAACTACCTGTAATGCAACCTCTAGTCAGTTGAGCCTGATATAAATTTAATAGATAAGGTAAGAGGGTAATTTGGAATGATTTATAAAACTCTACAGTGAACCCATCACCACCTGGAGCGGATAAAACTCTAAGGGACTTCAATGCTGTTTGTAGTTCTTTCAGTGAAATAGGCAATTCAAGAGATCCCTTTATATGTTCAGGAATTTTAGGTCCCTTAATTAATTTTAAAAAAACTCTAATCCATCAAGTTCTTTATTTGAATAGAGCTCAGAAGAATATAAAGCTTTATAATACTTTAAAAATTGTTTTAAAATACTTCTAATTTGAGAGTGGTTTCCCCATTCTCATCTTTGATAGCCTTTTTTAGCTTTAAGATAGTTAGCTAATACTCTTCCCACTTTATTCGAGTTTCCATAATTCAGAGCCTGTTGAGAAAACAACTCTTTCCTAGCCATTTTAGAAGAAATCTCATTATATTTGTATTTAGCTTTTAAGAGGGCCTGTAAAGTATTTTGTTCCCATTTCAAGGCCAACTGTGACTCTACGGGGATAGAGGGGTATAGATAGAGGATTACTGCACAGGTCCTGGACCTGCTGGGCACGACGGACCTCAGGTTTGACCCAGCAGAGGCATTGCTTATGTTCTTAAGTCCTTAATATTTTGTTCCTAATTAGAGAATTCTAGCTTAAGTTGTTTCCTGACATGAGATGAGATGACATGACATGAGATAATTTGCCCTCTCATGGTAGCTTTAAAAGTATCCCAAAGTATTTCTAAAGAGATCTCCTCTGAGGCATTAAGTTGAAAATATTCCTTCATTTTTATTTGGAATTCCTCAATAAATTTTGCATCTACAAGCAATGTATTATTAAATCTCCAAACAGGTCTATTATATTCTTGCTCCTCAACTTTAAATTCAATCCAAACTCCACCATGATCTGACAAAATGATTGGATCAATAGTGGCTTTTGTAATCTGTTGTACAAATGTGTCTGATACAAATACATAATCTATACGTGAAAATGATTTATGAACATGGGAGTAAAAGGAAAACTCCTGAGCATTATAATGAAGAATCCACCATATATCCTTCAATCCACAAGATTGAACCAAATTATCCAATCCTAATGATTTTAACATCCTACTAGGTTTTTTATCCAGCAATGGATCCATTACAGCATTGAAGTCTCCCGCCACCACTAAATCAGAGGCAGCCAACTGTTGCAGAGCCTTGAAAAATTCAATTTGATTTGAATTAGGGACATATATGTTAATGAGCTTCAGTGTATGTTTCCCCATGCTCATGTTTACTTGAACCCATCTACCTAAAGGATTAGAAGAAAGGAATTTAAATGTAGCCAAACATTTTTTATTAATTAAAATAGCCACTCCCACCTTCTTACCCACTGCAGGAACGTAAAAACAATGTTTAACCCACCCCTTTTCCAACCTACTCAATTCTAAGGCATTTAAATGTGTTTCCAGAATGTAATATATATCTACATTTTGTTGTTTCAAGAAATTAAGAGTGTTTTTCCTCTTAACTGGATGATTAAGGCCATAGACATTTAGGGCCTGATTCTCTAAAAGTGCGTCCTGATTTTAGGCAGCTGTAGGCGTCCTACAGCTGTCTAATCAGCCAATCGGGATGCACGTTTTTAAAAAAAAATGCTCCCCAGGCAGGCCACCTATATTGAAGGCGAGGCCCGCAAGACACCTAGGCCCTGATTCTGAATAGGACGCCCGGGAGAGGCGTCCTATTCAGAATCGGCCTAAACTAAACCCCGATTCTGTAACCGGCGTCCATGTTACAGACGTGGGTTAGAGAAACGGGTTAGATTAGACACGGCCCGCTACACTTATCGCGGCAAGGGATCTCTCTGCCGCTATAAGTATAGCGGGCCGCGGCCCCCTGACCAGGAGGGTGCCCAAACCCTCTGCCCGAAGACGCACCCCCCCCCCCGACACTAACGACCGCCCCCCCGACACTACCGATCCCCCCCCCCCGACAATATCGATAGCTGGCAGGAGGGTGCCCAATCCCTCCTGCCTGAAGACGCACCCCCCCCGGCGCTAACCCCCCCCAAACCTCCACTCCACCAAACCTGTTCTTAGATGGGTCTTGCACGTCTTGAGCCGGCAGGCACGCCTCGTCGAAATGAAGCGGGCTCGCCCCTTCCCGGCCCATCCCGCCGAAGCCCAAGGCCTGATTGGCCCAGGCTCTAGAAGCCTGGACCAATCAGGCCTTAGGCATAGCGGGTCCGCCCATCCCCACTAAGTCTAAGGTCTGATTGGCCAATGACTATTAATTGGCCAATGACTATTATGACTATTAATAAATATCATTCGCCCGCAGAGGATCAGCAGAGCAAGCGAGGCCACGGTGATTCCTCCGGGACTGGAAACAACTTTGAGTCCCGACGTCAGGGCGCCGCCCCCACAGCCTCAGACAAGCAGCTCTCCAAGGGGTTTGGAAACCCTGGAAGTCGGGGCCTCACCTTCCCCGGAGGCAGGTAGTCCATCGCAGAGCCTGCTGTTAGGAGCTCATATTGTTATGAGCTCCTTTAAAGAACCTGAGAGTAATTCAACTAAAGAGGGGCGTGCAGGACTTCAGGGACAGTGTCAAGATATTCAGCTGGATGGTGAGCACCATGACACTATTATTTCTTCAATTTCTTTGGAAAACCCTTCAGAGGTAACCCTGGATTCACTATGGGATCTTATGGCCGGCTTAGTGAAGACCATAAGTCCAAAACTCCAACAAATAGATGGGAAACTGTTTCAACAGGCTGCTGAACTTAAAGAATTAAAAAAAGAAATGACTGCCTCTAATTCCACTGTTCATGAATTTGAACAGGAAATAAATCATCTAGACAACTACAGGAAGTTTTGATGAAAGATAATATCGGTCTTAGGAGAAAGATGGAAAACCTGGAAAATAACTCTAGATACAATAATTTAAGGTTAATTAACTTTCCTAGGTTAATATTGGTACCACCTAGAGAAATATTTAAAAGATATTTTCTTGAAGTTTTGGGGGCCCCGGAAGATTCGATACCTCCTTTATCATGAGTTTATTACTTGCCTAATAAGAATCAATCGTTAAAAAGGTCTTTGGACCAAGGCTTGCTGAATGTACCAGAGTTATTGGAGAAATCAGATAAAGAGACAGCAGAACCAAACACTTTGATTATAACAGTAGCTCTTTCTATTGATAAAGTTTGGTTGTTAAAACTATTCTTTAAAAACAGACATAAAGAATTTATGGGCTTTAAAATACAGATATTTCCTGATTTGTCACGGGAGACCCAGAAGCGTCTCGCAAATTTCTTATGTTGAAACCAGGTGTTATATCTTTAGGTGCTACTTTTTACTTGCTTTTTACTTTTTACTTGCTTTTTACTTTTTACTTTTTACTTCCAGAGGGCTTATAAAAGGGCTAAGTATGCCCAGAGAGAATTGTTGTTGAAACCCAAATCTGTGAAGTCTACTGATGAATCAGAAGTGATAGCTTTTGTACAAAACTTCTCTACCCATGCCCCTGATATTGCTCGCCTGGTATGTAGCCACTGGCATATTGTCCAGTTGGCTATTCCCACTCTATCTGAGTATCCTATATGTTCTTATCGCCGGGGAAAGAATCTAGGTGAATGTTTAGGACACTATATCATTAGGGAGAGTCCAGCTATAAGTCAGGGGAGCCATGAACCCTGTGGCCAATGTCAATGGTGCCCATATGTGATGGCAGGTGATAGTTGGACCCACCCTATCTTAGGTACTAAATATGGAGCTAGATACAATACTAACTGTAATTCTGACTATGTTATCTATTTAATTCAATGCCCATGCCCAAAATTGTATGTGGGCCGTACCACCAGGGCTATAAAGACTCGCCTAACTGAGCATAAATCGAGAGTTAATACGAATAGTGAAGCATCTCCTCTAGTTAGACATTGGAAGCTTTGCAAGCATAGTTTGAAGGACCTTAGATGGAGGGTACTGGACAAGATTATTGTCGGGTGGGAGGGAGGTAACATTGAGCGCACTCTAAATTTGAGGGAGTTGCGCTGGATGTTTCAGCTACAAACCATGGCCCCATCTGGGTTGAATGAAGCCTCGGATTGGATGGCCCAAGTTGATTACTAGTCCCCCTTGGTTTCTTTTTCTTGAATGCTTCTATTTGATTTACGAGCATGGTTGCTAGGATACGTTCTGATGACGATGTGGGAGGGCTGTATATAACGCTTTGAATAAACGCCGCGGCCATCTTTTTTGGATAACCAGTGGCGGTATTAGTATGGTTTAGGATAACCCTTATCTTTTGGTGAGTGAATGAATAAGTATATTTTGCTGATTGAATGAGATTGTATGTAATTATGGTAAGCGAATAGACTAATTTATGGTATGTGTGTTGCTTTTCAGTTCCCCCGACCTTGAAAAAGAGTTCCGAAACGCGTCGGGAAGGGGAACCGATAAGGACTTAAGATAAGTGATGCACTTCTTAATCCACATATAAGCTATATTTAAGCTATAAATTATTAAGTTATTTATACTAAAAGAAAAGAAAAGAAAAAGTTTAAAACTATAAACTCAATATTATCCAAGTGTGGGGAATAATGAAGAACTCCTAATCCACTAACTCGTTTTGAGGAAGTGGAATCAGAATTCCCTGTTTACTATGTTCTGAGTGAAATTGTGTGTTCAGGAAAACTTTTTACTTGCGACATCCTTGTAAGTGTATAGTGCATCACTGCTCAGTTAAATATGTTTTCTTTGAACCTAGTCAGTTGACTTCTTTTTTAGCACTCTCCCAAATGGAGACAGAAAAACCATAAGCCCTAAGATTATAGATTAATCCCTACAATCAGCCTTATTGTCATTTCTATGTATAAGAATATACAATTTGTTTAATTCTATTTCTTTTATTCTCGCTAAGAAAATCTTGGATCCTATAACTTGAGGACTTGAGCATATTAGTTATAAATTATTCCAATGTTAATTGAATTATTTTCTTGTTTTATATGGAATCACTAATCTTGCTTTCTGTACAAGTTATTCTTGGTTGTTTTGATTTGAAAATCAATAAATATCATTCTTTATCTTTTATCCAATGAACCACCATCATCCAAAATAAATCACTAAGCAATATTAGCTAATATACTCCAATCCAACTTAAAATAAAGATCAATAAATATATATATATTTCCATACTAAAATACACATATGCGTGTATTTCAAATGTCATCCAAGGCTTAAATGTAGTCCCAAAAGCAGATAGCATGTAAGAGACTGTGTCCTTCATATACTGAAACATTTCATAGCATCAAAACAGTTCCTTTGTTTGTGAATAAGGCTGGTTTTGTCTTTGATGAGTTCTTCATGAGATATGGACTTAGGACTTTGACATACTATTTTGTTTTTGCTACAACATCTCATCCCTCAGTTAACTTCTTCCCTTAATGTTTTACTTACCTGGGAGCTCAGATGATTCTACATTAAAGGCCTGTTCAGAAGGCACATTGCCATCAGTTCCTAACTTGCCATCAACCCTGACGCCCAACATTTTTAAATACTCAGACTCCTTTTACTTTCTCCTCCATCCCTACTTTTACCTTAACCTCCTTTTCCACATAGTCATGCAGAAGAACTTGAGGGTCAAGGAGATAATCTGGTGGATATACAGGAACAGAGTGCAAGAGTCTTCGGGAGGTACCACTTCTTGATGCTTGCTTCCGGCTAGATTTAGCAAAAACCAGCCGCCTAATTGGAGAAACAAAGCCCTAGAAAGAAATTGTAAACAGAAAAATAAGACAGCAACAGAGTTAAAAAAGAAAGAAAGAAGATAATCAAAAACAAAATATTTGGGAGTTTGTGGGGGAGGAAGCAGACATTTCAAACCGCTCCTTTTGGATCCCCAGTTCAGGCTGGAATCTGGTACCATGCCCTTTCATTCACAACTACCCAAGGAATTTTGTCTTCTCTTTTATTTCTCTCGATTTACTTTTAGTCCACTCATTACAGCAACAGTCCTCTGCTGGGAGCCGTGTACCATGACTCCTGCAGCACTCCAATCATAGGAACTATATCATTCAGTGTTTCTAGAAGTGCAAATCGAGACACAGATCTTGGAATCCATTGCTTCTTTTCTCTAGGAAGAGCCAGGGTTAGGCAGTCAGGGTATCAGAATTTGGGGGGGGGGGGGGCGGGCAGGGGGGGGCAAAGGACAAGAAAGGGCCAACTGGGTGGAGCAGCATGGCTAGCAAGAATCTCCTAACCTCCACCAACTAAAGAGAGAATTGAGTCAGGTGGTGTGGTGGGAATGTGTTTATTTTTATTTTATTGGGATTTATTAACCACATTTATGAAGAGATTCACCCAAGGTCACCACCTGTACTCTGGCACTGTATGGTAATACATGAGGTAGTTTAACATAAAACTTACAATTTTGTTAACAGCACAACAATAATAAAATGACCAAATATAAACAAATACATTCAATGAAGTAAACTTGAAATCAGCAAATTGAAACCTAATAATAGGACTATCATGAAACAGTATCAAAAAATATATACATTTAACAGCAATGAAATTCAAATAATAGAGATACAATACAATGTCACATAATACATATAAAGCACCTAATAAGCACACTTCAAAACATTCAGATAACATATGAAGGTCATTTCATAAATAATGCACACTATTTTTTAAAATTTACATGTTTTATTCTTTTTCAAGTACAGTGGTACCTCGGTTTACGAGTGCACCAGTTTGCGAGTGTTTTGCAAGATGAGCAAAACATTTGCAAAATCGGCACCTCAGAAACCGAGCGTGCCTCGATTTACGAGCACCCCCCCCCCCCCCGTGATCCGGCACCCTCCGCTCGCATCGCACCCCCTCCCCGCCGCAATCTGGCATCAAAAAGGCACCCACCCACCCACCTGATCAAATTTCTTACCCCCCATTTGGCACCAGCACCGGCACCAACGCACAAGACATGCCGGTGCTGGTGCCGGTGCCCGAGATCTGCCTCTTTCACGCTGGGCCTTGAGCATCTGCGCATACTCAAAACCTTTGTGTTCCCGTTCTCTCCGAGATTCTCGGAGATCCCAGACATTGGGACTCGGTCAATGCAAAGCAGGGAGACTATATTGAAGGATTGTAAAGAAATACTTGGAAAAAAAATAAAAATGTAAATAAAAAAAAAATAGTGTGCATTATTTATGAAATGACCCTCTTAGATAAGCTGTATTATAGATAAACATTAGCATCATACCATATAGTTCAGAAGCCAAGTGCAGGTATAAAGATGGTACAGTACAAGATAGATGGTACAGTATCCACTGGGACAAATGGGTGGCTAAACTCAAGGCAAATTCATTGCACAGTTAAAAAGATTTAAGGAACTGATCTAAGTTGGTGTGTGTAACAAGCTAGTCTAGGTACAGAATGAGTATTAAGGGCTTGGGAGAAAAGTCAGATTTCACCTGCTTCCTGAAGTAGAGGTATCCTCGAGTTAGATGTAGACCTTCTGGGAGTAAATTCCAGAGTGTTGAGGCTACACCTGAGAAGGCTCACTGGTGAGTATTACATCATACAATATCTTTTGATGATGGTACAGATAGTGATGCTCCTTGACAGGACCTTAAAGATCTCAAAGGTGTTATTCTTTAAGTATTCTGGCTCATTTTATCTAAGGCAAAATATCCCACCAGGGTAATAGGGAAAATAGCCACCAAAACACACTGATCCAAACACTGGGCAGCATCTACTAACTAAATAGAATAATGTACAGCACTTCAACACATATTCATTCATACTCAATTGCCATCCATGGAAATTAAATGAGCCCAATCAGAGGGAAGGAAAAGTCTCCGATTTTCAACTGGAGTCATATAGAGAAATTCTCTGAACTCCCTAGCTCAGTCGCTGGCATAAAAACCTACCCTCAAAAGACTTTAAATAGTTGCAAAAATATTTTTAAAGCAGTGTAAAAACTTTTTCATTTAAACAGTCACACTGAAAATTTCAGAACAGTTTTTTAACAGCCATCGTGTAAAATTTCAAAACACGATATGAGGATCAAGATGGCGTCGGGAGCGGACGCCTGAGCGAGCTCCGTGCTCGTTAGTACCTGTTTTCGCGTTGGGTGTCTCTTCCCCGGTGGTGATATGGGGAAGAGGAAGGGAATTTCCCGCTTGGCCCCTCCGGCGGTTGAACCTCCTCAACGGTTTATACAGGCTACTTTAACGAGCGTCTTTGCTCGCACGGGTGAGGTGTCCCGAATCACTTCGGGAGGGAACCCAGATTCTTCGGGGAACCTCAGCACAGAGAGTCGGACTACTTTGAGTCCTGACCAGAGGCTGGTACCTCCCCAGCTCGGAAGTGCACAAGTGCAGGGAATGTCTGGAAGCCGACGGCCCCAAGAGGCAGAGTGTGATTCCAGCATAGGAGGGACATCCCTAACAAGCCTTTCAGCAGAAGGAGGAGATGGGAACTATCAAGAATCTCCCTGCATTTTGGAAGCAGAGGTGAGAGGTGCTTTGGGAGGGAATACTATCAGTTTTGGGGAGATGAAGAAACCAGACAAGATAGATATGGAGGCGCTATGGCAGGCCATATCAGTCATGGATTCCAATCTCAAATTGACTTTATCTACAATTAAAACAGATTATGGAACTGTTTTTTCCAAGGTGGAACAATAAGGGCTAATTCTTACTAATGTGAATGAAAGGTTGGAGAAACAGGAAAATAATTTTAATGAAGTAAAGAAGGTACAAGTGGAATTGGTTAAAGAGAGATCTTATGTTTCCCGCAAGATGGAAAATTTCGAAAATCAACTGAGGAAAAATAATTTAAGATTTTTGAATTTTCCAAAGTGTTCTATTATTTCACCAATTGAGATGGCTAGGAAATATTTCCGTGAGACCTTAGCCATTCCACCAGAAAATCTACCTCCAATTGTTAGAGCTTACTACTTGAATATAAAGACAACACAAGGGGAATCCACACCTATAGAAACCCCAGTGGATAAAGTAGTGGATATGAATTTGTCTTCATTTCTGGAAAACTCCCTTGAGGTTGTCACTCAAAGAACTACCATATTGTTGACCCTAGCCTTGGAGAGCAATAGGGAATTTATTCTTCGTATGTATTTTCGTCATATAAATGATAAGTTTTTGGGTTCTAATGTTCGAGATTTCCAGATTTAGCTCAGAGGACCCAGAGACGTAGGAAGGAGTTCTTGTCTTTGAAGCCAAGAACCCTGGCTCTGGGGGCTACATTTCTTGTTAAATTTCCTGCAAAGTGTTATGTATCTTTTCAAAATAAGAATTTTCTTTTCTTTGAGCCTAAACAACTTTTGGAATTTATTGGATCAAAAGAAAGATTGGTAACCATGTCTAGTGATGTATGACCAGCCAGCTGGCTGTAATTCGGGAATCTAATGCCGTGACCTTAATTAGTTAATCTGTTACTATTATTTAGAAGTTTATTTCTTTTCTCGATCTTTAAAAATTGTGGACTAAATAAGATATTATTATTTTCTTTATAAGTTTCATTGAATATTATTACTGGATCTGTTGCATTGTATAAAAGTAATGCTTGTATTTAAAATGGAAAATCTTATAAATAAAAAATAAAAATAAATAAATTTCAAAACACTCTTTTGGTCATCAGGCATGCCTCAAACAATATATTGCCCCCCCCCCTAGAAAGGGTCTTAAGCACCTGGGCCAATCAGGAAGGGGCAGATCCGCCATTTTATAAAAGGCAGGCCTGCCAGTTGGAGCATGTATGCGTCCCTCCGGCTAGACTTTTGTCAATAAGGTATGGAGGGATGGGGGGAGTTGGGGGCATGGGGGGGTTGGGGGGCTGGGTGACAGAAGGAGGGGGTAGGCATCTCTCTTGCTGTGGGAGGGGTGGGGGTAGTAGTGTTGGGGGATTGTGTGACATGGTGGAACAGAGTGGGCATATCGTCTGCTGTGTGTGTGTGTGTGGGGGGTAGTAGTGTTGGGGGATTGTAAATGGTGCAGGAGGGAGTGGGTATCTCTCCCGCTGCCAGGGGTGGATGTCCAGAGGTTGTGCACGCATAGTGGGAGAGTGTGGACACCTCTCCTGCCGATCTTTGATATGTTTTGTTTTTAATATGTAGGTGTATTCTGCGCATGTGCTAATCGCTACCACCAGTGACTCATCTCAAGTATATTTAGTGAGCCTATGTGAACATCCGGAAACCTCATTTGCATGCAGTCTTTTGAGAATGACTCACCTTTTTGAAATTGTTACAATAGCAATCTCGGTAGCAGTCCATCAGATTTTACTGTTAAGTTTTGAGAATCTTTTCCCCAGAGTTTAAATTTAGCATTGTAAGGTTTGCAGGAAGGGTGTGCTTGCAGATTTCTATCAGTCATGCTGCAGTATTCTGAAATACTTGGAGCTGATGCAAACTCTCCACAGTGTACAGGGCATTACAGTGGTCTAGTCATGGCATAGACCACTGTGGTCAGACTTTTCAATATATAAAGAGATATTTTGTAGCTGCTGTAGATGAAAGAGTTTTTAAAGTTTGTTTGAATTTGTAGGATCAGAATGAGTGATGAGTCTAGCAGTATTCCAAGGTTCCTGATTTGTGATTTTAGGGGGAGTTCATACTTTCCAAAAGGTATTTTTGAAGTCAAGTATTTGTTCTCTTGTGTTAGTAACCCAAAGAAACTCTGACAGAGTTTGTTATTTGCTCATTACTGAATTGCAGTTGGACAGGCAGTCAGTTTACTCAAAGCTGTGGGTAGATCATATTATCGGCATAGATATAGAATTTTGTATCCATTGACTGAAGCAGCTCAGCCAGCCTGTCATGGTTTCTGTGAAGAAGGGACACAAGAACTGTCTCTGTTCCATACCCAGGTCTAAAGCCAGATTGACATGGGTCTATTCAATTACTTTCAGTTAGCCAGTCACTGAGCTGAATGCATAAGAACATAAGAATTGCCGCTGCTGGGTAAGACCAGTGGTCCATCGTGCCCAAAAGCTCGCTCCCGCGGTGGCCCTTACGTCAAAGACCAGTGCCCTAACTGAGTCTAGCCTTACCTGCGTATGTTCTGGTTCAGCAGGAACATGTCTAACTTTGTCTTGAATATCTGGAGGGTGTTTTCCCCTATGGCAGACTCCGGAAGAACGTTCCAGTTTTCCACCACTCTCTGGGTGAAGAAGAACTTCCTTACATTTGCACGGAATCTATCCCCTTTTAACTTTAGAGGGTGCCCTCTCATTCACCCTACCTTGGAGAGGGTGAACAATCTGTCTTTATCTGCTAAGTCTATTCCCTTCAGTATTTTGAATGTTTCGATCATGTCCTCTCTGTCTCCTCTTTTCAAGGGAGAAGAGGCCCAGTTTCTCCAATCTCTCACTGTACGGCAACTCCTCCAGTCCCTTAACCATTTTAGTCGCTCTTCTCTGGACCCTTTCGAGTAGTACCGTGTCCTTCTTCATGTATGGTTACCAGTGCTGGAAGTAGTACTCCAGGTGAGGGCACACCATGGCCCTGTTCAGTGGCATGATAACCTTCTCCGATCTGTTTGTGATCCCTTCTTAATTATTTCTAGCATTCTGTTCGCCCTTTTCGCCGTCACCACGCATTGCGCAAATGGCTTCATCGACTTGTCGATCAGAACTCCCAAGTCTCTTTTCTGGGAGGTCTCTCCAGGTACTGCCCCGGACATCCTATATTCATGCATGACATTTTTGTTATCGATATGCATCACTTTACACTTATTCACGTTGAACCTCATTTGCCATGTTGCTGCCCATTTCTCGAGCTTGATTATGTCACTTTGCAGATCTTCGCAATCCCCCTGTTTCATCACTACTCTGAATAACTTCGTATCACCCGCAAATTTAATCACCTCACTTGTCATACCAATGTACAGATCATTTATAAAGAGTTTTTAAAGTTTGTTTGAATTTGTAGGATCAGAATGAGTGATGAGTCTAGCAGTATTCCAAGGTTCCTGATTTGTGATTTTAGGGGGAGTTCATACTTTCCAAAAGGTATTTTTGAAGTCAAGTATTTGTTCTCTTGTGTTAGTAACCTCTTCAGAGCACAGGTCCAGGCACCGAGCCCTGCGGCACCCTACTGGTGATGCAACTCCAGTCCAAGTATTGTCCATTCACCCCCACTCTCTATTTCCTATGCTCCAGCCAATTTTTAATCCACGTGAGTATTTCGCCCTTGATTCCATGGCTCACAATTTTCCAAAGTAGTCGTTCATGTGGAACCTTGTCGAACACCTTCTGAAAATCCAGATATACAATGTCGACCGGATCGCCCTAGTCTATCTGCCAGTTTACTCCCTTGAAGAAGTGCAGCAAGTTTGTCAAACAAGATCTGCCTTTGCTGAAACCGTGCTGGCTGGTCCTCATCAGACCATGTCCATCAAGGTGGTCAATGATGCGGTCCTTTATCAGCACCTCTACCATCTTTCCCAGTACCGAGATCAGACTCACCCGTCTGTAGTTTCCCAGATATCCCCTCAAACCTTTTTTGAAGATCGGTGTAACTTTCACAACCTTCCGGTCTTCCAGAATCTTTCCCGATTTGATCGACAGATTGGCTATTAGTTGAAGCAGTTCCTCTTTGACCCTCGGATGGATGCCATCCAGTCCTAGGGATTTATCGCTCTTAAGACTGTCAATCTGCCTGCATACCTCTTCTAGACTGACCGTCAACCCTGTCAGTTTCCGGTCTTCATTTCCAGCATATAGCCTGATGTTTTCTGGTATACTGTGTATATCCTCTTCGGTAAATACAGACGCAAAAAATGTGTTCAGTTTGTCGGCGGTTGCTTTGTCCTTCTTTAGCACTCCCTTTATTCCATGGTCATCCAACGGTCCCACCACTTTCTTCGCGGGTCATTTCCTCTTAATATATCGAAAGAACGGCTTGAAGTTTTTTGCCTCCTTGGCTATTTTTTCCTCGTAGTATCTTTTGGCCCCTTATAGCACCTGCGTTGATGTTGTTTGTGCTTATTCCAGTTTTCGTCCATTCTTGATCTTTTCCATTCCTTAAATGAAGTTTTCTTGTCAAGTTTCAAGTTTCAAGTTTATTAGTTTTTAATATACCGACCATCAACAAATATCTGGCCGGTTAACAATAAAATTTAAAAGGTAAGAAGGATAAAAAAATAAAATAATTGGCATTTTAAAATAAATGGTGTGAACATAAATAATATCAACAAGACAAACTTGAAAGTGAGGGTAAAAGGGAAGGGAGGGGAAAAGTTACATATTTGAGAAGAAAAGGAGAAAGTAGGAATGGGATAAAACGTATAGGGTAGGGTCGCTTTGTTAAAGCGGTTGGTTGCTTGAAAAAGAAAAGGAAGTAAAAAAAAAAGGAAAAAAGAAAAAGACAGAAGGTAAGTCTAAGCACAGTCAAATGCGTCACGAAATAAAAAAGTCTTTAGGCTTATCTTAAATTTGTCTAAATGTTGTTCATCGCGGAGTTGCTGTGGCAGAGAATTCCATAAAGTTGGGGCAGCTACTGCAAAATTTATTTTCCGTGTGTAATAAAAGTCTTTTATGGAGGGAATAAAGAGAAGCTTTTGATCAGTTGACCTTAGAGTGCGTGGGGAACATTGGGGGATGAGAAGTTTATCAAGAAATGAGGGCTGGTGAGAGAGTTTTATTTTGAAAGAGAGTAAGATGATTTTATAAGTGATACGGTGAGTGATGGGGAGCCAATGTGCCTCTTTTAGAAGAGGAGTGACATGGTCAAATTTGCCTATTTTGTAAATGAGTTTTATTGCTTTGTTTTGTATTAATTGTAGGCGTCGGATTTCTTTTTGAGGGAGACCGTTGAGAAGCGAGTTGCAATAATCTAAATGGGAGATGACTAAGGAATGAATCAGGATATTGATTGAATCGGTCTCTAGAATTGGAATTAGCGACCGAATGATGCGGAGTTTGAAGAAACAGATTTTTGCGACCGAACTAATGTGGTCGTGGAAAGTAAGATCCCTGTCAATGATGACACCTAATAGTTTTATTTTTGTTTCCATTTGTATTGGAGTGGATTTGATAGAAATTTTTTCCAATAAGGATTCGCAGGTTTTGATTGGAAGTAGGAGGTCTCGGGATTTATCAATATTGAGGGAAAGTTTATTTAAATAGAGCCAATCATTTATGGTGTCCAATTTGTTATTTATGTCTTTTATGTCTGAAATGTTTGAAGTGTTGACTTGGTGAAGAAGTTGTATGTCGTCTGCATAGGCAAAGATTGTGAATCCGATAGATTGTGCCAATGTAAGAAGAGGAGAAAGAAAGATATTAAATAGTAATGGGGAGAGAATCGAACCTTGCGGGACACCATAGGATTGTGATATAGCTAAAGAGGTTTCATTCTTTACATGGACTTTAAAGCTGCGTTCGTTAAAGTAAGATGTGAACCATGAAAGAGCTGAACCTGTAATACCGCAATCTTTGAGTCTATTAATAAGAAGAGAGTGGTCGATAGTATCAAAGGCTGCTGACAGGTCAAGAGAGATAAGAATAACAGATTTTTGATGGTCATGGTAATAATGTATAGTTGAGATAAGGCCTAGCAGTGACAATTCTGTTGAATGTGAAGAACGGAAGCCGGTTTGGCATGGATGTAAAGCATGGGTTTTTTCGATGAACTCTGTAAGTTGGGTGTGAATGATTTTTTCAGTTAATTTGGAGATTAAGGGTAGATTAGCAATAGGGCGGTAATTTCTAGGTAGAGAGGGATCTGATCACTTCCTTCACCTCTACAGTGATCCACGCCAGTTCCTTGTTCTTTTTCCTCTTGGATCCCTTGTTGATAAGCAGTATATATAGACTTTGCGTCTCAGTGACTGTGTCCTTAAAGAAGGACCAAGCTTGCTCTAGCATTTTTACAGTGCTTATCCTCTTCATAATCTTCTTCTCCACCATGAGTCTCATCCCTTCATAATTCCCTTTTCAGAAGTTCAGTGCCATGGCCGTCGTTCTGGACCGATGTTTCGCCCCAGCATCCAAATCGAAGCGGATCATGTTGTGATCGCTGTTTCCCAGCGTCCATTCTACTTCTACACATTGTGCCGGTCCTTGCAGTCCATTTAAAATTAAGTCCAGAATTGCATTAAATCTTGTATTTTCTTTGACAAGTTGTTCCAGGAAGCAATCTCCTACAGCATTCAGGAACTTGGTCTCCCTACTGCAGCCAGAGGTGTCTAGGTTCCAGTCTATCACCGGATAGTTGATGTCACCCATGATAACTGTGTTGCCTCCCTTGCAGATGCGTTTAATCTCATCCGTCATTTCTCCATCAATTTCTTCGGACTTCCCTGGGTGTCAGTAGTAGATGCCGATCTTCATTTCCAATCCATTTGTTCCTGGAATTTTGACCCATAGAGACTCCAACTTATCCATCTGTTGTGGCGTGTTCTCGCCAGTAGATTCAATTCCCTCTTTGACGTATATGGCAATGCCCCCACCTTTTTGAGCCACTTTGTCTCTGTGGTATAGTTTGTATCCCAGTAGCACAGTGTCCCAGACGTTTTCCTCAGTCCACCAGTGATGGCAATGATGTCCACGTTATCTTTTTGTGCAATAGCTTCTAATTCACCCATCTTATTCCTTAGGCTTCTTACTTTCATGTACATACATTTGAGTTTGCGGCCTGTTCCTTTCTTGCATTTCCTTCCCTCTTGTGTCCCTTTTGATCTGTCTTACTTGTGATCCAGTGAGTCTTCCCCTCTATCTTCCAGCATGGTATCCTCCTGGTATACCAGTTCCTGAACTATCGACTCTCTGTTGGTCGACTGTCGGCTTTCCCCTTCTTCCTAGTTTAAAAACTTCTCGACTTCTCTCTTGATGTTGCTTGCAAGTAGCCTCGTTCTGTCTCCGCTAGGTGGAGTCCATCCTTCCTGAATAGCTTGCTCTTCCCCCAGAACGTTGTCCAGTTGTGCACGAAGTGAAATCCTTCTTCCTCACACCTTAGTTGGAAGGAACTGGGACCCCTCAAAATTAGGGGAAGTTCATTCCATAATTGGGGAAATTTAAATGCCAGAGAGCTGCTAAAATTCTTAACTCCTTGAATTCCTTTCCTAGAAGAAAGAGAAAATTTAAATCGATGAATACCTCTCGCATATGAAAATCTATAAAACATTCCATAGCAGAGGAAAAGGAGCAAAGATACCATGTAAAATCTTAAAAACAATACATAAACACTTAAACTGAATTCTAAAATAAACCGGGAGCCAATGGAGAGAGAAAAGCAAAGGAGTCGCATGGTCGAATCAACTTCGCGGCGGTATTCTGAATCAATTGTAGTCTTTGAAGGCAGTTCTTAGTGATGCCAAGATAAATGGCGTTACAATAATCTAACCAGGATACTATAATAGATTGGACCAAAACAGAAAAATTACGTTGATGGAAAAGAGATCTGACCTTCCTCAACATTTGTAAGCTGAAAATAGCGGGTAGTTAAAATCACTCATTATTATTATGTTATACAGTTTGTCTCTGTAATTTCAGCATCTGTTCATTTCAGATAGAAATTAAGACTGTATTGTTTGATAGATTCATTTCCTAAAGAGAAGTTATATTAATTACAATAATTTTACTCTGACTATTCTTAAGAAATATGTTGTACTTTTGTTATTTGTATTTTGTATTTTGCTGATTGTCCAGCTCTCTTCAGTGTAAACTATCTAGAAATCATCTGATTGTGGCAGTATAGAATAATAAAGTTATGATATGTTATTCATCCTGGGCAAGTGGATGGTACTACACTCCTATTACCATCCTTTCCCCACTTTACACAAGGAATTTCTACCCATAGGGATTCCAAGGTGTGTTTCTGCTCCTTTAGAATTTTTAGTCCATTTGATTCAAGGCCTTCAGTAACATATAACGCTATGCCTTCACCAATTTGATCCATCCTATCATGGTGATATAGTTTGTACCCCAGTTTCAGAGTTGCCTATTATATCTATCTTTTTATTTAGTGCAATATATTTTTAACTCATCTTGTTTCATAGGCTTCTGGCATTTGCAGACATTTCAATGTTTTGATATCTATTTACAATTTACAATTTGCTTAGCAGTTGGCATAGATAATTTGCAATCTTTAAAGTCACACAAAGAAAGGAGACAAGCAAGATAACAATAATAATAATAATTTTATTTCTTATATACTGCTATACCCTAAGTTCAAAGCGGTTTACAATGAGAGTCGTTCCGAAAGAGAGTGCAGTGTTTACAGCTGGAGACAAATGTTTACAACAAGATACATATGTTTAGAACAAGATATAAGATAACAAGTTTTGGAACCAGGAATCTGAGATACATTAGCATTGGAACAAGATATCAAAGTTACATAACGAAGGGTTCAGAACAAGGTACAAGAGATCAAAGCTGTTTACGGGAAGATGATTACAATGTGAATAAGATACAGGATATTACAATGTGAGTAAGATATTGGAGGATATTTACAATAAAATACAGGGTATTACAATGTGAACAAGATATAAGAGATCAGCGCTGTTTACAGGAAGATATTTACAATGAGAATAAGAGAGGATTACAGCAAAATACGTCGAAAGAGGAAGGGAAAAGGTAGAGGATGGGCTTTCGGGGGGTTACCATTGGTAGAAGAAAACTAGATGGCGTTGAAAAGACGGGTCTTCAATGATTTTCTGAAGTCAGTGTATGATGTGGCCTCGAGAATTGGTTTTGCTAGCCATGTGTTCAGTTTAGCTGCCTGGAATGATAGCATTCTGTCTAGGTACTTCTTGTAGTGACATGATTTCAGAGATGGGTAGATAAAGAGATTTGCTCTGCGAGAGGACTTATTCGGGCAGTTGGTGAAGAATTGGGAAGCTAGGTAGGTTGGTAGCATCCCGAAGATAGCTTTGAAGCTGATGCAGGCAAACTTGAAAAGTATTCTGGATTCTACTGGCAGCCAGTGAAGTATTTGGAGGTATGGGGTGATATGTTCCCATTTTTTTTAGTCCGAAGATGAGTCGGACTGCGGTGTTTTGGATTAATCTTAACTTGTGAAGTGACTTTTTGTAAGCTCCCAGAAATATGATGTTGCAGTAGTCCAGAGTATTCAGGATGGAGGCTTATACTAGTAGTCGAAAGGATGATTCGTCAAAGAATTTTTAGATGGTGCAGAGTTTCCATAGAGTAGAGATACATTTTTTGAACATTAGATCTCTATGTTTTTCTAGTGTTAGATGTCTGTCAAGGGTAACCCCTAGTATTTTTATAGATTGAGCAATTTCGTAATCTCTGCCGTTCACGTGAATCTTGTTGTCTTTTATCTGCTCGGGAGAGGCTAGGAAAAATTTAGTTTTTTCTGTGTTCAGTTTGAGTTTGAAGGCCTTCATCCAAAGTTCTATTTGGTTTAGGATATTGGATAGGAAAATAATGAAATTCGGCGAGATATCGGATAGTGGAAGTACGACGGTGATATCGTCAGCGTAAACGTGGAAGGTGAGATTTAGGCTCTGTAGTAGGTGTCCCAATGAGATGAGGTAGATGTTGAAAAGGGTCGGTGACAGCGGGGAGCCCTGGGGAAGTCCACAGTTGTTATTCCAGCTGAAGGAGAATTTGTCTTCCTTGAGTACTTGATAGGATCTGAGTTCGAGAAATCCCCGGAACCAAGTATGAGTGTTTCCTGAGATGCCTATTGATTCCAGACAGTTCAGTAAGATGGAGTGGTCAACTAGGTCAAAGGCACTGCTTAGATCCAGTTGAAGAATCAAGGCATTGGAGCCTTGACTGAGAAGGGAATGTAGATAGTTTAGGTGCTGAAGCCGGATCTGAAACCAGATTGGTTAGTATGCAGTAGGTTGAATTTGTCTAGGTAGTTGTCAAAAGCCAACAAAACTGTTACTTTATTATTGTGTAGAGTCTTTAAAAACAAAAGGTCCCAATTAGGATACTAGTTTCAGCATCTGTGGATGCCTTCTTCATATAGAAAAGTAACCAAATGCGCTTAGAAGAATTCTTAAAATGGCTAAACAGTTGTCATCCAAATACAGTATTCGGTTTGTAATGCAATGTGATACAGCCAAAATAACTTTTCTAGATATCACACTGATAAAGTTAGAAATGGAGATTTTTACAACAGTGCATAAGAAAGAAACAGATAAGAACACCTTCTATGATAGTTATCATCCACCGCACTTAAAGAACCTACCCATATATCAAATTTTTGAAATATCGAAGGTTATGTTCTACAGCTGAAGAGTACAAAAAGCAAAAAGTAACAGTGAAGAAAAAACTACCCCATTAAAGTTATTCACAACGCATACAAGAGCATTATATGAAAACCATGATTTAATGTTGTCATATAAATCTATACAAGCAACTGAGAAAATAATAAGAACATAAGAAATGCCTTCACCGGATAAGACCAAGGTCCATCTAGTCCGGCGATCCGCACACGCGGAGGCCCATTTAGGTGCTCCTTGTTGGAGACCCGGATTTCCCGTATCCCTCAATATGATCTGCAAGAAGGTGTGCATCCAACTTGCGTTTGAAACCCAGCACAGTATTTTCTGCCACCACCTCCTCCGGGAGAGCATTCCAAGCGCCCACCACTCTTTGTGTGAAACAGAACTTCCTGACATTTGTCCTGAACCTGCTGCCATTCAGTTTCAGGCTATGACCTCTTGTCCGCGTCACATCTGAAAATGTCAGTAATGCTGCTTCCTGGTCAATTTGATCAAATCCCTTTAATATTTTAAAAGTCTCTATCAGATCCCCACGCAGTCTTCTCTTTTCGAGGATGAACAGTCCCAGTTTTCTGAGGCGTTCCTTGTAGCTTAAATTCTCCATGCCTTTGACTAGTTTCGTGGCTCGCCTCTGCACCCTCTCCAACAGAATTTTATCCTTCTTAAGGTATGGAGACCAGTATTTCTTTTAAAATGGATTCTAGCCGGTCTGTGTAAATTGTGTGCGTTTTGACCGGTGACCCAGTCCACTACGTCTTTTCTCCGGACTGTAATATCGCTCTTTTTAGCCGCTTGAAGTAGAGGGTTAATGCCTCCATAGCTTCCTGCCGCGTATGGATCATAATAAATTTGCTTCAATAAAGATTCTTTCATGTTCCATTCAGCTCTGACAGCTTAGCTCTAAATAAAAAAAATAGGTCTTAAAACTGCCTTTTTAACAGACCCCTGTTAGGTGACAGTTGTTTTTGTTTCTTTCAGATTGTTAAGACAACAGTAAGGGGCCGGGACATGTTCAGACATGTTTAAACACACCTCCACCTCCCCCCCCCCCCCTTGGCTTTATCAGAGGGGCTGCAAGGGGCTTATCAGCTGTTACCATGACAATAGGGGAGCTGGCCCATTAACCATTAGCTCAGAATTCCTACTGAAAGTGTGTTAAAACCAGAAAAGAAAAAAAATACATAAATGCAGCCTTTTCTCAATTGTTTCTGTCCTGGTCTATTTTTATGAGAAAATGAATGCTAACATGCTGGGGCATAATAAGATATTCAAATTAGTTTGGGGTCCATTGACGTCTTTTGTAGATTTGCTATAGTTGTCCTTTATTTTTATTTTCTGTTGTTTTTCACCCACACATCCAGGGGGAATGGGAGCGGGAGGGGGGTATATCTTTTGTTTTGGTATTATTCCTGATGGTAATGATGGATGGGGGAGGGAATTTTTTTCTTTTGTATAGATACTGATTGATTATAAGTGCTTGGTTGATTATCATTATTTGTATATAAATTGTATTGCACTTTTTGTTGGCATTAAAAACTAAATAAAGTAAAAAAAAAAAGAAAAAAGACAAAGCTTATCTTTAGAACGTAAACTCCGTGATGGCAAGTAAAAGTGCACCAACAACCGCAGCAAATCAGGACCATCAACATTCAAAAGTTTAAAAATGAAGCACAGTGTCTTAAATGCAGGTTTTTCAAAACAGGCATAATGTACTCAAATTGTGAAACATGTACCACCAGACTGGCAGCGGCATTTTGAGCAAGTTGCATGGCTTTAACTAGTAGTATGCCTCTAACTTTAATTACTTTGTATATTACATATACAAAGGCATATAAACACAGCAAAAGAAGGGCCCTCCTAGACAACACCTATAGCTTACAAACATAAGTAGAAAAGTAGAAACACTCCCCAAGCAGAATGTGTTTTGATAAGGGCCCAATAAGATCAACATCACCAAGGAGAGGACAGAGAACACAAGAAAACACACATAGGAGAACCAGAAAACAAACACCAACCAGAAGACACAAAAACATAAACTCCATGGAAAGGAAGCTTACTAAATACTAGGAGATGGATTCTGTATAGGACGTACGGTCTCAGAAGCTGACGGGCGTCCTATATAGAATCGGGCCTAAGGCCACCTGAAATAAACCCGGTTCTGTAACCGACATCCATGTTAGAGATTTAGGTTATTGTAGACGGGGCCGCAAAGCTTATTGCGACAAGGGATCTTCCTGCAGCCGCTAGTCCCCCCCCTGGAACGAACGCGGCAGGAGGGATGCCCAATCCCTCCTGCCCTGAACACTCCCCACCCCTGATGATCGCCATTAGGAGGGTGCCCAGTCCCCCGGGCCAGATTAAAGGATAGGCCCAATAGGCACATGCCTAGGGCCCGAAATTGTGAGGGGGGCCCACTCACCATCATCTTTCCAATTTTTTTTAAAATGGCCATGACAGCAAGATCGGGCCCCATCCTGGCTTCGACAGCAAGATCAACCACAGCACTTGCAAGCGGTGCTCAGCCCAACGCTTCCCCTCTGACGCAGCTTCCTGTTTCCACCTGGGCAGTTCGCATCAGAGGGAAGCTATGGGCTGAGCACCGCTTGCAGGTGCTGTGGCTGATCTTGCTGCCTGCTGGCTGTACGAGCGTTCTTCGCCACGTCTATGGGATGGAAGCAGGAGCCTCCGCAGCAGTTGAGCGCTGTGGGAGGAGCGACTCTGAGATGCGTGAAGAGGGAGTTTCAGGGGGGAGGATGTTTGCTGCAGGTGTTGGACGCAGTGGGAAAGGAGGAAGAGGAGTAGCTGGTGGCATAAAGGGTACCACAAACTGCAGCCCCTCTGAGGAGTCTGTAGGGGGTGCAGGGCCTGGACTCAGTGGGGAAAGGAGCTGGAAAGGAGTGTGGGCTGCAAGCACCCCAAGGAGCTGAGGGGAAAAGTGGAGGAGTAGAGGTGGGAAACCTTCGGAGGAACAGGAGAAGGTGGTGGTGGGGAGGGTTACAAGCCGCAAACCCTCCAAAGAATAATGTGAGTAAGTGGTGACCCGTGCAAAGGTGAAGGGAAGGGAGGGATGTGGGCCTGGAGTAGAGGCTTGGAGTGGGGGAGAGAGAGAGAGAGAGAAAGGAGCAGTTGGGCAGATGATAGAAGTGGGGAGTAGGGAGAGAGAGAAGAGGGCAGATGGATATCTGTTGAGAGGGGAGAGCAAATGCTGAATGGAAGTGGAGAAAGAGAACACATACTGGATGGAAGGAGGGAATAAAGAAAAAGGGCATATGCTGGATGGGGGGAAGAAGAGAGTTAGTGAGATAGTGGAGGGGTGAAGGAAGGGGTGGCAATCTGGGTAGGTAAAGTGAAAAGAGAGAAACTGAGGACTGAATAGTTATAGAGAATTTAATTTAGACAGAAGCAGAAAATAGAGAAGAGAGAGATGCCAGAGCATGGGGGAACAGAGGGAAGAAGATGGATGCCAGACCAATGGGTCGGGGGGAAGGCAGGAGGAGAAATGGAAAGATGGAAGGGGATTGGCAGACAGTTTCTGGAAGGGGCAGATAGTGGATGGAAGGAAGAAAATGACAAGATGAGGAAAGCAGAAACTGGGAGACAAAGGTTGTTAGGTGCCATCAACTCGTGCTCGAGTCCTAGTCCAATGTTAGATGAATATTGGCGAAGAGCAAAGAACACCAAAACCTTTGCTTCATCGACTACAGCAAAACTTTTCACTGTGTGGATTACAATAAACTATGGAGAACTCTAGTGCAAATGGGAATACTCAAACATATAATTCAGCTGATGATATTGAGCCTAAATGAAAATCAAGAAGCAAAGGTAGAAAAAATATTTCTATTAAAAAATTTTTTTTGTTATAGGATAAAGTAGTATTGTAGCTGTGTTGATAAATGTTTATAAATAGAAAATGGAAATATGGTGATCATTTTATTGGACTAATTTTAATACATTTTTGACTAACTTTTAGAGGCCAAATTCTCCTTCCTCAGGTCAGGACAGGATATTGTAACTGCAGTATACTTTACTAACCTAAAGAAAGAGGGTTTGACCTCTGAAACCTAATTTAAAAAAATGTATTAGTCCAATAAAATGATGATATCTTACTTTCCATTTTTTTGTTTTATTTGTTAATTTGTAAAGTGATTTGTTATTTCCCTTTTTTTCAGATTTACAGCTGCTATCTTTATATTTTGTTCAGTACTGGGAGATATGCACCACTGTTTCTTCACCCCCTAAACTGTACCATTCCTTCGGTTTGTAGCACAAGCCAGCATGCTGAATGCTCTGCACTGCTCCGATGGTCATAGAATTCCTATGATCGTCAGAACAGTGCAGAACATTCAGCCCACCAGCCAGTGCTAAAAACCTCTTCCGTGCTTTTGTAAAAAAAGAGGGGGGGGGGTAGTTTGTGATTACTTATTCCATACTGGGTGAGGGTGGTTCTGTATCCTGTGTGTATGAAAGACATGGTTTTCTGTTAGTATTGACCAGCCACGTTTGGCAAAATGCATCAGGCATGGTTCCTGGGAGCACCTTGAATAAACCTGATTTGAATCTTCTTATTGTCTGCCGATCTTCTATGACTCCAATTATGTCTAGGCCCTTTTTGCTGGCTAGGATTTCCAGCTCTCCCATTTTAGCCCTTAGGCTCCTAGCATTAGTGTATAGGCAAAGTAAGTCCCGTTTGTTCTATGTTGGATTCTTTGGACCGCTTGCCTTCTTTTGTTACAAATTAGCATACATGGAGTGGAACATACCATAGGAGTTACAGATTTGGTTGTTTATACATACACTAGTCTTTAAGCCCATTACATTAACTGGTGCTAGAATATATATCTGTCTGTCTTTCTTTCTTTCTGTCTCTCTCTCTCTCTCTCCCGCTGTATCTGTCTCTCTCCTTGGCTCCCTTTTTCTGTCTGTCTTTCTGTCCCTCTCCCTGCCCCTGTGTCTTTCTTCATTTCTGTCTGTCTCCCTCCCTCCTGCTGTCTGTCAGTCATTCTTTGCCTCCATTTCCCTGTGCAGCAGCATTTCCATCCCACTTCCCTGTGGAGCAGCAACAGCAAAAGCATTTCCCTCCCTCCCCCCCTGACTTCCCTGTGCAGCAGCAGCGGTATTTGGCTTCCCCTCCAGGTCCTTGTGCAGCAGTTGCAGCATTTCCCCCACCCCTTCCCTTCTCTTACCGCGATCTGGCCTGCTCCGTTCGGCCCCTCCCCCACGTTGGGCCTGCTGCAATCTGGCTGCTCCGTTTGGCTCCTCTCCCTTCCCTTCCCGTGGTCTAGCCTGCTCCATGGCCCCCCCTTCCCTTATAGCGTTCCCCACAGGCAGGCAGGCCCAGCTTCTTCCTTGCGGCTCGAGTCCTCTTCTTTGTCGGCCCCCCCCTTCCCTTCATGTCTGTCTGTCTGGGTATTTTTTTTTTTATTTGTCTCTCTCTCCTTGCATGCTGCCTGTCTGTCATTTTTTCTGTCTGTGAATGTTCCTGTGCCTCCTTCCTATGTCCTTAGTGCCCCTTCCTATGTCCTTAGTGCCCCCAGTGCCTCCTTCCTCCCCCCCTCCGATGCCAGCCTGCCTTCCATTGAAACCCCCCCACCCCCCTCTGTTGCCTCCCATCCCCCTTCCATTGAAACCCCCCCATGCCAGCCTGCCTGCCTCCCATCCCCTGAGCAGCATATGTCCATGGAACCCCCCCCAATGCCATCCTGCATGCCTGCCTTCCATTGAACCCCCCCTCCAATGCCAGCCTGCCTGCCTACCATCCCCCTTCCAGCGAAACCCCCCCCCATGCGAGTCTGCCTGCCTGCCTCCCATCCCCCTGAGTAGCATATTTCCATGGAATCCCCCTGATGCCATCCTGGCTGTCTGCCTTCCATTGAAGCCCCCACCCCCCTTCCGATGCCAGCCTGCCTGCCTCCCATTCCCCTTCCACTGAACCCCCCCACCCCCATGCCTGCCTGCTTGCTTGCTTCCCATCCCCCTGAGCAGCATGTTTTTATGGAACCCCCCCATGCCATCCTGCCTGTCTGCCTTCCTTTGAATCCCCCCACCCCTCCTCCGATGCCAGCCTGCCTGCCATTCCCCTTCCACTGAACCTCCCCCACCCCTGCGATGCTTGCCTGACTCCCCCCACCCGACTCCTCCCCCCCTGCCAACCCTACCCAGCACAACTGAAACCCCCGTTGACCCTCCACCGCTACAGGGCTGACAAACCCGGCAGGAGCAGCAGCGTCTCAGGCACACTAAACGCTGCTTCGGGTCTTCTACTGGCCTAATTTCCTCTGCCGCGTCCCTACCTGTGGGTCGCTACAGCTCACGGAAAACCGGCGCACGCATAGGAAGTGCGCATGCGCGGCTTACCATTTTATTATATTAAATATGGGTTAAAGTTGGATGACAGAGTGAGGCAGTTGAGAGGAGTTGCAAACTTGGTTATTAATATACAGTGAGCACTCCGAGACCGCAGTTTCAGTATCCACAGATTCGGTTATTCGCGATTTAAAAAAAAAAATAAAGCTGCATTCTGGACTTTCCCCACCTCCTTCCCACCTTCCTCCCGGCATCCCACACCTTACCTGGTGGTCTAGCGGGCTTTCGGGGCAGGAACGATCTTCCTATGCTCCTGCACCATGCAGAGCACTCATAGCAAATGGCTGCCGTGAGTTCCCATTGTAGTCTCAAGAGACTACGGGAACTCACAGCATTCATTTGCTATGAGTGATCTGCATGGGGCAAGAGCGTAGGAAGATCGCTCCTGCCCCGAAAGCCCGCTAGACCACCAGGCAAAGTCTGGGATGCTCTGAGGGAGGCGGGAGTGGGTCAAAGCCAGCCCAAAAGTTATTTGCAAATATTCAATATTTGCGGGCCGGCTCTGCCCCTAACCCCCACGAATACGGAGGGGGAAGTGTAGACTTATGTTTTGGATAGTATTACTGCTTTACAATGCATTTGAACACTTTTATATACGTATGGAAAGGGTTCAGAGTTAAAGTCCTGGGAAGTAGATGGGAAGGAAAAGAAGGGGGGATTTGTTCAGAGATGTTTGGGGATTGCATAGAACTAAAACTGTACACTGTAATCTTTGTTGTTTGTTTTGAATTTTATAATAAAAGAAATGCAAGTGGAAATAAAGAAGTAAATAAAATAGGTAAATAAATGGGGGCGGGGCAAGGGCAGGGCTATGGGCCCCAGTGTACTTGTGTGCCTAGGGGCCCTCAAAGAATTAATCCTGCCCTGCCAGTCCCTCCTGCCAGAACACCCCCTCTCCAATGATCGCTGGCAGGAGGGTGTCCAAGCCCTCTTGCCGGAACCCACTCGATAATTGCCGGCAGGAGGGTGCCTAATCCCTCCTGCCGGAAACCGCTCCACCATAGAAATTGTGACACCACCACACACCCTCCACACACGGAGGTTTAGGAGGGGTGGGGGGGTCTGTGTCTGGGTTTTTTTGGCAGTGTTGCAATTTCTACGGTGGGGGGTTCTGGCAGGAAGGATTAGGTACCCTCCTGCCAGTTTCGTTCGGGGGTGGGGGGTGAGGGTGGGGGGGTGTTCCGGCAGATGGGATTGTGCACCCTCCTGCCAGAGATCAGCGGGGGAGGGGTGTGGGATGTTCCGGCATGAGGGAGTTGGACACCCTCCTGCCAGCGATCATCAGGGGGGGTGTTCTGGTAGGAGGGATTGGGCACCCTCCTGCTGGTGATCATCAGAGTGGGGGTGGGGGTGTTCTAGCAGGAGGAATTGGGCACCCTCCTGCCGCATTTGTTTGGGGGAATGGGAGTGTTCTGGGCAGGAGGGATTGGGCATCCCTCCTGCTGCATTCATTCGGTGGGGTGGAGGGACTGGTGGCCACAGTCGTGGCCGCTAAACTTATGCGACAGGTAGATCCCTTGCCGCAATAAGCTTAACAGCCGCGTCTACTTTCAATGTAGGCCACCTAGGTTCGCCTAAGGCTACTTCCGGGTGAAACCACGCTTGCGCCTAGCCTTAGGTAAGTTTAGGTGGGCTTGCGTGCCTCCTTATGCTCCCGGAGGTGCCTCAATTGTAGGCGGCCTACCTCAGAAGCTGTTTTTTAAAAAAAAACATGCGTCCCGATTGGCTGGTTAGAAAGCAGTAGGACGCCTACTGCTGCCTACAATCGGGATACCGTTTATAGAATCCAGGCCTAGATCTATGAAGAAGAAAGAAATCCAGAATTCAGACCTAATAGAGGAAAACACACTGGATTTCCTAGCGATAACATAATCCTGGCTCACAGAAAACAGTGGGATCATAATAAGTGAGGCAAGCCCATCAGACTATCACATCATGGTAGCAGTAATACACAAATCCAACCTGGGTTTCCAGCAAATGAAAATCACCCAACCTACAGGAGCAGAATGTCTAGTCCTTTGAATAGGAAACTCAAACACAATGGGCATAATGGTGTTATACACCATCCCTGATCTAGATATAGAAGAGTGGCAAAACATTGTAAGAAAGCAGAACAAAGCTTGCATTGTTTGCACATTCATGGATTATTTAAATTTTGGAAATTTTGTATAGACTGGTATTTTTATCTTCACTTTTTTGATTTTGGATTATATCATGAATTTTTGGATATAAGGGAACACATCACTAATTGTTTTTCCAGCTGATGAAGCTCATCATGGCACTTTAATATTTCAGCGCCTCCCTGATTGGAATATTACAGCATTGTCAAGACTGCTCGAGATAAGTAAATTGTTACCTTTTTGATGTTTTTGATGTTTTAGATATTCTCATGTTAGAGGTAGGGAGGGCTTGTGCTATGATGTAAAAAGTTGAACATTTTTTCAGCCTTCCAGCTGCATTTATGTATGTTCATGTCACTGAGCACATATTTATTTCTGTAATGTATTTAATTCATTTGAATTCTCTTGGGTGACTGAATTTTTTGAGAATTTAGTGAAATTTATTATTCTCTCGTTTTTCATTTTTTTTGGAAAAACATTGTGAACTTCATCACAGAAACTAACCTAAAATTCTCCTCATTCTGGGTATGCAGAGACTTCAATCTACATGTTGATGACTCAACATGCCAAAAAACCAACAGGTAGTCCAACAACTGGAGGGACTAGGATTACACCAAACAGTGAAAGGACAAACCCACACTAAAGGACACATCTTAGATGTACTGTTCTGCAAGAGGAGGATATAGGAGACTGCAAACCCTCCACTAGGAAAGTGCCATGGACAAACCACCACTTAGTTAGCTTTAACCAGAAAATAGAAAACAATCAAATACCAATGGAACAAGACCAAGAATGGGGAGAGGATTCATAGACAGCACCAAATTCAAGAACAGCCTGGAGACACACCTCAAGGAAATCAAAATAACCAAGATCACATATCTCACAGAACAGGTGAGATACTGGGATGAGGCTAGAGGATGTAGCCCCATTAAAATTACGAAAACCAAACAAAAGAAAGGATGGGTTCACCCCCTCAGAAGAAATCATGAAACTAAAAAGAGAGAAAACTCGGAAGATATCAGATAAAGACAAAGAAGCTAAGAAAACCTGGACTAGTCAACAGAATTTACATCAAGAAAAGAAAGGAAATATTTCCTCTCAAAAAGATTCTCAAAGCTGGAAACTCCACAAAAACCCAGGTAGTATATGGATTAATGGAGAAAAAACAGAAAGAAATAACAAATAAAAACTCGCTAACCAGCAAAGAATTCAGCAACTTCTTCACAGAGAAAATAAGGAATACCTTAAAATCTTACACTTTTTCATTTTTTTTGGAGGAAATTGTGTATACAAAATTACAGCAAGGCTTTTTGCTAGAATCGCCGTGCAGGCTCCCAGAGCCATTTTTCATGTTTTTAAAATATCGACTTAGAAGGATAGCGATCTTATCAACAATCTGATTCCAGACTCCTGAGGCAGGCCCATGTGGGCCGAAACATGATCGTGTCAAGTCTTGTCATATAATAAAAGGCATTGAACACCAAGAGTTTCCTTTGCTGTATGCTATCCGTTAACCCAAGTTTATCAAGTTTATTTAAAATATTTGATATGATCGCAATATCCAAATCCAATGCGATTTACAAAAATTAAAAGTGGAAAAAATAAAAAATCCAACAAACATCATTAAAAACAATTATGAGGTAAAAATGCAATTGAGAGGGAGGGCTAAAAAAAATTGGATTAAATACAATTCCAAAACAAATGAAAAAGGGTGGTAAGGAGACAAAAGGTTGGGGAATGTTACCCGCTTAATTTCTACTTAACAGTGTTCCTTGTCCAGATAAATTCCAGAATAAGATCATATGACATGACAATATAGATCCAGTACATCGTAAAAAACACATATGGCAAACTACTAGGTCAGAGGACTTAAACCCTATCTCACCCACCAAGCAACGTCCAACGTAATAATAACCCTGTTAGGCATTCCAAAGTACATGATTAAGCAGATTCAAATAGTACAAAACGTAGCGAGATTTCTGCTAGGAAAATTGAGGCTGCTGAGTGCCACCCTTGAAAGAACTACACTGGCTCCCGATTGAAAGCAGGGTGAAATTCAATATCTTGTTACTGACACACAAAATCATTCATCTCTCAGAACAATATCTAGCGGACAGACTACATCACCACACAGCAGCAAATGCACTAGCCCCGTGTCATAACATCCTGCTGGAAATACCCTCCTTCAAAGCAATCAAATACAAAACCATCAGGAAAATAATATTTTTAATGATGGCTGCAAGGTGGAGAATGCCCTTCCTAAGGAGCTAAAACTAGAAAAGGAAACCGGAAAGTTCAAGAACGGGATGAAGAACATCCTCTATAATACTATCCTCTATATTAAAATCCTAAGCACACATGCGCACTTAGGATGGCGTATTCCCTGACAGCATGATGTGTCCCTCCGTGCCAAATTCCATTTTCGAACACGGAGGCAGGGAACACGTCGGTGACTTCCTCCTCCCGCCCTTACTCACCAACCGCTGCCGCCACTGCTGCTCCTCTTCAAAGCAGCCTGCTGAGGTTCATGTCAGAGGGAACGTGCTACCGAGGTGTAGAGCAGCCTGCGAGGTTCGCTACAGCCGCCTGGAGAAACCTCAGCAGGCTGCTTTGAAGAGGAGGGCAGACGCAACGAGAAGGAACGGTGAAAGCAGCAACAGAAGGAAATACTGTTGAAAGAGAAGGAGATAGCAGAGGAAATTGCAGCGCGAGCTTTGCCCAGCAATACCTGGAAGAGCAGCAGCGGTGGCAGCAGTTTGTGCCGGTGGGCCAGAAGAGACCAGGAAGCCGTATGCTGGACAGGGGGAGCAGGAAGGGAGAAGGCCTACTGCTGGACAGGGCGAGCAGGGAAGAGGTGCTGCTGGACAGGGGAGGAGGTAACGGGAAAGGAGAAGGCCTACTGCTGGACAGGGGGAGCAGGAAAGAGGTGCTGCTGGACAGGGGGGAGGTAACAGGAAGGGAGAAGGCCTACTGCTGGACAGGGGGAGCAGGGAAGAGGTGCTCCTGGACAGGGGGGAGGTAACAGGAAGGGGAAGGCCTGCTGGACAGGGGGAACAGGGAAGAGGTGCTGCTGGACAGGGGGGAGGTAAAATGAAGGGAGAAGGGCTGCTGCTGGACAAGGGGAGCAGTGAAGGGGTTCTGCAGGACAGGGGAGACGTAAAACGAAGGGAGAAGGGCTGCTGCTGGACAGGGGGGGAGGGGTTGTGGTAGACAGCTGAGGAAAGAGAGAGAAAGAAAGAAGGAAAGAAAGAAAGACAGACAGACAGAAAACGGCCAAGGAGAGAGAGAGAGAAAGAAAGAAAGACAGACACACACATCTATTCTAGCACCAGTTAATGTAATGGGCTTAAAGTCTAGTAGTCAATAATACAACAAAGAGGAGATAATTGACTAGTCCCCGCTAAGAACATCTATAGAATAAACACAGTAGGAACAGGGGAAAAGATAATCATAGCACAGATAACCAGATTTATCAGGAAGTTAGTACTTCCAAGATGAACATAGATTATGGTCCCCTTTTACTAAACCGCAATAGTGGTTTTTAGCGCAGGGAGCCTATGAGCGTCAAGAGCAGCGCTAGGCATTCAGCGCAGCTCCCTGCGCTAAAAACTGCTATTGTGGTTTAGTAAAAAGGGAGGGGGTGGGTAGTTGTCTATTTTTGTATGGTTGTTACTGAGGTGATAGTGCAAAGCGTCATCTGCTTTGACCTCTTTGAAAAAACCCCGGAATAGGAATGATAATTAACAATTCTATGCGTACAGTGTGCGTTGTGTTTTTTTAAAATTTTATTCTTGGTAGATCATTTTGACTTGGTCATTTTAAAAGTAGCTCGCGAGTCAAAAAAGTGTGGGTACCCCTGATGTACTGTGTTCATTCTACTACTATTTCAATTTGCACTTGGTGTTTGTATCATATTGTAAAATATAGACAGCAGATATAAATTCAGACATATTTTGATCACTAAATTTAAAATAAAATCATTTTTCCTACCTTGTCTGGTGATTTAATGAGTCTCTGGTTGCATTTTCTTCTTCTGACTGTGCATCCAATCTTTCTTTCAGCCTGTATGCTTCCTCTCCTCCACATCTCATTCCCTCCCCCAACTTTTTCTTCCTCTCTCCCTGACTTTTCTTTCTTTCTCTCTTCATGTTCCCTTTCTTTTTTTCTGTTTCTCTTCTTTCCTTCTGTCTCCCTGCCTGCCCCCTTTCTTTCTTTCTCCCTGCCCTTCCCCAAGCCACTGCCACTGCCGCTACCATCGGGGAACAGGACCCAAACCGCCACCAATAGATAACAGGCCCCAAAGCCGCCGCCGCCCCATGCTCTCCCTGCTTAGGGCCGACCAGCATTCCTCTCCCTAACGTCAATTCTGCCTTCGGAGAGGAAGTTCCACCCAGCCAGGCAGCAATTGGCTGGCCCGAACTTCCTTTCCGACGGCAGAATTGACGTTGGGGAGAGGAAGACTGATCAGCTCGATAGGTCGCCAAGGCAAAGTGAGCCCTGGATGATTGACTCACTTTGCCTTGGCGAACTACCGGTCGATCGCGATCGACCTATTGGGCACCCCTCAGTACATGATACAAGGGCTCCTTTTACAAAGGTGCGCTAGCGTTTTTAGCGCACATACCGGATTAGCATGCGCTAGCCGAAAAATTACTGCCTGCTTAAAAGGAGGTGGTAGCAACTACTAAAACCGCTACCACATCTTTGTAAAATGAGCCCTAAATATGTATGTATATATTTATGTGTCTGTATAAGAAGGTATAATATGAATAAATATCCTATATAATAAAGAGCTAGCCGCGCATGCGCACTCCTATTTGCGTGTTCTGTGCGGTGTAGGTCTGTGGCCGCAGGAGTGCGCATGCGCGAGTCCCCAGCCTTGGCCATGGCTTGAGGCGTATGCGCCAGTTAGCTGCATCGGGCGACAGGAGCGGCTCTGGCAGCGGATGGCGGGAGGAGGGCTCATGTTCCTGCCGCCGCTGCCACTCCTGTTCACAGCGGCCTGCACATCGCCGACTCACCCCCTCCCGCAACAACCGCTACCACTCCTGTTCTTCCCCTCCCTCCAGTCACCGCTGCCATTCCTATTTAAAACGGCCTGCTGAGGTTCGCAGCCGGCTGTAGCGAACCTCGCAGGCCGCTCTCCACGTGGTAGCACGTTCCCTCTGACGCGATCGCGTCAGAGGGAACATGCTACTGAGGTGAACAGCGGCCTGCGAGGTTCACTACAGCCGGCCGCGAACCTCAGCAGGCCGTTTTAAATAGGAATGGCAGCGGTGACTGACGGGAGGGGAAGAGGAAAAAGAAGGGCCATGGAGCAGGCAGGAAAGGGGGCTGTTCTGGTGGGAGGGTTGTGCTGAGTACAGATAGTGGAGAGTTGGGCCAACCTCTCCTTCCTCACCGACGCCAAAGAAGCTGCAGGCCCCGCTCCCTGTCGCGCTCTGAGCACTCACGATTGGCTGAAGGGTGTCGTGCCAGTGCTGCAGGTACAGGGGGATGCTTTAGTTGGAGAGGTGTGCTGGGGGGTAGACAGCTTTGCTCGGGGGGGGGAGGGGGAAGACAAAGGGGTCAGGGAGAGGGAAAGGGGGCTGCTTTGGGGGAAGGGGTATGCTGGAAGCAGACAGCTTAGCTCTGGGGGGGGGGCGTGGGTATGACACAAGGACACAGACACAAAGAATGACACGCAGGGGGCCATTGAGACAGACAGAAAGGAAGACATTCAGGCAGCGTCCAAGGAGAGAAAAACAAATAAACATAGACAGACAGACAGCGGCCAAGGGGAGAGAGAGAAAGAAAGAAAGACAGACACACACATCTATTCTAGCACCCGTTAATGTAACAGGCTTAAAGACTAGTATGATATATTTTATATAGGTATGTATAAGCAGGTAGATTGATTATATATTATAGGCGGAAATAAGAAGATTGATTATGGTTTAAAAGGGCTGTATTGAGAACCAACTCAGAAAATGCTAACTCTGTTTTGTAACACCTTTACAAAAGCACAAGAATTGATTAAGGTTTAATGTCTGTATTGAAACCATCCCAGGAAACGCAAACTCTATATTGCAACACCATTACAGAAGCTCATATAAACTGCTCTGACAGTGGTGTAGTAAGGGGTGTGTGGGGGGGCAGTCTGCCCTGGGCGTAGTCTTTTTAAGAGTGCAGCACCCCTCTTCCTCTCCACTCCCCGCCCTTTGCCTTCCCCCATACCTTTTTTACTTCCCCGGTGCGAGGTTGCTTCCCGCGTTGGCATTGGCCCTTTCTCTCTGCCAACACTTCTGTGACCCAAAGCCTAGGAAGTGACTTCAAAGGGTGAGCCAACACTGATGTGGGCATGCTACTCAATGCCAGAAAATTTAAAACGGGAAGAGGGCATACGTGCAGCAGGAGGGTGGGGAAGAGCGCAAGGGAAAGGTGCCACTCACCCTTACTACTCCACTACTGCGCTCTGAATTGACTCCCCCAGTCATCATCAGCAGTATAGAAGCTTTCAATACACAATTATATTTATTTTAATGTCTGATCATTTTACTGTTGCTATGCTGTTAACAAAACTTAAATTTTATGTCAAGCTGTACCTCTTCATAAAGGCAGTTAATACATATAAATTGCCCGACTGTCTATGGCAGGGGTGTCAAAGTCCCTCCTGGAGGGCCGCAATCCAGTCGGGTTTTTAGGATTTCCCCAATGAATATGCATGAGATCTATTTGCATACAATGAAAGCAGTGCATACAAATAGATCTCCTGCATATTCATTGGGGAAATCCTGAAAACCCGACTGGATTGCGGCCCTCGAGGAGGGACTTTGACACCCCTGGTCTATGGGGAAAAAAGGATAAATGAATCAGGCCCTCCGGTTTCCCTTTTCCTGGCACACCACTGATCATTAAAGAGGACGGATTTCAATAAACATTAAAGGAGATACACTTTCCATACTTGCATTACATCAAAGGTCAGATTTACAAAAGAAGTCTTTGCTGATAAGAAAAACTGAAATGTTTTTATGATTCATTTATATAGTCTGATATTTTACATCTTTTGCTCATGTTGTTCTGACATGGACAAAGGATCTGGCCTTCAACAACTAATAATCAGATACCATTTTATTTCCCTTTTTGTTTTGTTTTATTTCTAGTTATTACTTTTAAAGTGGACTAAGATGGTACCACACTACAGAGAACCATAACAGTTCTTATCTAATAAAGGCTAGTTCCATGTAGCTCCACAAAACAGTTTTTCTCTTACTTACTTTCTTTCTTTTTTTAGATTCATACTCCATGTCTTGCTTCCTCCTGGTCTGTTCCTGTTCTGCTGCTCTCCCTCCTGATGCCTTCCTATTCACCACAGCCTTTTTTTTTTTTTTTTTTCCTGTATAGGAAACCCCACCAAAGGCCAACCCAGGACTGATGTAAAATAGCTGTTTTCTGTCTCTCTGGACTGGATAATAACTAGCTGAATGGTTAATAAAACAGGCTGTGTTTCCCAGTCAAGGTATAAGAATTAAAGCTGACTGAGCCATCCTACAGAGCTCAGTACAGTATTCAAAATGAGCTGAGTGCTTAAGCTAGGAATAAAACATGTTTCTTATATATGCCTTACAGTGAGAGATTAGAGAAACTGGGCTTCTTCTCCCTCGAAAAGAGGAGACTGAGAGGGGACATGATAGAAACATTCAAGATACTGAATGTAGATAAAGACAGGTTGTTCAAACTCTCCAAGGTAGGAAGAACGAGAGGACACTCTCTAAAGTTAAAAGGGGATAGATTCCGTACAAACGTAAGGAAGATATTCACCCAGAGAGTGGTGGAAAACTGGAACGCTCTTCCGGAGGTTGTTATAGGGGAAAATACCCTCCAGGGATTCAAGACAAGGTTGGACAAGTTCCTGCTAAACCAGAACGTTCGCAGGTAGAGTTGATCTCAGTTAGGGCTCTGGTATTTGACTTGGGGGCTGCCACGGGAGTGGACTGCTGGGCACGATGGACCACTGATCTGACCCAGCAGTGGCAATTCTTATGTTCTTATGCACTTAACTTTAACTTTAAGTGCTTTAATCAAAAGTTTTGAGCTCCCAACTTCATTCCTTATTCACTGATTTTCCTCTTTTACAGTGCTTACATTTTTACTGTATAAATTTTGTAATTTACAACACCTAAATTTAGGTGCACAAAATCAACAAATTTTTTAAATGGCCTAGCACCTTACACTTAAAGCTAAGTATGGTACATAAACCTTTGAAACTAATCTAATCCTTAGGTTTGTATACCGCATCATCTCCACGTTCGTAGAGCTCGGCGCGGTTTACAGTAGGAGAAATAGGAAGGAACTACAACAGAGGGTTAGAGGTAGAAGTGTGAAGAAAATTTAGAGGACTTGGGATGCCAAGGTATAAGAGTTTCCTTGATTCCTAAGTTGGAGGGAGACTTACATTTTTTGAGAAAAGCCAGGTTTTCAGATGTTTGTGGAAAACTTGGACAGAGCTCAAGTTCCGAAGAGGGGAGGTAAGGTTGTTCCAGAGCTCGGTGATTTGGAAGTGGAGGGAGGTCCCTAGCTTTCCTGTGTGGGAAATGCCTTTTAGCGAGGGGAAGGATAGTTTTAATTTGTGGGAGGGTCTGGTGGTATTAGGGTTTAAGGAATTCCAAGAAAGAGGGATAAAGGGAGGGAGGATACCGTGTAGGATTTGAAAGCTAAACAGGTGCATTTATAGTGGACCCTGGCGATTATCGGTGGATTATTATAGTGGAGCTTGGCCAGGAGCGGGGAGACATGGTCAAATTTACTTTTAGCGAAGATGAGCTTGGCCGCGGCATTCTGAATCCGTTGGAGTCTGTGGAGGTTTTTCTTAGTTAGGCTTAGGTAGATAGAGTTGCGATAGTCCAATCTGGAAAGGATGATGGATTGGACAAGGAGGGTAAAATGTTTTTGATGGAAGCAGGATCTAACTTTCCTCAGCATGTGAAGGCTGAAAAAGCATTTTTTTACCAAGGATTGGAGGTGGTCATTGAAGGACAATGTGGAATCAATGATGACGCCCAAGACTTTGCTCAAGAACTCAAGCTGCAGAGAGGAGCCAGAGGGTAGTGGGATGGAGGTGGGTAGGTGGTCTAGTTTTGGGCCAAGCCAAAGAAGTCTTGTTTTGGTCTCATTCAATTTCATTTGCACAATGTGGGCCCAGGATTGTAGGTTCATTATACAAGAGGATATGTTCTTAGACAGGTCGGTGAGGTTCGAATCAGCCTCGAGGAGGACAAGGATGTCGTCTGCATAAGTGTAAATTGTTTCAAGGGGGGATAGGTGGATGAGTTTTAGGGAGGACATATAGATATTGAAAAGGATAGGAGATAGTGGAGAGCCTTGCGGGACTCCATAATTCGGTTTCCAGGGGGAGGATGAGGTGTCATTCATGTTAACAATGTAAGAACGAGAGCGGAGGAATTTAGAGAACCATTATAGGACTGTGAAGTTGATGCATATCTCAGAGAGTTGGAAAACAAGAATATCATGGTGGACAACGTCGAAAGCAGCGGAAAGGTCAAATTGAAGGAAGACGGCGAACTTGTTTAGAGAGTGAAGTTGTTGAACCCTTGAAATCAGGGAAGACAGTAGGGATTCGGTGCTGAAGTTAGGACGGAAGCCATATTGATAGGGTAGAAGAATAGAGAATCTCTCTAAGTATGATGAGAGTTGGGTAGAAATGATGGACTCTAGCATCTTGGTTAGGAGAAGGATATTTGCTATTGGGCGATAGCTGGATGGTATGGAGGGTCAGATTTTTTCAATAGTGGGGTCAAGGCGATATGACCCATTTCTGGGGAGAAATAGCCCGACTGAAGGGCGGCGTTTATGAGATTAGTGATAGAAGAGATAGCCGGAGCGGGAATGTTTTCATATAGGTAGGAGGTCCAAGGAGCAATTACAGGATTTCAATTTGAGGCAGAGATTGAGGACCAGGGATTCAGATACGTGCTCAAAGGTGGTCCAGGATCTGTCAGCTGGGATAAAACAGATAAAATTAGAGGAACAGGAGAGATCAAGAAATCAGGTTGCAGTCGAAAAAGATACACCAAAAAATGAGGAAGAAAGGAACAGAAATGAGGGACTGGCAGCCCAAATAGGGGATGGCAAGAGGAGCAAAACACATGTAAAACCAGCAGAGAATAGAAAAGACCGGGACTTAAATTGCTTGTACGCAAATGCAAGGAGCCTAAAGTCCAAAATGGGAGAATTAGAAGCCATAGCCAAAAAAGAAGACCTAGACATCATTGGAATCACGGAAACATGGTGGAACGAGGATAACCAATGGGACGTAGTACTGCCAGGGTACAAACTCTATAGAAGAGACAGGACCCACAAGAAGGGTGGAGGAATAGCACTATACATAAAAGACACCATTCCCTCGTCCGGAGTGGATATAGAACCAAAGGTGGAAGGATTGGAGTCATTATGGGTTAAATTACCGGGAAAAAGTGGCCTTAACATAAGATTGGGTCTATACTATCGTCCACTTGGACAAACGGAAGCAAACGACAAAGATCTGGCAGCAGAATTGAGGTGGGAAGGCAACAACAGGAACGTGACAGTAATAGGAGATTTTAACTACCCCGGGATAAATTGGAATATTGGAAACTCAAACTGTGCGAGGGAAACAGAATTCTTAGAGGCTGTGAGGGACTGCTTTATGGATCAGCTTGTCAAGGAACCAACAAGAGGAAATGCCACTCTTGACCTAATCCTCAACGGAATAGGGGGACCTGCAAAAGAAGTGGAAGTAGTAGGACCACTAGGAAACAGCGATCACAACATGATCCAGTACAAATTAGGAGTAGGTACAGCAAAAGGAAAGAGAACCACAGTGATGACGTTCAACGTCAAGAAAGGGAACTATGATGCTATGAGAGCAATGGTAAGGAAAAAACTCAGAAACAGCTCAAGGAAAACAGAAACTGTAGAGCAAGCCTCAAGGGCACAGTGCAAGAAGCACAACATATGTACATCCCCAGATTTAGAAAAGGGTGCAAAAAAAACCAAACAGAAGACCCCGCATGGATAAACAATGAGGTGAAGAAAGCAATAGGAGACAAGAAAAAATCATTCCGGAAATGGAAAAAGGACCAAACTGGGGAAAACTGTAATGAACACAGGAAACGCCAAAGAGAATGTCATCAAGTGGTTAGGAGAGCGAAAAGAGAATACGAAGAGAAGCTGGCCAGGGAGGCGAAAAACTTCAAATCATTCTTCAGATATGTTAAGGGGAAGAAACCGGCGAGGGAGGAAGTAGGACCGTTGGATGATGGAGACAAAAAGGGAGTGATAAAGGAGCAAAAAGAGGTAGCCGACAGGTTAAACAAATTCTTCTCGTCAGTCTTTACAAGCGAGGACACATCCAGTGTACCAGAACCCGACGTGATCTTCCATGGTGATCAAGAAGAAAAACTGTCAACAATAGAGGTGAGCCATGAGGATGTCCTCCAACAGATAGATAGATTGAAAAGCAACAAATCACCAGGCCCGGACGGAATCCACCCTAGGGTACTAAAAGAACTAAGAAATGAGATAGTGGGAATACTCCAATGAATTTGCAACCTATCCTTGAAAACTGGAGAGATCCTAGAGGACTGGAAGATAGCAAATGTTACACCTATCTTTAAAAAAGGGTCAAGAGGAGACTCGGGAAACTATAGGCCGGTAAGTTTGACATTGGTTCCAGGCAAGATGGACAGCATCTGTGAGCACATCGAAAAAAATGGGCTGATGAAAGCGAGCCAACATGGCTTCTGCAAGGGAAGATAGTGCCAAACAAACTTACTGCACTTCTTTGAGGGGGTGAACAGCCAGTTGGACAAAGGGGAACCCGTAGACATCATTTACCTTGACTTCCAAAAGGCCTTTGACAAGGTACCCCATGAGCAGCTACTTAGGAAGCTGTGGAACCACGGGGTGGAAGGGGATGTACACAGATGGGTCAAACACTGGTTGGCAGGCAGAAGACAGAGGGTTGAAGTAAAGGGTCACTACTCGGGTTAGAGGAAGGTCACGAGTGGAGTTCCGCAGGGGTCTGTACTCGGACCGCTGCTGTTCAATGTATTTATTAATGACCTGGAAACGGTGATGAAATGTGAAGTTATAAAATTTGCGGATGACACTAAACTCTGTAGAAGGGTTAGAACTACGGAAGAGTGTGAGGACCTACAAAGGGACCTAAACAAACTGGAGGAGTGGGCGAATAAATGGCAGATGAACTTCAATGTAGGGAAATGCAAGGTCATGCATATAGGGAGAAAGAACCCAATGTTCAGCTACCAAATGGGGGGATTAGTATTAGAGGGAAGTAACCTTGAAAGAGATTTGGGTGTACTGGTGGATACAACAATGAAGTCAACGGCACAATGCGCAGAAGCCGCGAAGAAGGCAAACAGAATGTTGGGTATTATTAAGAAGGGTATTACGATCAGAACAAAAGAAGTCATCCTGCCGTTGTATCGGGCAATGGTGCGCCCGCACCTGGAGTACTGTGTTCAGTATTGGTCACCGTACCTTAAGAAGGATATGGCAATACTTGAGAGGGTCCAGAGGAGAGCGACACAAATGATTAAAACCTTTCATACACTGAAAGATTGGAGAGGCTGGGGCTCTTCTCCCTGGAAAAGCGGAGACTCAGAGGAGACATGATAGAGACCTACAAGATCATGAAGGGCATAGAGAAAGTAGATAGGGATAGATTCTTCAAACTTTCAAAACATATAAGAACAAGAGGGCATTCGGAAAAATTGAAAGGGGATAGATTCAAAACAAATGCTAGGAAGTTTTTCTTTACCCAGCGTGTGGTGGACACCTGGAATGCACTTCCAGAGGACGTAATAGGACAGAGTACGGTACTAGAGTTCAAGAAAGGATTGGGATTGGACAATTTCCTGCTGAAGAAAGGGATAGAGGGGTATAGATAGGGGGCTACTGCGCAGGTCCTGGACCTGTTGGGCCGCCGCGTGAGCGGACTGCTGGGCACGATGGACCTCGGGTCTGACCCAGTGGAGGCATTGCTTATGTCCTTATGTTAATAGATATTAGCACGAGACAGAGAGAGATTGAGGTGGAAGAAGATATCTTCCTTTTCAAGGGTCCTGCGGCAACAAGGGGGCATCCGTGGAAAATCAGGGGCGGGAAACTGCACGGGGACACCAGGAAATTCTTTTTCACTGAAAGGGTGGTTGATCACTGGAATAGTCTTCCACTTCAGGTGATTGAGGCCAGCAGCGTGCCTGATTTTAAGACCAAATGGGATAGACACATGGGATCTATTCACAGAGAAAGGTAGGGGAGGGTCATTGGGATGGGCAGACTAGATGGGCCGTGGCCCTTATCTGCCGTCTATTTCTATGTTTCTATGAAAGAGTCGGGAAAGGAGAGATATATGAGTGAGAGTATTCAGCTGGTATTGACAGATAAATAAGTAAAACATGTCGCATGTAAGTGGGAATAAAAGATAAGAAAGGTTACACAGCCAGTTCAGACGATCAGGAGATTTGAAATGCAGGGAGTAAACATATTCATGGTAGAAAGTGAGGTGAAAGAGAAAGCAGGGGAGATTGATGAAAACAAAAGAGTATAGTGAAAAATTTATATTAAAAGAGAAAAGTCAACATCAGTCAGTATTAATCTAGTAATATTAATCAAAGTACAATATACTGAAAAATCAAAAAGAGCTTAATGAGATGGATGATGGTATTAAGAAGTCTGCTCATACAACAAGGTGGTAGTGTGTGCAGAGCTGGGGATAATCATGCAGTTCCAATGCCAAAATATTGCAACTTGAGGCAGACAAACCATAGTAGACAGGCACGTTTCTATTCAGGTTACTATGCCATGGAATTTAAGCTGCAGAAGTTCCAGAGAGTCGAAGACTTTTGTCGAGTTGTTTAGAGTGATCTTCATTCTCGCAGGATATTGTAGGCCGAAACGTGCTCCCATGGACTTGAGACTAGGCCTCATAGGTAGAAACAATTTTCTTTTCCGTGCGGTCGTCTTAGCAAGGTCAGGCACAATTAGGACCTTTCTTCTGTCAATGAGAATGCCTGAGTGGTTTCTGGCTGTGGTGAGTAGCTGTAGTGCCTGAGGGAAATGAAGGAGTTTAGCAACCACTGGACGTAGAGTAAGTCGATCTTGTCTTATGTTCACTCAACACCGGTGCTTGCATCAACTCCCTCGGTACCAGCCCAGCCTAAGCATAGCATTTCAAGGCCTCAGGGTTCTGATTCCAGGTCTACACCGGCATGCTGCTCTGCTTCCTATCAGTGCTCCTCCAGTAGATAATGACGCTCTCCATCGAGGCACCATTCCTTCTCTTTGAGGCATCATTGATTTGCATCTAAATGTCAAAGATCACCATCAAAGCACTGAGGTTCTCCATCAAAACATCAAAGTTCTTCATTGAAGCATCGTTGCTCTCACTCCTATGCCTCCAGATATCAAAGATCTTCACATTGTTCCTCTTCATCTTCCTCATTGAATCTGTACTGACATCAAGGAAGTTCTTCTCGCCATTCCCATAGGTCACCTGAACCTTATGAGACTGATCTTTCTCATGGACACTCTGATTCTGAATGTGAGCCTACTTTATCAGCTCCAGAATCTTATGGACTTCCTTCAGATTCGTCTCAGGTTTCAGGTTTATTAAAAATTTGATATACCACCTTATCAAATATCAAAGCAGTTTTACATATAATAAAAATATAATAAAAGAAAAATTATAGTGTGTTACTGCTTGAAGGCCACAAGTATTGGCTGTACCGAGTGAAGGTGCCTTTTAGGATAAGGCCCTCCGTCAATAGTACAGAGACTTGAGCCAGAGACTGAGGAGATGTAAAAAAAAAGGCTTTTATTATAAGCATATATGCTAGACCTCTGAACAGAACTAGCTGTATAAAACAGAGGACCCCGAGAGTCTCGGACACAAAGGTTATATAGGGTCCTATCCGGTCCAAACTAATATAACCAGCTCTGGCCAAAAAGGTAAGAGCAGAGAGAAAAACAAAGCCATAAATCCATCCTATAGTCTATACATCAAAGCTAGCTAACAGCAGCATCCTGTTGCCCCCTGGTCATGACTGGTACAAGACAGATACAAAGAACAGGCCTGCATACAGTACTGTGATATCTCAGAGCAATAATATGGAGTCTCAGGTTGCTGTTTTTAGTTTTACTACCCACTGATCTAAAACGGAGTTTCTTCATATACACCGTGACCCAGCTATAGTAGCTGGCTAGGGATCCTTCACCGAGAAAATGTTAATGGTACTGTATCTTGGCGCTGCATTAAATGGGTAAATTATCTTTGCAAAGCATGAGTGACACAATGGAAAACAGAATTTTGAAAGTGTTGAATCCGCAACCCACACGAGAGAAACATAGCAGCGTCTCAAGCAAAGACTGCTGTGGCAGAAATGAAAGATAAGATGGCGGAAATTGGTGCAATAGCAAGTTCATCACGAGCTGCAGTAGTACAAACACTCAGTGATAAAGTTTTAAAGGCATTTCTGAAATGATCAGCCATTAATAGGAGTCTTCTTAGACATTGAAAGAAGTTGGTGGTTGCCGTACACTGTGACCAAGCAGGCTCCCTGCCTGACTGTGGGCCCTGTAATTTTCTTTAGGTCCACCGGGGGAGCTCAAGAGAGCCACAAGCTAGAGCAAGGCTGTACTCCTGAAAAGGCTGCAAATTTGACTAGGGATAGGAACAAGCCTCTCCCCAAGGAGCAGCTTCCCAGTCTAAGCCAGGGTAATCTGCCAGACTTTATGGAAGCAGAGGAGGCAAGTTCCTTTATTGAATTTGCAGCTCCAGCCCAAGAGGAGCAAATGGAGTTCCAGGAAATGGATGTAGACTTGGCTACCAGGCATTCCTGAATACAAGAGCTGTGAGTTTTGTTTTTAAAGCTTGCTGAATTTGGTTCATTATCTTTTTGAAATGACTGTGTTTCTTTTTTGGCTGCAAATGTGCTGTTTTCTTTTGAGGAATGTTTTGTGCTTTACAGTTGCTGACTGAATTGTTTGAACTTTGGTACCTGAGTTAAGTACCTGGCATTTAAAACCCTAGCTATTGGGGGTTTTGGGGGGCTTTATGTAGGGGTTGGGCACTAGTCAGTGCCTAGAAGAGAAATTGGGGGGGAGGGGGGGTTCTCTGGCTTTTCTCTTGTGAGCCCAAGCCAGTAGGAAGCTGAGGTTTGCCCATAACTTTGGGGAGAAGTTTGCTGTTATCCTTGGAGGGAATTTGAAAGCAATTTAAGTAGCTTTGAAGGCAAACTTGTGGCAAACTCCCTGTCCCTAGCTGTGCTTGCTAGCAGCTAAAGGCTTCTATACTTTTGGCTTGAATAAATGTTTAAAGTTTGAACTGCCACAACTTAAGGAGACTTACCTAAAACCTGCTTTAGGCAGGCTGGTGCAAAAGACTCTTGAGAATAAGAGGAACTCTTTAGGAAGAGAAAATGAAATTTTGTGTAGTGAAAATCCTGAAAATTACACAGGATTTTCCCCTGAAGTTTTCTTTCCTGGAATTGAATTTTGTGGGGTTTTTTTTAATTTTACCTTGGCACATTCTGACAATTAAAGTGGCATTGAAAAAAAAAAGGCATCCCCCGAAAATAAGCCCTAATGCGTTTTTTTTTAACCCAAAATTAATATGACACTGACTTATTTTTGGTGAAACACGGTATATTATTACCAAAATCCGACCTCGCTGAGCACACTACCAAAACCCTTATCCTCGCTCTCATCACCTCTGTTTTAGATTACTGAAATGTACTTCTCTTAGGTCTCCTGCTCATCTATCTCTCACCCCTTCAATCTGTTCAAAATGATGCTGCATGACTCAGTTGCCATGCTCATGTTACCCTTACCCCCCTCCTCAAATCACTTCATTGGCTCCTTATCTGCTTTTGAATACAGTTCAAATTCATCTTACTAGTGCATTAACTCTGTAGCCCCTGAATTTCTCTCTTCACTCATATCCCCCTATGCTTCCCTACCCCAACATCACCGTGAACTCCGTTCATCAGGTAAGTCCCTTTTATCTGTTTCATTTACCTCAACCATCAACTCCAGACTCCGTTCCTTCTCTCTTGCCATGCTATATGTTTGGAACAAGCTGCCAGAGTCAATATGTCATGCTTCATCTCTAGCATTATTCAAATCCAAACGAAATGGCCACTTCTTTGAAGCTGCTTTCAACTCTTAACTCCCACTCAATGCCAGATACTCAATACCCATTATATCATTCCTTCTGACAGAAACTCCTCAACCCTGGGAAGCCCTGTCTGTCTAAATTAGATTGTAAGCTCTTCTGAGCAGGGACCATCTATTGCAGGGGTACCTAGCATATGTGACACCCGGGGCCCATCATTTTTTGACACCCCCCCCCTCCCCATCTGTACAAAAAACATGGTTTTTAGTAACAAGACACACGTCACACATGAGCACCTAGGAAAAGGCAGCATCTTACATACTGCAGTGAGCAGTACATCAATACACCCATTGTAAAACTAAACAAGCCAGACTAGTACAGATCAATCCTACACCGTCAATCCTAACAGAAAACCATGTCTTTCAAACACACAGAAAACACCTTAGTATAGTATGGAATATGTAATCACAAACTAACCCCTCCCTCTTTTACAAAACTGTAGTGTGGATTTTAGCCACGGTGGTAACAGCTCTGACGCTCATAGAATTCTGAGCATCAGAGCTGCTACCACCACGGCTGGTGCTAAAAAATGCTCCACAGTTTTGTAAAAGGGGGGATAAAATAGAAATACATAGACAAAGGTTAAATTGAACCAGTAAGATGCTGGACACTACATAAACAGTGACACATGCCTCCTAAAGCAATAAATAAATAGAAAATTTTTTTCTACCTTTGTCTTCTGTGGTTTCTGCTTTCCTCATCTTCTTGTAACTCTCTTCCTTCCATCCACTGTCTGCCGTCTCTCTTCCCCTATATGGCATCTTCTCTCCTTCTATGACCCTTCCAGAAACTTTATGCCTCCCCCTTCCATCTCTCCTCTCACCCCCATTGGTCTGGCATCTCTCTCCTCTCCAATCCCTTTCCCTTTTTTCCCTCATTTTCCTTTTCTGCATCTGTCTCATCAATGTCCTTTTTTACTGTCTACCTAAAGCTTGACACCTCTTTCCCTCACCCCTCCAGTGTTTCCCTAACTCAGTCCTTTTCTCCCCATCATGTGCCTTCCTTTTATTTATCCCCTCCTTCCATCATGCACTTCCATCCAGCGTCTGCTCCCCTCTTTCTCTCCTCCCATTTCCTTCCTGCATTTGCTCCCTTATCTCTCCCATCTGCACTTCCATCCAGCATAGGCTCCCCACTACCATCCATTGTTTGCCCTTTCTCTCTCCATCCACCCCTCTTCAATTAGCATCTGCCCCCTTTCTTTCCCTCCAATATCCTTCCCCCTTATTTCTCTCCCCTTTCTCTGTACATCAATTCCATCAGCACCACCCTTCCATACCACCCTGCCCCCTTTCTTTCCCTCCACCACTCTTCCATTCCAGCAGTCCTGCTCCTTTCTCTCCCTTCATGCAGCAAGGTCACACGATGACTGTAGCTGCCGGCTGCCAGTCCACCCCACTCTGACGTACTTGCTCTGGAGTGGACTCAGCAGCCGCATGCTGGAAGGTCCCGCGATGACTCGTCTGCTGGCTCTGCTCCAGAAGAAGTAAGTTACGTTGGAGGGGGTGGACCGGCAGATGTAGGGAGTTGTGGCAAAGTCCCGCAATGACTGCGTCTGGCGGGTCCACCCCCTCTGAAGTAACTTACTTCTTCCAGAGCAGAGCCGGCAGACGAGTCATCGCGGGACCTTCCTGCACCTCAGCGTGGCTGCTGACTCTCTTGCAGAGAAAGTAAGTCAGAGGTAACGTGACCATTTATTTTTTTCATCAAAAGGGGACATCTATTAATTGACTGTGTATCCTTTCTTTCATTTCTTTCTCTCTGCACTCAGGCCCAACAATTGTCCCTTTCTATTCCCTTCCTCCCCATGTCCTTAGTGCCCCCAGTGCCTCCTTCCCGTGTCCTTAGTGCCCCCAGTGCCTCCGTCCTGAGTCCATGGTGCCCCCAGTGCCTCCTTCCTGTGTCCATGGTGCCCCCAGTGCCTCCTTCCCGTGTCCTTAGTGCCCCCAGTGTCTCCTTATGTCCCCCCACTGCCTTCCAGATTTTGTCCACCCCACAAAGCCAGCCTGCCTGCCTGCCTACCTATCTCCCTCCCTCCCAGCCGCGCTAAAGCCAGCCAGCTTGCCTGCCTACATCCTTCTCTCCCTGCCGCGGAAAAAAAAAAAGCATCTCTCTCCTTCCTTTCCCCCAGTCCGTGCCGCTGCAATCTTACCTCCCCATTGCTGCTGCTAATCGCTGCAGACAATACATCTTCTTTCAGACTTCAATTCTGACGTTGGAGAGGACGTTCTGGGCCAGCCAATCACTGCATGGCTGGCCTGGAATGTCCTCTCCGACATCAGAATTGACGTCAGAAAGAAGACGTATTGTTGGCGGCGATTAGCAGCAGCAACGGGGAGGTAAGATTGTAGTAGCGCAGACCGGGGGAAAGGAATGAGAGAGATGCGCTTTTTTTCTGCGGCAGGGAGAGAAGGATGTAGGCAGGCAAGCTGGCTGGCTTTAGCGCGGCAGGGAGAGAGATAGGTAGGTAGGCAGGCAGGCAGGCTGGCTTTGGGGGTGGACAAAATCTGGAAGGCAGTGGGGAGACATAAGAAGGAGACACTGGGGGCACTAAGAACATGGGAAGGAGGCACTGGGGACACCATGGACACAGGAAGGAGGCACTGGGGGGCATAAGATGCACCTGACCATAAGACGCACCCTAGAGTTAGAGGAGGAAAACAAGAAAAAAAACCATTTTGAACCAAATTCTCCCTGCCAGGCTCTCTACCCAACTCCATACGCCTTGTCAGCACCCTATCCCCCCTCCCTGCCAGGTTCTGTACCCTGTCCCCCCTCTGGTGGTCTAGTGGTAGGCAGGGGCAGGGCACAGGGCAGGCATGCCTAGTGGCAGGCAGGCAGGCCTAGTGACAGGCAGGCTGACCCCATACCCCTCACATAACCTAAATCATCCCCCCATACCCCCCAGTACCTTAAATCATCCCCCTATGTACCCCCCAGTACCTTTTTTAATCATACCCCTGTACTTTTTAAAATCCCTCCCTCCCTCCCTAGATGGCTATCCTGGTATTTTAAACATCCCCTCACCCCCCCCTCCCGGGTATCTTGATGCAATCCTGGTGGTCCAGCGCTGCATCGGCAGCCTCCCCTGCTGGACAGCCGCCCAAGTCCCCATCTGCCACGGCAGTAATAGGCAGGTGTGAGCCCCGAGTGCGCCTGCCTGGTCTCGTGCCGCCCAAATGGTGTCAGCTCGGTCCAGCGCTGCATCGGCAGGCTCCCCCATCTGCGACGGAAGTGAAAGCCAGACATGAGTCCCGAGTGCACCTGCCTGGTCCCGCGCCGCCGCTCGAATGGTGCCGTCAACTCCTGCGAGTCTTGCGAGAACCAACAGCACCATTTGGGCGGCGGCACAGGACCAGGCAGGTGCGAGCGCAGACCGGGGGAAAGGAAGGGCAGGAGGACCCGGCCGGCTGAGCACCTCCCCAAGCCGTGCACCCGGGGCGGGCCTCCCCCTTGATATGCCACTGCCCCAAAGTCCCTCCTTGAGGGCCGAATCCAGTCGGGTTTTCAGTATTTTCCCAATGAATATGCATTGAAAGCAATGCATGCACATATCTCACGCATATTCATTGGAGAAATCCAGAAAACCCGACTGGATTCTGCCCTCAAGGAGGGACTTTGGGGAAGTGGCATATCAAGGGGGAGGCCCGCCCCGGGTGCATGGCTTGGGGGGGTGCACAGCCGGCCGGGTCCTCCTGCCCTTCCTTTCCCCCGGTCTGCGCTCGCACCTGCCTGGGGACTTTGGGGTCCCCTGATCTATTGAATATTAGATTTACAGCACTGCATATGACTTTCAGTGCAATAGAAATGCTATATAATAGTAGTTCTATAGTTACACATTTTGTTTCTTCTTTTTGTTAATGACGTGAATCATGCCTGTAGTTATACAAATTCTATGGTATTATTCTTCTCACCCATAAAACAGTGGGAGAAGCCCCTGCTGTTTTGCAGTTCTTACTTAGCTTCTCCTTGATTTGTTCCTGATACTTTTGAATGAGGACCTTAAATTGATCTTGTCTTATGCAACCTGATAGATGCTACTGCAACTGAGTTTTTCTTTTTTCTATTTGCTTCCCTTGTATTGTACTGGCCTGGTCAGAGAGGAAACTGCAGGTCCTTCAAAGGTGAAAAGGACACTAGGGAAGCCTCACCCCTTCCCTCCATTGTCAGAAATCTGGCTATATTGTCCTTTCTCCACTCAGATGACTAAAAATACAGAGTGATTGTTAATGGTTCTGATATCCAGTGCTGCTTGTGAAGAAGGATAGCACTGCATGATCATGTTAGTGACACTTGTGATGGAGGGACAGAAGCTCACAGTGACCCCATTGACCTTTCTCCCACTTTTCACCCAGCTCTTAGTCACCATTTCTCATTTTAATTGACTTGACCTTTCTCTTTTGGTGACCCACCTGCTAGAAATGATGACGCCTTAACTTCCCCTCACCCCCTGCTCACCTTAACTTTTGTCCACTTTTAACTTTGCCCATGCTTCCTCTTCCATTGCTATCACCCCTTCCCCTCATACACACATTTTTTTTGAAAGGGTGCAGCAACTTCTGATTGTGAAGCTTAATGTATATTGCTGTTTTGAAGAAGGCATGCAGGTGGCCATTGGGAAAAGTGTTTAAGTAGCCCCAAGAGCTTCCATGGTACTGGAAGATATGATTCAATGGATGGTGCTAATTAGATGTTAGTAAATTTACTGATTTAAATCAACAGACTGCAATTTCCCTTTTGTGCAGCCTATTACGCAGACAGTCTGGCCTGACATTGTATCATTGTTTGCAGAGGGAAGCTTCAGAGGTAATTAACTTGAAGGCAGCAGCATACCCTGCCCCTGAATTAACCCACAGGGAGAACAGCTAGTGGCATCAATTCAAATTAAGCGCCCCTCACACGATAGTTTTGGAATAGGCCTGAAGAACAAGAGAGTCTATCATATCAGGCCTGTGAAGTCAGAATTGGAGTTGTGGAGTCAGAGTTGGTAAAAATATACCAACTCTAACTCCAGCTTCAAAATCAAAACTTACAACTGTGGCACAGTGGTTAAAAGCTACAGCCTCAGCACCCTGGGGTTGTGAGTTCAAACCCACGCGACTCCTTGTGACCCTGGGCAAGTCACTTAATCTCCCCCAGGTACATTAGATAGTTTGTGAGCCCACCGTGACAGACAGGGAAAAATGCTTTTGAGTACTTGAATAAATTCATGTAAACTGTTCTGAGCTCTTCTGGGAGAACATAGAAAATGAATGAATGAATAAATAAATGTATCATTTTATACATATAATTCTTTGTTCTGAATCTAAAGTACCGGTAAATATATCTTATATTTACCAGAACTTCAAAACCAGGACAAAAAAATGTAATGAGTTGGTGAGTAGAAAAATAAAAGTGTTGGAGTTGGAATTAAAAATTTGATAAACCAACTCCACAAACCCTGTATCTTACAGAATCCAACAGCAACACCTGCACTAGAATCCCTTCTTGTTTGGGCACTTAAGACTGAAGGGGAACTTAAGTGGTTGTACCACTGAGAACAGATGATGGGCAATGGAGAAAATCACAGAGGGAGATATTACATGGTGATAGCACAGGGAAAGGGTAGGAAGAGAGAGTATGGGGGGGGGGGGGGGTCATGTGATGGCAGCAATCTGACCGGACGTCTCCTGCTTGAGCTCCGCTCATCTTCTTAGAAAAAACCCCTAAACTGTGCTTGTCAGCAAAGGTAGTTCGGTACAGTGGTACAGACCTTCTCCGGATTTGCTCTCGCCTTGGAACGGGAGGTCTCTTTGTGCTCGCTAAGGTGCATTTCGGCAGTTATGCTGATAAAGTCAACGAGGCCTGGAAAAGAAAAAGCCCATAAAGATTACCAGCATGGCGGCTTCTAGTCCGGCGTCGAGCAGCCCTCTGATGCACGAGGACAGCACTTGTCCCAGCTGCTTGAAGAAAAACTTTCCAATCTTTATACAATCTTAGAAGAAGTCAAGGATAGCATAGCTGGGCAAGCGGTGCACATTCAACAAGCAGAGGAAAGAGTTTTGGCACAAGACGATCGGGCAGTGGTAGCGGAACAGCGTATTAGCTCTTTGGAGAGCCAGGTTAAACTACTGGAGCAGCGCGCAGAGGATGCTGAAAATCGAGGCAGATGGAACAACATCAGGCTCCGTGACTCGGAGTTGGTGGACTTGGTGGTGAGTTAGTTGCCGCAAACCCTGGGACTGGCATCATCCCTAGGTCCAATGCATGTGGAGCGGACCCATCGGATCTGGGTCCCGCACATGGAGGGAGCTAGACCAAGGCTGGTTACAGCCCGATTCTTGAACTATGCGGCCAAAGCTAAAATACTGGAAGTTTACCGCTAAAACCGTACCTTGGAATACAATCTTGCTTTTCCAAGACTTTTCAGCTAAGCTCTCCGAGTGCCACTGAGCCCTTGCTCCCTACTGTATCCAGTATCCTGCCAAGGTTTGCATCACACACAACAATGGGACTGTTACTTTGGACACTCCGGTGGAGCTTCAAGTGTTCATTGATAAATTGGCAGCACCCTGATACGGGTCCTTTGTGAGGCTTTTGTTTCCGGAGAATGGCTGGTCTCCTGTTTTAGGAAACTTTCGTATGGGCTTCATCAAGAGAGTGGTAGAAATCTGGAACGCTCTTCCGGAGGCTGTTATAGGGGAAAGCATCCTCCAGGGATTCAAGGAAAGGTTAGATAAGTTCCTGCTGAACCAGAACGTACGCAGGTAAGGCTAGAATCAAATAGGGCACTGGTCTTTGACCTAAGGGCCGCCTCATGAGCAGACTGCTGGGCACGATGGACCACTGTTCTGACCCAGCAGTGGCAATTCTTATGTATGCATGAGGACTGTCTGGTGTGTTTAGAGTGTTTTGGTTTCAAGGGTGTGGTATGTTGGGATGTTTGGGGGAATGTGTGTGGGATTAGTTTTAGAGTTCTTGAAAATGTTATTGCAGCTTTTGCTATTGTACCAAGAGGGTGTATTCTTCTTATTTCCTCTCTCAGCCCCATTCCTGGGGATCCTTTCTGGTCTTGGGAAGGAAACTCGGCATCTGTTCTTCAGCGGCACTTGTGTTTGCTGCTGTATTTTCTTTTACCCTTTTGGGAATTTTGTACTGCTGTTGGGTCACATTGTAGGATGACTTGTGTTCGCTGTTTTCTGTATTGGCTGCTTTACATTACATTAGTGATTTCTATTCCGCCAATACTTTGCGGTTTAAGGCGGATTACATAAGATTTATCAGGAGTTAACAAGAATTGTAACTTTACATAAGAATTGTCATAGGAATTACAAAGGAGTTATATAAGAATTGTCGGGAACTTGAGGCGATACATGTTGGATAATTGGAAACATTTTAGATTTGAAAGGGGTAGTGGGTGTGGTGGTGGAGATTGGGAAGGAACTGGTTGTGTTAAATAGGTTTTATGTATTTTTTGAAGAGTAGGGTTTTAGTTTCTTTTTTGAAGGTTTTGTAGTCTGTGGTCGAGGACAGTAGATTGGTGATTTGTCTTTCTAGTTTTGCTGCTTTAGAGGCCATTAGATTGTCATATAGTTTTCTTCGTTTGACATTTTTGGTTGGTGGGTGTGCGAATAGTGAATGGGTTCTCCTGTGTCTGGTTGAGGTGGATTGAGTTGTTCCAGTAGAATGGGCTTTCTCCATTAATAGCTTTGAAAAGTAGGCAGTAGAATTTGAAGTGTATTCTTGCTTGTATCGGGAGTAGAGGTCTGCACGGGAACAGGGATCGCGGGAATCCCAAGGGGCCCACGGGACTCCCACGGGGACCCCCGTCTAGCCAATGGGACTCCCACGGGGATGGAAGACTTTGGAAGCAGGGTTCGTCCATATAATATAATGGACACGTCAGCCTTAGTAAAAGAGGGGATTTATAAGTTAATTACCTGAACAAGAAACAAAAAAAGGGTTCCACCAAAGAGATTCCACAAGGAAAACAGCAGCGCAAACACAAAAGAAACTGTGGAATTGATGATCCTGTCAGAAGTAATTGCTGCTTTTTATGGGGACGGGCGGGGATGGAGGTAATTCCTTGCGGGAATGGGTGGGGACGGAGAGGATCCTGACGGGGATGGGTGGGGACGGAGAGGATCCTGACGGGGACAGACAGGGATGAGTAGGATTTCTGTCCCCGCGCAATTCTCTAATTGGGAGCCAGTGTGAGTCATGGTATGCTTCTGTGAGGTGGTCAAATTTTCAATGAGTAGATGAGTCTTAAGGCTGTATTTGTATTGTTTGTAATTGCTTTATCATGGTCGCTGGACAAGGGAGGTATAGTATGTTGCAGTAGTCAATTAGTCCAAAGATGAGAGATTGTACCAAAAGTTGAAATTGTTTCTTGTTGAAGAATTTTTGGATTTGTCTTAAGTTTCTCATAGTCGCGAATGATGCTTTTATTATTTTGATGATTTGAGGTTGCATGGTACAGCCTCTGTCAATCAGTACTCCAAGAAGTTTTAGTGTGGGTTGAATGGGGTATGAGATCAAGTTTATTGCTATGTTTGTTAAGGTTGGAGTTTTGCTGTTTTCTATAGGATGAAATTTGTTTTATCAGGGTTAAGTTTTAGTTTGTGTTCAGTCATCCATGTTGCTACTCTTTCGAGTGTTTTGTGTATTGTGCCTGTTATGATGGGTTCTGGGTGGTCTAAGGGGAGGAGAATGGTGATGTCATCTGCATCTACATCTGAGGTTATGTCATGTTTGTCTAGGCAGGAGCTGAGGGAGGCTATGTATAGGATGAATAGTGTGGGAGATAGAGGTGATCTCTGGGGAACTCCGCAAGGGTTGGACCATGGTTCTGATTTTTCTTTAATTGTTTTAACCCTGTATGTTCTGGATTGTAGGAAGCCTTTAAACCATGAGAGAACCTTGCCTGAGATTCCTATGGAGTCTAGCATTTGTAGGAGGATGTTATGGTCTACCAGATCGAAGGCTGCAGAGAGGTCTAGTTGTATGAGCATGATTTTCTTGCCTGTACTGAGATGTTGTCTAGCTGTGTCCATTAGTGTTCCTAGTAGGGTCTCAGTGCTGTAGTTGGTTCTGAAGCCAGATTGTGTGGGGTGGAGTAAGTTGTGGTTTTCTAGGTATGAGGTTAAGGTTTTGGCTACTATGCCTTTCATCAGCTTGACGTACAAAGGGATTGAGGCAATAGATCTGTAGTTGAATGGTTGGTCTGTTGGTCCTTTGGGGTCTTTTAGTATCAGTTATGATGATTTTGCTGAGGTCTAGCGGGAACTGTCCATCTATGAGTAGAGATTGTATCCATTGTAGGAGCAGGGAGTGGAATAGTGTGCTCGAGGTTTTCAATAAGTATGGGGGACAGTGGTTGAGGACGCAGGCTGCGTGACTGTATTTATTATATAGTTTGTTGAAGTCTGACCATTGTATGGGTGAGAAGTGGGCCCAGGTTCTGTCTGCTGCAATTGATTCTTTTTCTGTGGGGGGAAGTGAGGTCTCTTCTACCTGAGTGGGAATTCCATTGAACGTGGTTCTGATGTTTGCGATCTTGTTTTTGAAGTATGTGGCTAAGTGAGTGGCTGAGGGAGGGGGGAGTTGCTGTTGGCTAGGTAAGGTGTGGTGTCTGTGAGAACTTTTAGTAGCTGGAATAGCTTTTTTGTATCTTGGGGTCCTTCTCCTATTTGCTTTGAGTAGTAGGTCTTTCTTTTTTCTTTCAGTTTTTGTTTGTAATTTTGGTTCATTATTCTCCATGCTCCATTCTCCAAGCCATTGTGGATTCTTGGCTGCTTTTTCTCCATTTTCTTTCTAGTTGTCTGCATTGCCTTTTGAGTTGGAGTAGTTTGTTGTCGAACCACTTGTCTGATTTTCTATGGAATTTGGTTTTGGGTTTTTCTGGGGCTAGTTCATCCAGGGTTGCAGTACTTAGATGGTTCCATTGTGAGATGAAGTCATTGGGTGTGTAGTGTTGGATTATGTTGTCTGCTTTTGTCCAGAATATGGTGGGATCAATATGTTTGCGTGAGTTGTACATTCTTTTTGAGTAATTGGAGTGTTTTTGTTATTGATCCAATTGATTTCGAAGGAGTATGTGTAGTGATCAGACCAGAGGGAACGGTTCCATTTTCCGTTTGGATTTATGGTTGTGTGGGTTGTTGGGACATGTAGGCTGCGATGTCGAGTTGGTGTCCTTTTTCTTGTGTGGTTTGAGGGTCTAGTATTTTATATGTTAAGGCCTCGAGGTATAAGAACATAAGAATTTGCCTCCGTTGGGTCAGACCAAGGGTCCATCGAGCCCAGCGGTCCACTCCCGCGGCATCCCATCAGGTCCATGACCTGTAAGTGATCTTTTGTCTAACCCTTGGATTCCTTATATCCTGAAACCCTCTTCTTCCCTCTTATCTTTGCCCTTTTTTGCTCCTGTGTCCTCCTTTATCTGTAGCCCTCAATCCTCTTATCTTTCAGGAATTTATCTAGTCCCTCTTTGAAACCCCTTAATGTAGTCTGTCCTATTACATCTTCCGGGAGCACATTCCAGGTATCCACCACCCTCTGAGTGAAGAAGAATTTTCTGGCATTGGTTTTAAATCTGTCCCCTTTCAATTTCTCTGAGTGCCCTCTTGTTTTTGAAATTCCTAGTACGCTGAAGAACCTGTCCCTCTCCACCCTCTCTATACCTTTCATAATCTTGTAAGTCACTATCATGTCACCTCTGAGTCTCCGCTTCTCCAGGGTGAAGAGCCCCAGTCTCTCTAACCTCTCAGCGTATGAAAGGTTCTTCATACCCTTAATCATTTGTGTCGCTCTCCTCTGGACCCTCTCAAGTATCGCCATATCCTTCTTAAGGTATGGCGACCAATATTGGACACAGTACTCCAGGTGCGGGCGCACCATCGCCCGATACAGCGGTAGGATGACTTCCTTCATTCTTGTTGCAATACCCTTCTTGATAATACCCAACATTCTGTTTGCTTTCTTTGAGGTTACTTTCCCCCAGTACCAGCCCCCCCCCCCCATTTTGTAGCTGAACATCGGGTTCTTTTTCCCTATATGCATGACCTTGCATTTCTCTACATGTTTGCAGGATTGGTTTTCGAGGTGGAGGTTATAGGTTGTCGTTAAAGAGTTTCTTCAGATATTGGTTTTGCTGTGATCCAATTACTTGGGGTTATGTAGCAGAGTATGCATGTTAGTGTTCCTTTGAGTGATGTGCTTGAAAGTTGACAGGCTAGTAAATCCATGTATGGATTGGTTGTTTTGTCTTGTATTTTTAGGTTTATTGTGCTTCTGGCTATGAGGGCAATTCAACCTCCTCTTTTATTTTCTCTGCAGACCATTTTTAACTTGTGGCTCTTTGGACAAATTTCAGTTATTCTGGGATCTGAGTCTGAAGTAAGCCAGGTCTCTGTGAGGAAAAGGCAGTCTAGGTTATCTTCTTCTATCCAGTTTTTTATGCGTTCTATTTTGGGGCCTATGGCTCTGGAATGTTACATATGCACATTTGAGGGTGATGTAGTCTATTGGTGTGTTGAGAGTTGTTTTGGGGTATATGAGTAATCTTTGGAGGGGTTGTTTTTTGGTCTTATGTGGATTTGTTGGTTTTCTTGTTGATTGTGGGGTGGGTTGGTAAGTGTAAGTCTGATAGATTGAGTTTCTGTCTGTTGTAGGATGCCAGGTTGGTTGGGTGATTTCCTTGGAATTTGCTAAAGTTGGTATTGGAGAAATGTAATTTGCAGTTGCTTTCCAGTTGGTTAGGAGCAGGGTTATTAGTAGGATTGCTTGTGGGTATTTTGGTGGTGTGGTTCTCATGTTGGTGCTAAGTGTATAGAAACATAGAAACATAGAAGATGACGGCAGAAAAGGGCTACAGCCCATCAAGTCTGCCCACTCTGCTTACTCAGACTTGATGGGCTGTAGCCCTTTTCTGCCGTCATCTTCTATGTTTCTAAGTGTGGCGGCTATTGTAGTGGTGGATAGAGGCAGAGTGCTCTTCCGCGCCTGAGACCTGTCTTGGTCTGTCGATGGTGGAGGGTTGAGGGTTCGGAGAAGGCTTAGTGACTAGCAGCGGTGGGGAGGAAAGATTTGAATTTGAGTCACTGGACCTTCCAATTGGCTTGGCAGTTAGTGGTGGTGGGGAGGGGCGGAGTGCTCTCCCACGCCCTTGTCCCGTCTTGGTCCGTTGATGGAGGAGGGTTGTAGGGTCAGGAGAAGGCAGGAAGTGTTCAAATTTGAGCTGCTGGGAAGGGGCGGAGTACTCTCCCACGCCCGGGTTCCATCTCGGTCAGTCAATGGGAGAGGTGGCAGGGTCTGGAGAAGTAGGAAGGCTCAAGTTTGAGTCACTGTGCCTTCCAACTGGCTCAGTAACTAGTAGAGGGATCCTGCCGAAGTTTAGTATGAGGCCTGGGCCACACAGGAAATGGCCGATGAAGCTCACACTCCCATTGCAGCGAAATTAAAAAAAAACCTTTATGACAAAATCTAGTCTTTGGTCCTGGACATGCTTCAGGACAATCCCTCCATCCGAGGGCAAAGAGGTACGTTTAGTGACCTGAGCCACTGCCGAATCCACCCTTGGCAGGACTAGGCGCTTGGAAAATTCTGATGCCATGGTATACAATTTATCCATGGCCCTAGCACACTTCAGGGAACCCTCCAGGGCCTCCCAAACCTCCAAGAGCATTTCCGCCAGGTTTGCGTGATCCGGAAATGCAGCAGAAAGCGGAGGCTTAGAACTCATGACGGAACACTCCGCCTGAACCGTTGAATTTGAATCAAGTTTCAATGTCTTCAGGGATTCAGAGATAAGATCAGAAAGGTGACTGAACTTAAAATGTGCCTGTGCACCGTCTGATCCTCTCCCAGATCGTGGCAATCAGTGTTCTGAAAATCCCCGAAATCTGCTACGCTAGCCACATCAGCAGAGCCCGCCGAAGAGCTGTGCGATAGCAACAACATAGAAATTGATGCAGGCACCGAGGCAATAGCGGGAAGTTGTCGCTGGCTTTCAGGAGGACCAGCAAGGGAGCAGATTGACATACTGGAATCCAAAGGCTGAACAGACTGCCGCACCAGAGGCTGAGAGGGAGACAGGCATAGCCCGCTTTCTAATGAAAGCCCGATGCATCATATCAACAAATTCCAGCGGAAAATAGTCCCCGGCGGCCAGAGCCAATCTGGACAAAGATTTGGAATGTTTTGAAGACTTGAGACTTTTCCCTGGAACTGCACTTGCATTTTGCGAAAGCGCCCTCCTCACCCAATTGTGGCGTCCCGGATGCTGGAATCTCTGGACGAGAATATTGCGGAATCCATGCATGGTTCATGCCCCTCACGGGCCGCGGCACATGGAATACACGGGGCTGCGAATCCGAAAGCCATCTGTTGCTTTTACAGCATGAATCCATTCCATCCTGTTCTGAGGTGGCCATCTGTGAAGTTTGGAGCAAAGACGAAGCTTCTAAGTTCAAAAAATATAGTTTTTAAAATTTTAAAGAAAATCCAAGATGGCCACCGCGGGTGCCAATTTTGACTGAAAAACGCCCGTAAAAAACGCAGGAAAATGGCAATTTTAGGATTTTACAGGTGGAGGGGTCAGAGCATGCAATTTGAGCACCCCCAAAATCAGCAAACTCTGTGACTCACAGACACCACAGAGACGTGCTGCAATGAAAGTCTATGGCAGCCTGCAATACACAGTACAAGCAAGGAGATCAGTACCTTAGGAGCTGATTAAACTAGATTTTTCAGGTCTTCTGACCACCTCACCTTCCCTGTCACCACAGATCATGACCACCAGGACCCTTAAGGAAAATTAGGGAAGACACGCAGTCTGGTTCCGTTCCTGGCATACTGCAGCAGCCTGCGCTCTACCCCTTTGTGGACGAACCGGGGGAGAGATGGATCCCAATCCCGGAGACCCAATCCAATCTGCAGGCTGCCCAGAGGGCTTACTGCAGGTTAAGCTTACAGAGCACCCTCCAGAAGCAGACAAAATTTAAGATGTCTGCAATTTCCCACCGAAGGATCACTCGCACAGAGTTGATCTGCAGCATGTGGGCAAACCCGCAAAATAAACATAAGAACATAAGAATTGCCGCTGCTGGGTCAGACCAGTGGTCCATCGTGCCCATAAGTCCGCTCCTGCAGTGGCCCCCAGGTCAAAGACCAGCGCCCTAACTGAGACCAGCCCTACCTGCATACGTTCTAGATCCACAGGAACTTGTCTAACTTTGTCTTGAATCCCTGAAGGGTGTTTTCCCCTATGACAGCCTCCGGAAGAGCATTCCAGTTTTCCACCACTCTCTCGGTGAAAAAGAACTTCCTTACGTTTGTATGGAATCTATCCCCTTTTAACTTTAGAGAGTGCCCTCTCATTCTCCCTACCTTAGAGAGGGTGAACAACCTGTCTTTATATACTAATTCTATTCCCTTCATTATCTTGAATGTTTCAATCATGCCCCCTCTCAGTCTCCTCTTTTCAAGGGAGAAGAGGCCCAGTTTCTCTAATCTCTCACTGTATGACAACTCCTCCAGCCCCTTAACCATTTAGTCACTCTTCTCTGGACCCTTTCGCGTAGTACTGTGTCCTCCTTCAAGTACGGTGACCAGTACTGACCGCAGTATTCCAGATGAGGGCGTACCATGGTCTGGTACAGCGACATGATAACCTTCTCCGATCTGTTTCATGATCCCCTTCATAATCATTCCAAGCATTCTGTTTGCCCTTTTCGCCACTACCATGCATTGTGCGGACGGCTTCATCGACTTGTCAGCCAGTACTCCCAAGCCTCTTTCCTGGGGTGCCTCTCCGAGTACTGCACCAGACATCCTGTATTCGTGTACAAGTTTTTTGTTATGTTATGTTATGTTTGTTATGTTATGTTATTCGTGTACAAGTTTTGTTGTTTTTTGTATCACCTTACACTTGTCCACATTAAACTTCATTTGCCATGTCGCAGCCCTTTTCTCAAGCGTGTTTGTGTCCTGTTGCAGGTCTTTGCAATCCTGCATCTTTACTACTCTGGATAACTTCGTATCATTTGCAAATTTAATCACCTCGCTCGTCGTTCCAATTTCCATGTCGTTTATAAATATGTTGAAGAGCACAGGCTCAAGCACCGAACCCTGCGGCACTCCACTGGTGAAGCTTTTCCAGTCCGAGTATTGTCCATTTACCCCCACTCTGCTTTCTATCTGCCAACCAGTTTTTGATCCACGTGTGTATTTCACCCTCAATCCCATGGCTCGCAATTTTTTGAAGTAGTCGTTCATGCGGGACCTTGTCAAACGCCTTCTGAAAATCCAGATTTACAATGTCGACCGGGTCACCTTTGTCTATCTGCCTGTTAACTACCTCGAAAAAGTGCAGCAAGTTCGTCAAGCAAGATCTTCCTTTTCTGAAGCTGTGCTGGCTGGTTATCATCAGATTGTGTCCATCAAGGTGGTCAACGATGCGATCCTTTATCATCTTTCCCGGTACCGAGGTCAGACTCACCGGCCTGTAGTTTCTTGGATCTCTCCTTTCTTGAAGATCGGCGTAACATTCGCCACTTTCCAGTGTTCCGGAATCCTGCCCGATTTGATCGACAGATTGGCTGTTAGTTGAAGCAGTTCAGCTATAACACCTTTCAGTTCCTTGATTACCCTCAGATGGATGTCATCTGGTCACGGGGATTTATCGCTCTTGAGCCTATCAATCTGCCTGTATACCTCTTCTAGACTGATGGTCAACCCAATCAATTTCCCGTCTTCGTTTCCTCCAGTATTTTGCGAATATCCTCTTCTGTAAATACAGATGCAAAAAAAGTGTTCAGTTTGTCGGCTATGGCTTTGTCCTCCTTTAGTACTCCCTTTATTCCATGGTCATCCAACGGCCCCACCGCTTCCTTCGCAGGTCGTTTCCCCTTATATATCGAAAGACTAGGAATTGAAAACAAATCACGAGCAGAATATACTGATTTTAACCATGCAGGGAAGCTGCAGGATCAAAACTGAGCATGACAGGAAGCTCCCGGGCAGGTAGCCCAAAGGGAAGGGAACAACTTTTAGTAACCCTGCAGCAGAAGCTATCAGACATACAAGAACCACGAGTTCAGCCTCCAGAGGAGATTTACAAGAAGGAAGATTAGCAGAGGTAAGAAACCTAATCTTTCATTAGTAAAGCAGCCAATACAGAAAACAGCAAACACAAGTCATCCTACAATTTGACCCAACAGCAGTATGGGGAGGGGGGCAGGGCGAAAGAGAATTTGAGATTACACAGTGCTACACAGGGGAGGTTTGGGGAGAGAAGGAGAGATTATATAGTGCTACCACCAGGGGGATGTGGAGGGAGGGGGGTTGAGGTCAGTGAAAAAAAAAGAGGGGGTGTGTTATTTCTTTAGTGTCTTTTGTGACAAACCTACTGCAGTTCCAACGTTTATCACAGGAAAATTCAGGAAATCATACAAACCCTGTGCAGAAGGGCAGTCTAGGTCAGAGCCCATGACAGTAATATAGCTGACTACCCTATGAGCCCCTCCCCAATGCTACAATCTGCTGAGCCAGTTGGAAGGCTCAGCGGGACAATTTGAATTTTGCCTGCCTCCATGTTTACTACCCTCCGGTAGCAGTCGGGCAGACTTCCTCGGGTGTAGGAGCACACTCCGCCCCTTCCCGACGCTACAACCCACTGAGCCAGTTGGAAGACTCAGCAGAAAAGTTTGAATTCTACCTGCTTCCAAGTTTACTATCCTCCGGTAGCAGTCAGGAGGAACTCCTCGGGCGTGGGAGCACACTTCGCCCCTCCCCAACACTACAATCCACTGAGCCATTTGGAAGGCTCAGCGGGATAGTTTGAATTCTGCCTGTCTCCAAGTTTACTGCCCTCTGATAGCAGTCGGGAGGACTTCCTCAGGCATGGGAGCACACTCCGCCCCTTCCCAATGCTACAACCCGCTGAGCCAGTTGGAAGGCTCAGCGGGACAGTTTGAATTCTGCTTGCCTCCAAGTTTACTACCCTCCGGTAGCAGTCGGGAGGACTTCCTCGGGCGAGGGAGCACACTCCGCCCCTCCCTGACACTACAACCTGCCAAACCCATTAAAAAGCACAACTCCAGCGGCACACAGCCTTTCAGCGCACCATCTAAGGCACACGTCAAAGGCGCCTTAGCGAGTGCCTTTGCGAAGTGACCAAGAAGCGGCCGAACCACCACAATTTCAAACCCACCTAACCAACCTACAACCTACAGTTTGGTTTTATACAATTACTCTACCTGACACGCCTTTTCCAAAAATGTTAACTATACCACAAAAACACACAGAAGCTATCTTACTGATTGCCCTGTTCCTAGCCAACTGGAAGGCAACAGCAAACATCTTCCCAATACCAACTATATCAAATACTAATGGAATTCTTCACCCATCCAGACGAATCACAACAAACAGAAATACAAACTACCAGACCTACACCCACCACCCCAACACACAAATAACAAGAAGAAGACCGACTAACCCTTACAAGACCAAAACGCATCCTCAACAAAGATCGCTCATCTACCCGATAACAACTCATAGCGCTCCAACAAACTACACCAATCTCACATGTGCATATTTAAACATAAGACAAAGCACATAAAAAACTGGATAGAAAGGGAAAATCTAGACTGCCTCTTCCTCACAGAAACCTGGCTTACTTCTGAATCAGACCCCAGAATAATGGAAGTCTGCCCAGAGGGATACAAAATGATAGTGGTCTGCAGAGAAAATAAAAGAGGAGGAGGAATTGCCATCATAGCCAGAAACACCATAGACCTAAAAACACAAGACAAAATTACTACCCCATACATGAATTTACTAGCCTGTCAACTCTCAGGCACCTCACTCAAAGGAACCCTAAACTGCATGCTTTGCTACATAACACCAGGAAACTGGAACACAGCAAAACCAAAATTTGAAGATTTTATATACCAAAACTCAATAACGACTACCTACAACTTAATCCTAGGAGACTTAAACCTCCACCTCGAAAACCAAGCCTTCAAACAAATTTTACTATCTTACCTTGAGGCCTTAACATACAAGATATTAGACCCTCGATCCACACATGAAAAAGGTCACCAAGTTGACATTGCAGCATACATGTCCCAACAACCCACACAACTAGAAATTCATGCATCAAATGGAAACTGTTACCATTCCCTATGGTCAGATCACTATGCATACTCCTTCAATATCAACTGGATCAACAACAAAAGCAAACCAATCACACAAAAAATAACTTACATCTCACGTAAGCACATTGACCCCACCAAATTCTGGATGAAAACAGACGCCATAATCTAAGACTATAACCCCAAAACTTCATCTCACAATGGAGCCATCTAAGTACAGCAACTCTAGATGAGCTAGCCCCAGAACAAACCAAAACCAGAATCTATAGAAAATCTGACAAATGGTTTGACAATGAACTACTCCTACTAAAAAGACAATGCAGACTACTAGAAAGAAAATGGAGGAAAAGCAGTCAAGATTCCACAAAAGCAGCATGGTGAAAACTGAACCAAAAATACAAACAAAAATTAAAAGAAAAATGAAAACATACTACACAAAGCAAATAGGAAAAGAATCCCTAGACACAAAAAACTATTCCAACTACTAAAATTACTCACAGACACCAAACCATACCTGACAAGCAACAACGCCTCCACACCCACAGCCACCCTCTTAGTGACATTCTTCAAAGACAAAATTGCAACTGTCAGATCCACTTTCAATGGAATAGCTACGCACCTAGAAGAGATCACACCACCCACAGAAAACGAAGCAGTTGCATCAGACAGAACATGGTCCCACTTCTTACCAATACAATGGTCAGCCTTCAACAAACTACAGTAAATACAGTCACGCAGCCTGCAACCTCAACTACTGCCCCCCATACCTATTGAAAACCTCCAGTACACTATTTTGTACCCTGTTCTTGCAATGGATACAAGCTCTACTCACTGATAGCCTTTTCCCACAAGACCTCAGCAAAATCATCATCACTCCAATCCTGAAAGACCCCAAAGGTGCAATAGACCCACAGGTTTAGCGGCAATCGCTGCTAACTGATTCGATTCACTAAACAGCCACCATGTGTTTTTCCCCTCAATCACCCATTTTCTGATCCGATCCAACCCATGCAAATTAGTAAAACACCATTCAAAATAGCCAAGCGATTGATTCACTTACATTGCTTGGCTATTTAGCATGGGGTTTTACCATTCCTAAAAGCCGATTGCTATAGACCTGTTGGTAACTGTGTGTTACTGATAGGTCTGCCTGGTTTTGGTTTTGGGTTTTTTTCAATGGCACAGACATTTTGCTTACACACATAAAATATCTGTCCCATAAAAGAAAAAAAATCCTCCACCGCCACCGCCAGCCCTTCCCCAATGACCATCAACAATCGCACACCCCCCCCCCCCCCGACAAATGCGGAAACCCGCCTGAACCTAAGATGTCCACTCCCTCCTGCCACTGGAGGCCCCCTCCTCCTCTAGGCCCCTGTGCTCTGTACCTTAAAAGTTGGGAGCAGGAGGTACTGAAAATACCTCCTGCTCCTCCTCTCTCGCTAAAGATACAGGGCCTTAGGCCCCATCCCTCACATGATGCACCTGGGAGGGGCCTACGACCCTGATTGGCTCAGATGCCTCAGGCTCCTCCCTTGGGAGGTACTTGAGGCATCTGAGCCAATCAGGGACTTCCTTAGAAAGGAGCCTAAGAAAGTCTCTGGCCAATCAGGCCCCAATCAGGAACTTCCTTAGGCTCCTTCCCAAGAAGTCCCTGATTGGCTCAGATGCCTCAAGAACAGATGATTTCTGGTTTCCATTGTGTAAAAGTACCACTTTAAGGCTTGCACTGCTTGAATCGATGAATAGTATCCATTTGTCAGAAACATGTACATATCCCAGTTCATGCATGAGACCATTAATATCAGTACAGAAACAAATGTTTCCTTCCATTTGGTAAAAGGAAGCCAGGATGGTGTGATGATCACAGAAAAATAAATATTTTAGTGTCCTGCCTTCAAAGATTCCATTGCTTCAGCCTTGAATCCAACAATTCTGCTTTCTCCTTTGACAGTGACAAGTCTCTAACCAGATCATTAAGATCTTCTTGAGTTAGCAGGGGAGCTTGTTTTTCATCCATTTCAGGTTCATACAACTCCTCCACAGCAGCAGAAGCACATTCTTCACCTGAACTTTCAGCACATTGTGCTGCAGATGTAGAAGGAGGAATTGGAACTGGATTCTCCGAGTCATGAGGAACTGGTTTAATTGCTAACGGGCAATCAGGATACACAATTTTTTATTTATTCCTCTTTGTGAATCCAGCAATTTTTGTCATGCAAAAATAACAGTCTGAGTGATAACATAACATAACTTTATTCTTCTATACCGCCACAATCAGACGACTTCTAGGCGGTTCACACTGAAGAGAGCTGGACAATCAGCGAATTACAATATGCAAATTATAAAAGTACAACATATACTCAAGAATAGACATAATAAAATTGTTAGATTTAGTGTAGCTTCTGTTTAGGGTTTTAATTTCTTTCCTAAAGGCGCCGTATGTCAGCTCCATTAATGTAGTTACCTAACCAAGACTGCTGTTTACTTGCTTGATACATGAGAGTCCTATCCAAAAAGGATTTTTATTTACAGCCAGTAATACTTGGTTATGCAAATAGATTACAATTTCTGGTTATCCTTATAGGACTATATGACACGAAATGAGATAAAAGATAGGTAGGAGCTAGTCCCCAAACCAGCTTGAAGCAAACACAAGAAAACTTAATGATGATTTCTTGGTTCACGCCACACCATGGGTACAACAAAAGGCATCTTATTCCTTTTCTATTCAGCCATTGTGTTAATCTGGAATAGCAGACAGTGCAGCACACATGAGGTGCCCACGCTTGATCTTGGTCGCCAACTTTACAGCCTAAATAATGCTTGTATACACTTTGAAGTCTGCAGTAAATTGTCCGCAAACATAACGGAAATTATCAGGATGGTTAACAACAACCTTGTCTGTTCATAATAATTATAATATCTTAGACAAAAACAAAAAATATAAAAATTCACAGGTAGAAAAAGCAGCACAATAACTTTTTAGTATAAACTTTCAAACAGAAACGGTTACAGAAACAGTAAAATACTGACGTTTCACGGGTAGCGTTATTGACGAAAGTGATATAAACACAAACTGATGCATAACTTAAACACAGGATGTGATAGATGCAAACTGTTTTCAGATTTAGAATCAGCATGTGACCCTTGTTAAGGTACACGTGACAGAACTCCAGTAGCAAAATGCTTGTTGACCAATGTTATTAGGCCCATAATATTCATAAACTTTTGATTGTACCACAGAAAGGTGGAATATCAAATCCATGCTCTTTATCTCTTGACCCTTTATATATAGAGAGGGGCATAATCAAAAGAAATGTCTAAGTCCGATTTGGATGTAGGGTGTTAGTTGCCCAAAGTCTGCAGCACCAAAATGTCCATTTTCGAAACCTCTGTGCAGGAAATAATTGCACTAAATGCTTGCAGGTTCATGCCACGCTGGGCCACATGTTTTGGTGTTGCCCTTACATATCTCAATTCTGGACACTCCTTATTGCTTATGTGGCAGACCTTGGGGATTGCACATGGCGATTACATCCAAGTTTTCTTTTTACTTTGACTGCTCGCTTGCATCCTATACGACCTGGCTGCAAGGCGTTCCTCCAACAGGCCATTATGCTGGGTAGAAAGAGTATTTTGACTTGTTGGCTCTCCCCGCAACCGCCTACGGTTTCTCAGTGGAGATCTTCCATGATACAACAAGTATTATTGGAGCGTAGAGCTATTCTAGACTTGGACACTTGAACAGGTCGTCTCTTTGAACAATGCTGGACACCTTTCTATATAACGTTGACACCTTTTATCAGAAACAAAATTTGGTACTGATATTTGTTTGCCTTTATGTATACTATGAGCGCTGCATACTTAGCTTGCCTTTATTGTTACCTGTTCCCTGTGTGGGTGGGTGTGGGGTTGGTGGGGGGTTCGAGGTGACTAGATGGGTTGGTTGATGCTTTCTTAGTTGAAGTGGCTTGATTTATATCTATACACGTTTAACTTGTGTTTAATCAAAATTCTAATAAAAATGATTTAAATATAATGTCCATTCTCGAAAAGTACGTCCAAATATATATATATATATATATATATATATATATATAAATAGTTTTCCAAAAATCATCTGTCTGTACGTCTAGGCATTTGATCGTCTAGACTGCCAGTACGTCTATCTTTATACCATATTTTCATCCAACTATTTGTCCAGTCCCAAACGCCCAGAACAAGACCTTTTGGATGTGGGAGGGGCTAGCAATGTTTCAAGTTTCCAGTATATTTAAAATTTGATTTAATTGCAATATCATATTTCAAAGCAATTTACAAGTATAAAACGAAGCATCAGTAAAAGTGACATATTTTAGACTTTGACAATACAAGAATAAAAAGCACGCAGGGTGAACTACAATGTATAAAAGAAAAGAAAAACATATAGAGTTAGAACATTAGGATAAGGAATTGTTGTTACCCATTAATTTTCTTTTATAGGGATAATAGCTCTCTAAAGAAAGTTAAATACAGAGGAATCCAAGAAACTCAATTTTAGGATTCAAAAGCGTCTTTGTAGCGTTAGCTTTTTAAGTCATTGGAACCTGTTAAGCGATATAGCAAGAGAGCAGTAGAGCACCTTACAGGACACTGCTGTAAACATCACAAAAAAGGTTCCATATAAACATCTCACCAGAACTCCCTTATAGATCATGGTGAGCCCCCACAAACACTCCTAAAACCTACTATACACACCTGTCTACAACTGCAATTGCCCTTATGGCTTGCATGTGGCACCTATATGGCAGTACAGTAGGGTTGGGGGGGAGGGTTTGGTGGACTCAAATTTTTCACCATGAATGCAATGGTTAGAGTGGCTCAAGCCACCTCTGTGCAGCTCTACTAGGCTTTCCTATGCCAGGTGCAGATGTTCTGGAGGCAAGTATGTACGTTTTGATTTTGATTTTTACAGCGGGGGGTTGTGGGTGAGGTCAGTGACCACTAGGAGAGTGTGTTGGGGTCTGTACTTTGTGTCTGCTATGGTTATCTGGTCACTTTGGATACCTTCTGGGCACTTAGACCTTTTTACACCCGTGGACCGGCAGAAATAAAAGAATTATTTTGTGGACCGGCAAATTATTAAGACTGAAATTTTATAAAACCATTTCCACCCCATCTCCGCGAGCTCGGTCCCCGCAAACCATCTGATCCCATCTGCACAAGCCGTAGTTATGATTTTATATTGAAAGTATTTTATTAAAGTATAAAAAGAAACAATATTCTGAACAATTGTGATTTTATAAATACAAATATACAGAGCACGGACCAACAAAACCCCTGTCTCCCCTCCCCTTCACATATAAGCCCTCTACTATCAAGAAAACTGAACAAACCAAGTTATTATAGAATGCTACACAGAAATATTATGCTAAGAGACATAACAGTCCCCAGTTATGTCTCTAGCAGAATATATATTTCAAATCTGATATAGGAATAAAATGATTTTTTTTCTACCTTTTGTTGTCTCTTGTTTCTCTTTCATCTTCTTTGCACTCTTTTCCTTCCAGCGTCTGCCCTGTCTCTTCAATCCAGCATCTGCGCGTTCCATCCACTGTCTGCCCTCTCCCCCTTCCATATGTATCTGACTTATTTCTTTGCCCCTCCCCCCTGTCCATCCAGCCTGTACTTCCTCTCTCCTTTTTACATAATTCATTCCAGCTTCACTGCTTTCATTTTTATCTCTCCACCAGATCTAGCTTCTTTATCCCTCTCTCAGTTCTCTGCTGACCCGCTTTCCAGCATCAATCTCTCTCTACTTTCTCATTCCTCTCTCTCCCCTTTCCCTCATCTGATCTCTCCATTCCACCCTGACCCCCTTCCCCTCCCCTTTCTTCCTCCCTGCCAGCGGTTTCCTTCCTTTTTTCCTTCTCCCTTCCCTCCTCCTCCTATCCAAAATTAACTCTCTTCCCATCCCTTTCCCTCCTCCCCTCCCAGCAGCATCTCTCCTACCTCCATCCAGGTCCAGTAGCAGCTCTCCCTTTATCCAGCAGCTTCCCAGCCTCCTACAGTGGCTTCCTCCCCTTCCAACAGTTCTCAGTACTTGCCTGCAGCAGTGATTTACTTAGGCAGCCTTGGGTCCGTTGCCGCCTCTGAGGAAAGAGGAAGTTGCCGGTGAATCACTGCCCTGGCAAGTAGGAGAGCTGCTTGGAGGGGAGACAGCCACTGTCGAAGGCTCCCCAGGATCTTGCTCGCACACGCTAATCATCTTCCTTCCACTTGCACCTTCCCCGTGGCCCTCTTCAGCAACTCGGCAGGGGCGGCGATCAAGACAGGATGCCGACGTCGGGACCTTCACTCTCTGAGTCCTGCCTATTTTGTTTCAACTTCCTGTTTCCGAGCAGGCGAGACTCACAGAGGGAAGGCCCCAACGTCGGCAGCCTGTCTTGATCGCCTAAGGCTGGGAGGAACAGCAGTCGGCAGGAACTGCAGTCGGCAGGAAATTTAACTGCTGACTCAATCTCGCCGGCCCTGCATGGACCGGCAAAAATTTTCTGCGGACCGGCGGTTGAAGAACAGTGACTTAGACCTCTTTTTAGATTGCCTAAGTCACAACATATAAGTTCCATCTAGGCCAGTGGTCTCAAACTCAAACCCTTTGCAGGGCCACATTTTGGATTTGTCGGTACTTGGAGGGCCGCAGAAAAAAAATAGTTAATGTCTTATTAAAGAAATGACAATTTTGCATGAGGTAAAACTCTTTATAGTTTATAAATCTTTCCTTTTGGCTAAGTCTTAATAATAATATTGTAATTTATAGCTAAAGAGACATATGATCAAGAAACTGTTTTATTTTACTTTTGTGATTATGATAAACAAACAGAGGGCCTCAAAATAGTACCTGGTGGGCCGCTTGTGGCCCCCGGGCCGCGAGTTTGATACCACTGATCTAGGCAGTCTTTTTAAACTTTCGATTATCCCTGCAGTACGACTAAGTCCAGGTTGACCCACATCTCGCCCACATCCCACCCTAACCACTCCTTCAAAAATGCCCCTTTCAGCTCTGGGCACAGCGGGATTCAGAGGCCTAAAACTCTCTGGATATGTCTAAAAACCTGTTTCGATTAGCAGCACTTTTAGGTCGTCCAAGTTCTGACTTGGGCGGGTTTTTAGACGTATTTTGCTTTCGATTATGAGCCCCATAAGCATGTAAGTTACGCATAAAGTGCTGGAACTAGGGCACCTACTTTCCTTTATAGAATATGTAGCAATGTCTACTTCTGCCACCCACTATTGCCCTACTATTACTACTAATCATTTTTATAGCGCTACTAGACATACACAGCACTGTACATAAAAAATATAGAAGAGTCAGTCCCTGCTCATAAGAGCTTAAAATCTAGTCAAGACAGACAAACTGGACAAGAAGGTGCATCAATATATCCTTCCTATTATTCTGCCTTGCCCACTCTGTTTCTTGCATCCCTAACTCTCTTTTCCCTCCCCATCTTCTCCATCTCTGCTTCTCATCTCATTGTTTTGCCTCTCCTTCATCCCTCCCATCTCTTTGTTTCTCTCCCCATTGTTCTGCCTCTTCCTCCCATCTCTTTGAATACTCTGCCTTTCTCACTCCCTCCTTTAATGGTTCTGTTTCTGTATTGTCTGTTCTTCTTTTGTCTCTTGTCTTATTTTTTCTCCCTCCTCCATCTCTTAATTTCTCTACTACATTCATAGTCTCTCTCTTACCTTCTCCACACTCTCATTTCTTGAAATCTTTCCCATGACTGAACACTTTTTTTTTTCTGAATCAGGAAGATGTCCCAGAGTTCAGGAAGGAAAATCACAGTAATCTGGACCTAGCAAGACTCTGAGGAGCTAGATCTGGAGTCTTGCCACTGTCTGACGTCACCTGGGAACAGACGCTAATCACAGCTGCACCAGCATCTTTTTATACTCATGATTTTTTATGTTCTTTTTTATTTTATTTTTGTTCTTCTGCTCACAGCTCCCATCCTAAATATTTCAGCTATTGGAGCATTAACCCTGACAGTGCAAGACATCTGGCAGGCTTTCTTCCTGGTAGTGAGCATTCACTGAGCAAGGAGGTTTGAATGCATACTACCAGTTAGCTTAGTCAGAGTATGGAGGCACCTAAAAGTAGAAGCTTGCTGGTACAATAAGATGAACCATCCAGCTGGAATCTTATTCAGGTCCATAGAACATTCACAGAAATTGAGGCACAGTACAAAGCAGGAATGGGATGCATTGGGAAAACTGTACGAGGCAGAGCGAATAGCAAGTACTGCAGTAAGGGGTGTGGTGCATTGAAAGGGCTTGTGATGGAGGGTGGGATTTAATTATCAGCAGGGAGTGTGGCAGGGCAAGGTGTGTAGCCAGTGTTGTGCTGGAGGGGCAAGTAGGCAGCACCCCTCCCCCCCCAACAGCGATTGATTCACTATCAAGTTTGCATGCAGACATTTTCCTCATTCCATCATGTTTCCGTGATGCCGATGTCAAGATTATCTTTTTGTGCCATAGCTGCCAATTCCCCCATCTTATACCTTAGGCTTCTTGTGTTCGTGTACATACACTTACGTTTGCGGCCTGCTACTTTCTTGCATTTCCTTCCCTCTTGAGTCCCTTTCGATCCATCAGGATTTCTGTCTTCCTGCACGGTATCCTTTGGGTATACCGTTTCCTGAACCATCGACTCTTGGTCACCTGTCGGCTTTCTCCGTCTTCCTAGTTTAAAAACTTCTCAATTTTTCTCTTGGTGTTGCTTGCAAGTAGCCTCGTTCTGTCTCCGCTAGGTGGAGTCCATCCTTCATGTATAGCTTGCTCTTCCCCCAGAACGTCGTCCAGTTGCGCACGAAGTGGAATCCTTCTTCCTCACACCAGTGCCACATCCACGCGTTGACTGCTTGCAGCTCTGTCTGCCTCTTCTCGTCGACCCTGGGTACAGTCAGGATCTCTGAGAACGCTACCCTCAGCGTTATGGTCTTCAGCTTCCCTCCTAGAATCTGGAACTGATCCTTTAGTCCTTTTCTGCTGTGGTTCCTGTTGCTCACGTTTGTCCACACGTGGATCACCACTGCCGTATCTTCCTCTTCCATGCTGTCGATGATCCTGTTGATGCAGCTCACTATATCTTCTATGTTGGCTCCAGGTAGGCAGGTCACCAGCCGATCCTGTCTTCCTCCCACTATGTGGCTGTCTGATGATGGAGTCCCCCACGATGATCGCTGTCCTCTCTATCTTCTCTTGTCTCTTCAGCCACAGGCCCGTGTACTTGGTGTATGTCCATCTCTCCAGTCAAAGGTCCGTGTCCTCTGCGCACTTCCATCTTCCCTCATCCTGGCGTTGGCTTGCACAAGACTCGTACTCCTGTGGGTTCCCTCCGCTGCTTCCAGGTCTCGCTGCTGTGTCACCCATTTCTTCCTTGTGGTTGTCCTCCAGGTGGTCCTTTGTTTAAGCCCTCCCTCCCCTCCGACGTCAGCGCTGATGTCGGGAAGACTTCTGTTCGGCTCTGTGCTGCAAGCAGAGCAGGTAGGGAGAAGAAGAGCAGCGCGACTGAGTACATCCAGCCCTGCAGGAACCCCACGACCCTCGGAGTCGTCCCCACGGGATCCCCACAACCCTAGGGGGCGTCCCCACGGGATCCCCGTGACCCGAAGGGGGAACCCGCGGGATTCCCGTCGTCCCCGTTCCCATGCAGCTCTCTAGTCTGAAGTGGCTTCTCATGTAGCGTCCTTGGTGTTACTGTGAGGTTCCTCTCCTGATTTTAAACCTGCTAGCGTTGCTTGCTTTATGCTTGTGTGTCCTCTGTGTCTGCTTTGGTTGTCTTGTGTCTGCTGTGATTGCCCTCTGCTCTTTTTTGCAGTGACTCGTCCCTTCTTAAGGTCCTTTGCAAAGGTGCTCTCACTAAGGCGAGCGCCTTTAACGTTCGTCTTCGACGCACGCCAAACAGCTGAGCTCTGTTGGTCCCTCCCCTTTTAAGGAGGAGCTCCGGTGGATGACGTCAGGGGGTGGGCGGAGTTACCTCTTGCTCTCTCCTGCCTTTTCTTCCCCTCTCCTGTTCTCTCATGTGCTTTTCTCTCCTTCTGCTTCTCCTTTCCTGCTTGCCTGCCTAAGCCTGATTAACTCGTCTCCGTTGGCCTCTCCCCTTTTAAGGAGGAGCTCCGGTGGATGACGTTGGGGGTGGGCGGAGCTACCTCTCGCCGATGCCCCTTGCTATCTCCTACCTCTTTTTCCCCTCTCCTGTTCTCTACTGCGCTTTTCTCTCCTTCTGCTTCTCTTTCCTTCTGCTTCTCCTTTCCTGCTTGCCTGCTTTAAAGAGACCTCAGAAGCATCCCAGTGCTCCGTGACTAAAACACTTATATCAGGATGCCAGGAAAACAAGTGGGCTATGCTTTCACTCTGCTCAGAATAGAACACTGAGTGGAAGGGGCCTGCTGGGAGTCTAACTCTAGCAGGGAGTCAGTAATGGCATCGAAGGCTTAAACAACCGGTCCTCACTTGCTCTTATGCTTAGGTACACCACTGTTCCGGGGCTCTGGGAGGGATTTTATCTTGGTAGACAGGCCCTCCAGAGGTTCCTCAACCCTAGAGACCAAAGGAGAGGCTAAGCCTGATGCTCTTGACTTCTCTTCACATGCTGTGTAGTATGTGGCACAAGGGTGCTTCTTCCAGCATCCATCCAGTGCAAAACTGGCATGAATTAGGGATAAAAGAACATGAGAACTCAATCCCTGCCAGTTTTGAGGCAAAATGAGGTGATCTGAAGGATCTGGAGTACTGTGAAAAAAAAAATCCAAGATGACTGCTGTGGGAGCATTTTAGCACCAAATAAAACCTAAAAAATGCCTTAACTCAGTGTATCGCAAACTGTGTGCCATGGCACACTGACGCGGTTTTCATCAACAGTCTCGGAGCCTTTGCTGGGCCAGCCCATTTCAATTATGCAACTTCGAAAAAGGAAAGGTAGGAGTACTGCTGGACATGGGGAGAGGAAGAGGTGCTCTGTTGGGCAGGGAAAGGGAAGGGAGAAGAGGTGCTGCACCTGGCAGAAGGGGATGGAAAGGAAAGATGCTACACACTGGAGGGGAGGGGGAGATGGTGGATGGGGAGAGAGCATATTAGTTGTGAGTGGGGTTGGTGGGAGGGAAGGAAGGAAAGAAAATTGTTACAGGAGGGGTGAGTGATAAGAGAGTGAGAAATGGACATTGGGTGGAGGAGGAGAAATGGTGCATGGGGAGAGAACATGGGTTGGGAAATGGGAAGGAAATATGTCACTCGAGGGAAGAGGCAAGGAGAGAGAAAGTATGGAGGAGACAGAAAGAATTAGAGATGGATGGGGAGGATAGAAAGGAGGGAAGTAAAAATGTCACACTTGGGGGGAAGGGGAAGAAGGCAGAGTGAAAAGTTGGACTCATGGGGGGAAAGAGAGAGAGGATAGAGAGATATAGATATTGGTTAGGGGAGGGAAGGAGGACCAGAGGAGAAGCATGCAGGAGGAAGAGAGAAAAAAATGTTAGACTGGTGGAAAGGATGGAGAAATGTTGGACTGGGAGGGGAGCCAGAAAGGAGGAAGGGAAGGGAGATGGACTGCAGGGGGCAGAAAGGAGAAAGGGAAAAAGAAATGTTACACTGGAGGGGAGATGACTAAAGGAAGGGAGAGATATCAGACCAGGGAATGGAAGGGAAGGAGGGGAGTCTGGTAGTGGTACAGAAAATAATATTAGTAGTAGTAGAGAGAGATGCCAGACTGGGAAGGGGGGAAAGGAAGGAGAGATGTCAGACCACTGGGCAGGGGGGAAGGAGAGAGATGTTAGACCATGGAATTAGGGAGGAAAGGAGAGAGAGATAAGAAGGGAATGTAAGACATGGAAAAGTAGATTTTGAGAAGAAAGCAGACAAATTGAAAAAACGAATGTTAAGTTAATGGCAGAAAGTAAAGACGGAGAGAAAATCAGTCAATGGATAAGAAGGCACTGGAAACATAGTTAAAAGTACAGAAAAATAAAGTGACCAGACAACAAAGGTAGGGAAAATGATTTTATTTTCAATTGAAATATATCAGTTTTGAGACTATATCTGCTGTGTATATTGTATGTATATGAAAAATGAATGGGAAAAATTGCATTACAATTAGTAAAGGGGGCAGGATTTGGGGAAGAGCTTGGGTGGGTCTAGGGTGGAGCTTGGGAAGTCTGTGGTTGGGGGTACTTAGTTGATATTTGTTAGACTTCCCTGCTGGCATGCTCTACTGGCATTTCAGGGCATATCTGGAGGGCCTCTGCGCATGTTTAGATGTCACCGTGATGATGTCACACATGTGCGTGATGTCATCACGGTGACGTCTGTGCACTTCTGGGTGCCTCAAGCGATGGCCAAAACCTTTAGTGTGCCCTGGCTCGAGAATGTTTGAGAGACACTGCCTTAACTAAAAGTGAAAATCACCGAAAACAGGATTTTAGAGGTGGGGGAAACCTAGAGAATGTGGCAGAAACTTTCAAAAATAGGTTTTTCCAACCCCCCTCCAATTTTGCTCATAGTCTATAATAGCTTTACTCACTGTGACATGTTCTGAAGGTACTGCAGCCTGCCTCAGCTCTAAGCAGTAGTTGGATCTTGTAGAAGAATCACTGAATATCATTAAAACCCACATCACATCCAGCTGTGCCCAGATTCTGTCCCTGGATAGAGGGATATTCAGCAGCAATGTCCAGTTAAGTGCTGCTAAATATCTCCTCCTGACCCACTCAGGTGTAAATCATTTTGAATATCAGAACCCTGTATGTTTAATGGCAAAATATCACCGCAGAAATGTATAAAGTTATGTGACTAAGGAACACCACTCCAGAATGTGCCAAATCCCATCCTTTCTAAAACAGTCTGTTCAACATCTTGATTTTAAAAAATGTATAGCACAGTGCCTTTGAATATTAAATCTCCCAAAGTTTGACTGAGATCATGTTGAGTACGCACAGCAAGATCACAGCTTACAATAGCTTCTTCTGGTGGCCAAACTAAGCTTGGTCCTGCGTATCTGTTGAGGGTCCTGAAGAAATGTGGAGAATCAATCTACTGAAGGCCAGAGACAGATAATAGAACAGAAGCAGGATCCCTGGGTATCTGCCATGCCTGCAGTTCTGGACCCTGGGAGCTGTCAGACTGAGAACCTGAGCATTAGCACAGACTAAAGGACTCAGAAAATAGCACCAATCCTGCAATTCTGGTTCTTAGCTGCTACAGAGAAACCCAGGATCCCAGAGCACTAGCACAGAGAGAAAACCTGGGTAATAACAGACTGTATTATTCTAGTTTCACCTACTGAGCTTGGAAAAAAAAATAATTTTGTTCAAAAAATAATTTTATTTTCACATTCTGCAAAATCTGAAGAATAAATGCAATATAATTAGCAGCACTCTACAATAGTTTTAATTCTCTTTACAGTCTGTATATTTACAAAACTTTGCAACCTTCCAAATATGCTTGTGTCTCTCAGGGATGACCATACATGTCCCACTCACTCTGTTACATCCTCTGCAGATGGGACAGGACTCTTCTCCTAGACCTGGACTGGCAGCCTCTAGAAATGGGGGTGACAGGATCATCTTGGTGATAGATGCAAAGTTGCAGGCCCCGTACCCTCAGACACTGACTCCTGTGCTCCATCCGAGTGCTCTGGACCTGGACTGGCAGCCTCTAGCAATGGGTGTGATAGGATCATCTTGGTGATAGATGGAAGGTGTGCAGGCCCCGTACCCTCAGACACTGACTCCTGTGTTCCATCTGCGTGCTCTGAAAGAGAAATGGATAGAGTTAAGGAGAGACGTTTAAATCTTTCTAATGACCAGACTGACTGTGCTTCAGTCTTTCAGCAGTGCCAGGGCCATCTTTGTCTCCATCTCTCTTAAAAGTGAAGCATTTTTTTTCTAAACATTTTTATTGTAAAGGTATCATGACAATACAATAAAGTAAAGAGCAAGACAGAAAAGAACATTGCCATGTTCAAGGTACAACATAGCTGAATAACAAGAATTTTCCACAATTTTCACCCCTCCCCTCCCTCCCCTTCCCAAGCGAGCAGCAATCAAGTCCCTAAAGAAAGGGTAAGACAGAACAAAACAGGGAATCATAAGTTTAACAATCAGCTCTTAGCCACCAGGGTCAAGGAATTCCAAAAGGGCTCCCAAGTGGCTTCAAATGCCTTTCTCTAGGAATGTCCAGATCCAAGACCCCCTGGTGTTCCAGTTGTAGATGATGTATGAGCAGAGCTCTCCACTGAGCTACCGACAGAGAAGTAGAAAACATCCAGTGAAGTAATATTGATTTAACACTCAAGAGGAGAGCAACCTTCAAAAAATCATGCAGTCCCTTAGGCACTGGCGCCACTACTGGACAACAGGAAAATAACACCAGCGGGGTTAATATGCACCTTGCCCTCTATAACACATGGATATGATGTAAAATCCTCTTTCAAAATAACTGAATTGTTGTACAGGAATAAAACATGTGACTGAGAGTGACATATTGATGATTACACTTCGGGCAGATAGAATCTTGTCGAAGGGCCATTCGCTGTGCTCGACAAGGGAAGATATAAAGGCGCATAGCCAGCTTATAACTGATTTCTAAGAGAAACTGGTAAACGCAGATGAAACATCATCTGGATATAATGTTTAAATCTGGCTGACAAGAGGTCCACCCCCCAAATCTCCTGTCCAATGGGTACTCAGCCAGATGTAATCATAATCAGGCTGCAACTCCTGTAAGCCCCAACGGTGGTAATGCAAGGGAACATTAGCTTGAACGTCTAGACCAGGGGTGGGCAACTCCGGTCCTCGAGGGCCGGAATCCAGTCGGGGTTTCAGGATTTCCCCAATGAATATGCATGAGATCTATTTGCATGCACTGCTTTCAATACATATTCTTTGGGGAAAACCTGAAAACCCGACTGAATTCCAGCTCTCAAGGACTGAAGTGGCCCACACCTGGTCTGTTCAAAATGATCCAAGGGCCAGGTAAAGTGTAGCAGTGAGCCAACATAGTGACGTAATTTCCAGTAAGCATATTCGTCAGATGCCGGCAGGAGAAATTTAGACTGGAGTGAAGAGAAAGCAGTTACTTACCGTAACAGTTGTTATCCAGGGACAGCAGGCAGCTATTCTCACAAGTGGGTGACGTCATCCGACGGAGCCTCAATGCGGATGCCTCACAAGCAGACTTGCTTGAAGAAACTCGAAGTTTCGAGTCACCCGCACCGCGCATGCACGAGTGCCTTCCCGCCCAGCGCAGGGCACGTCTCCTCAGTTCAGATAGCTAGCAGAGAAGTCAACCTGGGGAGGTGGGTGGGATGTGAGAATAGCTGCCTGCTGTTTATCCCAGGACAAGCAGGCAGGTATTCTCACAAGTGGGTGACCTCCAAGCTAACCAAAGTGGGATGGTGGGAGAGTTGGCAACTTAGGAGAATAAATTTTGCAATACTGTTTGGCCAAACTGTCCATCCCGTCTGGAGAAAGTATCCAGACAATAGTGAGAAGTGAAGGTATGAACCGAGGACCAAGTAGCAGCTCTACAAATTTCCTCAATAAGCTTTAGATCTGAGGAAAGCTACAGAAGCTGCCATTGCTCTGACCTTATGGGCTGTGACTTTACTGCGAAGGGGTAATCCAGCCTGGGCATAGCAGAAAGAGATACAAGCCGCCATCCAATTGGAGATGGTACGCTTAGAAATAGGATGTCCCAACTTGTTCGGATCAAAGGAGACAAAAAGTTGAGCAGTTCTGTGTGGTTTGGTGCTTTCCAAATAGAAAGCCAAAGCACATTTGCAGTCCAGAGTATGAAGAGCTGATTCTCCAGGATGAGAATGAAGCTTTGGAAAAAACACTGGAAGAACAATAGATTGGTTGAGATGAAATTCAGAGACCACTTTAGGAAGGAATTTCGGATGAGTGCGAAGAACCACCTTGCCATGATGGAACACTGTAAAAGGTGGATCCGCAACTAATGCTTGGAGTTCACTAACTCGTCTAGCGGAAGTGAGGCCAATGAGAAATACCACTTTCCAAGTGAGATACTTCAGATGAGCTTTGTCCATTGGTTCAAATGGAGGATTCATCAGCTGAGTAAAAACAAGATTGAGGTCCCAAACCACAGGAGGCAGTTTGTGAGGAGGTTTGACATTGAAAAGTCCTTTCATGAATCTGGAAACCACAGGATGAGCAGAGAGAGGTTTCCCTTCAATAGGCTGATGGAAAGCAGCAATCGCACTCAGATGGACTCGTATCGATGTAGACTTGAGGCCAGAATGAGAAAGGTGCAACAGATAGTCCAAAACTGAAGATAAGGCGGAATGTTGAGGCTCCTTATGATGAGAAAAACACCATGTAGAAAATCTAGTCCATTTTTGGTGATAGCATTGTCTAGTAGTAGGCTTTCGTGAAGCTTCCAAAACATCTCTCACAGATTGAGAAAACTGGAGAGGAGTTGCGTTGAGGAACCAAGCTGTCAGGTGTAGAGACTGCAGGTTGGGATGAAGCAGAGATCCCTGATGCTGTGTAAGCAGAGAGGAAAAAACTGGTAGAAGGTATGGCTCTCTGCTGCTGATTGAAGGAGAAGGGAGTACCAGGGTTGTCTGGGCCACTGAGGAGCAACCAGAATCATGGTGGCATGGTCGGTGTTCAGCTTGGAGGGGAGGGGGATTTGGATTTCTATTCTGATTGAGTTCATTGTTGAAGTGTATTTTATTTGCATTGTATGGTTAAAAATGCAATAAAAAAAGGAAGATGTAACCCATCAGGCCCCAGACATTTGCTAGCACATCACTAACTAAGCCAATTCAGTAAAGTGCACAAAATTGGCTTGGCTTTCATACCATTTTATGTGCCTTATGTAGAAACAAGTTTTGAGCATGAATTAACGGTGCCCAAGGGCTTTCGGAGACATTTGATATGATTGAGGTCTGCAAAAAATCCTGAGTGATGTAGAAGAGGCAAAAATTAATCAATATTTCTCTCTTTCAAAAAATACAAATATCAGGGGACACTCAAATTATAGTCATGTGAAAAAATTAGGACACCCCATGAAATATTCAGTTCTTTCTTAAGAAATGTTTACATATCGATGTCTAATCTTTTTTTTTATATATCTGGAAAAGAAAGTGATGTAATTGTAGGAAAACAACAAAATTTTCCTTGATTTACTCAGGAAACAAAAGATATCCACAAAAATGTGTATTCCAACTGAAGAATAAATTAGGACACCCCCACATATCCTCCCACTTAAAGTGGCTCAAATCACACACAGGTGTATCACATCAGGTGCATGTGATTAGAGCATCGTTACTCACCATTTTGAAGGAGGTTTCCCCTACTTAAACCTCAGACATTTAGTTTGGTGTGCTCATGACTGCTGCAGTTAGAGTGAACACCATGGTGAGATCAAAAGAGCTGACTGAGGTCTTCAGAAAGAAAACTGTAGCAGTTTATAAGTCTGGTAAGGGATTTAAAAAGATCTCAAAATAATTTGACATTAGCCATTCCACGGTCCAAAAAATAGTATATAAGTGAAGGACTTTCCAAACAACTGCCAACATGCCCAGGTCTGGCCGTCCAAGCAAGCTGACCCCCAGAGCAGATTGCAAAATGCTAAAAGAAATCTCCAAAAACCCTAAAATATCATTATGGGACCTACAGCAGGCTCTTGCTACTGTTATGTGAAAGTGCATGCCTCTACAATCAGAAAGAGACTGCATAAATTTAATTTGCATGGAAGGTGTGCAAGGAAACCTCTGCTCTCTAAGAGAAACATCAAGGCCAGACTGAAGTTTGAGAGAAAGAATGTAGACAAACACCAGGACTTCTGGAATAATGTCCTATGGTCAGATGAGTCTAAAATTTAATTATTTGGACACCAGAAAAGAGGACATGTTTGGCGCACACCAAATACAGCATTCCAGGAAAAGAACCTCATACCAACTGTGAAGCATGGAGGTAGAAGTGTCATGGTATGGGGATGCTTTGCTGCAGCAGGATCTATCCAGCTCACCATCATAGAATCCACCATGAATTCTATCGTGTATCAGAGGGTGCTTGAGGAATATGTGAGACCATCTATAAGAAAATTAAAGCGGAAGCGGAACTGGACCCTGCAACAAGACAGTGACCCAAAACATACCAGTAAATCCACCAAGGACTGGCTGAAAATTAATGGAGAGTTCTGGAGCAGCCGAGTCTAATCTAATCTAATATTTGTGTGTCAATCACACCTAAGAAGGCTCTAGGCAACTTGAGGGAGGATGGAGAGGAAGGGGGACAGGGAACAAGGATCCTAGACGTATTAAGTAAAAGGACAGGTGCGTATGATGATCTTAGAAGAATTAGTTGTCGAAGAGTGAGGTTTTCAGTTTCTTCTGGAAGGTGAACATGGACTGGAAGGTTCTTCTGTATTTGAATTTTTTTGTCGAGGGGAGGGTTAATTGAATCCTGTTGAGAATTCTGCATGAGGTGGACCATGCATCGGTTAGGAGTTTGATGAGTGGGGCAGCTGAGTTGCCATAGATAATGTGATGCATGATACAGGCTGTTTTGAATTTTATACAAGATGTGATGGGAAGCCAGTGGAGTTGAGGTAGGTTGAGATGGAGTCATATTTTTTCAGGCAGAAGACAAGTCTTATTGCAGTGTTTTGAATAAGCTGTATTTTGTGGATGAGGGTGGTGTTGATTCCCAAGTAGGCAGAGTTGCAGTAATCCAGTTGGGATAGTACCATCATTTGGACAATGAGGGCAAAGTGATGCTGGTGAAAGTATGGCCTGATGAGTCTTAACTGTTTCATGGTGAAGAGGGCTTTGTTTCGAAGATGGGATACTTGAGGTTCCATGGATGCAGCCTAGAATTTTAGAGGTTTTTCTACAGTGAGTGTGCTGCCCGATTGGAGCGTGATGCTTGTTGGTGCTGTTTGTTGGGCACTGTGGAAATAGAGGACCTTGGTTTTGGTGGCATTTAGCTTTAATTTTTGAGTGGTTGCCCAGGCTTGGATTTTTTTCTATATTATCAGAGATTTTCTTCGGAGTGTCAATTTGATTTTCTTTAGCCAGTATGAGTAGTAGGATATCATCCGCGTATGACATTATGCTCTTATCTTCAAGTTGGATGTCTCCGAGTGAGCTCATGAACAAGTTGAATAGAATAGGAGAGAACGGTAAGCCCTGCGGCCCTCTGGTTGTTGGAGTAAATACCATCTTTTTTGACAGTGTATTCTTTGTTCATGAGGAAGTCGGTGAACCAGTGCAGAGCCGTATCTAATACCCCTATCTCAGAGAGTTTTGTTAGGAGTAAGTGATGATCAATGGAATCAAAGGCTGTGGATATGTCAAATTGAAGGAGTATGGCCTGCCAGTCTATACTTAGCAGTTGTTTAATTTTGGTTAGCAATGTTAGGATGAGGATTTCTGTGCTGTGTTGTTTTCTAAATCCAAATTGTGTCTGATGAAGGCAAGAGTATTGTTCTATGTACACTGTTAGTTGTTTGCTTATGTGGGTTTCGAGGAGTTGGGAAGAACGGGGATGCCAGCGATGGGCCTGTAGTTTGAGGGAGTGAAGAGATCTGTATTAGGGAATTTAGGAATCGGGGTCAGGGTTCATAGACAAAATCGCCCGAGGCAACGGCGCGCAGACAACTGAGCGCAAGGTTGATGGCGCGCCAAAGAAAACCACTATTTTAAAGGGTTCCGACGGGGGGTGTTGGTGGGGAACCCCCCCCCATTTTACTTAACAGACATCGCGCTGGCATTGTGGGGGATTTGGGGGGTTGTAACCCCCCTCATTATACTTGAAACCGAACTTTTTGCCTGTTTTTTAGGGAAAAAGTTCAGTTTTAAGTATAATGTGGGGGGTTACAACCCCCCAAACCCCCCACAACGCCAGCGCAATGTCTGTTAAGTAAAGTGGGGGGTTCCCCACCCTCACCCCCCGTCGGAGCCCTTTAAAATAGTGTTTTTCTTCGGCGCACCGTCAACCTTGCGCTCAGTTGTCGGCGCGCCGTTGTCTCTCGCGATTTAGTCCCGTCACTGGGGTCAGTGCTATTTTCCCCATTTCTTCCAGTAGGTGTCCTTGGTTTAGGGATTTGTTCAGGAGGGTGTTAATCCAGATGATAATTTCCTCAGGTGCTGATGAGAGGAGGGGGGGAGCAACTGTCTAAAGGGCTGCATCAGATGGCTAGTTTGCCTAATAGTTTTTGAGTGTCAGGGATAGATAGGGTAGTGAAGGTGGACCAGATGAGATCAGGTGTGGAAGTTCTGGGCTATTTGGTTCTTTTAGCCACTTTCGGTGATGAGAGACAGATGTGATTAGCTCATTTAAGAAGAGCAGTTTGTTTGATACTGACCTTGCGTTAACATACATGCATGGGACTGGGGTGACGATTTTGCTGTTTGGTTTTGTGTGTTGTTGGTTGGTGGGCTTTGGAATGATGTTTGCTTTGAAGGGAGGTTTTTTCTTTTGTTTGCTATCATTATTGTGTTTGTTCCAGAGTATGGGTATGATGTTCTGGTGGTATCCATGGTGGTTATTATGTGTGTTTGCTTGATGTGTGGGTTTGAATCTTTGTTGTGTGGGGTGCCAGGAGGTAATGGTGCTGAATGTAGGAAGCGTGCTGTGAATCGCTGCTATGCTGGTGATGTATAGTAACGGTAGGATTAGAGTGATTGGGGTTCTCATTTTGTGATCTGTGTGTAAGCTGCCTACCACTGTCCAATATGTTTGGGTGAGAGAATTCAGTGTTTATCTGGGCTATTGGTTGTTGGGAGGTCTATTTGTGCATAGCAGATCTATTTGTGTATAGATGGTGGAGCTCTGTGAGGATTTTGTAGGTCTGTCTGTGTATAGCAGGTCTGTTTGTGTAGAGAGGGTGGAATTCTGTCAGGATTTTCTAGGCTTGTGTCGAATGTTGGTGTATGTTGCAGTGTTCAGTCGCCACCCTTCAGTCGCTGCGCTAAAGCCAAGCAGCGGCACACTGCCCTAAATGGTGGCACTCTGCACTGCAAGGGATGTCAGGAGGCGGAGCATGTCTCCCACGCCGGCCCAACTTCCTCCCCTTGCAGCAGATGGCTGTGTGCTTGCTCACTGGGGCAGCTCCCGATAGCAGTGGAGCTGCCCTGAAGAAGAAGCCCAGAAGTTTAAAGCCTTGATATTAATCCCATTGAGTTGCTGTGGGGTGATTTGAAACGGGCTGTACATGCAAGAAACCCCTCAAATATCTCACAGCTGAAAGAATTCTGCATTGAGGAGTGGGCCAAACTTTCTTCAGACCAATGTCAGACTGGTAGATGGCTACAAGAAGCGTCTCACTGCAGTTATTTCAGCCAAAGGGGGTAACACTAGCTATTAGGGTGTCCTAATTTATTCCCCAGTGGGGGTTTATTTTTGTGGATATCTTTTGTTTCATGAGTAAATCAAGGAAAAAGTTTTGTTGTTTACCTGCAATTACATCACTTTCTTTTCCAGAGATAAAAAAGATTTGACATTGATATTTGACTTTATATAGAAATATTTTCAAAACCAATAGGAAAAAATATTTTTTTCACTCAAAGAATAGATAAGTTGTCGGACGTTTATATAAGGTCCTATCCTTCAACTTTCACCTGGTTGTTCAGGCCCTTGTGTTTCCCTGCTTTGACTACTGTTAACAGCCTTTTAGTTGGAATCTCACAGTGGCATCTGAGAGCCCTGTAAGTTGCCGAAAATGCCATTGCACGTATCACCAAAACATTCCCAAATAAACCCATACTCTAATCTCACTCCACTGGCTTCCACTACAATAGAGAATCATCTTCAAGCTTCTATGCTTGACTTACAAAATTCTCCATAACTCAGAATCTCCCCAACCTATCACCACATTGTTACAACGTTACTGATCTTCTTTTGGAAATCCCATCCACATGACTAGTTCAACTGGAAGGCTATAGATTTTCTCTCTTCAGCACTGTTGGACCCAAACTCTGGAATGTTCTGCCCACACCTCTCTGTGCAATATCCAGCTTCGGATCTTTTAAAAAGGAGCTTAAAACCATTCTGTTCTTGCATGCCTATGGGATCTGCTAACCATCTTGGACCACTGTAATTCTCACTGGCTGTCCATTGTCTACTGTCTTAAATTACTGCTGTGTGTGACCTTTGTAATCTGCCTAGAACTTTAGATAGTGCAGACAGTGGCGTAGCGATGGTAAGGGGCACCCGGGGTGGTGGCATCCCTCTCCCGCCCTCTTCTCCTCTCCCCACTCCTTCCTGCCCCCCTGCCGTGCACTCCCTACCCTTCCCCCTGTACCTTTTTAATTTTCCAGGTGAGAGCAATAGCATGAACTTGCTGCCCGTGTCATGTGACACCGACACAAGCAACAAGTTTGTAATGCTACTCATGCAGGAAAATTTAAAGAGGTATAAGGGAAGGGGCACACACACGCAGCAGGGGGAGAGGGAAGGAGGGGGTAGAGAGGACAGGTGCCTGCACCCATTATAAAGTCCGTGCCCGGGACCGACATCCCTCCCCTTTAATACAACAGTAAGTGCAGAATAAACAAGCTCTATAACAGTGTATCACAAACTGTGTTCTACCACATGTGCCTCCTGAGATTTGAGCTGTGCTGCAAGACACTTGGGGGGAAGAGGAGAGGCAATGACACCGGCTAACTGTGAGAGGCACGTCCTGTAGGACATCAGTTAGTGCCAGCACCTCTTCTCACCACGCATCTTCCCTGATGGCACTCCCCACTGGCAGTTCAGAGCCTATATTAAGGGCCTTTGCGCATGTGTTGTCGTACTTCCGGATGCCTCGAGCCACGGCCACTGTGACGCAGCTTGACAAAGTTTGTGGGACACTGCTCTATAACTTGTTGCCAGAGGAAGTGGTAACAGTAGTTAGCACAGCTAGGTCTAAACAAACAAAACAAAAATTTGGACAAGTTCCTGGAGGAAAAGTCCATAGTCTGCTCCTGAAACAGACATGGCTGGAAGCCACTGCTTGCCCTGGGATCGGTAGCATGGAATGTTGCTACTACTTAGGTTTCTGCCAGGAACTTGTGACCTAGATTAGCCACTGCTGGAAACAGGATAATGGAGGAGTGAAAAGTTAGCTCTAATGCATATTCTGAAAAACTGGAAATCATCCTCATTGCTAGACTACACCTTCTGGTGGAACTCTTTAAGTATGTACCACAAATTTGAATCTTATGCATATGAGAAGAAATTGTTTTCTCGATCCTCCACAAACTTGACACGAAACAAATCACCTTGGTCATTCTTAGATTCATATGTTCGTTCTGCTCTATAGACACTTCTGCCTCTCTCTCTCTCTCTATCTCTCTCTATTTCTCATTCTCTCTCTTTCTCTTATCCCTCCTGCTTCTCTGTCTTTTTCTATTCCTTTTCTAAGCAGTTCCAGATACTCTGGATCCTTTTCATTAATCTAGTTCTATTCAAACGATTGTAGATACAAATATTTGATACATGATTTTTATTATGATTCTATGTGTTTGAACTGCTTTCTGTTTATAATTCCTATAATATTCAATAAAATCATTGAACTAAAAAAAAAAAAAAAAGAAAAGTTAGCTTGTTCTTCTGCAGCAAAATTTGTGAGTATTTCATACCCGTTTCTCTCTTTTACAATTTTTTTTCTGGTTTCTATTAAGTATGATAGGAGAAAGAAACAAAACCAAGGAGAGGTGTGCTACACTGTTGATAAATGGGTATCAGCATTTAGATTCAATGCACATACATCAGTGCATATTTTCAGGATGGCAGACAAACTTACCCCTACCAGGTTATTTGTGATCTGGATGAGCTGTTTTTGGAAACAGGATGCTAGGATTGATGGACCCTTGGACCAGTTATGTTCTTCCTTACACTGCTTGTTGCCCTATAAATTAGGAACTAGTTCTGAGTGCTGAGTACCCCAAATATTGCACATGCTCCATTATGCCCCCACAAAGGGTAATTTGTATTGCATTCAGCACCCACAATCATGCTGAAATGTTGGCATCTATAGGTCTAGGTTGGTACAGACATATGGCATATTGTCTCACCCTTGCTAACCTGGGATGGAATATGAAATCTTAACACCTATACCCCCCCCCTCACACACACACACAGCTTACCTCTGCTTGTTGTCCCAGGCCAGTACAACTGCTCTCTTAATACACACAGGTATTTTCTGATTCTTCTCCCACCCCACCCTACCCTCTACTCATTGCTCTGAAAATTATCGGAACCAGACGTCACGACATATATTCTGTAATGGCCCCTCAAACCTGGAATGCCTTGCCCTTACATATAAGAGAAGTTAAAGATCTCAACAAATTCAAAAATATTTTAAAAACATTTTTATTCAGAGATGCTTTTAATGTTTAAAATAATTCATCTTATTTAATGTTTAAATAATTCATTTGTATCAATTCCAATCCCTTTCCTCATGTTTTCTCCCTATTTGTTTTTCTTTTCCTTATAATTAAGATAAATATTAACATTGTAACTGTTCTTTCTTACTTTTTATTCCCTTATGTATCATGTTTGTTTGTTTTGTCTGCCTGTTTTTAACCCATTTCAATGATGTACAATGGATTCTTGATCTATCTTACATTTTAATGTTACTCGCTTAGTATGTAATAAGCGATTTATCAAATTTTAATAAACTTGAAACTTGCTCTTAAGTGGCATGGGTCATTTGCTCCATACCTTATGATAGCTGCACAGGGACAGCAGGAACATTAACCATCTTTCCCTTATTGTGTGACATAAACCACCTTTTCTATGCTTGTTGCCCCTGGTTGGCACAGATACTTGCATTTTGTCACCAGTCTGCCCCAGGATAGCAGGGCAAGTTATTAATTACTGCTCTTGAAATCCCAGTACAGGATCCATTTATTATAATAAATGCAGCTGGGGAGGTTAATGCCTGGCATTGCCCCACCCCCCGCATACCTCTTGAAATGTTCGACAGCATCTTCCACCTGCTGCTAGCACTGGCCTCAGCTCACTTCTGATGTCACGTCTTGGCCCCGCAACCAGGAAGTGATGTTAGAACAGTGGTCTCAAACTCGAACTCTTAGTGGGGCCACATTTTGGATTTGTAGTACTTGGAGGGCCGCAGAAAAAAAATAGTTAATGTCTTATTAAAGAAATGACAACTTTGCATGAGGTAAAACTCTTTATAGTTTATAAATCTTTCCTTTAACAGTTAAAGGAAAGATTTATAAACTATAAAGAGTTTTACTTTATGCAAAATTGTCATTAACTATTTTTTCTGCGGCCCTCCAAGTACCCTGTTTTTTCTGCAGCCCTCACATTTAAAGTTTAATATCTTTCCTTTCTCAAAACTGACACATTTCAATCACTATATTGAAAATAAAATCATTTTCGCTACCTTTGTTGTCTGATGACTTTATTTTTCTGTGCATTTAACTATGTTTCCAGGGTCTTCTTGTCCTTTGACTGGTTTTCTCTCCATCTTCACTTTCTGCCTTGCATCCATCTTTGTTTCCACTTCAGCAGGGACAAAGTAACTAGGAGTCAGAAAAAGCACTAGACTATGAAAAAGGACAGACTGACTCTGTAAATTAACACAACTCAGGAGGAGGACCCGCTGCACAAAAATTTAGCTCAGAGAAATAAAACTCTGAAGAGGGAGAGGTAACCCCCTCTTAGGGAAAGAGTTTATCTTCCAATCATTGCTTCATAAATGTTAAAAGCGAGTCCAGCTCAAAGGTGTAAATTATTGTAACTGTATATGTCTCTTAATGAGCTACTGTATACGTTCAAAATGGTAAACTTTTTGCATTCAGGTTAGCACTGGGAACTCTACATACACTTGGTTGGTTATCAAAAAATACTTATCAGGGTCCCGACGCGGCCCCGTTTCGGTGTCTACTTCAGGAAACCCCGTCGGACTGATTTACTTCTGCTAAGAAGTAACAACCATAAGAGATTCAAAAAAGGATCGTTCAAAAAGGTGAGAGATTTCCGTGGTTGCATGGAAATCTCTCACCTTTTTGAACGATCCTTTTTTGAATCTCTTATGGTTGTTACTCCTTAGCAGAAATAAATCAGTCAGACGGGGTCTCCTGAAGTAGACACCGAAACGGGGCCGCGTCGGGACCCTTATAAGTATTTTTTGATAACCAACCAAGTGTATGTAGAGTTCCCAGTGCTAACCTGAATGCAAAAAGTTTACCATTTTGAACATATACAGTAGCTCATTAAGAGACATATACAGTTACAATAATTTACACCTTTGAGCTGGACTCGCTTTTAACATTTATGAAGCAATGATTGGAAGATAAACTCTTTCCTTAAGAGGGGGTTACCTCTTCAGAGTTTTATTTCTCTGAGCTAAATTTTTGTGCAGTGGGTCCTCCTCCTGGGTTGTGTTAATTTACAGAGTCAGTCTGTCCTTTTGCATCCATCTTTGGCATTAACTGCTTTCTTTTCAAAATCTACGTTTCCATGTCTTACCTTCCCTTCTGTCTCTCTCTTCTTCTGTCCCTATTTCCATGGTCTGACATCTCTTTCTTTCCTTTCTCTCCCTCCTTCCTTCCCCCTGGTCTGGCATCTGTCTCCTTCCCTTCCCCAACTTTTTATTTCTTTCACCCTGCCCCCTTCTTTCTCTCTCTCTCCGTGCCCCCTTTCTTTTGTCTTTCTCTCTCCATGCCCCTTTCTGTCTGTGTCCCGTCTCCCTTCTTTCTTTCTGTCTCCCTGTCCCCCCTTTCTTTCTTTACTTCTCCCTGCCCGCCCCCAAGCCACTACCATCGGAGAACAGGCCGCCACCGCCGCAATCGGGGAACAGGCCAGCGCCCGAGGTCTTACTTCTCCCTGCCCTCCCCCAAGCCACTACCATTGGGGAACAGGCCGCCACCGCTGCAATCGGGGAACAGGCTAGCGCCCGAGGTCTTACTTCTCCCTGCCCTCCCCCAAGCCACTACCATCGGGGAACAGGCCTCCACCGCCGCAATCGGAGAACAGGCCGTGCCGAGGTCTTAATTCTCCCTGTTTATCTTCCCCAGCGCGGGGCTGACCAATTCTCGCCACCCGACATCAATTCTAACGTCGGGGAGGGACTTCTGGCCCAGCCAGGCAGTGATTGGCTGGCTCAGAACTTCCTCCCCAACATTAGAATTGACGTTGAGTGACGAGAATTGATCGGCTCCGAGCTGGGGAAAATAAACAGGGAGAGTTAAGACCTTGGCGCGGCCTGATTGCGGCGGTGGAGGCCTGTTCCCCGATGGTAGTGGCTTTGGGGAGGGCAGGGAGAAGTAAGACCTCGGGCGCTGGCCTGTTCCCCGATTGCGATGGCTTGGGGGAGGGCAGTTGGAAGGGAAGTAAATTTGAGATCCCTGCTTTAGTCGAGGACAGATTGTGGGCTGCAAAATAGTCCCTGGGTGCCGCATGCGGCCCTCGGGCCGCGTGTTTGAGACCGCTGTGTTAGAAGAAGCCAAGGCCAGCGCAAGCAGCAGGTGAAAAATACTGCCTGCGCTGGTTAACATTTCAGGAGGTACATGGGGGCGGCGGTCGTTGAGGAGGAGTGGCACTCGGGGCTGTCTGTTCCTCCCCCCCCTCCTTTCACCTCCCTCCCTTTACTACACCACTGGATCCAAATAATTGTTCCTACTCCCTACAATGAGATGACAGACTATTGTCCCTCACTCCTTTGACTTATTCCTGTGGCTAGCCCTTTTTGCCCATTCACTGCCACAGGGGGGGGGGGGGGGAAAGCACTCGTTCCCTTATCTCTAATTAGTGCCGCAGGACGTTCACTTACCCCCTTCCTCTGGTTACTCAGGCAGAAGGTGCAAATGGTGCGGGGCCGCTGCCCCCCGGGGCTAGCACATGGCTGCCCTTCCCCCCCCTCGCCCAACAGCAGCACGTTACCCAGATGTGCGATGTAGCTGGCGGCCAGGCGCAGAGTCTCGATCTTGGACAGCTTGCGGTCCTCGGGCTCGGTAGGGATGAGGGTCCGAAGGGCCGTGAAGGCGGTGTTCACGCTCTGGGTCCGGTCCCTCTCCCGGGCGTTGGCAGCCTGCCGCTGACGGAGCAGCAGCCCCATCCCAGGGGAACGTTCCGAGGCGTCCCTCTCAAGGTCCATCTCCTCGTCCTCAGCCACGGTCACAACAAGCTGACTGCAAGTCAGGAGGAGAGGCGTCCTCATGGAGCCGGGTCTGGAGAGGGTCCCCTCCGCTGCATGGGACAACCTTTCCTACACTACGAGCCACCTCTTCTCTTATGCCTGGAGGAGTCCTTCCCCGCTTCAAGCTGCTTCACCATTTGCTGATGCTCCTCGCCCAGTCGAGTCTGTCTATATAAGCTGTGGGCGGGGCTTCGTCTCAGGGCCTCTCTCTGGGTCCTGGAAACCTTCAGATGCGGGTTGTTGCTCGGACCTCCAAAGATGCGAAGTGAAGTGCATTTAAATCGGGGGGGGGGGGGGGGGGGTCTGGGCTCTTTGCATTGTTCGAGAAATGTCGATCATCATTTCATCTTTCTCTGTAAACGACTGGTAGCTCTTCCTGCCTTGTCATAGTGCTTCGGGATAAGAAATGTTGGCCTGCTGCCCGCCTCCCTTTCTGCAAAGCTGAGTCTGAGATGCTCTCACCACAGCCAGGTACTGCTGCAAAGGTAGTAAACGTTTAAAAAACATGTTATTAGTAATACTAAGCTTAATTCGAACAATTAACCCTTTCAGGACCATAAGGATCGTAGGCCAATTTTTGTGGTTTTGACGACATTTTTATGGTAAAAAGGGCTTGCAGATGCCAAAAAAATTATTTTTTTTGTGAAATATCATTATTTTTTTTTTAAAAAATCACACTTCTGCCTTATGGACAGTGTGGCAAGTGAATCTTCTCGTCAATCTGGCAACGACGCTAATGAATGAATGTCGGAACCAGTTTGTTTACATAAAGGCAGTATCCTATGGAATCCGTACATATCAAATTTAGAACTGTAGACTATCCCAATCAAAATTGATAGGATTTTAAAGTTATGGGACAAATATGTCCCTTGGTCCTGAAAGGGCTACAACCTTTGTCTGTTCTTTGCCTGTATAGCTGCCAACTTTTTTTTTTCCTTTCAAATATTTTAAATTATTGCAGTGCAAAAGATTCATAAAGAGAACGAGAAATGTACGCACGTTATATAGAAAAGGTACTGTACAAAAAAAATGAAGAAAACAATCGAGAGAGTAATTTGGAAAGTTATAAGAAAGGTTGTCTGTATTTTTTGTACAATAATAATATTAAGGGCTCCTTTTACTAAGCTGCGATAGCATGTTTAGCGCACGCAGGATTTTAGCGTGCACTAAATCCCCGCTACACAGCTAGAATTAACGCCAGCTCAATGCTGGTGTTAAGGTCTAGCAGGCGCGGCAATTCAGCGATCGCTAAGCGCACGCTAAAACCGCTATCGCAGCTTAGTAAAAGGAGCCCTAAGTTTCAAGTTTATTAAAAATTTACTATCCTGCACCTTGGAAATACCTTCAGGGTGGCTTACACTCTAGACCAGTGGTCTCAAACTCAAACCCTTTGCGGGGCCACATTTTGGATTTGTAGGTACTTGGAGGGCCGCAGAAAAAATAGTTAATGTCTTATTAAAGAACTGACAATTTTGCATGAGGTAAAACTCTTTATAGTTTATAAAACTTTCCTTTAACAGTTAAAAAGAAAGATATATAAACTATAAAGAGTTTTACCTCATGCAAAATTGTCATTTCTTTAATAAGGCATTAACTATTTTTTCTGCGGCCCTCCAAGGACTCTATTTTTTTCTGCAGCCCTCACATTTAAAGTTTAATATCTTTCCTTTCTCAAAACTGACACATTTCAATCACTATATTGAAAATAAAATCATTTACCCTACCTTTGTTGGTTGGTGACTTTATTTTTCTGTGCTTTTAACTATGTTTCCAGGGCCTTCTTGTCCTTTGACTGTTTTTCTCTCCATCTTCACTTTCTGCCTTGCATCCATCTTTGGCATTAACTTAATATTCAATTTTTCTGCTTTCTTTTCAAAATCTACGTTTCCATGTCTTACCTTCCCTTCCTATCTCTCTCTCTTCTTCCGTCCTATTTCCATGGTCTGACATCTCTTTCCTTCCTTTCTCTCCCTCCCTCTTTCCTTCCTTTCCCCTGGTCTGGCATCGGTCTCCTTCCCTCCCCCCCATGCCCTAGCATCTCTCCCTCCCCCTCCATGGTCTGATATCTCCTTTCCTTCCCTCCCTCCCATGAACTTGGCATCTCTTGTTCCTCTTCTCTCCCTTGTCTTCCTTCTCCTTCCTTCCCTCTCTTTCCCCAATTGGGTGCAGCAGCAACAGAAGCAGCATATCCCTTCCCTTTCCTGTGCAACAGAAGCATTTCTCTTCCCCTTTCCCTCCCCCTCCCTTTCCCTGTGCAGCAGCAGCAGCATTTCCCTTCCCCCTTTCCTGTGCAGCAGAGGCATTTCTCTTCCCCCTTCCCTCCCTATCCCTTTCCCTGTGCAGCAGCAGCAGCATTTCCCTAGGGTCCCCCTTTCCTATGCCGCAGAAGCATTTCTCTTTCCCCTCCCCTTCCATTCCCTTCCTTGTGGAGCAGCAGCGTTTCTGTCCGGCTCCTTTGCTCAGTCGATCGTTCAGTTCAAAGCCACGGATGGCGGATCCTCGCGAGATCTGCGCCTGCGTCAGAAGCCTCTCTGATGTTGTGACATCAGAGAGGCTTCCGATACAGGAGTGGATAGCGCGAAGAGCCGCCACCTGCGACTTTGAACGGAATGATCGACTGGGCAAGGAAGCCGGCCACACACACTGCTGCTCCACAAGGAAGGGAAGGGGAAGAGAAATGCTGGTGTGGATGGTGCGAGGAGCCGCCGCCGGCCGCAGCTTTGACCGGAACAATCAACTGCAGCAAGGGAGCAGTTGATCATTGCGTCCAGACCGCGGGCTGCAAACTAGCACCTGGAGGGCCGCATGTGGCCCATGGGTTGCAAGTTTGAGACCGCTGCTCTAGAAGCAGTAATGACTAAAAGCAATTTACATCTAAGACAAAGGGCCTCAAGATATCTATCATTTGTAAACCTCAGTAGTGTAGGCTCATATAGGTATCAAGCTTTCCCCCATATAGCACAACAGCACCTAAATTGTCATCGGTCCCGTTTTAATCTTCTTCTTTAGTTATACTTTAAATATTTTTTCTTAAATAATTTCAGTAGAAAAAGTACTTTCAGAGTAGAAAAATAATACTCATCTTCATCTATGCGGAAAGGAGTTAATACTCTGACATAGAGCTATGTTTCGCCCACACCAGGCTTTATCAAGGAAATCCCCCTGCAAACATACATCAGTATTAATAACTTCCTAACTCCAAACCATTCTCACATCTAAAATATTTATAGTTTATCTAAGAAATACCTTTATGTTAGCAGACTCATGTTCCCTGCATTAGGCAGCTTAAGGCAGGCAAACATGGCAACGACTTTTTTATATAATGACTTACATGTGATCTTAAAACGTGTATCCTAAAACGTAATGATATCATCCTCATTCTAACTCACATACGGGCAAACCTGGAAGCTAACACAATCATTCATCCCTTTAATAAATACAATTAAATTAAAGTCATCCACTCAATGTCAGCATTTAACCCTATTGGTTTTACTGAATTCAGAACGTAAATCCATTTTTGTTCTTTAAAGTTTAAACGTTCTTTATAATTTCCACCCTCCCACTCAGCATGAATGTCCTCAATGACCCTCCATCTAATATCAGAGATTTTATGTCTCTTCTCTCGCCAGTGCTGTACCAGCAAGTCCTCCAAATTACCACCATTAATCCTAGATTTATGTTCTGTAAGCCGGATATTAATTCTCCAACTCTTCCTACCTATATAAACTAGTTGACAAGGGCATTTAATCAAGTATACCACGGATGAACTACAACAGGAGGTATTAGAGGTAGAGTGATATATCATATCAGTGCCCGGATCCTTCCAGGATGGCCCTACCATAGCAAGATCGCACCACTGACACTGTCCACAGGCAGTATGAGAAAAATTTCCACTAGCATGCTCATTAGTATCTTTGATTTCAAACTTATGCAGAGATAAAATATCCCCCAAGGTCCTTCCTTTTTTATAAGAGACACTAGGACTCTCTTGAAACAGCCGACTAAGCTGTAGAACACACCAATAACGCTTCAAAACAGCAAAAAAACTTGTGCTAAGGGGGGTTAAAGGAAAATACAAATCAGGAGATCATCCTGTATCTCTCTGCTACTTTCCTGCAAAAGCAGAGACCTTTGAGCAATGCGGGCATGTAAATAGGCTTTACGAATAGCCTTATTAGGGTACTCACATTCTCTAAAGCAATGTGCTAGTATCACTGCCTGTTCCTCAAAATCCTCTTGGTATCCAGGCGCTGCAATTTACCTGGATACAGGATCAGGAGAAGTTCCACAGGATGAAAATTCCTCTCTTAAGCAGTAAGAGAAGAGCTTCCCGTCCTGATATGTAAAAACTGGACACAAAACACTGAAGACCTTAGAACAAAATCTTTGAGATTTATTATAATAAATGCAAAGTAAATATCAAATTATAAAGTAGTTATGTGTTCAATTGAAAGAAATAAGAAACTCTCATTACATTCTCCTGTTCAAATTCCTTCAACAAAATCTAGTCAAAGCTATACATTTTATCCTTTCTCTGACATTAACATACAATAGTCTGACGTGGAGCAAAAACATATTTTTCCAAAATAATTGTCCAAGTTAACCCTTGATAGTCTGAACTAAAGGTAAATTTCCAATGTAAAAGACAGACCAGTATTTGCTCATCACATCCATTGAGCATGAAGGGGTAGAAAACAACCATAATAATATGGATATAAAAGTGATTACAATTCTTCCAAACATAAAGAAATATATGTATATATATATATATGTATATGAACAAAAAATATATATGTGAAGAAAAAAAAATACAAAAAAAAAATATATATATATGTATATATATATATACAAATTAACCTTTACTGAAATACCTAAACCACTTGAATTTTCAGGTGTAGTAGAGGATCAACCACTAGCAGTGGAAAAACAAGATATTACTCTTAAAGATTTGTGGTTAGGTATTTCTAGAGTTGAAGGGTTTCTCAGAGAATCAGTGAAACAAACATTGGATTATTCACATTCTGGAGTAAATTCTCTATAGTGCGTCTAACTTTAGGCGTGGTTTGGACGTCCTGGAAAAACCCTGTCAATCATTGCTCATTAAGCGTTACTTAGACGCTGTCCAGACATCTGTAGAAACGCTCAGCGCGATGGAGACGCAGCTATCTCAAACGTCATCGACGTCTCTACATGGCCGTCCCTGGACGCCAGATAGACGTCCCTACGATGTTTTCTTTTCTTTTTAATATATATAGTGATTTATTATCATTATTTCAACATTGTAAGCTTTCACATAATTAACCCAAAGTATAGGATCATTAAAAGGATAATAAAACCACAATATACCATTATGTAACTATATAGTTAGGAAATGGCAGTTAATTCTGCTAGGAGACAGAACACACTGCTGTGTTGTATCTTTTTCCTTCATGATTTCAGAATTGTATAGTTTACCATTAATACAAACTAAAAAAATATGTTTTAAAAGGAAAAATAGAAGATGTGACGTACCAAATGGGTGTTGAACATAAATTATCAGTATGGAAGGCGGGAAACTTTAGATGTATGCTACACAGAAAGTTGTAAATCAATGTTATAATCAACTCCTATTAGAAGTGGAAAGGATAGGACTTTAAACACCATATAGGCTTCTGATAAACCTAGTTTAAGGTCCAGAAAGACTGGCAGGAAAGGCACCCTAAGTCATCCAATGAGCTATCTCTGGGTTTCGCAGAGACATTATTTGAGAAAGGAGTTTTTAAAAGTGATATCATGCTCTAAATAACACTCTCCTGGTCTTTAAACATTGCTACAATAAGCTCATTCCTCAGACCAAAGGCAAATCCCATAACTTATACTGGCCAAACTTAAAAACAGAATAAAAACACAGATCAGACCTGAATGTGGCTTCTAGTCCATAGGAAAAGGAAGTAGCCAGCAGCACAATGCTGACCTCATTGTGACATCATCAAGGTGCACCTGGAAAGCAGAATGCCACAAGTAAAAGACAAGCCGGGAGTTGAGCTCACAACCTCCAGATGATCAATACAGCGCTTTTACTCACTGAGCTACAACATCTTTTATGCCAGTGTCTCCGGCTCCCCTGTCATAGCATACCTTCAGCTGACACAAAAGACTGGTAGCTCAATGGTTTAAAGCACTGCTGTCACTGATGCAAAACCCATATTCATAAGTATGGTTCAATAAATGTAACATGGAATCAAATTATGCTGGTTTTTATCAAATGCAAGCTCAACTTTTTAATGTATTGTGTGTAGTATTGCTAATGTGTTTAAGTCTTATTAAAATGAATATTGTGTTGAACCCAAGCCATGCTCATACGCTAACCTTCCTTTTAAGCATTGTGCTACTGAATGAAGTAAGTAAGTATTGTTCTATTTCACATAGGCGGCAGATGCGGAAAAATCAGCGTTATTTGCACCTAGCATCATTGCGGATCTATATGCACGCCATCACTAACCACGCCTACCCTAACCCTAACCCTGAAAACAGCAAAGTCCACCATATATACATATACTCCTTTGAGAGCTAATAGGAAGCTGTGAAAAAGAGGGATGGTGACAGTGGGAGTTGAACTGGTGACACTTTTCTTTTCTCGTTTTCCCCCTCTGAAATCCTAATCAAAGTGTATTTTGTAAACTGGGACCTTTCTTCTAATATGTCCCCTCTGAAAAAATTCCTAACAAACTGTATATTGTAATTTTCGCTGTATTTTTGTAATTCACGACCTCTTTCAAACAGGTCATCTCGGAAATTTCTTAGCAAACTGTATATTTTATTTTTTTCGCTTTCTTAAAGTTATTGTACTCTGTATTTCCTCTGATTATCTGCATATTGTAACTCGCTGAATGTCCAGCTCTCTTGAATGTAAACTGCCTAGAAGTCGCAAGATTGTGGAGGTATAGAAGAATAAAGTTACTATTATTATTAAGAGGTTGGACCAAGCGCATTAACCTGGTGAGCCAGAAATGCTTTTTCTGAGCTGAGTGTGACATGATAACTAATGAGATGATACATAGGCAGGTTAGTCAAGTATGATATGAAAGGGCAGTGAGACCCATTTAAGATGTAGCTCTATGGGTTACAACCCTGTGCTAGTCATACAGAGATTGTGAGTTCTACACCCAACACATCTTTTTAATTTTGGCATGCTACCTTGAAGGTGCAGCTTGATGATCTCACAATGAGGTCTGGTAGGAGACAAAACACTGCTGTTTTATATATTTTTTCTTCATGATTTCAGAATTGTATACCTTAACATTATAAAAACTAACAAAATATCTATGTTTAAAAGGAGATATATAAGATGAGTTGAACTCAAATTATTAGCATGAAAGTTTAGTTTTCATGCTACACAGAAAGTTGTACGGTAATGTTATAATCAACTCCTATAAGAGGTGGAAAGCATCATCAACGTGCACCTGGAAGGTAGATATGGCACAAGTAAAAGACAAGCCAGGAGTTGAACTCACAACCTCCAGATAATCAGTACAGCGTTTTTACTCACTGAGCTACAGCACCTCTTACACCAGTGTCTCTGGCTCCCCTGTCATAGCATACCTTAGTGATGTGCTAAGGTATAATCTGCTTAGCTATCATCTCACAGTTAGCTGACACAAAAGAGTGGAAGGTGAATGTTTAAAGCAATGCTTTCACTGACCCCAAACCCATATTCTCAAGTATGGTTGAATACATGTGACGTGGAGTCCAAAAGTGCTGTTTTGATCAAACGCAAGCTCAACTTCTATAATGTTTTGTATCTGGTATTGCTAATGTGCTGTTTGAGATGAAAATGAGATGTGATTGGTCTGTATCTTGTAATTTGTATTCAAATGAGTATTGTGTCAGCTGAAGGAGTTGAGGGAGTCAAAACCGGACCATGCTCACACACTAATCGTTATTTACTGTGCTACTGAATGAATCTATTCCGTTTAGGCGTGTAAACGGAAAAGAGATGGTCTTTACGCTTCCAGTCACTCTCTCTCTCTCCTGCGCTTCTCTTCAGGGCAGCCCCATCGATACCGGGAGCTGCCCCAACAAGGAAAAGTCTCCAGCCACAGAGGGAGAGCCTCGGGCCGCGTGAGAGTCCAGCTCCGCCACCCGAAACCTCCTGCGGCTTAACTTTTTGCCCTCCTTTCGTCAGGGCAGCCCCATTGATAGCGGGAGCTGCCCCAACTTTAACCCGACCCTCCCGGTGCAGGGAAGAGGCTTCGGGACGTGTGGGAGTCCAGCTCCGCCTCCCGAAACCCCCTGCTACCCAGTTTCTCCTGCGCTTCTCTTCAGGGCAGCCCCATCGATACCGGGAGCTGCCCCAACAAGGAAAAGTCTCCAGCCGCGGAGGGAGAGCCTCGGGCCGCGTGGGAGTCCAGCTCCGCTACCCGAAACTCCCGGCTACACAGTCTCTTGGGCTCACCCGCGAAGTCGAAATGAGGAACAGTGAAGAGAAGACTCCAACTCGACACTAAATTACACTTGATAAGTTTAAAAACTGCTTATTACTGCACGCATCCAAACTAACACATGACCCCAAACTGCCTCCATGAACCTAATTACTTAAACACATTTCTGCTCTTCATTTTTACCTTATTGCACTGCTTTACCCTGTGTCGCCTGTACTGTACATTACTGCACTGTGTTTACCTTATTGCATTTATTGTGTTCACCTTATTGCATTGCGTTAATCCTGCTTAGTCTATAAAAAAAAAAAAAAAGTTATATAGTGGTACCCCTTAAACATCCCCCTACGACCTCCAAACCCCCTCAACTCTCCCCCACCCCAGCATGGAATCATGGCATGGCCTAACTCCCATCAATGCGCAGCTCTGCTCTTACTCTATCTTATCACCCTTAGGATCTGCACTGCAGACCCTTATTCCTCATCCCCCATACCTGTCCACAACTCCTCATACCGCTCGGTAAAACCAAAAGTCCCTACCTCCTCACCTCACCCTCCACAGAACCAACCCAATACCAGTCCGCCTCTAAACCCCTCTCCCCCCCGCAATCCTAACAAGCCCTGCCCTAAAAAACCAAGGTCACTAAAAAAATTAGCCTACTCTCACAACTACCCAGTCGCCCATTCCAACCAACAGAACCTACTAGGTTTCTACCTAAATATTAGATCACTGAGGAACAAAGCCATTCTGATCAAAGACTGGCTGACTGATACTAACCCTGACTTTGTCCTACTCACTGAAACATGGTTGCACTCAGACAAGGATATCATAATCAAAGACTGTCTGCCCCCAGGATTCAAGATTCTCTCCCTGGCCAGAACCTGGGGAAGAGGAGGAGGTCTAGCAATAATCTTTAGAGACCAGCTCAAGTGCACAGTACTCAACACCATATCCGCTCCTAACTCTGAAATACTAGCCTGCTCTCTCAATTCCAAATCCATGGCCGCCCCCCTAACAATCACTTTATTCTATATCCCACCCAAAAAATGGACTCTAGCCAAAGAGGACTTTGCGGAAGCATTACTTACTAACTCCTTAACAAGCCCATACAACCTATTGTGCGGGGACATCAACATCCACCTAGAGCAATCTGATCAACCAGAAGTATCTGATTTTTGGTCACTCATCTCCCAACTAGGCTTTTTCAAACCCCCCCCCCCAACCAAAACCCACCAAAGAGGGCATCAGCTAGACCTGGTGACCTTTTCCTCCAAAGTCCTGTCCAGCCCAAAATTACATTGGAGACAAGCCAATTAGACAGACTATGGTCTGATCACAGACTTTGTGATTTTTCCATTGGCTGCCAACAAAAAAACCCAAAAAATAACATAACCAGCAACATCAAAACTCATACAACCAGGGGTAAGATAGACCCAGAGGAATTCTGGTCACGCTATGAAAAGAACACAAAACAAAGCGAAGAAATAGAACAACTTATGTCTGTCTGGATCACTTACAGCACAAACATATTAAACGAAATTGCCCCCATAAAAACCCGCCAAATCAGAACCACAAAGCAGGAGGGTTGGTTCGACGCAGAACTGCTTCTGCTGAAGAGGGACCTTAGAAAATCTGAAAGACTATGGCTAAAATCCGGATCCCAAGAACACAGAGTCACCTGGAGACTTAAACTAAAAACCTATAAAAACCTCACCATGGAAAAACGAAAAAAATTCTACTCACACAAAATTGGTGACTTTACTAATAACAGTAGCAACCTCTTTAAGCTGGTTAATGACTTATACAACATCGAGACACTCACTAACAACCATGAAGAATCCACATTAACCGCAAACACCATAGCCGACTTCTTCACCTCCAAGATCCCAAAACTAAGATCTACCTTACCTATCTCGTCCAACCCCCTTGAGCTCTTTCCCATTCTCCCAGACACCGACACATACAAACCAGACCAAGGGTCCAGAGCAGATCTAAACTGGAACCAATTCACAACACTTGACTGGAAAACCTTCAACAAATTCTACAATAAATATTCTAACTCCTTCTGCAAACTGGACACCTGCCCCCCAAACATCATGAAAACTGCTCCGATCCATTTCAAAACCAACATGCTTACCTGGGTTAACTTCCTACTCTCCTCAGGAAACTTCCCTCCAGAGCAAGGCCATATTATGTTAACCCCAATCATAAAAAAACACAAAAGAACCCCCAAACGCCCCATCTAATTACAGACCAATCGCTAGCATCCCTCTATTTACCAAAATAGCAGAAGGGGTGGTAAAAGATGAACTTACAGCATATCTGGATAAATTCAACAAACTCAGCGACAATCAATCGGGCTTTCGCGCAGACCATAGCACCGAAACATTATAGCAGCCTTGACCACTTGCACACACTCTTCAGCCAGGGCTCCAGCGCCTTGATCCTTCAATTCGACCTAAGTAGTGCGTTTGACCTAGTCGACCACAACATTCTCCTAGAATGCCTGACACACATTGGCATCTCCGACCATGTCCTCAACTGGTTTCACGGGTTCCTACGAAACAGATCCTACAGGGTATTCAAAAATGACTCTTCCTCATATAGCTGGGATAACTCCTGCGGTGTACCACAGGGCTCTCCCCTGTCCCCCATCCTATTTAATATCTACCTTGCCTCCTTGGGCAACCTCCTTCATAATCTCAAGCTCAAATTCTTCATCTATGCAGATGACATCACAATAGCCATCCCACTTACCAGCTTCTCCACAGAAATACTCACTCACATTACAAGCATACTTAATCAGATAGAACTCTGGATGCTTTCCTACAGATTAAAACTAAACCCAGACAAAACAAAATTCTTCCTAGCCACACCCAATGACAAAATCAAAGACACCTCAATCCAAGTGAAAGGACTGGTTTTCCCCCTCAAACAAACAGTAAAAATTCTGGGAGTCACTCTAGACAAACATCTTTCTCTAGAAAATCACACCGATCTTACTGTTAAGAAATGCTTCTTGGTACTCTGGAAACTGCGCACCATAAAAAAATACTTTGACGACGCCTCATTCCGACTACTGGTACAGTCCTCCGTTCTTAGCATACTGGACTATTGCAATATCATTTACTTGAACGCCACGAAGAAAACCACCAGGAGGCTAAAATTGATCCAGAACACTGCCGTCCACCTCATATTCGGCCTAAACAAATGGGACCACATCACTCCTTTCTACCATCAACTGCATTGGCTGCCTTTCGAATCCAGAGTCTTATTCAAATTCGCCTGTTTCTGCTACAAAACAGCTCTTGGCCTTTTACCTAATTACCTCAACCGCATTTCACATTGAACCCCACCAACAAGAAATCCCGCAGAACTCAGCTGTTCGTCTTCCCCTCCCTAAAATTATGTCATCTCAAAAGATTCCTTGACAAAACCTTTGCTTACCAGGCGGCTAAACTGAACCCCTGGCTAGCTCAAATGGTACTCGAGGCCCCCACCTACCTTAGCTTCAGAAAACTACTCAAAACGCACCTTTTCCGAGAACAGGCCCTTTAACCCCTTTCCACCTACAAATACCCCCTTTCCCACTCTCTCCCCGCTTCCTCTGCTCCCCCCTCCCCCTACATGATCTCTCTCCTGTTTTCCTTTACCCTCCATCCCTTCCTTTATTACTGCTTGTACTTTTGATAAAACTCCGTTAAGCGCTCCCTCGCTCCCTTTCTTTGTTGCTGTAACTCTGTCAAAATTTTGTAAATCTGTGCATCAGCACGGATCTTAACTAATGGATGTGAACCGCCTAGAACTTCTTGGGTGTGGCGGTATACAAGAATAAATTATTATTATTATTATTATTAACGACCAGCGTCATCTATGCTGCAATAACGGCATTACTGCAGATCTATAAGCATGCCTAGGGTTTGTTTTTTCAGCCAAGACTCCTGGAAAGAATTATCATCATCATCTCAGGAATGGAGAAAAAGTTAATGGATAATCACCAAAAGAAGAAATCAGTTTTGCCTGAGCTTTTCTCTAACAAAGACACCTAAATAGCTATCCAAATATAATTCTCACCTAGATTTGTTCCTACAAAGATGAAAAAGGTTAGACAAACATCAAAATGATGTCATAGGCACCATTTGGACTTCCCACCAGAAAATATTAAAATCTGATTGACCAAACACCTGACTTTTAATCAATTCCTTCCCTTCTCAAAGATATTACTAGAAGCCAGTTGTCATTTGCTTAGTCTGTAGAAGCTCTGTTACCAACTTCTAAATGAAGTTCCCTCTCTAGCTCTATGCCTTAAAGCATTGCATTTGTTTTCCGTACGTCAGGGGTTCAGGTCTTGAGTATGGTTAGCGCATATTTGATATTCATTTTTCTACCAGAAAACCTTCAAACTCCTTAGCCATTCCTTTGCGTAATCATATTTGAGTTGATTTTTAAAATGATCTGCAGCACTTCTCAGCAGCCTGTTTGTTCTCTGTCATCATAAACCCCCCTCCCCCACTCCAACACACACTCCTGCAGCATAACACCACAACCAGCCAAGCTGAATATACCAACCGGAATGTCTCTAGGATACATCTCAAAAACATGTACACCTTCCTACAATACCTGTCCATGCCCTCTGACGTTTTAGTAAACTCTTCTATCTGTTGTCCTATGCAGATATTGCATAGCAGGAAATCCATTCCTACCACAATGGCTTGTAGCTGAGAGCAAATGAATGTATCTGATGCACAATGCTGATGAAAAACAACAAAGTCTACATACATACATACTCCTTTGAGAGCTAATAGGAAGCTGTGAAAAAGAGGGATGGTGAGGGTGGGAGTTGAACTGGTGAGCTTGAGATGTTGTACCAGGCACATTAACCTGGTGAGCCAGAAATGCTTTCTTTGAGCTGATTGTGACATGATAGGTTTATACGTTTCCTGTGTGGTTTTCTCAGATGTATAATCTAACAATGCAGCAGGCGAGGGTAATGTTATGCAACTGAGGTGAGATGATATGCAATGTAAGCAGAAGGCTATGTGTGGAACGGAAGAAGTGATCTCAGGCTGATCTCAGGCAGAAGGCTATGAAGTGAAACCCAGGTGTGTAAGAAGGAATATATTTTCCTACAAACCACAAGATGGTCCCTAGTAATGCCATCTTCTTAATTATGCTATTTGCAGGCTCTGAGGTGATGTCATTGGACTGGTGAGCAACTGGTGAGACATGACAACCCCTAGTTCCCCCCCCACACACACACCTGTTTGCTACCCCACTTCTTACCTTTCCAACCTGGCCCTTAGCCAAAGCTCAATGTGATAAGAGTGATCAATTTACAGCGGTACCTAAGGAAACACTAATGCCTGTGTACTACTCAATGTATCTGACTAGGCCCTGCCATTCCTTTGGTAAGTAATCACAATATCCATAAATGGTTTAAGATTTTTATTGTAGAATATCATGTCATTTCATTGACACTCAAATGTACAATCCTTGCACAGTCCAGAAAAGCGGTGTGCAAGTGTAACAGCATGCAACTGCAGTTCACTGAGATGGATCACAGCTACACCGGTATACAGAGTAAGCCACTCCTAGGTCCAATTCAACTGCCAGCCTACTGGAGGAAAGGGTACAAATGTCAGTGCGCTTTTAATTATTAAGGTTTCCTCACAGACCCCCCGGTAGGATAAGGCAGGTTGTAGGAAAAGGAAGATGGTTTCAGAGATGTAGGATGTTCTTTGGTGCACTGGAAGAAAGGGAAGTAAGGAGGTCAGAGAATAAAGGCCTGAGCTTTCTGCCATTGAAGCAAGGGAAATAAAAGCCATCCTCCTTGTTACAGAGTCCATATGAGAACTAGGAACCTACACACACTGTTTGGAATGTTGAAGGTTAGTGGAAGTGAGCACAAATGTCTTGTACCTACCTATGCACAAGTATCAGGAATAGGTCACAGGATCCGCCCATATCACAGGAACAGCTTCACGATGAGATGCTAGCCACAGGAGGAGGTCAGCTGGGCCCGAACACCTGCAAAGAGGTGAAGCATGTTAATACATTGGAAAAGTCCCCCACCTCAAACTGTCACAACACCTACAGTTACCCTATAGCTTCAGTTGAACTGGAAGTACCAGCATGGAGAAGGAGGGGGTGCTATAGTCTTATGCTACACAGAAACATGTAGACCAATACCATCATTAACTCCTACAAGAAGTGGAAAGCTGAGCAGCATATAGGCTTCTGATAGCCATAGTTTAACATTTTAGCAGTATAGGTCATCCAATCGGCTTTCTCTGAGCTTCCACTGTAGATGTCATTTATACCTAAAACTAAGGGGGTGTTCAATCAACAGATATGCTAACCTAACACCAGCATGTGTTGATTTACGATTTGTTGTTGGTAAAACAACAAAAAACCAAGAGATCCTAAAATGCTAGCTCTTACCAGGCCATCAAGAAGCACATTACGATGCCCTTGTATGGTGACGATGAAAGTCTTGGACATCCAACCTGCAACAAGAGTATGAAAGCTGTTAGCTATTTGACATGTGGGCAATTCATCATAAAGCCTCCTAATGGAATGATATACAGGAGCAACAGAGTGAATGAGGCCAAAAACAAAGATAGCTATATTCGATTCTCACCTATTATTCTACCTTTAATACTTGAGCTGCTACCAATAACTTCTTGCTTTGGTGGTCAGGAACATCTGAGCTTTAACTGCTGCCTAGAGAAAGAGGCATGATCACATTCAGTCACATGAGACAGAGATAGACAGAGAGAGAGAAGCTGTTTGGGGTTCACATAAATATACTCACCATTATCCCAAGAAATGGACTCTTATTAGGTTGTCACTGACCACCTGCCCTTTCCTATGCTCCTCTTGCTCAGGTAGAGGCCTCCATCTAGGTTGGATGTCCTCGTCATCGTCACTGTCTTGGACCGGCTCAGGAGGGAATGGCATCCGTCTTCTCAGCGCTAGGTTATGTAGCATGCAGCAGGCAACAAACATCTTGGACACCTTGTCGGGCCTGTACAGCAGTTGCCCTCCTGAGTGGTGTAGACATCTAAAGCGGGACTTGAGCAACCCAAACGCACGTTCTACGATGGTCCTTGTGGTGTTCAGAGCCCGGTTATAACGCTCCTCCTCCGGCTGTTGGGGATGCACAATTGGGGTCATCAATCACGTCCTCAGGGGATAGACATGATCACCTGCAAGGAGAACAGTACTTTGGCCAAAACTTCATCCAAAAATAGTCCCTGCTTGTAATTAGGAACATAGATATTTACCAAAGTTACCAATTCCCCCATTAACCTGTCCAACCAGATAACCCAATGCCCCCCTCATCACTCCCCATAAGCCACTCTAACCACTGCATTCATTATGAAAAATGTGAGTCCACCAGAAAAACCCAAACCCTACTGTACTTCCATGTAGGTGGCACCTGCAGCCATAAGGGCTATTGGGGTTGTAGACAGGTGGGTATAGTAGGTTTTGGGGGGCTCACCATGAGTTGTGGTGAGATGTTTATGTGGCATCCTTTTTGTGAAGTTCACAGCAATGCCCTGTAAGGTACCCCACTATTCTGTTGCCATGTCTGGGTGGCCAGTCCATCACTTTACAGACCCCTCCCACGTCCAAAAGGGATGGTTCTAGGTTTTTGGGACTTTGACGAGAATGTAGTATAAAGATAGATGTACTAGCAGTCTGGACGATCAAACGGCTGGAAGTAGAAGTAGACAATTTTTGTAAAAAAAAATTTTGGACGTATTTTTTGAGAATTGACTTTGGATGCTGCCGACTTTGGGTGACAAGCACCCTAAGCCCAAACAGACTTAGACATTTGGTTTTATTATACCCCTCCACAGGTCTGGAAGGGGCAGATAACTGGCAGGTGTAGAAATAACACATTTATCTTTCTTTGAATTATGTTCCCAGAAAAGAAGTTGAAGCGCATCCAGGGTGAGATGTTAAGCTTCATATGGGGATGCATGTGGGCCTGCTAAGGTAGCAAAGGAGGTAATGAGACAGAAATTGGGAGGGTTGGAAATACTGGGAAAGGACCCTGACAAAATATTGATTAATTAAAGATGTTTTGTTTTTGTTCTACATGTGAGGCATTACTGGATACACATAGGGTTACCAGATGTCCAGATTTCCCCAGACAAGTCCTCCTTTTGAGGACATGTCCAGGGGGTCCGGACAGCTTTTCAAAATGCGGAACTTTGTCCAGATTTTGAAAAACTTTCCTTCGTGGACATCTGTGCATATGCAGATGTCCTGCCCGACGAGAGAAGGCAGTGGGGGGGGGGGGGGAGATTTGAGGCGGGGCTTAGGGGCATGACAGGGCGGAACCAGGGTGTGATGGGCAGGGATGGGTGGGACTGGGTGGACCTGGGGGCGGGTCTAGGGGTCCAGATTTTCCGGACAGAAAATCTGATAACCCTAGATACACAGGATGGGAAAGGAAACATTTGTAACTCTTAGCCTCCTATGGTACCCTATGGTCAGTTATATGCACAAGAGGCAGGCCAGAAAAAAACATTATCAGGTAAAAAGAGTGTAAATAGGACAAACTGAAATTCCCTCTTTACCAGTATATTCAGAGTTCTGGGACATTGATGCAGCTACTTAGAGAAATTCTCTGCCAGTTCCCACCAAACTATTAACCGGAGAGACAAGCTGCTTCTCCCTACTCCATTTCACCTTCTCACTCCATCTGCTTTTCTCTCTCCTTCTACACTGATCTCAGGCTGAAAAAAAAACCCTCTGAATCTTTCAAAACAGCCAATAGTAGCTCTCTGTTGTTGTCAGTGAAGGAGTTTATATAATGTACAGACAGTTTCCCTGTTGTTATAGGAACATATAAATGATGGCAGATAAAGGCCTGAATGGTCCATGACATCAAAGACCTGTTTGCTGAATTTCTGCACTTTGAAAGATTCAGTGAACAAAGGAATCCCCTCCTCACACATTGAAAGGGGATAAACATCTTTCTGACTCTTCATTTAGAGGTCAGTTATGTCCAAATGTTATCAAATATTGGCACAGCCTTTAGAGTGATAATTTTCAGTGTATGAGGCCTGGGAAAGGGACCTCAATTGCAATGTCTTCTATGTCTACAACGTCCATTGAAAATGCATATAAGGTGTACTGCAGAAGGTATTTCATGCATCCAGAGGCTGTGGAATATATACGAGAGTGTCTAAGTACTATGATTGCAAAAAGGTGGCCACGATGGCACTCAGCTTATGGGGGGTGGGGATTGGAAATATTGGTCCCTTACTGGAAGAAAGAGCAACATAACAAAACTAGATTGGGATCCCAAGATATTTCTTTTGAATGTTCTTATACAGGAGCTAATCTTATTTTTTATGATGGTGGCCAGATGGTCTCCCTATCTGTCTCTATAGAGATGTAAAAGTTGTACCAAATTGAGAGGTGGTACCCATCTGGAAATCTTTTGAACCCTATACTGCAGTGAAATGAAAGGGAGAAAGACAGTTCTACAGATATATGAAAGATTGTGCTTGTTATCGGGGGTTGAGAAGGAATGGGGGTAGAAGGGGGAACTGAGATAGATGATATGTACTGGAGTGTACTGGAGTTAAGATATTGAATAACAAAATAAGGAAAACCTGTAATTATGACTCTGTGGAAAGAAACATTTAAAAGAAAAAAGCAACCCAGTGAATGCTTTCTGTTGGGGAATTCTGTCATTTTCTCTTATTTTTGTCCCTCATTGTATGTTTGCTGGGGAAGGGGCAGAGGCTAGCACCCTGCTGGTAGGTGACTTGTCTTAGGTTATAACAGCACTGCTCAGCCTGACAACAGTAAGACAGATGGACAGGCCATGTGTACTCAGGTGCCAGCAAATTGAGAGCACATGACTACCATCTAAAGGGATGTAAGCAGGCCTGGAATGAGAGAGAGCCAGGATTACAGGGAAAAAAAAGAGGGAAGAGAAAATGTCTTCATCTGGAGAATGTGTGGATTTAGTTCTCTGGCAGAAGATGAATTTTGATACATTATTGCTTTCAATAACTGTGTGTTTATTGGGATCAGAATATTTCATATTTGATTAAACAGTCTGATTCCACAGCATACAATTTTAATTTAGTTCATTAATCACTTAATATACCACCTTTCTCAAAAACATTTTCAAAGTTGCTTATTTTATAAAGTAATAGCAGAAAATATAAAACAATAACAAACAGGGAATACAAAACAGAAATAACACTAATAGGCAATTGAACAGTTGCCAAAAGCTACTATGAGGGCAAATCATTTCTTATTCGGCACATATTAAGAGATTGTTAAAAATGGAATTTTCTTTTTTTTTCTCCCAATTCTTTATTCATTTTAACAGCCAACACAAAGTGCAACAGATTAACCAACATTGGTAAAAAAAATAAAACAGCACTCATTACAATCAAATAACAAGATAAGTTCAAATCTCCCCCCTCCCACTGACCCATCCTGGATATGTATAACCTTCATTCAGAAATCAAAGGGTAATACTAATAATCAATTCTTACAAAATTTTATTAATTGATCCTAAACCTCTTTAAATTTATTATAATGTCCCAATTGTAATGAATTCATACATTCAAACTTATAAACTTGGTATAAGGTTTCCCACCAAAAGTTATAATTTTGCCTATCCCAATTTTACCAGTTTTTTGTGATTAACTGCATAGCAACTCCTATCATGATAAGAAGTAATCTATTATTAGTTGCAACAATTGAACTCTTGGGTATTAAGAGTTCCAAACAACACAATGTCATATGACAATGACAGTGAAACTTCAATATTGATTTGACCCCATATGGATCTCCAAAATTTAAGTATCAAGGGACAATAGAATAGCAGATGATCTAGTGTCCCTTTATCAAGATGACAGTGCCAGCATCTATTAGACTTAGAACTATCTAACTTTTGCAAACGAACAGGGGTACAAAAAATTCTATATAACAAAAAAACCCAAGTCTGTCTCATAGATGCTGATGCTGTACATCTCATCCTCCAAGACCAAACCCGTGGCCATTGAGTAGCAGAATTATGTTGCTTAATCTCAATACTCCAAATGTCTTTTAGACTAGTTTTAGGTTTCTTGTTCAAAAAGTCAGATATTAATTTATACCACTTGGCTGCCTGATGCCCTAGCAAATCTGTCTGGAAGCATAAGCCCAGCAAGCTATACTGATTTTTAAAATTTTGCCAATCGGGGAACCCCTTCAGAATGGTCATTCAACTGCAACCACTTATATGCTTTAGACTTTGAAATACCGAATGATTGTTGCAGTCGTGAAAAATCAAGCATTTTCCCATTTGATAACACATCATCTAATATGCGTATACCCACCTGCAGCCAATGCTTCCAGAGGATCTTAGACTCACCAATTTGAACTTGGAGTTCAACCATAAAGACTGACACGTGGATTGATGAATCGGAATAGGTATTAGGTTATTAATAAATTTTAATGTTTGCCATGTGGAGAATAAAATTCTATTGTCCTTATAAAATCCTAGGTAACTTGATACTTAAAATATAGCACAATCGCAATGGGGACAGGAGTTGCCATGCTAATATTAACCAATCCGGAAGATGCTCCAAGAGTTAAAAAAAAAAAAAAGGAATTTTCTAATTTGGAACAAATTATTAAGACTTTAGAGTCACAATTGGCTTCGAAATGGGAACAAAATACATTGCAGGCTCTGTTGAAAGCTAAATATAAATATAATGGGATTTCCTCACAATTGACTAGGAAAGATTTGTTTGCTCGGCAAGCTCTGTATTATGGAAACTCGAATAAAGCGGGAAGATTATTAGCTAATTATCTCAAAGCCAAAAAAAGAAAAGTAAAGATTGTAGCTATTAGTGATAAGAAAGGTAAAACCCATGCACAAATTGGCAATATCTTAAAACAATTTTTAGAATATTATAAGGCTTTGTATTCTTCTGAGCTTTATTCAAATAAAGAAATTGAGGGAACTGAATTTTTTAAATTAATTCAGGGGCCAAAAATCCCCGAGCATATAAAAGATAATCTTGATGCGCCTATATCACTTAAAGAACTTCAGACAGCATTGAAGTCCCTTAGAGTTGGATCCGCTCCAGGTGGTGATGGATTCACTGTGGAGTTTTACAAATCAATTCAAATTACACTTTTACCTCATCTTCTAAATTTATATCAGTCACAACTAATTAAAGGTTGTATATTAGGTACTATGGCAGAATCGTTAACTATTGTTTTGCTGAAGCCAAATAAAGATCCCATGTTGGTTTCAAACTAAAGGCTTATTTCTTTAATTAATGTGGATGGAAAACTATGGCTATGTTAGGGTCCAGTTGGATTTTTATCACTGTATTTTTTATCATTGTACTTTTTAAATTGAATTTTCATGGTTTTACATATCAGTGTTTAATAAATTATCTCCAGAACATCTGTATCCACAGTTTTTGTTTTCATTGGTGGTATGTTATTGGCTTTGCACTTAGCCAAGGCTCTCCCTTATATTATCGGTATGTACCAAACGGGTTTCATTGCTCAAAGACACCAGATTGGCTTTTCATATGTTAAATTTAACAAAATCCATGGAAGACCCGGCCTTCTCTGTGTCCTTGGATGCAAAGAAGGCCTTTAATCGTGTGGAGTGGACCTTCATGTATCAAGCAATGGATTGGTTTGGTATTGGTTCCGGTGCCATGATGGCCAGAGTGAGAAATTATATTTCCTTGTACAACACCAGGGCAGCATGGGAAGCCCTAGGAGCATCATTTGAGACTGTAGCCGGAATACCACAGGTCATGGGGGCCATCGACTGTACACACGTGGCATTAGTCCCGCCCATTGCCACGGAATCCTGCTACCGGAACCAGAAGCATTTCCATTCCCTTAACGTGCAGGTGGTGTGCAACTCAGATATGTTGATCATGAATGTGGTGGCCAGATTTCTAGGATCTACCCACGATTCCTACATCCTGCAACAATCGGCCATATTCTGCCAGTTTGAAGAGGGTAGGCACGGCAACAATTGGCTCCTAGGTGTCACGGGAAACAGCTTGCATCTCTACACTCTGTAGCTTTGATTTAGAAAGCAGCAACATCATATGGACGGATTGAGACATCCGGGTTTTACCTCCATTGCCCCAAATAGAAGTAAAGGCCAGATATCTCAATCCCCCTCCTCCCCTTTTTCTAGCTGTGTGGCAAGTAATCGCGTGAATACTAAAGGGAACAGAGGCTATACCAAAGGAGACATAGGCATGATCAAGGAAAGCAAATTATCACGCGTTAGTTAACAGGGAGCCAGAGCGAGAGACAGAGACTTAGTATCTGGGGTAAGTATTCGAGTCGATAAAGCGGGGGGCAGAGGGAGAGATGGAGAATCTATCTTGGAGTCAGGGAAGTCAGAGGTAAGTAATCAAGTCGATAAAGTGGAGGAGAATACTAAAGGAGACAAAGGCAATAATAAGGGCGACAAAAGCAAGATTGAAAGGGACAAACTATCTCGAACAGAGAACACTCCATACAAACAAAAAGTATGGACAGCTATGTATGCTAATACCCGTAGCTTGGGCAATAAAATTCTGGAACTAGAAGTGGAAATGAGGAATGCCGACCTTGACGTAGTGGCGATATCAGAAAGGTGGTTCTCGGAGTCCCACGGATGGGACATGGTCATACCAGGATATAACTTACTCCGTCGCGACAGAGAAGGCAAATCAGGAGGAGGAGTAGCTCTGTACATTAGAGAAGACATCAAAGTTACTAAAATCACCGACATCAAGTATAAGGGAGAATCCCTCTGGGTGAACCTTGCCAGGGGCAATAACAAATGCCTGTACCTTGGTGTTGTATACAGACCACCAATACAAAAGGGGGATGTAGACGATGAACTAATTGATGACATTGCGTGGAGACACAGTGTTATTGGGAGACTTCAATATGCCTGATGTGGACTGGAACGAACCTTCCGCTACTACCAGCGAAGAGCACACCTCAAGCAGATGGTACTAGAATCCACCAGGGATCAGGCAATCCTGGACCTGTTGCTCACCAACGGAGACAGTGTCACAGAAATATCGGTGGGAGAAACTAAACTAAACTAAACTAAACTAAGCCTTAAGTTTATATACCGCATCATCTCCACGCAGGCGGAGCTCGACACGGTTTACAAAGCCTAAAAATACAAGAAGAGGGGAGAGAGAGTTTACAAGGGCATATGAAAAGGGGGAAGTAGGAAGGAGATGTTATATATTAGAGAAAAGCCAGGTTTTCAGTTGTTTCCGGAACAGCTGGAGGGAGCCCAGGTTTCGCAGCGGGATAGTGAGATCGTTCCAAAGGCCCGTGATTTTGGAGAGGAGGGATCTTCCCAGTTTGCCTGCGTGGGGGATGCCACGTAGAGAGGGGAAGGATAGTTTATGTCTGTGGGCGGATCTGGTGGTAGCAGGCGTTTGGGCGAGGAAGGATAGAGGGATTAGTGGCGGAAGGATGCCATGAATTATCTTGAAAGCTAGACAGGAGCATTTGAAGTGAATTCTGGAAAGTACAGGGAGCCAGTGGAGCTTGGTAAGTAAGGGGGAGACATGATCAAATTTGCGTTTAGCAAAAATCAATTTGGCCGCAGTATTCTGGATGAGCTGGAGTCTGTGAAGACTTTTTTTTGTTAGGCACAGGTAAATGGCATTATCCCAGGACAAGCAGGCAGCATATTCTTAACGTATGGGTGACGTCACCGACGGAGCCCCGGTACGGACCTTTTAACTAGAAAGTTCTAGTTGGCCGCACCGCGCATGCGCTGGTGCCTTCCCGCCCGACGGAGGAGTGCGTGGTCTCCAGTTTCTTCGTTTCCGCGGAGCGAAGAAGACGCATGTGCTTTCAACGGCCGTTGAAAACTCTATTTTGCCTTCCCGCTCGCGATTTTTTGATCCCTTTTTGTTCTATATTTTGTCTTTTGACTTTACCTTCCTTTTTAAAAAAAAAAAAAAATGTGAACCACCAGGACCGTCTCGCCAACGCGCCCTGCCTTGGTGATGAACTTTTTGGGGAATCTCTTGATACCACAACACAAAAACTTTCGGCTCATGAGACCAGATGGGACACCCTCATCAAGCCGAAAAAGAAGACTCCACCGGCACGACCATACAGGCCTCAGTCCTCTTATCAACGTCGATTCTCTGCCAGGCCGCTGAATCCCCCTCAGCAACAATCCCGCCGGCCTCGCCACCAACAACAACAACACACTCAGGCTCGTTCTCAGTCCCACCAGGCGACCAAGCCTCTCCCTTCGACTAAAAACCCTCAGCCCTTTTGACTCCTGTCTCCAGGGCATAGCCAGTCTCCAACCTTCCATGCCTCTTCCTCAGCCTATCGGAGGCCGCCTCACCATCTTCCTCCACCGCTGGGAGGCCATCACGTCAGACCTGTGGGTTCTCAACATCATCCGTCACGGATACTCACTAAGGTTCCAAACTCTACCCATAGATCATCCTCCCGTAGAGTCTGCTTCTCACTCCTCCCAAATTCCTCTCCTCCTTCGGGAGGTCCAATCCCTTCTCCTCCTCAATGCCATCGAAGAAGTTCCGCAAGACCAGAGGGGTCAAGGTTTTTACTCCCGCTACTTCCTGGTACCCAAGAAAACGGGAGATCTTCGTCCTATCCTCGACCTCAGGAACCTCAACAAGTGTTTGGTCAAGGAGAAGTTCAGAATGCTCTCCCTTGCCACACTTTATCCTCTTCTCTCTCAACACGACTGGCTATGCTCCCTGGACCTCAAGGAGGCCTACACCCACATTCCAATCCATCAGGCTTCACGTCGCTACCTCCGATTCCAGGTTCAGAATCACCACTATCAATACAAGGTGCTGCCCTTTGGTCTCGCATCATCGCCCAGGGTGTTCACCAAGTGCCTGATTGTGGTAGCGGCCTTTCTCAGGTCCCACAACCTACAAGTGTTCCCCTACTTGGACGATTGGTTGGTGAAAGCAACAACCGCTCCACTTGTGCTGCAATCCACTCACCACACCATCTCTTTCCTCCATCTCCTGGGGTTCGAGATCAATTATCCCAAGTCGCATCTGCTTCCCACGCAGCGCCTTCAGTTCATCGGAGCTCTTCTCGATACCAACTCCATGAGAGCGTTCCTTCCTGCCGACCGGCACCGGACACTGCTTCACCTCTGTCGACAGGTACTCCTCCAACCATCCATCCCTGCTCGCAAGATGATGATTCTTCTGGGTCACATGGCCTCGACAGTCCATGTGGTTCCTCTGGCGCGACTCCATCTGAGAATACCACAATGGACCCTCGCCAACCAATGGTCACAGACCAGGGATCCTCTTTCTCATCCCATCTCTGTAACATCATCTCTTCAGCAATCTCTTCAATGGTGGTTGAACTCCTCAAATCTTTCCAGGGGCCTCCTTCTTCATCCGCCCCCTCATTCCATGATCATCACCACAGATGCCTCCCCCTATGCATGGGGAGCTCACATGGGGGATCTACGCACCCAGGGCCTCTGGACCCCTCAGGAGCGTCAACATCACATCAATTTCCTGGAACTCAGAGCCATGTTTTATGCTCTCAAGGCCTTCCAGCACCTTCTCTATCCTCAGGTTCTTCTCCTGTGCACGGACAACCAAGTCGCCATGTACTACATCAACAAGCAAGGCGGCACCGGATCTCGTCTCCTTTGTCAGGAGGCCCTCCGAATTTGGACCTGGGCCACAGCCCACAATCTGTACCTCAAAGCCGTCTATATCCAGGGCGAACAGAACTCCCTGGCCGACCGGCTCAGCCGCATCCTTCAACCTCACGAGTGGACCCTGGATCCTCCCACTCTCCACTCCATCTTTGCTCGATGGGGCACTCCACAGGTGGACCTCTTTGCAGCTCCTCACAACCATCAGCTGCCCCAGTTCTGCTCCAGACTCTTCTCTCCACATCGTCTGGCCCCGGATGCTTTCCTACTCGACTGGACGGATCGGTTCCTCTATGCCTTCCCTCCACTTCCTCTGATGTTGCGGACCCTGTTCAAGCTCCGCAAGGACAGGGCCACCATGATTCTCATCGCTCCTCGGTGGCCCAGACAACACTGGTTCTCCCTCCTGCTTCAACTCAGCGCCAGGGAGCCCATTCCTCTTCCTGTATTTCCTTCTCTGCTTACGCAGCAACATCAGTCTCTGCTGCATCCCAATCTGTCTTCCCTCCACCTGACAGCTTGGTTTCTCTCGGGCTGACCTCTCCAGCAAACCTGTCTCAGCCGGTCCGTCGCATTTTGGATGCCTCCAGGAAACCCTCCACACTCCAATGTTACCATCAGAAGTGGACCCGGTTCTCCGCTTGGTGTCTCCTTCATCATCACAATCCCACCTCCCTGGCGGTGGAAACTGTACTGGACTATTTGCTCTCTCTCTCCGACGCTGGCCTCAAGTCGACCTCAATCAGAGTGCACCTCTGTGCCATCACTGCGTTTCATGAGCCTATTCTTGGAAAACCCCTCACGGCTCATCCTCTGGTTTCCCGGTTCATGAGAGGCCTCTTCAATATCAAACCACCTCTTCAGCCTCCTCCCGTCGTCTGGGACCTCAATGTGGTTTTGTCAGCCCTCATGAAACCTCCTTTTGAGCCTCTTGCTACTACCTCGCTCAAACTTCTCACATGGAAGGTGCTTTTCCTCATTGCCATCACCTCTGCCAGGAGGGTTAGTGAGCTACATGCACTGGTCGCCGATCCACCGTTCACTGTTTTTCACCATGACAAGGTGGTTCTGCGTACCCATCCTAAATTCCTTCCTAAGGTGGTTTCAGCCTTTCACCTCAACCAGTCCATCGTACTGCCTGTCTTCTTCCCTAAACCCCATTCTCATCCTGGGGAACAGGCTCTTCACACGCTGGATTGTAAGCGTGCCCTGGCGTACTACCTTGACCGTACCAGGGCTCACCGCTCCTCTCCTCAACTCTTTCTGACCTTCGATCCTAACCGTCTGGGTCACCCTGTATCTAAACGGACGCTGTCCAATTGGCTTGCTGCCTGTATTGCGTTCTGTTATGCTCGGGCTGGCCTGTCGCTGGAAGGAGCTGTCACGGCCCACAGGGTCCGAGCTATGGCTGCTTCTGTGGCTTTCCTCCGCTCTACGCCTATTGAGGAAATCTGCAAGGCGGCCACTTGGTCTTCAGTTCACACATTCACTACTCACTACTGCCTGGATGCCTTCTCCAGGCGGGATGGACACTTCGGCCAATCTGTGTTACAAAATTTATTTTCCTAATGGCCAACCATCCCCCCTCCCTCTCTGTTAGCTTGGAGGTCACCCATACGTTAAGAATATGCTGCCTGCTTGTCCTGGGATACAGCACAGTTACTTACCGTAACAGGTGTTATCCAGGGACAGCAGGCAGATATTCTTACGACCCACCCACCTCCCCGGGTTGGCTTCTTAGCTGGCTTATCTTAACTGGAGACCACGCACTCCTCCGTCGGGCGGGAAGGCACCAGCGCATGCGCGGTGCGGCCAACTAGAACTTTCTAGTTAAAAGGTCCGTACCGGGGCTCCGTCGGTGACGTCACCCATACGTTAAGAATATCTGCCTGCTGTCCCTGGATAACACCTGTTACGGTAAGTAACTGTGCTTTACAGTAATCGAGTTTGGATAAGATGATGGATTGTACCAGGACGGCAAAGTGTTTTTGGTGGAAATAGGATCTAACTTTCCTAAGCATGTGGAGGCTGAAAAAACATGATTTTGCCAAGGAGTTCAGGTGATCGTTTAGGGAGAGGGAGGAATCGATAATGATGCCGAGGACCTTGCTTGAGAATTCAAGGCGAAGAGCGGGACCTGTGGGTAGAGTGAAGAGGGTGGGCAGGTGTGCTAACTTTGGGCCGAGCCAGAGTAGTTTTGTCTTTGATTCATTTAATTTCATCTGAACAGAGAGGGACCAGGCATGAAGTCTCATTATGCATGAGGTGATGTTCTCTTGGAGGTTTGTAAGGTTCTGGTCTGTTTCGAGGAGGATAAGGATATCGTCTGCATATGTGTACATTGTTTCAAGGGGGGATAGTTTGAGAAGCTTCAGGGAGGTCATATACATGTTGAAGAGGATAGGGGATAGGGGAGAGCCCTGTGGGACCCCGCAGGATGGTGTCCACGAGGTGGATTTGGAGCCGTTTGCGTTGACAGTGTAGGAGCGTGCGCGAAGGAAGTTTGAGAACCATTTTAGGACAAAGGAGTCTATTCCTATCTCGGAAAGTTGGTAGATTAGTATGTCGTGGTGCACGACGTCGAAAGCTGCGGAGAGATCGAACTGTAGGAGAACAGCAAATTTGTTTCGGGCGTGTAGTTGTTGCACCTTTGAGATTAGGGAAACTAGGAGGGACTCGGTGCTGAAGTTGGGCCTAAATCCGAATTGGTAGTGTTGGAGGATGGAGAATCTCTCTAGGTAAGCGGAGAACTGGGTAGCGACTATGGTCTCCAGAAGTTTTGTTAAAAGAGGGATGTTGGCTATGGGGCGGTAGTTCGATGGTAAGGAAGGGTCAAGATCGGCTTTTTTCAGAAGAGGGGACAAGGCAATGTGGCCCATTTCTGAGGAGAACAGGCCCGATAGTAAAGCTTTGTTTATAAGGTTTGTAAGGGAAGAGATGGCCTGCGCTGGGATGTTTTCGTAGAGGTAGGATGGGAAAGGGTCTAGGATGCACTTGCAGGATTTAAGTTTCAGGCAGAGTTTAGAGATCTGGGGCTCGGATACAGGTTCGAAAGTAGTCCATGATCTGTCAGCAGGGATAGGGTCGGAGTCTTTCAGAGGAAGAGAGTTGTAAGAGATAGCTGGGGGGAACGAACTCTTTATGGTAGAGATCTTCTCGTTGAAAAAATTAGCTAAGTCATTTGGAGATGGGAGGGTGGGGGAGGGGGAGGAGTCGTTTTTAGAAGTTAGGTTTCGCCAGATGTGGAAGAGTGTACTGTTTTGGTTTTTTGATCTGGAGATTTTATCTCCATAGAAGATCTTCCTAGCTTTTTTTAGTATGGAGTTGTAGGATTTGATGTTTTCTCTCCAGGATTGCCTATCTGAAGGGGATTTCGATTTTTTCCATCTTCGCTCGAGGGCTCGGCATTTCTGTTTTAGTTCCCTGTGGTATGGGAGATACCAGGGGGCCTTGTGAGAGTAGGAGATGGATTTAGTGGCTAGCGGGGCAAGAGCACGGTACGTGGTTTCCGAAAGAGTCACCCAGTTGTGCCAGAATGCGTCTGGGTCCATGAGAGTGGGAAGAGGAGGGAATTTGTTGAGGAACTGGGACCAGAATAGTTCACTAGTGATTTTTTTGCGGTAGGTGATGGAGTTTGAGGCTCGGGTAGGGGTACCAAGGACTGACATGAAGACAGGGAGGCAAAAATGGCCTAGGAGGTGATCAGACCAGGGAACAGATTCCCAACGGGTCTCAACAGTGGAGGTTTTGTGCTCAGTCAGGTCAAGAAAGCTGATGATGTCGATGGAGTGCCCCTTTTCGTGGGTAGGGGTGGGTGGTGGGGCGGTGAAGCCTAAAGAAATAAGGAAGTCTTTGAAATCAGTTGTGTCCTTGTTGGTGTTGTCCTCTAGGTGAAGGTTTATGTCGCCAATGATCAGTAGTCTTTGGAATTTTAGATAGGCCCTTGTTATGGTCTCAAGAACAATTTCGGAGGATTTGTTCCAGGGGGAAGGAGGGCGGTAAAGTAACAGGATGCCTAATGGGTGGGGATGAAGTTCGTCTCCAGCGACCACAACATGGTGTGGTTCCACCTCAAGAAAGGGACCACTAGGTAGGTCAAATACATTGACTAAGGTCTTATATTTTAAAGGAACTAACTTTCAGGGCATGGGGGAATATGTCTACAAAGCGCTGCAAAACCAGTGCAAGACGGACAATGTAGAGGTGCTATGGACAGCTCTGAAATCTACTCTGCAAGAGGCAACCAACAGATATATAAAAACTGTGAGCAAATGACGCAGAAAAAATAGACCACAGTGGTTCTCTGCAGAGATCTCAGAACTAGTAAAGCAAAAGAAAAAAGCTTTCGCAACCTACAAACAATCACACCGACCAGAATCTAAAGAAACCTACCTGGTGAAATCTAAAAAAGTTAAAGCAACAGTCATAGAGGCCAAACTCCGGATGGAAGAAAACATAGCTAGGCAGGTTAAAAAAAGAGGATAAATCCTTTTTTAAATACGTTAGCTACAGGAAGAAGAACACAAGCGGTATTGGGCGCCTAAAGAAACCTGATGGTAGCTTTGCAGATTCAGACGCAGACAAAGCAAAACTACACAATAACTACTTCTTCTCAGTCTTCACCTGCGAAGCACCAAGATCCGGACCTCAGCTACAGACAAAGGGGAGCTCAGAGGACCCATTCCGGACATGGAATTTACAGCGAGCAATGTCTACTATAAGCTATCAAAAGTAAAGATAAGCAAAGCTATGGGTCCGGATAATCAACACCCCAGAGTACTTCGAGAATTGAGAGATGTCCTGGCAGAACCATTAACCGAGCTTTTCAATCTTTCCATAAGCAAGGGAAAAGTTCCCTTGGACTGGAAAACCGCCAACATTATTCCACTCCACAAAAAGGGATGCAGGTCAGAGGCTGAAAATTAAGACCGGTGAGTCTCACATCAATAGTGAGTAAACTCATGGAAACATTGATTAAAAATAGATTGGACACTATTCTGGACGACGAAAGATTAAGGGATCCCCACCAGCATGGTTTTACAGTGTCTCCATGCGAAAAGACGGAACTCTGAGAGCCCTGTTGACCCCCTTCAAATCTAAGATAGGCCGAAAAGTCCCCTCTTTCTTGGGCACCACAAAGTAAATCAAGTACCTGCTGGTGCATGACTCCTGAGGGGGCACTGGAACCACAGCTATGAGATCTAGCAATCTTTGAAGGGTCTGGCGAAAAGCCTGCTTCTTCTACTCGGCGCGACAAGAAGCTAGAAAATGATCTGGCAAGGAATGGGAAAACTCTAGAGCATAACTGTCCCGAATCACCTCCAAGACCCACTGATTGGACGTGATTGCTACCATTTATGAGAAAATCTGCGCAGCCGGGTACCCACTGGAACCAGAGGGGCCACCAGCAAAGAGTCATTGGGCAGGGCAGGCTGCAAGGGAAGCGGCGGGGGGATTTCCAGCCCCCCGACAGGCTCCCCGAAAGGACTGCATGTGGTGAAAGAAACGCCCCCGGGAAAACTCAGAAGACGGGAAGATAGCAGCCCAATGGCCAGTGCGAAACCGGCATCAGCTGATAAAGAAACAGCTGAGAGAGAGTCCCCAGCTGAACCAGGGGTAAGGGAATCCTTTTTACCCTCACCGTTGGCAGTTGAGGAAAACCCTCTGTGGGCGGTGGGGGAAGACTGGGCTTCCCCACTGCTTTCTGCCAACTTGCAAGGCACTAGCGGTGGGCAGCTCGGGATGCCTGCAGCCGCTGCTGATGGAGCCCCTGCACCGCACCGGCCTGTACACCACTTGCACAGGGGGGGCCGCAAGTGTCTCACGACTGGAGCAAAATGAGCACTTCTTCCCCTGTGAAGTGCTCATTGCTCCATATGCGACCTAGCTAGGAAAAAAGTGCCCGTTAGTTGAAAAATACAGTAAAATACAGAAAATTTAAAGGGAAAGCAACCCTTCAGATCTGCACTACCTCAGGATTTTTTTTTACACAACAGACTTCACTGGCTCTCTAAACAATATGCCTTACCACCAGGGGGTAAGGCTTACTGTTGAGGCACCTCTAGAAAAATGTTGGGGAGGTGGAGCGTCTTTCCTTCCTCACCTCCTCTCTTCAATACCTCACAACATCGATTCCCATGTGCTGCCTGCCATTAACCTGGAAGTCTCTCTGCAATAGAGATGCCTCCAGGTTAAAAGCAAGTAGCATGTTGGAATTACTGCTGATGCCGTGACCCATTCTAGGAACGTCGAGGAAGTAGGAGATTCTGCACAACTGTGAAAGTCTGCGCAAATTCTGCCTTGCGCAATGGCACAGAATTCCGCCATGAGTAAAAGGGGAGTAGGGAGATTGAAGTTGGCTTTCCATTTTATTGTGAGGAGCTCCCGATTTGTATGTCTTATCTATGAGGCTGTATAACTTATATTCAAAGTAGGGTTGGGAGCCCTTGCCAGTCAAAGCTCTTGCGCTATACAGCAAAACACAATCCTTGAAACTTGATCTTTTAAAACAGCCTTTGTGGATTTGACTGTTTATGATCCTATCAGATGTGATATAGAACTTCTGGTTGAACATTGAATGCATGAAAATTGATTCTTCATACTGAAGGCACAATGGACATTAGAGATATTCTTTTAAATACAGGGGGAAGGGAAGGGCTCTCAATGTAATAATAATAATAATAACAGTTTATATACCGCAGGACCGTGAAGTTCTATGCGGTTTACAATGCTTAGAAATGTTACAGATTGAGTGAATAAACAGAGTTACAGATTGAATGAACAAACAAAGTACAGATTTAGCGACAGGTGATTCTTGCGCTCGGTTGTTAAGGACTAAGATTGAATGGGTTAGTCTCCTAAGTATTTCAGGAATAGATGCATCAACATAGATTTCATGCATATTCATTGGGGAAATCCTGAAAACCCGACTGGATTGCAGCCCTCAAGGAGGGACTTAGAGACCCCTGAACCATGATTTAAAGATATTTGTCCCGCTATTGGTATGAACGAGTAAAAGGGTGGTAGATATGAGTTGGAATGAACTCTCCTGGTGGATGTTGTCAAGACAAGGACTGTATTTGAATTTAAGAAAATCTTAACAGGGAGGAAGAGATAGAACAGTGGTTCCCAACCCTGTCCTGGAGGAACACCAGGCCAATTGGGTTTTCAGGCTAGCCCTAATGAATATGCATGAAGCAAATTTGCATGCCTATCACTTCCATCATATGCAAATCTCTCTCATGCATATTCATTAGGGCTAGCCTGAAAACCCGATTGGCCTGGTGTTCCTCCAGGACAGGGTTGGGAATCACTGAGATAGAAGATGATCTAGATGGGACATGTGGCTATCTGCTGTCATTTTCTATGTTTCTATGATCTGAGTCCCTGGGCAATAAGGATCATAGGACTTTAAACACCTATTAAAATGATTAAATTAAATGGAGGATAGGGAAGAGCGGACACTCCGGCAGGTCCCTATTGTCCCAATGGTTAGTCCGCCCCTGGAGGTAAGGTGCAGTGCATATGCATGTCTTGAATGCAATTACAAGAGCCTAGACCAGGGGTAGGCAATTCTGGTCCTCGAGAGCCAGAGCTGGAGCCAGGTCAGGTTTTCAGGATATCCACAATGAATATGTATGATATAGATTTGCATCTCAAGGAGGCAGTGCTTGCAAGTCCATCTCATACATATTCATTGTGGATATCCTGAAAACCTGATCTGGTTCCGGCTCTCGAGGACCGGAATTGCCAACCCCTGGCCTAGACCACTGCAGGCCTTTGCACTAAAACTATACACTAGCACAGGGGTAGGCAATTCCAGTCCTCCAGAGCCACAGGCAGGTCAGGTTTTCAGGATATCCACAATGAATATGTATGAGATGGATTTGCACGCACTGCTTCCTTGAGATGCAAATCTATCTCATGCATATTTATTGTGGATATTTTGAAAACCTGACCTGTGGCTCTTGAGGACCGGAATAGCCTACCCCTGGCCCCTATGCTTTGCAAGGATTCAAGTTGCAACAGATATGTTAAGGTTGCAGTGAGATCTGGATGATCCATCTTTTACCTACCTCATATTTGCAAGCTCGTGACGCACTTTACACACGTAAGGTCTATCGAAAACTGCGGGTCTGGCGGAATAGTGCCGATAGGACACCCCCCCCCCCAATTAATATTGCGGCCCCTAGCCTGCAGACCTTCAAGAGTCTGACAATTGCCATATTCAATCGTGCTCATGACAGAAATTATATGAAAATGCAGGTTAAAGTAGCTGCTGATGGTTCTTTGAGATTATTGCTATCGGCAGTCATTTTGTTTGCTTAAGAGTAGACCAAAATTGCTGCCTAGGCAGTCTCCGAGTTTTGCCAAGCCCCGGACGAAGCTAGTTCCACTGACGCGTCCAGCGCCTTCCTACAGAAGCCCCCAGACAATCTGACACTAGATTAGAACATGACACTGAGCTGGCCCGAGGCATCAACGTCTCCAATGAGGTTAAACTCTTGTTATCTACTCCAGGACCCATTTTATTCCTATGGGCCCTGCTGCTGATAGCACGTCTTTAATCTTTACTAAAGGACCACCCCCAGATGCTTATTAGCCAACCCCGCCCCCAGGCCCGCACTTCCTGTTTCCGACGGAAGAAAAAGTGGCTAGCGCAGAGCGTGCGTGTTTTGACTTGGCTGTCGCGATCTCTAGCAGTAACGATAAGCGTGAAGGTAGGAAGGTAGAGGGAGAGATGCCGACTTTAAATATTGGACTACAGATGATAGCGAAATAGGTGAAGCGTAGAGGGTTAGATGCCAGATGTTGATTTACTATTTTGGGGTTGTTTTTTCTTTCCTGTTTCTGAGGTCTCTGGTCCCTTCCCAGTACCCAGTAGTTCTATCTGTGGGCTAGACCAGACCTCAAAAGGAGGTGGGATTCTCCTTAGCAGGGGAATGCAGCTACATTTGCTGGTGACGTTTTCTGGATGCATTCTGTGTCGTAACTCCCCTCTAGCTAAGTGTAGCGACTCCTATTTGCTTCAGTTTTGATTCTAGCTTTTAATTGATATTAGTGGGGTAGGAGGGAGGGAGGGTAAGTATGGCTGCATTCTTCTACTGTCTAGTAAGAACCCCCCATTACAGGTAAGTATTTCACTTTCTCTGGAGACAACAGGGAAAATGCTGGCTAATGATCCACATTCAACAGTGATAGTGAAAAACCTCTGGTACAGGGCAGGATTAATTTGTCGAGGGCCCCTAGATACACAAGTCTACTGGGCTCCCTGCCCCAAACCACATGCCCTGCCCCAATCCACCATAACCTACCCCGCGCCTTGCTCTGCTCCCATTTTTTAACCCAATCCAGCATGTACCCTTTTTTCTTTCTCCTCTCCACTTCCTTCCCTCCTTCTCGACATGTGGGTGACGTCATCCACGGAGCCCCGAGCGGACAGTCTTGCAAGCAGACTTGCTTGAAGATCTTTAAGCTTGTGAGTGTACCACGCATGTGCCTTCCACCCGAGTCAGGGCGCGCATCTCCTCAGCGTGGCCTCAGTTCTTAGTTTTCCGTGGAGCCAGAAGCCCTGTTCCTCTACTCTGCGCAATCGCTAAGTGCCTCTTCACCGCGTTTTGTCCCTTTTTTTGTTTTTGGAAATCAGGTGAATCGCTGTGCGACGCGTCAAATAAAACCCAAAAACCATATTTTTTTCTCTCTTTCGTTTGACCTGGGAATCCCAGGTCTCAGCCTGGCCGCCTTGCTTCGTGTGGCTGTGGCTGTGGTTTTGGCCTTATGTCCTGGCATGTCACAGGTTTTAAAAAGTGCGGTCGGATGATTTCAATTACTGACCCTCATCGTTGGTTTGTTGAGTGCCTGGGGGACGATCACCGGACCGAATCCTGCACGCGTTATGCTACTCTTCAACCACGGGCTCTTCATAGGCGACGAGCGAAGTTCCTTGAGCTCTTCGGAGCTATGGATCCTCCAGTTGGTGCGGCCTCAACCCCGGCCCTGCTGGGGGTCTTGGCCTCGCAGGCCTTGACCTCATCAAAGTTGCCCTCGACCTCCAGGGCCTCGGTGGCTGCTCGAGCAAAAACCCCTGCTTCGGGTAAGTCTCCTCTTCCTCAGATGTGCTGGCGAAGAAGCCTTCCACGGGGTCTCAGGTGGTGCACTGCAGACCTCTTCGAGACATTCCTCCAAGTGTGCCTCCAAACATAGGGAATACTCTTCATCGGAGCGCACTGTTGCACCAGTATGACCAGTCCCTATGGTCTCGGTGCTGATGTTCGAGGACATGTTGAAGGCCATCCTGAAGACTCAGCTCTTGTCGGTCTTGAGTCAGCTTGCTCCTGCCTCGACCCTGCTCTCGGCAGCCCATCCTGAGCATCCTTCTGAGGCCCCTCAAGTTCGGTCTCGCAGGTCTCGCCGGCTGTCTTCCAGTGATTCTTCTCCTGTTGATTCGAGGCTTGGGTCCCCGGCCGTGGGCCTCGATCGAAGCACTGGGCTCCATCTGCCTCGACCTCGAGGCACTCGCCGTCTAAGCGACCGAGGGACTCACCTCGGCGAGGACGGGCCCCGCATACCTCGAGGTCCCTCGAGGCCTCTGTGCAGCCGAGACACGGGTCTCGTTATCGACGGCCGCCTTCCCCTTCTGTCTTGCTGGGGCGCGGCTTGTCAAGGTCAAGGTCCCCTCTTTCGAAGCCATCTTGGAGGTTTCCTTCTTCTCCTGTTCCTCGAACTCTGGGATCTTCTCCCAGCATGATGCGGCATGGGCGTTCTTTGACACCCCCCCCCCCCCCCGAGGTCGCGGAGCAGGACTTCCCCGTTATCCTTTTCTCTGGACTCTGATTTGCCTGCTCTGTATTCTAGGGAAGCGTCCCCTTTTCGGCGGCTCAACGTTCTGGATCTTCGCTGCACAAGGCCCTTTCTTCTCGGACCTCCTCCTTCACAAGATTTGTCTCGGACATGGGTAAGGCTCTTCAGCTGGATCTACAGTCTGAATCCCGGTATACCCAGGAGTATTTGGATGAGTTGGAGCTCCCTCATCAACCCAGGGAGTCTTTGCGTCTTCCTCTGAATCAGGTGTTGAAACAGACTTTCTTCAGAAATCTGGAGAGTCACTATGCTATTCCTGCCATCCCTTCCAAGATGAAATCTCGCTATCGCACGATCCCTTGTAAGGGCTTTGAGAAGGTGCAGCTATCCCAGCAGTCTTTGGTTGTGAAATCTTCACTGAAGAAATCTAACTCCTCCAGGGTCTACGCTACTGTCCCTCTGGGCAGGGAAGGGCGGACAATGGACAAATTTGGCCGCCGTCTTTATCAGAACTCGGTGATGGTGAACCGTGTCCTTAATTACAACTTTAATTTTACCTCCTATTTCAAACACTGCCTGAAGATCCTGCAGTCTTTTCTCCCTGACTTGCCCGCTCACCGTTGACCGGACTTCTGTCTAATTCAGGAGACGCTATCCCAGATTCATCTCTATATGCTCCAGGCCATGTATGACGCCTTTGAACTGTCATCTAGGGTTACGGCCTTTGCGGTGGCGATGCGCCGCTTCGCCTGGCTACGCATAGTGGATATGGATCCCAATTTACAGGATTGTCTGGCAAATCTTCCTTGTGTGGGGATCGAGCTCTTTGATGACTTGATTGACACGGCCACGAAACGCCTGTCGGAACACGAGCGATCTTTCGCCTCCCTGGTGCGACCTAAGGTGCGAGCCCCTCCTGCTAAGCCATATAAGCTTCCTCCAAGGCGTTACCCACAGAAGTCTGTGCTGGCTCTCTCCCGTCTGCCACCGCGGCGACTGCAGCAGCATCCTTCTAAACCTCGGATGCCTGCGGCAGCAAAACCAGCGCCATCTTTTTGACAATTTCAGTCAGCATACCAGTCCCTTTCGTCCACCAGCCGTCCCCCCTGCCCATCGGGGATCGGCTCATTCTTTTTTATCATTAGTGGGAGCTGATTACATCGGACACCTGGGTTCTCACCATTATTCGGGAGGGGTATTCTCTTCACTTCCGGCATGTACCTCCAGATCAGCCCCTAAGAGAGTTTCCTTCAGACAGGTCGCAACTTCCCCTTCTGCTTCAGGAGGCTCAGGCTCTCCTCTGCCTCCGAGCTGTCGAGGAGGTTCCTATGTGCTAGCAGAACTCAGGGTTTTATTCCCAGTTTTTTTTCTGGTTCCCAAGAAGACCGGGGACTTGCGTTCCATTCTGGACCTGAGAGCTCTCAACACATGTCAAGGAAAAGTTTTGCATACTCTCTCTCCCGACTTTGTACCCCCTAATGGACGAGGGGGACTGGTTATGCTCCCTGGATCTCAAAGAGGCCTACACTCGCATCCCAATTCATCCGGCCTCTTGCCAGTTTCTGAGATTTCGGTTAGGGAATCTCCATTTTCAGTATCGTGTTCTCCCTTTCGGATTCGCTTGTTCCCTGAGGGTTTTCACGAAGTGTCTTGTGGTAGTAGCCGCAGCCCTGCAGCTGCAGGGTTTTCAGGTATTCCCTTATCTCGACGACTGGCTCATCAAAGCGTCATCTCAACTGTAGGTTATTACAGCGACCCAACAGACTATTCTGTTCCTTCAACGTCTGGGATTCGAGATCAACTTCCCCAAGTCCCAGTTGTGTCCTTCCCAGTCTCTCCAGTACATCGGAGCGGTGTTGGATACTCTTCATCTCCGATCGTTTCTGCCTCGACCTTGTCGGGAGGCTCTCGTCCGCCTTTTCCGTGGGTATATCTTCTTTCGACCATCTCGGCCAAGCACATGATGGTCCTGCTGGGGCACATGGCCTCAACCGTTCATGTGACACCTTTTGCCAGACTTCATCTTCAAGTTCCTCAGTGGAACCTGGCCTTGCAGTGGCGGCAGGACCGCGATCCGGTCTCTTGCTGTATCACGGTGACTCCTTTATTGAAACGATCTCTCAGCTCAGATCTCAATTTTTCCAGAGGTTTTCTGTTTCATGCGCCCCCTCCGCAAAAGATCCTGATGACGGACTCGTCCACCTATGCTTGGGGGGCTCACATCGATGGCCTCCGGACCCGGGGCCCTTGGTCCGGCGAGGAGCGGCTCTGTCACATCAATCTCTTGGAGCTCTGAGCCATTTTCAATGCTCTCAAGGCTTTCCGTCATCTGCTTTGCGACCACGTGGTTCTCGTTCAGACGGACAACCAAGTGGCTATGTATTATGTCAACAAGCAGGGCAGTACGGGTTCGCTGTCTCTTTGCCGGGAAGCTCTGAGGATTTGGGATTGGGCGATACATCACATCGTTCTCAGAGCAGTTTATATTCAAGGCCAGCAGAACTGCTTGGCAGACAAACTGAGTCGCCTTCTGCAACCTCACGAATGATCCCTCAATTCGTCGACTCTGCGTTAGGTGTTTGCTCGGTGGGGGACCCCGCGAGTAGATCTGTTTGCATCCCCCCTCAACCACAAGTTACCTCGTTTCTGCTCCAGGATTTATTCTCCTCACCGGCTCAAGGCGGATGCTTTCCTTTTGGACTGGACGGACCTGTTTCTCTGTGTGTTCCCTCCATTCCCTCTGATTTTGAAGACTTGTCTTGCTCAAGTCCGTCCACGCCACCATGATTCTGATAGCTCCTCAGTGGCCCAGACAACCTGGTTCTCCCTGCTGCTTCGACTCAGTGCCAGGGAGCCTCTGCTTCTTCTGGTTTTTCCTTCTCTGCTTTCTCAGAGTCAAGGTTCTCTTCTTCATCCCACTTGGTACCTCGTCACCTAACTGCTTTGTTCCAGTTCTCTCAGTCTGTTCGGGATGTTCTCGAGGCTTCCAGAAAGCGGTCCACTAGGCAGTGTTATTCTCAAAAGTGGACCAGATTTTCCTCTTGGTGCGCTACGTTACACATGGAGCCGCATTCTGCTTCCTTGTCTTCCATGCTGGACTATCTGATGCACTTGTCGGTCTGGTCTCAAGTCAACATCTATTCGTGTCCACCTCGGTGCCATTGCTGCTTTTCATCAGCCGCTTGAAGGGAAACCACTCTGTACATCCAGTGGTTTCCCGATTTGTGAAAGGTCTTTTCAATGTCTGTCCTACTCTCAAACCACCTCCGGTGGTTTGGGATCTCAATGCTGTCCTTGCTCAGTTAATGAAGCCTCCTTTTGAGCCAATCGATCGGGCTCATTTGAAGTTTCTCACTTGGAAAGTAGTGTTTCTTATTGCTCTCACGTCTGCTCGCAGGGTCAGTGAGCTGCAAGCCTTGGTTGCGGACCTGCCTTTCACTGTTTTTCATCATGATAAGGTGGTCCTCCGTACACATCCTAAGTTCTTACCTAAGGTCAGTGTTCTCCATAGGGCCTTTCAGCCGGGCGGCCCCCCGGGTAATTTAGATGACCGCCCAGCTAAATGCTGCCGCTGCTGCTCAACATTAAAAAAAAAAAAAAATCCGGCTTGGAGATTTCACGCCTTAGCCCCTAGCGAACTTATGCTCCGGGGCTCTAAAGTGTGCGTGCCGGCTTCCCTTCTCTTCCCTCCGAAACCGGAAGTTATGTCGGGGGGAGGGGGGGGGGAGAGAAGGGAAGCCGGCACCCGCACACTTTAGAGCCCCGGAGCATACATTCGCTACGGGCTAAGGCGATTGTGGTTGGTTTTGAATAAAAGTTTCTTTTCATAATAAATGTAAATGCCAGTAATCAAACATCAACAACTCTACCTAAAAAAAGACACTATTACAAACATTAGAACGGCCCGAAAACAGACTAGGAAAAACCGGGACTCCATAGATCTCTGAATTCTTCACACTATATAACAAGAAAAGAAATTACTCCCTTCAACAGAATATGCTCCGGGAACAAACAAATCGCCATAATTCCCCTTCACCTAAACTTCCAGCTAGCACCATGAAACCGCAATTACTTCCGGTGTAAAGAAAGGAGGTCACAACCAAAAGGAAGCAAAAAGGCGTTTGGATCAGAGCTGGCTCTTCGTCGTGTCAGTAATGCAGATAGTGGGAGTTAGGATCCGGGTTTTAGCTTAATTAAGATGGGTATCCATTATTTTAAAATGCATTTAGATCAGAAAAATGGAAGTCTTTTAGGAAACAGCATTAATTGTGGGGATAGTAGGGGTTGCTTTTAGGGCCAGTGAGCAGTTAACCAAGGCCTCTTCTGAGGGGCAATAAAGACCACCAACAGTTAAAGCAAAGCAATAGATCTTGATAGCCAAATAAACACAAAGAAGCTTCAATATATTATTTTACTTGCAGTGGGTGTTTTCAACTACCCCATTTATAATTATACATGCAGCATTATATACCGTAGATATATAGCATGATTTAATATTCTAAAGTATTTTGTCCAATTAGCAGTGCTGGCATTAGTGAGATTGAAACAAGGCACTTGCATGGGCACCCATGCTAGAAGGGGCCATAAGCCTTCCTACAACTGAAGGCAGCAGTGCTGGGCCTCTGTATGGAAATATGATGGAAGATAAAGGTCAAATGGCCCCATCCAGTCTACTCATCCACTGTAACCATTATCTCTTCCTCTCTGAGATCCCACACTTTTTTGAATTCAGACAAAGTCTCTTGTTTCCATCACCTCTTCTGGGAAATTGTTCTATGCATCTACTACCCTGACGTGACATTGCATATTTTAAAGTCATCTGCCTTGACTAACCTGACCATTTATATTTTTTTATCAAAAGGGGACATCTACTAATTGTCAGTCACACCCCCAATCCTGCCCTAGCCCCACCCCAATTCCACCCTAATCCCGCCCCCAATTTCTTCCATTCATTTTTCATGTACACATAATATCTTATTAATTCATAATGGCCTCATTCCCATGTCCTTAGTGCCCCCAGTGTGCTTCCTTCCTATGTCCTTAGTGCCCCTAGTGCAGGGGTAGGGAACTCCGATCCTCGAGAGCTGTATTCTAGTCGGGTTTTCAGGATTTCCCCAATGAATATTCATGAGATCTATTTGCATGCACTGCTTTCAATGCATATTCATTGGGGAAATCCTGAAAACCCGACTGGAGTACAGCTCTCGAGGACCGGAGTTCCCTACCCCTGCCCTAGTGCCTCCTTCCTATGTGCTTAGTGCCCCCAGTGCCTCCTTCCTGTATCCTTAGTGTCTCTTTCCTATGTCCTTAGTGTCCCATCCTATGTCCTTAGTGCCCTCAGTGCCTCCTTCCTATGTCCTTATGTAGGTCGGGACAATGGGACTGTCGGTCCAAAAATGGGACTGTCCCATTGAAAACGGGACGTATGGTCACCTTATGCATGAATGATTGACTCAGCATTGACAAGAAGGGGGACTTATTTTTTTAAGCCATCAAGTCTGCATCCCCCTGCCCCGACACCTCAAAATTACTTTGTCATCTAGTAGACTCCCCTATTATTGCCACGAAAACAACAAATTATTTTCTTCAGTCGTTCCACGTCTACAAACAGATTATATTCAAGCAAACAATGGATCCAAGATTTCCCCCCCACCACAAAAAAAAAAAATTCTGACTTAGGTTGAAGCTGAATATAGAAGGAATTCTGGGCACAACCTGGTCCTCGCAGGTTGTGGATAAGAGCGGATTAAAGGGTAGGCCCAGGAGGCAGATGCCTAGGGCCGGCGTTAGAGGGGAAGCAAACAGCAACAGATCCGGGGGGGGGGGAGGGGGGGGAAAGCAGCGATCCAAACTTCTTTGCTAAACTCCTAAATTGGTGCCCTGGCATGGCAGCTGCCCTGAAGCTTTCCCTCTGCCTCGATGTGTCCTGTCAGAAACGGGAAGTTGCGGCAGAGGGAAAACTTCGGGGTAGCTGCCGTGTCAGGGCCCCTCTGAAAAGGACAGTTTTGGCTGCGAGGGAGAAGCGATCTCTTGCCTGGCCTCCTCCCCCCCTACTCTTCAGCTTTTCCCCTTCTTGGCTGTATTAGCAGGCAGGCGGGAGCAAGAAGAGGAGCTGCCCCGGGCACTCTGTTTAGGGCCGCGATGGTCGTCTACTTTTTCTCTGCTTCCCCGATGCGGCAGGAACAAAAGCTGCCTTCCTTCTCCTCTCTTCCCCGACGTCAATCTTGATGTCAGAGAGGACATTCCGGCCCAACCATGCAGCGATTGGCTGGCCTGGAACGTCCTCTGCGATGTCAAAATTGGCGTCGGGAAGAAGGCAAGAAGCAGCAGTGGACCAGGCTTTGAATTGGCGCAGCAGGGAGGGAAAGTGATCACCCGTCTCGGTGTCCCCATGCACTGCTTCATGACGCTGTCCCTGAAAACGGGATATTTCGGTGTCCCGAAGCGGTGGATTGGGACAATGGGATAGTCGGTCCGAAAACAGGACGTATGATCACCTTAGCCTTGATCTCTTAAAAAAAAAAAAAATGATAATTAACATTTTCTCTGCGTACAGTGTGCTTTGTTTTTTCAAATTTTATTGTTGGTAGATCATTTTGACTTGGCCATTTTTAAAAAAGTAGCTCGCAAGCCAAAAAAGTGTGGGCACCCCTGCTGTACTGTCTTGAAGAAAGATTTGGCCTCTAAAAGCTAATTGAAAAATGGAATAGTCCAATAAAATGGTATTTTCTTATTTCTCATATTTGTTTTATTTCTATTTATTAATTTGTAAAGTGGTGATTGTTACGTAGCAGTTTTTTTTCAAATTTACATCTACTGTCTTTATATTTTGCACAGTATTAGAGGACATGCCACTGTTTCTATGGTGTTGCATTGTATGCAGAGTCTGGTTTCTTGGTTCAGTTTAACTTTTGTCTACATAGTTCTGTTTTTAGTTTGTGATTATTCCATATTGGGCGAGGGTGTATCTGTCTGTGTGTATGAAAAGGACATGGTTTTCTGTTAGCATCGACTGTACAGGATCAATTGACTGTGCAGGATCTGGCTTGTTTAGTTTTACATTGCGTGTGTTGGTGTTCTAGTGCTCACTGAAGTGTTTAAGATGCTGCCTTTTCCTAGGTGCACCCTTGTTGTGTGACTCATGGATTATTACTAAAAATATCTTTTCTATAGAGAGGAGAGGGTTGTTAAAAAAAAATGATCAGCACTGGCTGTCATATATACTAGGTACGCCACTGGATTTGATAACCCTATTCTAATTTTACTGTTGATATAGGTGTTGTCCCTCCCCCCTACACACACACTATAAAGAATTAAATTAAAGTATATTAACATCAAGCAGCTTTCAAATGACATTATAAGCAAATAAAAATAAAATATTTTTAATACATTGCTAATTATTATCTGCATCTTTACCTAAACTGTTTTGCCCTAGCTCTCACCTTGCTCTACAGCAAAATAAAAAAGTAGCAGATAAAGATCAATCACACAGGTCTCCTTCAAGGCTCAGTAACACCTTTCCATAAATTATGTGGAAGAGGTCTGGAAGTGGGGATAGCATCTATTTCATATCCACAGTGAGACCTCAGGAAGGAACCTAGCGATCAAAACATTATTAGAGGTGCTGTAGAGCCATTTCTTGTATGACTGGATGAGCTATATTTATCTATTTTTTTTTTAGTTGTTTAAATTCATGCAGAAATAAATGGCTAGATTGAACCTAATGACTTCTTAATGCATTTCCCTTTTTTAAACCTCTATACCATTTGAAAGAGGGCAAATATCTAATTATTCCCTTCTAGAATTGGATACTTCTTAAATTTAGTAAAAATATTCTGGCATAAGTGTCAAGCCTTAAAAAAAGGAAGTCATATTGAGCATTGGAAAATAATAATAAAAATAGTTCACATTTAGGGCTCCTTTTACTAAGCTGCGATAGCGGTTGTAGCGTGCGCTTAGCACGTGCAGAATTGCCCCGCGCGCTAGACACTAAAGCCAGCATTGAGCTGGCATTAGTTTTCCTGCGTAGCGCGGGGGTTATCGCACGCTAAAAATGCTAGCACACCTTAGTAAAAGAGGGGGTTAATTTTCCCCACCACCAAATTTCCCCATCCCGCCCCACCCAGCTACTTTTTCATGCCACCCAGCTGGAAAAAATTTCTGGGGAGAACACTGAAGGTGATTTCGGATTTCCACCTCAACCAATCCATTGTTCTTCCAATATTTTTTCCTAAACCTCATTCTCATCCTGGAGAGGTGGCGCTTCACACTCTGGACTGTAAGTGTGCGTTGGCTTTCTACTTGTAACACACTCGGGCTCATCGGACTGCTCCTCAACTCTTCATATCTTTTGATCCGAATCGGTTGGGGCGTCCCGTGTCTAAGCGAACCATCTCCAACTGGTTGTTTGCTTGTATCTCTTTCTGCTATGCTCAGGCTGGTCTCCCTCTACAGGGTCAGGTCACGGGGCATAAAGTCAGAGTGATGGCGGCGTCTGTAGCTTTCCTCAAATCAACTCCTGTTGAGGAAATCTGCAAGGCTGCCACTTGATCCTTGGTTCAAATCTTCACCTCTCACTCCAGTGTTCCCTCTAAGCGGGCGGGTGTTGTGAGCAAACTTTTTTCACCGTGAGCCAAAAATATCGGGCGCCAGCAAGTTATGAGCCAACTCGCCCGATTCTCCTCTCGCCGCCCTGCCATCTGCCGTACGCCTCTTCCGATCGTGCGCTGTGACGAGAAACGTGTGCGCTGCGATGTAATATTTTGTGCGCCAGCGCACGCCAGCGCAGCTTAGCGGAAACACTGGTTCAAATGGTTTTATTTATTTCCCCAAATTTATTTTTGTTATACGCATTGAAAATATTTGATATTGCGTTTAAATCAAAATCTCAATAAACTTGAAACGAGTGCCCGTGAGATTGTGGGAGGGTTAAATACTCAAAACTTAGAAGTTTTTGCTACGCCAGCTTTCTGGTATCTTTACATACAGTGGCGTACCTAGCATATGTAACATCCGGGGCCCATCATTTTTTGGCACCCCCCCCCATCTGTAAGAAAAACATGATTTTTAGTAACAAACCACACGTCACACATGAGTACCTAGGAAAAGGCAGCATCTTACATATTGCAGTGAGCAGTACATCAATACACCCATTGTAAAACTAAACAAGCCAGACCAGCACAGATCAATCCTACACCGTCAATCCTAACAGAAAACCATGTCTTTCGAACACACAGAACACAGAAAACACCTTCGCCTAGTAAGGAATATGTAATCACAAACTAACCCCTCCCTCTTTTACAAAACTGTAGTGTGGATTTTAGCTACGGAGGTAACAGCTCTGATGCTCATAAAATTCTGAGCATCAGAGCTGCTACCACCAAGGCTGGTGCTAAAAACGCTTCACAGTTTTGTAAAAGGGGGGATAAAATAAAAATACATAGACAAAGGTTAAATTGAACCAGCAAGAAGCTGGACTCTGCATACAATGCTTCACAGAAACAGTGACACATGTCTCCTAAAGCAATAAATAAATAGAAATTTTTTTCTACCTTTGTCTTCTGTGGTTTCTCCTTTCCTCATCTTCTTGTAACTCTCTTCCTTCCATTCACTGTCTGCCGTCTCTCTTCCCCTATATGGCATCTTCTCTCCTTCTATGCCCCTTCCAGAAACTGTATGCCTCCCCCTTCCATCTCTCCTTTCACCCCATTGGTCTGGCATCTCTCTCCTCGCCTTCCCTCTCCCACACCTCTCCTCATAGTCTGGTATCTCCCTTTCCCTGATTCTCTGGCATCTCTCTCCTTTCCTTTTCTTCCATCTTTCGCTCCCCCTCCATGCTCTCTCATCTCCCCCTTCCTTTTCCCTTAGACTGGCATATCTTCCTCCTATGCTCCAAGCCCTGGCATCTCCTTTAATTCCCTCCCTCATCTTCCTTCTCCCTCCAGCTGGGTACCGCAACACTCTTCCCTGCAGCTCTGCACTTCCCCACAATTGCCATGCTTCGGTTCCTCTTCTTCCTTCCTTCCTCCCCCCCCCCCCCCCGCGGGACCCTGCGGCACCATCAACTCTTACTCCCTCTAATGTCGGCCCTGCAGCTCCAGACTTCCTCGCACCTTCTCCCCTCCCCCTTTGGATCGCTATTATTTTAAATGTTATAGCCGCGGAGCTGTATCCATCAGTGGAGATGTCTAACCTCGGCCTGCCCCGGAACTCTTACTGCAGCAGCCGCCCGTCTAGGCAGGAACAGGAAGTCACTGTTGCAGTAAGAGTTCCGGGGCAGGCCGAGGTTAGACATCTCCACTGATGGATACAGCTTCGCGGCTATAACATTTAAAATAATAGCGATCCAAAGGGGGAGGGGAGAAGGTGCGAGGAAGTCTGGAGCTGCAGGGCCGACATTAGAGGGAGTAAGAGTTGATGGTGCCGCAGGGTCCCGCGGGGGGGGGGGGGGGGAGGAAGGAAGGAAGAAGAGGAACCGAAGCATGGCAATTGTGGGGAAGTGCAATCCCCCCAATGCGTCCCCTTACCTTACCTCCCCTTACCTTTGCGACGCGTGTGTGCGCTGTGAAGAGAAACTTTGCGCTGCGATGTAATATTTTGTGCGCGAGCGCAGGCCAGCGCACCTTAGCGGGAACACTGCTTAGTCACTACTGTCTGGATACCTTTTCCAGACAAGACGGCCGGTTTGGCCAGTCAGTTTTGTGTAATCTGTTCTCATAAATTGCCAACTCTCCCATCGTCCCTTTTTGGTTAGCTTGGAGGTCACCCACATGTAGAGAATATGCTGCCTGCTTGTCCTGGGATAAAGCACAGTTACTTACTGTAACAGGTGTTATCCAGGGACCCACCCATCTCCCCTGGTTGGCTTCTTTGCTAGCTATCTAAACTAAGGCAACGCTGTGGAGACGTGCGCCCTGACTCAGGCGGGAAGGCACACGCGCGGTACACTCGCATGCTTGAAGATATTCAAGCAAGTTTGCTTGCGAGACTGTCCGCTCGGGGCTCCGTTGATGATGTCATCCACATGTAGAGAATATCTACCTGCTGTCCCTGGATAACACCTGTTACGGTAAGTAACTGTTCTTTTTCCTACCTTTGCTGTCTGGTGATTTCATGAGTCTCTGGTTGCACTTCCTTCTTCTTACTGTAAATCCAATATTTTTTCTTTCTGCCTCCAGACCTCGTTCCATTCCCCAACCAACCTCCAGACCTCATTTCATTCCCCAACCAACATCTCTCTCCATCCCTCCATTAGTCCAACTTTTACTTCCTCTCTCCCTGCCCCTCCCCTTTCTTTCTCTGTCTCTCCCTGCCTTCTTTCTTTCTCTCTCTCTCTCTGCCTTCTTTCTCTCTTTTTTTTTTCTCACAATGGCAAATTCACCAGATAGCCAAATCCCTAACCCAAAACAAACAGTTATACTGGTACTCTTCAATATAAGGCAATATTATCAACCCAAAATTCCCCCCCTCCCTCTCTTTCTTTCTCCCTGCCCCCCCCCAAGCCATCGTTGCTGATTTCTCCCTGCTTCCCCGAAGCAAGGCGAGGCATGTACAAGCGCAGGGCCCACAGCCTTCCCCCCCCCCCCCGACGCCAATTCTGCAGTCGGAGAGGAAATTCCGGGCCAGCCAGGCAGTGATTGGCTGGCCCGGAACTTCCTCTCTTGAAGTCAGAATTGACGTCGAGGGGGGGGGGGAAGGCTGTGGGCCCGGCGCTTGTACACACCTGACGTCGGGGAAGCAGAGAGAACAGAATGTAAAGGCAATGCGAGTGTGATCGACTCGCGTTGCCTTTGCGATCTACTGGTCAGTCGCGATCGACCTTTTGGGCACCCCTGTGCTAAGGTTACCGTACATCTAACGATGGCGCTAAACCATCATTAAATGCACATATTGTACCGCCCTATTATCAAAATGGCTCACTGTGGTCTTTTCCGTGCTTTCTGGCAGCCTCTGATTGTACTATGCAAATGTAGTATAGCAAGGTAATTAATATTAAAACTATAGTGTATTGAGATCATGAAGATTAAAATGAGCTCCTCAGCGATTCTCCAAAGGGAATACCCCTCCATTTATGAGGTACTTTTGTATTTGGATCAAGAGGATAGTTCTGAGGTGAATGATTTATTTTAAGTTGAATCAGTTTTTATTTTTCAAACAACAAAAATCCAACCAACAAAGGCTAACAGTAGAAACACTGGACAAATCCCAATACAAAGCATCAGATCCAACAATCCCACCCCAAACCTTCCCCACCCCAAACCTTCCAATCCAGAAACCAAGAAAAACCGTAGAGCAGTAGGTTTGGACTCTTATAACCCACAGCGAAGAACTAGAAATAAAACTCCAATACTGAAGAGAAGAAAAAATAAGGTACAGGGACTCCCACGCACCCCTGGCGCACCAGCAAGAACACTAAAGAGAGCCCAGACCTCGGAGAGGTTCACAAGGAATTCAAAATGTCACTTTGAGCCCTTGGTGATAGAGAATGGAGATAAGAATCCCAAATCCGAAGAAACTGTCGCTTTCTTTGCAAGCTATGATATACAGTGGTACCTTGGATTACAAGCATAATCCGTTCCAGGAGCATGCTCGTAATCAAAAATGCTCGTTTATCAAAGCGAGTTTCCCCATAGGAAATAATGGAAATAAAACCTGCCTCCAAAAACGTTTAATTTTTCACACAGGACCAAAAAGCATGGATAAACGAATGGGGCTGCATGAGGCACTTAGGGCACAAAGGGGAATCCGCGTAACCCGAATAACATAACTGACTCTTCGTAAAATAGCCATGATGAAGTACCCAAAATTGATATTCACGCAGATCAGCGTTAACAGATACTCCCGGGATTCGCTTAATCAAGGATGGGAGATCCAATGTATGGTTTATTTTAGTTTCTATCTTCCTTAGGATTTTTCAAACCTTCATTAGTTAAAACTCATCAAAAAAAAACCCAATTAGATCTACCGGTGGTTACGTTTTCATCTAAAGAACTTATTAATCCCAAAATACTTTTCACCATTGTAATGTCGCTGTCTGTATACAGTCTCTTCCTCTGTTTGTGGTATTGTGGTATATAAAAATAAAGTTGTTGTTATTATTCCTAGGGAGCTGCCTCTACTCTTAGCTATGGCTGCGGGATTGGAGCTGCTGTACATGTCTGTTGCTCAGAACTTGTCTGCAGCGCAGGATGCGCTGCTGTGCTTTATACACTGGGAGATGGTGGTTCATGGTTACCGGTGCCTGGGAACTGGAGACCAAGTGAGTGGAAATGTGTAAAACTGGCTAAGCAGAATAAAATGCCATATTAAATTTTTTTGCAATATTCTGAATCAGACAGTAAAGTGTAATAGAGTATCTCTGAGGACAAGCAGACCTTAATTCTCACATGTGAGTGATGTTATTGACGGGAACACGGTGTGGTACTTGGCTAGCTTAAAATATTTAGAAAGTTCTACCACACTGTACATGCATGAGCAGTGGTCTTTCAGTCCTTAATTCGTGGAGCAGATGAGACGTGTATATTGTGGTTTGTTTTAGTGTCTGGTTTATGGTTTATTAATCTTGTTATACCGCTTGTTCATTTTACTGATCCAAGCAGTTTACAAAATGCAATCAAATAAAAACAAAAAATAGAATAGACCTAACCCACACAAATAGCAAGCATACAAGATACCATATATATTCGAATATAAACTTTTGGGCCAAAAAATTGGATCAAAAATGGGGGTCCCAGTTTATATTTGGGTCATCCCCCAGTGACCACCTGAAACCCTCCCGGTCTTCCTGCAGGCCTGCCTTAGGCCGGGACAGGAGGGATCCCTCCCGTCTCCTGCCCCGGCCGACACTAATAATTACCACCCTCCCTCCCTCGCATATCTGTTCCTTGGTGATCCAGCGTGTATCCTGCACTGAAATCCTTTGTAAAAGTAGTAGCCATCAGTGCACCTGGGCCGGTACATAGGAGCGAGCTTTTCGTGCTGCCGGCAGGCCCTGCACTGCTCCTTGATAGACTACTGCGAGAACTGCGAATCCCATGAGAACTTGTGGCTCCCTATCAAGAAGCGATGCAGGGCTGGCCGGCAACATGAAAAGCTTGCTCCTGCGTGCGCCGCTGGTACTACCTTTACAAAGGATTTCAGCATGCTGGACCACCAGGGAACAGATACGCGAGGGAGGGTGGTAATTATTAGTGTCGGCCAGGGCAGGAGATGGGAGGGATCCCTCCTGTCCCGACCTACCACTAGGTGGTTTAAGTTAAGGGGAAGGGTTAATCTGCTGGCTGGGTTAGAGGGGAGTACGGGACAATCAAGCCATTGTGACATCACTGATGAGGTTGGCTCTTTTTAGGGTGAAGAGGGTACAGGGAAGGAAGGTGGGACAGTGTTCAGAGCCTGGCAGGGAGGAGGGCTTGGTTCACAACCTGGTAGGGAATGGGACTGAGTGCAGGGCAGGGAGGGAGGGGGGCTAGGTGCAGAACCTGGCAGGGCAGGACACTTGAATATGAAGCCACCTGACTTATATTCGAGTCAACCATTTCTCCTCCTCTTTTGGGGGAAAAATGGGGGTCTAGACTTATATTCGGATCGACTTATATTCTAGTATATACAGTAACATTCACTCCTAAATAAAACAATAATATTGTATTAAGATTTCACAGGACTGCTGACTAAAGATCAAAAATCATTTAGAAAATATGGGTTAGTTCAGATTGGATCAAATCTTGTCCAAATGCTTCTTTAAAAAAACAAACGTTTTTGACATAGTTTTAAGATTTAAATGTCTCTAATCTTAACTCACAGGGCAATTGGTGTCTTCCCTTCATGTTTGTCTATAAATTTTACTTTTTTTCCTTATAACCCCTTTTTTGTTTTAAAAGTATTTCTTCCAGTAGTTTTTTATTTTTGTTTTTCTTGGAATTTTTAAAGTTTTCTTTCTTTATTTGAAGAAGGGTTTACCTTTACCTTTGAAAACTAATCATAAACTACATTAAGTTAGTCCAATAAAAATGCATTTTTTTCCCTTTAAGTTTTTGTTTTATTTCTACATATTAATCTGAGGTCAAGCAGGCAGCATATTCTTACATGTGAGTGACATCATCCACGGAGCCTGGACCATTTCAGGTACAGACCTGCATAATTGGTGTGTCCAGTGCCTAGGTCCTGAACACTAGTACACTTCCTGCCCGCTCTGCTCTAAATTGCAGAAGAGGTCACTTTCAAATGTCCTGGTGGGTTTATTTTATGCCTCTCCATCCCCACGTCAGTGTTGTGGTGCAAACAAAATAAACAAAAAATACTTTTACTCTCTCTGTTAGGTCCTAGCTCACGCTTGCTGTCTTAACACCAGCTCTGGCAGGATACAGATTTCAAATCTGACACATTGTAATCCAAAAATAGAAAATAAAATTATTTTTTCTATCTTTTATTGTCTGGTAATTTTATTACTCAAATCATGTTGGTCCCAGGCTCTGGTTTCTATTTGTCTTCTGCTAACTTGCTTGCCAGGGTCTCCTGCCCATTTAACGTTGTTTTCTTTCTCCATGCTCACCATCCATCTTCCATCTCTACCTTCCCTTCCACTGCTATATCCAATATTTCTGTTTCTTTCCACTGTCTACTATCTCTCTCTCTTTCCCTGCTTTGTGTCCTAGGTCAATCTAGAGAATGACACAGGGAAAAAATTTGTCCCTGTCCACAGCCCTGTCCCTGCGACCACCGTCCCTGTCGCTGCCCCGTCCCCGCAATCACTGTCCCGCCCTGTTCCTGCAACTACTGTCCCTGCACCGTCCCCACGATCACTGTCCCCGCCCCACCCCTGTCCCCGCAGCATCCATACAAGCCTCAGTACTGCAATATTTAGCTTATTCCTTCCTTATAAATCAAAGTTCTGGCTGCTGAACTAGAGAAAGAGATGTTCAGCTGGTAGGGCTTTGTTTATAAATTTTTATCAACAGAACTAATATACTACTTTATCCTAAAGCAAAATAAATAAATAGAAAATTTTTTTTCTACCTTTGTCTGGTTTCTGTTTCCCTCATCTCATTCAATTCCTTTCATCCACTGTCTGTCTACTCTCTGCACCCTCCAATTGCTCTGTTACTGTGCCTCTCCTTTCACCCCCCCCCCCCCCCAGTTGGTCTGGCACCCATCTTCCCTCTGTTCCTCCATAGTCTGGCATCTCTGTCTTCTTCCCTTCCAGCGTCTAATCCCCACTCTCTCTTCCCCATTCCCTTCAGTGTCTTCTCCCCACTCTCTGTTCCCCATTTCTCTTCAGCGTCTTCTCCCCTCTCTCTCTTCCCCAGCACGGGCGGTCTAGTAGCTCCTTCCCACCAGCCATCCGTGCATCTCCCTCCCTCTCTTCCCCTTACCTTCTCTTCATAGCAATTTCTATAAGGCTATGCCTTGTATTGCAGCTGTAGCCGTCATTTTGGCTGCTGGAAAAGTCTCCTCCGATGCAACCAGAAACAGGAAGTTCGTTAGAGGAGACTTTTCCAGCAGCCACATGCGACGCAACATCAAGACTCCGGCTGCAATACAACGCATAGCCTTCTAGAAATCGCCACAAAGAAAAGGTAAGGGGGAGGGAGATGCACGACTGGATGGCTGGCGAGAGAGAGGGGGCTGCCGGATTGCAATCTCGTCCACCACACGTGCTCACTCCTTTAACTGCAGAGACAAGACCATTCACCACTCCACAGTGACCTTTTTTTTTTGTCACTGTTTCAGCGGGTTACCTGCGGCTAGCCACGGGTAACAACCACCGTGTCAATCTCTAGGTCAAACCTCTCTATTCCCCTTCATGCAGCATCTCTCTCTTCCTCCCCTCCATTATCACGTGCAACATTTCCTTAGCAACAGCAGCAGATGAATCCAGAGACCAATGGGATAGCACACATCTACCAGCAGGCGGAGATAGAGAAACTGATTTAACAGGTGGTCCTATTGGCTGGCAATCCTCCTGTATCTTCAGAATGCTCTATCTCCCAACAGGTGATGGTCGCTATTCAACTAGCTCCTGAATTCTGGCTGTGACTGGAAAATTATTTTCTCCTGTTGAGGTTTCTCTTCAGTGAGACAGGGGTGTCCGGCTGAATAGTGCCGGCTTAGGGGTTACACCTGGGCCCCCCCAGGGTCTGACTGGGTCTTGATTTTTTTTCTTCTTTCCCTTCTCTGTTAAAAAAAAAAAAAAAAAAGGGAGACCACAATTGCTACATTCTGCCCTGTTTGTGCTGCACAACCAGCTCTTATTGGCTTCAACCGGCCCTAACAACAAGCTTGTGAGTATGTATGTGTTTTTTACTGTTGTTTGAACTTCAGGTTCTGTTTGGGAGTCTTAGTACTGTAGGTTCGGTCAACGTACATTTAAGAATGGATATTTTATTGAAGCTAAGTTTTATGACTAGAAATCCGTTCAGGGAGCCGGGACTTTCCCGCCCTTTACATGCACACGCTTGGTTTCCTTGTTGGTTACAGTGCGGCAGTAGCGGTGCGATTTCATGCTCACACTTGTTCTCCTCGTTAGGTTTCAATGCAGCAGTAGTAGTTCTGTTTATTCTGAGGCTCTCTTTCGTCGGTGTTTGTCGTGGCCATGTGCAGCTGATTGTGCAGGTGCCAGTTTATAGCAGCGTGCATGAGATGGGACATATTTTTTCCGGCACTGTGGGAAGCACCCACCGTTCTTCTAGTTATTCCCCGAGTCTGATTTTCTTTCTATGCAGGCCGCGGCAGGGTAAATTTTGCAGGGCTTGAATCTGACTATGTTTGTAGGAGTGTTGATGTAGCGGCCACGTGTCGGCGAGAATGAGGCACGCGCTTGGGTCTCCGGCGATGGCGGGAGAGCTGCAGCGTTCCGGTACTTTATTTCCAGCTGACTTTGGTCAGGATATGCTGCGGCTTCTCTCCTTTCTGGTTCAGACAAGTGGTAAGTGTTTCACCAGCTTTGGGACAAGCTTGGGCAGATTTATATTTCTATGTCTGTGTTTCTGCTGTATTCACTTGAAGGAAGCTGCTAGTTTAATTGGACTCTGGGGTTAGCACTCAAGGGGATTACCAGAGAGACTCTGACCTGTGCTGGGTCACCCAGTCTCGGTTTGTCTCCGGACTGGGTCGACATACGGCAAATCATGGCACAGTGAGATCAGCAGTAAGATAGTGCCCTGTATTTCACACGGGTATCTCATTGTCTCTCTTGGGGTTCCTGCAGATTAAGCCTTTGTCTGTTGGTAACTGTCCTTCTTATTTGGGCCTCTGCTGTGCTGCATGTGTCTAGTAATGGCATCAATAATAATTCCCTTAGCGCACATGCGCACTTCTAACATTCCCTTAGCGCACATGCGCACTTCTAACCTAGTGGCTCCATGCATCCGTAGCTCCATGGTCGGCAGAGAAATTATAGTAGAAAAAAAAGTTGGTAAAGTACGCGCGAGTGTGCGCGGCACTTAAAATGTGCAAGGCGCGCACGTTCCATTTTCTTCTCCCAGCAGTGGTTATTATGTGCCGGTTGCCGTTTGATTAAAAAAAAAAAGGTAGGTGGGAGAAGGCGCGCAATCCCCATAAGATCCCTAATATTCCCCCGACATCCCCCTGACATCTCCACACACACAGACAGGGGCCAAACAGACGGGACTGACAGAAAAGGTGGCAGTGAAAGACACAGAAGGACATGGAGCCAAACAGACGGGACATTGACAGACTAACAGAAAAGGTGCTCTGGGAGGGGAAAGACAGAAGGGGGCCACGGAGAGACAGTCAGAGAGAGGGAAAGGGGGCTTCTATGGGGGAGGGGTGTTCTGGGGGGCAGACAGTTTTGCTCTGGGGGGGAAATATAGAAGGGGACCAAGGAGAGACAGTCAGTCAGGCGGAGAGACAGTCAGTCAGGCAGGCAGACAGGGGGCCAGGGAGAGAGACAGACAGAAAGAAAGACAGACAGACCGGCATCCAAGGAGAGAGAGACAAAGAAAAAAAGACATAATCAGCCAGCGTCCAAGGAGAGGGAGAAAAAGGAAAAAAAAAAAACCAGATAGCGGACAAGGAGAAAGAGAGAAAGAAATACAGACAGACAGACAGTAGCCAAGGAGAGAGAGAGAGAAAGAAAAATGACAGAGGGTCAGAGAGACAGATAGACAGCCAGCATCCAAGGAGAGAGAGAGAGACAAAAAGAAAAAAACAAAACAGACTAACAGCGGCCAAGGAGAGAGAGAAAGAAAGAAAAAGAATGACAGAAAGAAAGACAAACAGATAGGGGGCCAGGGAGAGACATAAAGAATGACAGACAGACAGACAGCATCCAAGGAGAGAGAGACAAAGAAAAAAACCCCAAAATAGACAGACATCTATTCTAGCACCCGTTAATGTAACGGGCTTAAACACTATCCCCCTAACATCTCCACACACACGGATGGGGCCAAACAGAAAAGGTGGCATTGAAAGACACAGAAGGACAGGGAGCCAAACAGACCGGACATTGACAGACTGACAGAAAAGGTGTTTTGGGGGGAAAGACAGAAGGGGGCCACAGAGAGACAGTCAGAGAGAGGGAAAGGGGGCTGCTATGGCGGGAGGGGTGTGCTGGGGGGCAGACAGTTTTGCTCTGGAGGGGGGAAAATACAGAAGGGGACCAAGGAGAGACAGTCAGGCAGGCAGACGGGGCCAGGGAGAGAGACAGACAGAACATAAGAATTGCCACTGCTGAGTCAGACCAGTGGTCCATCATGCCCAGCAGTCCGCTCACGCGGACAGACAGACAGAAAGACAGACAGACAGCAGCCAAGGAGAGAGAGACAAAGAAAAAAAGACATACAGTCAGCCAGCGTCTAAGGTGAAAAAGGGAAAAAAACCCAGATAGCAGACAAGGAGAGAGAGAGATAGAAAGAATGACAGACAGAGGGCCAGAGAGACAGATAGACAGCCAGCGTCCAAGGAGAGAGAGACAGAAAGAAAAAAACAAAACAGACAAACAATGGACAAGGAGAGAGAGAGAGAAAGAAAGAAAGACAAACAGACAGGGGGCCAGGGAGAGACACAGACATAAAGAATGACAGACAGCATCCAAGGAGAGAGAGAGACAAAGAAAAAAAACCAAACCAGACAGATATCTATTCTAACACTCGTTAATGTAACGGGCTTAAACACTAGTAGGATATATATGCCTAAAGGTAGTACAAACAGTTTCCAAGTTCGGGCTGTCTCTATGGGCATAATGACACTTCGCATCTTCCTGCGGCCTGGACTCTCTTTCTCTATTTCTGAGGGGGCCTGGACTTCAGATTTCCATGCTTATCACGCTGGTTTCTCCTGTCGCCATCTTCTCATGGCACATGCTAGACCAGACAGGAAGGGCTGTGCAGCTCCTTCTAACCAAGAGCCAGTTACCTATTCTATCAAACCCGCAAAGGAGCGCGCACTATGAGGCTGTTAGCCTCATCCCTGAAGCTCTCATTAGCGATGTGAGCTTTGTCTGATACCTGTTAGGATGCTGCTGTTTTCCACGGGGCGGAAGATGCAGCATCTTGATTGCATCCAGTATGTATTCACTTTAAAGGACATACGTATTTCGCTCCCATTGCATGGAGTTGGTACTGTATTCATGGTTCCAGTATACTCCTCTTTACATTGCGAACCTTGATTTTTCCTAGGAGAGTTTCTTTCTTCTTACAGATCCTACAGTTCTCATTCTGCCGTTCCCTGACCTTCTGCACTTCATTCTGAGAAGATCTTGACGACTTCCAATGACTCTTCAGGCTTTCTCATGAGGGGGAGGACGCTATGATGTCAGGTCAGTGGACTGTGAACATTTTTCAGGATGCTTGCAACTTTGCATCCTCCTCAGATTTCCGGTTCGTTCTTGGAGTTTCTATGTTTTGTGTTTCTCTTAAGTGTTACTGGTCCTCAGGGCAGTTCTTGTAGTTCTTCGGGAACTAAGGGACGTTGTTCCACTTAAGTCATGGTGCCCAAGACCCATGACTCTGTTCCCCACAGACAGCCCCAGGTAGGTAGTGTTGGAAGTGGCAAAGAGAAAGTGTGATGGGGCGATATCTTGGATGAAGGTGGAGGGAGAGAGAGAGAGAAGAGGTATTGGAGGAAAGAGGGGAGAGTATATGCTGGATGAAGGGGCAAAACAGTAGATACTGGTTAGAAGAGGGAAAGAGAGAGATGAAGGGGAGAGAGAGGGAAGAGTTAGCAAACCCCCCCAAAAAACCAAAACTGGGAGAATAATAGGATGAGGGAGATGGAAAGCTGTAAATAAAAGCAGATAAAGTTGCAGAAAAATAAATGGAGGAAAACTGAAAGGAAAAGGTTAAAGTCAGAGATATATGTAGGAGAGGAAGTGAAGGATAAAAAGGCAGATAGAAAGAAATTAAGAAAAGACAGAAGAAAGCAAAAACTGGGATAAACATGAATAAAATAGCCAGACAACAAAGGTAGAAAAAAACATTTTAATTTTTAATTTCATTAACAGAAAATGCAGTTTTACTGTAAATTTACCCTGCTTTCTTTTTATTTTCCAGAATGTAGAGCGCTATTTCTCTTTCTCTGAAGTTGAACTTCATAATGCTTCTTGAGGTTTAAGTTTGATTTTTGTCTATATTTATTTAAGTTTGTGGTTGCTTTAGTTGTGTTTTCCTACATAGGGGCCTTGTTGTGAATATGTTAGCTTTAGGATATACAAATATTAAAGACCATTTGTAAAGGATCAAAAATAAGCACTGATTTTAAATTCCCTATAAATTTTCATTAAATTGTCTTAGTTGAACTATTGATCTTTTTAGATTAAATTGAATTAGACTTAATCTAATACTAATAGGGGCAAGCCTCAGACTTAGGAGTATATGTTTCCCAAATTTGGGATTACTTCAAGAGAGAAATAAATTACTCCCCTGCCTCCTTATAACATCACCAACTGTTGCCCCACCTCCCTCCTACCAGTATAGAGTAGTTAAATTAATATTTAATTATCTTCACAAATAAATATCTATTTCTACTCTCTTATTAATTCAAATCCTTAAAACCTTATTACATTAAACTACAAAATTCAATTTTGGTATGGAGTGCCATTTTTGAAACTCAGAACCAACTCATGCCAGATCTTTACCTTTATTTATTTGGTAAGTTTAGATATATTATCTAGAGTAGATATAGTGATTCCTGAGATTTTTTTATTTTTCAGGCTGTTATTTCTTTACAATGCCTATTATTCAGTTGAATATTTCATGCTTAATAATGCTATTTAAAAGTTTGATAGTTAGCTAATAATAATTTAATTATTTTTAACTATTAAATAAGAGTGTTTAAGTTTGGGGAAGATCTGGAATGTCTAGGGGAGGTTGGTGGTTTCCAGTCATTATGCGTGCACCCAAGTTTGAGACACTTGAGGGGATGGATTAGGGGTGGGAAGAGGTGTGAGGGTTTAGTTTAGAGTTCTAGATGTGGGGGAAAATTTTATATATTTATTTGTTTAAAGGGAAATGAAGGGATTATTTATTAATTTTTTATAATAACCCAAAATGGCTTTAAAATTTTTTTCATTGAACGTAAACCAGGGGTGTCAAAGTCCCTCCTCGAGGGCCGGAATCCAGTCGGGTTTTCAGGATTTCCCCAATGAATATGCATTGAAAGCAGTGCATGCAAATAGATCTCATGCAGATTCATTGGGGAAATCCTGAAAACCCGACTGGATTCTGGCCCTCGAGGACCGACTTTGACACCTGTGACGTAAACGGTCTCAACCATCCCATTAAAAGAAAAGGAAATATTTAATATCCTGAAACAGGAGGTGGATGTTTATTCTTACAAGAAGCACACTTATCGTCTAATGAATCTGCCAAGCTGGAAGGGGGATGGGTCAAACACTGTTGTTTTGTGCCTGCGGTGGGAAAGAAGGCTGGTGTGGCTATCCTAGTTAATAGAAAGTGTTCTGCCATATGTGGTAACTGACTTCAGGAAATGAAACCTTGACGCTTCTTAATATTTATGCTCCTAATTCGAATCAGGCCAAGTTCTTTAAAACACTCCAACAATTAATTCTATCACTGGCTACATCTAATTTAATTGTAGCTGGAGATTTCAATGCTATCATAGATCAATGCTGTCATGGATAAACAACCTAGTAAGCAACTAAAATTATTAGGTCTAAATAATCTTGTGCAGTCATGTGGACTGAAAGATATATGGCGGCTTATTCATTTTAATGCTCGGGAATTTTCCTTCTGCTCACATGTTCATAAATCATTTTCGAGAATTGATTATTTTTTTGTCTCGGATCATTTAATTCAACAGGTTACAAAAGCCAGCATAGACCCGATCCTTTTGTTGGATCATGCTGAAATTTGGATTGAATTTCAGTTTACTGAAAAAGATTATAAGAGACCTGTTCGGAGATTTAATAATACATTGCTTGCCGATTCAAACTTTCTCGATGAAATTCAAACAAAAATGAATGAGTATTTTCAGCTGAACACCTCAGAAGAAATCTCTTTGGAAATTATATGGGATGCTTTCAAAGCTACAATGAGAGGGCAAATAATTTCATATTCGGCGTATGTTAGGAAACTCCTAAAACTAGAATTTTCTAATTTGGAACAAAATATTTTGACTTTAGAGTCACAATTGGCCTCGAAATGGGAACAAAGTACTTTGCATGCCCTTTTGAAAGCCAAATATAAATATAATGAGATTTCTTCACAATTGGCTAGGAAAGATTTGTTTTCTCAGCAGGCTCTGTATTATGGAAACTCGGGGAGATTATTGGTGAATTATCTCAAAGCCAAAAAAAGAAAAGTAAGGATTGTGGCTATTAGAGATGAGAAAGGTAAAACTCATACTCAAATTGGAAATATTTTAAAACAATTTTTGGATTATTACAAAGCTTTTTATTCTTCTGAGCTTTATTCAAATAAAGAAATAGAGGGATTAGAATTTTTAAAATTAATTCATGGGCCAAAAATTCCTGAGCATGTAAAAGGAAATCTTGAGTCGCCTATGTCCCTTAAGGAACTCCAGACAGTATTGAAGTCCCTCAGAATTGGCATTTCATATGCTAAATTTAGCAAAAACAATGAATGATCCGGCCTTCTCTGTTTCGTTGGATGCAGAGAAGACCTTTGATCGTGTAGAATGGACTTTCATGTTTCAAGCTATGGATTAGTTTGGTATAGGATCCAAATTTATATAGATATCATCAAGCTTTCATTTTGCATCAGGGTATGTACTGGATCCTTCCTGAACTCATGGAGCATCTTCCAGACTGACTTATTTTAGAATGCAACTTATGTCCCCATTACGATTAAGCCATATTTTGAGTATCAAGTTGCCCCGAATCTACAAGGACAATAGTATTCTTTGTGCCACCTGGAAAACATAAAAAATCATTAATAATATACCAGTACAACAATCCACGTGTCAATCCTTATGGTTGAACTCCAAGATTCAAATAGGCATCAGTTCCTCCTCTAATTCTGCAGATCCCTTAAACCAGATCCATCACCTCCCTTTTAGTACATTCTCTAAATTCAAACTTCCTCCTTTAGCTGAACTACTGAAAACTATTCATTCTATAAACACCTTTAACAACCTATTGGAGAACATTCCTCCTACAATTTTAAAAAAATTATTTTCCTTGTTTGGTCCTTATCGGCAATAAATGATTACTCGAAGCCTCTCGAGCAATGTTGTTCCAAAATTTTGGAAATCAGCCCTAGTTTTCCCTAAGCTAAAAGATCAAATCCTGGACGCAAGTCAAAGTGTCAACTACCGACCTATTGCTAACTTACCTTTTATTGTCAAACTAACAGAAAAAATTGTCTTCCGCCAGATTTCAGACTTCTATGAACTAACAAACATTCTTCACCCGAACCAAACTGGATTTCGTCCAAATTACTCAACGGAACTGTCTCTGATTGACCTTTCTACTTCCGTCTACTATTTTCATGACCCATAGAAAATCTGTTCTCTTGATTTCCCTCGATCTATCAGCCACTTTTGACACGATAGACCACAACTTACTTTTAAAATCGTCTTGAAAATAGCGGAATAACTGATTCAGCTCTTCTCTGGTTTTCTTCTTATTTCGCTGACCGGAATTTCCAAGTCCATTCTAAAGGAACTACTTCCTCTCCTATTTCCCAAACCTATGGTGATCCACAAAGCTCAATCCTCTCCCCCCTACTATTTAATGTCTTCTTAGCCCCTCTTTTGACTCTTGCACAATCCATTGGATTCACTCCCTTTGCCTATGCTGATGATATTCAGCTTCTTCACTCTATCAATCCTTCAAATCCCAATGACATTCTAGAAATTAATCTCAAATTGGATAAAATAAATATATGGCTCAGAAATAATAGACTCACTAAATGTAGCAAAATCTCGAGGGATTTTATTTCCAATCAAAAACAATGATTCCCTAGTTGGACAAATATCTATCCATTCTGTCCCTTTACAAATCAAGTCCAAACTCAAACTCTTAGGAATCACCTTTGATAAATATCTCACTTATCATGATCAAATTAGTTCCATGACCAAAAACTGTTTTTATAAACTCCGCCTAATTCGTTCCATAACCTCAGCTTTAGAACCCTCCTCTATTCAAATCCTAATCCACTCTTTGATCATTTCACATATAGATTACTGTAACTCACTTTATCATGGAATAACCCAAAAAGAAACTCGCCAAATGCAACTTATTCAAAATACAGCGATCACACTCATTCATACAGCTAAAATATATGACCATGTCACCCCCCTACTCCTAGAATCTCACTGGTTACCAGTCTCTCATAGAACAACTTATAAAATTCTTCTCTTAGCCTTTAAGATCAAGATTTCTCATCAGCCTGCCTTCCTTGATAAATCTCATTCCACGCACCCCTTCCAGAGCCCTCAGGTCCACTAACCGAACTTACTAACAGTCCCTCCAATCAAAGATTTATACTATACCAGAAACACAGTTTTCTCTGTTGTCACGCCCTCCCTTTGGAATGCAATGCCATCGAATCTTCATTCTGAAAATTCCTTAAACAAGTTTAAAATGCTCCTTAAGACATTTCTCTTTAAAGATGCTTATCGAAATTCTAACTGAGTTCCCAAATAAAAACGGGACAACAAAAACGCTTCCAGGAGCGATACCCCATTTTTTCCTTTCGTTTTATCCTCCCCTCCTCTCCTCATTTTATTTTTATTTATACAAAATTTTTTTTTTAAAATACAATTTTCTCCCCTTTTGTCTCATAACCTTCGTAATCAAGTCTTTGTATCTACCTTATCCCCCCTATTTTTATTTTATGTTTTATAAATAACTTATTTTATAATTTTTATCTCTTATTATTGTAAACCGACCAGATACTTGTGATGGTCGGTATATCAAAATATTAATAAACTTGAAACTTGACGCACTGGCTGCAGGCAGGTATACGTACTTTAGATGATGTGTTATCAAATGGGAAAATGCTTGATTTTTCACAACTGCATCAATCATTTGGCATTGCAAAGTCTCAAACATATAAATGGTTGCAGTTGAAGCAGGCCATTCAGAAGGGGTTCCCTGATTGGCGGAATTTATCAGTTTAGCTTGCCGGGCCTATGCTTCCAGACAGATTTCCTAGGGCATCAGGCTGCCAAGTGGTATAAATTAATATCGGAATATTTGAATAAGAAATCAAAAACGAGCCTAAGGGACATTTGGAGCATTGAGCCAAAGCAACCTATTTCTCCTACTCAATGGCCACGAATTTAGACTTGGATGATAAGATGTACAGTGTCAGCATCTATGAGACAAACCTGTTTTTTTCTGTTATATAGGATTTTTTGGACCCCTGTTCGTTTGCAAAAATTAGATAGTTCAAAATCTAATAGATGCTGGCACTGTCATCTGGAAATAGGGACACTGGATCATCTGCTGTTCTATTGTCCCTTGATACTCAATTTTTGGAAGTCTATATGGGAAGCCCTGAATATGTATACCTTAGAAGAAAGGAGGGACAGGGGAGATATGATTCAGACGTTCAAATACTTGAAAGGTATTAACGTAGAACAAAATCTTTTCCAGAGAAAGGAAAAGGTAAAACCAGAGGACAAAATTTGAGGTTGAGGGGTGGGAGACTCAAGAGCAATGTAAGGAAATTCTTATTTATGGAGAGGGTGATGGATGCCTGGAATGCGCTCCCGAGAGAGATAGTGGAGAGGAAATCAGTGATGGAATTAAAAAAAGTTTGGGATGAACACAGAGGATCTAGAATCGGAAAATAGTAAATATTGAAGAACTAAGGCCAGTATTGGGCAGTCTCGCACGGTCTGTGTCTGTATATGGCTGTTTGGGGGAGGATGGGCTGGGGAGGGCCTCAATGGCTGGGAGGGTGTAGATCAGGGGTCTCAAAATCCCTCCTTGAGGGCCATAATCCAGTCGGGTTTTAAGGATTTCCCCAGTGAATATGCATGAGATTTATGTGCATGCACTGCTTTCAATGCATATTCATTGGGGAAATCCTGAAAACCCGACTGGATTGCAGCCCTCAAGGAGGGACTTTGAGATCCCTTGTGTAGATGGACTGGAGTGAGCTTTGACGGAGACTTCAGTAGTTGGAACTTAAGAACAGTATCGTGCAGAGCTTTGGATTCTTGTCCAGAAATAGCTAAGGAGAAGAAGGAAAAAAAACACACACACATTTTTAGATTGAATCAAGTTGGGCAGACTAAATGGACCATTTGGGTCTTTATCTGCCATCGTCTACTATGTTACAGGCTTCACCTCCACATTAGTTTGTGTTTATTTCTCAGGTTAATTACTAAACAAGCCTTGATATTTTGAGTCACTATTGACCTAACCTTTGTTGTTTTCAGTGAGCCTGGTAGCTAAGGATTCCCAGATGTGAGAATTAAGGCCTGCTTGTCTTCGAAGAAAGCAGTTACATGAATCAGGTATTCTTTAAAGACAGCAGGCCAGATATTCTCACATACCCTCCCTCCCCTTGGAGAGTTGTATCCTACATGCATCAGACAGGTGCGGTATGATGTGGTTAGGACTTTCTACATATTTTAAGCTAGCCAGCACACCGGACTTGGGGAACACCTGCTACAGGTAAGTAACTTTGTTTTCTCCAGAGACAAGTAGGGAAGATATAGGTACACCTGGCTGGTGATGTCAGGGTAATAGAGCAGTGTTTCTGAAGGCAACCCTGGAGTACTCCTTGCCAGTCAGGTTTTCAGGATATTCAAGATTAAACTAAAAACGTTCTTATTTCAAGATGCATTCCACAGCTTCTAAATTTCTCATTCCCAAATAGTCTGCCAACCGCTTTTAAGAAGCGACCCATTTCCTAATGTTACATCTCTTCTCCCTTCCTCTTCTTTTTAACTTATATTGAAAGGTCACTTGGACACACAAAGTCAGAGGCGTGAAGAAAGTACAAGAGTTTTATTCACAGCATGCATGCTGGACCCCTGAGCTCCAAGCTGGCTCAGAAGTGCCGAAACCAGGAAGTTACAGAGATATTTATTCATTTTTCTGGCTATACAACTGAATTCTAGAAAAAGCTTTTCACGTGTTACTTTTCTTAACACTCATTGGTTCTAAGCTCACACTAGCAGGTCACTAGCAGGACACTTATCTAACTCTTACAGTTAAATGTACAGAAGGGCAGGGTACATCATGGCTCAAACTCTTATCTATTTAGCTTACAATGTGGTAAGGTAGGGACATACATTTTAGGCAGATGAAGTCAATAGATTGTACACTTTCTTCAGCTATGTAGGCCAGAGCAATATTTTAAACAACAGTTAGCCATTTCATGACCCTACAATATTATTATTATTTTTATTTTATTTTATTTTTTTCTCTTTATTATTTTTAACAATGTAATTATTTACCCCCCCTTTCTCCTTCTACCCCCACTTTCATGTTTGTCTTTGTAAAACGTCTTTAATATTCACTCTTCCCCCTTCTATAAGTGTTATTTTAATTCTTTATTTTATCTTAGCACTGTAAACTGGCTAGATATTTGTCAATGGTCGGTATATTAAAAATAATAAAACTTAAACTTGAATAACCTAAAAACTTGACTGGCAAGAAGGGTAAGCCAGGATCAACTTGAAAAATACTGTAATAGATTTATAATTTCTTCAATACTCTTGTTTTCTGCTGTACATAAACCAGTGTTTCTCACTGAAGGCCATTGCCAACTATTTCTGAGTTGAATTGTCTGTATACAAATGCTAAAAGCCTAAAAAATAAAATAGTTTATAGCAGTGAATGGTGAGGTAGATATAATAGGCATCTCAGAGACCTGGTGGATGGAGGACAATCAATAAGACAAGAGCGGCCGAAGAAAAAACTGACAGGACAGAGGGAGGAGCTCTAGAAGTAGGGTCCCCTTGCCACATGCCCAGTAAGCTCAAAGCTTACCATTAGCTAGGAGAGAGCATCCGCACTCAGGCTCAATCAGAGTACTTCACCTTCAGTTGTGCTTGCATATCCCCTGTTTGTCTCTGGAGAAAAGCATAGAGAGCAGTTGGAGTCAGAAGGGGACGGGAGTAGGGTGAAACTGTTTGTCTCTCTCTGGTTAATAGTTTTGTGGGACCTGGCAGAGTATTTCTCTAAGCAGCAGACTACCTCTGTGCATATAGCTCTGGGGATCAGCATCCTAGAACCCTGAATATACTGGTAATGGGGAAATTTCTATTTGTCCTTTTTACTCTCTTTTACCTGATGGTGTTCTTCTGGCCGCCCTCCTGTGCATATAACCAGCCACAGGGAGGCCAGGGGCTACATGTCTAACAGGGTAGGGTCTCTGATGTTTTATTTTGAAATCTGTTATATTTTTCCACTTGGACTTCAGTAGAAAGCAGTTGCCAGTATTAAATTTTCAGTAATGGTTTTCATGGTATTCTTACTTGCAGCTCTTATGATACCTGATAAGATCTAGGAATCTTTTCTGAACCTTATTGTTTACATTACAGCCTGGTGAGAATGAGAGGAAATCAGAAATGCTTCCTTCAGGATGGAACTCAAATAAGGAGCTCTACAGTCTGCGGTACAAATCACAGGATGGCATTAGCCACATTCTTCTCAAGGCTATCATGGTGGAGAACACAATGATCTTGAATGCCATGGTGAGTCCAAAGAGCAAAGTGTCTGTGGACACAAATGTTGTGCATGTTACCCACGCACAATATTTGTCCCCATTAAAAAAAAAAAAAGTTGTGCTGGTCCCCCTCCAGACCAAGCCCTTTCCCCGGGACAACAACTGCGGGACCCAGAACCTTTGGGATGCACTGAGGAAGAGTCTAAGACTCCAGTTGGCCTGAGTACCTACGACCCCCTCCCATAGGAGGAGCTTAAGGTTTCCAAACCAATCAGGGTCTTAGGCCCCTCCCCAGTGCATCCCAGGATTCACCGGGAAGGTGAAGGTCTACCATTTTAAAGAGGTGGGCCTGCTGGCCAAGAGGGAGTGGGCATCCCTCTTGCTGGCTTCTACAACAAGGTACAGGGGTGGGGCTTGGGGGGGGGAGTTTCTGAGCTACCCCACCAGCCCAACAGGGCTGTCTTTTGGGGTCTTGGTGGAGTGGTGGGAGGGTTAAACTTCATGTAGGGTTGGGAGGGGTGCCGGAGGGAGTGTAGGGGAGTGCCGAGGGAGAGTTGGGGGGATTCCAAGTGGTCTGGATGCACAACTGGGTTGCTGAGACAGGAGAGAGTGGGATCCCTCCTGTCTCTATGAGTGCATTGCTGTTGTGGGGGCGGCGGCAGCTTATCTGGGGAAGGGTGGCTCAGCTCGTGGGGGGGGGGTTTGTGTTGTTTTTTTTAATGGGCAGATACTGTGCATTTCTAGATCTGTGCCTTTTTTTATTTTTTTTTTTAAAAGATATATTATAAATATATTAATTTCAGGGCTGAACTATCGGTAGGACAGGTAAGTGACTGGTCTTGACCAATAGCTTTTTATGGATTGCTAAAAGCGATCACTTTTTTGTGCATTGGGAAGACATGTTAGAGCATCAATCGCTCTGCTAGTTTACATGATATTTAAATATAAATGAGCTTATTTGCATGTCCTGATCAGAGAATGAGCGATCGTGCAGAAAACCACACAGCTGTTTTGTGCATTGGGATGGCAAATCCAATCATTGCTAAACCAGTCAAAACCAGTTTAGCGACAGTCGCTGACTTCGGTGCATCTGAGCCTATGTTGGAGGAGGGTGTATGTTTATTAGTTTAAATTAATATTAAATCAACAGCATAGATATTTTATAGAAGATTTTCATGAGAGTAGATACTATAATATTGTTATTTCAGAAGTGGCCCAACTCAGACCACCTCTTTAAACTCTCACTAAAGACAGTTTTCAATAAAAACCCTCAGAGATACCACCAAGATACTCAAAGATTTTCATTGTATCTGGTTTTATGCATCAAAACCTCACCGGGTCTTCTATTTTTTAGATATATTCAAGTGTATAAATATGTGTTCGTTTAATCGCAGTTGGATGGGATGTTTAGTCCGGCCAACATATACAAGGGGGCATGGGCAGATTATAACATACACCACCCAGTCAGTCCTGCAATTGGTGTTATCTCGGGCATGGATATTCAACTTAGGGGTCCTTTTATCAAGCCACATTAGCGGGGTTAGCGTGTTGGACATTTCATCATGTGCTAACCCCTGCAGCCGGCTAAAAAACTAATGCCTGCTCAATGCAGGCGTTAGCGGCTAGCGCAACAGGCGGTTTAACGCGTGGTATTACGCACATTAAACCTATACCGCAGCTTGATAAAAGGACCCCTTAGTCTGGGGGTCTTGCCAATGGTCACCTTCAGTAATTTTGTCACACCATTGGCAGCGTGAACATTTGGTATGGATGCCATGATTTTCTTGTATATCCCTTCATTGTTCCAATAATTGACCTATAGTCCTGCCCTTAGTATAGGCAAACATAGGAAGTTCTTCTAAACCTCTTAGCGATCTTAACATGGGCCAATATTGTTTAATATATCCCACCATCTTTCTAACTGCATCAGAATACAGTGACTCTATTCGGGCTTAACCTCTTCTGAAATAACAATATTAGTTTAAATTAGTCACTCTAGGTACACTGGACACCTGGACCAACCTCATCTCTATGAAAAGTGATCTCCCTGACTTGGCCAGAATATAGGCTTCTTTGAGAGCTAGTAATCCTGGTTCTCATTGAAGATTTTTTTAAATGAAACTAGCCTGCACTCAATCTTGGACATGTATGTTCAAAGGGAAAAAGTAATATTAATTCTTTGCAATATTTTGTTAATGGGTCCCAACCCAAACATCTCTAAATTTCTTAAAATGCCCCTGTTGTATAGCTATAGCATGCTCCATTTTAAAGATATGGCATAAAGAGTTCCACCAAAAATTATAACATAGCCGATCCCAATTCTTCCAATATTTGTAATATGCTTATGGCAACCCCTGTCATAATAAGTAGTAACTTATTATTATTAGATGAAATTTGGCTCCTCGCTCTCATTGATGTACCGAATCATACGATAAAGTCACCGGATTTTCCAGTAAATTATTTACACATACATACACATATACGTCTAAGATTGGGGGTGGGAGGTGGGGATAATTTTTGTTTTCTTAAAACTAAAGATAATTGTTGGGTTTTCAGGAGGTGGGATATTTGATTTGAATTAGTTTCCGATAGAATATTAAATGATCTTAAAAGTGTAAAATGTTTTCATCTTGTATTGCACTTATTGAAAGTTTTAAAATGAATAAAGAATTAAAAAAAATAAACTAGCCTGCACTTGAAAAATATTGAAGGCTGAGTTATAATAATAATAATAACTTTATTCTTTTATACCGCCATAACCAAAAGTTCTAGACGGTTTACACTAAAAAGAGCTGGACAATCAGCGAAATACAATAATACAGTAAAAAATACAAATATTTGTAAAATAGAATTTCAATAATAAAACTCTCTAAGTAATAAACTTATTGAACAAAGTGGTCTTAATTTCCGAAAACTGCAATAGGATAACATAGCTTGCTGAATACATTTACCTAACCAAGATTGTTGCCTACCAGCTTGAAATGCTAGGGTCCTATCTCAGAAGGTCTTATATCTACACCCATTAATTTTTGGATAAGCAAATAAGTAGAGGTTTCTAGTTTCTCTTGATGGTCTAAGCCAGTGTTCTTCAACCATCAGTCCGTGGAACAGTGCCAGTCCACAGAAATTTCCTGCCGGTCCACAGGGCTGGCATGTGCATCAGGCACAAAACAGTGTTCTTCAACCACTGGTCCACGGTGTGATCAATGTGGCGTTATGTTCGAGCCAGCTCCCTCTTCCTCACTGATTCCGTGCACAAAGCCACGGGCAGTGGCTCCTATGCATGTCCTACTCCTGGACTGGAAGCCTTGACTTCCAGATGAGGCGCGGGACGTGAGGAAGAGGGAGCCGGCGTGAAGATAACACCGGGGGCGGCATAAAATGGCCAGGTGGGAGCAGGCCAGAAGGTAAGGCATAGCATGGAGGGAGGGAGACAACAAAGGTAGGGGGGGAATGATTTTATTTTTGAATTTAGTGATTGAATTATGTCAATTTTGAGAATTTATATCTGCTGTCAGTGTGCTTTGTGTAGTTTAATTTTGTGCTTAACCATTATGTGTTTTTAATAAAATTATATTGTGTGTATCTATGAAAACTGAATAGAAAAAATAGTGTTACAATTAGTACTATTATGGGGGTGGGGTCTGGGGTGGAGATTGGGTAGAGATGGGTGGGGTCTGGCCCACGACTTAGTCCAGTGTTCTTCAACCGGTGGTCCACGGACCGATGCCAGTCCACAAAATAATTATTTTATTTCTACCGGTCCTTAGGTGGAAAAAGGTTGAACAACACTGGTCTATGCAACACAAAATGAGGAAAAAGGTAAGCTGGAGACAATCCCGATATCAGCTTAAAGCAGATACAGGAAAATTAGAATAATACTCTTGGCTCCAAAGGCAGCCAATGAAGTAAACGATAATATGGACTAATATGGTCATTCTTTTTTAAACCAAAAATCAATTGAACAGCTGTATTCTGAATTATCCTTAATTTCCTTAGAATTTTTTTGGGTGCTCCTAAATAGATGATGTTACAATAGTCTAAAACCTGCAATAGTCTGAACGATAAAGGATCAAAATATTTTTTTATGGTTCTTAATTTCCACAATGTAAAAAAGCATTTTTGTACCACTAAGTTCGTGTGTTCTGCTAGTGTTAAAATGGGTTGCAGGGTAAATTGCCCTTGTATGTGCCATCTCTGAAGGCATTTAATTAAGTGTAGAAAGAAAAGGCCATCATCTGCAGTGGCACCTTTGTGGCGACATGGCCTTCTGTGAGTGGTAAGGATCTCTAAGGGAGAGGAAGGGAGAGTACTTTATATAGGTAGGCAGACTGGATAGGCCATATGGCCTTTCCGGTGCAAAGAAGGTTTGGATTGTGATCAGATGTGTAATTTTAGACCAATTTCTCCTTGCCCTCCTCCAAGCCACTGCCACTGCCATCGGGGACCAGAACCCAAACCGCCACCAATAACAGGCCCGAAAGCCGACGCTGCCCCAAGCTCTCCCTACTTTGGCCGACTAGCATTCCTCTCCCTGACGTCAATTCTGCCGTCAGGGAGAAGAAGGCTAATCGGCCCAAGATCGCGATCGACCTATTGAGGGAAATGCTGCCGGGTCCTGCCTTCGCGGAAACAGAAATTAGGCAGGACCCGGCAGCAAAAAGAGCAAATGCTTCACTAACCTGTCTCCTGTCTTAGCCTGTAGCGAGCGCTTGCTTCAGGGTTCTCAACATGTGCGTGCCAGCTTCCCTTCTCCCCCCCCATGGACATAACTTCCGGTTTTGGAGGGAAGAGAAGGGAAGCCGGCACGCACACGTTAGAGCCCCGGAGCATAAGTTCGCTACGGGCTGAAATCTCCAAGCCGGGTTTTATTGTTTGTTTGTTTTTTAATGTTCAGCAGCGGTGGCAGCAGCAGATGATAGCCGGGTGCTCGTCTAAATTAGCTGGGCGGACCGCCCAGCTAAAAGGCCCTAGGGAGAACACTGTAGTGGCGCTAGAAAAGGTTCAAAGAAGAGCGACCAAGATGGTAAAGGGGATGGAACACCTCTCGTATGAGGAAAGACTAAAACGGTTAGGGCTCTTCAGCTTGGAAAAGAGATGGCTAAGGGGAGATATGATTGAAGTCTACAAAATCCTGAGTGGAGTAGAACGGGTACAAGTGGATCGATTTTTCACTCTGTCAGAAATTACAAAGACTAGGGAACACTCGATGAAGTTACATGGAAATACTTTTAAAACCAATTGGAGGAAATTTTTTTCACTTAAAGAATAGTTAAACTCTGGAACGCGTTGCCAGAGGATGTGGTAAGAGCGGATAGTGTAGCTGGTTTTAAGAAAGGTTTGGACAATTTCCTTGAGGAAAAGTCCATAATCTGTTATTGAGAAAGACAAGGGGGAAGCCACTGCTTGCCTTGTATTGGTAGCATAGAATATTGCTACACTTTGAGTTTTGGCCAGGTACTAATGACCTGGATTGGCTCTGTGAGAACGGGCTACTGGGCTTGATGGACCATTGGTGTGACCCAGTAAGGCTGTTCTTATGACTTTATCATTATTTCTCCTATTTAGAAGTTATCCATTGTTTTTGTAAGAACTGAGGGAGACTGGCACTGCCCAGTGACACAAGGAGGCAGAGCTGAAGAATCTGTTGATGCCTTCTGCAAGTTTCCCACAAGTATGGGGATAAAACCTATAGTCCAGATTATCGAAGTAAGAACCTAATCTTCTCTTATTTGCCTTGATTTTTCTGTTTCTATCTAGATCTTCAGTCTAACGTGATTCGTTCACCTACTAAAACGTAGCAGACTCTTTCCTCCTACATTTTTTAATTCCAGTTTTTTCTGTTTATTCCCCTTAGGACCCCAAGTTGGAGCAGGTGGTAGATGTCACTCTGAAGGTTGCGGATTATGTGAATAGTGATTGTTTGGACAGTTTTGAAAAGTGAGTTTCTGGGGGGTTGTGTTTCAGGTCACAGGTTGCTACAATGCTGCAGCTGCTGAAAGTAGAGGCCAATCGAATTTCAGCTTCAGTTATGGTGCCAAAACTGGTCCCAAATCATTTTTTGGTCCAATTTCGGTTTTGGCTGAAATCCTATGAGCATGATTTTGGTTTCAGTCAAAATCTATATATTTATTTGGATTCATTAACCACCTTTATGAAGATATTCACCCAACTTACAATTTTGTTAATACCGTGTTTCCCCGATGGTAAGACACTGTCTTATTTTTTTTGGAAGGCCAAAATATGCTCTAGGGCTTATTTTCGGGGGGATGCCTTATTTACCCTTTCATGTCCCCTCTGTATCTCTATCCTTATTCAGTAGGTCCTGCTTACCCTTTCTCTTCTTTGTGTCACTATCTCCATTTTCAGCTTTCCCCCCCTTTTCCTTTGTTACTGCACCCTGTAGCTAGAATCTTTCCACCCTCCCTCCACTCCGGCCCAGCCCAGTATGAAATATTTCCTTTTGTTTCCCTCCCCTCTCTCTTTCTCTCTCTCTTCTGCTCCCTCACCCACGAGTCCTGCATCTGGCCCTCTCCCTTCTACCTGCACCTGGCAACACCCCCCTGCTCCGCGGCTCTCTTCAGCAACTTGTCAGCAGCGGTGATCAAGACAAGCTACCGACATCGAGGCCTTCCCTCTACGAGTCCCGCCTTTGTGGAAAAAGGAAGTTGAAACAAGCGGGACTCGCAGAGGGTAGGCCCCGACGTCAGAAGCTTGTGTCGATCACTGCTGCTGAGTTGCCGAAGAGAGCCGCGGAGCAGGGGATGTGGCCGGAAGCAGGTAGAAGGGAGAGGGAGATAGGAAGGCTGTAGATCTCCGGAGCATGACACCGACCCCGGCCAGGATGATTTCTTTTTCAGACCTGATTATTATCAGTATCTTCTGCTTTATATATTCAGTACCTTCAAGCAGATTATTATTCTGTGCTGAAGCAGCATTTCTAGAAAGACTATCATAATTATAAGCATCTGATAAGTCTTTCTTAAAAGAACTGGATAAAACTTAGCACCCTTACTGCCAATCAGTAAGCAAAAAACAATACAATAAACCATCATGTCATATCCATTCACACATGCCATCCTGAGCTTTACGATAAAACTATAAAATATAAGCTAATATTTATAATCGGGTAAATACCCAATAAATGTAGCGCTGAAAGAAAGACAGATCTTCTAATCATTTTCAAACAGGACTTATCTTATTGTCACCAAGCTTCTGTGAACTTTTATATAACTAGTCCATGCGCTGTCCGCACAAAGGGCTACATAAAAGGCCCTTAGGTATTTTGGGGTGTATGTTTTTGTACCTGTGTTGGCTTCGTGTTTGTCTGACCAGAAGCATAGAGGATAGGGAAGAGATACTTTCTTCTATGTGTCAGCTGCTGGAAATGCCCCTCCCATAGAAATACATTAGACCATTTTTTTTAGGGATTTTGGGTCCCTTTTATAAAGCTGTGGGCTGCATTACATTTGCTGCGTGGGGATCACTACTACAGCTTTCTGAAAGGGGGCTTTTATTTCTCTGATGCCCATGGTCCAATATAGCCTATTTTCAAACTGGGTGTGTCTTTCCTTCTCATTTTCCACCCTGCTAAATTTGCTCCCATATGGTTAAGTTTTCTGATTTTTGAGCCCCTATGTATAATTTCTCAACATTCCATTGAGTTGTAAAGAATAAAAAAAGGTGCATTTTTGTAAACCTGATGCAGAATTGCCACAATTTAAAAACCATGATTGCAAAATTTACCCTAATTGTGAAAGGTACTCTCAGCGGTTGTCCATTCTTCTCTTCTTGCAGGGTGTACAAGAACAGTGCAGAGCTGAGTTCTTTACTTCTTTCCAGAATAATCTCCGCTTTTACAGGTCCCAAGGAGAAGCCCAGAGCAATGCGAGATAGCCCTCAGAGTCATGATCCCTTCAGAAGCCCACCCCATCATCCACACACTAACCCACAGCCAAACTGGTAAGTGAAATTAGAATATTAAGAATTGCCAAACTGGGACAGTGTCTATCTTGTATTATGTATACCGTATATACTCGAATATAAACTTAGATTTTTGGGCCCAAAAAGGGGGTCTCAGTTTATATTCGAGTCAACTAGGTAGCTGACACTTCTGTATTCCCTTTACGATGATGGGTGCTGCTTTCCTACACTCCCACCACTCTCTGATGACTAGAGCTGCTCTCCTGCACGCCTTCCCTTCCAATGACTGGAGCTGCTCTCCTGCACACCTCCCCTCTCCGATGACCGTAGCTGCTCTCCTGCACACCTCCCCCTTCCGATGTCCGGAGCTGCTCTCCTGCACACCTTCCCCTCTGATGACCGGAGCTGCTCTCCTGCACACCTCCCCCTCCGATGACCGGAGCTGCTCTCCTGCACACCTCCCCCTCCGATGACCGGAGCTGCTCTCTTGCACACCTCTCCCTCTGATGACCGGAGCTTCTCTCCTGTACACCTCCCCCTCCGATGACCGGAGCTGCTCTCCTGCACGCACCCCAGCCACTGCCACATTCTCCTTACCAGCTCCGGCTGATGTCCTCGGCCATTGGGGCTCTAGACAACTGATGCTCAAGGCCATACATTGGCAGTAACAGCTTTATTCGTTGTTGTGTCATCAACTGTCTGGGTCACCAATAGGAAGGCTCTCTGTCTCTGTGGCTACAACTGTTGTACTGCATATATACTAACACAAAATATTTAATAATGCATACACAACTGTGGCGGCAGAACATTCTATTTGGTTTTGAATGCCCTCAGGCAAAATACGCCAAAGAACCTAAAGAATGAGATCCTCTCAAGAAGCGTCATTTAGAACATACAGTAAAAGCTGTCTAAAAGAGGAAAATATTTTGGTCCCTTTGGTGGAACATTGCATCGATTGTAATCATAAAATTGAAGAGTTGAAATATTGTGCAATCAAAGAAGTACTTGGAGTAAAAAAAGGATGCTGATGATATATTGGTACTTTTAAAAGAAGAACCAATTGGGAGGCAGTTTTCGTGCATCCATCACCCTTTAGGTGAAAATTGCTCATGTGCCTATTCCCTTTCTCCTTCATTCTATGACCTCTTGTTCCTAAATTTCCTTGCAAGGAGGGCAATGGTGCGGGTCATCTGGTTTTGTCCCCGCAGTAAAGGATCTGCCTTGAGTTGCCTCCCCCTCGCGATCTCGGGTGCAGCAGCAGCCCCCCTCGCGAGTCCAGCAGTCCCCTCCGTCTTTCTCGCAGGTCCAACAAACCTCGCACCCTGGCTCCCTTTCACCTCTTCTCTTTGTGTTAGCCCTTGAACCCTTGGCGGTAAAGCTTAGAACTGATCCTCGTATCCAGGGAATTCAGATAGGGGAAAGGGAAAGCTGTATAAACCTCTTTGCCGATGACATCTTGCTTTATCTGGATAGACCTCAAGTGGACTTGGAAAGGGCACTCGAAGTGATCCACACCTTCGGTAACATCTCTGGTCTGTGAATTAATTGTGCAAAGTACCGAGCTTTTGCCCCTGGACACCACTAGCAGGGAGGCCTAGCATTAGGCTCTTTCTATACCCCCTGTCGTGGGGGCTATTGAGGTATCTTAGAGTGTATTTGAGTCCCAACTTGTCCCTCATGTATCAGTATAATGTCCGTCGTCCTCTTGAGCAGATCAAGGCTCTCTGTGACAGATGGCGAGAACTACCGTTGGGTTTGTGGGGCAGAGTAGCCCTAACCAAAATGGTCCTCTTGCCGAAGCTCCTGTACCCTTTGCAGACTCTCCCTGTTTGGATCTCTGCTGGGGATGGGAAGGTATTTCGATCCATTGTATCTACTTTCATTTGGTGCCACAAAAGGGCTTGCATTAGCTATTCTAAGCTGATGTTGGATAGATCATAGGGCGGGTTGAATCTTCCGGATATCATACTTTACAATGTAGCCGCATTGTTTCGGTCTATCCATGAGGGGTGGATGGGACATTTAAGTACTCCCCCGGGGGGTGGCTCACTTCCTGGTGTGCACCACATTCTTTTTTGGCTTTATTGCATATACAGCCGTCGGCGGTCCCGGGGGGATCCCCAATGATACATTTTCTAAAACTACTTTGGTTAGCATGGAGGTGGAGGAGAAAGCAGCAGAAAATGCCTGCTGCGTTGGTACCGCTGCCATTGTGCGGTAATATTTCCTTCATTCCAGGGATGGGTCCTTCCCGGTTTCGGGATTGGGAGGAGAGGGGGTGTCGAACCTTGAGAGATGTGTAGGATGGGGGGGAGAGGGAGTATTCCTCACATATGCCCAGCTTCAGCAGCGGTGGAATATGCCATCGAAACATTTTTGGGCGTATCTCCAAGTCCGCCACTACTATACCATGCTTCAACAGAGATGGGGGGACACTTGGCTCTGTGGTCCCTGGATGCACAATTTTTTCTGATCCCTCCTGCCATGAATAAATTCTCTACTTGGTGACATATGCTACGGGCGACTTTGTCTCTGGGTCCTATTGACAGAGTGGCCTTTGTGTGGCGGAGGGAGTTGGATTTCCTGGGGGATCAAAAAGAGTTCCATGATTTGTTTGGCCATATTACCGTAGATCTATGGGGGGGCTCCTCGGACCTGCAGGAGATGCAGTTCAAGATACTGCACAGGGCGTATATTGCTAGGAAACAAGGGGCTCATATGGGACTCTGGGAAGGGGATGTTTGCACTAAGTGTCACCGCTCATTTGGGACTTTAGTTCATCACTTCCTGGAATGCCCCACCACGGAGCTGTGGTTGCATGTTCTTCCCTTTCTGGAGAGGATATTGCAATGTCCTATTCCCTGGCATTATGGCATGCTTTTATTGGGAGATCAGAGGGCATTGGAGGAGGTGGGCTTCTCAGTCCTTCAGCAGAAATTCCTCTACCTAGCAGTCCTCTTGGTGAAAAGACTCCTATTGCAACACTGGGTGTCCGATCAGGCAGCCTCCTTTCCTCATTGGCTCCATAGGGTTGCTCAGGTGGCCTGCTATGAAATACAACAAACTCCGGTGGGGAGGGGGGGATAGACCATCGTTGCTATGTGGGGCTTTGGAAAGTGGCCTTTTTATTGTGTCCCAGTGTTCAGGTGGCGCAGCTGGACACCCCATCTTGACTATACCTTTTTCTTTCTTTCTGTCTCTGGGGCCTAGGAGGCGGCTCCCTAGCGGGGGGGTGAGTGCCTGTGTGTATGGGGTGGTGTGTATGTGAGGAGGTTGCTGAGTTTTGGATGGTGTGAGTGGGGTTTGAGAACATGAATTGCGATTGGGGGGGGGGTTCTGGTGTCAAAAAGTACAAAATTGCAGATTGCGACTGGACTGTATAGAGATATCCCATTCATTTTTCTCTGTATACTGCCTGTTGGAGTATCCCATACAGTTTATACTTATTGTGTGCCTTGCTTCCTTGTACGGTTGGATTCCTGTACGCTTTGTGTTGCAATCACTAATAAAAATATTTAACAACAACAAAAAAAGAAGTACCACAAGGCATCATCCCAGGCTTAGTGCTCTTCTCTGCCTGCATTATTAGATGTTGTTTTACAGTCTGTTTAGCCATTTTATAGTTGTTTTCAGGGAGTAAGTACACGTAGTCAGACATTGTTTTAAAATCATGGGAGTGAGAGCTAACACCAAATGCAGCTGCTTGCCACTTTACAACTTTATAACTGAGAAATAGTTAAGAGCAGACACAAAAAGATTAGGACATGTGAAACCTTTTGAGAAGTGATGTAACCTGTTACTTTGTTATACCATGTATGATTTAATAGCACGAGAAGATATTCAGAGTGCCCCTGCACTCCCCGGTGATCTCTGACCCTCTTACCTTTTTACCTCACTTATAAGAAAAGTGGGAAGACTTACAGCAGTTGTAACTGTTCTGACCCAGGATACCTTCTTTGTTGTTGTTTCCTGCCTGCCTGCTCTGCACACTCTGTCACTCCTGTTTATCCTGTGCTAGAAGAACTTCCAGTTATAATGATAGTGTTTGGATTTCTTCCAGGCCTGATCCTCTGGGACCCTTTGCTGCTGGTGGAGCAGACCTGGATCCTCTTGGGTGAGTATAAGGATAGCACATTCTTGTACAATCCCACTTTATGCCGGGACCAGTGGGTTATTTCCTTCCACCTGCCAGGGTCTTTAGGAAGCTTTAAAACTTCAGAGGCTTTTTCCCCCCTCCCTTACAGGTACCTCCTCACTGAGCATGCTCACCAGTCTTTTCTTTCTACAAGCCAGTCTGTAGGCGCTCATCTTTTCTGCTTGTGTTTTATTTTGTGATCTTTCAGTATTTTTTATTCACAGTTTTCACCCTTGTGCTATGGAGGTTCTCTGCGGGGACATCTTTGACTGCGGGAGAACGCAGACTGTTGGAGAACGTCTGCTTCTGGGGGATTCCCTGCTCAGCAGTAAGCCTCCTGGACAGCCTGCACATTAGATCGGGGCTCCAGGACCTTTCCCTTGGGAGCTAGCTCACCCCAGGTTCGTCCGCTAGTGGATGTAGTGCAGGCTGAGACGGTTCCATGGAGGCGTGACCAGGATCGGAGCCAGACTCTGTCCCTTCACCATGTGTGTTTATGTGTTCAGCTCTGCCTACAATTTCTCTCATGCAGCACAGTGAGTAAAATGTTTCAGTTTTTCTGTGAGCACATGGTTATGTGAGAGCAAGCTAACAGCTTGAATCAGAGATCTGGGAGGGCTTTTAAAAAGAGGGTTTTAAGTGTTTTCCCTGCATATCCTATTACACCCCCCTCCCCTTTAAAATCCTAAAATCTCTTTATCCCAGGACAAGCAAGGGTGACGTCACCGACGGAGCCCCGCAGCGGACAGCCTCGAAAGCGGACTTGTTTGAAGATCTTTAAAAGAGCTTCCGAGTGCTGCATCGCGCATGTGCGCGTGCCTTCTCCCTCTCCAGCAGCAGCTATCCCTTTTTTTCCTCTTGCCCAGCAGCTTTCCAGATTCCTTTCCCTCCTCCCCTCCCAGCAGCATCTCTCCTTCTCCCTCTCCAGTAGAAGCTGTCCCTTTTTTTTCCCTTGCCCAGCAGCTTCCCACCAAAGTACCTGCGATTCCATGTTCTGGGGCAACATTTCAGTTTGTGGCTCTGCCCTTTGGGTTGGTGACGGCACCCCAGACCTTCACCAAAGTAATAATGGTGGTGGCAGCCCATCTGCGTTCCATGGGTGTCCTGGTTCACCCGTATCTGGACGACTGGTTGATCAGAGTGCTCTCTCTGTCCAAGGGGCATCAGGCTGTCCATCAGGTGGTACTGTTGCTGCAACGTCTGGGTTGGGTGATCAACTTTAGAAAGAGTCGCCTCGAACACACCCAGGATTTGGAGTACCTGGGAGTTCGATTTCACACGGGTCAGAACAAAGTGTCTCTACCTGTGTCCCATCAAGAGAAGCTACATCAGGTTATCAGGGACCTTCTAGTCCCGACGGCGTGGCATGGTGGCATCAATCGATGTGGTTCCTTGGGCCAGAGCCTGCTTGCGTCTGCCACAGGATGCCCTGCTTTCACACTGGAGTCCTCATTGGGACCCGTTACATGCACCCCTGCCCTGGACGACAGTGACACGTAACAATCTAGCAAGGTGGTTGCATCCTCTCTCTCGTTGTCCCGGGGTCTTCTGCTCTGGATCTTGGACTGGGTGATCTTGTTGACAGATGCAAGTCTCAAAGATTGGGGAGCAGTGTGCATGTCTGTCCCTATTCAGGGCCAATGAATGTCCTCAGAGCACAAGTGGTCGATCAATCGCCTGGAACTGCGGGTGATTCGGCTGGCCCTTCTCTTCGAGAGTCGGCTCCATTGTCGAGCCGTCTGTGTGTTCTCGAGCAATGCCACAGTGGTGGCTTGCGTCAAAAGTCAGGGGGGCATGAAGAGTCCCTCTAAGCGTGGAGGCTCAGCTGCTCTTTTGGTGGGTGGAGAGACAGCTCGTGGTGCACGTGGCGAGTGGACGTCAAAGGAGATATTCTCAGATTTTAGACACTCAGATTTTAGAAGAGCATTCGATTGCATTGTGGATCATTGGGGAGTCCCAAGTTAGACCTCATGGCGACAGCGGCCAACAAGAAAGCCGATCATTTCTTTAGTCGTTGGCGCGAGGCAGGAAGCAAAGGCCTGGACACTCTGGTTCAGCCCTGGCCCCAGGAGGGTCTTTATGTCTTCCCTCTGTGGCTCATGATAAGGCGTCTGTTGAGGCGCATAGTAGCCCATGAGGATCTAGTGATTCTGGTGGCACCCCATTGTTTGAGGTAGCCATGGTATGCTGACTGGTTCGGCTCCAGCAGGATCCCTTGTCATTCTCATCTTCTCACACAGATACCAATTGCGTTGGCAAGATCTGGACCGCTTTGGATTTACAGCATAGCTCTTGAGAGTGCAGCCTTGACTAGCCAGGGCTATTCTTCAGCAGTGATTGCCATGTTGCTTCACAGCAAGTGGAAGTTCACAGTGGCAGCCTATGGTGAAGGCTTGGAGGTGTTATCAGGCCTGGTGCGACCTGAGGCAGGTGGATCCTTCTCTCCCATCGATTCCTCAGTTCCTGGAGTTTCTGCAAAATGTCCTGAAGAAAGGTCTAGCAGTAGCTTCACTCCAAGTACAGATTGCTGGGCTTTCGTGTATGGGCCCTCCCTCCCTGACAGGCAACCCATCCAGGTGTTCATTTTCTATGGGGACCATTGCGGCTCAGGCTTCCCTTGCGCCTTCCCTGTCTAACCTGGAACCTTAATCTGATTCTTCACTCTCTTGCTCACCCTCCATATGAGCCTCTAGAGCAGGTGTCTGATGGATCTCGCGCTCAAGATGGTTTTCCTGGTGGCTGTTAGCCCGCAGGGTTTCGGTGCTGCAGGCCCTCTCCTGCAGGGATCCTTTTCTGTGGATTACAGATTACATGGTGATGCTGTATACTGTTCCTTCCTTTCTTCCAAAAATGGTTTCCACTTTCCATGTGAATCAGGAAGTCCGTCTTCCTGCTTTTGCTTCCTCCGGTTCATAGGAGCAAGACCGGGTGTTGCGGTCCTTGGATGTCCGCAGAAGTGTATTGCGGTATCTGGAGGTCACCAAGTTTTGCCTGTCTGGTAGGTCTTGCCCGCAGAGGGAAGCCAGCTTCTATGGCTACCATTTCCAGGTGGATTCACATGGCCATTTCTGCAGCTTATAAGGCAGCTGGAAAGAGGCCCCCCCTTGGGGTTAGGACTCCTTCAACCGGAGGGGTTTTCCTCCTCTTGGGCAGAGTCATCAGCTGTTTCTCTGGATGAGATTTTTAGGGCCGCTGCCTGGTCCTCCTTGACATTCACCAAGTTTTACAGGATTGATGTGGCAGCCAAGCTTTTGGTGCCTCTGTTTTGGCAGCAGGCTCATCCGTCCCACCCTGAATTTTCAGGACTGCTCTGTTATGTTCACTGGTCCCGGAATAAAGTTGAATTGTACAAGAACGAAAGATTAGGTTCTTACCTCTGCTAATCTTCTTTCTTGTAAATCCACACTTTATTCTAGGAACCCCAGACTATTTTGACAAAACTCAAGCCCTCCACCCTAATCAAACTGGCTTTCAAAAAAAAAACATTCCACAGAACACTCATAGGTTTAACAACATCAGTACAATACTTTCTGGATCAACACAAGTCAGTCATACTCATTTCCCTAGACCATGTTCTTCAACCACTGGTCCGCGGACCAGTGCCAGTCCGCAGGAAATTTATGCCGGTCTGCACAGGGCTGGCGAGATTGATTAAGTTCAATTTCCTGCCGGTCCGTGCAGGGCCGGCAAGATCGACAAGATATTTTTAGCTGGTCCACGTTGGGCAGGAGAGATCATGGGGAGCCTCCGACAGTGGCTTTCTTCCCTCTGCAGTTCTCCTTACTTCCCAGCGCAGTGATTCACGAAGGCAGTCTTGGGGCTTTTGCTGAGTCGTGGCTGCCTCTGATGATGCAACTTCCTCTTTCCTCAGAGGTGGTGCAACCCAAAAGAGGACCCGAGGCTGCCTTCCTGAATCACTGCGCTGGGAAGTAAGAAGAGTTGCTGGGAGGGGAGAAAGCCACTATTGGAGTCTGGAAAGCTGCTGGGCAAGGGGAAAAAAGGGACAGCTGCTACTGGAGAAGGAGAAGGAGAGATGCTGCTGGGAGGGGAGGAAGGGAAGAGAGTTACTGCTGGACAGGAGGAGGAGGGAAGGGAGAAGGAAAAAGGAAGGAAACAGCTGGCAGGAAGATTAGAGGAGGGGAAGGGGAGAGACAGGCATGAGAAAGTATTTATGATGGGAAGGGGTCAGCAGAGAAATAAGCAGAGAGGGACAATGATGCTAGATCTGGTGTAGGAGAGATAAAAATGAAAAGAGCAGTGAAGCTGAAATGAATCATGTAAAAAGGAGAGAAGGGGCACAGGCTGGATGGAAAGGGGAGAGGGGCATAGAAAGAAGACATATACCATATGGAAGGGGGAGAGGACAGACAGTGGATAGAAGGGGTAGATGCTGGATTGAAGAGACAGCGAGGGCAGATGCTGGAGTGAAGAGAGTGAAAAGAAGATGAAAGCAGAAACCAGAGACAAAAGGTAGAAAAAAAATAATTTTATTTCTGACCGAGACACCGTGCTTTTAGCCGTCTCGCGCATGTCCACACTGCAGGGCTATCGAGTAAAATAGGGCTTGCTATACATCATGACCAGAGGAGCCTTGTAGAACGAAGATAAACAACAAAGGGCACCGGTCCATCCCCCAACCCCCCAAAAATACCTAGAGGAAGCTGTAAGTCCAGCAAAAAGACTGTTGAGATGACCCAAACCACAGAAGAACTCTAGATACTACAACGCCAACTAAACCAATCAAGGAGCCGCCCCACTCGTAGAAGGCCTCGCCATCTGCTGAAGGAACTGCTGGGCATCCTCTGATTTTTCAAAAAAGTGATTTTTCCCCTCAAAGATTTTCAGTCGAGTAGGGCAAATTATATGTGTTGGTGATGAAGCTCTGTACAGATGGGGGCATAGGCTGCGCAGCGCTGAGACCCGGGTTGAATAATCCTGGAAGCACAACACTGGGTGATTATCATAGGAAAGGGTGCCCCGGGTGCGGATGGTACAAAGAATGTCCATTTTATGTACATAATTCAAAAGTTTAAGAATTACCACCTGGGGCCATCTCTCAGTGGTGCGCATCATGCCTAGCCTGTGAGTGCGTTCTATGCACAGCGGTCCTGCCGTTGATTGCAGCTCCAACGATTCCATGAGCCAGGTCTCCAGAAACCCCCACAACTCCAGTTCAGCAATAGTTTCTGGGAGCCCCACTAGACAATGACCAAGGTTCTCAAATTCAAAGACACAAACTTCCAAGACATGGGAGACTTCGTTCACCAGGCGCTACAAAGCCAAGCAGACACCGACAGCGTGGAAGAAATGTGGTCAACTTTGAAAGCCACCATACAGGAAGCAACAAACCGCTATGTTAAATCAGTAAGCAAACGGAGTAGGAACAACAAGCCACAGTGGTTCTCTACGGAGATCTCGGACCTCATCAAAGAGAAGAAAAAAGCATTCATCTCTTACAAACAATCAGGGACACAGGACTCTAGAGTAGAATATCTGGCCAAGTCAAGGGCCACCAAAGCAGCAGTTAGGGAGGCTATATTCCGCATGGAGGAGTCTCTAGCAAAGAACATCCAGAAAGGAGATAAATCTTTCTTCAGGTACATCAGTGACAGAAATAAGAACTCGGGCGGGATAGTACGTCTCAGAAAACCAGACGGAGACTATGTAGAACGGACTCGGAAAAAGCCCAACTGTTAAATAAATACTTCTGCTCAGTCTTCACACGCGAGGCGCCGGGAATCGGCCCTCAGCCACAGACAAGGATTAAATCAGTTGACCCGTTTAGTAATTTCAAGTTTACACCCAGCAGCGTCTACTGCGAGCTGTCAAAAATCAAGGTCAACAAGGCAATGGGGCCTGACAACCTACACCCTAGGGTGCTCAGGGAGTTGGGTGATGTCCTAGCGGAACCGCTATCCGCGCTCTTCAATCTCTCCCTTAGTACAAGTAACGTCCCGATGGACTGGAAGACAGCTAACATCATTCCACTCCACAAGAAAGGCTCCAAGATGGAGATGGCAAATTACAGACCAGTGAGTCTCACATCAATAGTGAGCAAACTAATGGAAACCCTAATCAAACACCAATTGGATAGGATCATGGACGAGGAGAATCTACGGGATCCCCACCAACATGGATTTACTAAGGGGAGATCCTGCCAATCCAACCTGATCAGCTTCTTTGACTGGGTGACGAGGAAGCTGGATGATGGTGAGTCCCTGGACATCGTCTACCTGGATTTCAGCAAAGCATTTGATAGCGTACCACACCGCAGGTTGCTAAGCAAGATGAGTTCTTTAGGTTTGGGCAACACATTGACCAATTGGGTTGGGAACTGGCTTGGAGGTAGGCTTCAGAGGGTAGTGGTGAATGGCACCCCCTCCAAAATGTCAGAGGTGATAAGTGGAGTGCCACAGGGCTCCGTCCTGGGCCCGATCTTGTTCAACATCTACATAAGAGACTTGACAGAAGGGCTCCGAGGAAGAATAACATTATTCGCCGATGATGCCAAACTAAGCAATGTAGTGAACAAAAGCACAACAGACAAAAATTCAATGGCAGACGATATGATGCATGACCTACTTCTACTGGAGCACTGGTCTAGGTCCTGGCAACTCAGTTTCAATGCCAAAAAATGCAAAGTCATGCACCTGGGAAGCCGAAATCCATGCAGGATTTACACCCTAAATGGCGAGATCTTGACAAAAACTGAAGCAGAAAGAGACTTAGGGGTGATTGTCAGGGAAGACATGAAGTCTGCAAATCAAGTAGAGCAAGCTTCATCCAAAGCAAGGCAAATCATAGGTTGCATACGCAGGAGTTTCATCAGCCGTAAACCTGAAGTCATTATGCCACTGTATAGATCCATGGTGAGACCGCACCTGGAGTACTGTGTGCAATTTTGGAGGCCGCATTACCGCAAGGATGTGCTGAGACTGGAATCGGTCCAGAGAATGGCCACCAGGAGGGTCTCTGGACTCAAGGAGCTCCCATACGAGGAGCGGTTAGGGAAGTTGCAGCTCTACTCACTCGAGGAACGTAGAGAGAGGGGAGATATGATCGAGACATTCAAGTACCTCACAGGTCGCATCGAGGTGGAAGAGGATATCTTCTTTTTCAAGGGTCCCGCGGCAACAAGGGGACATCAGTGGAAAATCAGGGGCGGGAAACTGCACGGTGACACTAGGAAGTTCTTCTTCACCGAAAGGGTGGTTGATCGCTGGAATAGTCTTCCACTTCAGGTTATTGAGGCCAGCAGCATGCCAGATTTTAAGGCCAGATGGGACAGACATGTGGGATCTATCCGCAAAGATAGATAGGGAGGGTCATTGGAGTGGGCAGACTTGCCGGTTCGCAGGGGGAATGCCGGATTCGAATGAAAAAAAAGCATGTGTACAACGCGCTCACACGTATAACGCGCATGGTTATGCACAGTTTGTAAAATCGTGTATAACGCGCGCGTTATATGTGTGAAAATACGGTAATGAGTTTTGTCTATTAGACCTTCTCTTTGTCCTAACCAAAGAATCAACCCAAGGCAGACCAGCCTCCAAGGCCACCATTTCCTGGTAGATTCAGACAGCGATCTCCTCCACCTACATTGTCTACACCAAACAACCGCCAGTGTCGCTGAAAACACATTCAACCAGAAGAGTAACCGCCTCTTGGGCAGAATTGAGGGCAATCTTTATTACATTGGATAGATATCAAGAGCACTGAGAACAATATTAATTAAGCACCATAATTGCATACGCATCAATAAGGCATCAGAGCCTTTAGTAATGCATTGTGAATGATTCAGTCATGATTTTTCTGGCTTCCAATGTTTGGTGTTAGAACAGATTCAGCAATCGGATTGGCAGGTGATATATACTGCTGGTTAAGATAACAAGAGTAAAGTTGGATTTTTGCACTTTGTACAGTGGAACCAGAGGATTTAAATATTACCATTGAATGGAAACCCCTTTTTTTTAGTCTTTTTTTGTAAGAGAATTCATTCATGATTTCAAATTGGGAACACTTCATTCTGATTGGATCAGCAAGCAGACCAGATGAACCATTTGGCCTTTATCTGCCATCATATTTCTGTTTGTTTTATGCCACTAATTGACATTTTTGGTTTTAGTTTTAGCTTGATGGCGTCTATAGTGTAACGTTGATCATGTGGGGAGCCTGAGATAGTTTGTCCCTTGTTGGCTTTTTTTTTGGGGGGGGGAGGGTGATTTCCCTGAAGCAGCAGAAATTATTTGCAAAACAGGTATCCTGTAGGAGGAGGGAGAGAAATTCCTGCATTATGGAAATTAATTGAAGGAGATGTGAAATTTCACGATATTTATATAAAATGGTTTTACTAAAAAATTTTCAATAAAAATTATTTAAAACTATTAAAATGTAGATAAAAAGTACATAAAATAAAAATAAATATTTTCTATATGACTAGGTATTGTAAGGATGAGTATAGGGGTTAGTGAGGAGCGTCTATGCTCATGCACGTTTGTTAGAGCCAATAAAGTTGGGAACATTTCCAGTTCAAACCGAAGCAGGAGTTGCCAGCGGCCATTAAGCAATGAGCAGAAAAAAGCACTGCCAAGTTTAAGTAAGTAGTTTTTTCATAGAAGTAACAGTCTAATAACTTTCATGCAATGGAGGTGTGGAGGGGCATAATAAATAAAAAGTCTAAGTCCTCTTTTGGCCTAGGCCCTAAACGTTGAAAATAGAGGCAGGGAAAATATCCATTCTCCAAAAAAAGTCCAAAAGGAGGTTTATTTTGATAATGGCCTGCCTCTATGTTCAGCTGTTTAAATGGTCATACCACCACCATGTTTACACTAACAACATATAACCAACCAAAAAAAAAAGCCCAAGTCCCAAATGCCCAACACAAGAGTTTTTAGGCGAAGGAGGAGCCAGTCCTTCGCCTAAAAGCTGGATTCTGTAACCAGTGTCTGTCAAAAAGAACACCGATTGCAGAATCCACCCCCCCCCCAGCAACGATCGCGGTAGAGATAGCTAATCTCTCCTGCTGTGATCCACCCTTCCTCCCCCCGATCAGATCAGGCAGGATCAAGCCCTCCTTCTTCGGCGAGCCACAACCCTCCCAACACTATCGGGGCAAGAGGGAGGCCAAATCCTGCTGCTTTGGTGAGCCGCAACCCCCCTGACACGATCGGAGCAGGAGGGAGCCCAAGCCCTCCTGCCTCGGCGAACCGTGACCCTCCTGACATGATCGGGGCAGGAGGGAGCCCAAGCCCTCGTCACCTTCCCAACATCGCCCCCCTGATCCCCCACTTGGCCCCCCCTGAACCCCATGGACCCCCCACCAGTTGACCCCCACCTCTGACACCCCCCCTTAAGACCCCGCCCCAACACCTTAAGAAAGTTGGCCAGATGGACAGGTCCCAGGAATTCCTAACTCTTGTGTTCTTCCTCTTCCTAGAGGTCGAAGTGGTGGTGGAATGATTGTTGATCCACTGAGATCTGGGTTCCCACGAGCTGGATTTGATTCTTCTTCTGGAATACTAAGTCATCTTCCACCAGGAGCAGTACCACCTGGAGCCAGATTTGATCCATTTGGACCAATGAGTTCTAGCCGTCCAGGGTGAGTAAAGTGTAGGGCAGATGATGAAAGGTCCTTTGAGTCTGGAATCCTCTTTGGCTGTGGCTAGTTGAGGTCACTAGGAAGAATCCATTAGATTCCAAACAGTAGATCATTCCTTGTTACTAATTCTGGTGGTGAAAGATGGCTTCCCCCAAGTCCATTTGGCCAATATTTTGTTAATGAACTTATCTTCAAGTAATTTTATCCATATCCCTTTTAAACACAGATAAGACATTTGTAAACATTTTCTTGAGCACTCACCTACTTCTCATTTGCAGCACATTTTAAATATAACTCAATCCACCTCAACCAGACAAAGGAGAACCCACACACTATTCACACACCCGCCAACCAAAAATGTCAAATGAAGAAAACTGTATGACATCTTACTAGACATCAGCGCAGCAAAACTGGACAGACAACTCACCAATCTGCTGTCTTCAATCACAGACTATAAAACCTTCAGAAAAGAAACAAAAACCCTACTCTTCAAAAAATACATAAAACCTATATAACACAACCAGATCCGTCTCAAGCTTCACCTATAATACTTTCTACTCCTTAGCAAATCAAAAATGTTCAAACTACTCCTTATGTCTTTCCTAATATCATGACAATTCTTTTTTTTATTTATATTTTTTATTAATATTTGTTACAACAATAACAAAATCAGGAAAAGCATATGAAAAACCAGTTCAAAAGGAAAAAGACAACTTAAAATTCAAATTAAGACTTATGCAAAGTCCACATTAACAAAGGCCGCTCAGTAGAAAAGTATAATGAAGGAAAACTTATATAGGAAATAGTTTACAGTCATCCTTGACATGCAATGTGACCCATTTCATTATGTCCTTAACTTTCTTCAACAATAACATTAGTATCTTAAACTTTCAATGAAACCTTATCAATCAAAAAATTCTCCAATTGTGACGAATCAACAAAAACAAATTTATCAGCCTTATAGTTTACTACACACTTGCAAGGGAATTAAAAAAAAAAAAAAGTAGCTCCCACAGCTATAACCTTAGGTTTAAGCTGAAGAAACTGTTTCCTTCTATGTTGTGTCTGTCTGTACACATCAGGAAAAATCATTAGTTGCTGTCCACAGAACAATACTTGTTTGTTCACAAAGTATAATTTAAGTATAAGTTGTTTTTCAATTTCTGTTTTAAATGACACCAACAAGGTTGCTTGTTTAGTAATCAAATCCTTAGAAGATTCAAGAAACTGGGAAATATTTAAACTATCTGGAGACACAATCCTATCCAATTCTCCTTCTTCCCCAGTTTCTTTAGTACTCCTGGGCAAGGCCGCCATCAGGGCAGTACTACCAGTCCTGCATTCAGGGGCCCGGAGCTGACAGGGGGCCCGGGCTCCCCCAGGGTCCTAGGCCACAGTTCTTCAACCGCCGGTCTCAGTGGTGAACCTAGGGGGGGGGGGGAAATCCGTCCCAGGTGCACAGGAGAGAGCTGGACGGGGGACCCGCGGAGTTCAATACATCTTGAGCCACGAGGCTCGTCTTCTGCTCCTACTGCCCTGCTGCTCACATATAGCCGATCAGAAGTGTTCCCCGATGTCAGCGCTGACGTCTGAGGGAGGGCTTAAGCAAAGCCTGCCCTCCGACGTCAGCGCTGACGTCAAATACTTCCGATCGGCTATTTGTGCGCGGCAGGGCAGGCAGGAAACAGGAGACAAGCCTCTCGGCTCGTGCTCCGTTTTGCTGAGAAAGTTGCAAAGATGGGCTGGGAGGCAAACGCGGAACACAAAAGGGGGGAGGGAGTGCGTTTTGGACACAAGGCATGAACTTGGGAGAGAGGAAGGGAGGGAAAGAGATGCTGAGGTGGGGGAGGGAATGGGTTTTTGGACACAGAAGGCATGGACTTAGGAGAGAGGAAGGGAGGGAAAGAGATGCTGAGGTGGGGGAGGGAATGGGTTTTTGGACACAAGGCATGGACTTGGGAGAGAGGAAGGGAGGGAAAGAGATGCTGAGGTGGGGGAGGGAATGGGTTTTTGGACACAGAAGGCATGGATTTGGGAGAGAGGAAGGGAGGGAAAGAGATGCTGAGGTGGGGGAGGGGAATGGGTTTTTGGACACAAGGCATGAACTTGGGAGAGAGGAAGGGAGGGAAAGAGATGCTGAGGTCGGGGAGGGAATGGGTTTTTGGACACAGAAGGCATGGACTTGGGAGAGAAGAAGGGAGGGAATGGGTTTTTGGACACAGAAGGCATGGACTTGGGAGAGAAGAAGGGAGGGAAAGAGATGCTGAGGTGGGGGAGGGAATGGGTTTTTGGACACAGAAGGCATGGACTTGGGAGAGAGGAAGGGAGGGAAAGAGATGCTGAGGTGGGGGAGGGAATGTGTTTTTGGACACAAAAGGCATGGACTTGGGAGAGAGGGAGGGAAATAGATGATTGTGTACACGGGGAATAGAAGAAAGAATTTTTGGTCGTAGGGAGGGAGTGAGGTACAGATAGTGGCATACCAAGGTGGGGGAGGGTGGGGCGGTCCGCCCCGCCCCGGGTTTACATCCCAAGGGGGTGCACAGCTGGCCACCCTCCAGTGTTCTCCCTAGGCCGGCAAACTGCGGCTCTTTAGCCACTTGAGTGCCACCGCTGCCATCAGGAACAGGCCAGCGCCAAGTTCTCCCTGCTTTTCTCTGTGGGGCCGACCAACTCTCGCCACTCGCGTCAATTCTGACGTCGGAGAGGATGTTCTGGGCCAGCCAATCGCTGCCTGGCTGGCCTAGAACATCCTCTCCGACGTTAGAATTGACTTCGGGTGGTGAGAGTTGGTTGGCCCCGCAGGGAAGAGAAGCAGGGTGAACTCGGCGCCGGCCTGTTCCCGATGGCGGCAGTGGCAGCCTATTCCCCAGTGGCGGTGACAGCATTTTCCCAATGGTGGTGGCATAGGGGAGGGCAGGGAGAAAGAAAGAAAGGGGAGGACAGGAAGCCAGAAAGAAAGAAAGGGGACAGGGTGAAACAAAGAAAAATGGGGAACGGAGAGAGAGAGAAAGACAGACATACAGAACGAAAGAGGGTGTGGAGAGAGAAAGAAAGAAGGGGGCGGGGTGAGAGAGAGAGAAAAACAGACATACAGAAAGAAAGGGGGTATGGAGAGAGAGAAAAAGAAAGAAGGGGCAGGGTGAAACAAAGAAAAAGTTTGGGGAGGGGATGAGGTCTGGAGGAGAGGAAGCATACAGGAGGCTGAAAGAAGGGAAGAAATATTGGATGCACAGTCAGAAGAATAAAGTGCAACCAGAGACTGATGAAATTACCAAAGGTAGGAAAAATGATTTTATTTTCAATTTAGTGATCAAAATGTGTCTGCTTTGAGAATTTATATATGCTGTCTATATTTTGCACTATGGCCTCCTTTTACTAAACCGCAATAGCGTTTTTCAGTGCAGGGAGCCTATGAGCGTTGAGAGCAGCGTGGGGCATTCAGCGCAGCTCCCTGCGCTAAAAACCGCTATCGCGTTTTAGTAAAAAGGGAGGGGGAATATTTGTCTATTTTTGTATAATTGTTACTGAGGTGACATTGCATAAAGTCATCTGCCTTGACCTCTTTGAAAACCTGCGGAATATAAATGATAATTAACATTTTCTCTGCGTACAGCGTGCTTTGTGTTTTTAAAATTTTATTGTTGGTAGATCATTTTGACTTGGCCATAAAGGTAAGGGGGAGGGAGGGAGGGGAGCTGCTGAAAGACATCTAGTAATCCTTGCAGGCTTGACTGTGCAGGGAATTATTTTTGTAAAATCATGTTTTGTTATGTGACTGGGATTATTTAGACTTTAATTTCTATGAATGAATAGAATGAAAATGATATAAATTACTTGCTTGTTTTTATGTGCGTGCGCTGAAGGAAAGTGGAGAGAGAGTGGGCTGAGGACGCTGAAGGGAAATGGGGAAGAGAGAGTGGGGAGAAGACGCTGATTTATAAATTGACAATTGTACAGAATATTGTTTCTTTTTTATATTCATCCATAGCTGCATGTTAATGATGTGCTCATATGCACTTATTTATCATCATAACATATACATCATCATTAACATGCAGCTGTGGTGTGTAAGGACAGAGTTTAATTACACATTGTGTGAAGAAATATTTTCTCCAGTTTGTTTTAAATCTACTACTTAGTAGCATCATCACATGCCATGTAGTCCTAGTATTTTTCCAAGAGTGAACAAGTGATTCACATCTTCCACGCCACTCATTATTTTATACACTTCTATCATATTCCCCTTGAGCCATCTCTTCTCCAAGCTGAAGAGCCCTAGCCGCTATAGAAACATGATGGCAGATAAAGGCCAAATGACCCATCCAGTCTGCCCATCCGTAGTAACTATTATCTCTTCTTCTCTCTAACAGATCCCTTGTGCCTATCCATTGCTTTCTTGATTTCAAACATAGTCTGTCTCTACCACCTCTTCCAGGAGACTGTTCCATGCATCTACCACCCTTTCTGTAAAAAAGTATTTCCTTAAATTACTCCTGAGCCTATCACCTCTTAACTTCAGCCTATGCCTTCTCATTGCGGAGCTTTCTTTCAAATGAGAGACTGAACTCATCACATTTACGCCACAGGTTTAAACATGGAAGTAGAATGGATTGCTCTGTAAATGATTCACTTCCGGTTCAGAGGGAGATATTCCGGTTAGGATAATAGGTAATTGGAGATGATATATAAATGAGGGGACAGGTAGAGAAACGAGCCGGTTTTGCTTGTCCTCCCCATGAGAGAGAGCCGATTAACAGGTATGAAACAATATATGCAATATTCAACTATTTAAAACAATTGTTTAAATTTATGGTGTAACAGAATAGAGTATGTGAGTTGTAAAAGCATTTAGTAATTTATGTTTTATATTGCTTTTATGCTCCTAGTACCCCTCCTGACGAAGAAATTCTCGAAACTCGAGTTGGGGGGTAAATGTAACCTGAAGGAGCTTAAAGCACAGCACTACAGCACTTTTTGCACAAGGTCACCTTTATTCAGTGGTTATAAACAAAATTTAATTCAAAGAAAGACTATAAATGAACGTTTAGAAGCTCTTTGAATAACCACTGAAGTTTGTCACTCACGCACAAATGACTACAATGTTGAAGCACTTTATGTATGTATGAAAGAAAAAGAAAAACATTTTTAAAGAAAAAGAATAAAGCTGAGATTTTAGATATTCATTAGCATACATTGAACATAAGAATAGCCTTACTGAGTCAGACCAATGATCCATCTAGCCCAGTGGCCCGTCCTCATGGTGGCAAATCTAGGTCACTAGTACCTGGCAAAAAACCAAAGATTAGCAACATTCCATGCTACCGATTCAGGGCAAGCAGTGGCTTCCCCCATATCTGTTTCAGTAACACTTTTCCTCCAGGAAATTGTCCAAACCTTTCTTAAAACCAGCTATGCTATCTGCTCTTACCACAACCTCTGGCAACACGTTCCAGAGCTTAACTATTCTCTGAGTGAAAAAATATTTACTCCTATTGTTTTTAAAACTATGTCTCTGTAATTTCGAATGTCCCCTAGTAATTTTTGACAGAGTAAAAAATCGATCCACTTATACCCATTCTACACACCTCAGGATTTTGTAGACTTCAATCATTTCTCTCCTCAGCCATCTCTTTTCCAAGCTGAAGAGCCCTAACCTTTCTAGTCTTTCCTCATATGAGAGGCATTCCATCCCCTATATCATATTGTTGCTCGTCTTTGAACCTTTTCTAGTTCTGCAATACCTTTCTTGAGATGAGACCAGAATTGAAAGTAATACTCCAGGTGAGGTCACACCATGGAGCGATACAGAGGCATTATAACAGTCTTAACAATCCCTTTTTTAATACCGGGTTTCCTCGAAAATAAGACAGTCCAAAAAAAGCACTAGGTCTTATTTTTGGGGTATGCACATGATCATCTCTCTCTCCCTCACCCTAATTCTTCTTTCCTTTCTCTCCCCCACATGTGCAGCATCTTGTTTCCTCCCCTCCCTCCCTCCCATCCCCCTGTGCAGCAGAAGTTTGCCCAGCTTCTATCTTCCCTCCGTCCCATCCATCGTGCAGCATAACCTTTGCCCAGCTTCTATCCATCCTTCCCTCCCTCCCATCCCTTGTGCAGCAGAACCCTTGAGCATCCCATGTCCCCACCACACAGCCAAACCCCTGCTGACCTTCCATCCTTCCCTTCCCACTGATCGCGAATGAGCCCTACCTTCAACCAAAGCAGCATCGGTCCAGCAGTACTCTAAGCAGCCTGTTTAGAGTGCTGCCATCCCAACGCTGCTTCGATTGAAGGTAGGGTTCGTTCATGGTCAGCAGGGAAGGAAGGATGGAGGGTCAGCAGGATTTTGGCTGCGCAATGGGGAGGGCAGCCGGGTTGAAGAGTTGCTGGCAAATCCCGGGACTAGGGCTTATTTTTGGGGTAGGGCTTACTTTTGGGGAAACACGGTAATTCCTAGCATCATCTTTGTTTTTATGGCCACCGCCACACATTGAGCAGGTTTCATCATATTGTCTACAATGATACCCAGATCTTTTTCTTGGGCGCTAACCCCCAAGGTGTACCCTAGCATCTGGTAATTATGATTTGGATTATTCTTCCCAATATGCATAACTTTGCATTTGTCCACATTAAATTTCATCTGCCACTTGAACGCCCAGTCTTCCAATTTCCTAAAATCTCTCTGAGGGCACATTCCACTAGAAGTATGGCTTCATGGGCAGAATCCCGGGCTGTACTGCCTGGGGAGATTTGTAGAGCAGCTACATGATCCATCCTCCACACTTTTACGAAGTTTTACAGAGTGGCCTTGACAGCACAAAGGGATGTCACATTTGAGTCCTCAGTGCACACAGTAAGCTAATCTGCCTCAACCTAGACTCAAGGGACTGCTTTAGTACATCCTACTGTTCAAGACTGATGTACCTTTTGCACAAGAAGGCAAGATTAGGTTCTTACCTCGATAATCTTTCTGAGAGAAAGGAACATAGGTCTTGATGGCTCACCCTGTCAATTGTTTTCGCCTGCTTTACTGTCTCAAGTACATGTCTATAAAGGTTGGGATCTTCTCTTGTCATATAGGTCTGAAGAGTAAAGAGACATTTCTATTGCTAAGAGGCAAGTGAGAGTATGATAGCTCCATAAGTGTTAATGCTAGTTGCATTCAGGTAGGTGGCTTATTCATTCCACCTTGTTTTCCATGCTGGTTTTTATTGACATTGTTTAAAAATAATTGATGCTGAACAGAACAGAAGTGATTTGGCAGGAAGTTTCCCCATACCCCCTCCTTATTTCTCCTCTTATACAGCTACTTTGAGACAAACTGAGAAGCTATAGCACAGCCCAGTGAGGAAGGGGACGAAACCAAAAAAGGTAGATGACTTCTACACAGCTCACAGTTAGAGAGGAAAATTACCCACCGGTCAAGACTGATGTACCTTTCTACCAGAAAGATTATCAAGGTAAGAGCCTAATCTTTTCTTTGTCTTATTGATCCTATTTTCCATTGTAGACCAGATCCAGACCACCTCTCCCCTCCGGGATATGATGATATGTTTATGTGAGGACAGAGTTGCCCAGGTTGGAATGGATATGACTGTGAGTTCTCTATCATCTTCCTGGTTCTGAAATCTGCAACAAGCAAAAGGAGTGAAAAGATGCGACTGTGGCAGGAGAAATAGCAGCAGGATTTGATTAGTATGCTGCAAATATACACTGCCTCAGAACTAGTTTATGGTTTCATAACTGAGAAAAGGTCAACAGGATAACTTTTACCTGTTAGATCTATAGAGAAACCACTTCATTAGTTACAACCTCCCCTACTCCAAGGGATGAGCAATATTTTGTCTTGTGTACTTATTAGTTTAGGAATAATATTGTGAATAAACATTAATTGGTGTTCTTGAATTATTTTCTTGGTTTCTAATTCTTCTGGTGATATTGGACCATGGGCCTGGATGAGGAGACACATTACAGCTGTAAGCTCATCAGGCTCCCACATGCAGACCTACGTTTTTGCAGTGACATTATTTTTCAGTATGATATAAGAGTTGTTACATCTATATGTATGTAAGTGAATGATTATACATTTTTTCTTTTCACAAGTGTGGTTTGTTTTGATCAATAGTTTTTATTTGTGGAGGATTATTTCCCTGTTTTTTGTTTATTAAGCATGCAGTTTATTAGACTAAATTATATTGAATTTGGACAGGAATTTTTTTTTTTACAAATAAAAGGAGTAGCGGAATCACATGATGCACTGAGCGAAGCAGAACATATTTCAGCTTTGCTCCAGGATTCTGGGTCCCAACTGTTCTCATCATTTTAATTTATCTATTCTTTTGGTGGGCAAATCACTTATTTGTTTATGAATTGTAAAGTCATGAGCACAAAAGGATCACGAAAAGAGAAGGATACTGAAGACAAGATGGCGAGCAGCCCAGGAGAGAAAGCTCTGCCACTGTATATCAGTACAATGTATCACAGAGCTTACTTTGGCAGCGGTTTGGGCTCTAGATATCCAATTCACACAACAGTTGGATCAGATGTCGAATTTAGAGTCTTTATTAGCTGAAACCTCATGCTACACGGGAGAGTTGGAGACCTGTGTGACATTGGTGGAGGATATGGCAATGGCAGCATCAATGGAGGTGGTAGCCAAGCAGAAGCAGCTACATAGGCTAGTGGAGAAGGTAGATCTCAAGAACCACTCCCAAAGGGACAATCTTTGCTTTATTGGTCTCCTGGAATACATCCCTAAGGCCAGATTGATTTTGGCACTAGAGCAATGGCTATAAGAACAGTTGCCCTTACTTTGAATATGCCTAAAGACAGGGTTGTAGGATGGAGGGACGTAAGCGGCCCGTGCAGCGATTGCAAAAGTCCACAATTGTGCTCCTAAGGTTACGGTCTTGCACCAATATAAACTTAAGCATGACTTTCTGTTTCGAAGAAATGCCGGTAAAGATTTTCCAGGATTATTCTGCTGCACTTTTGGACTAGTAGTGCTGCTTCTCACCTATTTGCTCCCAACTATATGAGCATAAGATCCACCTTATGCTATTGTATCATGTAATTTTGAAGGTCTTCTCAGCGGCAAATGGATCACTTCGGATTCTGAATTGGCAGCTTAAGGATTTTGTTAATATGGTACTGGAGGAACCAACAATGTCTACAGCTTGACTTTTTGTAGACTTTACTGAGCCAGTTTTGAAGATGTTATTTCACTGAATATGTGCAAACTTTACTTTTTTCGTATGTTAGCATGGGCTGGAATATGAGTGCGTGCATGTATGGGTATGGGTGAATGATGTTTTTTTAGGGATTACATACAACTTAAGTCTATTGCTTATACAATATGGTTGGAATTGTGGGTTTGAAGCTTGGGAGCAGTGAATGGATTGGATTGGGGCATGGGGCTGAGGGGGGTGGTTTTGCAGGCACAGAAGCAGAGGAAGCCATAAGCTGAGCTTCCTGCCTTTACATTTATGAGTACGCATGTGCTATTGCAGATGCTTACACATGTTCTCATTGCTTGCTTATATACCACTTTTGATTGTGACTATTAAGTGACTAAAGATGTTGGGGTTTGAATGGGGGTGAGTGTGAATGAATGTGATGCAAGTTTGATGTTCAGTGTTTTTGGGGTCTCAGGTCTATATGGGGGAAGGTGACTCATGGTGGAGGTCATCTAAGTGGTGACTGTTCATAAATGGAATGATGCATGCTCCTGAGTGAGTTATCAGTGGTATATGACAATTGGGGAAAGCCAGGATTCTTGTCTAGTGGTGGCGGGAGGGGGCATCAATGCATGTCTCAAATGTTCAGACTTCTGGTTCATTTGGGAAGTTGGAAACAATTCTTTGCTTTTTGGGTATTGGGAGGGGAGGAGATATAAATCAGGAGGGGTGGGGTTGGGAGAAGGTTCTGTGTTATTCTGTTTTCGATCCTGTATATGGAGAAGGGGGTCGGGGTAGAGATGAGTCATGCTGTAGGATATTGGTAATGTTGATGTCTTTTTGGGGGAGTGGGGGTATCATTGCTTGGCACTATACCCAGCAATGTTTTGCTGATGGGGCAGTGCGCTGACATGGGTTATAGAAAGAACTTGTGTTTCACTGAAGGTAAGACTTTGTCTCATTTTCTTTGCATTGCCCTGTGCATATGCTGGGAGCCCGGAGAATATTATATATTACTTGACAGATTAGTATGGAGTAAGGTTCTTAAATAGGCTCCTCTAAATTAAAGAGAATATCATGGAATGTGTCTGGAATCTCTTCCCCAATAAAACGAACCAAGATTCTCAATTAGAATGGTATGCTGCAGACATTGCCTGTTTACAGGTGATTAAAGTAATGGATTTGGAGTACTCCAAGCTTTGTACAGCATGGGTTGGGTACCCAGTGGTTCCCAACCCTGTCCTGGAGGACCACCAGATCAATCGGGTTTTCAGGCTAGCCCTAATGAATATGAGAGAGATTTGCATATAATGGAAGTGACAGGCATGCAAATCTCCATGCATATTCATTAGGGCTATCCTGAAAACCCGATTGGCCTGGTGGTCCTCAAGGACAAAGTTGGGAACCACTGATCTAACCCATGCCAAAAGGGCAGAGTAGCGATATTAATCCATAAGGGCCTACAAGCCCAAATTACTGCTTGTCCTGGGATAAAGCACAGTTACTTACCGTAACAGGTGTTATCCAGGGACAGCAGGCAGCTATTCTCACAACCTCCCCACCTCCCCTGGTTGGCTTCTCTGCTAGCTATCTGAACTGAGGAGACGTGCCCTGTGCACTGGGCGGGAAGGCACTCGCGCATGCGCGGTGCAGGCAACTCAAACTTCTAGTTTCTTCAAGCAAGTCTGCTTGTGAGGTGTCCGCATCGAGGCTCCGTCAGATGACATCACCCATATGTGAGAATAACTGCCTGCTGTCCCTGGATAACACCTGTTACGGTAAGTAACTGTGCTTTATCCTACACCAGATTCTATACAGAAACTCAGCAGCCCCTCTCATCCAACTATTCTCTACTGTTTGTTCGATATCAAAAAGAATCCTTAACAGAATCCAACTAAACCTGCCATCCACAAAATACCTCCACTAGAAGTTAATCTTCCACTCTATGCTAACTTATCTGGGTGTAAAAACCTGGAATGACCTACCAGAAGCTATCCGGAAAGAGACAAACTACACCACATTCAGAAAAAACCCTGAAAACTCACCTCTTTGACAATTAACTGTCTTAGTTTCTGTATAGCACCCCCTACTTATAAGTCCCTCCTCTTGCTTCTCCATGCCCCCTTCCCCTACTACTTTCCCCATCCTCTTTGATCTGTCACCTTGAGCCTGTATAGGTATGTGCGACTCACAAATGGAAGATTAGATTAGATTTCTAGGAAAAGAGAAAGTGGGGAGTGGGATAGACAATCTGTATTTGTATTCATAAACTTAAAACCACAATACATATAAAACCATATAAAAAAGTTCAATATATAGAATTTCCAGTGTAGGATAATTGTGATCAATGACCCCAGAGAAAAACTGTCAAATCTAATTCTTCATTTAAACCATGAGGGTTAGGACCGTTAAAAATAAATTTTTGTTCTTGAAGCAAAGCATAGTCAATGTCACCATCCCTTATACTTAGTATGAACATTTTGAGTACAATAAAGTTCAAGTCTCCAGTGGAGTTACCCATTTCGTGTCCCTATTTAAGCAATTCCTATGTTCAATTATTCAGGTACCTTGCTTTCTTTTTGTTTTTCCTTTAAGCATTGATTCTCCTTGTCTGATGATCTACTGGAAGAATTGAATCCTTCTGTTTTCACCTTTTTTGTTTTAAGTATGTAACAGTTTTGTAAACCGTTTTTTTAAATAAATAAATATAAATATATATATCTTGTTGCATAGACCTTGTATCAGGTACACTACATGAGTTGAATTGCAGGTAGAATCATGCCTTAGGAAAAAATTACATCCATTTCTTGGATTTATGAAATGTCTGTTACTAAGCATGGTGGTAAATGCTATACTTATCGCATGTGTGATGTCAGTTATGTTACTGGTGTTGTGGGGGGAATTGAACCCAAAAAGGATGGAACAAGTTTCTCTTTCAAATTCCTGTTCCTGCTGAAGGCTGTAGTTGGTTGTATATCTTTGAAACATGAATGTTTTTCGAGAATATGCCAGTGATTGCTGATAATTTTCCTAATGTCATATGCCAATAATTAATATTTCAAAGTGCAGACCAGATCAGGTGTCTCTTCAAGTTTATTGTATATTTGATTGATCGCTTACTCAAATTTCTAAGCGATGAACAAATCATTAAAATTATATACAATTAAAAGGGCAGCAAAACAAATAGACTAAACAGACTAACATACGTAACCTGATAAGAACTAACAGTACAAATATGTTAAAAAGACAGGAGAGGATGGGTAAGAAATACATATCGCTAGTAGAAAAGAAGACAATTATGGTAAAAAAACAATAGGGAGGGAATAAACAGTGAACCTTAAAAAGGTTATGAAGATGAAATGAAACTCTAAATCAAACTTTTTTTTTAGGTATCAAAAGCATCCTTGAAAAGAAAGCTTTTCAGTTTGCTCTTAAATTTATCTAAGTTGTTTTCTTCTCTTAAGTAAATAGGGAGGGAGTTCCATATTTGCGGAGCTGTAACAAAAAATAAAATGCCGCCGCCATGTATTAATAATTTTAAGTGAAGGGATAACTAATAAATGTTGATCAATAGACCTCAATAATCCGGTTGGGATATAGGGAATCAATGATTTGTAGAGGAAAGCCGGAGTTCTATATAACAGAGACTTAAAGGTTAAGTAGGCTTAGTTTATACTGTATACGATGCGCTACTGGGAGCCAGTGCATTTTCTTAAGATGGAGAGTGACGTGATCAAATTTCTTAGCTTTCATTATTAGTTTTATTGAAGCATTTTGAATGATCTGTAGATGTCTAATTTCATTTTGGGCTATTCCCTTGAATAGGGCATTGCAATAATCAATTTTTGAGATAATCAAAGAGTGAATTAGAATGTTAAGAGATTTTGGACATAGAAATGTAGATACTGAATGGATTTGATTAAGTCTATAAAAAGTGGATTTAACAATATTACTAATGTGATTATGATAGGTTAGTTTATCATCAAAGATAACCCCTAAAATCTTGATGTTACTTATCAACTGTAAAGTGGTACCCTTAATAGAGATTGGAAAAATAAGTTTAGAACTGTCTTTCCAGGGAAAGAACATAACGTTTGTTTTGCTAACATTAAGAGCTAATCTATTAGCATCGAGCCACTTGTGAATCTTCCAAGTTTCCAAGTTTAATAAGTATTTGATTGATCGCTTTATCAATTTCAAAGCGATTAACAAAAGTTTAAAATTACAATATGTAAAATTTACATAAAAACAAACAAACAAGACAAAACAAATTCATTACTGGACAAAATGGAAACAATAGGGTAAGGAAGGGGGGAAGTTACAATATATTTGAGTAAAGTAGAGAACAAGTAAGGGAAAAACACATGTTGGTGGGATAAAGGAGAATAAAGAAAAAAAAAAAAATTTATTATGAAATAAAAGAAAGACCGAAAAAATTTAAGTAATAAAGGCGTCATTAAATAAAAACGTTTTAAGATTACTTTTAAATTTATCCAAATTAGATTCTTCACGTAGATAGATAGGGAGAGAATTCCAAGTATGGGGAGCTGTAACTGAAAAGATGTATTGTCGACGTGTATTGATTATTTTTAATGAAGGAATTGTTAATAATCGCTGTTTATCTGATCTTAAAGTTCTGTTGGAAGAATAAGGAATTAGTAATTTATAAAGGAATGCAGGAAATTTTGATTGAAGAGATTTAAATGTAAGTAGGCAGAGCTTATAAATTATTCTATGGGCAACAGGGAGCCAATGGGCCTCCTTGAGGAGAGGAGTGATATGATCAAATTTTTTTGCATTAGTAATAAGTCTGATAGCAGTATTTTGTATTATCTGCAAACGCTTGATCTCCTTTTGAGCAATACCTTGAAACAGCGCATTGCAATAACACCTTCTCTACAGAATTCCTTCGCTCCACTAGTGCACTGCGATACTCAAGAAAACAGAAGGGAGAAGGGACTGGAACCAATGAAGGTAACTCAAGAGAACAAGCGCACTCTTAAGCACAAATAAAAAAGCCAAAAACAGAAAACTATTACTGTTGGGGGATTCCATCATCAGAGGCCATTAACCTTGGAACACAAGGCGAGGAGACCAAAATAGTGAAATGTCTTCCAGGATCCTCAGCTACCAGGAGTTCCAGGCAAATACAGACTATAATTAAGGAAGAAACTAAGGATTTTAACACTGATGTTGTTATCCATCTAGGAACAAATGACCTGGCCAACAACTCCACACTTGCAGCACAGAAAGCTTTTTGGGAGCTTGGTGAGGGCGTGAAACCTTTTGTAAAGACTTTAGCTTTTTCTGAAATACTGCCTGCATATGGAAAGGGAGAGCAAAGAGTGAAAAACACAGAGGACTGTAATAGATGGCTCATAGCCTGGTGTCATCAAGAAGGCTTCATGTACAGAGGAGGATGGGGAAATATATGGAAGGACAAGAAGCTATATTGCACTGATGGGCTGCATATTACTACCTTGCAGGAAAAAGAAACCTTGCAGAGAAATTTAGACAATATTTTTCTAGGCATTTAAACTAGAAGGTGGAGGTGGTGTATGTATGAAGGAGAATTATAGAGACCACTCCAAGCAAAATAAAAGATGTGATAATAGTAAAGACTGGAACATAAACAGTATCAGCAACTCATTTCTTAGTATTGCAACGGAAAGTGAAACGAAACAAAAATCCATACGAAAAAGGAGATTATCGCTGGAAAGCGATGTCCACAAATGCTCGCAGTCTAAGCAACAAAGTTCATGATCTGCAAGCCCTGATGTTAGAGACAGATCTAGATATTGTCGCTATCACAGAGACATGGTTCAGTGAATCACATGGATGGGATACAAACATACCGGGATATAATCTTTTTAGAAAGGACAGAGATGGTTAAAAAGTTGGAGGAGTAGCTCTCTATGTAAAGATCAATATCCAAGCGACTGAAATGCAAGGGACCTAGGGAGAGGAAGAAGCGATATGGATCGCTGTGAAAAGAGAAGATGGAACTTCTATCTACATGGGTGTAGTCTACAGACTTCCGACTCAATCGCAGCAAATTGATAAGGATCTGATTGTGGATATCCAAAAGTTTGGAAGGAAAGAGGAGGTTCTACTGTTGGGAGATTTCAACCTGCCGGATGCGAACTGGAATGTTCCGTCTGCGGAATCGGAAAAAAGTAGGGAGATTGTGGATGCCTTTCAAGAGGCTCTGCTCAGACAAATGGTGACGGAACCCACAAGGGAAAAAGCGATATTGGATCTGGTCCTCACGAATGGAGAGAGTATCTCTAATGTTCGAGTGGGTGCTCACCTGGGTAGTAGCGATCATCAAACGGTTTGGTTTGATATAACAGCTAAATTGGAGAGCGGCCGCACGATACTTAAAGTCCTAGATTTCAAACGTACGGACTTTAATGCAATGGGAGAGAACCTGAAGAAAGAGCTGTTAGGATGGGAGGACATAAGAGAGGTGGAAAGACAGTGGTCTAAGCTGAAAGGAGCGATAAAAATGGCTACGGACTTTTATGTGAAGAAAATCAATAAAAACAAGAGAAAAAGGAAGCTGATATGGTTCTCCAACCTAGTGGCTGAGAAAGTAAAGGTGAAAGAGTTGGCGTTCGTGAAATATTTAAAAAAAACCAAGAAGAGGAGAGCAGAAAGGACTACAGGGTGAAATTGAAAGAAGCCAAAAGAGAGATACGTCTGGCGAAAGCACAGGCGGAAGAACAAATGGCTAAAAATGTAAAAAAGGGAGACAAAAATTTTTTCAGATATATCGGTGAAAGGAGGAAGATGAAAAATGGAATTGCTAGACTAAAAGATGCTGGGAACCAATATGTGGAGAGTGATGAGGAGAAAGCAAATGTGCTAAACAAATACTTCTGTTCTGTGTTCACAGAAGAAAATCCTGGAGAAGGACCGAGATTGTCTGGCAAAGTTACATGAGAAAATGGAGTAGATTCTGCGCCGTTCAAGGAGGAGGGTGTTTATGAGCAACTTGAAAAACTGAAGGTGGACAAAGCAATGGGACCAGACGGGATCCATCCCAGGATACTAAGGGAGCTCAGAGAGGTTCTGGCGAGTCCTATTAAAGACTTGTTCAACAAATCTCTGGAGACAAGAGTGATTCCTGGGGTTTGGAGGAGAGCGGATGTGGTCCCTATTCATAAAAGTGGTCACAGGGATGAAGCAGGAAACTACAGGCCGGTGAGCTTCACTTCAGTTGTTGGAAAAATAATGGAAGTGTTGCTGAAAGAAAGGATAGTGTACTTCCTTGAATCTAATGAGTTACAGGATCCGAGGCAACATGGTTTTACAAAAGGTAAATCATGCCAAACGAACCTGATTGAATTTTTTGATTGGGTGACCAGAGAGCTGGATCGAGGACATATGCTAGATGTAATTTACTTGAATTTCAGCAAAGCCTTTGATACAGTTCCTCATAAGAGGCTGTTGAACAAACTTGAAGGGCTGAAGTTAGGACCCAAAGTGGTGAACTGGGTCAGAAACTGGCTGTCGGACAGACACCAGAGGAGGGTGGTTAATGGAAGTCGCTCGAAGGAAGGAACGGTGAGTAGTGGAGTTCCTCAGGGTTTGGTGCTGGGGCCAATCTTGTTCAATATGTTTGTGAGTGACATTGCTGAAGGGTTAGAAGGAAAAGTGTGCCTTTTTGCAGATGATACCAAGATTTGTAACAGAGTAGACACCGAAGAGGGAGTGGAAAATATGAAAAAGGATCTGCAAAAGTTAGAGGAATGGTCTAATGCCTGGCAACTAAAATTCAATGCAAAGAAATGCAGAGTAATGCATTTGGGGATTAATAATAGGAAGGAACCGTATATGCTGGGAGGAGAGAAGCTGATATGCACGAACGGGGAGAGGGACCTTGGGGTGATAGTGTCCGAAGATCTAAAGGCAAAAAAACAGTGTGACAAGGCAGTGGCTGCTGCCAGAAGGATGCTGGGCTGTATAAAGAGAGGCGTAGAAGGAAGAAGGTGTTGATGCCCTTGTACAGGTCATTGGTAAGGCCCTACTTGGAGTATTGTGTTCAGTTTTGGAGACCGTATCTGGCGAAGGACGTAAGAAGACTTGAGGCGGTCCAGAGGAGGGCGACGAAAATGATAGGAGGCTTGCGCCAGAAGACGTATGAGGAGAGACTGGAAGCCCTGAATATGTATACCCTAGGGGAAAGGAGAGACAGGGGAGATATGATTCAAACATTCAAATACTTGAATGGTATTAAAGTAGAACAAAATCTTTTCCAGAGAAAGGAAAATGGTAAAACCAGAGGACATAATTTGAGGTTGAGGGGTGGTAGATTCAGGGGCAATGTTAGGAAATTCTACTTTACGGAGAGGGTAGTGGATGCCTGGAATGCGCTCCCGAGAGAGGTGGTGGAGAGTAAAACTGTGACTGAGTTCAAAGAAGCGTGGGATGAACACAGAGAATTTAGAATCAGAAAATAATATTAAATATTGAACTAAGGCAGTACTGGGCAAATTTGCACGGTCTGTGTCTGTATATGGCTGTTTTGTGGAGTATGGGCTGGGGAGGGCTTCAATGACTGGGAGGGTATAGATGGGCTGGAGTAAGTCTTAACAGAGATTTCGGCAGTTGGAACCCAAGCACAGTACCGGGTAAAGCTTTGGATTCTTGCCCAGAAATAGCTAAGAAGAAAACATTTTAAAAAATTTAAATTGAATCAGGTTGGGCAGACTGGATGGACCATTTGGGTTTTTATCTGCTGTCATCTACTATGTTACTATGTTCTCAAGTTTCCCATTGATTGCTATTGTTTCCAAGAGTTAGTAGGATCAAGTGGATGTGAGAGCTGAATGTCATCTGTGTAAGCGAATATCGTAAAGCCAATGGCTTGGCAGATAGTCATAAGCGGTGCAAGAAAAATATTGAACAAAAGTGAAAGAATGGACCCTTGTGGAATCCCGTATGTTACTGAAAAACTTTCAGAAGTTGAATTGTTGAAAGACACATTTGAAGAACGATTTTCAAAGTAGGATTTAAACCAAAGAAGAACCTGATCTGTAATACCTATCGATTGTAATCGGTCTATAAGAAGGTTGTGGTCAATTGTGTCAAACGCCGATGAGAGTCAGATAGAGATCAAAAGGACAGATGTATGATGGTCCAAGAAGTAAAGTATGGACGTGGACATGCCAATCAAAGAATGTTCCGTAGAGTGATATTGTCTAAAACCTGTTTGGTTTGGATGCAAGATGTTCGTTTTTTCTATGAACTCAGATACTTGATTAAATACCACCTTCTCAGTCAACTTTGCCAAGAAGAGGATATTTGCAATTGGCCTATAATTGGACTTTTCTTCAGAACTGATTTTTTGATCTTTAATTATGGGACAAATAACTGTTTCCTTCCATGCTTTGGGTATTACGCTTTTTTGAAGACTTTCATTAATTAACGTAAGGATGAAAGGACCGAAAATTGAAAAGTAACGCTTGAGAATGAAAGGGGGAATTGAATTTATCTCTTCTGGGTTGTAGAAATTCTGTTCTGACGTGGGAATCTTCTTTCTGAAAATCCTCCTGGATACATTTCCTCGAATATCCTCTGAATAAATTTGGTTGCTGTTTGGATTGTTCACCAAAATCATTATCATTTGTACAAATGTGTTTAGTGCGAAGAAATTGGCTAAAGGGCAAATTTTCTTTGAGAGCATGGATGGTGACTGCTAAAATCTAAATAAGAATGCCTGTTAGTGGGTTTCTTATTTACTTTGGTGCCAATCTTATTTATATGAAGGTCTAAAAAGTTAAGGTCTAAAGGATCGTATGAAATTTTAAAAGACAGGTTCTCGTCTCTGTTGTTTAGCCATGAGAAAAAATGTTCCAGTTCCACAATCTCTCCTTGCCACACCATAAAAATGTTGTCTATGTAGCGTTTGTAAAATTTAATATTGGCTGTATAAGGGTGTAGATTGTTGAGATGCTGTTCTTCAAATCGTGTGACATACAGATTAGCAATATCTGGTGCCATAATGGCTCCCGTGGCAGTTCCTTTAATTTGTTGGTAAAACGGATCTTGGAAAATGAAATAGTTCTGTGTGAGTGTAAAAGTTGCTAATGTGACACTCAGAAAATTAGGAGTCCTATGCATTGTATCCCTATCCTGTAGGTATCATCAATAATCTTCAAGGCTTCAACTTGGGGAATGTTTGTATATAGTGAATCTATATCTCGTGTTTCTAGTGTAACATCTGAAAGGTCTTCATCAATCTCGGATAGTAGGTTGATCATGTGTGTTGAATCTCTTATATAGGATTTAATTTTGGGAATGTATGGATGTAGAAAAAAATGTACAAAAGTAGAAAGGGGTTCTAATACCGAACCATTGCCAGATACTATGGGGCTCATAATCGAAAGAGAAAAACATCCAAAAACCGGCCTAAGTCGGCACTTGAACGAACATTTCTCAAAAACGTCCAAGTGCCAATACAAAAAACGGATTTTGGATGTATTTCTAAACGACCTAGGCCTTCATAGTGCCGCTGAACAACCAAAGCTAAATAGGGCATTTCAGGAGGAGTGTCGAGGGCGGGAGTTGAGCGGGACGTGGGCCAGCTTAGACTTAGTCGTACAGCATGTATAACTGAAAGTTATACAGCCCACGATCGACGGAACTTGGATGTTGTGACTTAGACCATTTAAAACTAAACTAAACTAAACCTTAGGTTTGTATACCGCACCATCTCCGCGTGCAGGTCTAAGTCACAAAAACCTACCTAAACTCACCAGATAAGCATTTCAAACACATAAAACAGACCCCCACACACTACCCCAGTGATCACCAACCCCCCCACCCCCATAAAATTATTAATCACATCTTTAAAATTCCACCTCCAGACCATCATCACCTGGCCACCTGGCATAGGAAAGCCTAGTTGTCCAGCACAGAGGCAGCTTAAGTCGTCTTGGGGGTGGGTTCGGGACCCACAGAAAGGAGGACCCATGCCCATAAGCCCCTGTAATCACTGCATTGATACTTAAACATGTGCACTCCCCTATACACCCCCAAAACCCTTTTGTACTGGCATATAAGTGGCTCCTGTAGCCATAAGGGCTATTGGGGTGGTAGATAAGTGGGTCTAGGGGATTCTGGAGATGGTTTGGGGGGGCTCACTGTAACCTATAAGGGAGCTGTAGTGAGGAGAAGACATGGCACCCTTTTTGTGAAGTTCACAGCAGTGCCCTGTAAGGTACCCCACTAGGTGGCATGTTTGGGTGTTCAGTTCATGACTTTGCAGACCCCTCCCACGTCCAACAGGGCTTGTTCTAGGCGTTTTGGACTTGGATGAAAAGTTAGACAAAAATGTGGTATAAAGATGAACGATTTAGCGACTTGGATGATCAGATCTGCAGGACATATAATTAGACGATTTTTGAAACAAAAAAAATTTTGGTCTTATTTTTCGAAAATGTGTCCTAGGCTGTTTTTTTACTTGAGAGTTGGACGTAAACAGACTTAGACATCCCTTTCGATTATGCCCCTCCAAGGGTCTTCCTGGAGGTGCCTGCAAGGATTTGTGAATCTTTGGCAAAGTGTAGATGGTGGGCACCCTTGGATTCTTAACCATTAGGTAATCTCATTCCTTCAATATTATTATCCAGTGTTGAAGGCAATTCTTACAAGTGTAGATATTTCATCTTGGAGTCTGAGGGTGGGGTCTTGTTCCAGGGGTAAATAATGTCTGTCGTTTAGCTGGCAATTAAGTTCCCTGATGTAATCATCTACATTTTGTATTACAATGCCCCCACCTTTATCTGCTGGCTTAATAATAATGTTAGTATTTCTAGATAATGATTGTAGTGGCATTGTTTCTTATTGCTCTCAAAGATCATGATATCCCTTTCAACACAAGTATGAAATACCTCAATTTGTGGATCAGTGGGCCCAGGAGGAACCCACTTTGATGGTCTTTTAAGTATGGAGGAATTGGCACTGAGTGTGTTTCTAGAGGCAAACTCTATAATACGTAATTTTCTTGTGAATTTAAAAAGATCCAAGGCTTAAATTCAGCAATTTCTTCATTTCTCTTGCCAAAAAAAACAACTTGACCACAAACAGTGCTGTGGAGAATGCCCATAATCCTTTACAATTCAAAATAATCAACTTCAGCTTCAAACAGGACAAAATAATCATTTTGAAATGCAGTTTGTGAAAATAAAAACTCTTGTCTCTAGGGCAAACTGGAACAGCTTAACAGAGGTCTCTCCCCTCTCTCTGCTGAAAGCAGGGTTTTACAAATCTCTCTTCCAGGTCGGAACCAGCCCAGCGTTAGTGCTTATTCAAAATAAACAAAACAAAAGCTTCACTGCCTAACTCTTAGGCTTTGTGCAGGGCTCTAGTCCTTAATGGCTTTATCAGATAAGGATTCAAGTTAGAGCAAACAGCTGGAACATTCAGGTTAGAGCAAACAGCTGGAACATTTTTCCTCAGCCCGTATTGCAGAGAGATCTGTGCTTCTATCCCATCATCCACTCTAGGTAACAGCCATAGCAAGTATTCACAGTACACAAACAGGTCACTTTTAAATTTGAAAGAAAAGCATTTACAGTTTCAGTGGTTCCCAACCTTTTTGCTTGGCTAACAGTACCTCCATGGCTACTTCCTCTCCAACCCCATTCTGGGGATTGCTTGCCCATGGGCTGGAGCTGTTCTAATGAGGACTCCCCATTACTCTCAGCAGCATCCAACATTTCTATGTCTGCCTTCTCCTGAGGGCTGGAGCTTTCCTCTAAGTCCTCCCTCTGGCAAGCCTGCTGCTTGGGTTTGAGTTCCTCTCTCCTCGCCACTCTCCTCATTCCCCTATGTGTAGTGGAGCACACCCAGATAAGACTTGCTTTTCCTCACAGGTGCTTCCTCTCTGTATTTAGTAAAATCATTAATCTCCAGGGATCCTGGTGTTGCTGTTTTCCTTCCCCTGGGAAACTGCAACCCAAGGTCCGGATTGACAACTAACCTCTTTCCTGTTAATGTGCAAGTTTTTACTTTTGCCCACATCCCTATCATTCTCGTGGGTTTGGGATGCCCTTCCACCTTTTGGGAAAGGAATATAGGTCCCTTTCTGGGTCTGCGTAGGGCACACGGGCGTTTCAGATGGCGCAGCGATGCCTTGCCTGTGACATATTTAATCAGTTTAGACATAAGAAATGCCTCCACCGAATCAGACCATTGGTCCATCCAGTCCAGTGACCGGCACACGCGGAGGCCAATCCAGGTGTTCCCTGTTTACATCCTAGGTGTTCCCTGATGAAGACCCTATTTTCCCGTATCCCTCAATGTGATTTGCAAGCAGGTGTGCGTCCAACTTGCACTTGAATCCCATAATGGAGATTTCCGTCACCACCTCCTCCGGGAGAGCATTCCAAGCGTCCACCACTCGCTGTGTAAAACAGAACTTTCTGACATTAGTCCTGGGCTTGTCGCCCCTCAATTTTAGTCTATGGCCTCTCGTCCGAGTCACATTTGACAACGTCAATAATGATGCTTCTTGTTCTATTATGTCAAAATCTTTTAGTATTTTGAAAGTCTCTTATCATATCCCCTCGCAGCCTTCTCTTCTCGAGGGTGAACAATCCTAGTTTTGCGAGGCGTTCTTTGTATCTCAAATTCTCAATACCTTTTACTAGCTTCGTGGCTCGCCTCTGCACCCTCTCCAGCAGAGTTATATCCTTCTTTAGGTAAGGAGACCAGTGTTGGACACAGTACTCCAGGTGTGGTCTGACCATTGCTCTGTAAAGCGGCATTATGACATCCGCCGATCTACTTGTAATACCCTTTTTTATCATGCCCAACATCCTGTTCGCTTTCTTTGCCGCCGCTGCGCATTGTGCCGATGGCTTCAGGGTCCTGTCTATCAGTACCCCCAGGTCCTTTTCTTGTTCGCTTTTGCCCAATGTCACACCTAACATTATATAATCATGTTCCTTGTTTTTCGTACCCAGATGCATCACTTTGCATTTGTCTACATTAAACTTCATCTGCCACTTTTCTGCCCATTTTTCTAGCTGGTTCAGATCTCTCTGGAGTTCTTCAATGTCCTTTTGTGATCCAACTGATCGACATAGTTTCGTGTCATCTGCAAACTTGATTATATTACTCGTTTTTTCCTCTTCCAGGTCATTTATGAATATACTAGTTTTTAAGCCCGTTACATTAACGGGTGCTAGAATAGATGTGTCTGTCTGTCTGTCTTTCTTTCTGTCTCTCTCCTTGGCTGCTGTCTGTCTTTCTTTCTTTCTGTCTCTATTCTTGGTCGTCTTCTGTCTTTCTTTCTTTCTCTATCTCTCCTTGGCCACTGTCTGTCTGTTTTTCTTTCTTTCTTTCTGTCTCTCTCTCTCTCTCACTCTCCTTGGCCACTGTCTGTCTTTCTTTCTCTCTCTCCTTGGCAGCTTTCTGTCTTTCTTTCTATCTGTCTCTCTCTCTGTCATTGCCTAACTTTTCCATCTTAGCATCAATGTGTGTGTATATTCAGTCGGCACCTCTTGCTACCCAAACTGGTCTTCTTCCCGGTTCTTGTCTTCACCATTCTCATTCTGCTGGGCTGCAAATTCGCCATTCACTGGGGCAGAAACATCTGCACAGGGCTCCTTCCTCTCTGTCTCATTCGTAGCTTCCTCTCCTGTTAGCTTCTCAACGTTCATCATCCTGTTTTTGTTTGTTTTCTGAAGTGGCCCCATCTTTGGTCCCAGGATATGGGATTTCAGGCGTGAGTAAACCTCAGCAACCTTCTCCATTGGCCCCCCCAAAAACCCGCAAAATTAGAACCCCCAACCAAGAAGGCTGGTTCGACCATGATCTGCTGCTATACAAGAAAGACCTTAGGAAAGCGGAAAGATTATGGCAAAAAACGGGATCCCCTGAACACAAATCGGCCTGGAGACAAAAAGTAAAAAATTACAAAACCCTCACAAATGAAAAAAGAAAAAACTTCTACTCCATCAAGATCGGAAACATAAAAACCAACAGCAGCAATCTCTTCAAACTGGTCAATGACCTATATAACTTAGAGACCCACACAAACACACACGAAGAATCCACCTTAACTCCTGACTCCCTCGCTGACTTCTTCAACACTAAGATTCAAAAACTAAGATTAACACTACCCCCCAGCCCCAACCCCCTCGAGCGGTTCCCCATTCTCCCAGACAACTACTTATCAAACCCAGACCTAGGAGCCAGAGCTGACCTCAGTTGGAAACAATTCGCAGTAATCGACTGGCAAACCTTTAACTCTTACTACAACAAATATACGCACTCCCATTGCAAATTAGACACATGCCCACCAAATATCATGAAAACGGCACCCCCCTGCTTCAAAGCAAAAATGATGACATGGGTTAACTTTCTACTATCCTCAGGAAACTTCCCGTCTGAGCAAGGCCACATTATGATCACCCCTATTATAAAAAATGCGAATGAACCACCCAATTCCCCATCTAACTATAGACCGATTGCCAGTATCCCCTTATTCACCAAAATTGCGGAGGGGCTGGTAAAGGCGGAACTCTCTACATACCTAGACAAATTTAACATACTCAGCGACTGTCAATCAGGCTTTCGCACTGACCACAGCACGGAAACCATCTTAGCTTCCCTTCTCGACCACCTCCACACGCTCTTCACTCAGGGCTCAAGTGCCTTAATCATACAACTTGACCTGAGCAGCGCTTTTGACCTGGTAGACCACACCATCCTCCTAGAATGCCTGGCACACATTGGCATCTCAGACCAGGTCCTTAACTGGTTTCAGGGGTTCCTAAGAAATAGATCCTACAAAGTATGCAAGAACAACTCTTTCTCTTACAGCTGGGACAACACCTGCGGGGTCCCGCAGGGCTCCCCCTTATCCCCCTCCCTTTTCAACATCTACCTGGCCTCCCTAGGCAACCTTCTTCATAACCTCAAGCTCAAATTCTTTATTTATGCAGACGACATCACAATATCCATCCCACTCACTAACTTGTCACATGAAATACTCGACCACACTACAAACATTCTCAACCAAATCGAACTCTGGATGCTAGCATTCAGACTGAAATTAAACCCCGATAAATCTAAATTCTTCCTAGCCACCCCCAATGACAAAATCAAAGAAACCACAATTCAACTGAAAGGTACGACCTTCCCCCTCGAACCAACCTTAAAAATCCTGGGAGTCACGCTGGACAAAAACCTTTCCTTAGAAAAGCACACCGACCTCGTCGTCAGAAAAAGCTTCTCTGCACTTTGGAAACTTCGCACCATAAAAAAATACTTCAATGACACTTCCTTCCGCCTTCTTGTACAATCCTCCATCCTCAGTATTCTAGATTATTGCAACATCATTTACCTTAACGCCACAAAGAAAACAACCAGGAGACTAAAAATAATCCAGAATACCGCCGTGCGCCTCATCTTTGGCCTAAAGAAATGGGAACATGTCACCCCATTCTACCACCAACTCCACTGGCTGCCTTTCGAGTCTAGAGTCCTTTACAAATTCGCATGCTTCTGTTACAGGGCGGTAAATGGGTCCTCACCAAGTTACATCAATCCTCACTTCAACCTCTACCGCACCAACAACAAATCCCGTCGTATTCAGCTGTTCGCCTTCCCCTCACCCAAACATTGTCTCTTCAAAAGATTCCTTGACAGAACTTTCGCCTTCCAAGCAGCCAAGCTGAACCCATGGCTAGCACAAATGATACTAGAGGCCCCCAATTACCTCGGGTTCAGAAAATCACTTAAAACTTACCTATTCCACAAACAAGACCCGAAAGGTTCCCCCCCCCTGACAATACCTCCCCCCCTCCCCAATCTGGCCCCCTCATGAGGCCTGCTCCTTTTTCTTCCCCTCTTTCCGCATCCTCTGTCTAGTTCAAATTAAGCTGATAAATAATTGAAACTATGTTACTCTGTAATTCTAATAACAAATCTGTAATTCTAATAACAAATCTGTAATTCTAATAACAACTCTGTAATTCTGACAAATAATTGTAAATCTGCCTGTCTATGCAGATCCTAATGTAACTCAATGTAAACCGCCTTGAACTCACATGGGTATGGCGGTATATAAAAATAAACTATTATTATTATTATTATTATTATTATTGAATAGGGTTATTGCAAACTTGATCTCACTGTGGAGTTTCCGCAGCTTCTCTTCCACAGATGGCTCTTTTTTCCCTTTCCTTGCTTTATCCATCTTTGGAGGTCTGCTTCTGATCTTTTCCCCCTCAGCACGGGCTTTGTTTTCCTTCTGATTTGGTTTCCTTGCTGACTCGGACTGCTGCTTCTTCACGTCATCACCAGTGTTGCTGTCACTATCACTGTCCTGCCCTTTTTCCATCTGTTCTCCGGAACTGCCACACATGCCATAAACTGCCACAGGCTCCACCAATGTACGCATCGCAGAAGCAGCATTGAGAGAAAAGCGCTGCACCGCGCTAACGCTGGCTTTGCCGTCTTCTGTCCACTGCGGCCAACCCTAGCGGAAACAGGAAGTAGTCAGAGAGGGCGGGCCGCAGTGGACAAAAGACGGCAAAGCCAGCGGTAGCGCAGTGCAGCGCTTTTCTCTCAATGCTGCTTCTGTGATGCGTACAGTGGTGGAGTCTGTGGCAGTTTATGGCACGTATGGCAGTTCCGGAGAACAGATGGAAAAAGGGCAGGACAGTGATAGTGACAGCAACACTGGTGATGACGTGAAGAAGCAGCAGTCCGAGTCAGCAAGGAAACCAAATCAGAAGGAAAACAGCGGTGCAGCGCTTTTCTCTCCATTTAAACGCGGGTGAGCCGGCGAGAAGGAGGAGGTGGTGGTTTTGGCAGTGAGTGAGGGCGGGAGGGGGTAGTCGCCGGCTCTGCTGTGCTTTCCCGATCTGGCCGCCGCATACGCACTCTGGCCACGGACCTACGGATCAGGGATTACAGATCACGCAGGTCTGAGTGCACATGCGCGACTAGCGTTTTATTATATAGGATTGAATAATATTGGTCCAAGAACTGAGCCTTGGGGCACACCGCTTGTCACATTTTCCCAGTCCGAGAACTTCCCATTTATGCCTACCCTCTGCAATCTGTTCTCCAGCCAATTTGCTATCCATCGTAGTATATCCCCTTCAATCCCATGGCTTTGTCGTTTCCTCAGAAGCCTAGCGTGTGGAAATCCAAATATATTATATCCACCGGGTCTCCGCTATCAATTTGTTTGTTCACCTTCTCAAAAAATTGAAGTAAATTCGTCAGGCATGACTTCCCCTTCCTGAAGCCGTGTTGACTAGCTCTCATCAGGTCGTGATTCTCCAGGTGTTGCACTATGCTATCCTTGATTAATGCTTCAACCATCTTCCCAGGAACCGACGTAAGACTCACAGGTCTATAGTTGCCCGGTTCCTCTCTCGATCCTTTTTTGAAGATTGGAATGACATTTGCTATCTTCCAGTCGTCTGGTATTTTTCCGGTTCTAATTGACAAGTTAGCTAGGGTTTGTAAAAGCTCTCCGATTTCCATCTTAAGTTCCTTTAGTACTCTCGGGTGAATTCCATCCGGTCCAGGGGACTTGTCATTTTTTAGCCTATCGATTTGATAGTATATCATGTCCAAGTCCACATCCAGTGCAATGAGGCTTTCCTCAATTTCTCCCCTGAGTGCTTTCCCTGGTTCGGGCATTGTTGTAGCGTCCTCCTCGGTAAAGACAGATGCGAAGAATGAATTTAACCTATCCGCAATTTGTTTGTCTTCCTTGATGCACCCTTTTATTCCTTGGTCATCGAGAGGGCCCACTGCCTCCTTTGCTGGTTTTTTCCCTTTTATGTATCTAAAAAAGGGCTTGAAGTTTTTGGCGTCTTGCGCTATCTTTTCCTCATAGGCCTTTTTTGCGTCTCTTACCACCTTGTGACACTTCTGATCGACCTTGTGACTGTTCCAGGCCTCCGTTGTTCCTTCTCGTTTCCATTTTTTAAACGAGTTCCTCTTTTCCCTTACCGCTTCCTTCACCCCTTTATTTAGCCCAGCTGGTTCTCCTTTGTTCTTATTTTTCCTTCCTTTGGATATCTGTGGAATGTAGAGAATCTGCGCTTCAGTGTTGGTATTCTTTAGTAGGGACCATACTTGGTCGACCGTTTTGATTTTGGCTGTCGTTTTCTTGAGTCGTTTTTTTACCATGGCTCTCATGCAATCATAGTTCCCTTTTTTGAAGTTAAAAGTTGTGGTTTGGGTCCTGGTTCGCTTCCCCTTCCCGATGCCAATTTTAAATTTGATCATGTTGTGATCACTCGTCCCCAGCGGGACCGAGACTTCCACATCTGTTGTCCTTCCAGTTATGCCATTTAGGACTAAGTCCAAGGTTGCAGTTCCTCTTGTCGGTTCTCCCACCAATTGTTCCAGGAAGCAGTCTCCTATTATTTCCAGGAACTTTGTTTCCCTGCTGCAATTTGAGGTTCCTAGGTTCCAGTTTATCCCCGGAAAGTTGAAGTCTCCAATGATCGTTACGTTTCCTGTTCTACATTCATGGTTGATTTCCTCCATCATTGCTGTGTCTGCTTCTTCCGTTTGTGCTGGGGGTCGATAGTAGAGGCCAATTTTTGCGTCTGCTCCGCTCTGTCTTGGAATCTTTATCCAGAGGGACTCTAGTTTTTCTTTTCCTTCCGTCTTCCCATCTCTAATGGACTCGACTCCTTCATGGACATACAGGGCAATACCACCCCCTCTTTGCCCCATTCTATCTCTTCTGTATAGTTTGTATCCCTGCAGTACTGTGTCCCATTCATTTTCTTCATTCCACCAAGTTTCGGTTATTCCAATGATATCTAGTTCTTCTTGTCTTGCTAGTGCTTCTAGTTCCCCCATTTTGTTTGATAAGCTTCTGGCATTCATGTACATACATCTGAGCTCCCTTTGTGTTGTCCTCTTGGACTTTCCAGTCTTTATAACTCTTTTTGTTTCTTTTTGCGCTCTTTCTCTGTCACTTTCAATTTCTGCATGATTTTCCCATTTAATTGAGCCGTTGTTTGTAGATCCATCTTTGGGATCACCTGATGTCCGGACCATCGACTGGATGTCGACTGTCGGCTCTCCCCTGTTCCTTAGTATCATCTTTTATTTTTGGTTGCAAAGATTTAATCAGTAAGAGCATCAAGTCTAGGGAACACCCAATTCAATATTTTGTTCCATTGGTTAATAAACTCTGAGTCATCCCCAAACAATTTAGGGGCTCAAGACATCTGCAGTCCTCTTGGTATGATTTCTTGTTTGCAATAGTCAACAAGGGACACACTATGTATCTCCAATGTAACAATATGTTTTTTGCTCAGTATATTCTACCGTGTGTCTGTAAAGTCCTCTTTATCCTGGTCTATTTCCAGGTATATTCAATAGTTCCAATCTCTGGCTTTCTTGAACCCAAGTCTAATAATTTCTCAATTATTGTAATCCTACTATATTCAAATGAGTAGCATAATACAAAACCACCAAAATTATAAAGAAAAATTATTCTAGACACTATCAAAAAGAAGCCATCCTGTTGCATATAAACCAGAAAATGAACAAGGCGGTACTTGCCCATCGTGTAGCTGCTTAACAATCAGTGCAAAGCTGTGGAGAATAAAGACCTCAGTTAAAGCTTCATGAGTCTTTAAAAAAAAACTCCACAAGCCACAAGTGCTTCAAAATTGTGCTTCAAGATTATGCTTTAAAAGTTGTGCAGAAGACCATACAGAGTTGGGGGGGTTTTGTTGTTTTTTTTTAAACTATTGATTTTCAAATTTTTTTTACCAAGTACAAATTGTACAGAAAGCGTATTTAACCAATAACTTTTACAATATCAAAAAGTGAAACACCCACATTTTAAAAAGAAAACCCAAAGAATATAACAAAATGGTCAAATTAACTCAAGTCCTCCATATAGATCCAAGAGGTTCTTATAGGCAAATCAAAACGGTGCCTTAAGTAAAACGTAGCACCTAATGAGATGATCCCTAGTCTTAAAAGAAGAAACTCGCATCGGTGTTTTTGTGTTTCTCTTGAAAGATCAGGGAACATGAAGCTTTAACTGAGGTATTTTTGCTCCACAGCTGTGTGCTGGTTGTTAAGCAGATACATAGTGGGCAAGTACTGCCGTGTTCATTTTCTAGTTTATACTGTATTTAACAGGATGGCTTCTTTTTTGATAGTGTCTAGCATAATTTTTTCTTTAGAATTTTGGTGGTTTTGTATTATGCTGCTCATTTGAATATAGTAGTTGAAATCACCCATTATTATGCTGTTGCCCAATTTGCCAGCTTTCCTAATCTCTGAAAACATTTCTTCATCTGTCCATTCTGTCCCAGGGAATGGTAATATAACCCTACCCATATATTTCTTCCCTTCACACATGGAATTTCTATCCATATGGATTCCACACTGCTATGTGTCATGCAGAATGTTTATTTTGTTTGATTCAATTCACTCTTTAACATATAGCGCAACCCCCTCCAATTTGATCCACTGAATCATTGCAATTTAGTTTGTACCCAAGTAACAGTGTCCCATTGATTGTCCTCCTTTTACCAGGTCTCTGAGATGCCTATTACATCTACCTCATCATTCAGTGCTATATACTCTAACTTTCCTATCTTATTTTTTAGGCTTCCCTTGCTGCAATAAGCTCAGCGACAATCCGATTTTCTAACCGATGTCTGTAACAGATATTGGTTAGAGAATTGGGTTCTTTTTTGGGCGGGCTTAGGCGCAGTTCTGTATAGGACACCTGTGTGTGATTCTCAAAAGCTGCTTAGGCGGTTTCTGAGATCAGGTGTCCTATATAGAATCCAGGCCATAATGACTTGCCATCAGGGAGATAAATCATACATGTGACACTGTGCAAAAAACTGGATAGGTCCCCTATTGCTGCTGGACTACTGTCTACATCTTCTTATTGAGCTGTGTCACACCTGCACTCCTTTAAGGCGCAGCGAGCACACGGGGACGTGACTGAAACCTCAGATCCAGCGTGTCCCTTACTACCAAGGGATCCTTCAGGTCTTAATTCAAGCACGATATCTGCCTCATGAGCATGCAAGGTAAGAGTCCAAGTCAGAAATGGCAAAACAAAATAGTTTTATTCCAGCCACTGGCCAAATAAACCAAAATACAGGCTTCAGCCTTGTAGTTCAGGATAAACTTATATTGTATGGAACTAACAAAAGGAGGTTAAAACAACACCATCAGAATGTTCAAGTTTGATCAGCAACGAATTGAATACAGTCCCCTGCTTCTGGACTTTAATACGGTAAGAACACAGTCCTCTTCACTAGAGCAGTTTTACTTTGGTTTTGCAGGCTTTACACCCAGTTCATACCAAAACAAGGCCAGCAGTGCTTGGTTTCTCAATGAACAAAAAAAAAAAAACAACAAGCAAACTTATAATAGACTGTACAGTGCAGCAGGTAGAAATCCCACATGGTGTTACTGTGCTATACATTGCATACTTTCCCTTGGAAACGTTGCTGCAGTTTCTATGCACAGCTGAGAGGGAAGGCAACGTAATTGCTCAGCTTGGTAACAATCCAGGAAACCATTCACACCTTTGCTGGTAACCCACACTTCACTACTTTAAAGAAAGCCTCCAAGTTTAGTTTTCAAAGATAGATACTAAACTAACTTCAAAGAAGGACAAAAGTTTAGCTGACAGCTCAGAGATATCAACAGCAAAAACCCAACTCATGTTCACTGTGTTTCCATGGCGATTGACTGAGTATCAGTTCCTACACAGCTTTCCTGTACCTCCATAGCTTCTTCCTCCGGCTGCTCCCAAGGATTCCAGGTAGGAGACAACTCTGCCTCTACCATAGGCCAGTCTGAGAGTAACTGACTCTCCCCAGGTTTCCATTCCTATTTGCCTCCCTATTCCTGTTTTGAGGAGCCAGGTTATAGCCTGTGGAGAGCCACTCCCCCTCTGAATAGGTGGGGGAAGGGTTTTCCACATACCAGCCTGCTCCCTATTACTACAGGCAGGATTCTTGCTAGTCCTAATTCTCCTAGGCACAGGTTGCTCAAAAGGAAGTAAACTTCTAACAGTTTGCACTGGGTACTGCTTTCCAGTCTCATCTTTTCCTACCCTGTTTCTTCTAGCTCCATATCATTGTTTGAGCAGAAGTCAGCTTGCTCTGTTAATTGGTCTGTCACCTGATCAGCTCTTACACCTAGGCTCAGTGTGTTTTCTCCTGATCCTTGGGGCAAAACCCGGGACGGATTCAGGTTTGTTATGGGCAAAACCCGAAACGGACTTGGGTTTGTCACAGCTGCTAAATTAAATTCTTTTAAGGTACTTGGAATGTTAGATTGATATAGAGAGTTAAGATAGTTTGTATGCTTTATTTAGTGTTTGAGTCTTAGCAAGTAATGTAATAAGAATATGTAATAATCAGTTCACTTGTCCTAAGTAGGATAATTGACCATTTAAATTAAGACTATAAGTAAATGCAGACTAAGCCAGACCCTACAGAAAGTTCAAGTTTAAAAACTATAGCAGGCTTTTACTCTAGAAACTAGCTAAGTAAAGCTTGTTCTTTTAAGATCTAAAACTATATAAAGGAACCTACAGTTTAGCTTTTATTCCCCAAATTAGCAAAGCTCAGAGCAAAATAATGTATAACTACCCAGAGAACTATCCCATGTCCTCTCTGAAAGATATGTCCTCTCCTTTCCTCGCTGAGAGAAATATGTCCTCTGCTCCTCTCCTTTCATCTCGGAAACAGAAACATGATGGCAGATAAAGGCCAAATGGTCCATCTAGTCTGCCCATGCACAATAACCATTATCTCTTTCTCCGAGAGATCCTATGTGCCTATCCCAGGCCCTCTTGAATTCAGACACAGTCTCTGTCTCTACTACCTCTTCCGGGAGACTGTTCCACGCATCTACAACCCTTTCTGTAAAAAAAAGTATTTCCTTAGTTTACTCCGGAGCCTATCACTTCCTCAGTTTTAGCACAGTGCTAACAAGTTATTGAAAACCCTTCAACTTATGTGCAGCAATGTATTTGATATGCACGAAACTGCTTCATAAGGTGCTTTAAGTAGAAGGAGAAATAGAAATTATAGTTGACAGCTATATTAGCCAACATGGAATTCTGGTAGAGTCTTTGACCAAATTTGTCCATGGTGCAGCCCTCCCTACTAGGAGGAACAGATGCATAAACATTTGATGAAGCAGAATTTTTCAAAGTAGACTCTACTACAAGGGATTGATGAGGGAGTTGAGGTTTTTCAAATCCCGGGAGAGAAATTATCTTGTAGAGAGACTACAGCTTCCTAGGAGCCACTGGTACCGAGAATGGTGATTAGAGATTCTTGTAGAAAGTTTCTCTTAAGATCCCATTCAAAGGGAGCTTCAACATTTCCTTTGGAGGATGACCATAATCTAGAGTTTTGAGATACTCCTTACTATACTTAGTCAGCCTCCAATTGCAGCGAAATATCCTTTACTATTTGTCATATAAAGTTAGTGAAAGACAGCTTTTTAGTGGAAGAAGTAGCTCTAGTTAGAGAATATCTGGGAGAGTTTGATGCAGGAGTCATCAGTTTCAAGTTTATTTAAAATTTCTTATACCGCCCAATCAGTCTTCTAGGCGGTGTACAAATTTGTAAAAACAAAAGACAAACTTTAAATAAAATAAAAGTTTGAAGTGACACTACGTCACCAAACTCTAACTATAAAAACTATTAAAAACACAGACAAACAAGAACATAAGGTAAAAGGCAAGAACTACATAAGGCAAAGTAAAAGAAAACAATTAAGAAAACACAAGAGGGAGGGCTGCTGTAAGCTCAGTAGTATTTTCACTCAATTGCCCTTAAAAGGACAGTTAGGTCTCAAAGGCATCATGGAAGAGGAATGTTTTTAGCTTCGTCTTAAAATTATTAAGATTTGATTCTTTGCATAAATCATTTGGAATACTATTCCAAAGAGAGGGGGCAGTGACTGAGAAGATGGTAGATCTCATTGTGTATATAAACTTCAGTGACGGTATAGAGAAGAGGTTATTAGCTGTTGATCTTAGGGACCTAGAAGGACTATAAGGGTAAGAAGATTATTTATAAATTCCGGCTGATTGTTATGTCTAGTTTTAAATGTTAACAGAAGAATTTTGTAAGTGATTCTATGTTCCACTGGCAGCCAGTGAACTTCTTGCAACAAGGGAGTGACATGGTCAGATTTCTTTGCATTAAATATGATTTTTACAGCGGTATTTTGTATTATCTGAAGTCTTTGTATTTCTTTTGTAGTTATACCCTTATAAAGGGCATTACAATAGCCGATGCACAAAATCACAAGAGAGTGAATCAAGATATTCAGAGCTGCGGCATCTAATAGTTTCGATAGTGATCTGATCATACGTAGCCTATAAAAGCAACGTTGGACCACTGTACTGATATGAAGATGATAATTAAATTTGTTATCAAAAGTTACTCCAAGTAATTTAAGTGAAGGTACGATTTTAATAGGTTGAGATTTGAAAGTAAGAGGAGATTGCAAAGAAAGTCCTTCCTTGTTGGGAAAAATCATTACTTTTGATTTTTCAATATTCAATGAAAGCATATGTACGTCCAACCAAGAGTTAATCTTTTCCAATTTTTGGTTTATAACCTTTATGTCTAAAGGATTATTTAGATCTATCGGGTGTATTAGTTGGAAATCATCTGCATAGACAAACATTGTAAACCCGATAAATTACCCTAATGTTAAAAGGGAGGCTAAAAAAATATTGAAAAGTAAGGGAGATAAAATAGAACCCTGAGGAATCCCTTAATCCGTTGTAAATGAGTCAGACGATATAGAATTAAACACTACCTTGGAAGAACGATCTGTAAAAAAAGATAAAAACCAGTCCAAGACCTGGTAGTAGATGGAGACAGATCAAAGTCTGAATCTTCTTGCAAGTCAGAGTCCTGCAGCAAAGAAGGAGAATGTTGCTTCGACCGATGTCGTTTCGGTGTCGGGGCCTCAAAATGTTTCCTCTTCCGAGAGACCTTCCCAGACATGATGGGGCTCCTTTCAGAGTACCTGGAAGAGGACGAATAACATCGAGAAGATGGGGACCGATGCTTGGAAGACCAATGCTTTGGTGCTGGAGTGGCAGGACTGGATCGATGTGTTGAATCCCTGGGATGTACCAAAGGAGCATCAACGGTGCTGGGAATCCTAGCAATGTTAGGCTCAGGCAGCACTGGTACCGGAGGAATCAGCATCGGGAGAAGCAAGTGAAATTGGTCTCCGAGCTCCTCACGAAACAAAGCATCAAGCTTCTGCTTCAAAGTACACGGTACATGGGGCTTTGTCGCCAGTATCACAGGTGCTGCAACACATTCCAGAGAGGATGACTTCGATGACGAAGCACCCCTCGATAATGGAACTGCTCACTGTAGGGGCTTTTACTTGGTCGGCATGAATTGGATCGATGCCTTTGTGACAAGCGTCCATGATGGGGGAAGGGGATGGCTTCTTAGCCGGCTTACCCGAGGGTGCAATGTGCTGCGACACCGGTGTAAATGCTGGTGCCTCTAATGGTGTCAAAGTCTTTGATGCAGGCGACTTCGATATAGACAGTATCACTGATGCATCTCCCTCCATGATGACATCGAAGAGTTTCTTTTGTTGGAGAATACGATGCTTGATGGTTCTTTTTTGTAAGGAAGAGCAGCACTTACAAGTTTGAACACGGTGTTCGGAACCCAAACACTGCAGGCACCAGCTATGAGGGTTCATTAGTGATATAGTGCGAGAACACCGACCGCACTTTTTAAATCCTTTCAGCGGGCGTGACATGGACGAGAGCACCACCTCAGCCAAATCACAAAACCCGCAGACAGTAAAAAAGAAATAACGTTTCTTTTTTTTTCTATACAAGAAAGAAAATAAAAATAAGAATAACGGAAAAGAAATAAAAGATGCGAGAGTGGGAAGGCAAGAAAAAAGATTTGACGGCTGTTGAAAAATACGATGACTTAGCTCTGCAGAAAACTGAGAACTGAGAGACCGTGCGCCTACATCGGGCGGGAAGGCACTTGTGCTTGCTCAGTGAGGGCTATCACGAACTTTCTGAAGTCTTAAAGTGGCGATGCACTTTAAAAGTGTCCGTACAGGGGTTCCATCGGTGACGTCACCCACATGTGAGAATATGCTGCCTGCTTGTCCTGGGATAAAATGATTTTATTTTCAATTTAGTGATTGAAATGTGTCAGTTTTGAAAATTTATATTTGCTGTGTATATTGTGTGTACAGTATATGAAAAATGAATGGAAGAAATTGCATTACAATTAGTAATTTGACGGGGTTTGGAGAGGGGCTTGAGCAGTCAGGGGTACTTGGCTTGAAGAAGTTGATAAACACTGCTCTAGCTCTCTTTTCTAGTGCTCAGATGCTTTCCCCATCCCCACCAGGTTTGCCCTCCATCATTTGCTGCCAGTTCTTTTCCTGAACTGGCAGCAAACACTTCACATTTTCCCCCCTTCTTAAGTCCTAATCCTTTTCAACAACCTCTATCCCCAGACCACTCGCTAGTCCCACTGCTTCTCTCCAAAGACCCTGTGCAGATATTTGCTTCTTCCACAAGCTTTGCAGTTCAGCCACTCCTTCCTATGACTGGAGCAGCCTTCCCATTGTCTGCAGCCTACCAGTCTCAGCACTGGAAGGAGGAATCGTGGAGAGATGTAGTGGGCTAACCTCTGAAAAATATCTACACACTTATCCATCCTTCTTGCTTTGAGACAGGTACTGTGCAACTTTTTAGAATCCTGAAAAAAATCCAGATAATTGGCAATCCTAGCCTCCTGAATTGTGAGCACATCTGACAGGGCCTCCTCAACTTTTGGGCCCAAGGCATGTGTCTAATTTGCTTTACTCCAGCTCTGAGCTGTCTCTCAAACTGTGTGCCACAGCACAATGGTGTGCCCTGAAGAGATTTTGGGTGTGTCACATGAGATTCCAGAATTTTACTTTATTTTTAAAAATAGATGACATTTACATCAAGTATGCAAGAGTCTGTCAACATTATAAGCGTTTGTGTGTGTGTGTGTGTGTGTGTGTAAGGATACAAGCAGCATTCTTTGATGTGATTGGTCCTTGAAAACTAACGGCAAGTAATTAGTTATATTTTTAATGCAGTAGTTATCCTAACCTGAGCAACAAAGAAATCAAGGCTTTGTTACCATTTGGATCTTCTTATCTTTGTGAACAAGGATTTTCAGCTCTAACGGAAATTAAATAAAAAAAGAGAAAGACTGCAGATGGTGGATGTTTGCTTGTCTACTATCGAGCTGAGTTTTGAGTTAATTTGCACTCAAAAACAAGCACATCCATCACGCTGATTAACAATTCTATTCTATCTACTTTCGCTGTTACATTTGCCCATAAACATCTCTCAAATTTAATATTTTGTGGTTTTGCAATTTTATAATTTTAGTTATAATGGGCCATGAAAAACATTTGATCTGTTTAGTGCTGCGAAAAACATTTGCTCAATTTAGTGTGCTGGAGCTAAAAAACTGTGGTCTCAAACTCAAAACCTTTGCAGGGCCACATTTTGGATTTGTAGGTACTTGGAGGGCCTCAGAAAAAATAGTTAATGTCTTATTAAAGAAATGACAATTTTGCATGAGATAAAACTCTTTATAGTTTATAAATCTTTCCTTTTGGTTAAGTCTTAATAATAATATTGTAATTTATAGCTAAAGAGACATATGATCAAGAAACTGTATTATTTTACTTGTGTGATTATGATAAACATACCGAGGGCCTCAAAATAGTACCTGGTGGGCCGCATGTAGCCCGCAGGCCGCGAGTTTGAGACCACTGGCATACAGTATACCTAGTGCAGAAAACAACAAATATTAAAATGCTACTTACCCAGATGAAGATCCTCTTGAAAAGCCTGAGACAAGTTACCAGATGTAAGATTTGTCTTTCATCTTGTTCTTGGTTTCTTTTTCTTTGGTCCTGGGGTCCACTTCTCAGAGGCAGTAGGGTTATAGCACAATAAAACAACAGACAGCTGTGGCTTGGAAAATGTGTTTTATATATAAGTAGGCTTATTACAAATGTACAGCACTTAGAAAGTTTTTACAGAGGTGTGTGTTGCAGTGTTGGTTTGTTCCTCTAATTCAGTGTCTCGCAAACTTTTTCAAGCTAGGGCACGCTAAACCTAGTGTCCCTGGCTCGAGACACCCGGAAGTGTGCTGGCGTTGGCGTGATGATGTCAGTGCGCCGCCATCAGCACATGCGCAAAGGCCCTTCAAATGGGCCTTGCGCTGACAGAAAGACCTGCGCTGGAGAGAAGGGCCGGCAGAGAGAAGAGGTGCCGCTGTCAGGAGATTGCCTACAGGACATGCCTCTCTTCGTGAAAGGCATGTCCTGTAGACAGTCATCCGGCGCCGGCACCTCTCCTCTTCCCCAGTGTACTGCGGCACACCAGAAATCTCAGGAGGCACACAGGTGTGCTGCGGCACACACTTTGCGATACACTGCTCTAATTCAGGGTGTAACTGAACATACTATACAAACAGTGGCTACTCCAGGTCACAAATATCCAGCAAGATTCCAAGAAGTAAAACAAATTTTATGCTGCTTATCCTAGGAATAAGTAGTGGATTTCCCCAAGTTAATCAATGGCTTATGGACTTAGAAAATTATCCAAACCATTTTTAAACTCTGCTAAACCACCTGCTTGCACCACATTCTTCAGCAATGAATTCCAGAGTTCAATAACACATTGAGTAAAGAAATATTTTCTCTGGTTTGTTTTAAATCTACTCATGCCCCCTAGTCCTAGTAGTTTTGGAAACTCTTTCTCAGTGGAGTCTACTAGGGTCATGGTCTGTAATGTTAACAATAATTAATCATCTTTTCTCTTTTCCTAACATTTATTTGAGTTCTTTTTCCCATGTTGTGTGTGTTTATGTTGCTATTTTATTATTGTGAACCATTATGTTACTGCCTGAGAAAGGGCAGTATGTTAAAACTAAACCATAAGAATAAACAAGCAATTCACATCTACCCATTCCACTCCACTCATACACCTCTATTACATCTCCCCTGAGCCGTCTCTTGTTCAGGCTGAAGAGCCCTAGCTGTTTTAACCTTTCCTCCTGGGGAAGTCTTCCCATCCCTTTCATCATTCTTCTCTGCACCTTTTCTAATTCCGCTACATCTTTCTTGAGGTGCAGCCACACCATGGAGTGATACAAGGGCATTATAATATTCTCATATTTGTTTTCTATTCCTTTCCGGTAGTTCCTGAGGAGTGATGAGTGTGTGTCTGAATGTTCTGTGTGCCTGGCAGGTCCTGTGTCTCTATATATTATATATATATATAATCTCTTCTTTTTAAAACTCCGGCTTTTATTCATAAATTATTAATCCCTTACACTTCTAATAGAACTCTAAGATCAGCTGAACAGCATTTATTAACGATCCCTTCGCTAAAAATAATTAATACGCGTCGTCAGTTTACTTTTTCAGTCACTGCTCCCCATACCTGGAATTCTCTCCCTAGTTATTTACGGGAAGAAATCAACTTAGAAAAATTCAAATGTAAACTGAAAACTTTCCTTTTTAAGGATGCCTTCACAATTTAACCCTAACGATTTCTTTTAACAATTTTTTTAAAGTCTTAGAATTAACTTTTCCTTCTTTCCACAATCTTATATTTAATTATCTTCATTTTTACCCCTTCCCTATGTGTTTTCCTTTTTTGTCTCTCAATCTTCTATTATATATTGTAATTTCTTCCCCTATCTATCCCTTTGTTTCCAGTTCTTGTCGAAATTGTCTTCGTCCTGTTAGTCTTTATTTATTTTAATATTTCTTTTATATTGTAATTTTAATTACTTGTACATCGCTTTGAATAACGACAAAGCGATTAATCAAATTCATATTAAACTTGAAACTTGATATAAATGTATGAGTGTGTGTGTCCTCTGTGTATGGATCTGTCTCTTGATTACCAAGGAGGTATAAATTCCTTTGAAGGCCCATCAGGCAATCTAATCTCATCAGGTAGGAAGACATCCTGTCTACCTACACAGACATCACCAGGGATCAGACTAGGATGGAAGGTGCCTGCAGAGACCTTTGACTAACTCTCTGGGTAGGCCCTGAAGCATGAGTTAAGCTAACTTTCAGGTGAGGCTCTGAACAGCACAATGTCATGCTGACAGACCATACTTTGGTCTGTTTAGTAATAAGCTGTCATGTTTTTTTTGTTCCTACCTCCAGAATACTAACAATCTATGATTTATAACCAATGGAAGCCTTCCTGTTAACTAACTGTTTTATTAAATATAATCATGATATATCCCAAGCTGTGTACTGAAAACTGCTAGCTGCTGTGTGCGGCAGTGTCTACCATCTGGATCATTTCACTTTCTACTAAGGCCTGCCCCCCTTCTTCGTTCATTTGTCTCATTTTCAGATTTGTAGAGCCATATGTTTTCCTTCGTCCTCTAGAAACCATGAAAGTCTTCCTCCTGTATAGCTCACCTTTACATATGGACACCATGAGCAGCAGGGAGAGCAGCATACCTCCCAGCGTCAGCAAGCCTAACCCTGCAATGATGCATCTGTCCAAATGGGAGCTCAGGTGAGCATAATATATTTCCAGTTTTTCCATCTCCCTGGCTGTCACCGTGTCCACATTGATCCCTCTTGCTTCCCTGGGAATAGTGTATGCGATCACCACTAGCAGGATGCCACTCACTAGCAAGATCAAAGCAGCTATGAAACTGTAGTCCACAGAATGGCTGTTGGGATCTGCCCCACAGCCATTCTCTGACCTCGGAGAATTGTCTTCCCTTTGGGTCCTGCCTTCAGCATCTCCTGGTTGGCTAGACACAATGCCCTGAGAGGCTGTGAAGCTAGTCTCCTTCTCTTCCTCCTGGAAAGAGATGTTATCTATTCCAGCACAAGGTGCTGAGAAACTGTCCCCACTTGCTGATACTGCACAGGATGCATTTCTGAGGTGTCCTAGCTGCAGAGCATATGAAGATGCCATTGATGGGCAGCTGTCTTGCTCATCATCGGTAATGGAGTAGCTGCAGAAAGACAAGAGCACTGTGAGAGACTCCACCTAATATGCTGTCTTTCCTAACTAGCAAGAAAGAAATGAGGTTGGGTTTCTACACATATACAATACATTTCTATCTATCTATATACATAAAATCATTTGTATCTGTGTGTGTGTGTGTGTATGTATGTATGTTCTAGCATAACTCTGAAATGCATGGACAAATTTCAACCAAACTTGGTATACATATGAATTACTATCTGGGAAAAAATACTGTGTAGGTAGGAAGGGGGTGACATGTAAAAATTATGTTCCTTTGTGTTACAAAATACTGAGCAGGAGAAAAGCAGCTACAGAGAGAGGCAGAGGGAGAAAGAAGCCAAAGGGGGAAAAAAGCAGATAAAAGAGCAAGAGAGAGAAGCAGAGGCAGGAGACCAAGAGGGGAATTGGTGAGAGTTAGCTCCACCCACCCCAACGTCCACCATCGAAGCTCTGCCTTAAAAGGGGAGGGGCCAACGGAGCAGAATTGATCTGAGCAGGAGAAAAGCAGCTACAGAGAGAGGCAGAGGGAGAGGGAAGTCAAAGGGGGGAAAAAACAGATAAAACAACAGGAGAGAGAAGTAGAGGCAGGAGACCAAGAGGGGAATCGGTGAGAGTTAGCTCCACCCACCCCCCGACGTCCACCACCGAAGCTCCGTCTTAAAAGGGGAGGGGCCAATGGAGCAGAGTTGATCTGACTGAGCAGGAGAAAAGCAGCTACAGAGAGAGGCAGAGGCAGAGAGAACAAAAGGGGGAAAAAAGCAGATAAAAGAGCAGGCACAACCACAGCAGACCCAGAAGGCATCTGCAGTAGATCGGAAGCAGACAGCAATGGAAGCAGCAGACGGAAGCAAGATGTTGAGCTACCCAGTTTTCTGCATCGTCTGCCATATGTATGACTACCTCCCCTCTGGGAGGCGGTTTTACGTATGCGCCCGATGCGGAGAACTGGAGAGCCTGAAGAGACAAGTCAGACTCCTGGAGGGCAGAATATTGGAACTGGAGGCACTTCAAGCAGGGGAGGAGGGAGACAGAGATGCAGAGAACATCCAGACAGAGGAAGCAGAGAACAAGACAGAAGACACCATCGAGGAAGAAGTCCGAGAGCTGGAGAAGTTCATAGAGGAGGCATACAGGGAGGCCATGGAAAATCACCAGCAAAAGTGGAACTGCCGGAAGACACCTACAGAGAGTGTGGACCACCCGACAGACAACCACCAGGAAGAAATGGGTGATACAGTAGCGAGAATGAAGGATACGGACCTGTGGCAGGAGAGATGGACATACACCAGGGACACGGGCCTGAGGCTAGGGAATCAGGAGAAGATAGAGAGGACAGCAATCGTCGTGGGCGACTCCATCATCAGACAAGTTGACAGCCACATAGCGGGAGGAAGACTTGATCGGCTGGTGACCTGCCTACAGGGAGCCAAGGTAGAAGACATAGTGAGCTGCATCGACAGGATCCTCAACAGTGTGGAAGAAGAAGATACGGCGGTGGTGATCCATGTGGGGACAAACAACGTGAGCAATAGGAAATACAACAGGGAAGTACTGAAGGACCAGTTCTGGATGCTAGGAAAGAAGCTGAAGACCAGAATGCAGAGGATAGCATTCTTGGAGATCCTGCCGATACCTAGGGCAGATGAGAAGAGGCAGATGGAGCTGCAAGCAGTCAATGCATGGATGCGGCGCTGGTGTGAGGAAGAAGGATTCCACTTCCTGCGCAACTGGACAATGTTCTGGGGAAAGAGCAAGCTCTACAGGAAGGATGAACTCCACCTCAGCAGAGACAGAAGAAGGCTACTTGCAAGCAACATCAAGAGAAAAGTGGACAAGTTTTTAAACTAGAAAGAAGGGGAAAGCTAACAGTCGACAGAGAGAGAGAGTCGATGGTTCGGGAACCAGTATACCCAGAGGATACTGTGCAAGAAGATAGAGGGAAAGACTCACCAGATTACAGGCAAGAGAGATCGAAAAGGACACAAGAGGGAAGGAAATGCAAGAAAGGAAAAAGCTGCAAATTCAAGTGTATGTACACAAACGCAAGGAGCCTTACAAATAAGATGGGTGAATTAGAAGCCATAGCACAAAAAGATAACGTTGACATCATAGGCATCACGGAAACATGGTGGACTGAGGAAAATGTCTGGGACACTGTGTTACCGGGTTACAAACTATACCGCAGAGACACAGTGGCTCAAAAAGGTGGAGGCATTGCCATATACGTCAAAGAGGAAATTGAATCCTCTGGAGAGAACATGCCACAACTGACGGATAAGTTAGAGCCTCTATGGGTCAAAATTCCAGGAAAAAATGGCCTGGAAACAAAGATCGGCATCTACTACCGACCCCCAGGGCAGTCCAAAGAAATTGATGGAGAAATGACAGACGAGATTAAACGCAACTGCAAGAGAGGCAACACAGTTATCATGGGTGATTTCAACTATCTGGGAATAGACTGAAACCTAGGCACCTCCAGCTGCATTAGAGAGACCAAGTTCTTGGATGCTGTAGGCGATTGCTTCCTGGAACAACTTGTCAAGGAAAATACTAGAGGAAATGCAATTCTGGACTTAATTCTAAATGGCCTGCGAGGACCAGCACAAGATGTAGAAGTAGAAGGGACACTGGGAAGCAGCGATCACAATATGATCCGCTTTGATCTGGACGCAGGGGAGAAACATCGGTCCAAAACGACAGCCACGGCACTGAACTTCCGAAAAGGGAATTACGAAGGGATGAGACTCATGGTAGAGAAGAAGATTAAGAAGAGGATAAGCACTGTAAAAACACTAGAGCAAGCTTGGTCCCTTTTTAAGGACACAGTCACCGAGGCGCAAAATCTATATATACCGCGTATCAAGCAATCGCCGATAAACTGGACACACTTTTTGCCTCTGTATTTACCGAAGAGGTTATACACAGCATACCGGAACCCATCAGGCTATATGCTGGAAACGAAGATGGGAAACTGACAGTTTTGACAGTCAGTCTAGAAGAGGTATGCAGGCAGATCAATAGGCTTAAGAGCAATAAATCCCCGGGACCGGATTGCATCCATCCAAGGGTCATCAAGGAACTGAAAAGGACCATAGCTGAACTGCTTCAACTAATAGCCAATCTGTCGATCAAATCGGGAAAGAATCCAGAAGGCTGGAAGGTGGCGAATGTTACACCGATCTTCAAGAAAGGGGGGAGATCCGGGGAACTACAGACCGGTGAGTCTGACCTCAGTACCGGGAAAGATGGTAGAGTCACTGATAAAGGACAGCATCATTGATCACCTTGATGGACACGGGCTGATGAGGACCAGTCAGCACGGTTTTAGCAAAGGCAGATTGTGTTTGACGAACTTGCTGCACTTCTTTGAGGGAGTAAACAGACAGATAGACAAGGGCAATCCGGTCGACATTGTATATCTAGATTTTCAGAAGGCGTTCGACAAGGTTCCGCATGAACGACTACTTCGGAAAATTGCAAGCCATGGAATTGAGGGTGAAATACTCACGTGGATTAAAAACTGGCTGGAGCATAGGAAACAGAGAGTGGGGGTAAATGGACAATACTCGGATTGGAAGAGCGTCACCAGTGGGGTGCCGCAGGGCTCGGTGCTTGGACCCGTGCTCTTTAACATCTTTATAAATGATCTGGACATAGGTACGACGAGCGAGGTGATTAAATTTGCGGATGATACGAAGTTATTCAGAATAGTAAAGACGCAGGGAGATTGCGAAGATCTGCAACGTGACATAATCAAGCATCGACATGGCAGATGAGGTTCAACGTGGATAAGTGTAAAGTGATGCATGTCGGTAACAAAAATCTCATGCACAAATACAGTATGTCCTCCCAGGAAAAGGACTTGGGAGTTCTGATCGACAAGTCGATGAAGCCGTCCACACAATGTGCAGCGGCAGCAAAAAGGGCAAACAGAATGCTAGGAATGATAAAGAAGGGGATCACGAACAGATCAGAGAAGGTTATCATGCCGCTGTACGGGGCCATGGTACGCCCTCACCTGGAGTACTGCGTCCAGCACTGGTCTCCGCACATGAAGAAGGACACAGTACTACTTGAAAGGGTCCAGAGAAGAGCGACTAATATGGTTAAGGGGCTGGAGGAGCTGCTGTACAGCAAAAGATTAGAGAAACTGGGTCTCTTCTCCCTCGAACAGAGGAGATTGAGAGGGGACATGATCGAAACATTCAAGGTACTGAAAGAGATAGACTTAGTAGATAAGGAGGTAGGGAGAACAAGAGGGCACTCTCTAAAGTTGAAAGGGGATAGATTCCATACAAACGTAAGGAAGTTCTTCTTCACCCAGAGAGTGGTAGAAATCTGGAACACTCTTCCAGAGGCTGTTATAGGGGAAAACACCCTCCAAAGATTCAAGACAAAGTTAGACAAGTTTCTGCTGAACAGGAACGTACGCTGGTAGGGCTAGTCTCAGTTAGGGTGCTGGTCTTGGACCAGAGGGCCGCCACATGAGCGGACTGCTGGGCATGATGGACCACTGGTCTGACTCAGCAGTGGCAATTCTTATGTTCTTATGTTCCAAAATGGAAGAACTGGGGTAAATTGAAATGTACAACTCTACCACTAGCCACCAGTTATACTGTGTTATTTTGCCAAAAACTTTCACTTTGTCAATTATATCATAGACCAAACGCTGAATAAGGGAAAAGGCCTCAGAAGCCACGGGGTGTACACAAAACACCAGGGCTGTGAGAGTTAGAACTAAATCTTGGCTCCCCCACGCTTCGATCATCAGACAGAAAAACACTATAATGAATGTTCAAGTGTTGCCACTGTAATGAAAAAATATAGTAACATAGTAGATGATGGCAGATAAAGACCCGAATGGTCCATCCAGTCTGCCCAACCTGATTCAATTAAAATTTTTTCATTTTTTCTTCTTAGGTATTTCTGGGCAAGAATCCAAAGCTCTACCAGGTACTGTGCTTGGGTTCCTACTGCCGAAATCTCCATTAAAACCTACTCCAGCCCATCTACACCCTCCCAGCCATTGAAGCCCTCCCCAGTCCATCCTCCACCAAATGGCCATATATAGACACAGACTGTGCAAGTCTGCCCAGTACTGGCCTTAGTTCAATTTTTAATAAATAAATAAATAAATAAAAAAGCCTCAGTGCAGTCCATTAGTGCTTCAGTCACAGAGCTAGAACATAACGCTAAAGCTGAATATTCGAGTATTGCCACTGTAGGCTTTTTCATAACAGTGACAACACTCAAATATTGTTTTAGCATTAGTGTTCTCCTCTAGCTCTGTGACTGAAGCGCTAATGGACTGCACTGAGAACAGCAAGATAACAACATAAAGATAAATTCAGTCCTTTTGCCTTGTATCAGTCAAGCTGAATTTATTTGTTTACACATAGCACAATCACTGTAGCATAATAAGAGTTTTTCTGTCTGATGATCGAAGCGTGGGGGGGAGACAAGATTTAGGGCTAGATTCACGAACCTGCCCGATCCAATGAATTCTTTAAACAAAAATATGCAGATAGGGGCGATCGGAGGAACGCCCCCATCTGCCTGCCCGGATCGCTGGTGTGTGATCCCCACGCATGCGCAGACCATCTACTTTCCCTGCAGATGGTCTGCACATGCATTTTGTGTTCAGGTGGGTTTATTTTCACTGTTTGGGGGTTTTTTTTTTCGGACTCCCCGTTGGCAACTCTCCCCCCTGAACAAGTTGGTCACCAGACCGCAAGGACCCACCACTCTGCACTTCCCATGCTCTCGACCCCCAGGGGAAAGGGGGCGTGCGCCGCAGTGGCCCTGATGCGTCCACTATTCCGTTGCTGCGTCCAGTGGGCTCCTCACGCATACACCCACAAACTCCTCGCTCACGCTCAGCCTCCCCGAGCCTCGGCTCGCTTTGTCATTTTTTTAATTTTTTAAATTGAGCCCGTGGTTTTAACCCACTTAAAGCTCACGGGTTAAAACCATGGGCTCGCAGTGCGGGGTAGAGCAGGGCGGCATTCGGGAGACACGGGGCAGAGCAGGGCGGCATTCGTTCACAAAGCCACCCACTAAACTTTTTAATGAAAAATAATGCATTTTATCCCTTTAGTTTTGCAGCCACAGGGAGAGACCGTCCCTCTACCCCCTTCCCCCCCAGACCAGAACAGGGCAGCATTCGGGGCAAGCAGGCAGGAAACACAGGGCAGAGCAGGGCAGCATTTGGGGAGAGCAGGCAGGAGAGATTGCAGAGCGGGGCAGAGAGCAGGGTCGGAAAGACGTTTTTGACTGGTCCCCAGCAGTCGCTTCTTCAGTTGATTGGCCAGCCCAGTCGGATGTTAGATTTTGTGTTGTGGCTCTCGTCCCTGCCTACTTTGCATGCGTTTCACCTCATTTGCATGCACGAATCAGAGGATGGTTGGCAGATAGGTAAGTGAATCGGGCTGGAGGGAAATTTGGTCGCTAAGGGGTCGTAAACCGATCGGTACATGATCGGTTTACTTTGTGAATCTAGCCCTTAGTTCTAACTCTCACTCGCAGCCCTGGTGTTTTGTGTACACCCCATGGCTTCTGAGGCCTTTTCCCTTATTCAGAGTTTGGTCTATGATATATTTGACAAAGTGAAAGTTTTTGGCAAGACAACACAGTAGGGCACTGCAGGTGGTCCAGAATGCCACGGCCAGATTGATAACTGGAACATCAAGATATGAGCGTATTACTTCATATCTTCGACAACTGCACTGGTTGCCAGTTGCGCTTCAAATTCAATACAAAGCAATTATGTTATGCCATCAATTCCTATATGGTACAATGCCCGCAATTTTTAAGAATATGATATCTCATTATCAACCACAAAGATTCCTGCGTTTCGAGGGTGCCGCATTGCTGAAAACAAAGGCTAACCCTGAACATGAAGATACGAATGCCATGACTTTCACATGTACAGGAGTCAAGCTTGTTGGCCAGATTTGAAAATGTGAAGAGAGGAATTTATTTAGGAAAATGTTGACGACTCAGCTATTTGTTGATGTATTTTTCTGAGCAATTGATTTTATGTAAGACTGAACATGTCTGTTTTATTTTCTTATTTTTATAATTTTTAACATTTTATGTATGTAACTCCTTATAAACCATTTTGGGAAAAAATGGTATAGAAATTAAAAAAATAATATAAATAAATAAACTGGTGGTTAGAGGTAGAGTTGTATGTATGTTCCAGCATAACTCTGAAATGCATGGACAGATTTCAATCAAACTTGGTATACATATGACTTACTATCTGGGAAAGAATACTGTCAAGATGGGAAGGGGGTGACAGGTAAAAATTATCAAAATCAACAGATATTAGTGTCAAACCCATAGTTTTTGGGCTCGCTGAGATAAATACTGACACTCCCGATGCCATTTAAGTTCAACCCCATAGAGAGGGCCATTCTTGTGGGAAGGGGGTGACATGTAAAAATAATCAAAAACTACAGATAGTGTATAATCCACAGTTATCGGGCTCCCTGAGATTAATACTGACACTCCCAATTACGTTTAAGTCCAAGTTCAGCCCCATACAGGGGGCCATTCTTGCTGCTAAAAATGAAGATGTCCACGAAATAAACAAATACAGTACTTCCCATTTTACCAGGCATAATCACTGAATACAAGTCTATCGCTACCGGAAGACTGGGATAAATAAATATCCGGGCAACGAGCTAATCTAATATAAAATCTGCCTGGAAAGGCAAAACAGTAAATATGTTTCTTACTTCTAAAAACTTGTATCCCTCCACTGCAATACTTTAAAAGCTGCAACCTACCCCCTCTTCTGCAAAGCCGTGCTAGCAGCTGTCACGCAGCAACAGCCCTGAAACCCTTTAAAGGGAAGGGGTAAAATGCAGACCCGACAGACCTCGCGGATCTATAACCGCACGTCCTTAAAAATCTGAGGTCCGTGCCACTTGTAGTTAGTTTCTGGCTCTGACAGATCTCGATGACAATTTAGCGCTGGCGGATCCGTCTCAGCATAGGGAGGGAAAAGTATTAGGATCTGTCAGCGCTAAAATGTCATAGAGGTCTGTCAGAGCCACGGACCTCAGATTTTTAAATTTACTGGGGCTGCAGGAAACCAGTTTAAAGGATTCGTTTTAGAGCCGCTCCAGCACTAGTCTCTGGCTCTGACAAACCTCTATGACATTTTAGCGCTGACGGATCCTAATACTTTTCCCTCCCTATGCTGAGACAGATCCGTCAGCGCTAAATTGTCATCGAGGTCTTTCAGAGCCAGAAACTAACAAGTGGCACGGACCTAAGAATTTTAAGGACCTGCGGTTTTAGATCCACGAGGTTTGTCAGGTTTGTGAGGTCTGCGTTTTACCCCCTTCCCTCCCTTAAATCTCTATGGGCTTCAGAGCCATTACCGCGCGGCAGCCGCTAGTGTGGCTTTATAGAAGAGGGGGCTAGTATTAAGCTAACAGCATTCTTTTAGACTAAAGTGCAGACAAAAATACTCATTCCAGAATTATAATCAACTGATACAATAAATTAATCCCATTCACGTTTTTCCCCTAAGGAAATGGAGGTTGGTCGGTTTAATTGGCAGTACTATACACTATGCACTAGGATGTTTTCCTCTGAGAAATACAGAAAATGAATTGCTACTACTGTACCTGCCATTTTGGGCGTGCATGCAAAATGACTCAGAGAAGAGAAGAGAACTGTAAAATCTCAGTGCAGAAAAGCAGATGAATAAATAGTGCCTGGTAGCTCATTGCTATCTACTGCCAAGTACAGCACATCAAACGCTTTTGTCCTGTTCCTAGTAACCTACTCGGTTTCAGGAGGCCTGCGAGAAGCTGTTCTTTCAGGACGTTTGTTGTAGGAATTCTCAAGCAATATGACTCCCCTATTCATCCCTACCGACTCTTCCCTAATCCCCACATGATGCCCGCTGTCCTCTACCAGCAGAGTATCCTGCCTCACCTCTCTACCTGCTAGAACCCCCACCCAAGCTCCAAGCAAAAAAACAAGTGCAGAGGTCACTAGCCCTTCTCCTCCTCCACTACCACCTCTTGGAGTAGACTGGCAATCTGCCCGTGCTGGACTGTCTCCTTTAAAATCTCAAAAGTGCGGAATATGCTGGTTAAGCGTGGAGAAATATTTTTAACATTACATTACCATCCAGTTTGAATGAGCAGGTTCTACCGGTATTGTTCTTGCAAATCAAGTACTGTACATCTTTTACTGCTCCCATCATAAAGTAAACCTGAATCGAAGACTCAGGACACAAATTATCGTGCTTCTACGTCAGTCGTAGTGATCCGAATGGGGGGAGAAAGTCCAAGGGAAATAATGAGGACTAGAAAAGCACGTACCTGGGAGTGCATCTGCAGCAATCTCAGCAGTACTGAAGAGGGAGGCAGCGTGAGAAGGGGCTGGCTGCAATTTAGAAAGACTAAAAGCCAGATCCTGAGCCATAGGCACGCCAGGGATCAGCACAAGAAACTAGATAGCAGCCAGTGAAAACATGTGTGGATGAGATCGAAATACAAAACAAAGATAAGAAGAAATATGTAGCAAATTCTTTTCAGGTTGAGACAGCATATAGAAATGGAGTCTGTGGAAGCTGGATCTGTTAATTCCACACCTGTTCATATAACATAAGGCAACAATCACTCTCAGTTTTAATTGTAGCAGTCCTTTTCCTGAGCTCTTCCCAGGAGCCACAGCTACCCATAATGAATCTACCTCAAGCTTATCTGATTTTTCCCTACTGACTGCAGTGCTTCCAGCTCAGATGTTTAACTCGTAAATTGCTAGAGCAAGAGAGAGCCTGGTAGCAGCTCAACCTAGACATCCTGCTTATAGGTTTACACCATCCATTCATGGGATTGCAGCGCCACCTATAGATTTTTCTGGTGATTATCTGCCTACATCACAACTGAGAGTAGGTTGCATCTATAGTACCATTCTTTCCTCTATATAGGGAACTGAAAGAGGCAGGCCATATTTTTGTAAATGATTGAATAGAAACACAACGAAACACAAGAGCAGCACTTGATAAGAAAGAAGTACTGTTGTGTACTAACAGGAAAGGAATCATGGGGTGATCATATCTGATGCTGGGTCCCCAAAAAAGTAAGGGAATGATCAGAGCTCAGTGGATGCTATTGTGTATAGTAACAGATACAGCAAGCAGTAAAAACTAGGGTCTAGATTCACTAAACCTTCCGATCCTGTCCCGATGATCGCAAAACCAGGTTCCCCGACCTGATTCACTAAACAGCTTCCGGATCAATCTCCAATCCAATCCACCCATGCAAATGAGGAGAAATGGCATGCAAAAGTAAGAAGCAGTGGCGTACCTAGGGTATGTGGCACCCGGGGCCCATAATTTGTTGACACCCCCCCCCCCATGTAAAAAAATATTTTTTGTAATAACCATGAAACTGAATAAATGGTCATAATAGAAACAGGCAGTGAAAATTTTCTTTTATTGAACCTCATATATGTAACCATTATTCCAAACATACCATAACATAACATAAATTATGTCTGAATTGTCATGACATCAGAAGTACATATGGAGTAGTTGCAGGTGATGCTTGGGACAGTTCTGATTGTGTTAGTTTGGTTTTATGTGTTTTTAAATAGAAGGGTTTTTATTTCTTTTTTGAAGGTTTTGTAGTTTGTGGTCGAGGTCAATAGGTTGTAGAGTTGGGGGTCGAGTATTGCAGCTCGAATGGCTAGGAGGTTGTCGAACTGTTTTTTTCTTTTGACGTTTTTGGTTGGAGGGTGTGTGAATGGTGCGTGAGTTCTCCTATGTCTGGTTGAGATGGATTGAATTATTTAGCTGAATAAATTAGTTACCCCCCCCCCATTCCACACACATTAATTCTCTTCCATTTTTGTTCCCATTATAAAAAACACTGATAAGTTCTCAGAAAAAAAATACATTAAAATAAGAAGTGAAAACAAAGGCCCCTACAGATAAGAACATAACATAAGTAGCCTAACTGGGTCAGACCAATGGTCCATCATGCCCAGTAACCCATTCTCATGGAAGCCAATCCAGGTCACTAGTACTTGGTCAAAACCCAAAGAGTAGCAACATTCCATGCTACCGATCCAGGGCAAGCAGATGTTTCCCCCATGTCTTAATAACAGACTATGGACTTTTCCTCCAGGAATTTGTCCAAACCTTTCTTAAAACCAGCTACGCTATCTGCTTTTACCATAACTTCTGGCCACTTAAGCTGAGATCTTTCCTTCCAAACAGAGACTTTGCTAGATGTCAAATACAGCACAAGGTAACTTCACACGGACTTAGCTGTGCAGGAAATGTGAATCTCCTCATACATCCATCATATAGTGCAAAAATGTGCAAAGGTCTGGTTTTTTCTTTCGATCACTACATAGACTAATGCCACACAAGCAGCGCTGTTACAAACATATTCTGTAGGTCAGTGCTAAGGTTAACAAAGTTTCCTTCCTTGGACCAGAAGGAGATACTGACAAACCACTGGAAGAGATCCCAAAACAACTACCCAGGAACAACACCCAAAGACCCACTCAGTGTGTGAACCAGTTGGGTGGAGTGGACTAACTGGGGGGTGGAAATGGGCCTGGAGTTTGCTCAGCAGAATTTCCCAGATCACCTCTTCCTCTCAACACATTGACACGCTGCCGCCACCCCACTAGGAACACCTCACCGGGTAGGCCAGCAATGCTATAAACTTTATAAAACACATTATTATATTTTCTTATAAAGCACATATTTTAACTGAACTCTCTGACATCCTCAGCCTTTCCATTCACAAAAATAGAAGGAAGAAAAGTTCCCATTTCCTGCTGTCTCATGTCCCCGGCCTATACAATATTTTTCTTCTGCAGAGTGCAGACCCTTCAAAAATCTGACCAAATCCTCATTTCACTTGCATTATAAAGTACTGAGGATGCCATCTCTCCCCAATCCCAGGTCCTAAAGTCTAAGACAGTAGCGCAAACTAGTGCTGCCAGATTCAGGAAAAAAATTTTGATTCGATTCAGCCTATTGAATTGGTTTATCGATTCAATTTTCCTGCCCAATTGGGTGTTTTTTTCAAACATCCTGGTGGGTTTATTTTATAGCTTTTTCACCCCCCCCCCCTTTGGCTTCTCCTAACCACACTGGCGCTGTGGTGTAAATAAAATAAACAAAAGGACTTTTCCTCTCTCTGTTAAATCCTAGCTCACGTTTGCGGTCTAACACCAGCTCTGGCAGGATACACATTTCAAATCTGACATATTGTAATCACAAAACAGAAAATAAAATTAGTTTTTCTACCTTTTTGTTGTCTGGTTATTTTTCAAATCTTGTTGGTCCAAGGCTCTGGTTATCTTCTGATAACTTGTTTGCCAGGGTCTCCTTCTTTCTCAGTGCTAACCATCCATCTGCCATCTCTGTCCTCCCCTTCCGTTTCCCTTCCCTCCCCCGGATGTCTGGCATCTTTCCTTTTTTTGTCTCCCTCCACAGATCCACCTTTTCTTAACTACCCTTTCATCCAGCAGCTCTCCCTCCTTCCCCACCACCCCAGGGTCCACCATCTCTCCCTTTCTTTTCCCAACTACCCTCCTAACCAGTATCTCTATCCCCCCCCTCCACACCATCCCTTGTGTCCAACTTCTCTCCCTTTCTGTTCCTTCCCTCCCTAAAACCCATGTCCATCATCTCTCTCTCTCTCCTCTATTTTCAGACCCATTATTTCTTCCCACCCATAGTCCGGCATATGCACATCTCTTTGAACCCCTCCCCCTTCCCTCCGTGTACTTCTACACCAGGGCCCCCCCTCCCCTGAAGGCCTGTCCCCCCCTTAAAGATCTGCATCCTACCCCTGAAGGCCTGTCCCCCCTTGAAGGCCTGCCTGCCTGCTCCCCTTGAAGGCCTGTCCCCCCCGAAGGCCTGTCCCCCCTTGAAGGCCTGCCTGCCTGTCCCCCCCTTGAAGGCCTGTCCCCCCTAAGGCCTGCACACCCCCCCTACCCCGACGGCCTGTCACCTCCCCGAAGGCCTGCCTGTCCCCCTGAAGGCCTGTCCCCCCCCTCCACAAGGTCTGCCTGCCCGCCCACCCTGAAGGCCTGCTGCCCCCCCTACCTCGAAGGATCGCTCGGCCCCACCACCACCACGAAGCACTGCTTATTCCCCCGGCCTCCCCGCTTCATTTCCCTGGGGAAACAGCCTGCAGCAAGATTGCGCGATGCCAGCGATCTTTGCTTGCTTCGGCTGTTTCCTCCGCTGCGGTCCCGCCCCTCCTTTGACATCAGAGGAGGGGGCGGGACCGTGGCGGAGGAAACAGCCGAAGCAGGCAAAGATCGCTGGCATCGCGATCTTGCTGCAGGCTGTTTCCAGACGCGACACCCGGCGCAGGGGGTGGGGAACCGGACCGGACCAGGAGCACCCCCTCAGGGCTTGGCACCCGGGGCGGACCGCCCCCCCCCCCTTGGTACGCCACTGTGTAGCAGCATTATAGGGTAAAGACCTGGAACAACTGCTCATGCCTACTACTTATAGGAAATTCAGGAAACGCCTAAAAACACATCTGTTCCTGAAGTACTTAGGTAACTGACCTATACAATCTTAGTCCTCAACAAATGATCTGTAGAACTGTTATTCACTAACTCTGAACTTTGTTTATTCCACTCAATCTGTAATACCTTTTAATCATTGTAAACTGCATAGAACTTCACGGTCCTGCGGTATATAAACTGTTGTTATTATTATTATTATAAATGTTTATAAATAGAAAATGGAAATACTGTACGGTGATTGTTTTATTGGAATAATTTTAATACATTTTTGACTAACTTTTAGAGGCCAAATTCTCCTTCCTCAGGTCAGGACAGGACTTTACTGGCCTAAGGAAAGAGGGTTTGACTTCTGAAACCTAATTAAAAAATGTATTAGTCCAATAAAATGATATTATCTTATTTTCCATTTTTTGTTTTATTTGTTAATTTGTAAAGTGATTTGTTATTTCTCTTTTTTTCAAATTTACATTTGCTATCTTTATGTTCAAATGATTTTTATTGAGCACAAAAGTACAGAGTATACACAGATCACAACTGAGAAAGACAGGCTGAAATTTTTCAACAAACAGTAAAACTAGCACACACACACCACACCCCCATCTGCAATCTTTATATTTTATTCAGTATTGGGGGATATGCACCACTGTTTCTTCACCCCCTAAACTGTACCGTTCCTTCGGTTTGTAGCACAAGCCAGCATTGAATTCCTATGATGTCAGAACAGTGCAGAACATTCAGCCCGTCAACCAGTGCTAAAAACCTCTTCCGTGCTTTTGTAAAAATAAGGGGAGGGGGGGTTAGTTTGTGATTACATATTCCATACTGGATGAGGGTGGTTCTGTGTCCTGTGTGTATGAAAGACATGGTTTTCTGTTAGTATTGACCAGCCTTGTTTGGCAAAATGCATCAGGCATGGTTCCTGGGAGCACCTTGAATAAACCTGATTTGAATCTCCTTATTGTCTGCAAATCTTCTTTTGTTCCAAGTTGGATTCTTTGGTGGACCGCTTGCCTTGTTGTTTTGTTACAAATTAACATACATGGAGTGGAATGTACCAGAGGAGTTACAGATTTGGTTGTTTATACATACATATGGGTTAAAGTTAGACAACAGAGTGAGGCAGTTGAGAGGAGTTGCAAACTTGGTTATTAATATAGACTTATGTTTTGGATAGTATTACTGCTTTACAATGCATTTGAACACTTTTATATACATATGGAAAGGGTACAGAGTTAAAGTCCTGGGCATGTAGGTGGGAAAGTAAGGAAGGGGGGATTTGTTCAGAGATGTTTGGGGCTTGCATAGAACTAAAACTGTACACTGGCACTGGTATGGTATTTGTTGTTTATTTTGAATTTTATAATAAAAGAAAAAATAAATACAAGTGGAAATAAAGAAGTAAATTAAAACAGGTAAATAAATGGGAGTGGGGCAAGGGCAGGGCTGTGTGCCCAGTGTACTTGTGTGCTTAGGGGCCCTCAAAGAATTAATCCTGTCCTGCGAGTAACGCCAGCTGAATTGCCTGAACCTCCAGATGATTGATCGACCAATGTTTCTGATGAGGAGTCCACTGAGCCTTAATGGAGTGGTCCCCATAGTGAGCACCCCAACCCAACAGGCTTGCATCCTTCATAAGGGTCATCCACTCTGAGATCCAAAGAAGCCTGCCCTCCCCCAAAGCCTCTAGCTCAAGCTGCTGTGAGTTGGCTCCATCCAGGGGAGTGGCATCTGAAGGGGATGATGGTGCGGAGACCACCGAGAGAGGAGGGATTCCTGTAAAGGGCACATGTGCACCTTAGCCCAGGGGTCCACCTCCAAGAAAGCTGCCATGGACCCTAGAACCTGCAGATAATGCCAGCCGTGGAAGCCGGACAGTCCAGGAGAGCTCTTATCTGCTGTTGAAGTTTCTATCTGCCTGCCTCAGGAAGAAACACACGACCCTGCCGGTGTCAAAGAGAAGACCCAAATACTCCAAGGACTGCAATGGCATCAAGTGACTCTTCCTAAAGATGCTAATCCAACCCAAAGCCTGCAGCAGAGACACCACCATCTCCACTGCACTTTCACACATCCGCCGAGACGGAGCCTAGATCAACCAATCGTCCACGTAAGAATGGACTTGGACCCCCCTGCCAGCAAAGAAAGGCTGCCACAACTACCATCACCTTCATGAAAATGCGGAGCATCGTTGCAAGGCCAAAAGGGGCAGAGCTGTGAACTGGAAATGCTGTTGCAGAACATGGAAATGCAGAAACCTGCCATGCTCCAGGTAGATTGGAATATGGAGATAAGCCTCCATGAGATCCAAGGATGCCAGAAACACTCCTGGAGAGACAGCAGCTATGACTGTGCACACTGTTTCCATGTGGAAATGAGGTAATCTGCAAGAAGTGATTGACCGACTTTAGATCCAAAATGAGTCTCCAGTCCTCCAATACTGTCTTTGGCATGATGAAGTATAAAGAGTATCTGCTGAAGCCCAATTCGTGTTCTGTAAGGGGTTCTAACACTCTGATGTCTAAGAGACATTGCAGGGTAGCGCAGACTTTGGACTCCTTTTCCAGCTGAACTGCCAGAGAGTCCAAAAACAAATCTGGAGGCAGGCAAAAGAAGTCTATCTTGTGTCCCACCCGAATGATGTCTAGCAACCATGGATCAGAGGAAATGCGAATTCACGCCTGGAAAAATTGGGAAAGTCAGCCTCCGATATGAGGAAGCCCAGCTTGAACTCTGGTATCATTGGGGCTTTTTAGGAGCAGTAGCTGGTTGGGAACCTGAGGACACCTAGAATTGGAATTGTTGTAATGAGGGTGGTAGCCCTGGGAGTATCTCTGGGTGGAAGATCCCATGGAACCCTGACAAAACCAGCGGGAGGAACAAAAATTACTATGGTCCCCTCCCGAAGTCCAGCAACACTTGTTCATAGGGTGAGACTTAGGGTGGCACTCAGCAACACTGTTTAAGGTCATCCAGACTTTTACTAAAAGAAGCTGGCCCTTGAAAGGAAGTCTGCTCAAAGTGACCTTGGAGGCAGCGTCCCCAGCCCAATGACAAATCCAAAGAGATTGGCACGCAGACACTGCATAAGCCGAGATCTTACTAAGAACTTGAATAAAGGGCATTCACCCCATAATCCATGCCATCCATCACCTCCACAAAGGACGCACTGCGCAATCTCGTATGACAGGCACACACCATAAATACATAAGAACATAAGAACATAAGAAATGCCTCTGCTGGGTCAGACCTGAGGTCCATCGCGCCCAGCAGTCCGCTCATGCGGCGGCCCATCAGGTCCAGGACCTGTGCAGTAATCTTTTATCTATACCCCTCTATCCCCTTTTCCAGCAGGAAATTGTCCAATCCTTTCTTAAACCCCAGTACCGTTCGCTGCCCTATAACTTCCTCTGGAAGCGCATTCCAGGTGTCCACCACACGTTGGGTAAAGAAGAACTTCCTAGCATTCATTTTGAATCTGTCCCCTTTTAACTTTTCCGAATGCCCTCTTGTTTTTTTATGTTCTGAAAGTTTGAAGAATCTGTCCCTCTCTACTCTCTCTATGCCCTTCATGATCTTGTAAGTCTCTATCATATCCCCTCTAAGTCTTCTCTTCTCCAGGGAAAAGAGACCCAGTTTCTCCAATCTCTCAGCGTAAATAAAGCGGCTGCCACTGCTTTAATACCTAAAGAAGCCACTTCAAAAAGTTTTTACAACATAATGTCTATTTTGCAATCCTAAGAATCCTTAAGCATCACTCCCCCATCATTAGGGAAGGCTGTACGCTGGATAATCTGCACCACGGTGTAATCTATCTTAGTTCAAAAACCTGCTAAAAATCAGGAGCCAGCGGATAAAGCTTAGACACAGCTTTAGAGAGCTGGAAAGAGCTTTCTGAGGTATTTCATTGGTCCGTAACCAGACCAAGAAGCTGATGGGAAAAAGGAAGACAGCACATTAGAATGGTCCATAACCAAAGCCTGAGATGTGGAAGGTGGGGATTCTAATTTGAGCTCTTTAAGAACATCAGAAATAAAAAGGTGGACAGAGCTATGTTTAAAGAGTCTGCGAACGGAAGGATCATCACCCAAATCCAGACTCTCAGGGTGGCTGAGGTGACTAGTATCGGCAAGGGTATCAGTCAGATCCAATACAGAAGCAGTGTCAGGAGACAGACGAGGCATATCTGAATGGCAACTACTTCAATCGAGGACTGCCACCGCTGGACGAGGGGGCTCTCGAATCTCCACCACCGGCCAAGAAAGACCACAGCGGGCACAACCAGCCAAGAAAGACCTGACGTGCCCACTGGCTGTGTCAAATGAGCGGGGTCCAAAGAATACGCTTTCCAGAGGAGCCGAATAAAGTCCAGTGAAAAGTCACATCTTGCAACCATGGCAGGGCTCTCTTGATGGCAAAAATAAACAAAGTTCCCATAGGCAATAATGGAGGGTTACTCACAGTTCTGCAGTGCCAATCTGTCAGCTATTTCACACAGCAGCTGAATAGAGGGAAAGGATTTTCTGCCTCAGAATAGCTCCAAATGGACCAGACTTAAAGATCGTCAGACTGCCAGTTGGTCGAACCCCGACTGTAATCTCCTCCCCCACGGATCATCACCATGCAATCGGGGGCAGGAAACACAGTCTGCGCCCTGAAACCTTGTGTGTGGGGGGGGGTTTCATTCTGAATGCATATAGCCTGCGCTTAAGCCCATGACAAGGTCAGCGGGTAAGCGAACTCTCAGGGAAAGGGATCCTGAGTCTCAGAATGGTAGCACACAGCATGCTGGCTTCTCAGATAACACCAAAGTTTCTCCGTGAAGCAGCAGTCCAACTCCATGGGACTGCATTCTTTCCTCCGACAGGTGACCACCAGCAAGGGGTCTCAAGGCCACTGAAAAAGATAAACTTTAAGCAAAAAAATAAGAAAGCAGAACAATAACATATATACGAGGGTGAATCAAAAATTAAAGGCAATTGTTAAATTACACAATAACTGGAACAGAGCTAGCGAAATGCAACATATGTACTCGTACATTGTCTGTTCAAGGTTCCAAGGTTTATTAAAAATTTGTTATACCGCTTAATCAGAAATTGAAAGCGGTGTACAATAAAATTCATTGTCAGCATACAATGACATAAAAACAATAAAATTCATCATCAGCATACAATGACATAAAAACAATTGATTAAAAACAGAACATATCATTATGGGGGATTTGTCAGTAAAGACATATGTCAGTAAAAACAAACGTGCATACACCAGACAAACAAAAGTAACAAGAGGAAAAAGGGAAGAACTACAATCAGTAAATAAAAGAACAAATAAGGGAAGAACAATAAGGAAAGGGTAGACTTGAAAAATAATGAAGAAATTGTTGCCCTAACGAGGACAGTTATGTCTCAAAAGCGTCTAGGAATAGGAAAGTCTTCAACTTAATCTTGAAAGGGCCTACAGAAGTGCTGTCATGGCAAAATTATTGGATCTTAAAGTATTAATATATTTTAAGGATGGAATGTTAAGGAGCTGCGGAATGGAGAGATCTGGATGGACTATATGTAATAAGTACCAGTTTATCAATAAATTCTGGTTGATTGTATATTCGGGTTTTGAAGGTTAAAAGAAGAAGTTTGTAACCGATTCAGTGCTCGATAGGTAGCCAATGTGCCTTATGTAGAAGAGGGGAAATGGGGTCAGATTTCTTTGCATTATAAATTATTTTTACTGCTGTATTCTGCACAATCTGAAGTCACCTAAGTTCTTGAATAGTTTGTCCATTCACAAAGCAGAGCTTGACTTTTAGATGGGTGGCAGCCATGAGGTCAAAAACATGGATGCACCATTACACCATCGAAGAACAATGTGCAGTATATATTTTTATTTTATTTATTTAAGTTTCTATTCTGTTCTCCCAGGAGAGCTCTGAATGGTTTGCATGAATTTATTCATGTAAAGCATTTTTCCCTGTCTGTCCCAGCAGGCTCACAATCTATCTAATGTACCTGGGGCAAAGGGATTAGGTGACTTGCCCAGGGTCACAAGGAGCAGCATGGGTTTGAACCGACAACCCCAGGATATTGAAGTTGTTGTTTTAACCACTGTGCCACACTTTCGCCTCATTTTCTTTGGGTAGAGGGAGTGAAACCTGTGGAAATTCATCAATGGATATTGACGCAGTATGGACATAACACCATGAATCAGTTAAAGATTTATGAGTGGGTAAAAAGGTTTAAAGCTGAAAGAACAAGTATAATTGACGAAAGTTGTTCTGGTCACCTATCAACATTGTGCACGCAAGATCACATTGACAGGATGGATGTCTTGATTAGAGAAGACCGATAGATTTCTCACTTAGCTGCAAATTTGGATATCAGTTATGGATCTGCATTTGCCATAACACATGATGACTTGTGTGGCTAGGCGTGGCCGATTGGACATGTCTTGGGGCCAATACCCTATGTCACACAGACCTCGGACGAGCGAAAGTGAGATATGAGTAGCTGGGAAGGTCTACAATAAAGTTCAAAAATAGTGCAAAACACCTGGGTGCCACAAAATAAATCTTTATTTCATACCAGACTTGGTGCATGTAAGTCAGGTTAGTAGCAATTCAAAATTAGTTCCAAAAATACAAGCAAACAATAGTCCTTGCACAAAATACAAACAAAAATAATCCATTTGTTTCCTTTATTTGTCTTGGTGCCATCCACTGACTTCTATTTCAGCCTTTTAATGGCCTTCTCTGAGGCTTTCAGGCCTATACCTGCCACACGAGGCTAGGCCCTTCCCGGCCCAGCCACTGTTTTCTACCTGGCCTGCTCAACCAGATTCTGCTATGACTTCTTGTAAGTCCTTTCACTGGGGAAAAGTTCACCTTGGGGTTTTATTAACCATAATACCCCCAGAGGTGTTGGGATCTGTACCCGCCCTGTAGATTTTGGTGTACAAAAATCCCAACTAAGACCCCATTAGATTTTGAATAAAGAGTTCCCCAGTGTCCTGTGGCCAGCAGTGCCTTAGGTAACCAATTTTCATGCACTGCCCCAAACAGCATCACAAAAAAAACAAACTCAGTCCTGCTTGGATTTAGGCTGTGCAGTTTTTTCTGTAAGTTCTATGCAACAAAGGGCAACCCCCCCCCCCCCCAACTCTTTCAGCCAGAGGCTTTAAATAAAACAGCCTGGCTAGTCTGGAATCATTCACCAACAATTTCCTCTTGATAAACTCCAAACTTTTCCTACTGTGCCTCGGCCCCACTCCATTAATTCAGGGTCAGTAGCGGATGAAAAATCCTCAATTTCTTCCATAATGTGAGTTTCATTCATTTCTATATCATTTTCATTTGTGTAGGAGTCCTCAACAAAATCCTCCCAATCCTGCCCTTCTGGAGTATAAGGCTCTGGTGCACTTCTGTTTCCTGGCACAAAAGATCTGGCTCCCTTCTCTCTCCCTGCTAGGTTCCTCATGTATGGCTTAATGTGTGGCTGCCTGCAACTAGGAATCCCACCCTTTTCTCTCTCAGTGGCTAACTGCCTGTGCTAGAGTGTAGGTATGCCCTTAGTTCTGGCTGCTTCTGAGCTCAGGTGCTTGTTGAGCAGGCTCAAACCAGTTCTGGGTTTGCTAGGCCCTGGAACTGTTCCAGTCTTGGCTTTAGGAATTCTCTGCCCTTGATCTGATGCAGGGGTCTCAAAGTCCCTCCTTGAGGGCTGCAATCCAGTTGGGTTTTCAGGATTTCCCCAATGAATATGCATGAAATCTATGTGCATGCACTGGTTTCAATGTATATTCATTGGGGAATTCCTGAAAACCCGACTGGATTGCGGCCCTCAAGGAGGGACTTTGAGATTCCTTCTGATGGGATTTTCACTTGCTGCTTAGAAAAAGGTAAACAGGCATGAGGAGTCTCTACCTCCTTCTGTGCACTGCTATGCAAAGGCATTTTCTTTCTTGGCAGTGCCCTAGGAGGAATTTCCGGTTTATCTACTGTTTTTATTTATTTTATTTCTTCCATTTGTGCATCACACATACCTATACAAGCTCTAGGCGACATTACAGAGAAAGGGGTTAGAAGAGGGTAGGGAGGACTATGGAGAGGAGGGAAGCATGTAGAATAATTCATAGAAATTCCTAACTTTACAGATAGGAGTACTATCTAAATGAATTAAAGTAATATATAAAAAGGAATAGAATGGAGGAACTGTTAAACAATAGAATTCAGGGAAATTCAATTAATAAAATAAAAACAATAGGGGTAAAAACAATGGAATAAAATTTGAAATAATTCATAAACTGGAAAAAAAAGTCTGACAGAAGTCCAATTTCCTGAAGCGGCTCTGTTGCCTGAGCATATTTTAAATAATTCCAATGGCAAAAGTCCATCTCGGGCTTTCTAGCTGCTGTAGCCCCGACTCATCGCTTCCAGGCAGAAGATGCACAGAGATAGAACAATCCAGGGGCAATTCCTTACTTTGGTCATTAGTTCTGGGGCACTACAAGGATTCCTTTGCCTTCACAGGGGGTTCCCTGTGACACTTGGGATACAGGAAAGTCTGCACACAATGGGTTCCCAAACAGCTTACTGATCTACACAAGCAACAATGTGTGGAGGTTGCAACCCAGTTCCTGAGACAGTATGAAGAAGATCTGAGTATTCTGGAGAGAATTGTTACCGGCAACGAGACATGGGTACATTACTGCAACCTAGAGAGCAAAAGATAAAGCATGTTTAAGTAATGGAAGCGGTGCTCACCTAGCTTTGGGAACAACCGAAAAACTTCTTCTCTGCAGAATTGCAGAAGTTAGTTGAACAAAATAACAAATGCATCATCTTGCAAGGGGACTATGTGGAAAAGTGATATGCTCAGTAGCTCACAGTTACTTCTATTAAAGCCATTAAATGTAAAAAAGCCATTTTAAGGGAGTGGACTTCAGATAGCTCTCCCTCTTATTGGAGGTGAGTATTCATGAACTGATGGGATAGGAGTTAAGGGATGCTAGGGATACCTATAAAAGAAGCATTGTTTCAGCATTTGGGATCCTTATTTATATACCCGTTCATATAGAATATGCAGCCAGACTTTGAACCTATTATCTCACTCATTACAATCTTGTTTACCTGATTCTTATCTTTTTTTATCACATTCAAACCCCAGGGTACATATTTGAGCGTGGGAAGGTGGGAGGGTAGGGATTAGGCAGGGTTGGGGTTGGGGGTTTGCACTTGTTTGCTCCTGTCATCCTGAAGAGTTTGTGTGGAATGGGGAGTGGGGGGGGGGGGGGAGATCTATAGCCCTATGATGTTACCGTGATACAGCATCTTTCGGTTCTCGTGCTTGTCTTCTTGCTGTTACTAATTCAGTCTGTAATATTTTTTTGTTTTGTTCTCTCAGCAAGGCTCTGGCAAGAAGTGGTACTTATATTTGTTTCTGTGATATTGTGACAAACCCATAGCCATCACGGGTTTTGTCTCAAAGGGGATCAGGAGAGTTATCAAACGAAAGCTGATCAGGTCACAGGCTTTGACCCCGAGTTAGCTGACTACCCCTTTAGGTTCTTCCCTCTTCAGCTGTGTGTGCACCAGAGGAATTAGAGGCCATAGGCACCCAGGAAAGCATGGCAGAAACTGAAACCTTACCAGAGAAAATGGAGCTAAACTAAGCAGTGTGAGTTTTCTTTTTCTGGCTTTAATTGAGACATTGTTTTGGCTGTATGAAGAATTTTTTTCTTGTGCTGGATTTTGATTACCTGAGATTTTGAATTGCTGTGTTTTGGAAAAATTTTCCTGTCTTTTTGAACTGAAATGCTTTTGCAGTGCTTGAAGAATATGAAATGTATGAGCAAACGTTTGTATGAAAAGTTCCTGTTTGCTGTTTACTTAAGATTGCAGTGCTCAATTCAGCTGAGTCAGCTGCTGGCTGTTTCCACGGAGACAGTTGAAAGTGAGCTGTGCCTTACTCTCAGTGTAATTAATCCTAAACTCATTTTGTGTCTCTGCTTAAAAGCTCTTTGGTTTGGTTCATTTTGGTGCATTTCTTTTTGTGCTTAAGTGTAAGAAGAATAATTAAGCACAAGCCTTTTTAAGGAAGTTATTCTGTGTTGTGAGAGAGCCTGCCATGTAGTTCTGAGGAAAGAATCTAGGCTGAACAATTTGGCCATTTTCTTCTTTATTTCATAGAAACATGATGGTAGATAAAGACCAAATGGCCCATAGAGTCTGCCCATCCGCAGTAACTATTATCTCTTCCTACAAGAGATCTTATGTGCCTATCCCAGGCCCTTTTGAATTCAGACACAGTCTCTATCTCCACCACCTCTTCTGTGAGACTGTTCCATGCATCTAACAACCTTTCTGTAAAAAAGTATTTCCTTAGATTACTTCGGAGCCTATCACCTCTTAACTTCATCCTATGCCAAGGGTGGGCAACTCCAGTCCTTGAGGGCCAGAATCCAATAGGGATTTCACCAATGAATATGCATTGAAAGCAGTGTATGCAAATAAATGTCATGCAGATTCATTGAGGAAAATCTGACTGGATTCCAGCACTTGAGGACCGGAGTTGTCCACCCCTGTCCTATGCCCTCTCATTGCAGAGTTTCCGTTCAAATTAAAGAGACACGACTCAAACGCATTTACATTATGTAGATATTTAAACGTCTCTATCAGATCTCCCCTCTCCCGCCTTTCCTCCAAAGTATACAGATTGAGATTTTTAAGTCTGTCCCCCATATGCCTTATGATGAAGACCACATACCATTTTAGTAGCCTTCCTCTGGACCGACTCCATCCTTTTTATATCTTTTTTAAGATTCCTTTTTTATCTTATTGAAGATTCCTCCAGAATTGTACACAATATTCTAAATGAGGTCTCATTAAAGTCTTATATATGGGCATCAATACCTCCTTTTTCCTACTGCCCATACCTCTCCCTATGCAACCCTAGCTTTTGCCATCACCTTTACAACCTGTTTGGCCACCTTAAGATCATCACATACAATCACACCCAAGTCTCGTTCTTCTTTCATGCACATAAGTTCCTCAACCTCTAAACTGTTCCGTCCCCTCAGGTTTTTCTAGCCCAAATGCATGACCTTGCATTTCTTAGCATTAAATTTTAGCTGCTAAATTTCAGACCATTCTTAAAGCTTCACCAGGTCTTTCTTCATGTTGTTCACACCATCCTGGGTGTTGCAGATTTTGGTATCATCTGCAAAGAGGCATATCGTACCTCACAGCCCTTCAGCAATATAGTTTATAAAAACGTTAAAAAGAATAGGCCCAAGGACATAGAGGAAGTGACGTCACCGGCACGAATGGACGCTTGCTAGGTGAGCTCCGTTCCAGCCCGCGTGAAAATCCCCTTTTCGGCTGTGCAATCACGCTTTATTTTCTGACCGCCGGGTTCCGGTTGTGTGGGAGTGTGCTCCGGTAATGGCGACGCGAAAACGACCGCCCGGAGACAAGCTCGGGCAGCGCACGCTGGAACAGACCCTTGGCAGGGGCGCACATGGTGGATCGGGCCCGGATGATGGTGGCAGTGGGGCCCTGCTTGCGGTGGTGGACCCGTCGGATCCGGCAGCCTTAGAATCGGCTGTGGGCTCGGCAGACCCGTTGACCAAGGCTGACATGCAGCGCTGGATACAGGAAGTAAAATCCGATATTGCGGCTGTAGCAGTGCAGGTTCGGGAGACGGTGCAGGAACTGCGCTCGGATCTCTTTGAGGTGGGCTCTCGTGTGGATGTGGTTGAGACCCGGCTGGACACGTGCGAGGCTTCCGTCACTGGCGTGCAGCAGAAATTGGAGGATGCTGGAGCTGATTACCTGCTCCTGCTGGATAAAGTTGAAGATTTGGAAAACCGCACTCGTCGGAATAATTTGCGAGTGTGGGAACTCCCGGAGCTCCCTGAGTATAGGGATGTTTGTGAGGTGGTTCTGCATCTGCTGCGCTGGCTGCTCCAGGATGACTCCTTGGACCCGGGGATAGAACATGCACACCGAGCTTTGGGCCCGCGGCTCTCGGACTAGCCTAAGGATGTGGTGGTTTGCTTGCAGAACTTCGTGATCAAGGAGCGGGCCTTGCGGAGGGCCCAGGAGTTGGGTACGGTGACCTGGGAGGGTCATCGCCTGGAATTTTATCAAGATCTGGCTGCTAGCACCCTGCAGAAGCGGCGCTCCTTCCGGGGCAACCTCCGCTACCGCTGGACCTATCCCTTCGGTGTAGTTATTACCATCAATGGAGTCCATACCAGGGTTGTAACTGTACGAGAGGCACGCGACCTGCTATTGAAAGCGGGCATTGAGGTGCCGGAGGTGTCGGGCCCGGAACTACGGGGTAGGGCCAGCCCTGGCAGGCCCTTTGCCCCTTCTGGATGGCAGCGTGTGGAGCGTGGTGCTCGAGGGAGCCTTGGAGGTCCGGGTGGTGGAACCTCCCCACCAGCGGTGGCTTCTACTTCTTCAGGACTCACTTGAACTGTGCTGGGTGTGGGTACTACCTCCCTGTATAAGTGGCCTGTGCCTATGCCCCTTGGGTGGGGGGATTTTTGTGGAGAGCTGTGTGCCTTAGGGCTAGGGGGCATCCGGGCTCAGGTGGCTGGGTGGTGATGGATGGTTGTTGTGCCTGGCTTGTTGCTCCCTTGAAAATTGACTGTTTTTTTCTTACATTGTGGGATGGGGCAGTTGTGGGGTGGGGGCGGTTGTTGGTGGGGTGTGGTGGGTGGGTACCGTGGGGGATGGGGTGGGGTTGGGCTGTGGGGGGTGACAGTTCTTGGCCAGGGGGTTCTTCTTTCTATGCTATCTTTTTGGGTTCTGGGTACCTGTTGGTTTTTCTCTTCTCTTTATGGCTGGTATTAAGTTTATTTCCTATAATGTTAGGGGGCTTAACTTTCCCCATAAACGGAAGGCTCTATTTCGGGAGCTGGTCCGTTTGAGGGCTTCCGTATGCTTTGTCCAGGAAACGCATTTGTTGCGGTCTCAGGAGAAACTTGTCCGTGACCCCCGATTCCCTACCGCACTCTGAGCCTCTCGGGTGGGTCGCTCCAAGACGGGGGGGGATTTTGTTTAGCAAGCACCTGAGATGTGAGGTTAAACGGGTGGTGCGGGATCCCCAGGGCCGCTATATTATGGTGGAGGTGCTGTTGGAGGGCTGTCTGTATTCCCTGGATAATGTTTACGCTCCCAATGAGGGTTAGGGCTCTTTTGTTCGGGACCTGGCAACCCGGATTCTGCAGTTTAAGGGTGGGGCCTTAATTTTGGGTGGAGATTTTAATCTCACTGTCACACCACACTTGGATAATTCCAGATCTGCTGGGAGTTACGGTAGACGGGATCGGAACCTGTTGCGGGCTGCGCTCCGGGATCTTAATGTGGAAGATGGGTGGTGCTGGTTTCATCCTCAGGTACGGGATTATACCTATTTCTCGCGGGTACATGCTTCCTATTCTAGGATTGACTATATTTTTGTTGAACGGGGACTCCTTCGCAGAGTGGAGAGGGCGGGCATTGAGCGGACCACTTGGTCCGATCATGCGTCTGTTTGGTTGCAGCTTGTTGGCACGGGAGGTGGTGCTGGGATGAAATACTGGATTTTCAATGACAGCTTGTTGGATGATCCCTTGGTAGCGGACCAAATTGCGGGGTGGATTCAGGATTATTTAACGGATAATTTGGGGTGTGGGGCCTCCCCGGAGTCTATCTGGGAGGGATTGAAGGTTACCCTCAGGGGTCGGCTGATCTCTTTGGCGTCCTTCCAGCGCAAACGTCAGCGGGAGGAGGTGGGTACCCTGTTGGCCACAATTGGGAGACTTGAGGGGATCCATAAGCGTCAGCCCTGGAATGTAACCGTGAGCAGCTAGTTACGGAAGGCGCGTAGTGATTTGCATGCTTTTGAGCTCGACCGCTTGCGTTTTAATCTTCAGTTATTACAGCAGAAGTATTTTGAGTTTTCTAATAAGGCTAGTCGTTTGGTCGCTCACCGGTTGAAGGTGCGTCATTCCCTGAACCATATCTTGGCTCTCCGGACAGCTTCCGGGGAGCTTCTCCATAGGGAAGATGCCATTCAGGCGCGTTTTGTAGAGTATTATGGTAAGTTGTATACCCCTGAGGCGGAGGGTACCCCCCTTGATCGGGAGCACTATCTAGCGTCGGCTTCTCTGCCCGGATAGCGGAGATTGACGTGGAACGCCTAGATAGACCCCTTTCAGTCCTGGAGGCGACTGGGGCTTTGCGTTCAATGCATGTGGGTAAATCTCCTGGGTTGGATGGTTTTACGGTGCGGTATTATAAACGTTTCCAACATTTGTTGTTGCCCCCATTGGTGACTTTCCTTAATTCTCTACAGGGGGGCGGTCAGTTACCCTTTTTCATGCGCTTAGCGGGGGTTACTGTGTTGGCTAAGGAAGGGAAGGACCCAGCGCGCTGTGAGTCTTATCGCCCAATCTCTCTGTTGGGGGTGGACACCAAAATTTTCACAAGGGTCTTAGCGGATCGCCTGATGAGTTGGATTCCACGTTTGATTCATCCTGACCAGACGGGCTTTGTGGTGGGACGGCAGGTTGGGGATAGTGTTCGGACAGTTTATGATTTGTTGGAGTTTGCTCGTACACGGGGGGACGATACTGTGTTTCTTTCTATAGATGCCGAGAAAGCTTTTGATAGGGTTTCTTGGCCCTTTTTGTTTCAGGTCTTGGAGGCTGTTGGGTTAGGGCCGTGCTTGAGGGAATGGATTCGTATCTTATATTCTGACCCGCTGGCCTGTGTTAAGGTGAATGGGGGGTACTCTGCTACTTTCCCCTTATTTCGGGGTACAAGGCAGGGCTGCCCCCTGCGTTGGTGGTGGAGCCCCTTGCACAGAGGATCCGTACCAGCACCTACATTCGGGGAGTCCGTACCCCCTCTGGGGACTACAAGGTGAATTTGTTTGCTGATGACATGCTTTTTACGGTAGAGGACCCGGACAACTCCTTGCCTGCAGTGTTGGCGGAATTGAAGAAGTTCGGGGCGGTGTCGGGTTTTCGGGTCAATGTCGGGAAATCAGAAGTGTTGAATGTGAATTTGTCGGCGGGCTGGGCGGGGGCGCTAAGGCAACTGTTTCCCTTTTGGTGGGTTAAACATTCTTTGAGGTATTTGGGTGTGTATTTTGGGCCTCCTGGTTCGAATTTGTTTGATCTCAATTATCTTCCTTTGTTTCGTCGTATTCGTTTGGACTTGGTCATTGACGCTGGGGTAGTTATTATTTTTCTTGGCTGGGGAGAATAGAGGTAGTTAAAATGATGATTCTGCCTCGCCTCCTCTTTTTCTTTCAGGCCCTCCCCTTGTGGGTCCCGCGGCGGCTGTTGGAGGGGGTGCAGTGGAGCCTTCTCCACTTTATTTGGGCGGGGAAATGACCGCGGGTGAGTCGACGAGTCCTGTATCTGGGCAAAGGCGAGGGCGAGTTGGCGGTACCCAATGTGCTGAAATATTACCAGGCGGCGCAGCTGTGAGCACTTTTGGAGTGGCAGACTCAGGACCCGAAACTTTGGGTGGACCTTGAACAGGGCTTGGAGGGGGGAGTGCCCTTGATCCATCTGCCGTGGGTCCCGGGGAGAGTGGGGGGTGGATGTCGGATGTCCTCCGTCCGGACAGCTGTGTGGGTATGGGGGGCGGTGCGCTGTGTGCTTTTACAGGGGCGGCAATATTCCTGGTATGCCCCGTTTTAATCCTGAGTTTGTTCCGGGATGGGAAGCCGGGGTGTTTAAGAGGTGGGAGGCTCAGGGCTTGGTTTGTTTGGGACAATTTTGTGATTTGGAGGCGAAGAGGGTGAGATCTTTTGGGGAGCTCCAGCTTCGTTACCATTTGTTGCCCTGGGATATTTTCCCTTATCTGCAGGTGGTTCACTATGTTCAATCCTCTGGCTTCCTGACTGAGATGCTGGGGGGGTAAAATGGGTTTTGAGCTCATATTGGGCCCTGTGGTTTGGAAGGGGGCCCTGTCGGCGATCTATAGGTGTTTGAATGCTGGGGGTGTGAGTGTATTGCCTTATATGACATCCTAGGAGGGTGATTGGGGCGCCCCTATCCCGAGGGAGGTGTGGGTGGAGATTTGGCAGGCGATCTCTTCTTCTGGTATTGCTACTTTGATTGTGGAAAATGGGTTTAAGGTTATGCTTCGGTGGTATTATACCCCCCTGCTCTTGGCCAAGATGGGGAGGGTGAGGGGTGGGGGTTTCTGTTGGAGGGGCTGTGGGGAAGTGGGCACCTATCTCCATATGTGGTGGTCTTGTAGGATTGTGCGGGATTATTGGATTGAGATTCTGCAGTGGAGGATTCCAGCAGACTGGCGTCATGCCTTGCTGTTTTGGCATGAGCTGGACTTGGAACGGGGCGAATCCTCCTTTTGCATCTTAGCTCTTACTGCTGCCCGCTTGCTTTTGGCCTCTAGGTGGAAGCAACCGGTACCTCCATCTTGGCAGGAGGTGGAATTGAAGTTGCACCAGTGGCAACTCTTGTACCGCCTTAAAGCGGCTCAGCATGGTCTCCGCCATAGCTTTGCTCATATATGGAGGAATTTTCGCTCCCTTACTTGATTAATGTGGGACACTCTCTGTGGGGGGTGGGTTTTTCTGGACTATGCTTTCCTTTAGGGGTACCTTTTTCTTCACTGATTGCTCTTTGAACTTTTCCTGTCTACTGTTGGAGTGGGAGTTTGGGTCTGTCACCGGGGGGGGAGGGATGGGACGTTGATGGGTTGTTGATTTTGTACTTTTGCATATTATATTGTAGAGTATTGCTTCTCTTATTTTGTTATGGAGAGCTTGCTCGTTGGTATCCATTGTTTTTGGTTGCGTTGTGTCTTGATCTTGCTCTCTTGTGCATTTTCTTCATTAATAAAATTTCAATTGAAAAAAAAAAAAAGAATAGGCCCAAGAACAGAACCTTAAGGCATACCACTGGTAACATCCCTTTCCTCAGCGCGATCTTCATTGATCACTACCCTTTGTCGCCTTCCCATCAACCAGTTCTTGACCCAGCCCATCACTTTGGGACTCATCCCGAGGGCATTCAGTTTATTTATTAGACGCCTGTGTAGAACACTGTCAAAGGCTTTGCTAAAATCTAAATACACTACATCTAGCGCATTCCCTCTATACAATTCTCTAGTTACCCAGTCAAAGAAATTGATCAAATTTGTCAGACAAGACCTATCTCTAGTGAATCCATGTTGCCTCTGGTCCTGTAATCCACAGGATTCCAGAAGCTTTACCATTCTCTGTTTTAAAAACATTTCCATTAATTTGCTTACCACAGAAGTCAGACTTACAGGCCTGCAATTCTCTACTTCTTCCTTACTTCCACTTTTCTACAGAGGGACCACATCCACCCTTCTCCAGTCCTCCAGTACCACTCTCAACTCTAGAGACTCATTGAAAAGGTCAGTCAGCGGAGCTACCAGAACTCCCTAAGTTCCTTCAACATCCTTGGAAGTATATTACCTGGCCCCATCACTTTGTCTACCTATATTTTAGCTAGTTCCTCACGAACACAACCCTCTGAAAATCGACCAGGGTCTACCACTCCTCCATCCCTATTCACATTTGTCTTCTGCAGTCCCACTCCCGGTGCTTCAGCCATGAACACAGAACAGAAATATTTGTTAAGCAATACAGCCTTTTCTTTATTAGCTTCTACATATTTCTCCCCTTCACCTTTGAGTCTCACAATGCCACTTTTGCACTTCTTCCTATCACTAAAATATAAAAAAATGTTTTGCCTCCCCGTTTTACTGTCAGCTATTTTTTTTTTCTTCCATTTGCATCTTTGCTTTCCTGACTACACGACCAGTCTTAACTTTTCCAAATATTTTTGCCTGTCTTCCTCTTTCTGTGATCTTTTGTAGTTTATGAAAGCTAACCTTTTATTCCTTCTCAGCTACTACTTTTAAGAACCAAATTAGCCTTCTTTTCCTCCTACTTGTACTTACTTGCCTCACAAAAAGGTTTGTCACTCATATAATTACTCCTTTCAGTTTTGCCCGCTGCATTTCCACTCTTTCCAGATAATCCCATCCAGACAATTCCTTGATGTAATCCCCCATCTGTACAAAGTTCATTTTTTTTAAAGTCTAGAACCTTTGTTTTTGAATGAGTCCTCTTTATATCCATCTTAATATTAAACTGTACCATGCAGTGATCACCGGATGCCAGATGATCACCCACTGTAACATCAGAAACACTTTCCCCGTAAGTCCAGTATGGCCCCATCCCACATCAGTTCCACTACCAACTGCTGGAACAGTTTCCTTGTAGAAAATCCAGGATCTCCCTACTTCTAGAAGACCCCGCAATAGGAATACCCCAATCAATATCCAGCATGTTAAATTTGCCTGTTAGTAAAACTTCCTCTTTTTTAGATGTATTCTGAGATCAATTATGCAAAGTACACCTACATTTGGGTGTAGTTTGGACATCCTCACTAGACGCACTTTGGTCTAGCTCTCCCAAAAATAAAAAAAATAAAAAATCCACAAAAAAACCCCAACCCCAAAGCTCCCCATCTCTCACCATGAAGCCTCCCTCTTGGCTCTTCCTCCTTCTACTTTGCTCTTCTCTCAACACCTCTCTCTGCCTAATACCTCCTTCTCCCAACCTCCTAGATTCCACGATTCTCAATAATATCTGCCCTGGCCTTAAAATCCCCACTCTGATTCGCACCAGACCCCCATCCCTCCAAAAAAAAAAAAAAACCCTCGTAGAATCAATCACGCCTCTTTAAAATCTGTTCCCCCTGCCAATCTCCCCAACCTCGCCTCCGACTCTCTCATCCCAGTCCCAACACTTTATTGCAACGTCAGATCCGCTTGCAACAAGATTCAAATTCTGAAGGATCTACTCGAGGATTCTGACCCCGGTTTCCTATGCATCATGGAATCATGGATTACAAAAGATGACCTTTTTACACAAAACGAACTCTGCTCCCACGGCTACCAAGGCCTCTTCTCACCCAGATCTAACCGTAAAGGAGGTGGCCTGGCATTTCTCTACAAATCTTTCTTCGACGTCCAGCTCCTCGAAAAGGGCAGCCACACCTCGCTAGAATATATGCTAGCCTCTATCAACATTCCATGCTACCAATCCAGGACAAGCAGTGGCTTCCCCCATGTCTTTCTCATTAACAGACTATGAACTTTTCCTCCAGGAAATTGTCCAAACCTTTCTTAAAACCAGCTACGCTATCCGCTCTTACCACAACCTTTGGCAATGCATTCCAGAACTTAACTATTCTCTGAGTAAAAAAATATTTCCTCCTATTGATTTTAAAAGTAGTTATACCGGAAAGACAGGGTAGGAAGAAAAGGAGGGAGGAATAGCGTTATATGTTAAATATCATATTAAAGCCACACAATTGCAGGATCTGCAGAGCAAAGAAGAAGCACTGTGGATAAATTTGGAAAGAGGGAATGGTGAATATTGGTGAACATTGGTGTGATATACAGGCCTCCTTCACAGACGGAAGAAGTGGACAGAGATTTAATAGTAGACATTCACGGCCTGATTCTATAAAGGGCACCTAACAGCACCTAAGTTCCGCCTAAAGTTAAGCGGGAGTTAGGCATCCAAACTAAGTGGTTAATGAGCGATTTAAGATTCTTAACAAGTGATAATTAGCAGATGGGCATCCTGAGGATGTGGACATGAGTTTCATGATGTGTCCACAATTCAGTAGGCGCCCTTCGGGAAAAACTGCACCTAACCATATAGGCATGGGGAGGGAGAGGCTTCAATCTGGACATGTCTTCACTCATGAACATAGTGTGTCCATCTAACGTAGAAACTGTAGGCGAATAAAAACCAGGTCTACTTTTCAGTGTAGTTTGGGCTTTAAATAGATGTGAGCTCTATGGACAGGAGTAGTGAAGACGCAGGGGGATTGCGAAGATCTACAGCGTGACATAGTCAGGCTTGAGGAATGGGCAGATGAGGTTCAACGTGGACAAGTGTAAAGTGATGCATGTCGGTAACAAAAATCTCATGCACGAATACAGGATGTCCAGGGCGGTACTTGGAGAGACTTGGGAGTTATGATCGACAAGTCGATGAAGC